>NW_023144628.1:7513500-8731951 GCF_012932325.1 Thrips palmi
CTTGAACAGGTAACCCTCGGAGAAAAACTACTGCCCCTTTTTGCAGCGGGGACAACGGGCATCCTGTGGAAGGTGAGCGAGTCCGCATCGCACCTGCCGCGCCTGGTGTCCACTCACAGCTTCAATCAAGTACCTCAGGGGAGTCGGGGGTGTCTTTCTTCCCGATGTGGGCTTTACCTGGCCGGGATTCGAACCCGAGGCTTCAGCATCCGAAACCACGACGTTGCTGGCGGTGGGCCAGGATGGGGCACTTGGAGGCCTCCTACGGGCTTCCGCGTGTGTGCGTGCGGCCGGCCGCGGCGCCAAGGCGTCGCGATAAGCAATAAAGCTAGATTAAGTCGGAGAGGCCATTCGCATTGTGGTGGCCCCGCGTGCTGGAGGTTCGCGCCCCGCCGAGGGACACGCGTTTTACGACGCTAGCACACTGATACCGCGCATCTTCGTTTTCACTGTCTCTCTCGCGCTCGCACGGGATGGCCCGTAAGTGCAAAAGAGACAGCTTGGATGCGTCTTGTTGTCTTGTCCGCCCACGATGCAGGTGAGAAGCCCTGACCGAGCAGGAAACACTGCCAACCCTTCCTTCCGGCCGGACAGTTCCTCAAGTGTGTTCCCTATCGAACCCGATCGTGACTTTCTTTGAGAGCGGCCTGGGAGGCTCGGCGCGAACTCATTCATGGGCGGGGCGGGGCGTCGTGGTGACCCTGACTGACTGACTGGGCCGCCCTGGCCGCCCGTCCAGCTGATGGGGCCTGGATGGGGCTCCCCACTCCAGTGACACACTCCTCGGCCGGGCCGTATGCCGGGCCGTAAAGAGACAAAGACAACCAGACTACGCACAGGCGGGCAGGCGGGCCGGCCGGGCCGGGCCCCACCGGTGGCGGGGGAGGCGCCCCAGTGGAGGAGGACCTGCACACACGACATGATCAGTCGCAGGGTTCGACTCATTTAGGCTAATCCCGTGCGGGGCAACTCGTCGTCCTGTCTCTCTCGCACCCTCACGGCACGCCCCGTGCGGTGCGCGTGCCGCGGCTGCGGTGGTTGCCTCGCGAAATGCGTGCCAGTGGGATCGGTTTCGGCGGGCCGGGCCGCATACCTCCGCGAGTCGCGTCGACGGGCAGGTGCGGCATGCCCCCCCCCCCGGTCCCCGGCTCGCGCTCCGCTCCGCGAATAGCAAACGCGGAGCCGAAATGCGACATTCGCGAGCCGAGTGTTGGGCCGTCTACCTCCCGAGTTACTCACCACGTGTTTGTCAATGCCGGACGGACCCGGGTTCGAGTAAGCGCACCGGCGCTCATAGTTTTTCCAAAGTTTCAAGGACTGATTGTCACCGGCCTCCCCGAAACTGTAGCCGAGCGAGTCTCATTCAATTCGGCCTCATCGCCTCTCTTGGTGGCGCGACGCTGTTCGGAATGAAACTTAGCTGCGGATGACTTCCGCAAACTGCTCCAAATACTCCGACCGGGTGGGGCACGCTCTCGGGTACGCCCTCCGGTACGCCACTAGCATCGGCGAGTCCCGTTGCCCTGCTCGCCCTGCCGATCCAAACAGGCGATCCACACAATCCTAATTGGCAGTACATGCGGGCCCGTCCCATCCCTGCCAAGCCTGGCCAAGCCGGCCGCCCACGGGCCGCCCGCGCCCGGCCCAAAGCCCATTGGATTCTCGGAACATTTTCGCGCTGACAGTGAAATACACCTCTTTGAATCTCTGCGGGCTTGGCGGGCTCGGTGGGCTCGGTGGCGCGGTGCTGATTGGTCGAGCCGTACAGCCTTTTTTGATCCAAACTCCCTTTGTCTTTGTCTCTCTCCCTCCCCGCTCTCTCTCTCTCTCTCTCTCTCTCTCTCTCTCTCTCTCTCTCTCTCTCTCTCTCTCTCTCTCTCTCTCTCTCTCTCTCTCTCTCTCTCTCTCTCCGTTCTTGTAATGCGTGTTATTCCGTTTGCCGATTTGCCTCCACCTCCTGTTACCCTCGGGAGAACAAAAACAAAAACAGAAACAGAAATCGGCTTGCCGTTCGTTGAACCCCTAACGAAGCGATGTGGAGTCCGCGCTCGTCTAGTGCGAAGCAGTACGGGGCATGCCATAGGCCTCGCACGCACTCACGCACGCGATTTTCGGGGCCGGGCCGCTAGGCCGCTAGGCGCTGGAACATCGTCTGTCTCTCTCGCACTCGCGGGGCGTGCCGTGGGCCCGTGTAGGTGGGAAAGAGAGAGACACTGCCCGGAATCGCGAGGCAACGTCCTCCAGCAAGCATGTGCGACGGCGCGGTGCGGCGCGGTGCGGCCTGCGGGTGTCAAGAACACAATGTCTTCCTCTGTCTCTTTCTCTCCGCCGATCGCCGTTGTCGTTGTAATGACGGCGATTAGGATTCTCGCCACGTTTGGGCGCCGCGTTTGGCCGAATTTGAATCGGCAATCGGGCAGTCGTAAATCAGCGAACCGCCGCCAACGCCTCGCGGGCTGCTCTGCGCGACTCCGCGACGAGGCCCCCGAGGACCGGCACCCGGAGGAGGAGGACCCCGCCAGTGAATCATGCGCAGGCGCGCCGCGGGCAATCATCTCGCCAACAACAAAACAACAACGAAAACACTCGAAAATCAATACCCGCGCGTTGGATAGATAACTCGAACGGCACGACGAGGCCCGGGCAAGGCGCGCAGCGGATTTAATTTGACGATGATGATGATGATTTTATCGTGTCGCGGATTCCCGAGGCGGTGCTGCCTCGGCCATAAAGCACACCTGGGCGGTGGAGGGGGCCGGCACGTGGCTGGCTAGCGTGGCAGCGCGGCCGCGGCGGTAGCGCCCCCCCCCTCCTCTCAGCGTGGCGGCCGGCGGAAAAAGATAAGCACATAATTGGGCGTCCTTTTCAAATAGCGCGCTCGCCTAGCCGGCCCGGCGTCGCGATTAAGTCCCGGCCCGTCCGGAAACTGCGAGGAGCGTCGTCATCATCTGCCTGCGAGTGGTAGCGCGCTGCCGCGGCGTCCCGTTGGCCGGCGACGCGACGCGACGCGCCCGCGGGATGTTAATCTGAGCAAACGGCCGACGTTTGATTTATAGTTCAATCCTGGCGATAAACACCCGAGCAGGTCTTGCAGTGGCGCGGCGCGTCTTCTTGACTGACGGACCGTTTCGTTCCTTTCATCCTCGGAGTCGTTCTTCTTCGCCGCTGTGTAGCCAACCGCGCGCCGCAAACAGTGTAAGCCCCGCGATAGGCCATGACGTCACCCCATGACGGCAGGCGATTGCCTGACCTGCGCCCCGCGGCCCGGCCCGGCGCGGCGCGCGGCGTGCGCTGCGGTCAGCGTGTGTTGCCAGCCGTATCAGCGTGCCGTGTCAGCGTGCCGTGTCAGCGTGCCGTGTCAGCGTGCCGTGTCAGCGCGCAGTCAGCGTTGGCCGGCGCCGCGCGGCCGAGAGGCCAAAGCCCGCGTGGCCGCCGGGCTCGGCCGAGGCCGTTGACATGTCAACGTGCGGTCCGATTCGGCCGCGACGCGCGCGTCGTCCTGGCCGAGACCCTGGCCGCCCGGCCGAGCAGAGGCCCGGCGCGTCCTTGACGTCCTCCGCCGCGGATGACCTTCGGCAAAACGAAGAGGGGGGCCGTAATTAGTATTCTCGTTCGACTTGCGTTGATGTGTTTTCATTATTAGTCAGTCCATCACTTCCGGAAGGGTCCGTGAGAACGTCTCGGAGAGCATCCACGGAGCAGCGCCGCACCGCGCGCCCATTGTGCGCTGCAGTCGCTCTGCCTCTCTCGCACTCCCGGGCCGTTCTGAAGGGGTGCGAGAGAGACGGTGCGACGAAGTGGACGAAGTGCGCGGAATCGGTCTGCAGGTGCAGCGCAGTGCAGCGGGCGCGGGCCGACAGGTTGCCGGCCCACTCTCGACGACGGCCTGGCCGGGCGCCGTGGCGGCAGGCAACGCGGTGGCTTCGGGACTCCGGAGTGTGGCGGTGCTGCCTACCCTGCAGTTCGCAGGCGCCGTGGCGGTAGGCAACTCGTTCGCCAGGCGGTGCCTCTCCCTGTTCCTTGCCTTGCTGCGGCTGGTCCCGGCGTTCACGCGGGGCCTCCACTGCCTTGGGGGCGTTGCTCAGATAGCTCAGACGGCTTCGACCGAAGATGACTCGGGGGTCCGTGTCCCAGGAGATACGCGCGACGATACACGGCGGGTGTGCGTGTTTTGGCACTTGTAGCGATACGGCTGTGCGCGTGCGTGCGCACGTGCGTGTGTGTGCGTGAGGAAAAAGGGTGGGGGGAGAATTCCCCTTACATTATTCTATCGGCGCGATGACGCTAGAGTCGCAAACATCCTCGCCCGGACGTTAGTGAGGCTGGGCGGCGTGCTCGGCGTGCTCGGCGTGCTCCGCTTAGCCGAGTCCGGAGTCTGGCACGGCGCCAGCCCGCGCCAGCAGCACCGAGAAATGGAGAAAACAGCTCTAAAATATAGCCCCGGTGTACTTTGTTAGGGGGGGGAGGGTACAAGCAGGGCATTGACTTTGCAAATCTCACGAAAACCGGTTCGCCGTTCCTTCCCCCAGCGTTCGGACTGTGCCCCTCGGCGCCCCACCCCCCGGGGGCAGGCGGCTGGCTGGCGGGCTGACCCGGTGGCGAGGGCGCGGCCCTGCCGGCCCTGCCGGCCCTAGGCTCGGCGGCTTGTTGGCTAGTTCTACGCTGGGCGTGGCGGCACGGCGGCAAGGCGTTGTACTGCGGCGTGCAGATGGTGCTTTGATGCGCCGCGCCGCGTCCCTGCAGTGCAGGATACTGGTCGCCGCCGAGCAAACTGGCCGGACCTCTTCATTACGGCGGCCGCGCCACAATGCCGCCGGCACGCCGAGTAACGGGAGGCCTGGGTTCGACTCCCGGCGCCGGCAAGGACGGCCCTTTTTTTTCTCGTCTTTTTCTTTCCGATGGCGTCCCCGCGTGCCAACGGGCAGAGGGCCGGCCGAGGTCGGCGAAAGGCGAAAGGTGGGCGGGCCGTGCCGTCCGAGACGTGTCGTCCGCGACGCGACGCTCCAGCGGTCCAGCGGCCACTCCAGCCCGCCCCTCCCAGCCCTGCCGCCCCCGTGGACGTGACGCGACGTCTCCATTAGGCGAGTCGCTTTTTGCGGTGGAGTGGCGCGCTAATCGCCTGGGAGGCACTGCGAGGCTGGCGGCGAAAACGGCCGGAAAAAAGGCGTGAAGGGCTGCGGCGCTCCGCCGTGCCGGCCGTGCCTCCTGTGTGGTCCCGCGCCGCCAGGCGGAGTCCCGACACATTAGACGGCCGCGCTGGCCGTGATCGGTGTCGCGGCAAAATGAAAATGACGACGGCGGCGACGACGCGACGCGGCCAGGTCGACGTCCTGGCGGCGATGAGCCTGCCGCCAACACCGCACCGACGGCACCGCGCCGACGGCCTCCCCGCGCACGCCAAGGACACGTCGCGGAGCCCCCCGGCGGAAAGGACGCAGCGCGCAGGGCCCGGCGCCGCGGATACGGCGGTCTTCCCCGCCGGGTCCCCGCCGGGTCCGCGCCAGCATCGGCGTCGTGATGTGATTGCTCGCAGGGGCACCAACTTGTCTGTGCGAATCTCGGCGCATTACTGCCAACTGCCGCGCGCCGCAGCCTTAAGACCTTAAGGGCGCCATAAAGCGCGCATTCCTCTTCCGAGAAGGAGGTGTGTGTGTGTGTGTGTGTGTGTGTGTGTGTGTGTGTGTGTGTGTGTGTGTGTGTGTGTGTGTGTGTGTGTGGGAATGTAAGTATGAGTTTGCTCGTGTGTGTGTAGGTGTTTTCGGCTGAACTCTCCCAGATAAGACGTGGACAGTTTACGCGCGCCCGGCGGTGGCTTTATCAGGCAACGGGTAAAAAATGCGAGACGTGATGTGCCCGTCTGCCAGGCCCGCCTGCCCCGTCGGCCCGCCGCCGCGAATGATACTCCAGCCGTGTCTCCAGCCACTGACCCGGCCACTCCAGAGTGCTGGAAACGGACTGGCGAGGCGACTCCCTGATCATTGCCACCCCGAGGGGACCCTCTCTCTCGCGCCCCAGTGGGGCGGGCCGTGCGTGCGAGAGAGACAGAGCGACTGGCCGAGCCACGCCCCCGTCGGCCGGGGGGAGAGGCGCCGCTCTGCCGTTGACCCCGTCCAGTCCAAATTACAGTGGAGTAACAGCAGGATAGTCTGTCAGTCCGTTTGGCGCTGAGTGGTGCTATTTCGGCCGCTTTGACAAGGCGCCACACTGCCAATGAGTGGGCAGCGGGCACCACCACGACGACGGCGGGGACCGCGAGGAGGAAGGTCCTTGGGCGCCAGGCGCTCCGGGCCGTGACCCTCGGCCCCAGTTCACACGGCGACGCAGGCGGTGACGCGCTGTCTATCAGTCACCGCCGTGCCGCGCCGTGCCGCGCCGTGCCGCCAGCCCGCGACCTCTGCGTCTCCATTACCACCATTTACGCCAAGGCGAAATCCTTTGCCTCCGGCTCCGGCCTCTGCTCATTTTTGTTGCCGCCTTCCTCTGCAGACTGATTCCGAGAGTCGTTTTCATCGCTCCGTCTCTCCCGCACTCATGGGGCGTCCCGCATGGGTGCGAGAGAGACAGAGGCGCCGGGGGGCACAGGGCTCCGCTTCCGGTGCTTCCGGTGCGTCGGGTCGCGTTGGCCCTCCAGTGTCGCGACACAGGCCGCCAGGCCGCCAGCGCACTGGAAGCGACCGCCAAGGCCGCGACGCGCCAGGCACCGCCACGAAGGACCCGGACGACGACCGCCGCGGGCTTGGCCGCAGGTGCAACAGCGAAAGTGACGATGAATCTGTCTGCCTGTCCGTCTGCTTGCGGTGGCGGCGTCAAGTTGAGGCCGCGCCCTTTCGTCCGCGATGGCGCTGTTTGCGGAGCAATCCCGGCATCGAGGTGCGAATGCTGCTTCACTTTGCGCGCCGCGCCGCGCCACGCCGCGCCACGCCGTCATGTCGGGTTCGTCGACCGATAAACCGGCCCGCTGCACATCGATTACACTTCCCTGCCAGCCTGCCTGCGTCTCGGCCTGCGTGCCGCGCGGCGTGTCGTCATCGCCGTCGTGTCGCGGGCCTCCAGAGCCTTGCCGCCGAGCGCGCCGCCGAGGCCTCGCGTGTCGCGGTGCGCGGGGCCGGAGTCATATCCAGTCGATATCTCGATCTCGGTGCCGATCCCCGGCCGATGGTCGCTCGCGGCTCGCAGGGACGCGACTCTGTCGCCTCCACCGCAAAAAGACGAGCGTCACCTTTAGTCATTCGCCGGCCGTTCCCTCCCTGGTCCGGCAGGCCGAGCGGCAGGCCAGCCAGGCCGTCCAGGCGGCGCCTCGCCTTCTTGGAAGCGGAAGGGCGCAGGGTTCCCGAGGGACTCGCGTGGGACTCGGACGGCGGCGTCGCCGAGTCGCCGCAGGACGGCCAGGACGGCCAGGACGGCCAGGACGGCCTCTGGGCGCGCGGACTGCCTCCACGTCGGCGACTTTGGTGACCACCTGGAGGACGACGACGTGGGGATGGCCCATCAGGATCATGCCGTTTGTCGGTTGCGTGCAGAGTAACACGAAAATCGTGGCGGACCTCCTTCCCTCTTTCTCTCTCACGCTGCCGCGGCGCGGTGGCCAGGCTAGCCCACCGCGCTGTGGTGGGAGGGCAGCACCGTCTTGACCATAACCTTCCCCAACGCCGCGCTGCCGGGCGCAGCGCACGGCCAGTCCCACGGGACGGGGCGTGGCGGGGCGGGGCGGGGCGGTCGATCGCTCCTTGATGAGCCCGGCTCGCTAGCTAGTCCACGCTTGGCGTCACTTAGGCCCCTAATGCCATTACATCCCCGGCCAATCCGATTACTTCAATTACCTCAGCACTGCGTCGCCCTCCCCTCCCCTCCCCTCCCCCGGCTGCGCTGGCTGCGCTCAGCCCGAGCCAAGTGCCTCTGCTTGCCTTGCACGTTTTATTTTCTCCCCGCGTTTAGCGCGTTTCCCCTCTTTTACGATGCCCTTCCTCCTCCGGCATCGCCGCGCCGCACCGCGCTGGCCGAGCTGATGAACAGCGCGAGGAGAGACGCTCCGCGCAGCTCAAGTGCTTGGGGTTCAAAACAACGTCGGGTTGAAAAATAAAACTGATATCGTCGCCGGGTGACGTCGGTGACGTCACCTGCGCCGTTGCCGTTCCTTCCGGATGTCCATCTGGACTGTGACGCGGCGACGCGGCGCACCCCCCGCGACGCGCGCCTCGCCGCTCGACACTGCTTTCGTCGCGCTGTCTCTCTCGCACTCGCGGGGCGTCTCCCAGCGGTGCGAGAGAGACAGGCGGTGACGCGACGCGCGTGTATTGGCGTGTTATCACGCGTCGTTAGCGCCTCGCACCGCCTTATCGCGCATCGCATCGCCGGGCTGCCTGCCAAGGAGCAGTGCCGACACTGTCGCGGCACTGCCACGCCACTGCCACCGGCACTGCCGCCGCGACAGGTCACTATTTTACCCCGCGATACTCACCGACCACCGCACAGAGGGCCAGAAGACCGGTGGACGCGGCCAAAATTCTAGGCGCGTTTCGAGCTCCAGAGTCGCTGAACAGGACTCACAACAAGCACGTGACCCCACCAATGGATTCCTTGTTCTAAGTGCAATCCATAGGTGGGGTCACACGTTCGGTTCTAGTTCCATTTAGCGACTCTGGAGCCCAAAAGGCGCCAGATATTTTGGCCACCTCTACCGGTCTTCTAATCCACAGTGCACCGACCCAACCACTGGTACCTGGTTCAATGGCTCCATGTGACCAGCCTCCGCAGGCCAGACGGCTATCCAATGCACATCCCGCCAAATTGTTACCTTGCCTCTTGTTGGGCGTACGCTGGCCCGTTGGCATCGGAAGAGTTTCTTTTGGCAGCGGGCCGTGCCTCCGATGGCCCGGCTGTCTTTGTCTGTGGCCCCGGTTGCGGACGGGGTCAGCAACCCAGCCGCGGTACGGCACGGCTGCCAATCAGGACCAATCACCACCGCCACTCATACCCGTAACGGAAACGGAAAAAACGCGCCGCTGCGCCGAGTTCAAGGTCGCCGTCGAGGAGGCGGCAGCAGGCGGCAGCAGGCGGCAGCAGCGGTTCCATGAATTAGGACTCCTTGACGGCGCCGCCGTGGAGCGGGGGTGGGGACGTCTTGAAACCTACGGCGGAAAGAAGGACTGCACTAATGTTGTTGTTTTTGCTGTTGCAGGGGCTGATCAGGGGCCATGGGGGGCTCCACGAGGGGCTCCATGGGGGGCTGGTGCCTGGTCGTCGCGGTGCTCGCCGCGCAGGCCTGGCAGGCGGCCGCCCACTGTAAGTACCCGGCCTCATCGCCATGCGTCTTTGAGGCCCTTGGCGCTGCCGAGCGATTCAAAAGAGTCGTTTCGTCGTTCTGTCTCTGTCGCACTCGTGGGGCTCTCCGCACGGGTGCGGGAGAGACGGAGCGACTCACCGCCCTTCTGTCCGTCCGCGGCGGCGCGTTTCCAATGATAATCCACCGCGTTATTGTTCCGATCATTATTGCAAGGAATAGGAAAGCGAGTGGGCGCCGCCTCGCTTCCCCAGCGATTCTGAAGAGTCGTCTCGTCGCTCTGTCTCTGCCGCACTCACGGGGCCCTCCGTGAGGGTGCGAGAGAGACAGAGCGGACGGCCCTTCTCTGCATTACATTTCATTATTTCATTCGGCCGCATGCGAGCCATATTCAATCGGGACAAAAGAATAGCAAGTGGATCGGCCGGTGAGGTAGGCAGCCGGAAACGCTTCCGCTGCGCGCGGCCGAACCGCGGAGGGAGAGAGACAGAAGCCCCTTTGATTCATCGCCCATAAAGCACTGCGGAAGTCGGCGGAAACACTAACGGCGCCACGGTGCGGTGGAGCACGCAGTGCCTCGCAGTGTAGGCAGCCCTGTCATTTGCATCTCGGACCGAGCGGCTCTTGATGCTTGCCTTTCCGCAGACGACAGCAGCGACTACGAGGACTACCAGGACGGCAGCTACCTGGCGCGGCCGCGGCGCCGGGCCTTCCAGTGCCAGGCCGAGGGATACTTCCCCGACCCCAGCGACTGCCGGACGTTCTACCGCTGCGTGGACTTCGGCTCCAGCTCGGGGCTGACGGCCTTCCCCTTCGAGTGCGGCCCCGGCACCGTGTTCGACACCGCCAACAACGTGTGCAACCACCCGTCGGCCAGCGGCCGGCCCGAGTGCGGCGGCACCGAGTCCGAGACCAACAACGAGGTGCCGTCGGGGTCCTACGAGCCGCAGCAGCCGCAGCAGCCGCAGCAGCCGCAGCAGCCGCAGCAGCCCACCCCCAGCGAGATCGGCGACGGCAAGTGCGACGGAGACGGCTTCTTCGGCGTGCAGGGCGACTGCAGCAAGTTCTACCGGTGCGCGGGCGGCATCAAGTACGACTTCTCCTGCGGGGAGGGCACCGTCTGGGACCCCGAGATCACGGCCTGCAACCACCCCTGGGCCGTCAAGCGCGGCGACTGCGCGGCCGGAGGACAACCCGGTGGACAGCCCGGCGGACAACCCGGTGGACAGCCCAGCGGCCCTGACGCCGGGTACAATCCACCCTCAGGACGACCCCCACGACCCACCGGCCCCATCTACGGCGGACAGGGCCCCACGGGACCCATTGACAACTCGCAAGGACCAACCGGACCCATTTACGGTAAGTTGCATGCATTGATTCATCGAAATGGTCTCCAGAACAAGTACCTGAAAAAAATACTGTTTATTTTTCAGGAGGCCAAGGGCCAACAGGACCTATCTATGGCGGCCAAGGCCCCACAGGGCCTATTTATGGTGGGCAGGGCCCTACTGGCCCCATCTACGGAGGACAGGGACCGACTGGGCCGATTGGAGGTAAGCTGGGTGAACAGTGGTGGGAGAGCGTTGAGCATGCCGACAAAGAGTAGTTTGTTACCGCACCATTTGTACAATACACCTTGCACTTTACTGCATGTAGCACAATTTATGAGTTAGTATTTCAGGATATTAATGATTACTGTTTTGTCCAGGCGGTCAAGGACCAAACGGACCTAACGGACCTAACGGACCTAACGGACCTAATGGACCCAACGGACCAAACGGGCCAAACGGGCCAAACGGACCAAACGGACCAAACGGACCTAATGGGCCAACCGGACCCATTTCTGGGGGACAGGGACCTACTGGACCAGTCTCGGGTGGGCAGGGGCCAACTGGTCCAGTCTCGGGAGGACAAGGTCCGATTGGACCAGTTGATAACTCGCAAGGTCCTACTGGGCCGATTGACAACTCACAGGGACCCACGGGACCCATTGACAACTCGCAGGGACCCACAGGACCGATTGACAACTCGCAAGGACCCACAGGGCCGATTGCAGGAGGGCAAGGACCGAATGGACCCAACGGTCCGAATGGACCTAACGGGCCAAACGGACCTAACGGACCGAATGGCCCTAACGGGCCAAACGGACCTAACGGACCGAATGGCCCTAACGGGCCAAACGGACCTAACGGACCAAACGGACCTAACGCACCGAATGGGTCAAACGGACCTAACGGGCCAACATCTGGTGGTCAAGGGCCGACGGGACCAATTTCAGGAGGGCAAGGACCAACAGGGCCAATTTCTGGAGGGCAAGGACCAACAGGCCCTATCTCTGGCGGACAGGGACCAACTGGTCCAATTTCTGGTGGGCAAGGGCCGACCGGGCCAATCTCTGGGGGACAGGGACCGACAGGCCCCATTTCTGGTGGGCAAGGACCGACAGGGCCAATTTCTGGAGGACAGGGACCTACAGGTCCAATTTCTGGTGGGCAGGGACCAACTGGGCCAATTTCTGGAGGACAGGGACCGACAGGGCCAATTTCTGGGGGACAGGGGCCTAACGGACCAAACGGCCCTAACGGACCAAACGGACCTAACGGACCAAATGGACCTAACGGACCAAACGGACCCAACGGGCCTAACGGGCCTAACGGACCAACCAGCCCCGGCGGAAGCGGTAGCCCAAGTGAACCTGGTGCTTCCCCGGGCAGCCAGCCCGGAGGCCCCGGCTCTAACCCCGGCGGCAACGGCGGCAACGGTACGGTACCGCATGATGACGTGTGCGCTTGCCTAGGTAAAGCTTGCTCACTCGCACCCTCGTAACGCTTTGCTTTGCTCGTGCTTAATAATGCTGCGTATCCCCTCCAGAATTTGGTGGGAGTTCCAATACACAAAGTAGTTCTGAAGCTGCTGCTTCCATTGACGCACCGGCAGAGTCCTCCGGTGGTGAGTAGCGCGCAAAGGTAACCACTCGCTCTGCCTTTTGCTTGGCTGCCGCAACTAACGCTTTCGTAGTGTTCTAAAGGGTAGGAATATTCCCGGGAATTTAGGGAATTCCCGGGAACGTTCCCGGGCACAATCAGACCCAAAAAATGGGAAATTCCCGGGAATTTTGAAAAAATGGCTAAAAACAGCTAGTTTTTGCGCGAAAAATGTAGAAAGTGCAAGGTACCAAGAAATAAATATGAATCACTTGAGTGTATTTCCATTTTTTTCAGAAGAGAACAAAACAAAACGTTTCGTATTAAAACATTCGTGTTTTATAAAAAAAAATCATATCAAAAAGTATAACTTTTATCAAATGTGATGGGTTTCATATGAAGCAATGTTCCCGGTCAAGTGGGAATATTCCCGGGAATTCCCGGGAAGTCTCGGGAACATTCCCCTGAATGATTGTTCCCGGGAATTTTCGAACACTACTTTCGTGTCACCAGGAGCAGCCTCGTCTGGCAACGGGTCCGCAGGGACTGAAGGCTTGAGCAGTGGCAACACGGCCAGTGATAACGCGTCGCACATTGCCTCGTCTAGCAGCTCAGCTTCCTCCAGTAGCTCTGCCTCTTCCAGTAGCTCAGCTGCTTCCAGCTCTAGCTCGGCCTCCTCCTGGTCTAGCAGCTCGTCCAGCAGCGAAGCAAACAGCGGAGCTAGCAGTGGAGCTAGCAATGGAGCTAGCAATGGAGCTAGCAATGGAGCTAGCAATGGAGCTAGCAATGGAGCTAGCAATGGAGCTAGCAATGGAGCTAGCAATGGAGCTAGCAATGGAGCTAGCAATGGAGCTAGCAATGGAGCTAGCAATGGAGCTAGCAGCGGCGCTAGCAGCGGAGCTAGTAGTTCGTCCCATGCGACAGCAGGGAGCTTAACTAACCCCTCCTCCGCTTGGCAAGGTGGCTTCTTTGCTTCGCAAGACGCTTCGGGAAATTACGGGTGGATCCCTGTGAACCCGTTCCGCCCGACCGGCTCAAACTTTTCGTTCTTCACGGGCAGCACTCTGAGTTCAGGCGGGACCGGAGCAATCTCTGTGAACTCCGGGACCTCCGGGTCGAACGGAGTCAATTCGGCGTTTGTAATCCCCAGCAGTAGCTCTGGAGCCACGAACGGTGCCGGTATATAAAACCTTACTTGTCTTGCTGTTTGAAGCCCCAAGAGTAGATGTTTTGACAGTATTTGGTTTTAGTTATGACACATATTAAGGCTGATTTCAATTGCAGGTGGACAACCAGGGCAGGGTGGTCAGGGAGGTTATCCTGGTGGTCAACCCGGACAGGGAGGACAGCCTGGAGGCCAGCCCGGACAAGGAGGACAACCAGGACAAGGTTATCCAGGTGGACTGCCTGGACAGGGTGGTCAACCCGGACAAGGAGGACAGCCTGGACAGGGTGGACAACCCGGACAAGGAGGACAGCCCGGACAAGGAGGGTACCCCGGTGGTCAGCCAGGTCAGGGAGGTCAGCCCGGACAAGGAGGACAGCCTGGTGGACAGCCCGGACAAGGAGGACAACCTGGTGGACAGCCCGGACAAGGCGGACAGCCAGGACAGGGAGGGTACCCTGGTGGACAGCCAGGTCAGGGAGGTCAGCCCGGACAAGGAGGACAGCCTGGTGGACAGCCCGGACAAGGAGGACAACCTGGTGGACAGCCCGGACAAGGTGGACAGCCAGGACAGGGAGGGTACCCTGGTGGACAGCCAGGTCAGGGAGGTCAGCCCGGCCAAGGAGGACAGCCTGGTGGCCAACCCGGACAAGGCGGTCAGCCGGGACAAGGTGGATCTGGAAATCAGCCCGGACAAGGTAAATGGCGGACCGCATTCCCGCTTAGCTTCGCACAATTTTAGAATTTCACTTGTTAACCTGCAACTGAATTTCTCCCAGGTGGACAGGATGGCTGCAGTGGTGAGGGCTTCCAGCCCGCCCCCGGTGACTGCACCAAGTTCCTGCGGTGCGTGGACAACGGCCAGGGCGGCCTCACCAAGTACGAGTTCTCGTGCGGGCCCGGCACAGTGTGGGACCAGGCGCTGCTCACGTGCAACTACCCGTCCGCCGTGCAGGGCGAGTGCCACAACGCGCAGCCCGCGCAGGGCGGCGACGACGGCGACGACGGATCGTACAAGCCGGACGGCGACGACGGCTCCTACAAGCCCGACAACGGCGATGGCGGCGACGACGGCTCGTACAAGCCCGACAACGAGGAGAACCTGGTATACCCCGAGGACGGCGGACAGCCCGGACAGCCTGGACAGCCTGGACAGCCTGGCGGCGGAGACCAGGGTGGACAGCCACCAGCGCCGGGTGACGGCACCTGCAGCCAAGAGGGCTTCGCGCCAGACCCAAGCGACTGCAAGAAGTTCATCCGCTGCGTCAACAACGGCAACGGCCTCACGCGGTACAACTTCGACTGCGCCGCCGGCACGGTGTGGGACCAAGACGTGCTCACCTGCAACCACCCGTGGGCTGTGAAGCCCCCGTGCGGCACCGGGTCTCCTCAGAGCCCGGCCGGACAAGGACCCGACGGACCCAACGGCCCTAACGGACCCAATGGAGGCGGACAGGGACCAAACGGACCTAACGGCGGAGGCGAGGGACCGAGCGGGCCTTACCCACCGGCTGGACCTCCTAGCGGACCTAGCGGGCCCAATGGACCGAATGGACCGAACGGGCCAAGCGGTCCTAGCGGACCTCAGGGTCCCAACGGACCAAATGGCGGTGGACAGGGACCTAATGGACCCAACGGGCCTAACGGGCCAAGTGGGCCTCAGGGGCCAAGTGGGCCTCAGGGGCCAGACGGGCCGAAAGGACCTAATGGACCCAACGGACCAAACGGACCAGACGGCCCGAGCGGGCCTTACCCGCCCGCTGGTCCTCCCGACGGCTCCAACAAACCCGGCGGGCCTGAGAGCGGCGGCCAGAACGGAACCACCCCCTGTGATAAGCCCAACAAACCCAAGCCCAAGCCGCAGATCAAGTGCGAGAAGGCCGGCTTCTACCCGCACCCGTCCGACTGCAAGAAGTTCTACCGCTGCGTGGACTGGGACGGTGACAAGGGCCAGCGCTTCTCTGTCTTCTTCTTCGACTGCCCCGCCGGCACCATCTGGGACCCCGCCCTGGACACGTGCAACCACGCCGACTCCGTGTACCCGCCCCGCGACTGCGACGGCGAGAGCCCTCCCGACTCCAGCTCGCCGCCTAGCGAGCCCTCGTCGGAGCCCACCACGCCGAGCTCGTCCGAGCCCACCACCGCGCCTTACAACGAGACGTCTACGACCCCGGCTGGCTCATCCGAGCCCACGACCCCGGCTGGATCTGAGCCCACCACCCAACCTGGCTCCTCGGAGCCCACCACCCCTGGGTCCACTGAGCCCACCACCGGCGGTTCGACCGACGCCGCCACGACGGCTCCACCAGAGTCGTCGACGGCCCCTGAATCCACCACCCCGGCCGGCAGCACGACGCCCGAGTCCTCGACCACGCCGTCGAACGAGACGTCCACCGAGGGCACGACGCCAGCCGATGGCAGCACCGAGTCCAGCAGCCCCGCCGCGACGACGCCAGACTCCACGACGCCCAGCGCCACCACGCCGGCCACCAACGAGACGTCCACCGAGCCCAGCAGCACCGAGTCGCCGAGCTCCACGGACGCCTCCAGCACCGAGGCCGGGGCCACCACCGCGCCGACCTCGCCGTCAGACTCCAGCACGCCAGCCTCCACGGACGAGCCCACCACGCCGTCGTCCACCGAGCAGCCCAGCACGGAGCCGTCGTCCACCCCCAAGCCGCCAAGCAACAACACCGAGTGCCCCGACCTGGAGGACAACCAGATGCCGCTCGTGTGCCCCACGGGCTTCAAGCGCCACCCCAAGTTCTGCGACCAGTTCTACCAGTGCACGGGCGGCAACGGCGGCAACGACATGAAGGTCCTGGTGCTGTCGTGCCCCAACGCCACGCTCTTCGACGAGGAGAAGATCCAGTGTCTGCCCCAGGGCGAAACGACGCCCTGCAAGGGCTCCATCGCCGGCGACCGGGTGCGGCGGTTCGTCGACGACGCCCCTCCTCCAGTAAGCTCTCCAGCACCACGCGCTAAAATTAAATTGCATAACAACGAAAGTAATGAAATCTGACCCTGGCTCCTTCACCGCTTTGCAGGTTCAGATTGCGACCAAAGGACATCTGTGCCCCGAGGAGGGCCTGTTCCCCTACGACCAGGACTGCCTCCGGTTCTTCAAGTGCAAGAGGACGGCCAGAGGCCACCTCCAAGGTACGCATTCGGTCCGGTATCAGTGGCGAGTTGTCCAGGTCGTGCATCGGCACTAACGACTCACTGTTTCCCCCGCAGGCTACCTGTACCAGTGCCCCAAGGGCTTCGCGTACTGGGAGGTGTCCAAGCGGTGCGAGCGCATCGGCCGCATCCCACAGTGCCGGCGGGGCATGGCCTACGACAACCGCTACACGGAGGCGGCGCTCGCCCCCACCGAGATGTACAACGTCGGCGCGTAGGGGCCGCGGCGAGGACCGCGACGAGGACCGCGACGACCGGGGAACCCGAGGACCTCGGTGTTCCGGAGGGGGAATAGGGAGGACGACGACGCGGTGCTGAGAGACGCATGCTACGCCCGCGGCGGAGGCTTAGGGATTTTACTTGGTTGCAGTTGTTGGCGAGCACGCCGTCGGCCGCGCCTCGCCCGCCCGGTGCCTGCCGGTGCCGCGGGGTGGGGGCGAGCGTGCCGCCGCATTTGCCATCCGCCGCGGGCCGTAGTGTCCAGTGTAGTGACGCGTGGGCGACCGCCGCTAGTTTGCTCATATTGAGCACGGTCGCGCCACTGGAGCAGCCGCCCCGTCGGCGGCGTTCCGTTTTGATCTTACACATTTTAAACTGAGTTAGCGTAAGACACGCAGTGATTAGCTTAAACATGTACTCGCACGACGTGTGCATTACAGACCCAAGACTAGAAACTAGACTCACGAGCGACGTAACTTCGTATCGGTAGTGCCACTTCTTCTCAAGTTTTAACTTATTTTTTCTGTGTTTTTTTTACGACCGCTTTAAACTACAGGCTGAAGGAAACTGGCCGTAACAAGACAGCGAACTAGTAGACATTAGATTTTTTTACGTTCTGCATACCAGCCATTGACAAATGTGATCTGAGTTATTTAAAGAAAAGATAGGCTAGATGTATTTTACAAATATAATATGAAAATTAGTTGAATAGTATCGGCCTCTCATCTGCCACAAACACAAAGCCAGGGTAATATTTGCACTTTTAAGTCTGTGATCTGCTTACAATTTCCCTTTTAATTAATAACAACAAAAGTTGTTTTTCTGCACAAGCAGTTGAACCTTCTTTGCGGGGCAATGCGTTGCGTACCGCCTTTTCTTTTTATATTTTTTTAAATAATCATTTCTCTCTTTATTTCCTTTTCCCCCCGAGTGCTTGTGCCGCCGCTTACTGAGAAATGAAACACAAGAAAGACATGGCCAATGAGAGAGTCGCTCAGTGTGAATGTGGCGGTTGTATATAAACCCTTTCGAGTGAATGCGAATTTTGTGTGATGTGAGAGCGAGTGCAAGACTGTTTGTCCTTCTACAATTAAATAAAGTGCTAGAGATTAAAACTGTGCAATTTCAATTTTTCCCTGCTCGAACCAAACCCATTCCAACAGTACACATTTATTGGTTTCACAGCAGAGCTCTTAAAAACCCGGACTGCGCGCAACATTGACAATCCCTCCCCGCCTGCCACGGCGCGGAATATCGCGCAACAATACCTCCCGATTCGGCCCGGCCCGGGGCACTCATCGGGCCAGCTCGGGCTCGGCGGCGGGCGGTGCAGGCCACAGCTCGGCACGGCTAGTACCAACACCGGCCACCTCGCTCGGGTCTATATATTTTGTTTCATACACAATTTTAATTACTATCTTTGGAATGAGCCCGCATACTACCCCGTATAAGGAAACCAAACGAGTATTAACCGAGAAATTTGAAAGGGAAAAGAAAAAATTTGAACTCTACACCCCCTCCCCAGTCTTAATGGGGAGGCCTCCTGCTTTACTTCGGTGTTCGGGATGGGAACCGGTGCTATCAGGTACCTGGGGTTAATCCCGTCAGCGACCCAAGCGTTCGCCGGGGGACCCAGTAGGACCCCAAAGCTCAGACAGCTGGGTCGGAGCACCCAGTGTGAAGCTCTTTGAGGGGCGGGACGTAGAGTGGGACGACAGAGAGACAGAGAGAGACTCAGACAGAGAAGAGGTTTGGTGGGAGCTTCTTGTTTTCGTAGGGTTGGTTGTGTACCCCATGGTACCCCCACTGTCCGGCGCTCCCGTACCGAACATACAGCGTTTTAGGCCAGCTTCAAAGGACTTATCATCGCCTCCCCGACGGATCGAGGAGGCACCACCCGCAACCACACACCGGGTGGTCTGGATTGATGGATCAAATACGCCATCGCTCCAGTGCCGAGGCCAACCCGCCGAAGCGGATTGCTTTTTAGACACCCACAGCGGAGTGGCCAGGTGAATGTGACTCTGACCACTACGCTATCACGCTTGTACGTCTGGCAGCGTGTTGGACGACGGGTTTGAGTTGCACTGGGAGGAAGGCGGTCGAAAAATGTAATGAATTGATGGGATTCGATCCCCGGACCCCGCCATCGGGATCACACGACTTTATGCTCTCGGCCACCACGGCCCATGATGAGGGGATCGGCGTGAGGTGGGTTCTTGACGCAACAGGACTCGACCGACCCGGTCAAAATTTCGCAAGAAGTTGGGGGAGTCGAACCACCGACCCTAGAACAGAGAACCGACGCCTCTACTCCCTGGACCACCACGTCCCATGCTCGGAGTGGGCTCACGTTTACGGGTTTGGACCGCACTGGGTGAGGCAGTAAAATTAAATGGAAATATTTGTTAGGAGTCGAACCTCCGGCATGTGGGCCTGTTGCACACGGCTCCGCTCTCATGGCCTCGAACCACCACCCTTAGGATAGCAAGTCGAAAAAACTTTTGTGACGCTGGTATTCGATCGCCGGCCTGCGGTAACTCGATCCCACGTCTCTAACCTCTCGGCTATCACAGCAGTTGTGAAACGCGATGGATCATCTGCTTTCATTAACGTTCGTTGAATGAGATTTTTTTTTTACACTATGTTGACACTTAATTTTCCCCCTCACTGACCTGGTTTCCACCACCGCCTCCGCGAAAGCTCAAAAGTATGCGGGCCAAGCGCCACCCGACACCGAGGCCTTGGGGCGCGGACTGCGCGGACTGCGCGGACTGCGCGGATCGTGCGTCTGGCCGGGCTGACGTCCGCTCGATTCCCGGTCGCGTCGCAGCGCGGCGCGTTGCACTCTGCCGACGCGGCTAAGACGAGACGCGCGACACGTCCGAAAAGGGGGGCCAACAACACCGCCAGCACCGCCAGCACCGCTAGCGCAAACAAGCAGGGCGTCGGCGTGCTCGAACGCAGCCCCACGGGCACGGGCCCCGACCAGTCCGTCGTACGCCGCGCTCCGGGACGCACACTATGTGACGGCGAGCACCTCGGCCCGCACCATGGCCACCAACCCCACCAAGCTGGACTACTCCCGCCTGCTGGACGACGAGTTCCTGAACCGCGGCGAGCGCGTGCGCGTGCACACTGTGACGCGGGGCGCGGCCACCGTGCTGGGCTCCTCGGCGTCGCTGGAGTGGCGGGACGCGCAGGGCGTGTCGGCGCGATGCACCACCGCCCTGCTCAAGGCGGCGCTCGCCCTCGCCCTCATGGCCGCCCTCACCTTCGTCGCGCTGCTCATCATGGCGCACCAGCAGCACAGCCACCTGCGCGTGCTGGCCATGCCCGTGCAGGCCGAGGCCGCCGGGGCCGCCCAGGCACGGCCCTCGCTCCTGGAGCACGGCGAGAAGGGCACCACGCTGCACGACTTCGTCCTGCACGGCGGCTTTGAGAGCTCCCTCGAGGACGAGGAACACCCGCACGACATCCACGACCACGTGCTGCCCGGCGACGTGGTCGTGGAGGACCACCACATCGTGTCGGCAGGTAGGCAGCGACTTGTTCTGAGTGCCGCCGTGCACCGGAATCGCACCCTTCTTCGTCGATCTACTTCTCTCTCATTTGTCGGCACAGACGAGCCAGAGCCGACGCGGCACGCCGTGGTCGTGTGCCTCCCGCTGGCCATCGCGAAGCACGTCCCGACCTCCACCGCCACCCCCGTCAACGCCCACAACGCCACGGACTCGACGGCGTCCTTCCCCCTGCACCTGAGCCGCCACCAGCGCGACGTGGTGCAGTCCGTCACGGAGTACCTCTCGGCCTCGGCGAGGTGTCACGTCGTGGTGCTGCGAGGCGTGGATGACGAAGAGGCCACGGCCTCCACCACGGCCTCCACGGCGTCGACTGCAGCGACTGGCAGTCCGTCGGCCGCGGGGATGTTCGGCCACTTCAGCCACTCCGGGTGAGTTCCCCTTGCCTGCGCGTGTGGCGGGGCTAGCCCTCCCTCGAGGTCTACTCTGACTGTTGTCTTCGGCGCCCAGGTGCGGCGCGTGGTCCGGAGAGGACGAGGACGCCGCCGGCGCGGAGCACGGCGGCACCCTGGCGCTGCCCGGCGGCAAGGTGGTGCCCGTGGTGCTGTGGGACGCGCCCGCCCTGTTCGCCAGGTCGCCGCTGGCCGAGGTCTGGAGGGACCTCCACTGGCGGAAGGCCAAAGGAGCCTCCGCGGCCTCCTCCGCGATCGACGTCCTCGACTTGGCGGCGCGGCTGCAGCTGCTGTGGCGCTACGGAGGGGTCTCCGTGGACCTGCAGTCGTCCGCCGACCAGGTCCTTAAGGTAGGCGACGCCCCCATTAACGCCGTGTTTCCCACGTTTCCAAACCCTCGACTTAACCCTTTCCGTTACCCTGCCTCTCTCCCGCAGACGCTGAGCGCGTTCAACCGCACCGACTCGAGCCACGTCTACTTGGAGACGACCAGGGGCACGCTCATCGCCGCGCCGCAGACGTGCAACGCCGTCGTGTTCGACCTCATCCAGGCCATCGCCAGGCACGCCAGGCACTTCGCGCCGCCGCAGGTTAGTTCAGTCTGGTTCAGCCACTTGGAGCCTCGCGCCCGCGAACGGCCGGGTAGGCCACCCAACGCACACGACGGCGCGGCGGGCTGCCTGCACGCGAGGCGCGCTCCGGGGTCGCCGCGACTCAAATGTTATTTTTCGGTTCAGGACCACCCCCACTACGACGACGCCGACTTGAGGGTGTTTGACGGCGTCCTCAACGACTACTGCCGCAGCAAGAGGACGACGCGCCACGAGTCCACGACTCCTGCGGCCAGCGATGTGCCGCCCTCGTTCGCGGATCATCCGTCAAGCACCGCGGCGTCTACTGCCACGGCCTCCGGCACCACGGCGTCCACCACTCCGTCGTCCGTCTCCTCCGCGCCCACCACCACCAGGTCACTCCTGTTGGCCAGGATGAAGGGGGTGGCGGCCTTCGGGCAGCTGCGGGCCGGCCCGCCCCCTGCCAGCACCACCCCGCACCCCGAACCGGAGGACATCCACCTGGACACGACGCGGTGCAGGGGCAACCTGGTGGCCATTTCTCTCTCTTAATAAACTAGTCCGTATTTTCATAACAGTGCGCTTGTATTATTTACAACAACAATAAGACCCTTCCACTTCACAAGTCGGTGAAAGTGGTGATGGACGACACCGAGCTGGCCGTGGAGGGCGGCTGGCGCCCGGCGAGGCGCCGCTCCAGCTGCTTCACGTGCACGGCCAGGCCCTGCTCGTACCACCACAGCACGCCCAGCCACAGGAACAGCTCCAGTGCTGCGGGACGCCAACGAGTTGCCGTTTCAGGTGGACGCCACCGTGGAGTCGGGGGG
This sequence comes from Thrips palmi, assembly GCF_012932325.1. Lineage (NCBI taxonomy): Eukaryota > Metazoa > Arthropoda > Insecta > Thysanoptera > Thripidae > Thrips > Thrips palmi. Next base: position 7,535,641 of record NW_023144628.1, read on the forward strand.
TGGGTTCATTTTCGCCGTACCTATGACCAGTGTGGCGACGAAGGCGTACACCAGGGCGGGCGCGAGTCCGGAGTACGACAGCAGCAAGACGGTGGCGACCACCGCGTCGGACACGTCGGCCAGCAGGTCGGAGGCCGTCAGCAGCAGGGCCGGCACCGACAGCCAGCGCTTGGCCTGCCCGGCCACAACAACTCCGGTTCCCGGTTTCGAAAAGCGGATCTCAAAGCCACTCGCTTCGCGTTGGTTGTTACCGTGAAGCAGGCGGCCAGCACCAGCAGGCAGGCGGCCGCCGACGCGCACCCGTGCACGGCCCCGAGACCTAGGGTCACGGTCAGTCCTAGAACCGCAAGCAGACGCGCGGCGATACTCCCTGCTGCGCGCGCGGAGTACGGCCGGCGGGTTGCCTCGGCGCGGTCGCCGGGCCGGGCTCACCTTGCCGCTGCGTCCGCTGCATCGGCGTCCTCGTGAAGCTGCCGTCGTACCGCAGCACCCAGTCCCGGCGGCCGCGCCACGCGCCGTGAGCGTTCACCACCTGCGCGACGGGGATCATTGCCTCACTGCCCGCGACGCACCGCCACCGTCCCGGGGCCCTCGAGGGGTTCGCAGACTCACCAGCCCCAGCAGGGCAAAGGCAAGCACCCGGAAGCTGAGCGCCGGGGCCGGGGGAGCCTCACAGGTACCGACGACGCGGGCGGCGTTCTTCGACTCCGGCATGGCGTGGCTGGGGTAGCCGATGACGCCGCCAGAGCGGCCAGAGCCCGCCACGGACGGGGGGAACCACAGTGGCTCCAGGGTGGCTGGGGGGCGGTGCGGGGACGGCGAGGCAGGGGGGGGGGGAGGGGAAGGGGGCGTCGTCGGGGCAACCGCAGCCTTATTGGCGCATCAGGTGGAATGCGCGGAGCGGCGCTGCAGAGGGGGAGACGGCCGCCGACGCCACTGTAATTTGGATAGACGGAGAGAAAAGAAAAGGGAACCCTGGGAATGAGAGCACTGTGGACCAAGCTCTTCGAGAAACTCCAACAAACTAAAACAACAAATTCGAAGCACTACTAATTGGAAAACACCACGCACGCACGAGCGGTCCGGAGCGCAAACTAACGCAAACAATGCGCGCCCTCGCGAAATCTGAAATCACATTCAAAACAAACACGCGCTCTACGGATTGAGCCGTTTGACGCGATTAAACGCGGAGCGCCGCACTGCTGGTGACGTGACGGCGGGGATGTGTTGTCCTCCTCCCCTAGATTTTGCATTCACTACTCTGTGTGTGTGTGTGAGGGCGCGCGCGTGCGAGTCGCGTGCGAGGTTTTGCAACAACACTCCCCTCCCCTCCCCTCCCCTCGCCGCGACGCATGCGCCACCCCGCGGTTGCCGTGGCGACGGGGATGGCGCGGCGGCGCGGCGGCCACCAGGGCGAGCCGCCCCAGCCCAGCCAGTCAGTGTGCCTCCGACGGCGCCGCGCGCAGACACGACGCCACCCCCCGCGGGCCGAGCAGGGCCGAGGCGCCGCCACGACGTCCGCCACGACGTCACCGACGACACGTCCGTGACTCGGCCGCGCCACCGCAAGGCGCCGGTGACAGTCGCAGTGACGAGGCGACATCCACGTGACGTGACGCGACACGGCGGCAGAGTCGGGCCGCCGTGTCCGGGGCGAAGAAAGTGAGGTTAGGAGCGTTCCCGCGTGTGTGACGGGAACGGCCACACAGCGGTGTGTGCGTGTGCTTAACTTGCCGGGACAGTGCACGCTGGTTGATTTGCCAGTGTGGTGTTTGTGAGTGGGATGTGCCAATCTGGATACAAGGATACACGCATGGATTCGGCCGGCCGGAGTCAGATGCAAGGTAAGATGTGGGACACATGCCGGGCTCGTCTTGACCGAGGCGACACGAGGAGCCGAGGAAAAATCTGAACCAAGTTAACAAACGCAAAGAGAGGTCCCAGTTTCACGTTTGGTTTTCCTCGAAATCATTGGTGCGCACGGTCCGCTGTCCGCTCGGTCGGGCCAGCCAGCAGACTGATTCCGAGAATCGTTCGTCGCTCTGTCTCACTCGCACCGACACGGGACGCCCCATGAGTGCGAGAGAGGCAGAGCGGCGAAAACGACTCTCAGTCTGCAGACGGTCCTGGTGCGGAATGCAAAGTCCACGGACGTGTCCGCCGTCGCCGTCCCTGCATCGCCGGCACGCCGCCTGCACCCTTCCGGTGGCTTCTACTGCCGGGCCACGCTCGTGGGCCCGTCCGAGAAGTGCATAAACGTGAGGGAGGGAGGTGCCGCCGCCCCGCCCCGCCTGGATATTAGATTAAGCTGGCCGCCCTGCCATGGTGGCCGCATCACGTAGCGCCGCGTAGCGCTGTGCGCCGCCACGCCTCGTCCTCCGGCGCCACGTCCAGGAAGGGCCTGCCCCCGGCCTGCCCGGAGGGCGCTGCAGAGGTCACTCCAGCGGGACGCCTTTGGCGCTAGCCGGCCTGGCCCTCAAACAGGGCTCGAATCGCACACATGAGGGTACCGGCAGACTCGTCGGTGCCGTCGCGGAGGCCAGGGACGGAAACCTGTCGGGCGAGAGGGTGTCCTCGAGCACGGCCTGCTCCGCGTGCCCGGCGTGCTTCGTGACGGGGACGCTCATTACCGGGGATTAGCGCGATCCCGCCACTAATGCCGCGGCAAATTTACGGCCCTCGAGATAAAGAGCGGCGCGAGCGGCGCGAGCGGCCGGCCACCACTCACAATTAAAAGATGGCACTCGGGCGGGGCGTGCCGGGCCGGGCCGGGGCCGTTGTGGCTGCGTGGCCGCGGGGATGGAATAAAACACGGCCGCGCCGCATGCGGAGAATAAATAGTCTTTCCGCGTTCATACGAGAGCCCCACCCCGCCCCCACCCCACCCCACCCCGCCACACCCTGCCTCCGGGTGCAATTAATGCCACCCTTATCGGGGTGACCCTCGCGGGCCGTGTGTGTGTGTTTGTGTTTTTAATCCTTTTTTATGTGAAAACGAAAAATTGGATATACGCGCGACGCCACGGGCCACGAAAAATAAAGGAGCCGAGAAAATAAGAAACAAACGACCTCGCGCGCGTGCAGGCGTTATCTGCCTTTAGTCGCGGGGAAAGCTTTGCCTATTGTTTGGCAGCTGGGGCACTGCTCGTCCCCCTGGCTTAGCCGCGGTCTGTCTGTCGGTGCAAGCAAGCAAGAGGTTTTACTTACAAATTTTGAATTTCATCTTGGGATCTCCGTCGTGGGATTGGACATGACAACCCTCTCTCTCGCACCTTGCGGATGCACCGTCCTCATCTTCATCTGCCCGACGCCTCCTGCGCGCCGCGCCGCCCCTCGAGGCCGCCGTCCAGGCCGCCGTCCAGTGCACCGTCTCCTATCTGGTCTCCTTCCAGTCCATTGAGCGGCCAGCCGGCTGGAAGTGCAGCCAGGACAAAAGCCCTTCCGCATCCGCCCCGCCCCGCCCCGCCTGGAAAAACTCACCGGGCAGCCCCAGCCCGCCCCAGCCCCCTGCTGTCCACGCGCGAACACCTCGTCGCCCTGCCGGACGCCATTGGCCGTCTGGTCGCTCTGCTCCGCTCTGCTCCGCTTTGCTGGGCCGGCAGGCCGCTGCCGAACTCGTCGCTCTGTCTCTCTCGCACGCCAGGCCCGCTAGGGACGTCCCGAAGGGGTGCGACAGAGACGGGCCGACGAAGCACTCCTTCGGAATCAGACTCCCTGCTGGCGCCAATTCTAAAAGCGGAAAGATTACCATTAAAAACGCCGCCGCGCCCAATGGAAATTCGGCCGAGTGAGACGCAGATTTGTTTCCTCTGCGTGACTCGCGGCGGGGCGGGGCGGGGCGGGGCGGCAGGGAAATCACTTTTTCGCTTTCATTGCCGTGAAGGCGTTGACGGCGCGCTTTACAAATTCCGCCTCGCCACCTCGTCAGGCTTTCTGCCGCTCTCTGCTTTTCTCCACGACGGCGTGCATTTGCATCAATCTGCCGCCGCGCCGAAACTCATTTAGGCGCGCAGCAGGCGGTGGCCGAGCCGTGCTCTGTCTCTCTCGCACGTTGATAGAACGTCCCGTGAGAGCGAGGGAGACAGAGCGACGGAAACGACTCTCGGAATCAGTGTGCTGGCCGTGGCACTGCCACTTTCGCGGACCATTGTCGACTCGTTCCGGCAGCACATGCCCCCCCCCCACCCCCGCTTGTTAGACTGTTAGCCGAGACCTCAACTTCACACTCGCCGCTTCGCCTCGCCGCTCGGCCGCAACTTTGGAGATATCGCGCCACGTCAAGTCCCCCGCAAGGTCCCTCTTGCCAAGTTTCCGCGTTGCAGGCCCACTACCACAGTACCACAGACGAGAGAGAGAGAGGGAGAGAGACAGAGCGACGACCACGTTTCGAGTACTTGCCCCGCTCTTTGGGGACCGCGTGACACGGCGCCGGCTCGCCCCGGCCCCGGCCGCGGCGCCATGGCGCAGCATGGCGGCACGAAGGAGGCTAAACTGCGGCCGAGGCCGCCGAGGAGGGCGGAAACGTTACTTTGCGGTAATGGGAACAAGTCGAGGCTTTTCCACCTCACCCCTGAATAACCGAGATCGTGTGTGTGTGCGTGTGTGTGTGTGTGTAAGCGACTGAGAAGGGTACGGAGGAACAACAACTTGAAGCAGGGGTTCCCGTGCCCCCCGCGCGGGCTTGAAACGCGCGCCGCTCGGGCGCTCCGTCGCGGTGCGGGCAGAGGCCCAAAACACAGGAATAAAACAAGGGCGGGGCGCGTAATTCGTAATTCGCACAGAGATTGCCATTAGCATCGGCCGAGCGCACCGATTGAATCATAATGGCCACGCTCGGCCGGCCCGGCGGTATGCTATCATTTAGACAAAAAAAAACCGAGAGAGAGAAGGGGGAAATGGAACAGTGGGAGGGGCAGATAAAAACGTCGATGGGTCAGCCCAATATGCGTGTAGGCAGTGTAGGCACCCCCGCAGCGCGCAGCGGCGCGGCGGCTTCCGTGCTGTGGTGGCAGTAAAAACCAATCGGCCAATGGCTGCTCGATCACCGACCTTGTCGTTTTTTACCGTACCCGGAATCAAGCCATGGGGTTGGAGGGATTGGGGGGGGGGGGGGGCGACTTTGGCGAGCACTTCCCCCAAGCCGCGCGCGCGCTGCTCGTCCGCCTCAAGATGATCCTCGTCGAATTATCCCCGCGCTCAAATTCGCCCGGGACCTTTTTATTTTGGCGCGAAATAAACTCGGCGCCGCTTGCTCGGCGCTCCCTTTGTGCGGGGCTCGGGCCTCGCATGCCGAAGGCTGGAGGCTGCTGGAGCCTGCTGGAGGCCCGGCCCGGAGGCATCATCCCGGAGGGGCGAATGCGGCGGAAAACATCTCGACGCTCCGGCCTCCGGGGCGGGGCGGGGCGGGGCCCTTGACTTGAGCGGCCCGCAGCAGAGCAGCAGCCAAACAGGGGCGTAATTAGGCGGGTCGAAAGGGGGGGGCGAATGTTTGAAAAGTTGCCTACCTTCAAGGAGCCTGTGTCTGATAGGTAATTTTTAGGGACGTGGTTTGGGGAGGGAGGGGGCTAAATTCAAAACAACGTTACAGAAAATTGAGGGGTTGTTACAAAGTTTGAAGAGGATTCACTTTATTCTACATTTGTTTGGACTCATAGCGAGAATTTAGAATTAGATAGCTCTCAGCGAGCGAAGCGAGCCAAAAGCTATAAATGCTTAACTGTCTGAAACGTGTTTCCGAGTCCTACAATGGGGAAGACTTTTTCGTCTAGAAGGGCTGGCGCACTTTGCTTCCCCCCACTTGCCACGGAGCCGAAATTTAGAAGAGGCTTCCTGTTGCGAGCGAAGCGAGCTAAAAGCTATAGCCTTGTTGAGCGGGAAATGTTATAACTTGGGGTCTTAGTCCTAGGGTTCCAGGAGATTTTAAACATTACCAGGTACATACTTTCGGTTGGCCAGACAAACAAATAGTTGAAAATACGTTGCAAACAAATTTTCTTCCCGGCCTAAGATCACTCTAAAAAAAATGCTTCTTAAATTTCATAATCTGGATTTGAAGTTATTTGTAGAACAATGGATCTTAAATTTCATATCCAAAAAGTTCTTAAATTTCATAACTTGCTGTTCTAAACTTTTAGAACTGGTTTATGAAATGTAAGAACTAGTTTATTAATTTTTTAGAATCAATTGGTTTTGAAAATTCACATTTGGTTCTGAATCTCTACAACCAATATTATGAAACATGATAATAGTTTCATTACTGCCCACAAAATGTATAAATAAAAAATAATAATAAATAAAACCTTTATCCCTTTCTTAATGAATCTCAGAAAGCTATGATTTCTTTTCACACTCAGTATTATCGCAAATCGTTGCAGCTGGCCAACGGAAATAAGCATTGTACTGTAGTGCAGTCGACGCTGTTAACAGTCAGAGGCGCAGCAGTGCATAAGATCCAGATGCACTTTAGGGAAACTCGGTCGACACGCAGAAACTACTTTGGGGACGAGGATGAAAGAGGAGAAGCGAATTGACATAATACGCCACCCACACGTTCATCGCCCATCCCTACAGTTAAGAAGATGGAATAACAGCACTCAGTAACACCGCTTTTGGCGAAAACACGTCCTTTTTCCGAGGGTCGCCAAAATAGCTTGTAACTCTTGAACACGAGTGGTGGCTGTTCGGCACCACAAGCAACACTTTAACTGCACTCTACGCACTACGCGCACTAACGGTACATAGCGAAACAAAATTGATGACGCGAACTTGCGGTGACGCGGACGCGAACTGGATACGCTGTGCACAGCACTGGAGACAAAGACACACTAAAAGTGACGCAGTGTCGCCGAAATCCCGTGTGGCCGAGGGATTACGCGACCCCTCGCCGTGCACAGGTAGCTTCGGCTTCGGCCGGCAGGCCGGCGAGCGGTGATTTTCCGTGGAAGCAGCGCCGACTCGGCTCGGGGCGGCTCGGCTCGGCCGGCTCGGGGCGGCTCGGCTCGGCTCGGCTTGGCCGGCTCGGCTTAACCATATGGTTAAGGATCGAAGAAGACATCACATATATCAGTCATGAGGTACCTCAATCCTGTTTATTTGCCAGCGGAGAGGACCCAGAAGCAAACCTCCAGCGAGCGAAGCGAGCTAGAAGCCAATGCCTAAGTGTGTCCAAAATGCGAGTTGTTCGGGCCAGGCTAAGGGACGATTCCTGACTAACTGCTATTTCTTGGGCCAATCGGACCCACTAAGGGCAGTACTTTTGGCCCCCTTCGGGGGCCAAAGGGGGGGGGGGGCGATCGCCCCCCCGGCCCCCCCTAATTACGCGCCTGCAGCCAAAGCGCCCCAATTGATTCAAAGCTAGCGGCAAACCCGGGAGCGGCAAGACGAGCACGGCGCTCTCGTCCCGTCCCGGCCGCCCGCTCGCTTTCGGCCCTTCGCCCGGCAAAGGCCGAAGCGCTTTTACTCTATTTTTTATATGTCCCGCTCGTCCGCCTCCGCGTTCCAGCGTGCCAGCGTTCCGCGGTCCACGGCACTGGGAGCGTCCGCTAAAGGACCGGCGAGGCGCGGCTGAATGATGGATGAGCGAGTCCTGCTGCTGGTCAGGACCTTAGCCCGGCCCGTCCGGCCCGTCCTGCTGCCTGGCCTCATTCCGAAAGATCTTTTCGTCGCTCTGTCTCTCTCTCTCTCTCCCCCAACCCTGCCGAACACACCACGAGTTTGACAGAGACAGCGGAACCAGTCTGCAAGGAACACGGTGTTATCAGTGCATCGGCCGATTGCGAACGGAGCATTCCGTCTCTCTCGCACTCGTGGGGCGTGCCGCGCGAGCAGGGGTGGCAGGCCATGAAGACGTCGGACGAGTCGGGCGGCGCGGCACGTGACGGGGACCGGGGGGGGCTGCCGTGGCTGCCGTGGCTGCGCATGGCTGCGGCACTGCGGCGCCGGCGAACGGTTTGTGGCTCACTCCGGCTCACGCTGCTAGCCCTGCTGGCACGCCGCTAGCACGCTCCGGCCCGGCAGCACTCGCGCCGCTTGGCAAGGCTTGCGGTGTCGGAGAGGGTTTTCTGCCACTAAGCTCGCCCCTGCGATGGCGCGGCGGGGGCGGCGGGGGCGGCGCGGGGGCGGAGGGTTACACGGAGATAAGCACGCAGAAAGATAGGCGGTGGCGGCGAGAGCGGCGCGGGCTTGCTTCGGCTTTACTTGTGCGCGGGTATTCGCACACGCCCGCGCAGGCAGCCCGCCCCGCCCCGCCCCGCCCCACCCCGCCCCGCCCCACCCCACCCCACCCCGCCGACGGCTAATATTTGCCCAGCGACGCGTTGGGTTGGTTTGCGAGGCGCGGCGGCGTGCGAGTGAGTGAGACGGCAGCGTGGAGGGTACGTACCGCGTGGCGTGTGAAGTGGTTGGCGGCGGCGGTGTAGCTCTGTGTGTGTGTGTGCGTGTGTGCAGCGCGAGGCTGGTCGTTGCCGCCACGTCTGCTTGTTCTGCTCCGGAGTGCCACCGCGCACGGCGCAAGGCGCGGCGACGTGCCTGCACGCGTTTTCGAGGCGCGCGCCGCTACCCCGCGCTCCTGGAATCAATCTCGCAGACACCTACTAACACACACGCACGACGAACACACATACACACCCACACTGTCGCACTCGGCGCGTTGGCGCCCCAGCGGTACCCCCTGACGTGGGTCGGCCGCTAACACCGTCCCCTCCGGACTGTTGGCCCGAAAATCCGCTTTATGGGGGCGGTCGGCCGAGTCAAGCCCAACGCGTGATGGGGGTGCTTCGAGGGGGCGGGGATGATCCGGGGCGGGGCGGGGCGGCTGGGCCGCGGGACGTACATGTCCGTGGAGGACGGCGGCGCAGAGGTGGCCCGGTCCTGCAGCTTGATATTCCACTGTGCTTTCATCAAACTCCGTCTCTCTCGCACTCAAAGGGCGTGTTGCCTGAGGACATGCGCAAAAGAGGGAGAGAGAGAGAGAGAGAGAGAGAGAGAGAGAGAGAGAGAGAGAGAGAGAGAGAGAGAGAGAGAGAGAGAGAGAGAGAGAGAGAGATGGAACCCAGAGTAGGAGCACTGTTCGGCAAGAACCTACATGGCGGCGCCCTCAAAGGAAATACATACACCGCGTGGTGGAGTGTGGTGACATCCAAAAGGACAAACGAAACGCGGTGGTCGTGGTGCTCTCGCCGTGCTCGCCGAGCTATCCGCCCGGCCGCGCCCCGGGCCTCGTGTCATGCCACTCGGCACACAATCACGGGCCTTTATGTCGCCGCCCTGCCGCGCTGCCGCGCTGCCGCCCCGGCGCACCCAAAGGAATACGAGGGGAAGGCCGCCGCCGCGTACGCCGCATACGCACAGACGCCGTGGAGGGCTCTCCGGCCAGTTACGTCACCCCGGGGCCCTGGCGGCACGGCGGCACGGGGCCACACAGCCAAAAGCGGGACCCAGCCGGCTCGCAGTGGGCCAGAAGACCGGTGGAGGCGGCCAAAATTCTAGACGCGTTTTAGAGTCGCTAAACAGGACCCGAGCCGAAAGTGTGACCCCACCTACGGATTTCTCTCCGAACGCGACTGTGCAGTCTCCCAGTCTCCAACTGGTTACCGCTCTCTCGAATTGAACACGTTCAACAGTGGCGACTCCGTCCGGTGCGTCCGTGGCCGTGTGGTCCGCGTGGACCGAGGACCTCGCGTTTGGCAGTGTCCGCGGCGCGAGCTGCGCGGCGGGGAAGGCCCTCTCAATATCCTCGCGATGTGGGGGCGGCGGGGCGAGGCCCGGCAAGGCCCGGCAAGGAGGCCCGGCCGAAAGATCATTAGGCGCCAGGAATACCTTGGGGCGGCCCTGTCGCTGTCTCTCTCGCACCCTCGGGACGCTGCGGCGTTGCGTGGCGGTGCGAGAGGGACAGAGCGAGTCTGCTGGCCGCGGGGGAGCGCCTCCCGAGCCTCCCCTCGACCAGCCCTGGGGCTAATGGCTCAGGGTGCCACCGCCACGCCGCCACGCCGCCACGCACCGGGCGACCGCCAGCCCCCCGCACCGCCCGCAGGCACGCAGACGAGGCCGCCGCCGTCTCCAGATTTTGGCGCCGCCCAGGCCGCCTAGGCCAGCGGTTCCCAACCTTTTTCGGTCCGCGACCCCAAATTTGTAGCCAAAAATGTCCGCGACCCCCAGGAACAATTTCGCGACCCCACGCGACCCCTCCTTTAGCATGCCTTTGATACAAAGTGCGATAATCTACCTTAGTTCGGGATCAGTATTGTCTCAAAGTTGATCAAAACGGTCACAAATGTCTTTGAAAAATCGTGTTTTGGGCTGACTTAAGGCATCCACTGGGTCTGATACGAGGCGGTATTTCGCCCTCCCTCAACGGGCAATTGGTCTTTGGACCTTCCTTTTGCATGCCTTTGTTACGGAGTGTGATTATCTGCCTTAGTTTGGGAGCAGTACTGCCGCAAAGTTGATCAAAACGGTCACAAATATCTGAAAACTCGTGGGTTGATCAACTTTGCCTTAATACTGTTCCCAAACTAAGGCAGATAATCGCACTCCGCAACAAAGGCATTCTAAAGGGAGGTCCTAAGACCAATTGCCCGTTGAGGGAGGACGAAATACCACCTCGGATCAGACGCAGTGGATGCTTAAAGTCGGCCCAAAACACGATTTTTTTGTCCGCCCAAAGTTTCTCCAATCGGGAATTTTCGTGGCAATTTAAATGGTTCCAAAACTCCACGACATGCGAATGAGGCTTCCGTGCCTGTAAGCTCCGTCTGATTGCGGATCGTGCAACGACTCGGGCCGGGCGGTGTCTGGTGCAAGGTAAAGCCGGAAATATGTCGGCTGGCGCGCCGCTGCGGATTTCCATTTAAACGAGGCCGGCCCTTCGCAGTGCCCTCTCTTTTTCGCCCCGCGCGCCCCTTCTGCATGTGTGTGCGTGTGTGAGTGAGTGGCGTGGCCGCCGCGGTCCGAGCGCGCAGACAGGGGTTGCTGGGGCGGAGATGTATGGATACAGCGTCCAGTGCAGGCGCGGCCCGGCCCGGCTCGGCCCAGGCTCGGCCCGGCTCGGCACGGCCCGGTCGCAGGATGCGGTACGAAGTCACCCTGGCCTCTGCCTGCGCCGCTGCGCCGCTACGCTGCCCCAGTGCCCACCCTTGCGCCCGGCCGCCCCGCCCCGCCGCGACCGACCAATTTATTTCCTGTTTACCTCCAAAGTTACGACCATGACGACGTTTGCGCGCTTCCGCTGCTGTTCCGCTGCCGCCGCTGCTTCCCGCCTCACCGCCGAACATTAAAGGTCATAACCCGATTTCCCGCCGCCCGCTACAATGTTGTTATCTACTCCTGCCGAGTGCGGAGCACGCGGGTCTGTGTGTGTGTGTGTGCGGCGTGTCTGTGTGTGTGCGAGGGTCGGGCGCGAAGAGAGGTTTTGCGAGACGGGTTTGCCGAGTGCGGGCCTCCCTTCGGCTCCTCGACCGACCGACGACGGGCCGGCCAACCGACCCTCGCCGCCCCATGCGATGCCGTGCGATGCCGTGCGCTGCCGTGCGATGCGGCGGGAGAGGCGGAGGCGGGCATCTGAAAGTCAATGAGGTCTGGAGCTCCTGAGAATATGGTTCATGCCCCGCTTATGGCCGAGTTATTTCGCCGAGCTTATACCGAGTCGAAGGCCCGAAGGCCCGAAGGCCCGAAGGGCCGAAACCCGAAGGGGGCCTGGAGCGGGAAGCCTGGAACATCCATCCAGGCTGCGTCGGAGCGGGGTCTGGAGCAGGTCTGCAGCAGGAGGCAACGAAGTGTACCCACGAAGGATGTTGCCATACCGCACCACGTCGCTCTGGCTGGGCTAACACACACACACACACACGCACACACACACACACACACACACACACAGAGCATTGGCCCGCCAGGCGGTGCGCCACCTGTTTGAAATACCGTGACAGCCCCATTTCTTTGTTAATGCTGCCAGCCCCGCCAGCCCCGCCCCAGCCCCGCCTCGCCGGATGCGCGCAATAACGCTATTTGTCACCCCGCCCCCCTGGTTCCACAGTGGCGCGGCGGGGGGCCTCGCCGCCCTTAACAAGACGCCCGATGGGTAGGCAATTTGCAGTGCCTGCCGCCTGTAAGCAGGCAAAATGTGCGATTGCCCCTACCCTTTGGAGGCAAGACTGCCGCGGCCTGGTTCGGTCGGGTTATCAGCGCGGTGCTTCATGGGGGCGGGAGCGCGAAGCGGCGCGGCAGCCGGGCCAAGTTTGGTGACGTATATAACATCTCAGGGACCGAGGACGACGACGGGACGGGACGACGCCTTGTTCCTGCATGATGGCGCTCCGCGGAGCCTTCGGGGCGGGGCGGGGCGGGGCGGGGTGGGGCGGGGCGCCAGACCGCCTGCTCCCCTTCATGATAATCGCGGCAGGAATGATTGCTCCCGTGCGCAGGGAGCCGCGCTAGAACTTTGCAAGTGGGCGTGTGGGTGTGTCGGTGTGGGTGTGTGTGTGTCGGTGTGTGGGTGTGTGGGAGTGTCGGCGCGCGCGTCAGTCATCCGCCAAGAGGGACGGGCCCACGTCACAACCCAGTCCGCTGGACCTTTTCCCACCTCCCTCCCCTCCCCCCCCTCGCTCTCTCCTTACTTATCATTTTTTTTAGAGATCTCTCCGAGGACATGACACGCTGCATTGACAGTCGGACAGTCCGGACGGACGGCCATCAAGTATTCAGGAGCGTCGTGGTTTGCGACGTTGCCGGAAAGGAGAGGGCGGCAGGAACGTCCCCCACTCATCATCCGCAAACAGAAAAAACAAAGAAAAAACAAACAAAAACAGTTAGCCACGCGCGTGAGAGTTCGCGCGCGCGGACTGGTAATTTGTAACTCGGAAATAAAAAGTTTGGCCGGCGCTCTGCGCGAGCCCGCTGCACCTGGGGCTGTTGGGCGCACTACGACAGAGAAGGGGTGGGAGGGGGTGGGACGCGCTGCCTGGGCCGCCAGGGCCGCCAGGGCCACGCCGGCGGTATCTCCATGAAAACCTCGGCCTCGCCACCTGCTGCAGCACGGCCAGCACGGCTGCAGATAGTGGAAAGTGTCCAGCAGCAGCGGCCGTTAGACGGTCGCCGCACCCCCTCCTCCCCGCGAGACTCCAGGGCGTCCAGCAGCGCAGAGCCCCAGGGCGTCCAGCAGCGCAGAGCCCCCCGCCCCGGCCCCTGAGAAGCGATACCATCTCTCTCTCGGCATCCCGGAGCCAGAAAGGCCGAAGGCCGAATCCCGCACAGGAAAAGCCGCTCCCTCCAAGTCGGCGGGGCGACCGGGACGGGATAGATTGGCAGAGGAACAGTGGAGTCACTGGCTGGTAAGGACCTCGCTGCGGCTTTCGCCGTTCGGCTTTCGCCGTTCGGCTTTCGGTCCTCGTGGACTGTGTGGAGAATGGGCGCCTTTGTCAGCCCGGACGAGCCGGTCGCGGCGCCCCTCTGGCAGCCCAGCCGGCCAGCCAGGCAGCCAGCCAGGCAGCCAGCCACGGTCCCCTATGCGACACATCTTGCACACGTCCTGCTCCGTCGTTCGCCGCGGGGCCTGGGGGGCGGGGCGCGGCGGGGCGGCGCCATCGTCGGCATCAGATAAGCGCGGATGTCCTCCCAGTCACGGCCTCGTCGCGGTCGTCGTGGTGGCGGTCAGCGTCGCCGCCGACACCGCTCGCGCCCACACCGAGGGTTGAGCCCAGCCCAGCCCAGCCGCCCGGCCCCTGCCGAAGCAAAATGGAGGGAAAAGTAGTGCCCTCCCTTGCTCTCTCACTCCGTCTTCCCCGCGGACGGACTGACGGGCGTGGAGCGGCAGGCAGCAAGCAGCAGCACTCTGTGGGCGGCCTACACTACACCGCCTTGACTGACAGTCCCCGCGGAAGATAAGCGACGTGCATTACACGCACACATGCACACACACACACACACACACACACACACGCCAGACGGCGCCCCAGGGGCGTGTTGCTGCGGTGTGTCGGAGTAGGGGCTGCACGGCGGTGCAGTGCAGGGGGCGCTGCTAGCGCTGCTGCAGCAGACTGAGTGTTCCTTGCTCCTTGCTCCGTGTGGCCGGGGCGGCGAGACGTCGGCGATCGCAGCGCCGCGCCACCGCGGCGGTGCGGTCGGTTCATCGCTGTATTATTTCAAACAAAGTAGCGAGGGGAGGAAAGGGTGGCGGGGGAAAGAGGGTGGAGGGCGTACTGGGTCGGAAAAACGCGTCTGGCTGCTGCTGCTTGTTGCTCGCGGGGTGTGCTCTGCGGTTTTCGGGGTTTTCCTGGCCGTCTCGTGTGTCCCGCCGCGCGCTCTGCGGCGCGCCCTGCGGTCTGCGATGATCAGCTTCTCGCATTTCCACAACCCCCACCGTAAGGGTTGGACGCCCCGACGCACACCCCCGCGCACACACTCTCTGACAAACACACACACACGGACACACACACGGACACTACTACGGCGTGATAAAGTTTCCCTATATATAACAGGAGGAGCGCCCCTGGCCGCCGCGCCGCGAGAACAAGCTTCGTCACTCTATCCGTCACGTCTCCCCGTGCGTGCCTCGGCGTGCCTCGGCGTGCCTTCAAAGCGCCACGGGGTTTTTCCAGGACGCGTTTTCACCGTGCCGCCTGTGCATTCACTCTGCACTCTGGGTTCCAGAGCCTGGAATCTGGAGCCTGTATAGGCCCGACGACCGCGCCACTGTAACGGTGCAGCCTTTCGCTCGGGGCGGAAGGCGGCTCGGCGAAAAACAGGAGTTTGCGGAAAAGGCCAGAGTTTTTCTTGACGTGGAAAAAGGAAGACGAAAAAAAAAGAACAACTCTGGGGTCGGTTTCCCGGAGGCGAGAAAATGCGGAGACAGTAATAAGTAAAGAGGAGTAAAAAAAGGGGGGACCAGAATAAAAATTGAACGGAAAAAAGTTGTGTAGGCGCAAGCGGGCCGCTTGGGCTGGGCCGGCGGTGTGTACGTGAGAGAGAGAGAGAGAGAGAGGGGGGGGGGAAATTGGGCCGTCTCGTTGGAAATCACGCACTGGAAAGGAGTGAGGGAGAAAGGGCAGGGCTGCCTCAGGGCTCTCGGTCCTGCTTGCTCACACAGCACCAAGCCTAGCCGATACCACTTGCCAGCAGACTGATTCCGAGGGTCGTTTTCGTCGCTTCGTCTCTCTCGCACCTGTACGGGGTGCCCCATGAGTGCGAGCGAGACAGGGCGACGAAAACGACTCTTAGTCTGCAGGCCAAGTGCCAGCCCGCGCCAGCTGCCCCCCACCTCGCTCTCGCCCTACTCGCAACCACAACGCCCAATCTGTTGGAACGCCCGATACCAGTGTCGTGGATCGTGTTCGGGGCGCGAGTCCAAGCCCCGCAGTAAAGCCGCTCAGTTTTATCGCCGGCGTTTTGCATATCAATTGGCGCGTCGCCCTGCCTTCCGCAGAAGCAGCAACAACAACAACAACACCACCATCAGCAACAACAACAGGCGTCAAAAACAAAAACCCTAGTCGCAGCACAGTTGGAAAAAATAGGCGGCGTCCTTTGCCTTTTATTGCCAGTCGCGAGGGAAAATGGGTAGCGTCCCCTCGGACACGCGAGGCACGCGATGGCCGGGTGCGGCTTTGTCCACCTTCCCGGACACAATGCGCCCCGCCGCGCCCCAATTTGTGGACGGGGCTTTGCTGCAGACTGAGAGTCGCTTTCGTCGCTCTGTCTCTGTCGCACTCACGGGGCGCCCCGTATGGGTGCGAGAGAGACAGAGCGACGAAAACGACCCTCGGAAGCAGTCTGCCGCTGCTGCGGCCGAGCCGGCCGTGGGCTCTCCTTTTCAGCGGACACAGTGCCGGCCGCGCTCACAAAGGGCGTCGTCGACGTGGCGGTGGCGGTCGTGGAGCGTCCCAGGACGCCGCCGTGGACACGCGGACGCCGCCGTCGGCAACGGCCATTCCGGACGGGCCGGCCGGGCGGACGGACAAACGGATGGAGCGTGGAGCCGCGCACAATAAGTCATTGATTGCGTTTGGAACGCCCTCCCTCCCCGCCCCGCCCCGCCCCGCCCCGCCCCGGGTCCACAAGAGCGTGACTGGCCACTGCGCAAACACTCGGCCTGGTCGATGAATGATTGAGTCCCCCGCGCGATGCGATGATGTAATTAGAATTGCAGGCGGTGCATCTGTCGGCATGCCGTTGCAGTGGCGTGCCCACTTCCCCCTCCCCCGGCCGGGCCGCGGCGTGGCGGGGCGGGGCGGGGTGGGGCGGGGCGGGGCGGGGCGGGGCCGTGAAGGAGACGTTTCGACCGCAATTCCCCTCTGGCCGCAACTTTGGCGGCAAAGGCGGTCTGGTCTGAATGGGTATTAACTCTTCTGGCGAGCAGGCGAAGGAAGACCTCATCCCGGAGTGGACGGAGGCACTTGGCTGCATCTGCCGCCGCGCCGTGCCGCCGAGGCCGTGGCGAGGCCGAGGCGAAGGGGCCGCCCCGCCGACCCGACCCAACCCAGCGCCCGGACGTCCTATCGCCTCCAATATTTTTAAGCCCCTTCGCCCTGGCTGTCCGCACGGTGAGGTTTGTGAGGTCCCCCCCCTCCCCTCTCACTCTCCATGACAGTGGGATGGAAAAAGAATAAGAGAAGGCCGAGAGAGAGTGAGGGGGGGGGGGATAAAAAAAGGCGTGTGCCAAGGGCGGCTGGCCGGGCGGCCGGCTTATTAAAACGGTATTTCACCGCGTTAGCCGCGAGCCGGGCGCCACGCGCCTCGCCACGCCGCGCCGCCACACCGCGGGGCTCGTCTGCACGTCACGGAACGCGTGCCGCAAAAAAGAAAAAAGACCTCCGCAAAAAGAGAGGGGGAGTAATCGCGTAATTAGTTTCCATTCGTCTTTGGAAAATGACGCGCGTGCCGCCCTGCCTCTGTCGCACCCCGACGGAGCGCCACTGAGTGCGAGAGAGACGGGCTGCTCAATAACGCCGGCCGCACGCTTTGCGGTATGCCCATATTGCCGCGACCGACGTCGTCGTGCCGCAGGAGGGGGTGGGGGAGGGAGCGCAAGGTGTGCCAATATCGCGAGCCGCTGATCAAAAGCCCGTGCTCGAGCGTGCTGCAGGGAGTGGGAGCCAGGCCAGGCCAGGCCTTGGGGGAGCCGAGACAAACGACGCGCCCTGCTCGCGCTGGCTGGCATGCCTTCGCAGTGGCGCGAGCGAGAGGGGTGACGCGGCGTAGCGACCGGGCGCACGACGCCGGCAGTTGTTCCGTTCCGCGCTCAGCGTTTCTTCTCTCTGTCTCTCTCGCACCGCGAGGGAGGCTGCAAGTCGGGGTAGGGCGTGTCGTGTGGCGTGTAGCGCCGCGTAACGACCTAATAACTCTGCCCCAGTCTTGAAGCTGCTCGGCAGCCTCGGCGGCGGCGGACTGATTCCGGAGCCGTTTTCTCTCTCGCTCCTACACGGGCCGAATGGGTGCGAGTGAGACAGAGTGGCGGAGAAGCCTCTCGAAATGAGGCGGCAGCCTTGGCGCGTCGCGGTCGGGCCGCCGCCACCGCCTCGTGCTGGAGCCGGGCTGGAGCCGCTGGAGTCTCGGCGGACTTGCGGCTATCGAGGCTGGAGGCTGGACC
Source organism: Thrips palmi (assembly GCF_012932325.1). Classification (NCBI taxonomy): domain Eukaryota; kingdom Metazoa; phylum Arthropoda; class Insecta; order Thysanoptera; family Thripidae; genus Thrips; species Thrips palmi. The sequence continues at coordinate 7,553,216 of NW_023144628.1, forward strand.
TGGACACACTGCCACTGCTGCTCTCGGATTCGGGTTTTCGGGTTCCCGCCGCTGCAAGCCCTGGCCCAGCCAGCGGGGCGCACAGTGCACGAGAAGCAGGCGAAGTAGGCGGGGCCGCCCGACAACAGCGAGGTAGGCTGTCCCGCGAGACGGTCCCGCACCGCGGCACAGCCTACCCGGCGCGGCGCTATTGCCCTGGGGGAGCACTGCCGCGCCACTGCCGTGCGTGCGTGGGGCCCTGGGGCCCTGGGGCATGACACACTGGGGCCCCGCGCCCTCTCCCTCACTCGCACGCACACGCAGGGTGTAGTAGCACGCACGGCAGGGGGTCTTAGTGGCGTGGGGTTGCCGCTATCAGCTGATCGACTGTTGTAATAGGTGTGTCGGGGCGGCAAACACACACGCACGCGCAAAATGCCTCTCTCCGTCGCTTTCCATCCCCCCTCTCTCTCTCCCTCTCTCTCTCTCTCTCTCTCTCTCTCTCTCTCTCTCTCTCTCTCTCTCTCTCTCTCCGCTTCCGTGGAGGTACGGTGCTGCGGCTTATCTCTCGCTATTAATATTCTTCACACCGGCGCCGTGATGCGCCGCTAAGGCGAGTGAAGGCGCGAGTGTGTGAGTGCGAGAGTGATTGTGTTTGCGAGAGGCGTAGTCCCCCCCCCCCTCTGCAGCGGGTTGACGCCCTTTGCACCTGTTCTCGCCTGCGTCTCGGTTGCCAATGAGTCCCCGATCACGCAATTGAAGCTTCTAGTGGCGCGGCACGCCCGTCAAAGCGTCCACCTGGATTACCCCGCGCGGCGTGGTGCTTTGTTTGTCCTCTCGGCTCCATTCCATTTTTTCCGCTCCAAAGCCGCATTGGCACACGCCGAACGCACGATAGAAGCGCGCCCCTACAAATGAGGCGCCATTGTTTAAACTTTTTGGGAGGGGGCTCCTAGAGGGTCAATAAATAATTGTGGGTTGTGTCCCCCGCGCGGCCTTTTGTTTCGGCGGGCTTGCTTCCGCGACACTGATCAGTATTGAACAGCGTATTTGCATGGGAAACTCGTTCCGGCCTTGCTCCTGCTCCCCTCCAAGGAGGGCCCCGTGCTGCACAGCGCGGCATGGCGCGGCACAGCGTCCCTAGCGCGTGTCTGCCCGCCCGTCCGACCGCCGCAGCACCGCCGCACCGCCGCCCTGCAGGCTGATGACGAAGGGAGCTCTGTCTCTCTCGCACCCCCTGCAGCGCGAGGGGGATGGGGGAGCAGTGTTCGGAGTATCGGCCTTGTTCCTCCTCCTCCCCCTCCCCCTGCGCCTACCTGAATTCTAATGCCCGCAAATCAGGCGAGGCGTCTTACGTCTCTCTCTCTCTCTCTCTCTCTCTCTCTCTCTCTCTCTCTCTCTCTCTCTCTCTCTCTCTCTCTCTCTCCCTCCCTCCCCCTCCCCCTCCCCCCTCTCGGGGCTCCCTGGTGCCCCCCTGAGGGTCGTCGCTGAAGGTAATTGCCCCGAAATGGCGGCCTATCGCGCACGACGCGTGGAACCAACCAAAATTGGCGCCAACAACTCCCGCCGACGATTTTCGTTGAAAATTATGAAATAATTGTGTGCCGGCGCTGTGTGGATGGACGATGGACACGACACACGCGGAAGTTGGGCCGGCCGGACCGCTGCATCGCGCCGAGTCAATATTTCACAGTAATCTCCCGATTCAAATGGAGTGGAGAGCAGCGCTCGGCAGCGCGCGCTCGCGAGTTTGGCTGGTCTGTTTGGCGAGCGCGCGCAGAGCCGGCGGCAGGCCGCGCGGCACAGGAGCGCGCGCTCACTGATTGCAACAAGAAATTAATCGAGCTAGTCTCTCTCTATACCCCCTTCCACCTAACCGGCCCCCCTTTTGCCCCCTCCCCCCAGAGACACGGTGCCATGGCCATTAGCATCAGCTCGGGGAGCTCGGCAATCTCTTAGGCTATCGTGACGGATGAAGGTGTACAAGTTCTCCGGGTGGAGGAGGGGGGGGGGCGCTCCATATTGTCTCCGCGTTATCAACGACGTCGCGTGTGGCAGAGTGGAACGGAGCGGAACGGAGTGGAACGGAAAGGAGTGGGGGGAACGTCTTTATCCAAGTCGTACACCCCGAAAAATGAATGGGGTGCTCTGGATTTTCAATCCGTGTCGGGCGACTCGACCCCAGCAATGCGAAGTGCAGATCGTGTGTGGGACGTTGAATAGGGGTGTTCCAGGGCGTTCCAGGGCGTTCCAGGGCGTTCCAGGGCGTTCCAGGGCGTTCCAGGAGGCAGGCCAAGGGGCAGGCGCATGCAAGCAATGCGGCGGAGTGATTGGCGGGGCGAGGGCCGTGCCCTGCCGCCCTGCCGACCCCCCGTGGCTATATCCATTACTCGGTGGGGCCTGCTGCCTGCATGCTGCCCTGGCTGCCTCACTGCCCTGCTCCTCCGAGGGGGCGAGTTATGCCATATCTAGGCCACCGGCTCGGCGACCACTGCCGCCTCGCCTCGCCTCTCTCGACCTCCGGTCCCAGCGCCGCCACGCCGCCACGCCGGCAGGGCCGCTGCGGCGTTAGATTTGGGGCACGTCTCAACACTCCGCGCGCTTTGTCTGGGGAAACTTGGCTAACCCAGCCCGGCCCGGCCCGGCCGCGCAGTGCAGCGCCGACCCTGTTTCCCCAGCGGTACACTACACTGTGCGGTGGCCGCCGCCAAGCCGCGAAACAAGAAGAGTGTTTGCTTTACACCCCCGCGCGGTGGATCGGGCACCAGTTCATGAGGGAAGAAAGTTTAGGCGGCGCGGCGGACGCACTAAATCCTGGCGCGCGTCGTGTCGCCTTGTTGTCTTCGTTGTCGCCGCGTCGCCATCGCGCGGGACTTCCGGCGCGGCGCGGACCGAGTGCGGCTCGTTTCCGGTGTAGGAATGCTTGCGAAAAGGGGGCGGGGGGTTTAAAGTGGGGTGCCCCGTTTTTGAGGCAACAGAAATGGTTCAAAACACGTTTTCCCTCTCTTTTTTGAGGGGGAGGGATTCTGGCAGTGTGTTTCCTCTTCCCCTCCTCGGCGTCGTCTGTTGACGAGTCTGAAATTCGGCGGCGCCCTTTGTACGCAAGACATGCCTTGCCCCGCCATGCCGCCGAGTCCGGCCCGGACACTCCGGGACACTCGGCTCTGTTGTCACTACAGTGCGACACGCCGCCTGACCGGAAGTGTATAGCAGCGTCGGGGCGGGGCGGGGCGGGGCGGGGGGCGGGGCGGGGCGGGGCGGCCTCCCTCACCCCTGTCATCGTCAAGATAATGGCCCTCGCGGACAACGACTGTCCCTCCCTCGGGTCTGCGCCGTCCTTGGCCTGCCCTTTTCGGACCACTGTCCTGCTGCCGGCCCTGCCGGCCCAGCCCTCCGCCTATTCCTCCAACCCTTTGGCAATACCTTGGCGGCCGGCCAGTGGGCGCGCTGCTACGCTGCTACGCTGCTGGCGGTGCTACGTCGGCGGGCTTTGACGCGGTCGGCCGGTCGGCCGGTCGGCCCCGACCGCTTTTTGACTTTCACCCAACTTTACTGCGGAAGTGCAAGCAAAGCCGCCGCCGCGGCCTGGCTGCGGTCTGGCCGCCTGGTGGCCGCCCTGGCCGAGCTGGCAGCCCCGGCCGCCCCGGCCGCCGCCCCTATCAAGACCCCCGTCAGTAACTTAGCGTGCTGTGGCCGCGCCAGCCACGCCCTTCCCGCGTCGCGTGCTGGCTGGCCCTGCGGAGCCCCGAAGGGGGACCCGAAGGGGGCTGGCCGAAGGGGGACCCGAAGGGGTGCAATCGGCTCACGGCCCCACGCAACGCGAGCGGGATTCATCGCGGCAAACAGGTCTCGCTTTTTCTACCCCTCTCTCTTGCTCCCTTTCATCCTTCCGTCCCTCTTTCGTGCTCTCTCTCTCGGCTCCGCCAACTAGAAAGTTCGGAATACGAGAAAGTTGGCGCGGCGCGCAGGGCCCTCCGACACGGTGTTTTTCAAAACTGCGAAGGCGAGCGCGGCGTGCGCGCGGAACGCACAGCGGAGGCACTGCTTGACGTGCCGGGCGAGCAGCTCGTCTCGCCGCACCAGTGGAGTGGCCTTTCTTCGCTGCGACGGGGCATTACTATTTCATGGCTAACCGCCGCACTTTGTGCGCTCGCCTCGCCGGGCCCGGCCTGGCCCTTTGACAGTGTGGGTTAGGTTCTATTAATTACGGGGCGCTGCTTCGCTTCCACTCCATCATCTTCCAGTAATCTACCGTGTCTCCCCCCTCCCCTCCCCCCTGCCTCCGCCAACGACTCCGCGACGCGGCCCCACGCCCCATTAAGGTAGCACTCGCGGAGACGGAAGTGGGTTAAGTACAAACGGGCTGCTGTGTTAACTGCAGCAGCGCTGTAAGGCGCACTGTAAGGCGGGAGCAGCCAGCAGCGCGGTGTCGCCAAAGGGGCCACGCCCCGTTTCAAACGGAATAAGGAAAACGCGGTTGTGAAAACCCACCACGGCGGAGCAAACCCGCCGTAAGGGGGTTGCAAACCCCGCCTTGGGGGAGCAAACCCACCCAAGGGTGCAAACCCCACCGAAGGGGATGGAGCAAACCAGCCGCAAGGGTGCAAACCCGCCATGGGGAGCAAACCCTCGGCGAACCCCGAATCCAGGACGCAAAAAGATTGTCGCAGGGGGCGGGCAGGCCGACGGCGCGACGCTGACCGCTACGCCCGGGCGACTCGCTGGGCGACTCGCCCGGCGACAAAAGGGTGTGTCAATCCATCAGCCGCAGGCAAAGGGCTCGCCCTTCATTGGCCAGTGGAAGAAATAAATCCCCCGCAGTGATCGACAAGGACACGGGCCGCTGTTCGCGTGTGTGTGTGAGAAAGAGAGAGCGTGTGTGTGAACCACCACAAAGACATCACTGCTGACTAATGCGCCCAGCGCGCGGAAGAGACAGACGACCTGACGTCGCGGCAGTCCGGAAAAGGAAACAAATTGAAAACGAAACAAGAAGGAAGGGTAGAGAAGCAGGAGAGAGAGAGGAAGGACGGGGCGGAAAAATCGAACGTATACACGCGTCCACAGTCCACACACCGACACACCAGCTCAAGCGGGGCGCTGTCTCGTTGTACTCGCTTCCCTTGATTCCTTTTGGCGCAGAGAGCCTCCTGGACGCTGCTGGCGTGTCCCAGTGTGTGTGTGTGTGTGTGTGTATGTATGTATGTGTGTGTGTGCGCGTGGTTTCGGTAATCAACCTGCGTGAGGTCGGCCCCGGGGGATGAACTTTACGGCCGGTGTGCGTGTATGTGTGCGTGTGTGTGTGCGTGTGCCCCTTTTGGGGCTCCGTGCACTTACAGAGACGTGTACCGTATTACGGGGCGTGGAGCCCCTTCGCAGATAACGCCCTGCCAGACCACATGGGACCCTCTCTTGCTACGGTCGCCTCGGCCGCCCCACCCCTCCCCGCCCCACCAAGACGTCCCCCAGCAGGGGCTGGCCTCATAAAGCAGCGACAGCAGGCCGCGCGGCGGGAGTCTCCAAGTCTCTTCAGGAGGGACGCACCGAGGACCGGGCAGCCAGGGCAGCCAGCCAGCCGGCCAGCCTGCCAACCTTCGAGGAGGAAAACTGGAAACTGGGCGTGAGCCGAATACATGAATCGCTGGGCTCCGCTCCGCCCCACCCCGCCCCCACCCCCCGCCCCACCCCGCCCCACCCCACCCCGCCCCGCCCCGCCACCTCGTCCGTCTGAGCGTGACGGAGCGTGGCGGAACGTGACGGAGCGTGACGAAGATGGACCGGGGTATCACGGCGGAAGGGCAAACGGAGCGTGGTGGCGGGGCGGGGCGCGGCGGGGCGCGGCGGGGCGCGGTGGGGCGTAGCTCGGCAGCCGTGACGAAATATTTGAGGAATGAGGGAGATTGGGTTCGCCCCCGCCAGACTGGTTGCCGTGCTGCTGCCCCTCCGTCTGCATAGACGGCGCGGCGTGGCGGGGCGGGGCGGGGCGGGGCGGGGAGGAATCACTTGGGTTCCATTTCGCCGGGGAGCAGCGCAGCGGCGCGGCCGTTTCGGCCGACTCCGCCGCCTGCGCGTATTCTACCCGTCCGTCCGTCCTCCCGCCGGCCGCCGCCCCTCCGAAAGCAGCAGCACCTTGGAGGAGCCGGGAGAGCAGGGCGTCTCGCCGCTGCTGGCGATGCTGGCTGTTTGGAGAAGTAGCAGCGCACCACCAGGGGGATGCGGATGTCGATGACGATCGGAGGGACGGACTCAGCCAAACATTTGGGCCGATGCCCTGCTGTGCTAATCGCTGTCTCTCTCTCTGTTTGCAGGTCGGTGAGCTTCCCCCGACAGGTGTAGGCACGGCCTGGCGGCCTGGCGGCCTGGCCCGGCCTTTTAGCCTGGTGAGCAATACCCGCGGGACTGTGCGCGGCATGTCACCCGATGCGGATATAATTTAGGATTCAGGACCCCCTCCCCGCCGCCGGGGTGGGGGGGTGGTTCCTATAACTCAATATTACAGAATGCCGGACCTATAAGCCTCTTCGTCTCTCTCTCTCTCTCTCTCTCTCTCTCTCTCTCTCTCTCTCTCTCTCTCTCTCTCTCTCTCTCTCTCTCTCTCTCTCTCTCTCTCTCCCTATCTTCCCGCGTCCCCCTCGCGACTGACAAGTACAGGATTGGGACTTGCGGCGGCTGGCTGGCTGCCTCTGTGTTATACGGAGTCTGGCGCCATTGGAGGGAAAACGAGCCCAATGCTGTGCCGCTTGCTCTAGGAAGTGTGTGTGCGTGCGCGGAGTGTTTGAGTCACTCACATACATACTCCCCCTCTCTGTCTCGCTCCGCGCTCCGCGACGTCGGGGCGGACGCGGGGGCGGATGCGTCGGGTAGATAACGAATTTCGCGTTTGTGGAGTTTCCTTTTCATCGCCAGAGTGTGTTTGACTGCTGTCAAAACATGGAGCCAAGCCTTTTGCCCCCGCCACCCCCTCACCCCTTGCCATTCGCCGCTCTGCGCGAGCGACCGCGAATATTATAGTGTATGCACGTCGCGTCTGTGTGTGTTTGTGTCTGTGTGCGCGCGCGTGTGTGTCTGTGTGTACTGTACACGTCATCCCTATGAGTTGATGAGGTCGCCACTTCTTGGTGTTTGTGTTGCCGGGAAATCATGCCGCATTACGCGGAATTCGCGCATCGACACACAACACACACACACACCCTTCCACACGTTGACGTCACAGCAGTTTGACAAACTACCCGCTAACGTACTGCCGGCGCGTGTCTCTTTTTTAAAAAAAGGACGTCGTCGTTGTCGTGGTGCGTGTGACATGGATAAGTGGCGAAGTGGCGAGTAAGTATGTGTGAGTGTGTCTGTGGCTGGGCGGTGACGTAGCGTTCGCCCTTCGCGTTTTCACGTTCCATTTAGCAGAATCGGCCAGAGTCGCGCAGCCCCGGTCGGCACCCCTAGCGAGCGGCACCCCTAGCGGCACCCCTAGCGGCACCCCTAGCGGCACCCCTAGCGGCACACGGGTAACTCGGCGGTGAAGGTGCGGATGGCCGGCAGGCAGGCAGCCCTGCAGGCAGCGAACACCACCGATATCGGCTTTATCGGCTGGGCTATCGCGTCCACACACGATTCGCAGGCAAGGGGACGAGGCCACACACACACACACACACACACCATATATCGATGCGCCGGGGTCGCCGGCTTTGCGCTTCTGCTGTGTGTGCTTGTGTCTGTGTGTGTTTTGTCTGTTTAGTTCTTGAGCGCACGGCCTGGCGAACCCCCGTGCGCTTTGAGCTGCAGTGCGGGCAGCGCCCAGTGCCCTCCCCCTCCCCCTTCCGCTCGGTGCGGTCGCTGCTGCCGGCCCTTGGCTTTTTGTCCGTCCGCACACGGGCTTTTTGCGCGGTTGCCCCTGGGATGGGGGTGGCCGAGGCCGCGGGGGCGGCGGGGGCGGTGCAGGGCAATGGTGGCTACAACGTAAACTAGAGAACGGCGCGGCTCTCGCTGCCCCCGGGGGCCTGGGGGGCGTACGTACGGGGCGGGGGCGGTGAGTGTTGGAGGAAGGGAGAGGTTCTCATATTGGTCAACGCTCCCCCTCCCCCTTGCGCTGCCCATGCTCCATCGCAGCGCGCGGTGGCCTTGAGATTGATTAAAGCTTTCTGCACTGTACAATGAGAGGGCGCTGGCAGAGAGGGGAGGCCTGTTCATTGTACCTTTTGGACGGGGGCCTGAGTCTGGTCCGAGGAAAGGCCTCAGGGCAGCCTGACGGACTGTGTGGACACTGCTGGCCCCGTTGGCGTGCTCCAGCGAGATTGGCCCAGCGCCTCGGCCTCCACGTCCTCGACGTCACCGAGGCCGCTGTCCAGCAGGGCTGCCAAAAGCCTGGCCACAAACTCTCATCCCCGAGAAGGAGCTGCTGGTCGTGTTTCTCTGGGCAGGCCCAACCCAACTCAAGATAATCATTGCACGTCTAGGTGGTAATCAGTGAAATAATCAACATCATCCAATGAAATGACAATCATACTTTCGGGGATTCAATCACTTTTGACCATTTTTGCGAGACCTCTGCTCCCAAGCTATCAGCGGTCAAAGCCTTCCCGAGGCGGGGCATAAAAGAGTAAGGTCTTTAGAATAGTAAGGCGTCGAGGGAGGCCTTTGACCGCAACTAAATTGGATGCAGTGACCGCTCAAAGTCAGCAAAAACTGTAATTTCCTGAAATTTATTCACTTTTTGACCATTTTTGCGAGACCACTGCTCCCAAACTATCAGCGGTCAAAGCCTTCCCGAGGCGGGGCATAAAAGAGTAAGGTCTTTAGAATAGTAAGGCGTCGAGGGAGGCCTTTGACCGCAACTAAATTGGACGCAGTGACCGCTCAAAGTCAGCAAAAACGGTAATTTCCTGAAATTTATTCACTTTTTGACCATTTTTGCGAGACCACTGCTCCCAAACTATCAGCGGTCAAAGCCTTCCCGAGGCGGGGCATGAAAGAGTAGGGTCTTCAGAATAGTAAGGCGTCGAGGAAGGCCTATGACCGCAACTAAATTGGACGCAGTGACCGCTCAAAGTCACCAATATTTAATTTCCGACACTTTAACAGGTCGGCGCTCAAATAATCCCCAATATTCCCAATAATCAACATAATAACCTCCTATAATCAGTGATAAATAATAAAATAATCAAAAGAAATCACATGTAATCATACTCTAAATATAATCAGTGTACATGAAGATCTTGAGTTGGTTACCCCTTGGGCTGGCCTGCCGTGGGGCTTCTTCCCAAACCAAGGCCGCAATTCGTGCTCCGCGGCCAATGCTGTCCACTTTTGACACCGTTTTTTTTGCGCCTCTTCTGGCCTAACCTAACCTAACCGTGCCGCCGTGGGGTGGTTCCCGTTTCGACTGCGGCTCCTCCCAGTGCTCTTCCGTGACGACCGACGCGGCCTGAGGCTGGTGCCTGAGGCTGGTGCCGCGGGTGGCTGAGCGCGTTGGCGCCGCCGGCCGCATGAAAACCAACTCATGAAATATACGGCCAGGTTACGCATGGCACGCGCATAAATCTGTGGGGGTGTCCCCCCCCCCTTCCACAGTGCGCCGCGCCGCTGGTCGCATTGGCGCACTCGCCACCCTCGCTCTGTCTTTATCTCACACGCGTTCCCCCCACCCCTTTACACGCACGCACACACGCTCGCTATCTCCCACACACACTTCCACGAGCGTGCGCGGGGCCGTGGGGCCGTGGGGCGATGGTGGCGGCTGCCCCCTGTATCACTCTCACCCCCTGCGGGCCTGCCACGTGCTCTCTGCAAAGTCCGCGTCTGTGTGCGTGTGTTTGTGCGTGTGTGTGCGTGTGTGTGCGTGTGTTTGTGAACATCATTCAACGCACGTATTCACTCTCACGTATTCCGTGTGATAGGCCCCGCTTTACAAATGAGCTGATTTGGTTCCGACACGGCAGATGAAGATTTGTTTGCGACAAGGGGCCCGGGCGGGGGGAGGGGGAGGCTTTTTGTTGGCCGCTGCGGAGGGTGCCGGCTGGCTAGGCCGCTCGCCACGGCTGCTGCTCGAAAAAGCGAGAAAGGCCGAAAAATATTCTTCGCTTTCGGCGCGGCGGAGCGATCGGCGTCACGTCTTTTTGTCCTGTGGCCTTTTGGCGCCTTTTGGCTGATCGCCGTGGTGCGACCAGCGCCCGCTTCGATCTCGCCTTGCTCCCCCCCCCCCCATCGCCGCCAAATGGCCTTTGGTGGGGCGACAATCGGGAGCAGCGCCACCCCCACCCCGCCGAGAATCCTTCTTCATCTATCTGGAAAGTCTGTTCCGTCTGGGGCGGGCGGGGCGGGGCGGGGAGGGTGCAGGCCCCCACGTTTTAGAATCAATTTGTTGGGAAGGCCGCCGCGCCGGCAGTGGGGACGGCCGGAGAGAGAGAGAGAGGGCGAAAAAAAGGCGAGAATCCTCCTCTTGATCGGAAGGCGCTAATAGAGCGGCCGCCTTGAACGAATCGCTCTCGGCACCTCCCGGCACCTTTCCAGCCTGCAGAAAGGGCGAGAGACTTTCACGGTGAAATATTAAAGGCTCCGTCCGGGCGGCCCGCCTAATAGAGCCCCTTCCCCCTCCCCCTCCCCCTCCCCCGGTCGGACGGACAGGACGGGCGGAGGCTCGCTCCCCGGCCAAGGAGGCGCGGGGCGCCGTGGAGGTAGGCAACGCGCGCGCAGCCGTGCGCTGAAGCCGGGGGATGGCCTACCTCGCAGGCGGCGAGGTGGAGGCTGCCGGTCAGCCGCTAAGATTATCTCTCTCGCACTCGTGGCGCGCCCCGTAAGGGTGCGAGAGAGACAGAGCGACGAGAGCAGTCCTCGGAGTGAGCCGCCAGCAGCGCTGCCCGGGCTGCCAGGGCCGCCAGGGCCGCCAGAGACAGGAAACGGCCTAATTGTTTCCCTTCTCTCTCTTTCTTTTTGTTGGCGTGACGTTGTGGCGCCCTGCCGCCGTGGCGCTGGGGTGACAGTTCGCGGCGTCGGGTCGGCGTCGAGGCCCCGACTTAAGCAGTCGCCGCACGTTGCCGTCCGCCCGGGCCGGGCTGGGCCGGGCCCCAAGCACGCCCCGCCACCCCGGTGGGGCCCCGCCCCGCCCCGCCGCCCCGCTCAGCATATCACACCCCGGCGGCGCGACTGATGCCCGGTGGCCCGGAAGTCCCCTGCACGCGGCGGGGCCGGGCTTGGGGCCAGGAAATCGCTCCATGGCGCCGAGCCCCGCCGCGCCCCGGCGCACAGCCCCGCGGGAAACTTTGGCCACGTACGACGGCGGGGGTGGCGGCATGCAGTGGCCGCGCTTACACACGACGGCGTCCTGGCGCCTCGCCCTTGCAGTGCCGCACGGCGCCGCAGTGCTTTGCAGGGTGCGGACGCGCGGACGGCCGGGACGCTATCTGATGATGCGCGAGGGCGCTGCCCCGGGCCGGTCGCCCCAGCCGCCCCAGCCGCCCCAGCCTGCCCAGCCTGCCCTTGGCGGTGCTTCGGCCTAGTTGGCGACTCCCTGGCGTCTCATTCCAACGCCGACTGCCTCCCCCGGGCGCCGGCCGCGCCGCCGTCGCCGCGCCACCCTCTTTGCCCGATTCCCATTCATGTAACAAATTCCCGCATGGCTACGCCGCCGCCCCCGCGCCGCCCCGGACGCCCCCGCACGACGACGACGGCGACGCCCGTGGCGAATCGACGCCGCGCCGCGACGCGCCGCGACGCGCCCCTCGCCGCCTTGTCGGCACGCTTATCTGCAATCAAACACGCTGCCGTCGTGGCGCGGTGGCGGGGCGGGGCGGGGCGGGCGGGGTGGGTCCCCCACGCGCGGGCGGGGTGGGTCCCCCACGCTGCGCCCACACGTCACCACATGCTGCAATTTGCTGCTCCCGTATGTCAAACTCGGCGTCGGCGTCCGCTGGTATCGCGCTGCCGCCGGCCCTGCTGCTCTCTCTCTCTCTCTCTCTCTCTCTCTCTCTCTCTCTCTCTCTCTCTCTCTCTCTCTCTCTCTCTCTCTCTCTCTCTCTCTCCCCCCCCCTCTGCCCGTGTCGCCTTCCCCGGCCGTCCCTCCACTTTGTTATCCCCGGCGCGCTGCTCGGCGCTGCTCGGCGCTGCTCGGCGCTGCTACACTGTGGCTAGACTGCGTTGCCCTCCCGGCGCCCTTTCCCTTTTCATCCCCTCATCGCCACCCCTTTTTGCATCTGAAATTCCCCCGGCCGGATCAAACAGCGAAAGAAACCGAAACCGAGCGAGCGAGCGAAGAGGCGAAGACGCTCTCCTCATCTGCATGCCGCGTGGCTGTTTGTCCGCTGCTTTCGGTCCCTTCCCCTCCCCCTCCCCCTCCCCGCGGTCGGCACGTGGCAACGCGACGCAGCGCGACGTCTTTTCGTGGGGAGGCTGCCCCGCCCCCCCCGCCCCGCCGCCCCGCCACGGGCCTGCAGCTGCTTTGCCGCGGGCTTCAGCCGAGCGATACCGAACAGTCTGTCTCGTCTCTCCGTCTCTCTCCCTCTCGACGGGACGCCCCTTGCGTGCGACGAGGACCGACCCACTCGGAGGCTGCCCGCAGCCAAGCACGCTGTAGGCTTTCGCCGTGCACCCGAAAAATGCGCCGCCTTTGTCGCTGCGTGTCTTTTGTGACCACCCTTGAATATTAAGAGGGCGGTGTGTGCGCAGCGCGCGGGGCGAGGGGGGAGGGGGGGACTGAGAGGCGGCAGCGCTCTCACTCGCTCTCGCGCATTTCCGGGGCAGCAGTGTTGCAACGCGCTTCCGGTCTCGCTGTGCGCGCGACGGCAATACCCCGCACGTCCTTGTCCCTTCACGGTGGCGTGGTTGAGGGTCTCTTGCCCGAGGATTGCGCTGAGAGGCAATCATCAGCTTTGGACTTGGCCACCAATCCGGCCATTCATAACACTTGCTTTTCAAAATGTTTTTGCGGTGTTGTCTCTGCTGCGGGAGTTTAAAGAAAAATGGACCAAAAAAAGCCCCGCGTGCCTTGAATGGTCCTCCTCGTCCGTGACGACGGTGCGGGCGGCCAGGATGGGACGCTAAACTTCGTGATTAATCAATTCATGGATGCCCTTTGCCCCACCCCGCCGCGCCCCGCCGCGCCCCGCCCCACCGGTTGGCCGTTCATTCCAACTTTGGGTCACCCCGCGCGGTGTTCTAATGAAGAGGCCGCCTGCCTCGAATCAGGTAATCACGTCATGCAAAGGTGGCGATTGGCAAACAATGGGAGCCCCGGGACGCGAAGGTGGTGCAGCCTTTCATATTCAATAAGCCCGTCCAATTCTTTTTCTCCACAAGAGACTTCGTCGGGCACCCGCCTCGCAAAGTTGGCCAAAAAGTGATTAAATCACTGAAAGTTATTTGCTGACTTTGGGCGGTCACAGCGTCATATCTGGCTGCGGTTAGGTACTTCGCTCACCGTGCTGGTACTCTGTAGACCCTACTCTATCATTCCCCGCCTCGGGAACGCCTTAATCAGAGCTAGTTTGGCAACACCGGCTTCGCAAAGATGGTCAAAGAGAGAATGGGTTTTGCCTTTGGCTGCGCTGTTAGCCGTGCACTCCCTGGACGGCCAGGGCCAGCACGGCCAGCAAGGCCGCGTGGCGCGTGTAGACCCCCCGGGATGCTGGCCCGGCTGGCGCGACTAGACCACTCAGTACTCAGGGTGCGTGCCAGCGCTCCCCGCCCCGCCACCCCTTCTATAAGACCTAACTGCTAAGTTCACTTTGGCTGGAATTTCACTCGGTGGCGCTTCGTATTCTGGCCGAGCCGGGCTGTCTACCCGTCGGACGGACGGACGGACAGACAGACAGACAGACAGACGGACAGACAGACAGACAGACGGACGGACGGACGGACGGACGGCGCATTGGCGGCGGGCCTAGCCTTGTGCGACGGCGCTATAAAATGCATCCCCCGTCGTAAAACCCGCTCCCCTAGGCCTTCTCCTCCTCCCCCGCCGCGCCACGCCTCGGCCGTGGCTTGCTGTGCTGTGCGCTCGCCGAAGGCACAGTCCGCCGGCCAGCCGGCCAGCCAGCCAACCGGCCAGCGGCCACGTCGGCCTCCTGCAACCCTTTCATATTGTCTGGCTATCCATCATTCATGGCCTGCCTCCTGCCCAGGCCTCCTGCCCAGGCCTCCTGCCCAGGCCTCCTGCCCAGGCCTCCTGCCCAGGCCTCCTGCCCAGGCCTCCTGCCCACCCTCCACGCGCACCTGGCCGTCCTCGGCTCGACACGGCGCGGCGCTCATCAGGACAACTTTGTCCGATCCGTTTGAAATTGGGGCGGCGGCAACTTTCTCTCCTGCCCGAGTGATTTGTGTCCCGCGCACGCTGGGGCAGGCCGAGGAGTGACTTGTCAAAGTCGCTGCCTGCCTCCTTGACGGCCTCGGCGGCCTCCACCAAGGCCTTACGGGGCGCTGCGGCGCGGCTGCCAATCCATTTACGGCTTCATAAATATTCAGCATATTTCCTCCAATAGCGCGGCCGGTGGGCTGATGCCGGCTGATTCGGGCCGGTTGTCTGTCTCTCTCGCACTTGTGGGTGACCCCCTCGGGGTGCGAGAGAAAGAGAGAGACAGAGCGACGTGTTCGGCCTTTTCACGCGGAACGCAGGCAAGCCGCTAGTTTCCATTTCCCGCGCCAGGGACGAAGGAAAAGGAAATAGTGGAGAGTATTCTCCTGGAATTAACTCCGTGATGTGACTGCCGAGGTGCGAGGGGCTGTTGCTCGTCCTTGTCTGGCGCCCGGAGTGGCGTGAGGGCGGAGCAGGCGGAGCAGCGCGGCCAGCAGAATGAAACTTTTACAACCGCCACCGTTATTCGTTGCTAATTTGGTTCGCCGACTGCCACGCGTTTTATCACCAGTGACGGTGACAGTGGACTAGCGTAACGGAGGTAAACACGACGCCTCTTCAGGTTTGGATTGAAACTGTTGGAAGCTCAGGCTAAAACGGCCTCTTCCGCCACCGTGAAGTGCGGCGGCCTCACGAGTCCCCTCCGCCCTCTTGTCTGGACCGCAGTCCGCTGCAGTCCAGGAGGGCGGCGAGTGGAGTTGGCGACAGTTATCGAGTGATCTTGGAAGGCCGCGGCTCTCTCCCCCCACCCTTCGCCGTCCCTGATTAACGGTGGTGGCTAACGAGGTTCTAATGAGCAGACTTAATCAGTCGCGAGAGAAAAAAGAATCCCCCTCCGGACGCGGGCCTTGTTTGCAGGCGTGCCAATACCCGGGGCGTGCACACCAGTGCACACGCCGAGGCGCGCCAAGGACTCGCGCTTATATTTTTTGATGGAAAACTTCGGCTGCGCTTGTTTATGCTCAAAAACCTCTCTCGGCTGACCAAGGACTTTCCTGTGAAGGGCGGCTGCTTTTCCCGTGATGCTATGAAGGGCTTTTTGGGCATCCCTGGGGCCGGGCCGGGCGGCCGGGCGCGCCCTTCCTGGGCGTGGTCCGCCCTCCACTTTCAGGGCAAACAGGGAAGGGCTGCAGGCCGCTCGCCGGGGGAAAGGGCTGCACAGTGGGCCAGAAGACCGGTGGAGGCGGCCAAAACTCCGGACGCATTTTGAGCTCCAGAGTCGCTTAACGGGACTCGAACCGAACGTGTGACCCCACCAATGGATTCCTCGTTCGGAGGGCAAGCCATTGGTGGGGGTCACACGTTCGGTTCGAGTCCCATTTAGCGACTCGGGAGCTCGAACGGCGTTTAGAGTTTTGGCCGCCGGCGCCGGGCTTCTGGCCCACTGTGGGCTGAAGGGCCGAAGGAGGGCCGTCGGATCGCGGATGCATAGCAGCGTGGCCGACTCGCGGCGACGGGGTGTACAGTGTGAGTGCTATTGGCAGACGCGGCAACGGCGCGCAACGCTCTGACCGCCGGGGCACGCCGGCACGCACACCCAGGGCGTTCCCGCCGCCGCCCTGCGGTGGAGCTGTCAAAATCACTGAGGGGCGTGACGTGGCGGGGCGGCGGGCCGCGGCTCGAACTTTGTCTCCAGCCGGAAGGGGGAAGGGCGAAAAGGAAAAGTGATTAACTTTGCAGAGTGCGCCAACCGACGCATTTAACGGAGCAGCCGGCAGGGCGGGCCACGCCACCCCAGGCACCGCACTGCCAGCGCCCCGCTGCTGCGGTGGCGGCCGCGGGGCGTCCCGACGTGCACGCCACCACACTGGCGTACTCGTCGGGCTTGCTGCCGGCAGCCGAACAGTGGTCAGGGCTGTCTCTCTCGCACTCATGGGGGAGGCAGCGTGTAGTAGGGTGCGAACGAATCCTCCACTTTGCTCGCGCTGCTCGGCCAGGGAGAACTCGGCCCTCCTCCCCCTCCTCATCCTCCTCCTCCTGGTGGTGGTGGTGGTGGTGGCGGTGCGCGGGGTCGGTCCGGCGAAGTGCTCCTCCAGCAAAGAATGGCGGTGGTGTTTCAGTCCGGAAAGATAGTGTTGTCGAAGTAGCGCAGCTTCGCCACCCCACTGGAGGCTGGAGGGTGCGTGCGGCGTCGGACATAAACTCTCGGCCGCGCCTTCCCCTCCCCTCGCCAGCACGCCCCGCCCCGCCCCGCCCCGCCCCGCCCCGCCCCGACGGGCCACCCCACCGCGGCCACTGCGCCACTTGCGCCCCTTTGGAGTCTTTGTGTGGCGCGGATTCTTTGCGGGAATTTGTCACTGTTGATTTAACACGACGACTGGGGTGCAGCGCCACGCCGCCACGCCACAGCACGACGGGGGCCTTCTCCTCCACGAGGCCGCGGCGGATGGGGCTTCCCCGGAAGAGCCCTTTGGACCCCCAATGGGACGAAGAGCCGCACGCGCAAAACAGAGAAAAGGGCGATAGGAGCGAAGAGGACTGAGAAAATGATGGAGTGAAAATTTGACTGGTACTAACGTCAGCAGGAAATCGAGCAGATTTTCGTCACATCGCCTTAACTTTCGGCAGTCCGCGCTTCAGTTTCCCCTCCCGATGTTCAAAGACGACCGCTTTTCCTGCTAGCGACGCCCCGGCATGAATAACTCCGGACGTGCCGTTGTTTGGGGGTTGCCGATGATCGAAAGCACATTATTATGATCGGGCGGAGAGTTTCGGGGTACTTTACCACTGTTTTGTTTGGCCCCTCCCCCGCACCGCCCCGCCACCCCGAAACGGGTTCGCCCGCTCAATAACTTTGAGTCCGGGGCAGCGAGGCGAGGCGCGCTGCAAAATCATGCTGCTGCCGGTGCGGGGATCGGCCTGAAGCTCCGTAAACAAATTCCAAGAATTAATTCACCGATTTATCTTTTTCTCCTTTTTCCTCCCTGGTCGCTATGAGAACGTTGTTATCGCGAGTCATGAATCGTGCGCGCTCTGTTTCCATTTTAAAGCGCGGGGCGGCCACCACGCCATAAATCGCCCAACCTGGCCGACGGCTGGACGGGCTAGGCCGAGGGCTAGGCGCGCCGCGTGGCGGCCTGGCGGCCTAGCCAAGCCACGTGTTCTGCTGCACGCGATATGCCTCAAGATCCTCCCCGATGCCTCGCTGCCTCCCTGCCTCCCCTTTCGGCGACCTTTCTCTCCCCCAGATTTATGGGCCGCGTGTCCACTGGCCCCTAACGGGCTGCTTCCTTCGCTCTGTCACTCTCGCACGCATCCCACAGCGGTGCGAGAGTGACAGAGCGACTGTTCGGGGCCAGCCTGCATGCGCGGCGCGTGGTCGGTTCTCGGAGCGGGGTTATTTTGGCGGACAGGCCTCGAGTTGGAAGAGTTAAACTGGAGGAGCCGTCCTGACGTTTAATGGCCCTCCCCCTGGAACGGGCTCCAGGCAGGTGCGTTACTCAACGCCTGTCTTGGCAGTCAAACGAAGAGGGGATAATTTTTAAGTTGCCACTCTGGGCCAGAAATTTAACATCTATTTTGGGCCTAATTTAGTGTCCAAAGCGTATGTAAGAGCAGGCCAGAAGACCGGTGGAGGCGGCCAAAACTCTAGAGACGCGTCTTGAGCTCCAGAGTCGCTAAACAGGACTCGACGAACGTGTGACTCCACCAATGGATTCCTCGTCCGGAGAGCAATCCATTGGTGGGATCACGCGTTCGGTTCGGGTCCCATTTAGCGACTCGAAGCTCAGGACGCGTCTAGGAGTTTGGCCGCCTCCACCGGTCTTCTGGCCCACCGTGGGCCGCCTCGGCTGCCGCCGTCCTGCCTGGTCCTGCGGGGCTGCCCGCGCCCGCCTCCCAGCAGGATTATCGTGTCAAGATAGGGACCGCCGCGACGTCCAGTGACCTGGATGAAATACATATCCCCAGATTTGCGGCGAGCGAGGTTCGGGATCCATCCGGCCGTCGCTCAAGTTGTTCCCCAAAGGCCCGGCCCTGGCCCGGGCCCTGGCCCCTGCCCCGGCCTCGCTTTCGGTCCCCCCAAGGACCTCATTTGAATCGCGTCGCCCTAAGAAGCGATTCCCCGCGCTCGTTTCGGACGAGGCCAACTTTTTTCATCTCGCCCTTGGCTTCTCCTCGCATCCCCCCCCCTCCCTCTCTCGCGGCGCGGATATCGGTAGCGCGGCCTGCCCAGACTTATTCCTGAGCTGTGGGACCGCTCGCAAAAAGGGGTCAAAGAAAGTTTTATATTCGTGTTTCTCCCTCTGCTGAGCAGCGTCTTGACTCGGCGAGTCGCTCTGTGTTCGCCGACCACGACGCTGTGGTGCCGAAGCTCTATTTTGCCTTGCTTTATCATTTCGTTCCGCCTCCTTGATTACTGCAATATCTCTCCCTCCCTCCCTCCCGCTGGTGTCGTATCGCCCCGGGTAGCGCTACCCCCTCTCGCCGCACCACCGCTTTCGAGGAGTTTTGTTGAAGGGCTCCGCGGAGCGCGCGCACTTTCCACCGCAACTCGCGCTTCGCTCTTTTTCTTCCCTCCACAGCATGCACGCGGCCGCGCTACAGTGCAGGTGGCAGCTCAGCCAATCCGGGCGCGGCAGTCGTTTTCGCGCCAAAACGGCGCGCCCTGATTGGGTGAAACGCTCCTCGCTGCCGATCAAGTATTCATCGCGGTGGGGCCCCACCGCGGTGCCGGGGAGGGGGAGGGGGTGTTGCATTCGATACTGTAAGCAGGCGGCAATGTCATCATGACGTCATGGCGTAGTCATGAGGAGCGGAACGACGTCATTGCCCATTAACGCACCGCGGGGACGACCGCCATGACGACGACGCCACCGAAACCCCGCGCCGCGCTCGCCGCCACCAAGCTGGCCGTGACGCCCAACGACGCCTTTATGCACGCTGCAGCAGCTCGGCTGGGTATCGCGTTGCGAAAACGTCGTCGGAAGGGGAAGGGCCGAGTCGTGAGTGACACGGGGTGACGCGACCGCGACACACACCCCTTGTTCGCGGCCCGCGCGACGGAAGGCGCGAGCGTGTTGGGGCGCACAGTGCAGCAGCGCCGCCGAGCGCCGCGCAGCGGACGAGTCGCGGCGGCGTAACTTTGCCGGAATCCGAGTTTGGCCAACGTGTTTTGGCGCCGCCGGGGTTCGGCCGGTTTACACGCCGCGGCGCTAACTTGCTCCTCGTTTGCTGCGCCGCGTGGCTTAGCCGTGGCCTAGCCTCCCTCGGTGGGCTGGGCCACTGGGCCGTCGGGCCCGGCGCAAACACATCCGATTTTCCCCGTCAGAGGGCTGTGTTGCGCGTAAGTACCCTGAACGCGAGCAGCTGCTAAAACAACGTCACCTTCTTAAAAACGGCCCCTTGACTGTTGGCCCGGGGCGGCCCCTCTTGCCGCCGAGGCGGGAGGGTCCTTGCAGTGCAGGAGAGCCAGGGGCGGCAGGGGCCCTTGATTACGGCCAGAGAGGCGACAAGTCGAGACTCGAGTGGAGAGGGCCTCGGTCGCTGCGATCCTCTCGATCCGGCAGTGGGCCGCAGACTGCGCAGCCTGGAGCAGCCAGACAACAGGTTGGGATCCACCATCGGCCCGTCGGACGCCCTGCCGGAAGTGAGTAGGTTCTCGTCGAACCGCGCGGCCCCGTGGCGTGGCGGGATTAGCCGAGAAGAAGAAGGAGGAGAGGCGGGAGACGGACGGGCCGGCGGAGGAGTCGGGTCGGGGAACGGGCCCAGGTTATGTCCCGGATAAATATTGGATGGCGAGAACTGAGAACGGCCCCGGCGGCCCGGCGCGCGGCCAATCCGCCAGTCTCCCCGAAACTTGACGGGCGGTGCCGGCAGCCCCCCACGCGGCCGCCCCGACAATGAGTGGCCCTGCCCTCCGCAGTCGCTCCCGCTGCGGCGTTTATTTGACTTGCTCGTTCTGGTTGTGCCGTTCTCGCGGTGCGTTCCCTCGAGGTCACAGTGATCAGGGGAGCCTCGACAATGGCGTCGCGGATCCGCCAAAGTTCTAAAATCGAAGGCTGGAGTCAGGCCGGCCAATCAGGGTCGGACTGACTCCCGAAGGGCCCCAGCGGATAAGACTGCAAAGGGCCCCGATCATCATTATGTTTTACCCTTCATGACCAACTTTGTGAGGCTACCGCTCCCAAACTAGTTGCGGTCAATAGCCTTCCCGATCGGGCATCAAAGAGTAGGGCCTTATTAACACTAGGGCGTCGAGGGAGGCCTTTTACGGCGACTAGATTGGATACAGTGGCCGCCGAAAGTCAGCAAAATCAGCAAATTTCCGTCATTCGACTACTTTTTGACCAACTTTGGTCCCAAAATCGTTGCGGTCAAAGGCGAAATCGTTGTGGTCAACGTCTTCCCGATACAGGGCACGAAAGAGTAAGGTCTTAAGAATACTAGGGCGTCGAGGGAGGCCTTTTACGGCAACTAGATTGGACACAGTGGCCGCCGAAAGTCAGCAAAATCAGCAAATTTCCGTCATTCGACACTTTTTGACCAACTTTGGTCCCAAAATCGTTGCGGTCAAAGGCGAAATCGTTGTGGTCAACGTCTTCCCGGTACAGGGCACGAAAGAGTAGGGTCTTAAGAATACTAGGGCGTCGAGGGAGGCCTTTTACGGCAACTAGATTGGACACTGTGGCCGCCCAAAGTCAGCTAAATCAGCAAATTTCCGACATTCGACTACTTTTTGACCAACTTTGTGACGTTACTGGTCCCAAACCCGAAGGCCCCGGCAGATTTTTCTGCCTGTCTGCCCTGGCCAGTCCGAGCCTGCGGCCAATAGGTCAGCGCGTTTGGCGTAGTTTTTCAGCAGAGGTCTGTGGGCGTTTCGGCCAAAGTTTGCGAATCGACCGACTCCGCGCTTGAGAGACGCTGCCGAGCACGCTGCCTTGCTTCGTGACGCGGTGCTTGGACTGCTTGGATGCCCTCACGGGGCCGCCAGACCAGACCGTCCGGCCGTCACTCTGGCTGGACGTGCCCAGGACGCCGACGGCGAGGCCGACATGGCCGCCCCATTCAGCATAGCGCACACAATGCGGGGCGGACAGCGCTGCCGCAGGACAGGCGGCCAGGCAGGCAGGCAGGCCGTCGCCGAGATGGCCGAAATGGGTCGCAGCATGCAGGCCATGCAGGCCATGCTTCAGTTGTTGCCGCAGCAGCCGGTGCAGCACTGTACGCAGAGCGGCCTGCGGTCGAACCACGACGGACGAAAACAATGCTGGGATGTGATCGACTGTCGGCCGGAGAGCGTGCGCGCCCCGCCGCTCCCCGGAGGCCACTCCGTTTTTACACCCTCCTCGGTCGAACTTGTCATAACGCAGCGCCGTCGGTCGGCCGGCGCGAGGCTAGGCGAGGCTAGGCTAGGCCGGCATAACGATCGGCCGCTGCTCGCGTGTTGCGGGCTGCCTACACTGGCCGTAAAGCAACTTATGGGGCCTCGGCGGGGCGGGGCGGCGTTGGAGTGCGGGCCTAGGTGCGGCCGCTACACCAGGGGGCCGGGCGTAAACACTCAGGGCCTCGCCCCCGCCTCTCGTGACCCGCTCGACCCGACCTCTCACTTGTGTGTTTTTCTGCCCTGGCCTAGAGGTGCGCGCGCCACGCCTCCCCGGAAAAGGCCACGCCGAACGACGCAGAGGACGTCAGCGCGTTGCAGGGGCGTCAACTTCCCTTCCGGGTATCGCCGTCCGGATCGCTTTTTCAACTCGCTTCCGAGCTTTCAGATTTCGACTTTTCCGAGCTTTTGTCTTTCAAGCCGATTAATTATCAGTCAAATCCTTTCTCCCTCCCCCTTTTCCCCCGCCCAGCGGCCCAGCGTCTCTGCTTCCTCATTTTCACTCTTGGCCCTTTTCCTTTTATTTCTCTGACCCCCGCGCCGCCTTTCGGACTTTGTTTGTGGGCATCGTCTCGGAAATTTCCGCGCTCGTCTCAGTTCGACGACGACGACGACGGGGGTTTGGTTGCGGGGGTTCCTCTCGTCCTCTGTTTCTGCTGGCCTCATCGCATCCGCGCGCAGAATTTTTGTTCATCTCGTTTCGCCCATTTTACGGCCGAGTTTTATGCTGGGTGGGGCGGAGCGGGGCGGGGCGGGGCCCTCGTCAAGCCGCACTGCGTTGCCACTGCCTTGTTGTTGTCGCCCTTAACGTTGGCTGCCGCCGCTGACGTCGAGGCGTGTGAAAGGGTGCCGCAGGAGATGCTCTGGGAAGGGCACCAGATGCGGCCCTTCGTCGTCGTCGTCGTCGTCGGGGTGGTGGTGGCACTCGTCCCTTAATTCGGCGGAGTGGCGCAGAAAAACGGCTCGCGGTCTTGTTGCAAATGAATGCCACCCGAAGGCACAAGAAAAAGGGAAACACGGAAAAGAAAGCCAGGCGAATAAATGACAAGAAAATAAGAGCGAAGTTGGCGGGCCCAGTGCTCGAGGGTTGTTTCATTGGCAACAGAAACGAGGCTGGTGCACTCGAAGTCGCTTGAGATGTTTGCCGACGGGCCGTGGCATGCAGCGGGCTGATTCTGAACAGTGCTTCAGTCGCTCTGTCTTCCCTCGCACTCGTGGGGCACGCCGTGGCGGTGCGAGAGGGAAGCACAGCAGCGACACGCTGTTCGGAATCAGGCTATGCAGGGCCGTCTAAACGTCTTTTTCACCCTTTTCCCTGACTCGCTCTGCTCGCTCTAATGAGTTTGAGTCACAATACCCCCTCAATGCCTCTCTCCCTCTCTCTCCCTCTCGGTCTCTCTTGCTCTCTCCTCCTCTCTGGGTCTCTCTCCCACTGTCTCTCCACCCCCCAGTGCGCTTTCATATTGAATTTTGAGATTCGTTTCATACTCTGCCCTGCCTCTAGGGCCAGCCGCAGCGCCCCCCTGGAAAGTAATAAATGCATCGGAGACTGCTGCCTGCCTCTGTTGTGGGCGCGCGGAGCCGCGGAGCCGCGGAGCGCCGAGACGGCACAGCAAGCACGACGTTTGATTGCAATTAGCAATGCGCTGCACTCATGCAGCGCGCCTTTGTGCGTCGTGACGGACAGCACATGAATGCATCGTGCAGAAATTGCGGCAGCAACCCCCCCCCCCCTCTCTGCACGCAAACATATGCGCCGAGCGCCACTTGGTACTCAGAGCGACATGCAGCGCACCACGCAGCAAGCCGACATTTGTGGAATTCCGGGCCGTCGCCGCATCACGCCGCATCCTCGGCGGCTGCCACGCACACACACACACACACACACACACACACACACACACACACACACACACACACACACACACACACACACCAACAAAGATTAATTCCCTCACCGCATGCACACAGGCACTCACACACAGGCACGTGTATGAGCAGTGTGAAACAATAATGCGTGCCTGATGGCTGCAGTGGCTGCAGTCGATTGCGGGAGGCAAGGCGATGACGTCATCCACTAGGCCACTTGGGGCGTTGGCTTACCCGCTTCGCTTCGCTGGTCGTTCCCTTCGTCCCGTGTTTCTGCCCCGCTTTTTTTTTGTCGGTCTTGAGACAACTGCGAGGGGCGCGGTGCGCGGTGGCGGCGGGACTTTGCGGGGAGTTTGTCGCAGTAAAGGGCTGCTAACGGTCGGACGGCGCAACTCGCCCCTCCAGGCGATGACCCCCGCGACGCGGGCTCAAGATTGTGGGCCGCGCTTTCGCGTTCGCGCGGAGCGTTCCGAACGTTCGGAGCGTTCGGAACACTTTGGCGGCGATGCCAAACTCGTAAAAAGAAACAGCATTCGGACGGCCGGGGCTTGCCGTGTTTGTCCGCGGGGGATTTCGATCTCGCTCGCCAGTCACCGACTCGCTCTGTCTCTCTCGCACTCACGGGGGACTCCTGTGGGTGCGAGAGAGACAGAGCGACGAAGCCCCGCTGGGAAGGGGCGCTGCTGCTGGGCCGGCCCGAGCCGAGAGGTGCGTGGCAATAAAGAAGGGAGTGCGAGTGAGAGCGACTAAAGTTTAGCGCCGCGGGAAGAGGGGAGGGAGGGGGACGGGGCAGAGTCGTCGCAGATGTCTCCCTGTAATCGGCGCGTGGCCGCCACGTGCCCGCAGAGCGCGCAGCGCCATTCCGAGCAGTGCCTCGATCTCGGCCACGCGAGATGCGCCTCGTGCGCGACGGAGACAGAGCGACGGGGGCACTGTTGGAGGCGCCGCCACGTGGCTCGTCGTGCACCTGGGGCAATCCTTGGGGCAATCGCCCCGGCAAAGGGACCAGGGCCGGGCAGCGCGCAGCGCAAGGGATAATCAAGAAATGTACCTCCGGCCCCCCCGCTCTCCCCGCCGGCCGCGGCGCCACCCTCACCTCGGCGTCGGCCGGGGCGTTTACGGTGTGCTGCAGGCGCTGCTCGATCAGCACTAGTGGCCGCGGCCAGTGCGGATGAATCAATCCCCCCCCCCCAGCAGCCCCAGGTTGCACCGCGATAAAACGAAGCCGGGATGGACCCACCACCGCACTGCAGCACCGCCGACTGATTCCGAGAGTCGTCGCTCTGTCTCTCTCGCACCCATGCCGGACGCCCCATGACGAGGGGGAAACCACTCGCGTAATAGTCGGGTCACCGATTCCTAGTATTACGCGTAATAGTAATAGCGTAATAGCCAAATTTTTTAAAAATTTTCTTATTTAGGGTCTGATTTAAGCCTAAATCTGGATATTTTCGAGCGTAATAAGCCTTCTGTAATAGCGTAATAGAACGTAATAGGGAGTAGTCGGGTCACAGTTTTTAAGAGTGATTTCCCCCTCGCCCCATGAGTGCGAGAGAGACAGGCCTACACTGTTCGGATTCAGCCCGCTGCGTCCGCGGCGCGGGCGACACCCGGTCTAGGCCGCGGGCTGATTTGGGCCGCCGGGCGATTTATACTTCATATTCGCTTTTTCACGGCGCCACTTTGAAACTTATATTCCCCAAAGTTGGCGGCGCCGAGCGCGCTGAGCGGCCCCCAGTTTCCGGCCGGCGAGGCCAAAGGAAACCGTGCGACGGCGGAGGGGGGGGGGGGGCGGTCTGATAGGCCTGGCGGAGATACCCCGGCGGAAGCGGGCCGCAGAGAGGGGACGCTCGACGCGGCTAGTTGATTAAAATGCCGTTTTTCTAGGCCAAATTAGTTGATTGGGAAACTTTTGGCGGTGTGGGTTCGCGCGGGCGGCGTCAGCCTGCGGGGTAGGCCGCCGACCTGGCTGCAGACACGGCAGTGCTGCGGGCGGGCTAGCCTCGCCACTGCAGGCGTCGGCCCCGGCGGCCCCGGCGGCCCCTATGCGGGTTCGTGTTCGCGCTCTGCGGAGGCGAGCGCCGTGTAAAAGCAGCGCCACTGTAGCGCGAACCTGGCCAAATTGTGACACAGTACACGCATAAAACCCTTACGCGCCGCCGCCGTTCGGACTGGGACGAAAACACGGCGGTTTCGCGATTGCTGCGCTTGATTCGGTGGCCTTGCCGTGCGGGGTTCGTCCCCAAAGTACGTCCCTGTCGCACTCACTGGCAGTCCGTAAGGAGCAACAAGGACAGAGTCAAAAATAAACGTTAAGTGGACGTTGGCGTCTGGTCCCGGCAGGCCCCGCTTCAGGCCTCGCTTCAGGCAGTCCTCGCAGTCCTCGGCTCTCGTCAAGCGGCCGTTACGCAAATTGGGACGATTAACTGAGAGAGAAAGAGAATGACCCTCCTTCCCTTCCGAGGGCCGCCCCGCTCTAATAACTCCTTGAAGAGAGAGAAAGAGAGAGGAGTGGAAAATAAATACCGTCCGGCTTTCCGCCAACAGTGGCACGGCTCGGCGGCTGTGGGGCTGGTTCCGGGCCGCGTCGCTCTGTCTTTCTCGCACTCTCGTTGCGTCCCGGAGGTGCGAGAGAGAGAGAGAGAGAGAGAGAGAGAGAGAGAGACGGCCGCCGCCGCAGTGAGGTGGAAATTAGCTGCGATACTAACTTTTTGTGTTGCGTCCTCAGCGGGACGCCAGACTCCTGCACTACGAGTCACGTGTCCCCCCCCCTTTTTTCTGGTGCCACCTTCCCGCCGTGGACCTCATTTCCGGCACTTCCGGTCGCAGGCCGAAGTCCACCCACCCCCCTCCGTGACCCTGAGGACCCCCTCCCCCTTGCCTGCGGCTGCTGCTGGCCCCAGGTAGGGCCTTTAAGGCGTGTTGGCTGAGCCTCCTTAAGGCACCTAGTGCGTTGGCGTGTTAGCCCCCCTCTCCCTTCGGGCTTCGGGCGATATTACACGGCGTTCCAGTTTTGTGGTGTCACAACCGGCTGCGGGTACACAGGGTCGGCCACGAGACCAGCCCCTGTCTCTCTCGCACCCCTCCGCGTTGCGCCGTGAGTGCGAGAGAGACGGGGCGACGACGTCTCGAGCGGCGCGGTGAGTTTGGCGTCGGCGTCGGCCTCGACGGCCTCCCAGACCGGGCTGCGGGATCCTGGTGTCACTGCCGCCCGCCCCGCAGCCCCGCAGCCCCGCAGCCCCGCAGCCCCGCCTCGGCGGTCGAGATCTCGAGATTCAATTAGACAAACACGCGCGGGAGCAGCAGGCTCTCTCTCTCGCTCTGGTGCGGGCGTGGGTGTGTGAGAGAGACGGAAGGGGGTGGGGGGGGGGGGGGGGGGCGTCTCGGGCGGCGTCTCCGCCAGTCCCTCGCTGCGGCGCGGCGGTCGCGCGCGACACGAGGATTATACTACCAACAGAGACGCGATGAATATTCAGAGTGCCCAGCTTAAAATTCCACCTGGAATTTCCTCTAGATTTCCTTGTTTCCATCTGGATGCTCATATCCATATGGGATTTATATTTTCCAGCTGGAAAGGGTCATTTCCATACCAGGCTGCTGTCTGGAAATAAGGGTTCCAGATGGAAATTTTTTTTCCATAAGGGTTTGAGTAACCCAGAATGGAAATTGTATTCCACTGTGGAAAGTCTGATTTCCATTGCGAGATTTCCACAATGGATTTTACTAGAAATCCAGGATGGATTTTTCATTTCCAGACTGGATTTTGTAAGCTTTGTCCGCTAGATGGCGCTAGTGTCGCTTTTTTGTCCTGAAGTAGATAAAAGGCTCTCCTAGCTCAAAGAAAGTGCCCTCATACTTCCGAATAGGTGAATTCTGAACGGTATCCATGAGATTTATGAATCCTTATGTGAGTGATCTATGTATCAGTATTACAGGCTGAGATTTTTATAATCTAAGTTATCTCTCGCTTGTGACCAAGGCTCCCAATTTCCTTAGTCGAGGAAGTCTAGTTCCAGAGGACATGTGAAAAATCCAGTACCATCTGGCACATCAATCAATTTTTGAGGCAGTGGCACCTGCACCTCTTTGGTGTCTGTACCATGCCGAGCTGGCTTTAGCTTATCTACTTGATAAGCTTGCTCTAAATACTCAACTAATTCCTGCTTGAATCAGTATGAATACGCGAAAAGAATCCATATATTGAGAAATTGGGGGACCACAGGGGGCACGCTCCATTCTAAAGTCACTGCGATTAGCAGTGTTAAAGTAAGCCTCTTTTTTACAAATAAACGAGTACAGTATTTTGGAGTGATTTCCATTTCCACAGATGTGTAAATCCATACTGGAAATCGGGAACCCACAATGGAATTCATAAAATTCCAGATGGGAAAACGTTCCAAATACCAGCTGGATTTCAGATCCCTCTGGATTCTACTTTCCACAATGGAAATAAATCCAGACCAATTTCCAGGTGGAATTTTAAGCTGGGTGGAACTGTTTTAAAGCTCGCGGCGGCGGTGGCTGCCCTGCACAGTGGGCCAGAAGGCTCGTGGAGGTGACCAAAATTCTAGACGCGTTTGTGAGCTCAGTGTCGCTAAAAGGAATCAAACCGAGCCTGTGACCCCACCAATCGATTCCTCGTTCGGAGAGCAATCGATTGGTGGGGTCACACGCTTGATTTTTCGCCCTGCTGGCCTATTTTGCGGCAACGGCGCTCTCAAACCACTTTCCACTTAATATTTAACTCAGTGCTATTTCATGTTTAGTTTTGATTAAACAAATATCAGTGTAGTCGATATTCGAGATATGCAGGGATATTAATCTTCTCTCCAGCGAGTGCTTACCCCTTCGGGACCGGGGGTGGGAAGAGCGTGCCCACGGCCCGCGACTCAAGTCTCTAGTCGACGGCGAGGGCGAGCGTTAGTCCGAATCTCTGCCGCGCCGAGCCGAGCCGTGCCAAAGCAGTGGGAACCGCACTCGATAAATTATGCAGCCAGCCTCAATCCTCGACGGCAGCCCCAGTCCGGCGAAGGGGCGGGGCGGGGTGGGGCGGGGCGGCTCCGCAGGCTCTCCGTCTCCTGTCGCGGCGTGCGTGGCCGGTGCTCGGGGCGGGGCGGTACGCGGACGAGCGCTACTGCGGCACTGTCCGAGGACACCTCGAGGAACACCTCGAGGAACACCTCGAGGAACACCTCGAGGAACACCTCGAGGAACACCTCGAGGAACACCTCGAGGAACACCTCGAGGAACACCTCGAGGAACACCTCGAGGAACACCTCGAAGAACAACTCGAGGAACACCGCGGGGGCAGCAGCGCGGCAGCGTAGGTCAAGGGGAAGTAAAACAGAAAAAGGGGGAAAGAGCGCGGATAGAAAATTGGAGGAACGTGGGCGAGAGAGACGGAGAGAGCGGCGGAGGTGCTCTGCGGGGTTATTGTGTCCGTCCGAGCCATTGCTCACCTGCGATCCACAGCCAGAGGGAGGAAGAGAGAGACGGAGAGCGAACCGGTCGAGCGAGCGGAAGGTCCTCGAGCTCCCGAAAGCACCTAGACCAGCGGAGCGTGGCCTGCAGGCCGAGTCCGAACGGTGCTCTCTCTCGCTCCCGGGGGCGTTCCGTTCGGGTGCGACAGAGACGGAGCGATGCGGCCGGAGCGCCCGGCAACGGCGGCGCGGCAGTGCCGCGGGGCGGCCCGGCACGAAGTGTTGCCTACCTCCACGGCGCTCCCCGCTCCACTTGCCGCGCTGTGCACTCTCAAGCAGCAGCGCCTCGGTCTGATTTTGACTGACCCATTGACCTATTTCGCTTCTTCTTCTGTCGGCAGGTATCGATTGGTGCAAGGCAGCGCGAGGCAGTGCGAGGCAGCAGCAAGGTGGGCCGCCCTGCCGCCCTCCTCGACGAGGTGTCGGGGGATGCTGCCCGGAATGACGGGCTGCCGACTCATTCCGAGGGACCGTCGCTCCGTCTCTCTCGCACTCACGGGCCGCTCCGTAGGGGTGCGAGAGAGACGGAGCGACGAAACCACCCTTCGGAATCAGGCAGCAGCACCGGGGAGCTGAAAGCCCTGGGGGTCTTGTGGTGGAGCGGCGCCTCGCGGCGCCTCGCCTCGGCAGCGCAGTGAGTGGCCGGGCTGCGCGGTGTTCGCCCGCCGCCTCGCGTACGCCGTGCTGCGCCCCGACCTTGCAAGCCAAACATCGTAAAAGTTACTTTAATTCATAAAGACGAACATAAAGGGCAAGTTATTACCGCACGGCGGAGGAACGGGGGTATAAAAGCAGGAAGGAAAGAAGGAGAGGGACCGGCCAGCGAGTCCAGCGAGGCGCCCTGTCTCCGTCGCACTCACGGCGCGGCCCTCGAGTGCGAGAGAGACGGCTGTTTCGGCCCGCAGCTCACTGGCCTAGCTGCCACTGCTGCCACTGGCCGCGGGCGCGCGAAATAATGGATAAACGAACTGTCTTTGTTCTGCCACAATAATGGGCCCCAGAAGCCCACCGACCGCGGATAAAAATTCATGTTTATTCAAGCATCTTTTCAAAAAAATAATTTTGAAACAGAAATAAGCTGGACCGCTGGCCTTGGTGAGGCTTGCTTTCTGTGTGTGTTTAGTGTCCGCGTGACTGCGTGCCGGGGAACGACGGAGACAGAGACAGCCACAACCATACCGGTCACGAGGTGCGACGAGGTGCGACGAGGCGCGAGGCACTTTAATCACGGCCTTACAGTGCAGGCGGTGCGCACGCCCGGACCGCGTCGTGCCGTCTTTGCGCAACACGCACACACACACACACACAGCCAGAGGGCCAGTTGCAAGGCAGTGAAAGTCGAACCTTATTCTGTCGTTGTCCACCGTGGGTCAATGATTCATTTTTGGCGGCGCGGCTTTTTGCTCTATCTCTCTCTCTTCTCTCTCGCTCGACTCTCTTTTCTCTTACTCTCCCCCTCTCTCTCTCTTTCTTTCTCTCTCCTCCCTCTGTCGCTTTGCGCACGCGCGCGGGCGGTGATGAATTCACTTCTGCGGTGCTAGGTAATCTCCCTCGCTCGTCATTTGCCATGCCCTCGTTAGGCGGGGCGGGGCGGGGCGGGGCGGGGCGTTCCAAAGGCGTGCCCGCGAGTGCCGCTCATCGCCGCCCCTGCCCACGCCGTCCGCACCGCGAGTGGCTGCGAGTCGCGTCAAGCCGCGTCAAGCCGCGTCAAGCCTCGGCGGCGGGCCTAACTGTACCGCGGGCCGAATGCTGCGCACTGTATGGCGTCGCCGCTGTCAGGGGGCTTTTCACTTTCGGCTGCCCGGCAGCAGGAGGAATCGTGGCCGAGAAAGAGCAGCAACGAACGAACGAACGGATTAATGGGCCGGGCCGTGTGAATACTTCTCTTCTCCCGGAGTTGGGCGGCGGCCGCACCGACCGGCAGCCGGCAACGCGCCTGCACTACTATTCGGGCCATTTTCTTTTCATCCTTCCTGTGTGCCACGGCTGCTCCCAGCGCCCCCGCACCAACACACCAACACACCCAACGCGCACACTCGCGCTGATTCCGCCCTTTTTATTTCGGAATGGGCACAGCCGCTCTGCTTTGCGAGTGTGTGAGTGAGTGTGTGTGTGTGTGTGTGTGTGTGTGTGTGTGTGTGTGTGATTACTGCTCCACTGCCACAATGGTGCGTCGCCACATCTGCGGCGGCCTGGGCTTTGTTTCATTGTCGCTGCCGCACATTAGGAAACTCTAGGGCGCCCCCCCCCCCCTCCTCCTCTGCGTGTTCGTCTCCGATTCTGGATAGAGCACCCCCCGTTCCGTTTGTAGTGTGATGGGTTCTTTTTTTTGGAGGGGGCGGGGGACTATGTTGTGTGTCTCTGACGCGCGGGGTTCGCGTGGCCCTCCCCGGCCATCTAGGTTTAGCCGAGGGATTTAGCGGCGGCCCGGCCGGCCCGGCACGGCACGGCACGGCGTACACACAACACGGCGACGGCCGCAAAAACAGGCTGCCTATCGGCGCCATTTGCAAGCCAGAGCCCCCCCCCCCCACGCGGCCTAATGGACGAGAAATTAGTGGAGTGCCGCCGCCGCTGCTGCTGCCGGATTACGCGATAACGCAACAAAATCGGGAAACGCGTGCCGTGCCGGCAAAACGCATACGGCCGTGTCACGGAGACGAACGCTCGCCGTCCGCTGCACTGCCGGCTTCACCCTGAGTACGTACGGACATACAACCCCCTGCGTGGCCACGGTGGAGGGAGGGGGAGGGGGGGGGGGGGCAGCTGCCTGCCTGCCAGCCTGCAGGCACCATACGGGATCGCCTTTTACGTCCTCGCAAAAAGGGCCGACCCGCAGCGCCGTATCAGCAGAAGAGAGTGTGTGTGTGCGTGTGTATGTGTGTGTGTGTGTGTGTGTGAGAGAGAGAGAGAGAGAGAGAGAGAGAGAGAGAGGAGAGAGGGGGGGGGGGAGAGAGCCTGCCAGGACGCCTGGCAAGCGGGCAGGCCCGCGATGCATTCCTGTGCGTTGGGCTGCCTACCCCGCACGGCGTTCTGGGGGACCTAGGAGAAGGAGGTCTTGGCTGAACCTTATGCGGTTTGGGACGGCGGAGTGCGTGTGTGTTGCATTGCCGCATTGCCGCCGCGCACGGTATTAGGATTCACCGCACCCACACACCCACCCACCCACCACACACACACACACCTACACACACACACACACACACACACACACACACACGGCCTGCAGCGGCACACGACACATGTTTGCACAACGTAATGCTCCGAAAGAGGGGGCGGGGGGCTTGATGTCTCCGTCCCGTGCTCCTCTTGAAGTTTTCATTCATAAAAGGGGCACATATAAGGTAATCCCGAGGAGAGGGACATCCCTCGGTGTGTGTGCCCGCCCCAGCCCGCCCCAGCCCGCGCCGCAGACCTAACCAAGAGCCGAGAGGAGGTCAAAGGCGACGTCGCAGCGTCGCGGAGGAGGGAGGTTGTCACGACACTGTCACGACGGCGGCACGGCGGCACGGCGGCACGCTGCACCACGTGACAGGCGGCCGTGGGGAACGCAGAACCAGCAGAACGCGCAGCGCGCATTAGTGGGAGAGGGAGTGGGAAAGAACAGAGAGCGCTGCCGCGCCTGCTACGCGGTCACAGTGTACACACACACACTCTCTATCCCACCGACGATACCATTTTCGTTTCCACCTTTCGCCTTTTTGAGCATCTTGGGGGCGCTAGTCTGTCTGCCCGTCCGTCCGTCCGTCCGTCCGTCCGTCCGTCCACCCCGCAGCACTGCAGTTTGATGGCGGGCTCGGCGTAACCGACAGCAGGGCCGATGCCGCACTGTCGCGTCTCGTCGCTCTGTCTCTCTCGCACTCGCGGGGCGTCCCGCAGGCGTCCCGCAGGCGTCCCGAAGGGACTGCGAGAGGGAGAGAGACGGAGCGACCGTTCGGAACACATCGTTCTGCAGGGTGTTTACGGCCCCGCGCCACTAAAAGCCTCCCCGCCGTTCGGCCGCGTCATGGCCGCCTGCCGAATATCACACGCACACGCACACACACACGCACACTCACTCACACAGCGCGCCACCTCGCGGAGAAAGGTGTGTGTTCGTGTGTAGGGAAGCGCATTAGACATTTCACGATCCGCGCGCGATCGACCGTGTGTGTGTGTGTGTGTGTGTGTGTGTGTGTGTGTGTGTGTGTGTGTATGTATGTGAGTGTGTGAGTGCGCGCGCACTGACATTGTTATCCTCCTAACGACCTCCTGCTTGGCTGGCTGGGCTCGCCACACGAACACGACGGTCACGTGGTCTAATGAGATGCACACACACACACACACACACACACACACACACACTAGGAGGGCGGACTGGGCTGGAAGAAGCCCTGCTCTTGCATTGGGTGCAGTCCCCATCTTGATTCGATGTGCAGAACGAGAACAAACGTCGCGGGGGTTCCGGCCCGGAGGGACGGATAGAGACGACAGAGACGGACAGACGCGGTCCGGGTAGAGAGGGATAGAGAGGGATAGAGGGGGATAGAGACAAGAGAGGGGCCGAGCGGCTGGCTCTTAGGCCAGGATTCAGAGCCCCGTGCCGGCCGCGCCGTGTGGGACGTGCAAGACGTGCAAAGAGTTCGTGAGCAGCAGCAGCAGGCTAGCAGACTGCTGTGGCCCCTCCTTGCCGATGGGCTCACGTCACCCACGCCGCCCCTGATTGGCCGTGTCCTATGGCAGCTTCAGTAGCCGAGTGGTCAGACGCGTCGCCCGGCGTGGTGGAGGTTCTGGGTTCGAATCCCGCCCGGTTACTCTTTGTCTTTTTCGGTGAGGCTTTCGCCCTGCGTCTCCGGGGCAGCGGGGCCGTCTTGAGGCGGTGGCGCCTGTCCGTGTGTCCTCCACCCAGAGGGCGGATAAGGCCTTGCTGGGGTGGAGTGGGATTGGGTGCCGGCCAAGCCTGGCAAGCAAGCCGCGGGCCAAGCCTCTCGCCCCGGGCCACCACCAGCCCACTGTACCAGCCCGCCAGCCCGCCAGGCTTTGGCGCTTTACTTGGGGCCCGTCGTGTAGTACAACAGGGAGCCAGCCGCTCTCTTTCTCTCTCGCTCTAGAAAGGGTTTTGCAGTGTGCGAGAGAGAGGCCGACGGGACGGCGTCAGCCGGCATAGGCAGGCGAGCAGAGCGAATCCCAGCCCGGCGGACTCGGTCAACTGAAATGACAACGCGGAGCGTGGGCTGGAGAGAGAGAGAGAGAGAGAGAGAGAGAGAGAGAGAGAGAGAGAGAGAGAGAGAGGCGGTGGCGGGCCGGGCCGAGATGAGGGATGGCGCACCGCCACCGTGTCGTGGCGGCCCGCGCGTTGTCTCTCTCGCTCCCAAAGGGCGTGCCATCGGAGCGAGAGAGACAGAACGCGGTGTGGAATCGGTGCGCTGGCGGCCAGGAAATGGCGCGAACCTCCGGGCGCACCGCCGGGCCAACGCCGCCGACAGGCCGGCGGGGGAGTGAGATGTCGAGAAGGCGCGAGAAATAATGCGTGTTCACATCAAAGCGCGCCGTCCTCGCCGTCGTCACGTCTCTCAAGGAAATGAACTGACGACGCCAGCGCCGCCACAACCACCCCGTCGAGGAGGCCGCGGCCGCGGCGGGCACGGGCACCACCCCCGCGACCATCTCCGCCATCTCGGCGACCTTTCCGATCCCGAATTTTACAGCGTGCTGGTCAGCGAGTGAGCTCCGACAGGTGTAGAGACAGGGTCTATTAGTCGCCGTCCACGCGGCTCGCTCCTCAATTATTTGACCTCCCTTTTTTACCCTCGCCTTGATGAATATTTATCGCTCGTCCACCGCGAGGCACCGTACAGTACATACAGTGCAGTGTCCTGACAGAGCCGCGCGCGAGGCGAAACGCCAAATGAAGTCATGACCGAGTGCGCCGCCGTGCGCTGTGCGCTGCAGGCTGATTCCGAGAGTCGTCGCTCTGTCTCTCTCGCGCCTACACGGGACGCCCCATGAGTGCGAGAGAGACAGAGCGACTCCCAGCGGCAGGACGAATTAGCACCACGCCGCCAAAGGGATGGCATGGGATGGGGCGGGCGGGATCATTCCGAACTGCCGTCGCTCTGTCTCTCTCGCACCCGCCCGCGGAGCAGTGCGAGAGGAGAGAGAGAGAGAGAGAGAGAGAGAGAGAGAGAGAGAGAGAGGAGAGAGAGAGAGAGGCGACGGAAGCGCTGTTCGGAACGAGACTGCGGCGGCACGCCCGGCAGCGGCAAGGTGAGGATTCTCTCATCAAGCGGGGCGCCGAGCAGCGCGCAGCAAGCACGCCGAGCAGCGCAAATACGGGGGGGGGCGTGTGCGATGCGGCTTATTACCGGCTATTTATCTCGGATCTGGCGGCTGCGAATTGGGAAAGGGGGAGGGGGCGCGCCACTCGAATTAAATCCGCGCCGCCGCGGCGAAGTTGGCGGAGGAGGCCGTGCCGGCGTGATGGACGCCGCCCCGTGGGCCCCGCAACCGGGACAGTCGTCGATCGTCATTTGTCAAGCTGTCAGCCCCAGGACCCAGGACGCGAGGGGGCGACCGCCGCCCCGGCGGCCGCGGCAGGCTGACTCGAAGTAAGGCGGGCGGGGCTGAGGAAGGGAAATTTCCCCGATCCCTTTCCATTTCGTCGGGCAAAAAAAAAATGTAATTTCCCTGCTTTGTTTTGCGCTGCACGAGTTGTGTGGGCGGACACGCGGTGGGTGGATGGCATACAGTACCCCGATGGCCTTCCCACCCCGCACCCCTACTTTCCTCCCTTGATGAAGCGATTGGGGGAGGGGGGGGCACGCACGGCGCACCTGGTGCTGTCCCCCGTGCCGCCCGCCGCGCACAGCCCTTCTCCGTGACACCGTTTTGCACTCCATGCGTTACAGCACGCCGCGCTGTTTGCGTTGTTCCTCTTCATTGTCCGCCGAGGGCGTCCGAGGGGCTTATTCCGAACACGACCACCGCTTTCGCCGCTCTCTCTCTCTCTCTCTCTCTCTCTCTCTCTCTCTCTCTCTCGCTCTCTCTCTCTCGCTCTCTCTCTCTCGCTCTCACTGGGCGCCAGGAGTGAGAGAGACGGGGAGACGAGATCGCAGTCAGCCTGGTCCATGCACGTTTTTCGTTTCGCTCCTGCGGACGACGCGTATTCTAGTGTACTGCACCAGCACTCTACGGTGGCGTGCCGTTACAAAGTGGGTGCTGCCTGCCCTGGCAGTGCCCTGGCCGCCTGCCTCTCTGCGCGTTGCGGCGCGTTGCGGCGAGTTGCGGGGGTGGCGCGTGTTTTATTGTGCGGTGCCGCGCCCTGTCCTCGCCCCCCTCCCCCTCCCGCTGCTGCAGGGCAGGCCAGCTGTTGGGGGGCGCTGGGTCCTGGCGGTCCTGGGGGTTGTAATTACTGACCCGTGTTCGGTGGCCGTGCGGTCTGGTCATTTCCTCGGCGTGCTGGGCTGCAGGCTGGCCGGGCCCAGGGCCGGGCAGACCGAGCAGCCAGCCACTCGCGTGCGAGGTCCTTCCTCACAGTGGACCGACTGGACCGACTGGACCGCGCACCTGTTCCGTTTTCGTGTCGTTGTCATTCTGTGTAGTGCAGTGGGGTGGTGGTGGGAAGGGGTAGGACTCCCCCCCCCACACACACACACGCACACTTTGGCCCTCTCTGCAATGTTCTTGCCATTCGTGTATGTGCCAGCGCGCTCTCTAAAGGGTGTGCCTGCAGGGCGATTTTTGCACCGCGCTCCCGTCGCTCCGTCTCTCTCGCACCCCTCTTCGGGACGCCCCATGAGTGCGAGAGAGACGGAGCGACGAAAGCACTGCGCGCTGTTCCGCACAGCACGGCGTTCCGCTCCCACGCGAAAAATGCGAATGTTTATTTTGCGGGCACATGGCGGGCAGACCGGCAGGCAGGCCCGGATGCCTGGATGGCGGTAATACCAACAACGCCGCGGGGCCGCGGGGCCGAATGGCAACAACAAATATAATGACGCGACCATATTTTCGCGGGGCCGTGCGACACGGGCGCGTTTATGGCACTGCACTGTGAGGGCTCGGCACCGGCTGGCCGTGCAACACGCCGTGCAACACGCCGTGCACGGCCCTGCAGATGTTCTGTCGGGTTGGCGGTACCGTCGGTCCGGCCTAACCGCGCCGCACCTCGGCAGCCTTCGAGCGGGACCGGCGGGCTCAGCTTGAGCGGCAGCGACCCTAGCCTCCACGTGGTGGACACGTGCTGGGCAGGCTGCGCGGCCTGCGCAGCCTGGCACAACGGCAGCAGCTGGAGTGGCCGAAACGTTTTGTGTTGGCTTCGCTGCGCTTTTATTGTAGTCCCGCCCGGAGGCGGAGGGGGAGGGGGGGAGGGATTTTCGAATAGCTCTGTTTTGTTTGCGGGCGACGAGTCGGGACGAGACGCGGTCAAGCCGTTTCGTTCTGCATCCCCCGCCTCCGCACCGCCCCCGCCGCCCCCCCCGCCCCCGCCGGGGGGACGGATAGCGTAGCGCGGCACTGCGCGGGTGAGGCAAGGGATCGCAAAACTGCTCCACTCCGGCCCTTCGTTTCCATCGCTCTGTCTCTCTCGCACCCGTGGGGTCGGAATGAGCCTTCTGATGCACTGCCGCCCCCTCCAGGAAGCCTCGGCCCGATCCCCGAGTCATATCCCGCACTGCAATGATACCCCGGCCGGCTAAGAAAACAAAAGAAAGCGTCCGCGGCGTTGCATAAATTAATTAGCTTCTCGCCGCATCTTGATTGGGCCGAGGCGAGGATGGCCTGGAAATAAGACCCTGTGCGGGGGTGGGGCAGGCAGGGCAGGCGGGGGCGCGCCGGCCAGAGCGACGCAGTGCCGCGGCCTTGACATTTTGAACGAACGGGGAACCCCTTTGTTTGAGAACGGCTGCGAGGCTTTTCGTCCGTCACGACCGTGGTGTGGAGTGTAGAGACCCACGGCACACCCAGTCAGACACGTCCTCCAGCGAGTATAGTCTCAAATCAAAACTATGAGGGTAACCGATGGATCACCCTGCGAATGAGGAATCCGTTGTTACCCTCCTGTAAGTATGTAGGTATCGCTGTGTCTCCTCACATGGGCTCCCTGCACAGAAACAGCACGGAGCAAGACGACTCTCTGAATCAGTCTGCTGGCCCACTGCAGCGGTACCCGCGTGACGAGGCGACGAAACCAAAAACAACAACAAGGATGTGGTGTTGTTGTTTTCGTTCGGCTGAATCACTCGGCACTTGTTGCGTCGCGGCCACCCCGTTACACGGTAATTCTCTCGCGCCTCGCCTTCTCTCTCGCACCCGCAGACTGATTCCGAGAGCGGTTTTCGTCTCTCCATCTCTCTCGCACCTGTACGGGGTGCCCGTGCGTGCGAGAGAGACAGAGCGACGACAACGACTTTCGGAATGAGTCTGCTGCCGGGGCGCCCTGCGCTGCCCTGCCGGAAGCAGTGATCCGCGCCGTTCCTCGCGGTGGGAACGAGGAACGGAACGCGAGGAACGACCCGGCGATACCCCACGCGCCGCGCGGCCGCGCACACTGTAAGCCTGCAAGGCGCTGCAAGGCGTTGAGAGTCTCCCGCGCGGGGAGTAGCGCCGCGCCGCCGACGTTGTCTTCTCTTCTCTTCCGCTGATTGCATAGGTGCGCCTCGGGGAGTGGCTCGGCGCGGTTGTGGCTCCACTAGCAGTGTGGCGCCAACCTCGCGAAAATAATGGGCGGGCAAACACGGCGAGCGAGCCGCGTCGGAGTGCACACACTGTAAGGCACTCGCGCGTCAAGGCCGTCGAGGCCGTGGCGCCAAGGTCACTGCTCGCATTGATCGGTGCTGTGCGACGCGGGAACTGAAACGTTCGTGAACGCGGAGAAGAGCGGCGGGCTGAAGCGAGCTGCCGACGGCGATGACGGCGGAAATCAGTGACCCGCCAGTGCCTTCCAGTGCCCCGCCGCGGCGGGGTTCCCGGCACCACAAAGAAGCGCGCCAGGCAGCCAGGACGACGACTGCTCCCCGTTTGAAGGTTACGGCCGGCGGCACCGTTTCCTAGCCTTTAGCCTCCTCTGCCCTCCGACTGCGCCTCTTTTTTGTGTTCATCGGCGGAGGCGTTCTGTTCGCTCTGTGCGTTTCCGGGGCCGCGGGCCGGAAGAGCGGCACGGCGCACGTTTCGCGGCGCGGCGGCCAGCACCACGTCGGCGACGACCGCGGCCACGCGGTGCTTTGAGGAGGGCAGCACTCGTCGAGGATGAGGAGGATGAGGACGTGGATGGCGAACAAAGGGTAGACCGGCCTGGCCGGGCCCAGGCAGCTCCCCGGGGCCGCGGTACGGCGCACGCGGTGCCCGGCACGCCTCCATCTGATAAAGGTGAACTGCGGCCTGCGGCTGGCTCTCGGGCTGGCTGATCTGAACAGCGCTTTCGTCGCTCTGTCTCTCTCGCACCCACGGGGCGGCGTGGTGCGTGGATGCGGGATGCGAGGGAAAGAGAGAGAAGAGCCGACGACGGGCCGCGCCGCCGCTGGCCGCCGCCGCACCGCGCCCTGACCCTTTGTGCTGCCAACGGGACTGCGTCACAGCGGCGCGGCGACGCAAGGCGCAAGGTTTAGCGGCGACCATAGACCGCGGCGGCGGCGGCGGCGGCGACCCACCTTGACCCGATGCGCGGCGCGCGGCGCCTCGCTGTGCTCGGCTGGCTCGGCGTCGCCGCGGACGGCCGCGGAAGTGGCGGACCCCCACCGGAAAATTGGCCGCGGAGACGCGCCGCGCCGCCAGCAGGCTCTCTCTGTCGCACCCATGGCGCCCCTTGGAGTGCGAGAGAGAGAGAGACACCGACGAGACGCCCCGTTCCAAGTCAGCCGCCAGTACTGCCGTACTGCCCGTGCACTACCGGTGCAATTTGGGATCGTCCGAGCCGAGTCGCCGCCCCGGCGGAACAGCCGAGGAATAACTGCGCCGACCGCTCGCCGCTCATCATTTATTTATTTTGCCATCGCCACTGGAAAGTTGCAGCGTAGTCGTCGTTGTTTCGCCGCGCGATAAGGGAATCTGCGGGGGCTGATTTCGAGCGGCGCTCTGTCTCTCTCGCACCCCCTGCGGGCCGCCCCACGAGTGCGAGAGAGACAGAGCGAAGAGGCAGCGACTCTGAACGTGTGCTTCTACTCGCTCGCGCAGCAAATAAGCTGGACTTGGCTTGATTTCAACTTGCAAATGCAATGTGCAGGCAGGCCGGCCGGGCGGTGCCTTGGCGGTGCCTGGGCGGCGCGGAGTCGCAGATCGAGCGAGATGCAGCAGGCGGCGAGAAAGCGCTGGAAAGCTGAAGCTGCAAGCCGCAAGCCGTGCTGCCCTGCCGGTCGGCTGCCGGTGCAGTGGAGTGGAGGCGTTCTGGCGCGTTCTGGTCGCCACACACGGACACTCGCCCGGACGCTCGTCCTTGCCGGCATGGCCGGCATGGCCGGCACCGACGCAAGGTCGGCCCACAAATTCGTCTGGAGAGGAGCCACGCAGCGAGCCGTGCCTCACGTCGCTCTGGCTCTGTCGCACTCGCGGGCCGCCCCTTGGGTGCGAGAGAGACGGAGGGCCTCGAAAGGATTCTTCTGACGTGCTCGTCGACGCTCGGCCGGAGTGAGGAGCACGTCGCGAGTTCAAGCAGGTTGGAGTGTTGGAGTCAGGGCTGCGGCTCCACTGGTAAAAACAAGCAGACCTGTGGTGGGGGCGCACAGTGGGCCAGAAGACCGGTGGAGGCAGCCAGAATCCTATCCTAGACGCGTTTTGAGCTCCAGAGTCGCTAAACAGGACTCGAAACGAACGTG
Organism: Thrips palmi; assembly: GCF_012932325.1. Lineage (NCBI taxonomy): Eukaryota > Metazoa > Arthropoda > Insecta > Thysanoptera > Thripidae > Thrips > Thrips palmi. Next base: position 7,593,989 of record NW_023144628.1, read on the forward strand.
TGACCCCACCAATGGATTGCTCTCCGAACGACGAATCCATTGGTGGGGTCACACGTTCGATTCAAGTCCCATTTCGACTCCGGAGCTCAAAACGCGTCTAGGATTCTGGCCGCCTCCACACCCGCCTCCACCGGTCTTCTGGCCCACTGTAGTGCGACTGGACTGCAGTTTTGGGACGCTTATTGCCACAAGCCCTGGCCGTGCCCTGGCCGGCATGATGACGCGAGGTGACGCAAGGTGGGCCGTCTATTTTGACGCGCGAAACGCGGAGGCCTGGCGTCCTGGCGGCCTGCCGGCATGGCGGCATGGCCATGGCAGAGCACTGCGGTCGCGCCGCCGATTTGGAGTTACTGCGGCCGACGTCACCGCGGCCGGCATGGCGGCGGTGTCCGGCCAGTGCTCTGTCCCTCTCGCACCCACGGGGCGTCCCATCGGGGTGCGAGGGAGACGGAGCGATGCGTTGGAAGTGGACCCACAGGGCGGCCAGGGCGGCCAGGGCCGAGACGTAACGCGGCAACGCGGCCATTCAGCGATTGGCGCCGGCCTGCCCACCCCGCCCCGCGACCACCCGCCACGCCCGCACTCCGGACCCGCCCCGCCCCGCCCCGCCCCGCCCACGCCACGCCGCACTGCGCGCCGCGACGGCTCCGCCGCTCCGCCGCTCTAGACAGATCGCTTCACTTTCACTGTGATTCGAAGAAAGCGATCCTGCAACCTGCTCTTTGAGTCCGCCTGCTCTGCTGCTCCGCTGCCTCCGCCGCGGCGGTCGCGCGTCGCGTCGCCGAGCGTCGCCGAGCGTCGCCCCACTGGCAGGACACGGCGGCCGCAACAACACCGGCCAACTGCCCCGAGGAAGTCAAGTCCTGTTTCGGGGCGCGGAGATTTCAACGCGCGGCGCCACCGCGGCCTCGACCTCGACGTCGATGCCCCGCGTTCGGTCGCTATCTCTCTCGCTTTCATAGGGCGTTCCGAAGGGGTGCGAGAGAGACAGAGCGACGAAGCGCCGTTTCATAATCAGCCCGCCAGTCGAGGCGAACATGACTGCGGCCACATTTCTGCTAAAACGCATCAGCGTGGAAAGGCTTTCTGTCCTGGCAGCAGGAAGAGGAACCACTCTCCGCCGGTCGTCCGCATGTCGCCGATGGCGAGCCGTGTGAGCCGTGCTGCAGGACAGACTGCTGGACAGCGGGCTGGCCGTCAGCGCGTGCGCCGGTCGGTTTCTCGTTTCTCCAGCAGTGCTGCGGCAGTGCGGCAGCCCTCGCGTGACACGCAGCTTTTCGCGTTGCGTTTTCGCCCCGTAAAACGCGCTGGAGCCGCTGGAGTCCAGCCTATTTGGCGCGAAATTGGACTCGTAGCTCGGAACCTTCGGAGCTCGGCGCGGCGGTTCGGTAGGAGTGACGCCACGGCATCCGTGTGCCGCTACACCGCTAGTATCGTCGTTGCGCGAGGCTGAAAGTGAAACCGAAAAGTGGATTCAGCGCATTCTGAAAATTCCAGCGCCAGGCACGCACCGGCTGGCTGCCTTCCGCCATGCGGCGCGCCTGGCGCATGCGGTTCTAATTGTTGCACAATGCGAGCTGGACACACTTTACCGCCTCCTCGGTCCTCTCGGCGTGCTGCTTGTGTGAGTCCCGCGGCGACCCGGTTCCCCTCGCGGTCCTTGCGTCACCGCCACGACGACGACGGCGTCCTCTGGGAATGGGATGAGACCCGCGACATCATCCCTGGGACCTCGGCGATGAGAACGAGCACGCTGGCCTCCCCACCTGCTGACCGGCTGCTGGGCTGGGGTCGCTCTGCCTCTCTCGCACCCCTGCGGCACGCCCAGCGAGTGCGAGGGAGACGGAGCGACGAAGGCTGCCGGGTCCGAGAGGTCCGAGAGGTCCGAGCCACGCGACGCGGAGGCCGGATCGCGTACAGCCGAGTAATTTGGGCGCTGTGGTGGCCGCGCCGCGCCGTGCCGCGGGGGTAAGGACAAATTAGGCGTTGCGTCAGCAGTGGCGGTGCGCGGGAGTAGGCCGCGACGGACTTGATGGCGTGGCGCGGGCGCGCGGCCGCCATAAAAACGAGCTCTGGCTCGCGTTGCCGCGGTGCCGTGCGGGGCCATGGCAGGACTGCAGGACACGGCAGCACCGCAGAGGCCATAAGCAGAAGAGCAGGCCATCGCGAAACCGCGGGGCAGACCCGGCGAGGACGGCGAGGACTTAGCGGGCCGAACAAAGGGTCTTCATCCAGGCCGTCTTTGCCTCCCCGTTGGGAGCGCCGGGCACGCAACCCGTTTTAGCAAACAAGCCGCTTTGGACACGCGGCGTGCGGCGCGGCGTGCGGCGTGCCCCGACCGGGCGCGCTGGGCAGGGCAGGCCCGCCGTGCGCTCGACTCTCCCAAAGCGTTACGCAAAACCGCCGCATTTTCACATCATCTGCATCGGGAAGGAAGCCCAGGGCGTCGTCGCCATGGTTACCGCGACACATTCCGTTTCCCCGCGTGCTGCTGCAGCGCGGGGCGCGGCGACGGCCCTGGCCTGCCCTGGCCTGCCCCACGCTGCTGACCTCCTTCCTGCAGGCCTGCTTTATGCAACTGGCCTGGTGTGTCCGTTTCCAGCTCATTGTTCTTTAATTCCGGCTTCCTGTGGGACCCGCTGCGGAATCCGAGCGGCCGCGGGGAATCCTGAGCACCTCGCCGTCGACGGCCGGCGGCGCCGCGGTGGCGTCACGGCGCGCCGTAACCCGATCGTGCTGCTTGTGGGTCTCGGGGGCCTTCTTCGGCGCCTTCTCGCGCCTTCCCGTGGCGGCCCGAAAATGGCGCCAAAGCGACGCGGAGCGAGGCAAAGCGAGGAGGCGACCGTGCGTTGCATCACGGCCACGCGGCCACGCCGACAAGCGGGCTGAAACGAAAAGTCGTTGAAAAGATGCGTCGCCTTGGCGGGAATCGAAAAGCTGCGCGCTGCGCGTGCGGCCTCCGCGCGTGCGCCGCCGTGCGTGCCGTGCGCGTGCCGCGCGCGTGACATTGGGGAGGCGAGAGGGATGTGGAGCAAGAGGATACACACGCGGGATGGCTAACCTTGCCGCATCCTCGCACCTTGGCCAGGTGCGGACCACCGTCAGGGTCTGCTTCGGGTACAGCCAGCAGGACACCCTCCGCCCGGCCTCCGACGGCCATCCGACCGCGCCGCAGCAGACTGATTCCGAGAGTCGTTTTCGTCGCTCTGTCCCTCTTGCACTCATGGGGCAGCGCGTTTGCGCGAGAGAGACAGAGCGATGAAAACGACTCTCGGGATCAGTCTGCTGCCTCCTTCGTTAATTTCATCGCCGAGCCAGAGCGCTAGCGGGACAGCGGGGCGCAGGGCATATCGTCGGAGGGCAGCTGGGAGTTTTAACGACGGAAGCGCACCGCTGCAGCGACCGCCGCACCGCGCCGTTCGTTCCAATTATAAAAGGTCTTCCCTCGATTTCCGTCGTCGTGCTGCGTGCCTTGCCGTGCCTTGCCGTGCCACGGAAAGAAAACTGTCCTCGCTGCAGCGCCGCTTGGCTGCGGGCTCTGCTGCGCGGGCTGCGCGGGAGAGGCGCTCGACGGAGAGGTTATCCCTGCGAGTTATATGTAAATGACGCGGGGAAAGTTGCAGGCTGCACGGCACGGCCGCGCCGTGCTACGCGGTGCGCGCTGCGGCGTGGGCTGGCGGCGCGGCGCCGGTGTAGGTGCACGCAAAACATGAGGGGGAATGTGAGCGCGCGGTTTGTCATCCCGTTGGCGTCGAGGAGTCGGTATTTCGGGGTGCCGCGTCATGCGTTGTTGTTACCGATGTGGCACGCGTGCGCGGCGTGCGCGCGCGCCCGTCTAATTGGGCCGCCCGGCCGCCGAACGCGACGTGACTCAACGTGTCCGGAAGCGGTTCGGCGTCACGGTAGTCACGGCCTTCTGGAGGAACTTTAACGGCTTGTTATTAAAAATCATCATCCGGCGGAAGTGGCGCATGGCGCATCGGCAGGCCGACGGCGGCCCCGGGGTTTACTGGCGATGATGCGCTGCGCGACGCTGCGCGATGTGCGTGCAACCTGGCGGCCTTCGTCGGCGCCGCGCGTTCCTCTTCGTGATTAGCCTTGTTGTGACCTGGTGCTCTCGTGTGTTGCAGGCGGCCGCATGCGCGATGAGCCATGAGCACGCCGACGCGGCCGGCCCCACGACCCGGGTCCGCGACCGCCATGGCCTCCCCGTTCAGCCCCCGCAGTGCCCAGCGCCGCCGGGCCGCTGCGCCCCGGCCGCTGTCCACGGCCGCGCTGCTGGACTCGGAGGGCGACGACGACGACCTCGCGGACCCGGCCGCCAGCACCGCGGAGCCCGTCAAAGACGCCAGGGATGAGGCGGCGCCGACGGGCAGGCGGTGCAAGGGGCGGTCGTGCCGCAAGCACGCCGCCAGGATGGAGGCCAGGATGGAGCAGCAGGGCCCCAAGTTCTCGGACAGCGGCGGCACCCCGGGCGCCGCAGCGACCAACGGCGGGGAGCTCGTGCTCAGCGCCAACGCCATCTTGGAGAGCCTGGCGCGGCTTAGAGACCAGCAGGACATGAAGAGCGGTGCCGCGGCCGACGGCGCAGTGCAGGACGTGAAGAACGACGACAAGCAGGAGGCCGAGTCGTGGCGATTCCGTCGGCGGAAAGGCAGCCCGTCGACGGGGGAGTCCTCGCGGTCCTACCACCGCGACTGCCAGGAGGCGCTGCAGTCTCTGCTGTGGGAGCCCTACGACTGCAGAGACCCCAAGGACACCCCCATGTACCAGTACGCGGACGACGCCGACGTCAGCCTGTGGCTGTACCCGCGGCCGGGGCTCGGCGGGCTGGCCCGCGGCGCGCGGGGACGGAGTGCGACCCGCGGGGGCGAGGGCTGCCGCTGCCCCTGCAGGTGCGCGCTGCACCACAGCCCCCGCGACACCAGCAGCTCGGACTACTCTTCCTCGAGCGAGACCACGCCCACGCCGCCACTGAGGGAGACGTCGGCGTCCTCGCTGCGCGGCCTGCTGACGGCCTCCACGTCGGGGGCCAGCATCGCGGACACGGCCTGGACCACACCCCGTGGCTGCGCAGGGCGCCGGCGGAGACAACGCCACCACGCACCCCGCGACCTCGAGGGGGAGCCCGGGCAGGGCGGCGAGCGCGAAGCCCGCGAAGCCCGCGTGGTCAGTGACCTCAAAACGCCGTGGATTGGAACAGCATCAGACTCGAGCCTGAGCCAGCCGCACTGTCTGCTAAGCTTGCGCGTCCCGCCGCCCGCCGCGCCAGCCTCGCTCTCCCCGCCAGCCGCGGCGGCTGCAGCCCCTGCCCCCGCCTGCCCCTGCCCCGCGTGCCCCCCGTGCCCCGCCTGCCCCGCACCCGACTCAGGCCGCGCTCGCGCTCGCGCTCGCCAGTCGGAGACCGGACGCGCTGGCAGGCGGACCCCAACGCCTGCGTCGCCCGAATCGGCCCCGGCCGCGCCGTCGTCGTGCTATGGGCCTAGGCCCGGGCCCACCATGCTCGTCAATGTGCTCAACGTGCCCAGCATCGAGTCCGCGTGTGTAGTGCCCGCGGCAGCAACGCCGGCAACGCCGTCGGCAGTGCCAGTGCCGAGCAGCGTGAGCAGCGTGACCGTGACCGGCAGTGCAGTGAATAGTGCAGTGTGTCCCAGTGTCAGTGTGCCCGCGCCCTCGGTGGCCACGGTGGCCACGGTGCCCACCATCCCGTGCCTCAACAATGTCTCCAACGTGCAAATCCCCCACGGAGTGCCCACCGGGGTGTCCACCGGAGTGCCCACCCCTTCCCCCACGCCCCGCCCCCGGCCCAGGGCTGCTGCCGCCGTGACGGCCGCGCCCGGGGGCTCGGCGACCGTGCCGCCCCCGCCGCAGTCGTCCAGCCTGTCGAGGACCTTCGCGTCCACCGAGGCGCAGACGGATGACCTGGAGGCCGAGGGGCGGCGCGAGCGGCGGCGCGAGCGCAGGGAGAGGCGCCACCTGCGGCGCCTGCAGCCGCGCCACCCTCACCCCCACCCCCACCCCCAAGCGGGCCTCGCGGGGCTGTCGGGGGCGGCCTTGGGGGCGGCGCAGACCACCGTGCCAGGATTACCGCCGATGCCAGGGGAGCCGGCCGCCGCGGGGCTGCCGGATTTGCTGCATTCGCATCTGCCGCCGCCCTACACCACCCTGCCCCTCGGCCTGCCCCCGCACATGCTGGCCGCCCCCCCACCCCTAGTCGCCGTCCCGCCCCCGCAGCTCTCGCCGCCCCCGCAGACGGCCCCCGGACACCACCGCTTCGCCGCCCCCGGACTACGCCTGCCCTTCGCCTTCGTGCCAGCCACCAGAAGGAGGTGAGTGATCTGCGAGACTTGCACGGACTTTCTCCATTATCGGCGTCCTCGCGTCGGTCCTGGCACCGCCCTGGCGCTGGCCCAGTCGGCCCTGTCAAACAATAACCCTAATCCGTGGCGCGCCGTGCCGCGCCGCGCTGCCCGCGCCCTGTCAGCACTTTCCTTCCAAAGTCCATCCATCGGCGACCGCATCGTGCCGACCAGCGCGGCCGCAGATCACAATAGTGTCCCCCTCCACCTTCCCCGCCCCCCGGCCTGTCTCTGGTCGCGGAGGTGATTGGATTGCCGTCGTCTGCTTGTTTGACAGTGGCGTGGCGTGTTGACCCGCCGGTCTGCTTATCACCAGTGTGCACAGTGACGCCAGTCAGTCCGAGGCCACTCCAGCCAGTCTTCCAGGGTCCCCGCCACCCACCGCAGGCAACACAGTCCTACATCCTGTCAGGGCTCGGCGCATGGCAGAAACGATATTTCGCCAGGGTTGGGGGTTCGAATCCCGGCCGCGCATCAATTTTCTTCCAGCTCGGTAACGGCCGCCGTGCCTTCCCTCCACCCAGCCGCGTGGGCATAACGTTCTTTTAATTGCGCCCAGTGTGTCGCTGCCGGACTTTCCTGGAGCGCCCTGGAGTCCCGGAGCGCGTCCTGGAGTCCTGGCGGAGTCCTGCAGGGCATTCAGGTGTCAGCCCGGATTGATGAGGGGGAGGGGGGCCGGGGTCATGGGGCCTGCTCACGCAGCTCACGCACGGGGGGCGGCAGCCAGGCAGGCAGCAGAGGCAGCCAGGCAGGCAGCCAGGCAGGCAGCCAGCCAGCCAGGCAGGGCTCCAGAGGGGCTTCACCAGCCGGAACGCCTCTCGGAGAATCATTTAGGGCGTCGCCAACCCTTTTAAAAATAATCGTAAAAGAAGAAGGGACTCCGGCGGCCGAATGCGAGCGAGCCCGTTAAAGCGGAGTGCATCTAATGCGCGCCCTGGGCCGCCACGGGCCGCCATGGGCCGCCATGGGCTGTCGGGGCAATTTTTGTGAGTTTATGGCAGGGCGTAAAGGCGGAGGCGCGTTTTCCCATGCTAAAAGCCCAAGACGCCCGGTCCAGGTCGTCGCGCAGCGCCCAGCCGTCAGGCCGAGGCCGGCCCACTCGCGGGGGCGGGGCGGGCGGAGACGGCAACAAGTCATTCCGAGCCGTTCCGCATGTGGGTCAGGCGGGTCGGTCCGGTCGGCCGCTATGGGTCCGCCCCGAGGTCCGCCCCGAGGTCCGCCCAGTCCAGGCGCTGGGAAAAATGTCGCGCCGGTGGCCAAATTGCCACACGTTCCAACCGGTGGCCGCGGTGGCCGCGGTCACGCCTTCGGAACCCAGTGATTGCGAAGTCCGCCGATACTTCAGACTGACGTCGCTCTGTCTCTCTCGCACCTAGTACGTGGAACGCCCCCAGTGCGACAGAGACAGGGCGTCCCGTTTGGTGTCACTTCCCGGCCGGCCGGCCCGCCTAAGGTCGTCCCTTGATTCCATTCGGACAGATGCGGATCGCGGAGATGGCGCGCGGATTTGCCGCCTATTCTCCATGGGGGCGCTGCGCTGCGGTGCGGCGCGCGGCCCCGTTCCCGTGGAAAAGGCCTTTGTCTGAAACCGGCCGGCTGGCTCTGGCCTGGCCGCTCTGGCTCGGCTCGCCTGTTCAAAAGCGGCGCGGTTTTGCTCCTTGCCGCTCCGCTGCGCTGCCCCGCGAGGAAGACCCATCGCTCCGCCAGGATACCGCAATATCCTTCATTAGGATCCGGCCTTGCCCGGCCCGCGCGCCTTGGCTGCCTATGGCTGCCCGTCTGGAGGCGAGATGGGATCATGATGTCACCCGAGCATGTAGCCCAAGGGTACGCACCACACCGCACCGCGCTGCACCGCGCCTCGATCCCATGAGGCGTTCGGCAGGGCCGCCGAGGTCACCCTGGTCCGGCCAAGGCCACCTGGAGGCTGCGGCGAGGGCTGCCCTGGAATGGTCCTTCCCTCGTCTTGGGGGTCGCGCACCGCACCCTCCGCGCCGCTGCCCGCCAGTGCCCGCGACGCTTGCAACAGCACCACGCTTTTATTTTACACTGTCGGACCGGTTCGGCCGGGCCAGGTCGGGCCGTGCTTCGGGCCGCGCTTCGGGCCGTGCTTCGGGCCACGAGTGGCGACGCCAGACCAGTGAAAGGGACTACCTCGTCCTGCCTGGCCGCTCTGCCCGCGGAGGGCGGCGTGGTCTTTGTTTGCATTTCGCCCTCAGCGGGACGTGGACTCTGTCTCTCTCGCACTCGTGGGGCGTTCCGTCGGGGAGCGAGAGAGACAGCGTGCGCTGTTTTTGAATCGGCCAAGACAGCTGCTTAGACACTGACACTTGTTGCGCTTGCGCTCCAATCTTGAGGACTCCGGCCAAGTGCATGGATGGAGGCACCAATGGTTTGCTCTGGAAGGTGGGAGCAATCGGCGCCCTCGTGTTTCATTCAGGCCCTTTTTGGTGGACTCTGTGCCTTGTGTCCACAGTGTGTCCGCACTGTGTCTGCGCTGTGTCCCCACTGTGTCCGCCAGCTCGACCGGCTCTCTGCGTTGCGGCCTGCGGCCTGCGCAACACTCTGTAGCCCCTGTAGCGCCCTCTGCATGTTTTATGGCCATGGGAGTGCTGGACTGCTGGATTTGCCGTCCATCCATCGCCGGGCTGGAGGCCCTGGAGTCCTGGAATCCTGGAGGCCATGGAGTCCTGAAGTCCTGGGGTCCTGAAGTCCTGAAGTCCTGGAGTCCCGGAGTCCCGCAGTCCTGGAGTCCTGGAGGCCCTAAAGTCCGGAAGTCCTGGAGTCCTGGAGTCCTGGAGTCCTGGAGTCCTGAAGTCCTGGAGGCCCTGAAGTCCGGCAGTCGCCTGAAGTCCTGGAGGTCCTAAAGTCCTGAAGTCCTAAAGTCCTGGAGTCCTGGAGGCTGGATCGGGGCGCGTTTACGATTCAGTGCAAACGGCTCGCCACTCAGCCAGCCCAACAGCCTGGCCGCCTCGGTCCGTCTCTGGCAGGGACTCTCTGGCCGGCTCGGCTCGGCGGTGCTCGGCGGTGCCGGCTGCACCGGCTTGGCTCTCTCTGCCTGCCTCCAGCTCCAGCGCTCCAGCGCCTCGACTCGGCGCTGCTTGCGCTGCTCTGGCTGTTCCAGCCGTTCCAGCATGCGGCACATCGTGGCGGCACATCGTGGCGGCACATCGTGGCAACGCCGCGCGGCCGCAACGCCCGCCACACAGGCCCCCCGCCGCCCCCCGCCGCCCCCCGCCGCCGGCCGGCTGTTCAGTAGAGTGTCGGACGCCTGCAATACATTAAACATGCTTTTGAAATGGAGGAGAAAGGAGAGGACATAACCGAGATTTTATCGGCTCGGACGCGCCCCACGCGCGATGTACGGTGCGCTTTTGTTTTTCGCCAGTTTCACTATCAGCGTATCAGCGGATCGGCCCAAGGCGGCCGCGCTTCAAGCTCCAAGGCGGCGGCCACAGCCACGGCACAGCCACGGCACAGCTGGCACCGGCTAGCTCAAGGGAGAAACAGCCCTTTCTAGTGTAGATGGCGGTTCGCTGGAAGAGAGCGCTGCTTGCTGGAGGAGAGCTCTGCTGGGCCGCCTACTGGAACGCTTTGCTGGAGCACCTTACTGGAGCGTAGGCGTGGACGCAGTAAACCCGCTGACATGACTGACCCTGGTCGAACGCAACGCAACTTACAGTGCGGGCGGCGCGGCCAAGGCGGCCGGAGTCCGCGGCTCCGCGGCCTAACTTGGAACTTCGACCCGCGCGCTGAACTTTAGCGCGCCGAGGAGAAAGGCGAGTCAACAGGGCGGCGATGACGGCGGCGTCGCTGCGGCCGAGTTCGGCTGTGTGCTCAGCAGACTCGACAGTGTGGGCGGCAGGCAGCGCGGCAGCAAAGGGCAGCGCCGTCGATCCGCGCCTCGCCCCGTCGTCCTTCGTCGTTGCAGGGATTGTGAATATCAATGAATGTTACGAATACGCAGTTTGAAGTGCATGTCATAGAGTACTACGCGTGAATATCTGAGGTGCCGTCGCGGCTCGCGTCGCGGGGAGTCTATAGTTTGGGCACCTGGCAGTGCAGACGGCCAAGGCCTCGCGGCTCTCGGCTCGGCTGTCTAATTGCTCTACACACTTTCACGCATTTTCTCATGGCTGCGGAGGTGTGTGGCGCCGCCTCGCTCTGTGCCCGCCTGTGTGCCTGCCTGCCAGCCACTGCCAGCAGGATGCCGGGAGTCGTTTTCGTCGCCCTATGCATCTCTCTCTCTCTCTCTCTCTCTGACGAAATCGGGGCTGCTGGGGCTTTCGGCGCGTCCTTGACGGTCGCTCCTCACCGAGGACATCTAGGACGTCCAGAGGGTCGACCTCGTTCGTCGCGCATTCGACGCGCGCGTGCGCATTTCGCCGCAGACGGCAATGGCCTATGGCTACTGTGCGTGTGCCGCGCGCGTGTGTGTGTGTGTGTGTGTGTGTGTGTGTGTGTGTGTGTGTGCGAGCCGTGTGCTCCAGCTCTAAGAAGCAGGTTGTCCATGACTGGCTCTTTCTCTTTCCTCTTGGACTCCATGTCGGAACTGTGCTCCCGATTCATCGTGGCTCATGTCTCTGCGGCGTGGCTCTGCCGCTCGGTTCCGCGCCACGCCACTGCTTTGAGGACATGAGGACGATGACTGACCGAACCGAGAGGCCCCGACCGGACCGGCGGCCCCGAAGATGCCGAGCTGTGCGATTCGAGGGCTGCCCGGCCTATGCCGGTCCGACGCGCGCTTTGCCTAGCTTTGCCTGCGCACACACACGCACACTCACTCACACACACACACACACACACCCGCATGGGGCCTTAGAGCTGTCAAGGGGATGAGGAAATGACTGACGCCGACTATCAGTCATGAGACGCTGGCGCACTCACACACTCGCGCTCTCGCTCACCGCGACACGATCCGTCTTTGTCCGCACAGTGTGTGCTCCTCTCTGCGGCCAGACATGGCCGGCACGGCCAGCTCGACCAGGCCGGCCAGGCGAGCGGCGACAGTCACTTGTTGGCCAGCCTTTCTCCGCGCGCACCGCCGCACCGCCTTAGTGCACTCGCACCAACGGTTCTTTTCCGCGACTGCACACTTTTTCACTGCCTGCCCCTCGCCGTCGTGCGCGTCTCTGTCCGCCGTGTAGTTCCGGCTGGCCGTGTCACCGCCCTCCCGCCGCCCCGCCCGGAGCGGCCCGGAGAGGAGAGGAGGTCGCCGCAATAAAAGGGGGAGGGGGGAAGAGGGAAGCACCTCGTCGCGACGGCCCTCCTTGTGGGGGATGCGGACCCGGTGAAAGCCGAGCCGTGCCCGTGGCTCTGGTTCAAAGTTCGAACTCGTCGAGGTGCATCGGCAGCGGGCCCAGTACTGCCCCCCCCCCCACCCCACCCCCTTCCCGAGAGCGAGAAAGACAAGCGCTGGTGTCTCTGCTGCTGGTTTTTCTGCTCATCTGGCGTCCAGGGACTGCGGCCCTGGAGGCCCGCAGGCTCCAGGCTCCAGGCTGGCGGGCCGGGCGCCCTCAACAACGTGCTGCCAATTAGAAGCTCCCCTCCAGATATTCTCCAGGACAGCCTCCAGGAAACGGAGCGCTCCGCGCAGCGCTTGCAGCGCCCTGCGTTGCATTTGGGTGATGATTCTCTTCTCGCAGAAGGAGGTTAGCGTCTTACATAAAGAGCGGCGTGCTTTTGCAGGTTTTGCGGTGCCGCGGAGCCCGCCCCACTCTGTGGCCCCACTCGCCAACCAAACAAAAATAAAGTAATTGCTGGAGAAACTTGTCGCAATTAACGCGGCGTGTGTTTATTCTAGGGTCTGCATGCGCGAGGCGCGGCGGGACGCGGCGCGAACGCGAGCCAACAGATTGCAGGGGGGATAATTTCGTTATTAGTATTGATGCCCATTTTCTTTTCTTTCTCCCTTTTTTTTGCGAACGGGTTTAAAACCGCTCGGGTTGGTAGATGCGTGAATCTGATTGGTCCGTCCGTAGATCCGGCGAGGCGGATAGTTTGAGACCGTCTTCCCCTCGCTCTCCAGAGACCAGAGGCCGATCCACTGGCTATTTTCTGTCTTTGAGGCTGTCTGTTTGCGTGCTGTCTGTCTGTCTGTCTGTCCGGGTCTGTCTGTCTGTCTGTTCGTCCGTCTGTCTGTGAGGCCGGCGAAAGGGAAGGAGCAAGCCAGCTGACCAGGTGGCGAGAGCGGTGCAGAGCGGCGCACTGCGTCCAACACAAAGGCAGTGCACGGCAGTGCAGCAGCACGGCCGCCCCTGCCCAAGGTCACCAAGGCCACCGCGGCCGACCGATCGCGCCCACTCGCCGCGAGACGCGGTTACACACACGAGGTGTGTTCGGAAAACGAATCCAACAACAACAACAACAAACAGCGGCAAAAAAATAAACACGCGGCGCGTTCTGAATTCAAATGCTATTATTGTCACTTTGACGGGTGGTGTTTTTTTTTCCACACCAGGTTTTGTCACAGTGTATGAGAAATGTTCGCTGGATACTTTTGGGTAGGAGTTGCAGTCCGCTGGGAAAATGGGGCGCTGGGCCGCCGCTGTGCGCTGCGCTCGCTACACTGCTACAGTGTTGGCCGTGCTGGCCGTGCGGGGTCGCCAACCCGCCGACCGCACGGACACTGTAGTGTAGTGTAGCATGCCGCCATTGGCAGGGCTGGGCTGCAGTGGCTGCAGCAGCTGCGGCTATGCGCTGCAGCGAGCCAGAAAAAGAGTTTAGCAGCGCCGCAGCGCCGCTGTAGCGGAGATTCGGTTTCATCCGGCACGGTGCATCGTCCGCACATTCACACAGACAGACGGACAGACACACGCACACACACACACGCCGTGGTCTACGCCGTGCACATGCACCGTCGGATCGTCTTTTTGTTGATCTTCCTCGCTTCGATGGCGATGGTCGATTACGCACGCGGCGCATATACGTGCCGCGGCTATGAAAAATTGCGCGCGCGGCGTTTATTATACATTATTCCGAGTCTTTATTGAAATGGAATGGAATGGGGCGTGCGTGGCGGTCGGTGTTGGCAGCGCCGGTGTGGGTTTCTCGTTCCGAAAGGCTCGGCCGGGGCCGAGGCCGGGGCCGATCTCGGAGGATAATCGGCTCGGCGGCCGCGCGGCCCCGCCCGCGAATCGCGGTGTAGTACCCGCGAGGGAGCCACGCGGACTCCCTGGCAGACAGGCAGACGGACGGAGCAAACGCGACGGACACGGCAGCGGCAAACGAGAGGAGTGTGTCGCTCATTGCCTATGTATTTATCATAACGTTATCGCAGCAAAATGTGTGCAGGCAGCGCGCGGCGCGGTCCGCCCCATTGTCCCGCTTCTTGATCCGCCCCTTCCGCCCCCGAAACCAGAGCCAGCCAGCGGAGAGAGAGAGAGAGAGAGAGAGAGAGAGAGAGAGAGAGAGAGAGAGAGAGAGCACCGGGAGCGTCTCGCGCCGCTTGCTGCGTGCTGCGTTCAGGTGAACCGTGCGGCACGGTGCGGCTCGGTGACCCGCGTCCCCTGTGATGAATGGGTGCTCCCCCCCCCCTCCTCCACCCCGTCTGGGTCCAATTCATTGCATCTTGCAAGGCAAGCGAGGGAGGAGGGAGCTGTGTGGGACCCCGACGGGCCCAGGGGCGGCCCAGGGCCTCGGGGGGATGCGTCCGCATGGTCCGCATCCAGCAGCATCGGCTGCGCAGGTGCGACACCGAGGTACTCTGTCAAAAACACATTATGTTACAGTTTTTCACAAATTTTATTTTCTAGCCATTTTGTTGTTGTTCCCGTGTTATTTTCTTTCTAACTTGATTGGTTTGGCCAGGCCTCGGCGTCGATTTGGCGGCGTACTGGCGGGCGCCGGTCGTTTGCGCGTAACTTGTTTCTCTCTCCCCCCTCCCCCCGCACGAGGCTGCAGTGTCCGGGCCCAGCGACCGTCGCGTCGCCCGGCGGAACTAAGCGGCTAATTTGGGGCCGATGTGTAAAAGTTTTTCGACGCCGCAGTGGACGCCGTGCCGCGCCGGGCCGGGCCGCTAAAAGGAGGCTACTTTCTCGCAGGGTAGGGGGCGGGGCGGGGCGGCGGGGGGCGGCGGGGGGCGGCGGGCCCCGAACGAACGCACTTCGTGTGCTCCGGCGCGCAAACAAGAACTCTATTGAACACCAAACAAAGGCCCGCCCTGTGCGTGCGTGCGTGTGTGAGCGTGTGGGTGAGAGTGGATGTGTCACTATACCTGGCCGCCCCCAGGCTGCTCGCCGCTGCTCGCATTAGACCCCAGATAAAGCTCTAGCGCGCAGTGTGCACTCACTCGGCTCACTCCATACGCCGCGATATGAGTGAGGGGACAGTTGTTTTTTGTCCGCGGGACGCTCTGGCCTCGTTCGGATGTGCAGGTCGTGCAGGTGGGCGGAGTGATTACCCCTCGGTGTCTCGGTACAGTCGGTTGGACAATACTGGCGCTGATGAGCCCCGCTCACCACCACCACCATACTGGCCGTGCTGGCCGTGCTGGCCCACTGATCACTTTACTCTGCTTGACTCGTAGAAAGTGCGCCAACGCCAAACCGCCATTTCGTTTCGTTTCGTTGGCCGGACCCGCTCGGCGACGCGGCATTGGGCCCCCGCGGGGCAACAACAAAAACACGCCCCCTTGTTTTACGCCTTTTATTTTTGTTTTATTTTTATTTTTGCGTCTGGCTGTATAGTGTACACTAGCGGCCCTTTGTGCGCGTTCCTACCTTAGAGACCGCCAAGGCGGCCACACCGCCGCCGCCTTTGTCGCCGTCTGCGCGATGCTGGCGATGCTGGCGATGCAGTGTGCGATGCACCACACCGGAAGTCGGAAGCCGGCAGATGTGCAGTCTTCTGGCCCACTGTGAAGCGCTCCGCTGCCGCCGCGCGGGTCCTCGACGCGACTTGGCAGTGTACCCGCGCCGAGCGGATTTGGGTTTCAGCGGCTTCATTTCCGGAGCGACTGCCCCGCCGACTGGCTGCCGACTGGCTGCCGACTGGCTGCCGACTGGCTCCGAACGGTGCTTCGGTCTCTCTCGCTCGCACTCGCGGGGCCCTGCCGCGGCAGTGCCGTGCCGTGCCGTGCCGTTCCGCAGTGTTCCGCAGGGGTGCGAGAGAGACCGCTCGCGGATTCGCCGCTCGACTCCAATAACCGCGACCTACGGCGCTCTGCACTTTATGGCGCTTTTTCTCTCCCCCAGCTCTTTCGCTGCTTCTTCGTCTTCCTCTACTTCTTCTTCTTCCTCGCTTTCCTAATTTGTGACTGTCATTCTCTCTCCGGTCGCAGGTGAGTGAGCCTGCCGAGCGTTCATTTTGCCACCGCCTGTCTGTCCCTCTCTCCGTCCGTCCGTCCGTCCGGCCGCAAGTGAGACTGTGAGAAAAATGCGGCTTAATAAGTGCCTTGACCGGAACTTGGTCAAGGAAAAACAGAGCAGCATTTTTTTTTCTTTCTCATTCCGGATCCGCGGCATCCCAGAGCGGCGCCGCTCGGACGGCCTCCTCAAGGCCGCAGGCCGCGCGCCGCGGACACTACACTGGAAGGGAAGGACCGGCCGAAAATCGGCTGTGTAAATCAGCACCTCGGGCTGGAAAAGCGGACGCCCGGCCGGGATTCGAACCGCGGACCGGACCGCTTCGGCATTGTCCGCGAGCCGCGTTTTGCGGGTTTGCAGTGGTTTACAGCGTAGAGGCGGCTCAGGGCTTTACGGCGCCCTCGTCTGCTTTCCCTCGGAGTCCCTCGGAGTCCCTCGGACCCGACCGGCTGCCGGTGCTGCCGGTGCTGGCGGTTGACGGCCACCTCAGAGTAGCGGGTCGCGGAGCTGGGCCGCTGCCGCCATGGCTGCCGCACGCGCGGCTCGTGTGTTGCACGCCGACGGCACGCCGACGGCAACGCCCAAATTTACGTTGGCAGTGTGGTGGAGGAAAGGGAAGCGGGGTCGTCGTCTCGTCTCCGCGGTCCGCGTCGTGTCTCCGCCCAAGCTCTGCCACGGACCTGGCGGCGGGGAACGCGCTATTTTCACACTCGCCATCCATCCATTCATTCCCTTCTCTTCTCCTTCTTCTTCCTCCTCTGGGGCTGCAGTGCAGTGCGCTGCCAGAGGGACTGCAGCTGCCTCTCCGCCGGAAGGCAGCCAAGGCAGCCACGCGCTGCAGCACCACGCAGTCACCACGCAGTCTGCACTGCACTGCACTGCAGACGGATGCCGAGAGTCGTTTTCGTCTCTCCGCTGACGGCAGTGACGCAGTCCTCAGTCCTTCGCGGTCCTTCGTCGGTCCAGTTAGGAGCCTCCTGCTTTGAATTCAGCCCGGCCGAACAGTCGCCCTGTCTCTCTCGCTCGCCTGCGGGACGCCCCATGAGTGCGAGAGAGAGCAGCGCGGTACGCCCTCTGGACCTAGCGGGTGCGGGTCGCCGTCCTCGCTTTCTTCGAGTGTCTGCGAGGCCCGGGTCTCTGGCCAGGTGCCCCAGGCACTCGTTTGGGTCGTCGGGGTCGTTTGGTCCCTGGCGTGGCGTGCCATGGGCGTGCCTGACCCAATTGAGCCATTTTCGGGGCCATCGTGGAGACGTTGCGGCGCGGAGTACACCAAGTACACCGTCGTGGAGGTCCGCGGCGGCCGTCTCTCGTCTCTGCTTAGCCTCGCCGCACCGTGCCTTGCAGTGCCGTGTCTTCTGGCTGACTGCACGCCGCCGGGTAACTTGACCTGTGCCGCCGCTTGCTCGCGTGACGACGCGGCGACTCTCCAAGAGTCTTCCAGTTTATTCCCGGTCGATAACCGGTCGGTTATCATCCGCATTAGATACGCGTGGAAAGGGCCTCAAACGGGATGACAGTCGCAATAAAAGCTCGCTTTTCGAAATGCACCGTGGGCGATAACGTTTCGCAAATCTCTCTCTCTCTCTCTCTCTCTCTCTCTCTCTCTCTCTCTCTCTCTCTCTCTCTCTCTCTCTCTCTCTCTCTCTCGCTCTCGCTCTCGCTCTCTCGGCCGCGCTCCGATGGACTCGGCAGAGCGGCCCGCTCGCATTGCAATATGTTTCCAGAACGGCCGCGGTGGCGCGGATAAGTATTAGTGAACAGGTAGACGACCGATTGCGATACGGTGCGATAGCCCCGCGGCCTGGTGCCCTGATACCCTGCTTCAATGCAGACTGGAGAGAGAGAGAGAGAGAGAGAGAGAGAGAGAGAGAGAGAGAGAGAGAGAGCGCCTCGGGGAACTCCCGTCCATCTCCGTGCTGGCTATGTGCTGGCTGGCCTGTCGACACCTCGCTGTTCTGATTAGACGAGCCCTATGATGAACGTTGTCAGCTTCGACTTATCAGGGGTGGCTGATACCACGTCCGCGTCCAGTCTCCTGACGTGCGGGTACAATGAGGAGTTCCAGCTTTGGCTCCACGACGGTTTTGACGCGTGAAGTATGGAAAATTGCAGCTTCGGCTGCGGCTTTTTGACTCGGCTCGGCCGTGTTCTCCAGCAACCAGGGCCTGGAAGGGCCTGGAAGGGCCTGGAAGGGCCTGGAAGGGCCTGGAAGGGCGAGCCGCTCTTTGTTTCCTGCAGGCGAAGTGTCCAGCGCCGCACCATTGTGGTCGGACAATATTGGAACAGAATATCGGCCGTTCACCGTCTAGTCCGAGTGGGCCGAGCCGGGGCGAGCCGAGCGCCGCAAGCAGGCTGATTCCGAGAGTCGTTTTCGTCGCCCCGCCTCTCTCGCACCGATACCGGAACGCCCCGTGAGTGCGAGAGAGACAGAGCGACGAAGACGACTCTGTCTGCAGGGCCTCGGAACGAACAGCCAACACTCGGATGGCGTGGTCTCGATAACGATCCCAAGGAACACCTCCACCACGCCCCGCCACGCCCCCGCCACGCCCCGCAGGTAGACGGCATTCCGAGATGGAAGTTTTGTTTTCCGAGCCAAACACAGACACACCCACACTCACGCACACACTCAAACACACTCACGCACGTGTGCAGAAAGCTCAAAGTCGCTGTTATGTGGGATTTTGGTGATTTTGGCGCGCTGCATCCTCGCCCTGTCGAGTCCGTGCCTAATTTTTGAATTGGCTTTGCGAATCCGCGAGCCCCGTCCGTGACGGTGACTCTGCCTCAGTGTGTGCGTGTGTGTGCTTGTGTGAGTGTGTGCAGTGCAGTGTGTCGTGTGGGTGAGTGCAGCGGGCTGCTCGGATATGGATAGTAGATGTGCAGTAAATGTCAGCGCGAATTGTGGCCCATGGCGGCCCGAAAGCTCTTATACCCTTACCATTGTCGCCATCTGCTCATCACATGCGGGGGCGTGTGTGTGTGTGTGAGTCTGTGTGTGTAAAAAGGGGGGGGGGCTGTATGACCCCCGGGACCATTCCTTACCCTCGTCAATAGTGACGGGATGGTATCAGCACGCCGAATGGCACAGCCTTGCGGCGACCCTTCAAAAAATAATCTTTGGCCGGGCTTGTCTAATAAGTTAGAGTTGCCAACCGCAGGCCTCGACTGCGCCTGACATGTCCCACCTTTTCCTTATCGGCCTGGCTGCGCCGCTGCGCCGCTGCGCCCCGGGGACGAGTGGCACCCCTTTTTCTCCCTTTGCCCTCGTTGCACTGTGTTGCACTCTCGTTGCCGCTCGGCAAGGGCCACATGTGGGACAGGCGGAGGTAGGGTTGCCACCTCGCGCGGAGCAATTATTTCTGGAAAATAAATCTGGGGCTTTTCATTTTGTCGTCGTTGGGCGGACCGACTCGGCGTCGGCCCTTTACTTCGGCCGGCCGGAGGGAAGGCGATCCAGTGTCGCATCGGTTGGTTGCGCCGCCCGGTGACGCGGTGCGGCGTGCAGCGTCCTGGAAGAGTCCCTTGACGGCGTCCTGGACGTGTCAGCACTACACTGTGGAAAAAGATTCACCGCATTCTTGGGCGAAGCGTTGAACCCGCGACCGCGCTGGTCGAAAGTGAAGGTGTGAGGGGGGGGGGGGCGCTCTTCGAGCTCTCGATGCGTGGGAGGGAGGCGAGGCCAGGGCGCGCGAGCCACACAGTGTAGCCACACGGGATAGGAATGCCCGGCCGGCCGACCCTCACACCAGCAGGATCGTTCCGTCTCTCTCGCGCCCCCGTCGCGCCCCCCGAGTGCGAGAGAGACGGAAAGCACTGTCCGGAATCAGCCTGCTGGCCGACCACACAGCCACCACTGCACGGACAAAGCCCGACCAGCCCAGTGGCTTTGAGTTTGTCCAATTTCTTTTTGGTTTATTTCCCCCTCCAGCGGCTTTGACCCTGCCTGCCCTGCAGGCTCGGCCCATCCATATATTTGTCCACACCAAGTGAGGCTTGGGCCGGGTCGGGCCGGCTGGTCCCGGCTGGGGCCCTTCCCCGGCGGGTGGGACGGGGACGGGACGGGGACGGGACGGGACGGGACGGGACCCCCTCGCCGGCGCAAACTTTGCGGCCGAAATTGCCCCAACTCAATTTTTCAGTCGCGCGCCGCGCGCGTTAACTCGTCGCTCCCCTCCCCTCCCCCTTCCGGCCGGTCGTACTATTTGTATTTTGTCCGGCCTTCCCTCCCCGTTTTTCGCCACCCGCGTCTTTATTTTGGAAAAGTCCGGCCAGGGCTGCCACGCCCCACGCATGTGGGCCGCGAGCCTGTGTCTGTTTGTTCATCTGTTTGCCCGTTCGTTCGACTGCCTCGACCGACGCACTGGCCGGAATCGACAAACTTTGCTGCAATACCGCTCCCAAACCAGAACGCCTTTTTATTGGTATTTCATAACTTTTTTAAAAACCAATTATGAAAATGGGAACACCTTGCAATGCGATTAGCATTGGATTTTTTTTTTTTTCGCCTTTCCGCCATCGCCGCCGCGGGCCAAGGCGGCGGGGGAAAGCTTCCTGAGGGCGACTAAACGTCCTAAAGCAGCGAACAGAGGACGCGAAGGCGGCGGCGACGCGGCGCCAGACAGTGGCGGAGCAGGCGGAGCGCGCGGAGCAGGAGTCTTGATCAAGAGGGGAAAGTGCATCACGCCTGTCGCCGCGCTGCCGAGCTGCCGGGCTCGCCGCCGAGCGTCCCGGAAAGGAGCAGTACCAGCACTCGAAGCGGCTTTCGGCTCGGGAAAGGAAATCTCACCCGGGAGTGCACAGTGTACCTCCGGCTCGACTCGGCGAGCGATATGTGCCGGGGAGCATTGTATCCCCGAGTCATGGCGGCCGTGGAGTCCGGGACAGGAGTCCCGGGGGCGGGCCGTGGCGGGCCGTGGCGGGCCGGGGCCGTGGAGGGCACTCGTCAACGCGGTGCAGCGCCGTCAGCGCCGTCAGCACGGTGGCGCTATCTAGCGGCCACAATCTGCAGTGGTCATGTGTTCGCACGGAGTCCGGAGCGCCGCCCGCCTGCTGCCGCCTGCAGTGCCGATGTCTATCTGGCCGCGCCGCCGCACCGGGGGAAGGGAATGGCAGGACCGCAGGACGGACACCTGGAACCACCGCGCCGCAGAACGCGCTGTCTCTCTCGCACCCGCGGGGCGTCCTATACGTGTGCGAGCGAGACAGAGCGACGGAATGGGCTCTGCTGTGTTTCTCCGTGCGTGCTGCCTGGCGGCGGTCTCGTCTCTCTCCGTGCGCTCCGCGGCACGAAGCAGTGCGTCGCCGTCGTGGCCGTCGTGGCCGCGCCCGGTGCGTGCCGCGCAGCGCCGCAGCGCCGGCCGGGCTGTTTTGCATCTGCCATCATACGCACGACTTTTTCGAGTGGCCTGGGAGAAAGTAAGTGGGCCGCGGCTCGGCGCGGCTCGGCACGGCACGGCACGGCTCGCGGCGTGGGCGTACGTGGACACCTTGATGGCGGTCTTCCGGCAATCCCGGCCGTCGTGCGCCGCGCCGCGCTCCTCGGAGTCCCTCCTCTCGGTCAATGCGAAGGCCCGGCGGGAAACGGCGCGTCACTTCCCGCCGCTTTTTTCAGACGATTCATTTTTGGGAATGTTTTCGGGGTTCGAGAGGTGAGGGGCGGCGCCTGGGAGGGTAGCCACGGCCAGGCAGGGCCCGACCCAGTAGAGTAGGGCCCGCGGAAGGGCTGGCTGGCGTTGGCAATCACCTCGGACCAGGAAGCTAGCCCGCCGCCCCGACCCGCCCCGCCCCGCCCCGGCGCAGCACAGCACTGGCCGTGCTCGGCCCCACCGTGCAATTCGCACGTTGTATAGTGTTGCACGCTCAGCGCTCAATTGGCGGGGCGGGGCGGGGCGGTCGCGTCGCCGGGAACGGTACCCCGCCGGTACCCCATCAGGGCGTCGCGCTGCGATTGTTACCTATGACCCGTGCTGGCCGTGCTGCCCTGCTCTACCATCAGCAGCCCCAGCCCGATGGTTACGGCCCGCCCGGCGCCCGGCCCGCTCCTTTCCGGTCGGATTCCAATGGCCGCCTGCGAGCTCTTCAGCCTGCAGCCTTCAGCCTGCTTCAGCCCCAGTCATTTCATTTCACTCCTCGCTGCCGGTTGCTTCGCCTCGCCTCGCCTCGCCTCGCGCCGTGGGCGGCTCTGTCTCTCTCGCACCTACAGGGGACGCCCCATGAGTGCGAGAGAGACAGAGCGGAATCAGTCTGCAGGCAGGCAGTGTGTGAGCGCCTCGCTTTCTCTGCTGTCCCTGTCGCAATGAGCGCCTGGCTGCTGGAGACTGCTCCATTCCGTTTTGGTATTCACTCGTGCCGCTGGAGCCGCTGGAACCGTTGCCATGAATTTCGGCTGGCTGGAACCGCGGCCTCCACTACGCTGGAAATCGTCAAGCGGTTGCAGTGCCGCCGCGAAACCGCAAGCAGGCCCATCCAGGCCCATCGGCCTTCCTGTTCCTGTCCGGCTGCTGGAGCCTCCAGCGCCTCCTGGGGCTTCCAGTGCAGGTCGCTGGCCGCGCGGCGCAAGGCCGGCACTGCCGACCGAACGTGCTGGAATTCGGCGAATATTATAGTATCTGATCCGCCCCGGCGGGGGTCGAACCCGAGCCTGCCGCTCGGCACGGCGTCGCTATGACCGCGCGGCCGTTTGGGCTCGGCGTGACGCTCGGCGTGACGGCGGCCCCTTGATCGATGCGGCGCTGCGGCGTGGAAGATGATTCCGATCCATCAAGTCGATCGTTATTCGTTCTCTCCTGCCTGACCGCAGGGTGCGCGCAGTGGCGCGCCCGGGCTGACCGCGGCTGCTTTTTTCTTCTCCGTCGTTTTTTTTTTGTTTTGTTTTTTTTTTTATCATCATGCAGGAGGCGTCGAGGCCTCGGCAGGCTGCCCTTGGCCTAGAGAAGGCTAGAGCGTGCACGCGCAGCGCCTGGCCGAGGCCGCCGAGGCCGGGGCGCGGCCGGCAGGTGGACCTTCTCGGACTCTGGCAGCGTATTGACTTAGGAGGAGCGGGCTGCCGGCGCGGCTGCCCGCGGTGGTGTCATCTCCTTATGAATTCTCCGTTTCCGGGGCCTGGTACGGTGGCTCAAGGATAGCGCGTAGTGTGTGTTGGCGTTGCGTGAGTGTGTGTGTTTGTGTGTGTGTTTGTGTGTGTGTTTGTGCGCTTCAAGGCGTGCTAAACCGAGTGTCCCTGAACATGTCGCACTTGTAGTGAGAAATGGGCTGACCCCGCCGCGGGCTCCGAAACAGCCATCCGTCATAGAGCAAAACTATCGGAGGCAGGATAAACAACAACAATAACCACCGCAACAACAGCAAGAGCGTGTCAACTCGCTCGGGGCCGTCCCGTCCGCCGCGGCGCGGCGTGGCGTGTTATCGGAGACGGTCGCACCAACACCTGCGCGACCGCGGCCGGGCGGGCAGGTTGGCCAACAGCGTGTCAAGGTTGGCAGCACTGACAATGCGATCATGGAGTGCATCGGGTGTTTGCCGTTTGAGCGTGACGTAAGGCCGTTTGCGTCCGAGGCGTGCCGGCGTGCCCCGTTGTGCCGTGTTCCTTTTAATGGGACAGTTGGTGCGAGGCGGCCGGGTACTTCGCCGGGGGTGTGACCGCAGGTGTGTGGCACCGCGGTGTGACCCAGACGGGCTGTCGTCGCTCTGTCTCTCTCGCACCCTCGCGGGACGCCCCGCGGGTGCGAGTGAGACAGGTCTTGTTAATCGCCGTGTGCGCCGTATGCAAAGCCTGACCCCTTTGCCCCGCCCCGCCCCGCCCCGCCCCGCCCCGCAAGGCGTGCATTGTCTGGCTGATGTTGACGGCCGATAACGCGGCCTGCTCGGAGTGAAACGTGAATCCCGGCACGGATTTCCAGAGATATTACCGCCATATTGCGCGGGGCCGGGCGGCCACCTCGCCGTCGACGAGGTGCTCGACGGCGTGCCTCGACGACGTGCTCTGCGCGCGGCACGGCGGCGTGGCGGGGGCGTCGCGGAGGGAGATGGCCGAACTGATTTCCTTATTGGCGTTCCCACGCCTCGTCGTCGACGTCCGCGACCGCGTCCTCGCCGACGCACTGCTCGGCCTGCTCCTTTGCTTTCGTCCTCGCCCTGACAATGTCCTGCCGCCCGGGCCGCCGCCGCCGTCGTGGGAACTTGCAGTGGAACGCGCTGCCGGCCGATTGCGCTGCCAAGGCGCTGCCAATGCCGACCCCTCTACGTGTTTTCCACCAAAATTGTTATTGCCCTGACACCTCTCACCTGCCGCGGCGCACGGCCAAAAAATGACTGAATAATTGAAAAAAATGCACATTTTCACATCTTTAATGTTTGTTTCTTCTCTGTCCGCAGGTTCGTATGGGATAACTTGGTGACGACTCTGCCTTCTAGCTCACACTTGCGTAGTAGTGAGTACACCGACGAGGGACGAAAACCAAGTCTCTCTAACAAGGACGCCATTTTGGCGGGGTAGGGGCTTCCCCGTACAGCACGACGGCCGCCGGAGCCCCAATGGGTGGCTGATTGAGCGGTATCTGGATATTGAATCACGCGGGCCTCCATGCCTTTGGCTCTCTCTCTCTCTCTCTCTCTCTCTCTCTCTCTCTCTCTCTCTCTCTCTCTCTCTCTCTCTCTCTCTTTCTTTTCGCCCCCCCCCCCACAAGGCCGGCTGTGTGAGTGTGATGCGCCCATTGTACGGCGGCGTGGGACAACACGGACCGCCCTGTCCAATCGGACTAATGACTCTAGGGACCTCACAGGAACACATCACCATCTCGCTCGCGTCTACACTCGCTCGCTCACCCACACACACACACGCGCGCGCGCTGCAGAGTCGCTAGAATTACCCGCACTGCCACTCCCTCGCGTCGCGCAGTTGGGTCGGCGAGTCTACGCACTTCGCACTGCTCGGCGTTGGAGAGGGACAATCTAAGTGGGCCGCTGTTCGTTGAGTTTCCGCGACAAAGTCCTCGTTATGCCGTCGAGCGCGGATGATCGCGTTAAATCCGCCGTCGGCACGGCGGCGGTGGCTCCTTCTGCCCCCCCCCCCCGCCCGTCCGTTTAATGCAGCGAGCTGCACAGGATCCGCGCCAATTTGCGGGGGAAGTGATTGGATGGTGTGGACGCGTTGCGTGCGTTGCGGTGTGGTCCCTACAGTGTGGTCCCGTCGCCCGACCGCCGAGTGCTTGACGCCACCCACACCGACAAACATACACACACACACGACACCGTGCACCGGCGAGGGCTTGTCTGTGGAAGCGGATGGGAAATGCGAGGATGCTCAGGGTGAAAGTGTACAGTACCTATCCCGGTCGGTGCGTAACCATGTTTTCCCTTGACAGTTATCGGAAACTGTTTACAGCTTATTACTAGCAAGGGAATGGACTGCGGGTATCGAATACCGCGGGAAAGGGATCGCTCTGTGAAATTTTTACAAAATTGGGAACCCATTGAACGTTTGAGCACAGTAATGGATCAATTCTTTGATACACATTGAACTTGATTTAAGGTCGTCGTGCATCGAATGAATTATAGTGTTGAAAGTAGTTTGAGGGCTGGAACCAAACACGCTGATCAAACTGCTTTGAGTATCTCCATCAAAGGTTTGACCAGTCCTATTTTCATTGAAGTATTCAAGCCTGGGAGTCAAAGTTTTCATCCCATGAGTCAATCATTTTTCTCAGTGCACACGCGCGCGCGCTGCAAAGTCGCTAGAATTACCCGCACTGCCACTCCCCCGCGTCGCGCAGTTGGGTCGGCGACGTCTACGCACTTCGCACTGCTCGGCGTTGGAGAGGGACAATCTAAGTGGGGCCGCTGTTCGTTGAGTTTCCGCGACAAAGTCCTCGTTATGGCCCCGTCGAGCGAGCGGATGATCGCGTTAAATCCGGCCGGCTCGGCACGGCGGCGGTGGCTCCTTCTGCCCCCCCCCCCCGGCCCGTCCGTTTAATGCAGCGAGCTGCACAGGATCCGCGCCAATTTGCGGGGGAAGTGATTGGGGATGGTGTGGGACGCGTTGCGTGCGTTGCGGTGTGGTCCCCTACAGTGTGGTCCCCGTCGCCCGACCGCCGAGTGCTTGACGCCACCCACACCGACAAACATACACACACACACGACACCGTGCACCGGCGAGGGCTTGTCTGTGAAAAACGGATGGGAAATGCGAGGACTGCTCAGGGGTGAAAGTGTACAGTACCTATAGCCAAGCTAGCAGCCTGCCGGAAGCCTGTAATCCACACTGTTTATAAACGGTCCTGTTTATGGAATAGTCTAAATTTTGAGCAAGTTTTACACGGGCTTTTCGTTTTACGGTCATCGGCAGCGAGCCGGCCCGGGCGCCGCCGTCTTTTTCCGACTCGGCTTTGGGGCGTTTTCGGTTCGGGTGCAGCGCCCTGCACCGCGGACCTTGGCCCGCCGCGCCCCGCCGCGCCCCGCCCCGCCCCGGCGAGCTATTCCTGGGCGTCGAGTGAAGAGCGTCGCGCCGGCCCGCTGCACCACTCACTCGTATCGGCTTGCCGCTCGCTGCACGTAGGCGACGCAGGGGGAGTGGCAGCAACAGGGGTGGTTGAAAATTAATTTTTATTTTTACCGCCGCGGCGACGTCGGCGGCGTCCTGCGTCTGGCCGTGTCGTCGCGGCGGCCGCCCCGCCCCCCTGTCTGTGGCGGCAGTCTTTTCTCGGGGTTTCCTGCTCTCGACGCAACCACGGCCAGTGGCCCTGGGCTGGCTGGCTGCCTGGCTGGCTGGCGGGGCGCTGGCCGGCATAGAAAGAGGATGGCTTTGTTTGGCGTCGTCGGAAAGGTAAAGCCCGGGTCGCGTCGCCGGGGGGTCACGCTCCACACACACTCGCACGCGCACGCTCACACAGAGTCCGCGTGCGTGCCATCCCCTTGCGCAACGCGAGGTGGACGCTTTGTGTGGACACGACCTTGGCGTGGCGTGGCGTGGCGTGGCGCAGCTGGACGTGCCTTATGCCCCCCGCCGCCGCCAATGTCCCCGCCGCTCACGGCACAGGCGTACACTGGCGTGCACTGGCGTCGCGGAATGTGAGAAAGAGGTTGCGGCGTCCTGGCCGCCGTGTCGCCGGTGACCCTCGCGCGCCTCTCCATCCGCGACGACGCGCTTTTGTCTGGCGGTGGGAAGTTTCGTCGCCGCCATCGGTAGTCGAACCCGCGCCGCCGCGGTGAAGCGCGCTGGCGGCGCAGGCGCGTGGTGTTGCTGGAAATGGGCGCGAGGCTGGCCGTGATCGCGGAGCGTCGACGGCGTCGTGCCCGAGGAGGCCGAGGAGGGTGCCAGGCAGGACTCTGCCAGGTCCCTGCCCTGCCCCACGGCGGGGCTACAGGCCCTCCCGGGTGACTCAGGACCTGTCGGGCCGGTCCGACATTCTGAAGCGGCCTGCCGGCTTCTCGGGGGACACGTCGTGGATGGCGTCACCGTGGCAGTGGCGGCAGCCCGGTGGCCCGCCGCCGCGACCCGGCCTTCGCGTCTGCCTTCGGGTCTTCAGGGTCTCCAAGGCGCTAGCGGCGCAAGCGTGCACGTCGAAGCCGTTGGCGCGGCGTCCCGGCGTCCCGGCCTTGGTGCCATCAGTGGTTGCCCGCGGCGCTGTCATTAAGGTCGTCAGGGTCTAGGCGGTCTGCGCACTGCTGCGCACCCAGAGACCTAGAGAGCGGTTCCGAGGATGTTTGCCCCCCTTCCGTGATTGTGATTGGTCCCCTGCCTTCCCTGCCTGGTGCCGAGCCTGGCGCCCTTCTTGTCGTCGCACAAAAACTGGCGGCCCGGGCCGCCGCACTGATTCCGAGAGGCGTTCTCGTCGCTCTCTCTCGCACTCATGTGGCGTTCCGTACAGGGTGCGAGAGAGACAGAGCGACGACTCTTGGAATCAGTCTGCTGGGGCTTGGCCACTGGAGCCCGGCCTGCCTAGAGACGCTTCTCGTCCGTCCGGCCGTCCGCGTCGGTCAGCGCGTCCGCCTGACCTCGATAGCCCGTCGGCCGCCGGGTCGGGCTGGACCGCACCGCACCGCACCGCACCGCGCCGAGCAGCACAAAGAGGGCCTCACCGCCTCGCCTCGCCTCGGTCGCCAGCGACTCGCTAGCGACTCGCTCGTCACGAAAGCCGTCCGGGAATCGTGTTTCTTGTTCAAGACCGTCCTGACCCCGCCCGCCGTGCCCCGGCTGCCCCGGCTGCCCAGGCTGCCCATCCTTCTTCTATCCGCCCCGCCACGCCCCGCTCCATATACACCATCATTGTCGCCGCCCGGGCGTAACCACTCACGCAGCCCCGCCCCGCCCCGCCCCGCCCAGACGCGGCGACGCCTCCGCGCGTCCACGGCGTCGCCCCGCCCCGCACCGCGGCCGTGACCTTCCGGGCGTGCTGCGGCTCCAAGGGGCAGTGCCCTGCAGTGCCCGGACCCCACGACCGGCCCTTCACCGACAATTCCCTCTTGTGTGTGTGTGTGTGTGTGTGTGTAGGCCCGTTAGTGTGTGCGCGTGCGTGTGATTGGGAAGAGGACCGGTGTACCCTCGGCGTCCAGTACAGTGCCGAGCCGCGTGCACGTGTACCGACGTGTACTCGTTCGTTCCGTTCTCGGTCTTTAAGGACGTAAGGGTGGCGGTCCATTTCGAGAAGGCTTTTCCGAAAAAGCGTTGGCCCCGTCAGCAGAGACCGGAGTCGGGCGGGTATTCTGCCGGCCGCTTGCCCATGAAACAAGGGGGAGTGGGGTGGGATAGGTAGCGCCTAGCAGTGCAACGCGCCGCCACTCCACGGACGCCGAAAGGTGTCGTCGGAGATAGCCGAAGACTGGCCTGGGCATTTTTACCCATCGGGTGCCGCCCGCTGGCTGTCGGTTGACGTCTGCTACGCTACAGACGCAGCATCCGCGCTACGCCACGCCACTGCCTGCCGGGAGCCGGGCGATTTTACCCATCGGGTTCGGCTGGGCTGAGGCGGGCAGCCGACTCGGGCCGGGCGGGCATGGGCGGGCGCTGTCTTGTCGGGCGGGCCACGGGCGGGCAAACCGTGCGGAGCGTCATGGGCGCGCGTCCGACAGAATACCCGCCCGACGCCGGTCTCTGCCCGTCAGGCGTCGCCAGACTGCAGCCAGGTCAGGCAGGGCCACGCAGACACTAGCACAATAGCTTTTATTGCCCCCCGACCGGGGAGGGGCAACGGCAACTCGCCTCCGGAGCTGGGCTCCGATGAGCAGCCGAGCAGTTTTGCTTGTCCGGCCAATCGGCTGTAATTTTTCTAAGTCCGTGTTCATAGTAAAATGACAATTTTTGACAACGCTACCAAAATGCTTGTCACGAAACGGTTCACATTTCAGTGTAGGTGTGAAATGCAGTTTGTCCTGCTTCGTCAAAATGATCGCTCGAATTCAAATTTTGCATGAATAGATCCAGAATTTTGTCCCGCGTGCATTGGTCATCGTTGCAAACATGTCAAGCGACGCGTTAGAAATTTGACTCTCTGGACTAGGCCAGGTAGTCGCCCCCTGTCTATTGTGTCGAGGGCCTCATTCACTGCCGGCGGCTCGTCGCACCGAAGCGAGGATGGTGACAGGAGGATTTATTGACCCTCAACCCCAGACTGAAATTTTTTGAACGGCCCGTTTTTCAGCGTCCAATCGGACAGAAATGGTTTTCTCGCAAAATCGCGGTTCCAATGGTACTTTGAAAAATAGTCCTGCGACAATTTTGACCGAAGCTTTGACCTCCCGTTTTGCAAAAGTTGGAGATGGCTCCGCACTGGCTGCAGTCCGGTCCCAGACGGCGCGCGGCGGCGAGGGTCTGGGGCTCGCATTGTTCCCCGGCTGGCTACCTGCAGCGGGGGCTGCTTCGGAAACAAGTCGATGCGAGAAAGACAAGACATCGCTTGTCTCTCTCTCCTGTTGAAACGACAGCAAATATTCGCCCCGCAAAGCTACCGCTAGATGGCAGCACCGTCGCGCGCGGCCCCAGGGTGAAGCGGGTCTTGGCCTCGTCACTCGTCACCTGCCTTGGTCCGCGCCGGTTCGGCTCCGTGCTTGCGATGTCTCAGTATGCTACATTTGAGTGAGATTACTCGTAAATTTTCGCCCTAGTTATTCAATGTTCCCACACAGACCAACCTCCACGCGGGGTACTGTAAAAATCGAGCTAAAATGACATTAAAACGTAAAACTTCGAAGATCCTAACCTCTCTGGCAGAGCTCCGGGATCAGCGCTCTGCGCACTCTTCTGCGCATGCATTCCGGCGCCAGGCTAGACCGGACTTCAAAAATGCACACCGACCACCTCGCACTCGGCACCTTTTTTAGGGCTTATCCGAAGTCGTATCGACTTGCAGTCTTTTCCATATCATAGGAAAAGTCTTGAAGATAAAAAGGCACTATTTCGTGTTCCGAAACAATTATTTGTTTCAGAAATGTGTTAGTAAAAGCGTTTGGACTCTTGGCAGCGCGCAGTTGGTTATTTTGCATCTCGTTTTTCAGGGGGAAGGAGTCGAAATTTATGGGGGGTCAAAGCGAGGCGATTGTGAGGCTCGTCAAGGACTATCATGTGCCTAAAACTGATTTTGAAAACCTCAAACCGTTTTCCGAAGCCAACAGATTTTCTGAAAAACAGACTTTTTGTCATAGAGACGTCGCTATTGGTCCGATTGGATTCGGATTTGGTTTGTGTATAGTGTAGCGGTAAGCTCTACAATTTTGATCCCGACGTCTTTTTTCTTTAAAGACTTCGTTTAGCCAGGAGGACGATGTAAAGGGTCCATTGGTCTCCGGTGCGCTACGGTGCAGTGTCCGAGCAGTGCGTGCCTCCCCTCCACGCACCTGCGAGACCAGCCAAACCCTCGGCCCGACGTAGTTCGGAGAGTGTCCGCCAGAGCTGCCACTTTTGCTTTGCGGAGCGAATACTTGATTTTCGGACCCAGGTTCTGGATGAACCGTTTGTTCCAGCGACTTGGAACTTTTTGCAATCAATAGAGGAAAGTCGTGGCTGTGAGGTAAAGGTTTTTCAACCTCCTCACTCTTGTAGTTTAGTCGCTGCGCACTTCACAAAACTGTCCATTTTCAAGGCGTTCCAGGAGTCTTCCCTTGAACCCGATCACCGCGAAATTTCTTTACATCATACCTGTGGTTGTCTTCTACAAGCATGCGCAATTTCACTATGCTCCTCCCATTGGTTCTCCCGGAACCTGGGTCCGAAAATGGCGAAAAACGCACAATTTTCGAACTTGTAGGCATCGTTACGCCCAAACTAAGCGTCACAGAGGAAAACCGCTCGGCAGGATTAGAAAACACACCCAACACTATCAAATGCCGAAAAAAAAATTTTGCCACCCGTACGCCCTTAATTCTGGCCACGAGGCGCTCCGGCCGAAGCCCCGGCGAGGCGCTGCTACACTGCAGGACGGCCGACCGCTCCGGCCGTGGCTGCGGCGGCTGCGGCCCTCAAGTTTGTCCGCGGCGGACAACACTCTGGAGACCCGACCGCATCGCAGCGCACCGCACCGCAGCCCCACTGTAGGACTGTAGGCAAGTTTGCGCAGTCCAATGGTCTGCGGCGCCGCGAGTTGCCTTGGCAGTGTGCTTCCAGGGAGCGGCCAAACGGATATCGAGTCGCGGACGGATACTAGTCGCATTATTCAGTGTTCAGCGCTCATTTCACCGTCAACCGGGCAGGCAGTGGACTGGCCGTACTGGCCGGCGGGCCGTGCACTGCCAGCACTGCCGGCCCTGCAGTGCTGCTCGCGCCTTGGCTCGCTTTGGCGGCGCCGCGTGGGCGGGAAAGTGCGGTGATAAATGAGCAAATAAGTTAATCTTTTCCGCACTGCGCGCCGCCCGAGCCGCCGGTCCGCGAGGCGAAAATTTCTAGAGCCGAGCCGAGAGCCGCGGACCAATGGAAGGCCTGCATGATTTATTGGAGCCGCACACTGCCACGCGAAAACGCGCGACCGCTGCGAGGCGGCGCTCTATGGGCAGGACGGGGCGCCGCGCGCGTCTGTGTGTGTGCGTGCGTGTGGCGGGCTTCGCTCGCAGATTGATGACCAATTAAAAGCGCGGTCAAGACGAGAGCGAGCGAAGCGGCGAAGCGCGGGGCAAAGCCCCCCGAACCAACCCGCGCGCGGGAAAAGTTTTATTGCTTTTACGCAATATGTGTGGCAGTGCGCGTGTTTGTGTGCGTGTGTGTGCGTGCATTTGTGTGTGCATGTGTGTGGGTGGCAGGCTGCCCGCCCCTTTCGGCAGGCGGCAGCTTGGTCGGTTCGCACTCGCGGTGGTGTGTGTGTGTGTGTGTGTGTGTGTTTGTAGTCCGCCCGCCGTGTACTCGTACTCCAGCAAGTAGCTCTCTTAGTGGCCGCTAGCGCTGCCGGCTCTGCTGTGCCCGTGTTTGGTTCGCACGCTCACCGACTTTCACCGGCTTCCCCAGTCCCTTCGGTTAGGAGGACAGGACATCTCCGGCTGGCTGCCACTCGGCCCGACTTGCCGCGTGTGGTCACGGGTTCGATACCCGGCTCTCTGCGGATGGAATTTTTCATTTAGACGTTTTTTCTCAAGACCTTTGTGTGCAGTGAGAATCGGTGACCCCGCCACAGGGTCGCATCTGACCTATCTGACTCCCACTCAGAAGAGTCGTTTCTTGAACCAAGATGTAGTAAGAACTTCATCTTCGCTCGAGAAACGCCTCATTTTGGCAGTCCGCCCCGCAGTCCATGGGTGCTGCTTGGCTGCGGCGTTCGTGCATGGTGAAAGTGTCGCAAAGACTGCCTTGCCTCATCCACGCCAAATTGCAACCCGCAGCAGATTGTCACCTAATCGTCGCTCGGGGCGTGGCGCGGCTTGGCGTGGCGGGGCGCGGCGGGGCGGGGCGCGGAGTCTTGCCGCTAAAAGTGATTAGTCTGCGGGCGTTTCGTATCGCGCTTGATGAAGCCTCTCCATTCGCGTGGATGCGCCCCCGAGCCACGCTGTGTCGCCGTGTCAAGCTCTGAGCCTGGAACGGACCGCCGCTCGGACAGTATTAAAAAAAAAACAGTGGGACACTCACTCAACTCCGCGGAGCTCGTTTTGAACTCTGTTTTCGGGTAGCGAGCGCAATACTTGGCGGTTCCGATCGGTGGTTCGTCGATGGACCACACTTTGGATAGAGGAATCCGCGTCGGTACCGCCACCAGTGTGTGATCCGCTCAGTCTTGCTTCAGCGCCCCCCCCCCCCAACTACTACCACCACCACCTCCGCGTGGGCGGCAGGCACGTATAAATGCCGGTTGAAACCGCGAGCGCCTTTTGATGGCGATACTAGAACTCTCACCTACTGCTATTGGCGGCGGCCCGTTTCGCAATGCGCCATCTTTTTACTGTAAATAGTGGTGCAAGGGGCGGGGGGCGGCGGGGCGCCGCCGTGGCGTTGCCCCACGCCGAGGCGGCCGCGGCGATGTGACCTTATTGTTCCCAGGACTCGTTCCATCCAAGCCGTTCCCTTTTTATCCTTTAATTCGCCTCGTTTTTGCCGCGCGGTGCGTGCGGCCGCCTCGCCGCCCTGACGCCTTGGCGCCGCGCCGCCGTTTTGGCCTCCATGGCGTGCGGTGTGGCGAGACCGAGCTCATCCAAGACGCGGCCCGGCATGGCATGGCATGGCATGGCATGGCATGGCATGGGCTCATTCCCAGCGCCAGTGTCGAGACGAGCTTCTAAACGAACACATTTCAAAAAGAAACAGTAATGCAAAAATTAAACTGCGATGGTGGACTGTGTCAACGAGCCCGGTGCTGATGCACTTGGCCCGATTCGGCCCTTGCATGCAACAAAGCAAAACAGCAACGCTGCGGCTGCGCCATGCTTTTTTGCCTTTTTTCGGTTTCTCTCCCCGCTCCTCTCCACTTTTTATGGTTTCGGCGCGGCGGGCCCCGCGTGCATTGCGCTACTGACCCGCGGCGCGCGCCGACCCCAGTCCAAGATAAGAAGCTGTTCCGTCATCACCTGAAAGAACGTGCCGGCGGGCCTACACTGCCGGGGCGGGGCTCGACCCGAAATACCAGTGTAGCGGTTTCCCCAGGAGTTTGGCAACCCTCGAAAGAGTATCGTTCAATCAGCGGTTCACACAACTTCCAGTGTTTTAAAATTCCCATTTATTTGCGCTTTTTTTTTTGTTTTGATTTTGCAAGTTGCTGTCCGCTGGCCGAAACGCGGGCATCGCATCCTGTGCGTGCGACTGTACAACTGCAGGACACTCACAGTGTACCGTTTGTTTGCAGCGAGGCTCGCCGATTGTGCCTCGGCGGCCGCCTTATCGTTCGCTAACCGGTACCGTTTGACCCGGTGTCTTCCACCAGGCGGGCCAGCCACACTCGCTCAAAAACGGACGGGGAAAAAAGCAAAAAAAGTTCAACTGGAAAAGTAGTGTTTCTCGCTAACGAAGTCGTGCCGCCGCAATCCGTAACAGTGCATCTCCGAGTCGTGCAAGGCGCGCGCGCTGCATTCTGGGAAGGAAAAGCGGCGCGGAAAGGGCAGTGGGCTGCCAGCTCGGGCTGCCGGCCGGCCAGGAAAAGCCGGCGTGCGCCTGCAAAAACAACAACATTTTAAAATTTTAATTTGTCAAAGTAGTGTACTTCTCGGACCCCTTACGGAGATTTTCCGAAAATTGGAGGCATCCCCCCCCCCTCCTGCAAGCTCCAGGAATTTCCAAGGTATTTTATTTTTATCAGTGGGGCGGAGTCGAGAGTTCGCGAAGTCGAAATCGGTGCCTGCGACGGACGCTCCGCGGGTCGAAACGAGGCCGAGGATGAAATGGATGAAATGGTTGAAATGGGAGCCGAGGAGCTTCGCTAGCTTCGCGAGCGCCGCAAAGTGAGAAAGGAGGTTGCGGTAAAGGGATCGAGTCCTTGTCAGTCACGGGTCGCGTGAGCAGGACTTCGCCCAACCCCAATTGTGCAAGGGAACTCTTCTAATTTAGAGCCTGTCTCACTTGGTGTCGCTCTATCTTCCCCGGCCGCCACACTGTGGACGCTGCGGCGGTGGGGCCCGAAAAAGGCGCCAAGCGCGGCAGCGCGGCGGCAGCGGGGCCCGGCGGCGGCGGGGCCCACACCGCACGGCGCGTGGCCTTGGACGCTCTGCCGCCGCCGCCGCTTGCTTATCGACTGCGCGACGGCCGTGCCCACCACAGCAGCCCAGTTAGCTCAGTCGGTAGAGCGTGGGACTTTTAATCCTAAGGCCGAGGGTTCGAGCCCCTTACTGGGCGGTTGCTTTTTTTCGATGTTCTGGCCGGAGCGGCGGCTGGTGGTTGAAGGTCCCTGTTCCTCGTCGCGATCCTGGCTGCAGCGCGGCTAAAGCGCAGCCACCGCCGCCACCGCCTCGCCACGCGCAATCCCGATACAGCCAGGCGTGTCCAGGTGCGCGCCTGGAATGGCTCCAGTGCCGAGTCCAGTGCCACTCCGGCAGAGCCGGCGAAGCCCTGGCATGGCTATCTGGTTCCAGGCTTTGTTGTTGCGGCTCCAGGTGTGATGACAGGCTGCCTCTTGCTTCTCACGGAGTCTGTGTGTGTGTCTGTGTGTGTCTGTGTGTGTGTGTGCCGATGATGACGATAATGATAACGTCACCCTCCGCGGTGGTTTTCTAAGCCCCTCGGTGACTGGGGGTCTGCGCGCACAGCGTGCGTTTCTCCGCATGTGTGTGGTGTGTGTGTGAACAGAACGCGTGCATTTGTACTCACTTGTGTGTGTGTGTGTGCGTCGTTGTGTGGGCGGCATCTGGTCCAACACAGCGCTCCTGCCGCCCACGCCCCACTGGGAGCGTAAAAGTGTGTGCGTGAGCGCGCGCGTGCGCTAAATACCTGAATCCTTTGTGATGGCCCCTTGCCGTACTTACACTGCCGTACTCGAACCGCCGCTGCCGCCATGCACGCCACGCCACGTCCAATGGCGCGTGGAACGAGGGCCGAACGCTCCGGGCACGGAGGAGGGAGGCCTCTGGTTGCAAAGGATGCGGAAACGTTTCGGCGCGGTGTGTGTGCGTCCGCAGTGTAAAGTGTGCTGCCGCCGCGGAGAATTCGAAGCGAGTTCGATCCACCTGGCCTGGCCTGGCCTGGCGGTACACCAGGAATACGCCACTTATTTCGCGTAAAAGAAAATTACTCCGCGGACGTCGTAATATTGACGGACCGTCTTGGACCAAGGCTGTTCGTAGCTCTGTGTGTGTGTGTGAGTGAGTGCAGTGGCCTGCATTGTCATAAATGGAGCGTTGCCAGTCGAGCCCCCTTCCGGGGCCAAATGTCACCGAGCGTGTCTGCTTTGCGCCGGGTGCCCATTTGCACGTGTAGCACCACTCATACATATTCACACAGGCGCACTCACACACACACACACAACAAGAGAGGAGACACGACCGACACGTTTATTGCCACGAGTGTCCGAAATCCTTTTTATTTGCTTCAATGACGAGGAATAAAAATGAAAGAAATAATAAAAATAATAAGACAGTACGGGGGCGAATGCGATGAATATGCTAACAGGCATTTTGTTTCTTTGTGTGTTCCAGGTGAGTGTGGCGGTCGCGGTGGAAAGCCCCCTCGAAGGCGGCGCTGCTGCTGGCGCTGCTGCACCACAAAATGGTGGACGTGTCGGCGACGTGGTGCTGTCGACATTCAGGACCCGTCCCACTTCTCATTCATTTCCCGTTGCAAACGTCGCGACGCGTCAGTCGGCCGCAGCAGTCTCAAACTGAATTCCGCTCCGATGTGGCTCGAGTGGGCCGTCGCCGCCGTCGCCGCCGTCGCGGGGGCGTCCGCCAGTGTGCCAGTCACCCAGTCGGCCGGAGGATTCGGAAGAGTCGTCTCGCCAGTCTGTCTCTGTCGCACTCCCGGGGCTCTCGGTCAGAGTCAAGTTTTTCGAATTTCAGTCGGCTAGTTTGTGCTCTGTCTACTCCCTCCCGGACTGCATGTCGAGGACGGAGTGCGCGCGGCGGGATGAGAGCATGCTCTGCGGATACACTGTTGTCCGATCGCGGCCAGGCCTAATGACGAACGAGCGTGGGAGACCTTTGCCGCGGCGTGGCGCGGCGTTCACAAACATTTCTAGGTCATTTCCTCTAGCGGCACACGGCGGCGTGGCGCGGCGCGGCGTGTCTGGGCCTCGTTGCCTGGCTTTTAATTCGCGGTTCACGCGCGGCTTGGGGTGCCCCGAGGGGCCCGCGGCAGGTCGAAAAAGGAGGGGGGGGGGAGATACTGGTGGTGAGACTATCGCAATCGCTGCGGTCTGTATTCCCTGCCGGTGAAGGGAAGAAGACAAAGAAGAAGAAGGAGGAGGGGAGCGGCGGGAACAGTTGGCTGTTTATCATGGTACTCTTTGTCACGCCTTTCTGTATCTGGCAGAGCAGAGCGAGGCAGAGCCCTGCTCCTCTCTCTTTTTGTCCTCTTCAGAAAAGGTGCACACTTTTCTTGTTCTGGTGCCGTGCCCCTTTGCGCCTCGCCTCGACGTCCCACGGTAGACGGGACGCCCCTCGGGGCCCTCGGGACGCGCTGGCCAAATGGCAAATCGAATTAGCAGCTGTCTGTCTGGTCACCGTCACGGCGCCGCTTTCTTTGGGGCCCGGGTCGCGCTGCCCGCGGCACCGCGGCCACTGCTGCACCGACGGCCAACCACCCGAAGTGATACTCCAACTTCGGGTGCCGATATCCCGTCAGGAAGGTGACACATGTGAGACGGGCTTCGATTTAAAATTCGACTCCGCAACTTTCTCTTTCTACGTCCCGCAGCCGTTTACGGGTTGATGACACTTGAAATTGGATTTGGCGCTCTTTTTTGTCGAGTCGCTGCCGGGGCGCCCGCTCGGGCCCCTCGGCCCACTCCCAGTGGGCCTCCGGGCCGCACGCGGGTGCATCCATCGGACGCCCGGCCCGGTCTGCCAGGCAGACTCTGCCCCCGCCGCCTCGCCCCGCCACTTCGCAGTGAACGCGGTCCAGGCAAGGCCGCCCGGTCCACGCCGTCCACGCCCGGCCGGAATGCACTGGCCGGCCGAGGGGCACACTGCAAAACACCCATTTCGGACCTCATTATAATGCCGGCCGATGGCTGCACCTTTGTTGGCGCTGCTGTCGTTATCTAGCTCTTGTCGTCGTTGTTGTTGTTGTTGGAGTTGTTGTTGTTGTTTTTCCAGATTGGCACGCGTGCGCCGACACACTACGCGGGGCGGGCCTGGAGTCCACTCACGCGTCGCGACGGCGGGAAAAAGCCTGTCTGGCGACAAGCGCGCTTGGCACAGCCTGGCACAGCCTGGCAATGCAAATTGATTCAATTGGTTATCCCGGTGGGCGGAAGTCTGGAAGCCGGCGTCAGAAAGCCTGAAAAAAAAAGACATTCTAATTTGGACGCTCATCTGTCTCCGGCCTGGGAAAGAGGGAGAGGGAGAGAGGTGAAAGGGAAAAAAAGCAAAGTCCCGTTCACTAATTCAAATTTAGCGAACGCGCACGCAGTCTGTCCCGCGCCTCGCAGCCTCGCAGCCACACTGTCGCCATGAATCTAATCAAGGGAAGCCCCATGGCACTGCCTCGCCTGTCTCCCTCGCACCCTCGCGGGACGCTCCGCGAGTGCGAGCGAGACAGAGCGACGAAGCGAAGCACTCCCCACCCTCTTTCTTTTCGGGTGCGTGACCTCCGCGCGCTGCCCACTGGTGCCGCACAAGCCCCAGGAGAGAGAGAGAGAGAGAGAGAGAGAGAGAGAGAGAGAGAGAGAGAGAGAGAAAGGGGCGTGCTTTCGCATTACCGCGGAGAGGAGTTGCAATAAATAAAGAGGAAGCAAGTACCCGCGCGTACTGAGCGCGCTAACTGACCGTGACCTACTTTCCCGCTGCGTCAGGACTGCGTTTTGGCTGCGCCGTAATTTGAAATTAACAGCGTGGCTCTGATTTTTGTCTCGGCGCGCCTCCACTCTGGCGGTGTCGTCCACCTCGCATTAGGGTTTTAATGAAAAGCAACGAAGCGGTCTGGTTCCTGTTCCCGCCTCGCCCTTACAGCGTGGAGCCCCTGTTGCGCCCCTGGAAACATTTTAACACCGTGCTCTACCTTGCTTCGCCTTGCTTGCGTCATTTGTGAATAACCCCCGCGTCGCGCGGCCAGGCGGCGGTCTGATCCCGAAAGCGGTCCCTCTGTCCCCCTCGCACTCGCGGGGCGCTCCGTGGCCCTCTAGGGCCGTGCCGTGGGGCCCGTGGGGGTGCGACGGAGACGGGGCGACGAGAGCGTGCAGCGCGGGCCCCCATGATAAACTCAGAAATGAGTAGTTGCCCCGCCCTTGCCGGCCCTGCCCCCGCGCCCCTTTCCCAGGAGCCTTACTGCGTAATTCCATTAAAAGTTGGGTGCCCCTGCCGGGCGTGGCGTGCCGTGGCGTGGCGTGGCTTGCCCTTCCTGGCAGCGCCACCGCGATGACATTGGAAGGTCGACCGACGTACCGAAACCGAGGCGCAGACGACGACGCGGACGGAGCCGGTCTGGAGGATAATTTGAGGAGCCATCAGCACGAAGACGAGCTCGCACCGATTGTAGACCACGCACGGGTGTGTGCCAGTGTACCATCAAGCGACTGGATGGAACCTACTGATGGGTTTAATTCGAGGGTGTGGTGGCGCGTAGTAACAAGGTCGCCATTGTTTTTCTTTTTATTTCTTTTCCGGTGAAGCAATTGGTTTGGACGGTGGTTTTGAAAGAGCGCCTCTCGCTCCGCTTGTTGGGCTGGACTCGACCGCGCCAGAACCGCGGCGCATGCTGACGTGTGCCGCGTAACGTCGTCGATAGCGACACGCTCTGGCGGACCACCGACCGGCCGCGCCCCGCCGCGCCCCGCCGCGCCCCGCCGCCGCCCCGCCGCGCCCCGCCGCGCCCCGCCCCGCCGCGCCCCGCCCCGCCGCAACGCCCACAACAAACTTTTCCTTTCTCCCACTTCCCTGGTCCGCGGAAAGGTGCGGCGCCGATCGAGTGGTCTGGAATGAAAGCGACCGCAGCGCCGTCGACGAGGTCCTGGTTCCTGGAGGCGGCCGTCGACGAGGTCCTGGTTCTTGGAGGCGGCCGTCGACGAGGTCCTGGTTCCTGGAGGCGGCCGTCGACGAGGTCCTGGGGGCGTCCGTCGACGAGGTCCTGGTGGCAACACCGACGAGGTCCAGGTGGCAACCGAGGTCCGGGGGGCGGCCGTCGACGAGGTCCCGGAGGACGCCGAGAAGAAGGAAAGGGCTGGCCGTCGTCCCATCGCGGTGCATCGCGGGCTTAGGGAATGCCGTCGCTTTGGTCGTTGTCGCCTAAGTGCGTCGCGAGGCCGCCAAGACCGCCAGGACCGCGAGGACCATGCCGCGGCACCGCGGCGGTCTAATGAGTCTACGCGGGCCGCGGGGCCGCGGAATGCGGTGGGAGGGGGAGGGGCACAAAAGCATATTGTCCGCAATGAACAGGGGCGCCGCCCGCAACTCCGCTCTCGGCTCCCCAAAGCAGGATGCCAAGCTCCCCCTCCCCTCCCCTCCCCCTCTGCTGCTCCGCGCGGCTCCGCGCCGCCGCTATCCCTCTTGGGAGCGAAAACCGCGCGCGCGAAACTGAAAGTTTTGATAGACGATTCAGATAGGAAGCGTGTGCGTGCGTGTGTGGTGGTCGCGAGAATACACGCACATGCTAGGGCGCCCGTGTATGTGAGTGTGAGTGTTCTGTGTTCTGTGCGCGTGTGTGTGTGAGTGTTTTCTGTGCCTGTGTCTGTGGTACTTGTATCAGTGTCTGCCTTGTTAAATTGGATATGAGGTCTCTGACCATCACTGATGCCCCCGTCGGCTTCAAAATGCGTCGACTTCCCAGATGGACGTACCGATGGCCGGTCGGAGGGCCGTCCGTAGGTCGGTGGGGTGTAGATTTACATACTGGGACTGTGTAATAAGGACCGGTGAGGTATGGCCGCGGTGGCCGCGCCAGCCGGCGGGGCCGCGTCCCGTTAGGCCCGCCGTAGGCCCGTCTGCTCATCTGCCTGCCAGCCGACCGCTGGACGACCGCTGCAGTGGAGTAGCATAGCCGGACACTCCGATGCCGACCAGTGTCT
The DNA here is from genome assembly GCF_012932325.1 of Thrips palmi. NCBI lineage: Eukaryota > Metazoa > Arthropoda > Insecta > Thysanoptera > Thripidae > Thrips > Thrips palmi. The sequence continues at coordinate 7,634,702 of NW_023144628.1, forward strand.
CCGTCGCACCCCCACGCGGCGCCCGTGTGCGACAGAGACAGGGAGAGCGACCTGGAGAGCGCCGTGCCCACGGCGGCGGGCTGGCCCGCGCGGCAGGGCTGCCCGCCGGGTTGCCTACCCCGTGGCCGACGGGCGCTCCTTGACCTCGACTCGGCCGACGCGACGAACCGCGTGTGCAAGTCAAGCCGCAGCGGCGGCCCGGCGCGCCCTTTCCGTGCTAATTGAACCTCACCGCCACGGACGCGGTGTGGGTTGCAACCTTGGTGTCACTGGGGCAGTCACGGCGAGCTGGGCGGGGCGGGGCGGGGCGGCACCGCACCCACACTCGGTACCGTACCGTACCGCACCGTACCGCCGAGACCGCGGCCTGCAAGTCACGCCCTCGGGCGGTGATGGGATGACTCAGGGCACTCATGGCGTTCCCCTTGCGGCCGCCGTCGGCGCCGAGGTGCGCGCCGTGCCGAGCGAGGCAGAGCACTGGCAGGGCAGGGCGCGGCGGCGTCGCGTCGCTGTACGGCGGTGCGTTTGGCAACGCCGCGGACTGCGATTTCACTAAAACGAGTTGGAAACAACGGAAAAGCGTGGCGCCGGCGGCGGGGCTCGAACCCGCGCCCAGAGCGTGGCCCGGCCAGTTCGGAAGTACCGAGCAACAAACTCGGCGGCAAGTTTGGCGCGGTGTCCGCGCCGTGATTTACCGCGGGGCCGCGAGGAGGTGGTCCCGGAGGGGGGCGGCGCCATAAACGTACCGACAAGGTACTGCAAGGCACAGCAAGGTACCTAAAGCACGTAATTGGCTCCAGGCTTTGGCGCGCTGGCGCGCTTGTCGTCAACCAGCGAGAATGGAATGGACCTTTGTGCGGTAGGCCGTTCCGTGCCGTGCCGTGCCGCCGTGCCGGGCCGAGCGAGATGGAGATAGTGTCAGTTCGGCCCCAACAACTGTATGCGCGCTGCAGCGCGCAGTATCGCGCGCAGACGCGGAGGGCGATTGCCTGTTCAGTGTTTTTCCAGTGTACCTGGGAGGCGACGGCCTGGCCGGCCTTATGCCGATCGTCCGGTACTCGCCGCGCCGCCACGCCCGAGTCATTAGAGAGTGTGTAGCAGCGTAGCGCGCTGCGTGCCGCGAGCTTGATTTATCGGGCTGGCTAGAGAGGCTGAGCCTCTCCAGGCTGGCACAGTGGGCCCCCCGTTGTGGAGCCTCTCCACTGTCCAGCTCGGCACGACGGCCACGCCGATGTGACGGACCGGAGACGAGAGGCCTTTACTCGAGCCCCAGCATTCAAGTCTCCCAGGAGGAAAGGACAAACTAAAACAAACCACTGCTCTGTTCTGGCGGCCGCCGCAGGTGGTGTTCGAACCCGGTACTACTAACGATGCGTCACGATCGTACGCGCTCAAGTATCACAATCTCCTTTCTCCCTCTTCCCTTTAGTATTTTTATTTTTTCGGTAGTTGGTTTTCTTGTGCTGCTGCTGCCGGGATGCCCTCCGGTCGCCCTTTAGTCGGGCGCATGTAGGCCAGGCCGGCTTGGTCGGGGAACGAAAAACGCCAACACCACACGCAAATACAACAGCGCTCCCGGCCGCTAACAAAATACGTGCCGTGTTTTGCCGGCGCCTTTGCACGTCCGTCTAGCAGTAACCATTAGCCAGGGCCTAAAAAAGCAAAAAACGCCCTAGAAAAATCGTTTCTCGCGTTCTTCTTTTTGTTTCGCGTCTTTTTTCCCCCGGCGAATGAGGCACGGCGGCTAACGAGATGGCATAACACGAACGGGGCCTTGTCCGCCGTGTCCGCGGCGTCGTTGGGAAAGTTCTGTGGGACGCGGAAGACCGCCGCCGCCGCTCGGCCGGAGTCATGAAGGCGGCGAGGACGGTGGAGAGGTGTCATCACTCTGGACCATTGGACCATCGGACCGCGGCTCGCTTTCTTATCGGCCACGCGCGGCCCCCGCCAGACCGCCAGGCCGCCACCGGGGCCCCGCCCCGCGATAAGCGGCCTCCTCGTCTGTGCCTTGTCTGCCCGTGTGCGCTGTGCGCGCGTGCAGGCCGACCTCCTGAAACTGGGGTAAACAATCGGACAGTTAGTTGGGGGCGCTGTGCTGCCAGAGGTGTATAATGTGCGTGCAAATCGGTTGTGTAGGGGCGCGCAGTCTGTCTGTCTGTCTGTCTGTCTGTCTGTCTGTCTGTCTGTCTGTCTGTCTGTCTGTCTGTCTGTCTGTCTGTCTGTCTGTCTGTCTGTCTGTCTGTCCGTCCGTCCGTCTGCACTGCTGTGTCTGTTTTGTCGGCAGCGAGAATGGCAAAGCCGTGAGGATATAACGTGCCCCTGCGGTCACACCGAAGTGCTAAATAGTACATCACGCGCGCCTCTGTGTCTGCGCCTCTGTGTGTGTGTGTGTGTGTGTGTGTGTGTGTGTGTGTGTGTTACAATCGCAATCAGGCACTACTTGTCAGCACAACGCACGCCCTGTACACGCACGTGTGTGTGCGCGCGCACGGGTACGCGTACTTATGCAAGGCTTTACACCTGGGCGCCAACAAGCAAGGCCTCGCGGGGCCTCGCGAGTCCGTCCGGCTGCCAGCCTGCCTGGTGGTCAACGACAACGGCCTGCTTGTTGTTGGCGGCCGAGCTCGCAGGGCTGAGCCGCCGCACCACCACAGCACGGCCTAGGGCTCTTACAGAGACGGGTGGACCAACGCCGTCCCTCTTCAGGGGGGAGCTTTGGAAGCCTCAGAGTGACGTCATCGAGACACCTCAATCGATGCCGGAGGGTCGTCAAGGCGGTGCTTGGAAGCTCGAAGCTCGAGGTGTGCGGAAGGCGGAACACGCCCCGCAACACCACCGCGGTGACGCAAGGCGCGCTGCCGCCCGCTCGAAGTGACCGGACCGATAATGTGCCTTATTTCGCGTTTTCGGGCCGAGCCTTGCCGAGCCGTGCCCAGTCCGTCGTTGGTCTGTCTCTGACCCGCGAGTGCGAGAGAGACGCAGAGCGACGCCGGACAGGCCCGGGACTGGCCCGCCCCTGTCGGCTTGCGTGACGCCCGGCACGGCCCTGCCGCGGTGCCGGTGGCGCGGTTTGTCCAGCGCTGGAGTCCATGGCTGGAGCGCGGCTGGAGTAGCGGTCGGCAAGTCGCGGCAAGTCGGGACGGGCGGGCCAGCTGCTGGAGTGGCGCGTGCCTCCGCGCCGTGTGCTGGAATCCGACGGGGACCCCAGTCACTCCAGCTCCGGGACGGCGAGCACCTGGCCCTGGAGGCCCCAGCTGTGTGTGTTTGTGTGTGTGTCACGCCCACGGGCCGCGGCCGACGGCACAGAACCACCAGCAGGGCACCAGCACCATCGGCCACCTCTCCCTCGCGACCGGGTGCCAAACCGAAACATCGACAGCCAAAAAAGATCATGCGCCGCCCGGGAATCGAACCCGGGTCTCAAGACTGAGAATCTCCCATGGTACCGCTGCACCGGCGGTGCCGAGCGTTTGCCGCCGGTGTCGTGCCACCACAAATGCGCGGCTTCCTGCGGCGCCTCACCGCGCCGGCGGCCCGCGGGTCGATCGGGAAGGGGAGGGGAAGGGGCAGGACGCCGGCAGGACTTTGACACGCGCTGGCCGGGCCGGGCCGGGCAATCCCCGCCCACCGGCACGGCGACAACGTGTTGCATGTCCGCGCGGTCGCAGAGCACGCGGCACCGCTGGTGTAGTGGTATCATGGAAGATTCCCATTCTTTCGACCCGGGTTCGATTCCCGGGCGGTGCATCTCATTTTTTTTCGGTGTGTGTACGACACCTGCATGGCGCAGGGTGGCGGCGCGGCGTGTGGCGCGATCCGTTTCCGAGAGTAGGTCGGCGGCGCCACTGGGAGTGAGGCATGATGCGACCGGCCGTCCCATCGGCCTGCGGGCCTGGAACTGCTCGCTATCTGCAGTGCAATGCCTGCAGTGCCGTGCAACACCGGACCGCCGGTCAAGAGTGAACTGGATCGGCCGAGAGAAAGCCCTGACTGATTCCGGAGCGGGTGGTCCGTCTCTCTCTCGCGCGCGCCCTCGGGCGGCGACCCGTGTGGGTGCGAGAGAGACAGAACGCCGGCGGTGACACGGGGTGGGAAAATGAAAATGAGGTCCGCATTGAATGTGGGCGGCGTGGTGCGCGGGGTCAGGGCGGGCATCCCACAAGGCATCCCACAAGGCAGCGCGCAGCGCGGCAGTACGGATAGGTCAGGATTCGATTCTTTTGTCTCGACGGTCTCGACCTGCTCGGCATAATGAAGGGCATGATCTCCCCCGCCTTCTTTGGGCCGCTGTCTCTGCGGCTTTCACTCCGATCAGGGCGATGGAGAGTGTGGACCCATACTACTCAGAGGAAGAAAAATAATGTTGGAAAACTGAGCTCTCTGTCGGGGGCTGAACTTGCGTCTTGCTTTGCGCTCGTGGGTCCCCGGATATCCCGCGAGTCCCGAATCCGCGCGGCGTGCCGGCGTGCCAAGCCGACTGCTCGGCCCGGCTGCCCACTGCCTGCCGGCCTGACGGACGGCGGTTCGAATCCCGGTCGGCCTATTAATTACTGGCGCCCACTCGCAGTGTCTTGGCGGCTGGCAGCCCGGCCAGCCAGCCACGCCCCCGTGGTGCTGGCCGCGGGGTAGGCGATAAGAGCGATCACGACGAGGAAGAGGATTCAGCCCGGCGGGGCGGGGCGGGGCGGGGCGGGCGAGACGCCGACTTGCGAAAGGCCTCCAAGGCCCCTCTCCAGGTGCAACAAGTGCATCATGGCCAACACCTTGCGGTCGCTCCACCGTCACGGTGGCGGCCGGACGGACCAGGAACACCAGGACTTGACTCTTATTCGCAGGGTGCAGGGCGACCTGCAAACAACGCGGCCTCGCCTGGCCTCGCCTGGCCTCGCCTGGAAATAACCGTTCCATCCCGTCTGCCTGACGCTCGCTCCCGCTGCAAAAGTACACATGGCGTGCGCGGCGCGACGCGGCGCCTGGCCACGCGATTTGCGTGGGAATCGGCGAGTCGTGCTTTGCAGTGGCGTGCCGTGCTGTGCCGTGCCGCCTTGCAGCTTGCATCAGCGCGCGTTTCCCACACGCGTGCACGCCGAGTGCACTCGCAGTGTGGTGCCGCGTGCAGCACCGGCCGTCTAGCGGTGCAGCGCCGGCGTCCGTCTGTCTGTCTGTCTGTCTGTCTGTCTGTCTGTCTGTCTGTCTGTCCGTCTGTCTGCCCGGCCGATCGGGATGCAATAATACTCGAGAGCGACCGCGGGCGCCGGCAGCGCTATGGCTCCGCGAGCTCTTCGAGATTATTAAAATGATATTGAATTGGAAATGAAAGAAGCCAAGCCCTGCCGCCCGCCAGCCAGCCAGGCAGACGGCGGCGGCACACTGACCCGCTGCATATTCAGGGCGAGGGCCTTCTTGTCCTCGGCGGGGCGCCCCGAACAGCAGTCTCTGTCTCTCTCGCGCCCCTACGCAGAACAAGCCAGCCCGCGGGCGCGAGAGAGACAGAGCGACGAAAGCTTTGTTGAGCCCGCTGCCCCTCCGGTTGTTCCGATTGTTCCCCAGCGCATCGCACCTCATTGTCGGCCTAAGGTGCACTTCCCGGCCTTGCTGGGAACGGGGGCTCGCCGCGCCCGCCGCCTCAGCCTCTGCCTCTCTCGCACCCATGGGGCGGCGAGGGCGGCGCGAGAGAGACGGAGCGACGAATGAGGCAGCTTGCCCTCGCTCGGCGTCTGCGCGGGAAAACAGCAAAATGGCCAGAGGGAGTCGCTAAATTTTGACAAGGCTACACCGCGACGGTGCACTTCTCGAGGAGGGGGAGGGGCAGAAGAAGTGCCTAATGGCTTCGGCTGCCCCCGGGCTACGCCAGGCTTTGCCGAGCAATGCCGCACAGTACATGGTCACCGTCGCCGTGTTTTATGCGCACTCGTGCCTTTTTTCCGCCGACGGTGAGAAACTGCCCGGGCAGGACGACCTCGTCGTCGGAGAGCTGCACCGTGGAGCACGCCGAGTCCCTCGCGCGTTCGGCGGCGTGCCTGCAGCACCGCTAGCACCGCTAGCACCGCGACCCCAGACAGCGGCGTTGTCAATGGCTTGGGGTGAAGGGTGGAGGGCCCTTCATCGCTTCATTGCACGACGGGCTGGCCGTCGGGCTGGCCCAGCCTCTCGCTGCCTCTCGGCAAACCTCCCCGCCTCTCCCCTTCACCGTTTTCCCTTAAAACCTGCTCTCCGCCGAGACGGCCGAGGCCCGGCGCACGCTGGGCAAACACTCGACGGGGCTCTCCTCCTTGCCGAGGTGTTCCAGGACCTCCCAGGACCTTTTCTTATTAGGGCGCTCCGCCAGTGTAGCCAACGCCGTGCCTGGCCATGGCCTCCGTTCGCGCCGTCGACTCCCCCCCCCCCCGTCTTTTTTGACGGATCGCCCTGTTTTGTGAAAAAAAACAAGAACCCACACCACTGCTGCCACGGGGCTGTGCCGCGCCGCTGCTGTGCGGCCGTGTCTTTTCTTTCAAGTTTAAGCGACTGCCTTCTTTCACTGTCACAGAGGCAACTTGCTTTTGAATGCGCCCCTCCCTCCCCCTCCCGCTCTCCTGGAGCACTCCGCGACTCCGCCACGCTCTCCATTTGTTGTGCCTCTTCAGAGCCTTCCGAGGCTTTGTTGCCGGAATTTAGCCAAATTGCGCATTTTGTTGCGGCCCGCCACGCCTCTGTCTGTCTGTCTGTCTGGCTGTCTCCCTGTCTGTCCGCCCGCAGGGGTGCTCGCTGGGTCAGGAGGGCGCCCGAGCAGATCATGGACCCGGGCCGGGCCGGGCCGGGACGGATGTCAAAGAATGATGATGCAAACGGCTTGAGCGGCGTGGCGTGGCGTGCCGCGGCGTGCCGTCCAGGTGGCCGTGGAGGCCGTGGCCCAGGCCCTGACGTGCCCTGACGTCGTCCTCGTTGCATCACCCCCCCCCCCCCCCCGCGCTGGCTGCCGTCAAAAGAGCGGCGGATCAGCCGAGCGGGGAAAGAGTGTCGGGGCGGCGCGACGCGGGCCGGGTAGAACGAGTAACGAGTTTGGCTTCTGGTGGAAATCGATTTTCGACGCCTGGCCTGCTGCGCCGCCTTCTTTCACGGCGTTCCGGATTTACCGCCCCGCGGCGCCGCCGCTCCGTCTCTCTCGCACTCGTGGGGGCGTCGCGTAGGGGTGCGAGAGAGACGGAGCGATTGTTCGGCAGTGTCGCGGAAGCACTGCGACAGCGAGCACCGCGACGCCGCCCGTTTTGCCCGCCGCCTTGCCCCCGAGCCCCGCGCGCTGGCGCTGCACAAGGCGCTGCAGCACTCCGTCCAGATGGTAAAGGGCACGCTAATCCAGGGCGCGCGTGGATCGGCTGATCGCAGACAAGCAGACCATGCCGCTGCTGCCGCCTGGCAATATGTCGACGAGTCATGACCGCGGGCGAGCATATGTCATCCTCTCTCACTCTTTCTCTCCCTCTCTCGCACCCGTCCTGCCTGCTGGCCGTCATTAGCGTCAGGCTGGACTTTACAGTGGACCTGCTGGACGTGGCGGCACGGCAATGCACGGCAAGGCACGGCAAGGCACGGCGGGGCGGCCGAGTGCGATACTTTCTGCGAGGCCCGTGAGGCTCGCCGATGAGGAGGCGGTCGTTTCGGGAACGACCTCGTGGAGTCGAGCAAGTCAAGTCTCCCCTACCTCCCCCCCCCCCCCTCCCCGCCGCCTTAACAGGCCGCGCTGGGCGTTCGACGAGCGGTCCTCTTTGCGAAACGTTGACCAACTGAACAAACTTTAAATTTCGTTTGTCAATATTTTTTGGCAAGCGTGCAGAAGTAACTTTTATGTTCAAATTTCATTTCCCATTTTTATTTTTGGCCTGTGAATTACGCTAGTAGAAATCACTATACTGCTTCCGAGATTATGAACGCCTAAAAAGTCTCGCTTTGCTTTGATTTCGCTTTTTTTTTCTTTTGTGGCGGTGGCTCACTATGGCCGCGTGTCGTGTACAGTGTACAGCACAGCAGCGCGTTGCAGCGTGGCCGCCTGGACAAGAGCAGCGACACGCCTGCCGGCCTGCCGCGCGCATCGCGGTCCCGCTAGGCCGCCATGCGCGCTGGGCGTGCACCGCCATGCCGTGCACCGCCATGCCGCGGAGCCGCGGACCAGAGACCGCACCGCTCGGCGACCGGCGTCACGCATGCAGCTTGTAATGCAAGTGCAGTGGACCTGGCTCGGCCTGGCTGGGCCCCGCGGCGGGCACGGATGAACCGGGCTAGTGGAACACTCACACACTCTCTCGTACACGCACACACACACACGAAAAAAAGGCCGATAAAGAAAGCGACACGACGCTGTCGATTAATCTATTTCCCATAGTTTATTACTACACGACGTCAAGTGGTGTCGATGTCGGGGTCTCCTTATTTCTAATCAATTATCGAGGACGGGCGTCACGACGCGTCACGCCTCGCGCGCGACATCTGTCGGGACTGCTGTTGCTGCTTCCTTTGCCCCCTCATTTCCCGCCACGCCCCGCCACGCCCCGCTGCCCCCGCACACCCTGGCAGCGCACCCACCCATAGCCAGCGCGGGCACGGCCAGGGTCGTCGAACTGGGCGACGCGATGCCTCGTTTCCATAGCGCACGGCAGTGTAGGCACCCTGTGCGGTCGGCTCTCACACACACACTGAATTAATAACCATCGACGAGGTAGAATTAGATCCCGATCGGTTTTATTGGTGCGGCGTATCTCCTCGGCCGGGTACTTCCAGTGCCCTGGTCGCCGCGATGGCCCGTGGGTCGGCCGGGCGTCCTCGAAGAGCTCGAAGAGCGTGGTGGCGTCGGTGAGTCTATGAGCCCGGCTCTGTCCGGCCCTGCCAGGCCCTGCCCAACCAGGGGGCAGGTCCGCCGCGGCCGACGTGCGCAGTACAGGATGACGATGGTAATGTCCTGGCCGGGCCTGGCCGCGCGGCACCGCCACGGCGCGCGTGCGCTTGGAATCCAGGGGCCGGGACCGGTCGGCCGTCGGCACGGCGCGGGGTACGGGCGGCCGCGGCGCGGTCGGTGCGCGTAGGTGCGCGATGGCGCTCGCGGAGTTACCGCCTTGTGTCGCTGGCGCCGGCCGGCAGGAAGCACGCATGGCGACGCCGCGCCGCGCCGCCCCGCTCGCGTCGGCCCCCTACCTACCCCGCGGCCGCGTGCCCGCACTGGACGGCCTGCCTCTGGGCTGCCGGCCGCGCGCCGAACCATACCACGAACCGCACCGGCACGCGGTATGATTCCATTGCCGCCACCCGACCGTGTCCCCCTCCCCCTTCCCCCCCTTCGTCGCGCTGCCTCTCTCGCACACCTACGTTGGCTTGACTTCGGGCGGCCGCTGCGTCTGTCTGAACGCTGGTGGCATGTAGCGGCGTCATACTGCCTGCGAGAGGGCGCGGCGGCAGCGCGCGGCGCGCTGACCCCTGCTGTGCCCGGCCAGTGGGAGGGGTGGGGGAGGGGTTGCGGCCAGGACGTCAGCTAGGCGCAGCTGGCTCCATAAATCGCCCTGCTGACGCGTGTACAGGCTGCGCGCGTCTGTCTGTGTGTGTGTGTGTATGCCAGAGACGCGAGGGAAGGGGTAGTTCACACCTTCGCTTTCCCCCCCCCCCCCCCCGCGCTGCCCCTCACGCCGATTGGGACTGGTCACGAACACCAGCACGGCTTGATGCCCGCCCGCTTGTAGTCTCGGAGTGCGTTCCATTTACGTAATGATGCGGCCGCCCCACTGGCCGCGCCACTGGCCGCGCCACTGCCGCCATCTAGACGCCAGAAAAAATACTGGTAATAATAATAATGTAATACGAAGGCGCTCGCTCGGCTCGCTCTGCTCTCGCCTTACGCGTCCATTTGGCCGCTCTTTGCGCAAGGAGGCGTAAGGCGGCGGCGGCGGCGCAATGGAGGGTCCTCGCGAGGAGTAATGTTCTGTGTGAGGCTAGAGCTCTAGCGCCACCGGATCCGGCAGGCCGGCGGCAGGCAAGGCGATGGCCTGCTGCTCCTTGGCGTCCCTTTTTCGTCTTTTTATTTTATTTTTTTGTTTCTACAACGAATTGCGCAAGGAACGCAACAAAGAAACGCAGTGTCGTTTTATTTAATTTTTTTCTCGGAGGCCTTGGCGTTTGCTTGCGCTCGCGAGGCCGGTGGTCTTCCCCCTTTCGCCCCCTCCCCCTCCCTTCCCTCCTTAAAAACTGTCGCGAGCGAGCGAGCTGGGTCCTCCGGAAGGTGGCCGCGAAGTCCTCAAGATTAAACGGCGTTGTGTGTGTGTGTGTATGTGTGTGTGTGAGGCTAATAGCCTCGCACCGGGCCGCACCGCGCGGCGACCGCGCGTACACACAATGACTCCCATAAACATTATCGCGGAACGGATGTTGCGTTTAAATGCAAAACGTGTTCGCCCGCAGTCCTGCGCCTTGCGCCGCCCGGCGCACTGTACGCACGCTCCACGGTCCTGCGGTCCTGCAGTCCTGCAGTCCTGCGGTCCTGCGGCATGAGCGCTGGCGGGGCGGGGCGGGGGCGGGGCGGGGCGGGGCGGCGTGGCGTGCGGTCCCCGCGCTGCAGGGGTACCCGCCGGCGCTGGCGGCACCAGTGCGGTACGCGGTGGTACGTGAAGGCGTGTGGGGGGAGGGGGGGGGAGTCAATGTCAGTGCCAGCTGCCCGCCCCCCTTTCCCCCCTCCTATCCTCTCCTCTCACTTCCCGAGGCAACGAGTTTTGAAATGATGCGGTGTATCGGAGTATACAGTATATACGCCCTCTCAGGGCTCTCCGCCGGCGGCGTGCTGCAGCACCCACTTCCGGGGCCCGGCGGCCTGCCCGCTCCAGATACCAGCTGCAGGGGCCTCTTGTTGTTGTTGTTGTTGTCGTCGTCGTCGAAACCATGGTGCTAAATGTTCGTCTCTTTGCTTGTTGCAGGTGAGCTATTCCCCGGTTGATGCGACGCGTTTGATGGCGACAGCGGTGAGCGAGGAATGACAAAGACGGACTCTGGTGGACCGGCCGCGTGGACAGCCGTGCTGGCTAGGCAACCCGCCGACGTCCCTACCGAGCGGGTTGCCTACGCGTCTCGGCTGTGAACCGCCGTTCTGGGTAGGCAACCCGATGACGTCCCCACCGAGCGGGTTGCCTACGACTCTGCCCGAGTCGATCTAAGTCGATCTAGATTCTCCTTTACAGCGTACACCCCGGCCGGCCACCCCCACCCCCTCCCCCACACACTCACTCACCACGCCGCGGGGCCGCGGGCGTGATGGCGTGGAGTGGTATCGCTGTTATGATGATCACCTCTTTCCTGTGACGCGTACGCGTAGCTCGAGAAGGCGGAGTGACTCGGCGTGGTGTGCGTGCGTGCGTGTGAGTGTGAGTGCTTTGTGTCCGTGTGAGTGTGTTTGGTTGGGGGCGAGGGGCGCCAGTTTGAGCGCCGTTTGATACATATGACGTAAGCCAACTTCTCTCTCTGCACCCTCTCCGCGCTCTCCGAGTACTGCCTGTCCGTCTCGCCGTCCGTGTGTCCGTCCGTCTTTCTGGTGTACCCGCCCGCCGCGGCCGCCCATACGGGCCAGCAATCAGACATAGTGCTCTGCGGGCGGCCCGTCCGGGGCGTGGCGGGGCGGGGCGTGGCGGGGCGCATCGACTTTGCGGGGCGCTGTGGCGTGGCGGCAGAGGCGGTGGGTGCGGCCTGCCGATACACGACGGCGGCGCCGTGTGCGAAGCGCGAATAGTGAACAGTGGCGGCGGAGGCCGTGGCCACGCCACGCCACGCCACGCCGTGGAGGCTGCGGGGCTGGCCGGGCCGGGCCGGGCCGCCTCGTCTCAAGGCCTCAAGCCGCCAGTGTAGTGCCGACGCCGCATTCCGCCCGGACGGACGTCAATCAAACCGAATCACGTCGCTCTGTCTCTCTTGCACTCTCGGGCCAGCCCGGAGGGGCGCGAGAGAGACAGAGCGACGGAATGGGGCCCGCGGTCCACGCCTCGCTGCTATACGGCGGCACGGCGGAGGCTCCGTGTCGCTCCACAGGGGGCCCCGAGCCCGGCCCGATCCCATAACGCCCTGTCCTGTGCCTTGTAGTGTAGCAGCCAGCGCGGCCGGGCCGGCAGCAGGTGAACAAATGGTCCCGGGGATTACCTCGGACGTGGCTCGGTGCGCTGCTCCGTGCTCCGCGGTGCTCCGTCTCCCTCGCACCCACGGGCCGGCGGGCGCGCGTGCGAGAGAGACGCCGTCGCCGTGGCGTCGCCGCCATTACTCTAATTTAGCTTTTCCTTATCAGAGCCCCATAAGGCGGCAGGCGGCGAGGACGCCCTGGCCCTCGTGGCCGCGGAGAGCCGGACGCGGAGGCCGGTGCCGCGCTCGGCCCTCGGCTCGGGCACTTGCTCATTACCGTAATAGACTAATAGATTGTTGCCCGGGAAGGGCTGGCCGGGCCGCGCTGGACGCTGGATCACGCCGTCCGGGACCGCACCGTCCGGGCGACGGCCCCTGGAGCCCCTCAAGGCCGAGCTGCACCAGACCGGCCAGCCGGGCCAGCCAAATCGTCGGGCGTTTTGCTGCCGGCTGCGGTAGTGCAGGCGTTTCGGCGCTCCACGGCACGTAGAGTGCGACAGAGACGGAGCGACGCAACGATCCGTCAGGTCTCTCGGCAGGTGCCTTCTGGTCCTTCTGGTGCCTTGGCGGCCGGGGCCTGATCGGGGCCGGTGATCGGAAGCGTGCGCCCGGCCGGCCTGCATTGCGGTGAACACAACAACACAACCCTGGACATTGTTTGAGCTCCAGTGCCCTCAACCACGCCTCGAACCTCGAATCGACCATACCAGCTCGGCCTTCGAACTTCGAACGAGCACCCAGGACCCTCTGAGGACGAGGTGCACCGAGACTGAAAGTGTCGATTACGATCAAAAAGACTGGCGATAAAGGTTTTATTGCCCGAATCTGTCTGCAAAATTGAGCTGTAAAGCCTCCATGCCGCCCCAAATGTGGTCATGATCATCATTCTTTTATTCTCGGTGTAGGCGAACAGCGTCCTGGCGCTGTAGCCGCAAGGTCTGTTTGCTTCTTGCGCCGAGAGAGACAAGCAAAGTGGTGCAGCGGGCGCGGCGCGCGGCGTGCCCGAGGGAAGGGCGCTGGCGCGCTGGCGGCGAACACTGGTACACTGGTCACTTGTCTCGACGCGGACGTGACCCTGGACTGTCCGTCAGCCTGACGTTCGAGTCTGGCGTTGCAGTGGTGTGGCATTCCAGCCTGGACCGGCCCAGGCCGAGGCCCAGGCCCAGCCCGAGCCACTGCCGAGGCGTACGAATAATTAGCCAGCTGGAGTGGAGCGAGACGTACTCCACCGAGGCGGGCACGTGAGCTTCCTGCTGCCTTGCACGGCGTGCCCCAGGATCGTTCCAGGATCGCTGCGGGACGAAAGTAAATGCAGCACGTTCCGCGCGCCAAAGAGAGAACCGAACACAACCGTAATGTTTCTTTTTGTTTCCTTGTAAGGGTTTTGTTTGCACCGTGCTGGCTGGGGCCGAGGGCGTCACGTCAGGTGGGGTGGGGGCTGGAGACTCCCTCCATCCCCCACTCCGCCTCGCCGTTGCCATCACATCGCATTGCGCTTCAGTGCGTGTCCTGTCATTATTGGATTCCGAGCCGATTGGATCCTCGCCCGGCTTTGCCGTACGGCTTGGCTGGAGGTGTGGACGGCGGCTGCCCCCCCCCCCCCCTCTTCCAGGCACACTGTGTGCGGCGCTGCGCAGTTTGCGGCCGTTTGCGGCGTGCGACGCTGCGCACGTGGAGCGCGGCGACCGGCCGAGGCCTTGAGGAGGATGGAGGATGCCTCGAGGAAGTGGAGCAGTACGTCAGGACGTCGGTACGTCGCGGCCAAGCGCGAGGCAGTGTGGCACACCTGCCTGGCCAGGCCGCCGGCAGACTCATTCCGCGAGCCGCTCCCTCTCCGTCGCACTCACGGGCCGCCCAGTGCCCCGTGGGGGTGCGAGAGAGACGGAGCAACTCGGCAGGATGGCCGCCGCGTCTCCAGCGCGATTACCCGCAATTGCTCGGCCTCCTTGTCGGCGACGAGTACACGACGGCGCGCTGCTTTGTCTCCATGCCGATGAGGGAGGCGCGATCCGCCGCGTCGCCGCGTCTCGGGTTTCTCATCGACGCCCGGCCGGCCTTGGTGGCTTCGCCGCCGCCTTGGCCGTGGACACCGAGACTGGCAGCGTGCCCACTCGGCCGTCAATGTCACACGCGACACGCGGCTCGCACGTGGTGATGTCGTCTTCAAGAAGAATCCGACTCGAACCGCCCAGCGATCTGGGCATCAATATTCATGGAGGCCGATGGCTGAGGCAGGCAGCCCGGCGGGTAGGCCACCCGGGGCACGCGGAGGCGTCCAGGCTGCCTGCCTGCCGGGCTGCCTGCCTGCCTGACTTTGCGACGTGCTCGCCGAGACAGCCCGACCCGCCCTGCCCGACGACGGGAAGTGGTAAGACAACGCCCCGGTGCGCGCGGCGCGGTGGCGGAGTGGCGGCGGCCCCGGCCGACGACGACGACGATCCGACCGGAACGAGATTACAGGTTTTCCATTTCCAGGGTTGAGATGGCGTCGGCGGCGCGCCGCCACGCCCCGCGCGACATCGACATCCTGGAGGCCGTGGCCGAGGCCGCGGCGCGCCCCGTCCTCGATGAGATCGGCGACGCGATCGAGTACGCCACGGAGGAGCGGAAGACCGATAACGAGTCGCTTCACGTCGTTGCCGTTTTATTATGCTCCATTTTCGACGGTAAAATTGGAATTTTACCGGAATGGCGAGTGTAGTCGCGGTGTCGACAGGGTTCGTGCTTCTACGCCACTGTAATTTCTTCCCTGTATTCCTTCTCGCGCGTTGCGCCCTTGGCGTCTTCTCGGCGCCCCGCCTCGGCGCGGCGCGAACCCTGACCTGACCCGTGCCGTATTCCAATCGCTCCGTCGTGGGGGACTGGACCGCCACCGCGGCGATCGATCATGCACGAGGAGCCCGTGGGCACCACGACCAGGGCGTCCTTCCCGCCCCGCCCCGCCCCGCCCCGCCGCGACACGACATTGGCTGTTTCGCCCGTCGCCCCGTTCCGTTCCATTCGATTCCGGAGGGGAGTTCCTCCGGGACAACCCCGGAGCCGCCACCACCGAGTTCCATTCGGCTCCATCTATAATTCCGGGCTGCAAAACTCCCGACTTCCAAAAAAGGCGTAGCCTCGCGACGGACCTCGCGTCGAGCGTACTCCTCACGTTGAGCCTAGCCTCGCGTTGAGCCCAGCCAGCCTCGCGATGAGCTCGACGACGGCCTGACTGACCCAGTTTGTCCGAGGGCCTGCTCCAGCCAGGGCCTGCAGGGGCTCAGGCTGCTCTCGACGCGGACGGGCTGGCCGGCCCAGGCGGCCCCAGGCGGCCCCAGCCAGCCCCAGGCCCCAGGGTCGTAACTCACCGCAAGCTGTGTCCACTGCGTCACGGCGGCCGTCTCGTCGGCCGTGTTGACGACCGACCCCCTGCGCGGCGACGCAGCCACGCCGACGTACTTCTAGTGTACGCGACGACGGCACGCCGGGGTGCCGGGACGCGGCCGGGACGCGACAGCCTCTTCGCGTTTTCTTGGCGAAAAGAACCGGCTGAAAAGAACCGAATTGCGCAGCAACGCGCCATCGCAAGTTGAAACAAAGCGCTTTTTTGCGCGCTTCTCGGCGGCGCTGTGGTCGTGGCAGTGTCGCGTGCGCGGTCCCACGCGTGTCTGGCGTGTCTCGGCGGCGCACCAGGGGTCAAGTCAATTGCCGCGCACCTCCTCGCGTGTGTGTGTGTGTGTGTGTGTGTGTGTGTGCGTGCGCGCGTGCGTGCGCAGAGTCACGCCTACGAATCGTACTATGCAACTGCGGTGGCAGTGTGTGTGTGTGTAAGAGAGAGAGGGAGTACCGTGAGGACACCGGACGAGCACTCGCACACACACAACCATACACGCGCGCGCGCCGCTTCGTGCGTGGCGGAGCCTTCAACCCGTGTTGGTTTTTCGCCCGTTTCAATGACCGCGTGCGAAGTGTGCGTGTGTGTGTGTGTGTGTGTGTGTGTGTGCGTGCGTGTGTGCGTTCAGGCTGTCATGCACAGGACAGGAACTTGGCAATAGGGCTTGACATGAAAACGTGTTAAGTGGCTGTCCCTTCGTCCCCTCTCTTACGGAAGCAACACGGTGAACGCGATGAACGCCCCACGCGCCACTTTCTCCCTGGCAGCTGTCAGCCTGCGTCCGTCCGCCTGTCCGTCTGCCTGCCTGTCCGCCCGTCCACGTGTCTGTCTCATTGGCAATCTCAATCGATTGCCTATCCGCTGCTCCGCGGCGGGGCGCGGGCGGGGCGAGGCGGGGCGGGCGGGGCGGGCGGGGGCGGGGCGGGCGGGGCGGGGCGGGGCGGGGCGGGCGGGGCGGGGCGGGGCGGGGGCGCTCGCCGCAAAATGTCAGCCGCTAAACGCGACTGGCTGCCTGATTTGATGGCGCGCCGTCGTGGCGCTGCACGCTGCATAATGCACGCTGCATTGCAGTCCATCGCGCCGAGTCCGAGCTCTCGGCGTCTCTCTCGCACTCGCCGGGCGTGCCGTGGGGGTGCGAGAGGGACAGCACGGCCGCAGGGACGCAGTCCGCAGGGGCCGCGATCGGCGCAACGAGCGGATCGACGCCGCTTGTTGCCCTGCCCTCGTCGAGGCCCTCGCCGTGCTCGCTGCACTATTGCCGTCCCGCTCGGAGGAGCGTGTAAAGCAGCTCGCCGGGCCCTGCTCACTCACGCCGCGATGGCCGCGGGGATAGCGCACTCGATCGCGGGGTGAAGGGTTCACGGTTCGACTCCACCCACCGGCTCCTAGATTTGCTAGCGAGTTCTCGTCCGTGCCTTCCGATTTGAATGGCGCCCGGAATGCGCGTCGGTCCTCTCTGGTTAATTGGCGGCGTGTTCGCCTCGCTGCTCGTCGGCCTCGTCGGCGTGGTGCAGCGCTGCAGCGCCCGTTCGGCCGGGCCGGGCCGCTGCGGGCCGCTCTCTGTCTCTCTCGCGCCGCCGCGGTGCGCCCCGCGAGTGCGAGCGAGACAGGCCGGACTGGGCTGGCCGTAGGCGCCGTAGGCATGCACGGCGGATATAAATTCGGCCGGGGTCGGGGCACGCCACGCCGCGCCACGCCACGCCATGCCCGGGCGTGCCCCTGCAGTGAGGGCGGGCGGTGCACGCTCACGGCCGCACCGTTAGGCCGTGAGGCGCTGCCCGAGTCCCCGCGGACTAGCCCGTCCGATCTCGGCGGAAAAGGGGCCACTTTGGCGGCACGCCCCCGCACGCCGCGGCACGCCGCCTCTCTCGCACTCACGGGGCGGCCCGTGGGGCGGCCCGCAGCGCCGCGGCGGTGCGAGAGAGACAGAGACTGCCGCCTGCACTGTGATTGGCGCCACTCCGGCCGCTGCGAATAACGACCCGTTTCCCCCGTTTCCGTATTTGGCGCGGACTGCAGTGCGCTGCAGCGCTCCGTCTCTCTCGCACTCGTGGGCCGTCCCGGCCGTCCCGGCCGTCCCGGCCGTCCCGCCGGCGTGGGAGAGAGACGGAATCGCTCTGGGGAAGTACCCGGTGATCGGCGAGGGCAGATAGGGCGAGACGGACGGACGTACCGCGGGACGCGTGTGCAACAGTTCCGCCCGCTCCGTCGTGGACAGTTGCGGAGGGGACGGGGGAGGGGGAAGGGGGAGGGAGGTAATCCAGCTGATCCACCGCGGCGCGCCCAGCACACGCCCCGACGGCCGGGACGGGCCGGGACGGGCCGGGACGGGGCCCGTGGGCCCCAGACGTACTGTACTGCGGGATGGACCAGCTAATCCACTCTGGAGAAGGGGAAGGGGCTGTCTGTAGTGAATTTGATTGGTGGCTGTGAGGCGGCCGCGGCATCCCTTTGTGCGGGGCTGCTCTCCTGGACGCGGCCGCGCCGCTGAATGGCCGCCAACGAGAGCAGTGCGCCTGTCTCTCTCGCACTCGTGGGCCGCCCCGTGTGGGTGCGAGAGAGACAGACAGTAGGATATGCAGGCCGTGCTGCACGCCGCGCCGCGCTGGCCCCACGGATTACCAGGGGCCGCCGACGGGCACGAAGACACGTCTCGGAGCGGAACCCTTTCTTCTGGGATCGCTCGCTCACCCGTGCAGCTTTGTCCCCTGCTTGGCCTGCTTGTCTTCGCGCGGGTTGGGGAGGGGGGCAGACGGGGCTGGATCAAAAGCCCTGCCGGGATGAGCGCTCTCGCCCGCGTCCCCCAGGCCGAGCCCTGTGCCCTCGCCGACGACCTCCTTGTCGGGAGGTGAGGGAGGTGAGGGGTCGCCGTCGACGTCCCCGAGACTTGACACGCCTGTCGAACGCCGTTCCGGCTGCGAGCACTGCCACTGCCGGCACCGCGGAGAGCCTTGGCGGCCTTGGCCGGGCGTGGTGCGTGGCGGCCGCCTTGGCTTTCTTCGCTCTGGCTCCCTCGCTCTCGTGGAGCGTGGCGTAAGGGCGCGAGAGAGACAGCGACGATGGCGCTGTTTTGAATCAGCCCACAGCGCACTGGCGCCGCGCGAGCACCCGAGGGAGACCTATTTCTCGTGGCGGTCGCGCTTCGAGCTTCGAGGAGGCCGACGCGACGCCTAGGCAGGCCAGGTGCAAGGGCAAGGGCCGCCGCCGGCCTCGGCGCCATCATGTTGTCGGCCAAGAAACCCCACGCGCCCCGCGCGCCCCCCGAGACTCCGGGGAACCATTTTCATCCCCTCGGCCCCCCAGGGGGCCGCGGCTGCCGGGGGTCCGGGGGCCTCCGGGTTCATTTCCGGAGGGGCTACCCAGTCGCCCGCGCTGTATTTCACCTACCCGGCCCGGCGTGGGGGTGGGGGTGGGGGAGGGGACCGCCGCACCCGGCCGCACCCTCGTCATGTCATTGCCGCGCCGTCGCCGCCCTCTCCACTTTCCATTGTTGTCCCACTTTTAATTCAAGCTCCTCGCGCCCGGAGGGCCCGGAGTGGCGGCGCTGACATCGGCACCATCGGCACCAGCGCGCACACACGGATCGGTCAACAACACTGGGCGGGGCGGTCGGCAAGGCAAACACGCCGCGCCGCCGGGAAGGCGAGGCATCCATCGGCAGGCCGTGCTGGCCGTGCTGGCCGTAGGTGTCCGCGCGTGGGTGCGACCGGCCGGCCTGCACACTCACTCCTAGGGGCCGCTCCGTCTCTCTCGCCCTCGTGGAGCATCCCCGCAGGGGTGCGAGAGAGACGGCGCTACGAATCGGCTCGTCGGAATCACTTGTCCGTGCTGTGATCGAGGCGCCCAGCATGGAGTGTGTGTGCGCGCGCGCGTGTGTGCTTTACTCTCGAGCCCTGCGAGCCTGCCCGACGCGAGTGTGTGTGTGTGTGTGTGGTGTGTGTGTGTGTGTGTGTGTGTGTGAGCGTGTGTGGTCGAACCCTGACGGGCCTCACCGGGCGCTGGGCGCTCGAAGGATGCCTCCCCACCCCCAGGCCGCTCTCCTTGTGCTTTACTTTAGTGTCCCCGCTGGCCTAATACCACTCTCCTGCTGGCATCCTGCTCAGCGCGACGTCTTGCTCCAGCGACAGACAGACAGACAGGCAGCAGCTCATCATGACCCCCACCCCTCCCCGCCCCCTCTAAGACGGCTATCCTTTCGTTTTCATTTGCCAACCCCTCCAGACGGGGCTTGGGGCTTGACTCGCAGTTATCCAAATGATCCTTCATTGTGCTGCCGGGCCGCGTTGGCCAGGCTGGCGGGGTGCTTGGGGGCGGCGGGGAGCGCGGCGGCTCAGCTTCTGCCTGACCTTCGGCCTGGCCTGGCGGCTGAGTCCCAAACGTGCTTTCGTCGCTCTGTCTCTCTCGCACTCACGGAGCGTCCCGTACGGGTGCGAGAGAGACAGAGCGACTGCTGGTCTACGGGGTGGGCCGGATGGCCATTAGTATTCGTAACGGAACAGCGCGCGCTTCGTGGCCAGAAAATAGAAAAAAAAAGAGAGAGAAAGCCCGTCAGGTTTATCATTTTTCGCGGCACTGCCTTGCCAAGTTCGTCCTTTTAATTAATACTTAGTCGCCAAGAGTGCCAGTGGGGTGCTAAGCAGTGTTGGACAGCCGGTAGGCATTGGAACGCAGCGCGTGGCAATCACTTTTCAGGCAAAAAAGCAAAAGGGTTTCTAGTTCAAATTTTGGAAAAAGTACAGCGCCCGCGAAAAAGTCTGATCTATTTCCATGGTCACGAGCGAGCAGGAAACTGTTGGACGTGGTCACTGCGTGGTGTACGGCGTCAAGCCACTGGCAGCGAAGGTTGTAGGCGGCGGCCGCGCGATCGCTTCCAGGGCTTCCAGCTCCAGAAGCAGGACTCGCGGTGGCGCCGTGGCGCGCCCCGGACTGGTTTGCGTGCTCGGGGCGGGGCGGGGCGGGGCGGGGCGGGGCGGGGCGGGGCGGGGCGGGCCATTGAAAGCCAATACCAGCACAAACAGGGTCATGTGCTGCTGCTGTTTTCTCCTGGGGCGACACGCGGCTAGACACGTGCCGGCGAACTGTCGTGGGTCCCAGGCAGGCAGGCAGGCAGCGCGGTGCCCTGATGCTGGCCGCACTGGCTTGGCCTGGCCTTTCCCTGGCCAGGACTCACGATTACCGTATCGACCACGTCCCCAAGAATTGAAATAGCTCTCCGCCCCGATGCCAATTAGTTTACCGTGCCTCTGTGTGAGTGTGTGCGCCTGTCTGTGTGTGTGTGTGTCCAAAGACAAAGACACACTCGCACACATTTCCAGCGGGCGGCCATTGTGTCCACGCCGTTTCGCGTATATGTAGTATATCGGGCCGCCACGCCCCGCCACGCCCCGCCCCGCCCCCGTGACGTCACCAGCGCGCGGAGGCCAGTGGCGCCGTAAATAATTGGATGCAGGTCGTGTGCACTGTGTGCCGCTTGCACAATGTATCAACACACACAGACACACACATACACCTAACAGAACGTCGCCGTGCCCCGGCCGGCAACCTGGTATAAAGGTGAAACAAGCTCTCTATGCCGGCTGACACTCCACCATAAAATAAGAAACGGAGCTTTTACTCTGTAATTTTCAATGGCGAAAAAATTGCGACGCTGGGGGAATCGATGTCTTGTTGGCTGGCGGGGTGCGCCGTGGCCTTGGAGCGCCTGAATTAGGTCGCTACGCTCGATGTCAATATTTTGATGGGTCCTGTTGTCTCATCACGGCCCCATCCCCGGCCATGTGTTTGACGACGCGGCCCGGGCCTTTCGGTCCTTTCTCATTTCGGATTTATCGCCCGTATAAAGTTAGTGCCTCTTCGCAACCATGCGCCACGGCCTCGGCAACGGCCTCCAGCGCGGTCTCCACCGCGGCCTCCAGCACGGCCTCCACCACGGCCTCCACCACGGCATCCCACTGCGGCCTCCGCGACGTGCGCGAATGTGGCGGCGGCAAAACGCCGCCAAAGCGACCCCGCCATGCATAGTCCGGCTCATTCCTGCACTCGTGACCAATCCGCGGCCGCGGCGCGCGCTCGGGGGAGACGTGACGAGGAGACGTGACGAGGAGACGTGACGAGGAGACGTGACCCCGGCGTGACCAGCACGGCGGCATCATCTCCCGGCGTACGGTCTTGTGGTGGCCACGGCGAGGATGCGAGGAGTGTGGGTTTCGAGCTCCCCAGCCCGAGCTGTATGGATCTTTTCAGGACGCCAAGAGGCATAGCAAATTTTTATTTATTTTTTAATTTTTTGTAGTGACGTTGAAAATAAGTTTCTGGTAGCGTTTTCTGTTTTTTTACGGATTGTAAAATGCGCTGCTTGGGCTCTGTCTCGCTGTCGCGCCAGCGAGAGAGGTTGCCTGCTGCAGTGCGTGGGAGTCCGCGTGCCGCGTGCGCATGGCATCCTAATGGCATTCACGCGCACGCCCCGCCGCGCCCCGCCCCGCCCGGTTTGTCTAATTGCGGCTGCTTTGCCTGGTCTGCATGCTTTGCCCGCGTCGCTTTGCATACGGCGCCTTATTGCCCCGCCTCGAGATTGAAATGGATGCGGACCATATTTCTCCCTCGCCGCCGCCGCCACCACCACCACCACCACCAGCACCGCGAGGCGGGGGCCGTATTGGCCAAGTGATGAACGATGGTGCCAAATGGGAAGGCTCGCCTCGCCGCTCGCTGTTTTTGCAGTGCGGGCACAGCGCGGCACAGCAGGCGTATTCCGAACAGTGCTTGGCCGGTCCGTCTCCCTCGCACGTTCCCAGAACGCCCCATGAGTGCGAGAGCGACAGGGCGACGATGGCACAACCCTTCGGGAATCTGCCTGCAGGCTTTTGCCCCGGTGCACCGCCTTGCATTGCCTTGCACATATCCTCGCGGAGCAATGCGTTTATCATTTCATTCTTTGACTATAAATCGCGGAGCCCGGCCGTGCAACAACACGCCATTGTGCTGCGGCCGCGACGACGCCGTGCAGTGCCCCGCGCAGTAGCAGTGCTGGACACACTGCCGCCTTTTCCGAAACGCGCGGCGGCCGCGTCGCATCTAGCCGTTATCCTGGAGGGCATCTCCGCGGCGCGGCGCAGCCGGCCAGTCGGGGCTGGCAGCCCTAGGGCCGTGTTGCGGTGCCGGGCCCTGCTGCGCCCTGCTGCTGCTGCTGGGCTGATTCGCAGATAAAATATATCGCGAAACGTTGCCAAAGGCCCGGCCGGTGTGATTTGTGACGCTTGGCGGCTTGGTGCGCGGCTCGCAGCCTGCCGCCAAAACGGAGCAGGGATTAATCTACGTCCGTCCGGAGGAGACGTAAGTGTGTGTGTGTGTGTGGGGGGGGGGGCTGGAAACAAAGGGTGCGCGATATGGAATTCGCGTAGCGTGGAGGGCGGTGAAAGAAGACGACGGGGTGGGCGATTTATGACGTAAGGTTGTAGCCAGGTGGGTTTGCCGTTCGCTGCCGCGCGGACTGCGGACGGTCCAGGGCGAGGGCAGGCCTTTCAGCTCCTCCACTGGAGTCTCCTCGGCGCACGCGGCCGGACGGCGGCCACGACGGCGGGACGAATTTGTGTGACAAACACACCGCATGCCCCCGCCTCCCCGCCCCTCCGGGCCCTCCGGTCGCATGAGGGCCCAGACGCCAATCTTGTCGTCCTCGTCCTCCAATACAGAGTGCCTTTCCCCGAGGGGCGGCTGCCGCTGCAGGAATGCTTTTTGCAAATTTTCTTATCAAACGCGTTTCGGCTTGAGCCGAGGCTTGGGCCACGGCTCCAGCCCGGCCCAGGGCGCAGCAGACGCTGGCTGCCTCCTCTTTGATATCTCGCCGGGTCGGTCCGAGAGGGGCGTCTAGTCTGTTGGAGGCTGGCAGCCATGCTGGCGGGGCGGTCTGAGTGAGTGGCGTCCCGCCCCGCCCCGCCCCGCCCCGCCTCGGCCGACCCGAAGAGCCGACCCGAACGGCAATCGACGTTATTGGCAGCTAATTCGTTTTACCCGCAGACGTCGCCCCGAAGTGAGTCTGCAGACCGAGCTGTCGTGTCGCTCCGTCTCTCTCGCACTCGGGGCGCGGACCGGGCGGACCGCAGGGGTGCGAGAGAGACACGGCGGCGAGCAATCTCCGCCGTACCGACCGGCTCGGCTCGGTTTGCACATGAATATGAATACGAGCCCGTTCCCGCGGCGTGCTTGCGTGCCGCGTGCCTGGCCCGTCTCGCTTGTCGCGAAGCATATTAACGGGCGTGAGTCCGTGCAGTCGGCACTGCACTGCGAGACGGCGGAGCGGAAGGCGGGGGCCGTTTTGCAGCGGAAACGGAACGGGCAGCGGCGTAGCCAGAGTCGGGGCGGCGGGCCGCGGCGGGGCGGGGGCGTTACTTAGGGATACGGCCGGGGGTGGGGTGGGGCCGTGCTCCGCCGTGATACGGGTGCTTTGCGCGCCACGCCGCGCCTCGCCACGCCGGGGAAGGGATGGGTAACGACTTTTGGAGCGCCGCCAGGCAGCGGCTGCCTTTCGGCGTGCCTTTCGGCCTACCCCTGCGAGGCGCCGCGCCGCCGCACGGATAGAGGGTGGAGCAGTGGAGCCTCGAAGCCGCGCCAATCCGAGCGGCCACTTAATCCGCCGCCGCGGCCGGGGATCGAACCCGGGCCCTTGGCGAGGGCTCCGAGGCGGCGTAGGCACTTCCAGCGGCAGGGTCGTGACCTGCCCTTCCGGGGCTCCGGGGCCGGGCCGTGGCAGCAGGCAGCGCGTGGCGGCTGCGGCCGTAATGGTCTTGTGCTCCCCCGGGACGCTCGCGGGGGCGTGCCGTGTTGTTCGGCGCTGCCTTCGTTTCGCGCCCTCTTTCCCCCGATTGCTATGTTTAGCTGCAGGAAAAGCCATCTAGGGCCGCGGCAGGTCCTCGGCGGCGTCGTCGTCCTCGTCGTCACGGAGGCCGCAACGCCGGATGAGCCACAGGAAACGTCAGGTCGCGATGGGTCGCGAGAAAGTCACGTGACGCGCTCAATGAGCCTCCACGACGGCGAGGTGTCCCGGCGCCCTGAGCCGCTACGACGGCGAGGTGGCGCGTCCGTACGCGCCGAGGCAGAGGGAAACCGAGCAGTGCCTGTCCGCAGCCCGGACCGCCTAGAAAGGCGAGCATGTTCCCGCCGCCGTCGGGAGTTGAACCCACGCTCCTTGCTTCTCGTAACCGGCGCGTTAGTCCGCGCGGCCAAGCCGCGTGCCGGGCGTTGCGGCGCCGCGGTGACGCCATCCCCCGCGTGGCCCAGCCACTGGCCCAGCCATTGGCCCAGCCCCTATCGCCGCGCGCCGCGGGGGCCCCGCCGTCCAAGCCGCTTCCATTTGCATACAATATGTGGTGGCCGCGCAATGCGACGCCGCGGCTCCGCGGCGCAATGCCCCCAGTGGCGGTGGCGGCGTGGCGGCCTTGGTGTCCGGGAGGCTGAGCCGGACAGCGCACCGGCCGGCATGAGCCGAGCCGAGCCGAGCGGTGTGCAGTAACGGGACGAGATCGCATCTGCCGCGGCCTGTACCACCGTGTCCACCGTGTCCACGGTGCCCGTGTCCACTGACCCTTCCCGCTCTCGAGGCCGCTCACGCCGAAGGACAGGCAGACATCGCCAAAGTCCACGAAAACGCGGCTGTGGAGAGACTAACTTGAAACGAATTGATAACGAGAAGCTTATGTTTGAGTAATGAACTAAAGCTCTCTGTGAATGTAAGGTCTCTTGTAAAGGCGTGACTTCTTCTGTAAACGGAGATCCCTTGTGAGTAAGAGCCGAGATCCCTCGTGAAAAGACGCTCCCTCGCCCTTGCGACAGCAAGCACCCTCGCAATGACGAGCTCTAGCGTGCAAACCGAGGGCCTCGCCGCTCTCGCTCCCCGGTGGTCGCAGTGGTCGTGTTTCGTTTCCGGCCAAGGCCGGATGGGGCCGGCACGGCACGCTCTGTCTCTCTCGCACCCTTACGGAGGGCCCCACGAGTGCGAGAGAGACAGAGCGAGACTCTTCTGAATGGTTCGGCAGGCAGGCTGGCAATGGGCGGCGCGTTGCGTGATTGGCCAGCCTGTTTGCCATGCGCGGCGCGCCATCGCCGCGGATCGGCGTTTCGGCGTGCGCGTCACGCCCGGGACGACACGCGCGTGCCTTGGGTAACGCCTGGCGGGGCGCCACGGCACGCCACGGCACGCCGATCGAGACACGCGTCAGCGCGTCACGCCACTGGGAGCACGCCGCTCAAAAGTTTGGCGCCGTCAGGGACTCTCGGTGACCTGGCCATGCCGTGGCCATGCCGATGGACACGAAGGCCCTCCTCCAGGCCGCGGCGTGCCGCGCTAAACGGTTGCTCAACGGCCGCGGCGCGGGTGGCGCGCGGCGCGGCACGGCGTGGCATTGAGAGTCAAGCAACGCGATAGACGATAGACGCGATAGATTAGCGCGGCGCCGTCAACGACTCGGCGCTGCATTTTGCAAGCAGCGATACGACGACAGAGACAGCATTAGAGGCGCATTAGCGGATAGTTAGCCTTACGCCTGCCTGTGGGAACCGCGCGGAGCCTGCGCCCGGCCATGGCCCCGCCCCGCCACCCCGCCCCCGCGGCGCACCGCCACGCCGCGAAGCACCACGACGACCTGCATGATGTGCAACTCGTCGAACTCGCCGTCAAATCGGGACCTGTCAAGAGACCGCGAAAGACTTGTCCGCCAGCCCGAAGATGCCGTCGAGCTGCAGGGAGGCTGATTGGAAACGGCGGAGCGGAGCGCCCGGCGGGTAGGCAGCCACTCCGGAGCGCGTGCACGGCTGCGCGCGGGCGGCCTACCTCGCAGGCGTCCTCATCCCAGACTCGTCCCAGAACTGACAGTGTTTTGTTTTGGTTGTTCCAGAGCTGGCCGGGGCGCCACCTACTCGGCGGACGAGGAGCCCAAGTCGTGCTGCGGGGTGTTGGTGGGGCAGCCCGTGTCCATCCGGTGGTTCATCCTCCTCATCCTCCTGGTGGGGCTGTGCTGCGCCGTGGTCGGCACCGTGCTGGGCGCCATGAAGGCCTCCGGCAGGGAGCACCTCACCGTCTCGCTGCTCATGATAGGTAAGTCGGAGTAGGGGCGACCAGGGTGGGTGCCGTTCTAAGAGTCCATGTCGGGGCTTTGCACACAGGACAACAACAAAATGAACAAAGTACGCATTTTACGTGTCTCCTGCCGTTCGGGAGTCACGGAAAAGCCCGAAGTTTGCTTTAGTTGGCGGAGAGGAGCGCAGAGGAGAGGCCAGCGACCCGCGCTTTGTCCGCGCCGCCGCCTTTCTCCGCCGGTAAACGGTAAACGCTCCGGCGACTTGATTCTTGATTCGACTTTAACGCCTTGCCGACGCTGGAAGGCTGAGGCCGGAAGCGGCCATTCTCTGCCGAACGCAATGGCCGCCATTACGGGCCATTCCTCGCTCGGCTGCCCGGCTGGGGCAGGCTGCCCATTGCCCGTGGCTCGGACGACCGGACGACCACAGCGCACAGTGGGCCAGAAGACCGGTGGAGGCGGACAAAACTCCACACGCGTTTTGAGCTGCAGAGTCGCTAAATGGTTCTCGAACCGAACGTGTGACCCCACCAATGGATTGCTCTCCGAACGAGGAATCCAATGGTGGGGTCACACGTTCGGTTCGAGCCCCATTTAGTGACTCTGGAGCTCAAAACGCGTGTGGAGTTTTGTCCGCCTCCACCGGTCTTCTGGCCCACTGTGCGGCGTGACCCGCACCGGCCAGACACCACCAGTGACCACAGACTGCAGCGGCGGTGGACTGATGCCGCGCAGCGTTTCGTCGCGCTGTCCCTCTCGCACCCACGCGGGACGCTTCACGAGTGCGAGAGAGACGGTGGCAGTGTGAGCGTGAGCAGCGCGGTGTCCATGGTCAGGGAGGGGCCGTGCCGTGGGGTCGACTCGTGCCTCGTTCGTGCTGCAGCCGGTTGCCTTAGGCACCAGACCGTACCGCAAGCCCTGTCTGTCTGTCTGTCTGTCTGTCTGTCTGTCTGTCTGTCTGTCCCTCCCCTACTTCAACCTCCTTCCCTTGGTGACCATGACAAGCGAAAAGAGCAACAAGAAAATGTCGCGCGCGTTTCGAGATATCGGATCGCCGAAACACGTCCCAACGCCCCCCCCCCTCCCCTCCCCTCGCTGCTCCCCGATTCCCGCCAACGACGGCACGTCGCGGCGCTCTGTCTTTTTGCGTTTTTCCGTCGGGGGCGTGGTCGCCCCATCGGCGGAGGCTGAGGCTGAGGGTGCGAAGGAGCGGCGGACTTGTGGATCCTTCCGCGGAGAGGGGCGTGGGGGCAGGCCGCCCAGGCCACTGCGTCGCGACAGCGACAAGGGGTGGGGGGTCGTCGCGCCAGACCTGACAGCTACTTACGTTAATTAGACACCCCTTACGGTGGGCCCCCGAGGGGAGGGGGAGGGGGGCGACGTGCGTGCGTGTCTGAGAGGGTGTGCCGCGTGTACACTGGGAATGAAAATGTATCGCCGGGCCTGGCCGGGCCTGGCCGGGCGAGGGGATCGATGCCCGGACTTGCGACACTCTGCGGTGGACCTGTCCCTCTCGCACGCCGTGCGGAACGCCCCACGAGTGCGAGAGAGACAGAGACTACTGTTCGGAATGGGCCTGGCCAGGTTTCCCTCTCCAGCCTTCATCACACCGTGGCACACTGCTGAGCTCGCCCAGAACTAGAGTGTGGGAACTTGCAGCAGTGCCGGCCAAGCGGCGGCCAGGCGGCCTACCCC
Source organism: Thrips palmi (assembly GCF_012932325.1). Taxonomy (NCBI): domain Eukaryota; kingdom Metazoa; phylum Arthropoda; class Insecta; order Thysanoptera; family Thripidae; genus Thrips; species Thrips palmi. The sequence goes on from NW_023144628.1 coordinate 7,662,956, forward strand.
TGTCCCTCCTTGCTGCCCACGACCTTCACCCAGTGCCCCCTCCCCCTCCAAAACTAAGCAGTGGCGGTCCGGGCCGCCTCTGGGCCGCGCTGCATCTGCAAATGGCTTCATTTCGTGCCGCCCCCTTTTTCCCTCTCGTAATTCCTCCGCGGCTTGAGGCCGAGCAGTGGCTCTCGCACGCCTGCGCGGCACCTGGTGCGTGCGAGCGAGACGGAGCGACGAGTGCCGCCGCCCGTTCCGTTCGATGGACTGTAATTAAAAAAGGGGCCTCGTGGTTTTGCTGGTTTTGCGCGCCGGTCGGTGAAAACGCGCGGCGCCGTGTTGCCGGCGGCGGCGCGGCGGGCTTCCCTAGCCAGCACGTCTCTCTCGCACCCTCGCGGGGCGCTGCGTGAGTGCGAGAGAGACAGGGCGGGCCAGCTGCGTGGCGGTGGCGCCGCCGACTGCCGGGCCAGAGGCGCAGCGCCAGCGCCCATCAAACGCTAATCAACTGGCCTGGGGGACGGGCGCGGCACGGGGGTGTTGGTGGCGGGGAGGGCGAGGAGGAACAGGACACGGCGCCGCTAATGCGCTGGTCATCGGTTGCACAGCGCGCTGCCGTGGCCGCCGTGGTCGTGCGGTTGCAGTCATTGCAAGATAACGTCACGGTCGCGGGGCGAGGTGGGGCGGGGCGGGGCGGGGCGAGGCGGGGCGGGGCGGGGCGGGGCGGGTCGGGGCGGCCAGTGGGAGGCTGGAGCAAGAAGTCTCACTTTCTCCCGTGGCGCCCCCGTCATCCGGCGGTCCGTGTTGGCGGCGCACTGGACGCAGTGCGGGCCGGGCCTCCGGGTTCACGGAGCAGACGCTCTGTCTCTCTCGCTTCCATAGGGGACGGCCTGCGAGAGACAGAGCGACGGAAACGACTCTCGGTCTGCTGCCCTGCTCCCACCTCCCGCACCTCCGCCTCCAGCATCGTGGCCACGCTTATCGCGCGTCGATCGCCGCCGAGCACTGCGCCGTCATCTTCCGACACACGGCCTGCGCGGCCTGCGCGGTCTCCACGGCCCCAGGACGCGGGGCAGCCACGGCGGGCCGGGGCGAACGCGTTCCATAGCGCACCGCCTTTACATAAGGCGGCGTTGTTAGCAGGGCGCGCGGCCACGGCCTGCTAAACTGGAAGGGAAACGAACGAGACGTTTATCGCAAGGCGCTGCTGCTGCCTGGCTGCCAGCCCGGCCAGACCGGTGGCCGGCCGGTGATGTCTTACGCCCGGCCGCGCAGGCAGACTGGCAGGCAGGCAGGCGCGCTGGCAGGCAGCCGGGCCGGGGGTCGTAACAGTAAACAGGCGCACCCCGCCCCGCCCCGCCCCGCCCCGCCGCTAGCTTTCGCCGTGATGCTGCGCGACAACGAGGAGAAAAAGAGTCGTGACACACCTGGCCGGGGCCGGTACGGGGTAGGCGACGGTGCCAACGACAGCCAAGGCAGCCAACGGCCGAACAAAGGCAGCCCCCGCAGCGGACTGAGTCCGGGAGTCGTTTTCGTCGCTCTGTCTCTCTCGCACTCACGGGGCGTCCCGGATAGTGCGAGAGAGACAGAGGGCCCTCGGAAGCGCCGAGACAGCTAAAGGTAGCCAACGGCAGGCAGAGGCATTTGGCGGAGGCAGCTGAACGGGAAGCCCGGGGCGACCAGAGGCAACCGAGGGCAATCAAAGTCCGCCTCAAAGGTTGCCGAAGGCCTCACCGAAGGCCGGGGGCGGCCGCGTTTTATGGACTTCGCGGAGCCGCCTCACCGCCTGCGAGTAAAAACGTCCCGGAGGCCGGAGGAGGCGCCGGAGGAGGCGCCGGAGGGCCCCAGCGCCACGCTGCGCCAAGCCCAGTGGAAACAAAAACAAAAAGCGCGTGGGCGGGGCGGCGGGGCGCAGCGGGATTCGAACCCGGGGCAAGACGAGCCGAGGCGGGGCGGGGCGGCCGTCACGGTGCGGGGCTGCGGGGCTTTCGATGCGCGGCGCGCGGCTTTCGCCCGGAGAGCGTAATAGGAATCCTCTTGGCCAGGAACATGAGTCGAGTCGGCCTGGCAGCACTGCTGGGCCCAGGGCAGCCAGGGCAGCATGAAAGTGAAACTACGTTGCAGGTCTTGCCTGCCTGGCGCCTGCCCGGCCGCCCGGCCGCCAGGGTGCACGCGCACTGATCAACACGCTGCACTGGACCCAATCACCTTAAGCGGATTCCGAGCTGCAGCCTGCAGCCCCATTCCGGACGCTCTGTCTCTCTCGCGCACATGCGGCTTGGCGCGCTTCGCGTGGGAGTGCGAGGGAGACAGAGCACAAGCCGGCTGCCGGCCGGTCCGTTCTGCATGCCGCCGTGCTTTTCCCATTTATTTTTGCAGCTGCAGCTCAGCGAGGGGGAGTGCAGGGCAGGGCACTAACCGAGATGGGGGCCTATGGGGCGTCCCGGATCGAAGTCCTCGTGCATGGCTGCGGCGGCATACGGGCCGCTGTTATGGGCATTGGCCAATGGTGCATCCGACGGCACCGCACTGCACTGCCGCTGCGGCACTGCAAGCTGCAACGCCCTGCAACGCCCTGCAATGCCCTGCAATGCCCTGCAATGCCCTGCAACGCCCTGCCTGCCCGGGGCGGCCAGGAGCGGTCAGCAAACGGGCTGCCTGTGTCGGCATGAATGAGGCTGTGGCCGTGCAGGCCGTGCTGGCCGAGCAGGCCGAGGTCGGGGGGGATTTCCCTTGCAGATGAGAGCCGAGGCCCAAAGGCTCGCCACGCCACTGGGCGGAGGCCGGGCCAAGGCCCTACTGTGTGATAATAGCCACGAGGACTGTCCCAGCCCGCCCCGCCCCGTGAGGAAAAGAAGAATAATAAAAGAGGGCGAATCTTGTAAATCACTTTTCCGAATGCAGATAGCGAACGTGGCCGTTAATTTATGGCCTCGGGGCGAGGAGGCCCGGCGACGCGGACCCGGGAAAGCTCCCCGGGAAGGGGGGTGGCGGAGGGCGAGGCGGGGAGGTCCCCGTGTCAGCGACGCCGGCGACGCCAGGGTAGCGCCAGCGTAGCGCCAGCGCAGCCGGGAGGACCGTTTTATGCATGTCGTGCTTGTTTGAAAGTCTGTGCGAACGCCTCGCCTCTCTCGTCCCGACTCGGCCAGGTCCGCCAGGTCCTCCAGGTTTCCCGAATAATGCAATGAGATACCGGTGTAAGCGCGCCGCCGTGCCGCCGTCCCGCCGTGCGCACAGGGTGCGCTTTCCGCCTTGGTTATTAAAACAGTTTGCGCGGCGGCGCGGCGGCACGGCGGGGCGACCAAGGGCGTGGCGGTGCCGAGGAGATCCGGAGCCACTTGCGCCGTTTATCCACCGCGACGCTGCTTCCGAAGACGGCTTTCGTCGCTCTGTCTCTCTCACTCCCGCGGGAAGGGAAGTTCCGCAGGGGTGCGAGAGAGACGAGCGACGAAAGCGGTCCTCGGAAGCAGCCTGCAGGGCGAGCTGGGCACGACGCCGCCGTCGTCGTCGGCCAGGACGCCGTCGTTGGAATATGGAGATGTCTCGTTTGACTGTGCCGCCACGCCGGAGGGGCCGGAGCGGCCAAAAGTAATGGCGACACAGCCAGCCGGAGATGGAAACGAAACCGACTCCCCTCCGCCCTCCGTCCGCCGTCGCGCACCTCATGGCGTGATCCGCATAATACAGTACGCGGCCCGGCCTCCAAGTGCACCCCGAGGAGGGTTTGGCGCCGCGTTGCGCGCTGCACGCGCCAGTCTGCAGCCGGTCTTTCGTCGGCCGCGCGCCCTCCGCGGCCCTTCCAGGCCCTTCCAGGCCCTTCCAGGCCCTTCCAGGCGCGACTTCCCCCTCCACTCCTCCGCGACTGTTCCGTTCGGCCGCTCGATTGGCTGTCATGCCAACTAGTCTGGCCCTATCTGTCCTGGTGGGTCCCGTCGCCGTCTGGCTGGCTGGCTGGCCGCCGTGCCCCTCGGCCGGGCTCGGCCGGGGCCGTCTTTAAGCCTTTACAGCCCTGGGTCGTCCTTTTTGTTCCTCCCTCGGCGGCGAGGCGGGACGGGGTCCCACTCCGTTACCGCCCCCGCCGCCCTCCCTCTGCCTCGGCCCCAGCAAAAGATAAAGAAATGTTCACTTGATAAAAGTTGGGGATCGCACTTTCACCCGAACATCGCGTCGCCAGTCTGCTGGAAGCGTTCCGAGGCAGGGCGGGCAGGGGGGGGGGGGGGCCTCGAGCTGTAAGGCGGTGGCAGCAGCGGGCTCATATCCTGCCCGGGAGTGTGTGTGAGGGAGATTGTGTGTGTGTGTGTGTGTGTGTGTGCGTGCTCCAGGGCTGGACGTGGTGCGGTGCAGGAACGCAAACCGCTTCATTTTCTCGCTGGCGCCGTGCCCCTCCGCGCCCCGCCGTACCCCGCGTGGCCCTCGGGGGGGCTCCAGACCCTTAGCAGGTCGGGCCCCGCCAGCCCCGCCAGCCCCGCCAGCCAGCCTCGCCTGTGCAGCGCGGCGCGGCGTGGGTAGTTGCTAGGCCGGCGCAGGGGCGAGTGCTGCCGTGCTGCCCTCGAGCCGCGAACGGTTTCGCCTCTAGTTTGGCCGGGCCGCTGCTGGCCGGGGGCTGGCCGGGGGTTGGCCGCAGATGGCTGCAGAGCGATGCCGTCCGAAGGATCGTTTTGTCTCTGTCGCACCCATGGGCCCTTCCGTTGGTGTGGGAGAGAGGCAGAGCGTCGGCCCGCCCTGCTGCCCCTCTTCCTCGCGTAATAGAGCACCCCAGACTTGCTCTCCTCGTCCTTGAGTCCTTGCCGGGGAGCCTGGAAATAAGATCGGCGCGGGGGGCCTTGGAGACGCGTTAGAGCGCGCGTATACCCATGCGCCAGTGCCCCGCCCCGCCCCGCCACGGAGCCCGGGCTAATATTGCCCCGGAGTTCCCGCATCCCGCGCACCCCGCCACGCCCCGCCCCGCCCCGCCACGCCCCATCTCGCGAGCTGGGGCAGAGGCACTTGCATGGCGTAACGCCACCGCCCCGCGCACTGCAAAAGGGGCTCGATCCATCAAACTAGCTCTCTCTCCTTTTGTCACACACACACACACACACACACACACACACACACACACAGCCAGAGGCGCTACTCTCTCACACACACACACGCGCGCGCGGGCGCGGAAAAATTGTATGGTGGCAGCAAAGTACATAGCCCAGCAGCGACATAAAAAGGCGGTGCCGCACGTTGTTGTTGCCGCTGTTGTTGTTTTGTTTCATGCCGCAGTGTGCCCAGGTGGCGCCACCCTCCCCCTCCCCACCATTCCCCGCCGGACCACAACTTGCCGTGGTCAGCTCCAACTTTACTAATTTAACGATGGCGCCGCGCCGCGGTGCTCTCCAATGCCGATACTGCACACCTGCTGCCGGTGCTGTAGACTGATTCCGAGAGTCGTTGTCGTCGCTCTGTCTCTCTCGCACCTCTACGGGACGCGGCGTGAGTGCGAGAGAGGCAGAGCGACGAAGACGACTCTCGGAATGAGTCTGCTGCTGTAGCTGACCCCCGAGCGACCGGCCGCGCGCCGCAGCGTCCCGTCGACGCGGTGGACACGCCGTCTGCACGCTCTTGTTTGAGTAATGAATGCTGCCCCCGAAGCCCGCCCTGGTGGAAGGGCTGAGGTGCCCCGCCCCGCCCCGCCCCGCCCCGCCCCGCCCCCTCGCCACTCGGCACGCCGCGCTAAACAACCCCGTCCCTTTCGTAATTTCTCCGGCCGGCGGCGCCACGCGGACTCAGGGCCTCTGGGCTCGCGCTGCCTGGCCTGGCGCAGCCCGGCCCGCTATAAACCCAGCAAGTTAAGACGTTATGTCCAATTAGCCGACTCAGCGGGCGGGGCGGGGCGCGGCGGGGCGCGGCGGGGCGCGGCGGCAACCCGCGGTGCTGCCCTGCACTGGGAAGGCGCGGGGCTGCCTACCCGCACGGCGCTCTGTCTCAGCTATTGCTGTCCGCCAGAGCGATGCAGCGCCGTCCTTTACCGCGAGGCCTCCGTCTTCAGCGTCGCCTTCCCGCTGGGAATGCCCCTTCCCGCTGAGCAGACAGACACAGACAGACAGACAGACAGACAGACAGACAGACAGCGAAATATCGAGGAATCCGAGTCCCCCGATGATGAAATAGCTGCCTCTCGAATGCGATAATCGAACGTCCTGCGACGAGACGACACGGACAAAAGCCCCGCACATTTTGCCGTCATTTTCCACCACTTGCCTCGTTTATTTATTTTGTGTGATCCGCCGCTCCGTTTAGAAACCCTCCTTTTTCGCGCTGCCTGTGTAGATGACTACGGCATGCTTCATTGCTTCGTCCCATCCCTCTCCCCCTTTTCCTATGGCACACGTGTGCACCCGTTCACACACACACACACACACACACATTCACAATAACATTGCTCGCCGAGCTTGGAGTCTGTTGCCAGCCAAACGCAATTCTTCCGCGCATCTCTGTGCGCTGCGTCTCCGTCGCCTCTCGCTGCTCTCGCTCGACTGGCCGAATCAGTTCAATTTGTGCCGCGTGCCCTACCCCCTCTCCCTCTCCCTTTTTGTCTTTCTGCGTTTGCTCTTGTTTCACCGTGGTGGTGGTGTTGGTGGGGCGAGGGGGTCGCGCAGAGCTTTTGAAACCAGGACGAGAGTCCTTCAGCTGCCCGACCCCGTAATATACGCAAAGTGGGCGCAACTTGTACTTCGGTCCGGGTGTGGGGGCGTCGGGGGGCGCGTCCAGCATATGGCGGCCCGGCGCCCTAGCCGTCTGGGGCGGGGCGGGGCGGCGTCGGCTCGCTTTTCAAAGGCTGCTTCATCACTCCGCCAGTGAATACATTAAGGGGCCTCATCAGGCGGCCTCTGCCTCATGACTATTTCACCAGAAGTGTCCCTCCAACTTGGGCGTGGCCGGGCCGGGACGGGACGGGACGGGACGGCCCGAGGACGGGGTGCCCGACGATCATCCGGACCAGCGGGGACCTTTTGACCGGTCAGTGGGTTAACTCCGCCACTGCCGCGACGCGTGCAAAACGAGCTGGCTGGCTGCCTGGCTGGCTGGCTGGCTAGCCGGCTCGACCGGAAGCCCGTAGACCGGAAACAAAGCCCAGCCTTTCCGAACGGGCCTCTACGTCCCCGGCGTCGGCTGTCCGCCGCAGGCCGCGGGCCGAGCCGCTGGCGGTGCGAGAGAGAGAGAGAGAGAGAGAGACGACCACCGCCGCGCCCAGAGGGCCGAGAATCCCACCCCCGCCAGGAGCGGCCCGCGCCTCCTTTGTAAACATGCAAACAATCGGCTTGCGCCCCCCCCCCCCCGCCTCCTCTTTTTCTACCCCTTCTTTAGTTGTTGTTTTTTGTCGGGACCTGCACCGTTCGAACTTGCGATTGAATGCGGACGGCAGAGCCTGCAGAGCGAAGCTACTTCGCTGCCAACGGAACGGTACAGCAGCGCCGCATCTGTCCTTGTTTTGTTTTCGTTTTTTTTTTTCGGTCGTCGGTCCCGTCCGCTCCTCGAGACGTCTCGGTGCGCCGTGGTGCGCCACTGCCTCGCGGCCCAGTGCCCTGGCAGCCCCGCCATCCCCGCCATGGGTCATCCGCATCAGGGCCCCCCCCCCCCCTCCCCCGTGATCCTTTGTCTCTTTGCTGCGACCCGTGATTTGTCGGGTCGTTCCTTCACGCCGCAAGGACGCCCCCCACCCCATCATGGAGTACACTGGAAGCAAGGACGCTCCCCCGGATAAGCCTAATCCAATGTGGCGAGACACTTTCTTGAGACTGTGCCAATGCCCAAATGCCGCGCCATGCTGTGCGTGTGTGTGTGTGCTTGTGTGTGTGTGACCTCGCCGTTGCGTTGCCCAGCCCACTCCCTGCTACCCTTCTTCATGAGGGTTGGAAGCAGGCCCCCCGCCGCACCCCCCGCTGTGTCGTGTCCCCGAGGGGGGGGGGACCCCCGTCGCCTGTGTCCTGCCGTCCTCGGCCGAGTCCTCGGCCCCCTCGCGCTCTTTGGCGAGTCAGCACGCCTGCAGGGTTAGGCAGCCCGCATGAGTGTGTGTCTGTGTGTCTGCCACTCCCCGCTCACTGGATAATTGTACCTGGAACAGAAAAGAGGGACGAACACGGCATCTCAGTCGGCCCCGGATGACCATGTAATGTATCGTCTGGCTCAGGGAGCCCTCTCGGTGGACAGAAAAACATCCCCAGCGTTTGCCCAGAGTTGGTGCAGCCACCGGCAGTCATTTTCTGCCCCGCTGTCCTCCTTTTTATTAATGTCCAGAAACTTGGCCGGGAATTGTTGCCAACAAACGGCGGGCGTGCCTCGTGGTGGTTTGGCGGGGCGCTTAGCGCGGTACTTAGCGGTCGCAGCCCCCCCCCCCTCCCACCGTCGTCTGTTTCCCCTCCGTCGCGCGGGAAATTCAAACGCCGCCTGTCGGCTGATGCGATTTGTCGCTGATAACTTTAGGCGCGATGGATGGGGTGGAGGATGGCGGCATGCCACCCGTGGGGGTGGGGGAGGGGTGGGGGAGGGGTGGGGGTGCTAAGGGCCCCCCAAACGACAGACCTCGAATCAGACACATCAAGAGTCTAGGACTCTGTGTTTGTTCTTTGCCAACTGGCGGGCCGGCCACGACGAGCGCCCGGCCTGGGAGGCCATCCCGCGGCACGCCCGTGCTCGGCGGCCGTGCCTACAGCCCGCCCCGCAGGCGCTCTGTGGTGGTCCTCCATTTTCGTCGAACAAAGCAACAAAGCCAAGGCTAACACCATGGTTTTCCCGCGTTTCGGGCAAAAATATTAAAATTGTCAAATTAAGGTGTGTTGTCTTGGAGCACTCTGGTTGCGCGCCGGGGGGGCTGGGCGGGCGGGGGCCTCAAAGTGCTGCACCGCGGCTGAGGGGGCGAGGCAAGGTGAGGCCTGCGGATCGTTGGATCGTTTATCCAGCCGCCAGGTAAAGTTTGGGCGAGAAACTGGAACTCGAGACTGCCTGTCCGTGGATGCGCCCTGGCAGCACTGAGCAGCCCAAGCCAGGCCAAGCGAGGCCCTCAAGGTGAGCGAGCCTGGCAGATAGGTTCGGAGGGGCGCTGCTAACTTAGCAGGCCGGGCCTGGCTGCGCTCTGCGCCTGGCTGGGTGAGGGTGACAGGGCCGGTCAGGGGCGTGGCGCGAGGCCTAGTCAGCGAAATAACTTGGCATCGGGCCTGAGCCCCCCTCCTCCCTCCCTCCCTCTGTACTCCCTCTCCACCCCCTCTCCACCCTGCACCAAGGCGCCGAGTCCGCTCCATGGCAGCCTAGATTCTACACTGCCAAAAGCTCGACTCGGTTTCACCCCCGCGGGTATTTGAACCCGCGGCCGCTGGTCAGACCGCGTGCGCACTGTGCGCTCGGCCGGCGGCTCATGTCGGTGTTGTTTGTTGTGTTGCAGGCGTCGGCATCGTGCTGGTCACCGTGTCGGGCGTGGCGTGGCGGCTCACCTCGCACGACGCGCCCTCGTGCCGGGTCATGCTGGGCATGGCGAGTGGCGACGAGGCGGCGTCCGAGCCCAACCGCCGGTTCGTCCCGAGGCTGCCACCATCCTACGGCCGTCCGCACCACCCCTATGCAGGTCAGCAGTAGTGTGAGCGTCTCTGGCGGCCCGCCCGCGCCCCGCGCCCCACGGCCCACGGCCTCTAACCCTGCCTTGCTCTGCTCTTGCAGCCATGATGTACCCGGAGTTCCAGTACCGGCCGCCGCCGCCGTCCTACCAGGCGTCCATGCAGGAGTACCGACTGCGGCTGCTGCTGCTCGACAGGCACCCGGGCGCCGGCGTCGCCGGGGTCGCGGCCCCCGCGCAGTCCTCGGCCGTGTCGCCGCCGCCCACGTACCGGTCTCACGCCGGCAGCCTCCTCAGGTCGGTGTGCCTCACTCAAATCTCCGCCAAAGTCCAAGGTTGGCCTGTTTCGCACGAACTTGTCTGATGGTTCCACCTGTCTGTTGCAGGGCGCCGTTGGGATGCCGACGGGAGGTGGCCGCGTCGGAGTACAGCCGTCCACCGAGCTACCGGTCCAGGACCTCGTCCACGAGGCCTTCCCTGGAGCCGGGCGGGGGCGGCGGCTCTGGTGGCGGCGGTCTGGCGGGCAGCCTGGCGGGTGCGCTGGCGGGCGCGCTGGGGGCCGCGGGGCTGCACTCCAGGACGGGCTCCGTGGGCACGGACCACTCGCTGTCGCTCTCGGACGTCGGCACCATCGGCACGTGCCCGCCGCAACCAGTGTCGGTCATCAACGTCGGCGGCGACACAGGCGACAGCGTCAAGCGCGACCCGGACTCCGTGCAGGAGGTAACGCACTGGCCTGGCACTCTGGCTCTGGCATGCCTCTTCCTATCCCTGCTCCGACAGCTGATTGTGACTTCTGCTTGTGCAGGTCTTCGCCATGACGGGCGGCGATCCGGCTGGCTCCACGCTGCAGATGATGCTGCGAAAGGGTGACAGCGGATCCCCTACGAAAGATGCAAACCTAGTCACCATTGTACAGACGAGTAGCACGGGCAGCACCCTGCCGCGTGTCCTCCCCCACCCCCATCGGCCCCATCGGCCCTCGCAGGACCCGGCCGCCCCCGTCATCGTGACGGTGTCGGGCTCCACCACCACGTCCATGCCCGTGCCCATCTGCCCCGACAACACCGAGATGGAGATCCTCGCGCACCTCTGACGCCGGGCCGGCTGCCGGGACCACCGGTTGCCACCTGAGGCGGCAGCCTCCGAAGGTGCGGGAAGGGCCAGGGCCAGGGTTGTCAGGAGCCGGAAGAAACCAACGACTTCTCTCAGAGAGTTGAAATTTTTGGCAGACTTAGACTTTTCCGCTTGGGAGCGCTGTCTGCCGTGGATTCAAGTCATGGATGGAAGTTGACAGTTTTTGCTTCCTGTTGTGACGGCTCACCAGCTCTTTCTTTCAGTATTTTTTTAACAGATGCAAAAGAAATACTTAACCAGTATTTTGAATAAAGCTGCAGCGCATTATGTTGCGCGGGTAAAACAATTATTTTGGTTTAGTCATACTAAGCTGGCTTAGTGATCAAAGTGACCATATCATCAATGTATTTTAAGACTCTGTATCCATATTGCTATTATTAAGGCTTCCCAAACCTTGTCTTATGTGGCTATTATTTAATGACATACTTGGCTGACAGGAGAAAATGAATTTTGTTGAATTTAAGAGAACGCCATATTTTAAATTTATTGCTCTAGAAATTCTTACCATCAGTTCAATTAATTGCCTCATCTGTGAGTTGCTGCTGAGCTTGTACCCTGTTTTCTTTCTAGGAAGCAAATCTAAAAGTGCAACATTTGCAAAAGGCAATTTAAAAGGCAGAAAACTTGGAGTTAAAGCAATTTATTGCTCCTCATTGTGTGCCATTCCAGTTTCTTGTCAGTTTAAATTTCTGCTCATTCTGCATTTCTGGCTAAACTTGATGTGAATGAATACTGTTTCATTGCCATGTTTTACCATCGGGTGAAATTATGCAACTCATTGATTCAAAGCATTTCATTGTTTCTTACAGCCATCATGCAGTCATTATTGTACTCGATTGAGTTTTTGTCTCAAGTTGACTTGAGCATTGTCTTATATTAAGACGGTACCTTGTACACAACAGTGTCATAGGGAGTTGTTAATTCGAAAGTAGCATGTAATTCATGTTGTATGAAGTCAAATGTCTATCCCTTTGTAAGTTGATTATTTTCCTAATTCAAAATCCTTCATTGTTCTTTTTTTTTGTTTTCCCCCTTTTAATTTTGATTGCCTCATAGATTTTCTTCTTGACTATCCTAACTTTACTTGTTCATTGCCAGAGTTTCTAAGGATTTCCCAAATGATCTACGGTGCCAGTGCTCTAAGGCACACCATGTTACCTGAATCATAGATAGTTAATTGTTAATATTGTTTTTATGTATACAGAGACAATTCAATTTGGAAGTTGTTTTTGTTATTGTTGTTTGTTTTTCCCAGTTTTTGGCTTCTGAATTATTTGATGTTCCTTCATGAGAAGTGGCTCTGATTGTCTTAAGTGATTCCAACCATTCTTCTGAATTTGACATTTAGATGCCTACCATTCCATCAGTCTGTACTGTCCTCGAGAAAGCATGTCAATCAAATAAGAACATTCGAATGCTCTGACCACCAAATCCTGTTGATCATCTCAATGTGTAAATATGTACTCTAGTGTGTATGAGATTCAAGGTGCCGCCTAAAATTGGCAGTTCCTGCTCAAAGTGCTGAATAGCTCTTGTGAAGCCCATAAGAGTTAAATGTGTGTTCCTTTAAAATGAGAAAGAAGAATTATAATATAAATGGTGATATGTAGAAAGAGATGTTCTATTCATAGAGAAAATAAAACTTTATGTTTTTTTAATCAGCATATGTATTATTTTCAAATTTATAGGTATGAAACATGGATTTTAAAACTACACACATACAGTGTGTTTGTAATTAATTTTAATCTTAAAGATTGTTGTGCACTCCACGAAACATAACAAACGAGAGCTCACCCTTTCCCTTTCTTTCTGATTCAGGACACTGTTCTACTTCCATTCAATAATTCTAAACAAAACCAAGTAACAGACTAGACATTTAACAGGCAAAATCTTAAACAGAATTAATATCCGCTCAGCAAACCAAAGTGAGTTGAAAGTACAAACAGCTATATTCATATTTCGAAACTCAAACACTAGTTTATACGTTAGTTAAGGACACTTATAACAAGAAAAATGAAACACTTCAAAACAGCATCAGTCTTGATGCTCACAAAACAGAAAAAACTTTGGAATGTCAAGAGCCAATATTTAATAAAGAAAGAAAATGGCAGTGATAATCAGCTCCTACAGTTGCATTGATAAGATCAATCATTACACATGAGCTTCAACAAAAGTCTGTTAACATTCAAATAACGTTAATAAAACAAGAAGTTTAAAGAAACATCTTCATGAAAATAATTAAGTATTCATGGACAGGGAAGCCCTCAATTAAATGAAAAACAAAGACGAAGTAAGTAGATACCTTAGTCCACAAAGAGTGACATCTACAATGAAGGTCTTGCAACACTTGAATGCTTTGTCATGTTTGTTCCGCAATGTACTTGCAGTGTGTCCAGACTGCAGTTAGTTCACACAGCCTCTTTCAATTCAATGTACAGAACTAAACCAACCATAGCAAGTCGTCAAGTAAAAAGATGCAAAAGAACTAAAAATAAAAAAAGGTGTAGGTAAATACAAAAATTAAAGTCATACTTAAAAATAGTAAAATAGGAGAAGCCTTGAAGAAGTAAGTACTGACACTGGTATAGAAAAAACGTCGAAAAAATTTATTTGCTTATCTTAACATATTCTGATGTAAACAAATCAATGAAATCGCATCAAGTACGATTCTTTTAAAAATAATGAGCGTAAGAACAAAAACTACAACATAAGAATAAAGCTTATACATTGAACAATCTCAATACCTGCAGGAATGTGCATAAAACATTTAACAATGCAACTTCATTTCATAAGCCATGGCACATTTCTGCATGCTGACACATTCTATGTCTTTGTACATTACCAGTGCTTTACTACTTTTGCGACATATTTGCTTCTCTTTGCTAAATCAATCACATAGAGAAAAGGGTACCAAGGAGGATTTTACATCAGTTCATCTTTTTAACTGGGTGGCAGGTCAGGCCAAAGAAGATGCTAAATTCAGCATCTATCAAGAAATTAAACAAGCTAAAGAACCCCTAGTCAGAGAAAAACTAAAATTATTTGGGGGGAGGGGGAATTGAAAAAGTTGTTAAAAAAATTTGAAGACATGATATTTGCAACTTTAGTCGTCATCACTACTGTCACTGTCAGAATCTTCTTCCTTGACAACAGCTTGTGGTGTGTTTTTGTCTTCATCATCAGAATCGTCACTGGAAGAGTCAGAGTCATCACTACTGCTACTGTCACTGCTGCTTTCGCTGCTGCTGCTACTACTGTCACTTGAAGATTCAGACTTTTTATTTTCAGTTTCATTATCCTGAAATCAAAGCAAAGCAGGGAGGGTCATATCATTCATCTCTGCAAGCCCCATCATACGAAATTAATTCATAATAGCTGATAGTAGTTCTATACAGAATTTAAGCATCAATCAAGCATTATGTTTCAAGACAATGCCAGAAGAGAGGCACTAAGATAGTAGTGCTCAGAGGAGAAGATTCCCAAGCCTCTCATGCTCAACTTACACAGCAGTACATAATATATCACTCTAAATGATTTTAGTACAAACCTGACAAAGTTGGTAGATGCAACAAGACTCTTACTACTGCTATGTGAGGCTTCAGGCAATCACAATTTCACTGAAATCAAAGCAGTATCTAGAGACTTGGTACTACTGTGCTCAGATCAGCCACGCATGCCATGCTAATTGAAGTTACAAAGCAAAACCTAACACAATGGCTGACAGAAGTAGAGAAATAAGTAGAGAGCAGTAAATGAGAGAAGACCTTAATTTGAAGGTTTGCAATTCCTTGTCTACCAAAGAAAAAGATCATCCTGGAACCTACTGCCATTTCATGTAAGTTATTACACCACACCAGCATCCAAGTACAGGGCCGCCAGAAGAACTTTCTGGTGTAAGGGGCGAAACTTTAATGAGACATTCATTGAGATGCTTAACTTCAAGGGGAAACACCCAAACAGTTTAGACATGTTTAGTACAGCCAAAAACTCAGCGAGTTAAAAGCAAAAAATTCCCACTTTTCGACTTAAGCATCACTTTTTCCGAGTTCAGAGAAAAATCACATGCTTGAAAAGAATACTTAAGGGATTTGCGATTTGGATATCACTTTACCCTCTTCCCAGCTTAAAACATAACTTTTGCGGCCCAAGAAGGGGACGGCCGACCCTCCTTCAAATTTAGGGAAGAGTGAGTTTCCCCCCTGCACTCCACTTCAAGCACTCTCGTCAAAGTACAAAAGAAAGAAGATAGGACCACAAACCTTAAATATTGTGTGCATAGCGTACCAATCAATTGCCCATTATGAAAATTAATTTGAAATGTTATTCAGTAGAATTAAAAAGTCAAAAGAAAGCAAATAAATTGCAAATAGATAATAGAAAAATTGGGCATGCAATTGAGATTACAGCACACAAAGCAGTATCCACAAAATGACAACAGAATAACCTACTAATCTGTCTACCAGGAATGACTCACCTCATCTGAATCACTATCATTCGCTGGGCTCTCATCATTGTCTTCCTCTTCAGATGATGAACCTTCATCACTATCATCATCAGCACTACTCCTTTGGGCTTCGTTAGCCCTTGCAGACGCTTCAATTTTTTTATTTTGTTTCTGCAGTTCATTGTATTTGGCCACTTCTTCTTCATTCAAAGACTGGAAAGATGAATCACAATTAAGTCAAAGTTGGAAAGTTGACTGCCTAAAAACAGATTTGGAAGTTCAATAAATGCTCACTTTTAAAAACTTCTTGTATTCTTTAATGTACTTGTCTTTTAGCTCTGAAAGTTTCCTTTGAAATTTGGCCTTGTCATTGGCAGGGAGCATATCCCAGAACCTGGGAGCTTCCGTTGCAGATAGTTTTGTGTCGGAAACAAATGATTCAACAAACAAATCGAATGCTTTCCTAAAAATGGCACAGACGAATTTGACATTAACAAAGCCAGCAAGGTTAAAAGTGTAACAAGCGTTCATATATGACAGAGTCCTCAAACACTTACAATGGTGGTTGATGAGGCTCGCCAGGGAAGTATTGTCTTTGCACTTTCTTCACAGATCCCTGGAGAATTAAAGTGTGGTTAGAGCTATATGGAGAAAGCTGGTCTCACAATGTTAATGAAATGTTAACTCAGCAGGTACCTTGGATTTGGTCTTAGCTATCTTTCCATTATTAGCTCTGTCACCTTTCTTCTTAGATTTTAGAGCTCCTGTCAGGGTTTGGGATTTCAAAAGGTACTCCCTGCGTTCATCTTCAGGTAAGCTCTCCATGTAAGCAGCCATATCAATATCATACTGCTCTTTTTCCTGATGAAGTGGTTGCAAAAAGACAAAATTCTGTAAGCACTAGCTAACAACATTCTAAACACAAACATTGGTGTCAGGTTTCAACGTACATGTTTGTATATTTTTTTGTATTCTTCCTTTTCTCCCTCTGGCAATGCATTCCATCTTAATGATATTTCCTTCATTCGTTCTTTTGGTAACTTGTCTTTAAGCTCAGGACATTGCTGAAGCATAACTCGGGTGTACACCACGTAACCTGAGCTGGCAGGCTTTTGTGGTATTCCTTTAGATCTATAACCAAATAACCGATGATAAATCATCAACTTAATAAAGATGCACCAAAAGCTTCCAATAGAATCTTACCTTCTCAGTAATTCCAATTCATCTTTTCTTAAAACAGTTTTTATTAACGGCACCTTAAACTCAGGATTCTCAGACACATGTAATTTTAACTTTTCCTGAAAGCAAGCCAAATAATAAAAATTCAACAATAAGCAGAGAAATGGTTTGTTCTACAATAATAAGTTGCAGGACAAATACTTACAATAAACTTATTTTCTTCTTCGACAGCTCGCTTTATCCACACTAGTTTTTTCTTATCGGAGAGAGTTTCCCACAATTGACCTGCTTTAGACTTTGCTTCACTGGGAATATAGGAGGGCTCGTTTCGCACTTTGTCGCAACAATCATTAATAAACATCTACAAAAAAAAAAAATGTTTGGAGTTAAAGCACACACACATTGTAAAAAACATTCCATTGGCAGTGGCAAATTACCATCTTGGCTGTAATTGGCTTTGACACCCCTGGAGGCAAATTGTGTTTTGGAGGTTTGGGCACTTTATTACTAGAAGATCGTTGTCTAGCTGCTATCCTAGCCTCTCTTGCCTCTCTTTCAGCTTCAGGGTACTGTTCACTGTTAAGCAAATTTTTAAATGAATGTAATATAAAAGTAGTTAAAAAATCTAAACACAGAAATTCCCTCTCTAGTGGCTTTAATCTTAAAACTTTAAGTCTTACTAGAAAATCCGAAGTTTTTCATCATATTCCTTTTTAAGATCTTCAGCTATCTTTTCATATTTTGCTTTCTTGCTTTTTGGTAAAGCGTGGTACATCTGAGCTAATATCGATGTAATTTGAGGCTGGAAAAGAAAAGAACAAATGGATCAGTATGTTGGTTGTTTCCAAAATGACATTAGGTAGATAGAGATTTGAAAATGACTTCCAGGCAATGTTATAAATCTCACCATATCAAGATTAGGATATTGGGCTGTAACCTTGCTCTTTTTGGCATTGCAATATAGAAAAAATGTACCAAGAGGACGACGAGGGCATTCAGGATGCTTTGGAAGTTTAGCCTTTCCTTTGTAGAAACTGACCCATGGTTTGTGAACCCATATGCGAGCGTCAGCTATGATCTCACTCAAGAGACGGAAATGCCTGATTCTCTTATGAACTTCCATCCATACTGCCTTACATTCAGCAGGAGAATAATCGTTGAATGCGACCTGCATAAAAACATGATAAAATCAAATGGGGGAAAGATTCCTTAATGAAAATAACCCAATAAGAGGAATAAAGAGAAAAAGGCAGTACCGCGTCCCAATCCAGATTTTCAATCCGAGTAGAATGAACAGACTTATCATTAGGAGGAATGTTAGCCTCAATCTTGTTGAACAACTCTATCAGATCTTCTTGTGGCCACCCAATTCCATAGTTATCAGCCTTTGATAGAGTAGAATGAGTCTCAGGCTTGACAGAGGCTTTGTTGTCGTCCTCCTGTCTTTCTTCAGGATCATCATCTTCATAATCGTCATCATCATCATCATCAGACAATCTTTTCTCAACGACTTCTACAGGATACTCTGCAAAATATTTTGTAAAAGGAGGGCATTAATTGTTAAATAATTCAGTGTTATATCCAAGATGGTAAAGAACACTGGAATTAAAAAAGAGGGTGGTGTGAAGAATGAATCACTACAAACCTTTGCTCTTTTTTGACTTCTTTTTTACTTCAGGCTTTTCATATACATCGTCCTTACGCCTCTTCTTTGGCCCATCTTCTTCAGCAGTGACTGCTGACCTCTTCTTTTGTACCATTGTCACAGGAAAATTGGAACAGCTGAGGAAGAAAAGTTCATCACCATTCATGAGAAAAACAAAAGTGGTCAGATAATTTGGGTTCAGTTCTCTTAAAATAAAACTATGCTGGGCACAGAGGTATGGTTGTTGGTTCCAAACACATCATACAGCCAGACAAAACATAGAACCACGATCAGGAACTTACAATCTGAAAATCTTTCAAATTATTCGAAACAAAACCCAAAACTGAAATGAGAGAAGACCCTTGGGGCACAAACTAGGGACTCCAGAAGACTGCTCCAGAATCGCCAGGCCGGTATGCATTTAACGAAATAATCAGAGTTAAAACTTGTGTATCATCTGAATTTATAGTCCACTTGGACGGAGAATAAGCTGACTTTTAGGGGATATGATGGCCAGCATAATTATCGCTGTTCTGAAGTCCACAAAAGGACCGAAGAATTCAGGCAAACGCGGGGAGCGGATGGCCGCCGCAACCCAAAACCCAACCCGATGCTGCACACAAATTTTGAGAGACTTCGGGTTAGCGGATCCATACCTTTGCTACTGCTGAGCAGTAGCTGGACTAGAAAACTAGAATTGAAAGACGGTATAATCGTTGTCCAAACCGCACGCACTGCCAAGAAATTTACAAGAGCGCGTCGAGGTAAAATTGTGAAAATCAAGTCGGCGGGAGGCGGGACGTCGGGGACGAAGAGCATGCGTGCAGAGTGCACCACACACACACACACACACACACACACTGCTTCGCCGTGCCGCGCCGCGCCGTGCCGAGGAGACGAGACGGGCGCATTGCTCAACTAGACGAAAATGTCATGGAAGCTTACTAAAAACGCGCCTCTTTAAGCTTAACAGATCAGTTCAACTCCTTACCCGCTGTGCCAAAATCTCAAATCGTGGTCGTAGCAAAATCACAAATTCGGCCTCCAAAGCCAAAAGCAAGCATTGCGCGATTTCCGTTGTTTTATTTTTTCAAAGCTGAAAACCTTTGAAAAAAACAAAACAAGAAATACATCTCAAACAAATTACTGTACAGACTTACCGGTGAGAACCTTGGTGAAATAAAGGGAAACCTCTTGATTTAACACGTCTATAAAAGATTTGAATGGAGTCACTTAATCCATTATTAGTGAAAACAAACGTAAGTCAAGTTGTCTGTTGGTACTCAAGTAAACAGAGAATGCTGGGCGGGATATTCAAAGAGGGCAGTTCAAGTGGCCACTGGAAAGCCTTTCCAGCACTGGGCATACCTTATCTTTTTGGATAAGATAGATGTCACAGTAACTTAACTAAGTTTTTATAGTTCATGAGCAAATTAAATTTGAGAAGCGCTTTGGTTGCCTTCGCATGGTTGAGCAAGCTAGGCTAAGCTAGGCTAAGCTAGCGACATCCGTGAAGGGAAAGGGCGGGGTGGGGACCCGATGGGTTGCTGCCCAGTCTGCAGCTGTTCAGTTCAGGTGTCATTTCGGATCACGCATAGCTGGAGGGAAGTCAACGGGGACGAAAAGAAGACCAGAGTACAACTCCCTCCTCCCTCAGCATTCATCAAACCGGTTTACGTCGACAGAAAGAAGATACAGCATCTGTTTTAACATTTTTATTTGTGTTTACAACAAGTTACAGAGGATTGGCATTAACATTAGATAAAGCAGACAATGTATATAATGTATATATGTAAACTCATACATATATTATTATAAAGTATTATCCAGGAATGAAACATATAGGCAGAGCCTTCAAATACCTTAATACGCTGTGAAAAAGCACAGTTAGCAAATTGTTACTACATTATTCCAAAACTAATAAATAATGATATATTGATTAGGAACTTGACAAAAGAGTCAACATCTAAATTTTGATAAATTTTCACATTTTGTTTCACAGATTCCTGACGTTAGTCATTTTATGTATTTACCATAAAACAAATTTTAGTACCTACATCTTAGTTTAACTTACGTTGTGATATAGGCTATGTTATAAAACCTCACTATATGAAAGGAAAAAAGAAATAAAGAAACAAAGAAAAATAATGATTTCACAAATTAGAAGAACGTAAAGGAATATCAAATGAGTTATACAATGAAATTTGAGGTCCAATTCAAAGCAATGTTGGCTTGTTTTGGACCTGAATTGTCACCAACTCATTGTTTTAGATTAAATTTGGGGCAGTTAATGGCAATCATTCTTTGCAACATTTCTGTATCCTAATCTCTATGCTAGACTTCTAGAAACTTTGTCACCAACACACTGCTTCCTTCCAAAATCAGGGCAGCTGAGGCAAGGAAGTTGTATCTGCTTTTCTACGTTCAGTCCTACAGTATTTACTAGCCTATGTATGCGTCTACATATGTCCCCTGCACAATTACCATAGCAAGTGCAATCACATCAGCATTGCCTGGCAAAAGCCATCGGTCACGGCTATAAGCTATAGTGCAGGAATTCAGGGAATCTGTCAACCTACATGAAGCAGTTTTGCATATCATTCTAGGTGGCACTACTGCCATGTGGTGGGACGAAACCCGAAAAACACACCATTATCTAATTCAGGGCACACAAAATAAGAAAAAAAAACGGTATCCAGTAAATATTTATACCACATGAGATGGAAAGAATAGTAGACTACAACAGCTACTTGATAAAAGGAGTTAAAAACCTATTTCATGTTGTGCACAGCAAAAGCTTTTTGGCTCTTGCCTGAACTCCATGAGCACAAGCTTACACACATTTTTGCTAAAGAGGGATGAATGTATTGGAAAAAAAACAACTGAACAGTTACAAAAGAAAGAGCGATGGGAGGGAGGTGAAAATCACTTGAGAAGCCAAGACAAAAGACAATAAAAATTCTGAATCAAAGACAAAAACACACAGAGTCTTACTTGACATAAAGAAAGACTTTTTGATTCTAAATAACAAATAGAAAACAAAAGAATCTTACCCTCACCTCAATTACTTTTACGAAGCACAAGTTAAGTCTCAAGGCAACATCGGTCATAGTTCTAAGTAGCTGATACTGAGTGGACCAAAAGAAACAGACAAATAAACCAAGAACAAAAAAATCTCTATCAAAAGTCTTTAATTTTATTAGTTTATAACTTAATTCCTTAATGAAACTCGTTTGGAGAGAGGTCGAGGGGTTTCTTATTAATGGAAGGAGAAATTTCCAATTCTCTGCATACTTGTTGTGAATCTTCAGCTTAACCCAATCCAATACTGAAGAGTGATCAGTGCAAGAAACAGTGCATTGCGAACTCTTGTGCCCAGAAAAATCAAAACTAAGAAGATAGACAGAAAAGCAAGAGGAAAACCAGAATAGTCAACCTATGACAAGATGACGTCTCAAATATATAGATGTCATCCCAGGCAGTAGCCACACCTTATAAAGAGAGAGACAAAAAGATAGTAAAAAGATATACAGTAGTGGAACGAGTCAAGCATGAAATAAGTATAGTTGCCTTTTCATAACTACTTAAATATATATAAAATTCAATCATATATTTTATATACAAATTTATTTGAAAACTCCACATAGAGATTTGTCTTCCTCAAAAAAATCTTTCTTCCCCTGTTTTTACACTATCCTGCAAAAGTGCTCCTTCCATCATAAGGACCTCATTCAAAAAATTTCAGAGCATCTGAGGAGACATAAGTTCCTGGGTTGCAATGATCGGCAGCTTTATGACTTCATTGATATTTAGAAAGAAGGAACTTGCTTGTATACCAGAAAAGTCTAGATTTGAGGAAGAAACAAAACTATTTAACCAGTAACAAAAGAAAAATAACACAAAAATTCACCATTTGATTTGATTTGTCAAGCCCAACCAAGAAAACAGACAACAAATAAACACACAATAAAACTTACACTCTGACACAATATTAAAATAAAAAGGAAGAAATTTTCCACTATTAAACACTTTATGCATAGAATTTATAACGAATTTAGGAAGAAGATGAAAACTTGAAGAAAAGCACATGGCAAATTATTCCACTTGAGAACCAAAGAGACAGCGGAGACACAAGAAATACCATACACACAGAAACGGTTCTGTCTGTTTCAAGATACATAGCTATGTTATATTTGAAAAGGTGCAATGGCTTCTCCTCGAATCTGTGTATCAGCTCTGATATCTTCTGTAAGATGCCAGAGGATTGTGAAATAATTAAATTCATGTAGCAAACTCAACTCACAAATTTCGTAATACTGATGACATACTTGTACTTTCCCAAGAAAAAAATAGCTTAATGTGCAGTCTAAAGGCCATGCTACTGAGTACCAATCATAAACAGCTCACAGCAATCATGACTATGTTTGTTTGATATGGAATGCCAAAATGTAGCCAACGAAAATAAATTTAAGAAATATCGTTAGAAATTCAGTTATCTTATTGGTACATTACAGGTACCAAACCTCCCGCAGACTTTTATCACTTTAACAATGGTCCATGATTGTTATCAATACTAACACTACCACAATAGGGTTTGATGTGAATAATGTAGTATTGGAACAATGAGACTAAAATACCTTAATTTCTACTAATCAAAATGCACATCTCATGGCCTGGCTCGGATAGTCCACTTTTGTTAAACAATAACAGGCCTCAAGTCCAGTATCAGCTCAATCATGGAACTTGACACTGGATTGTGTTGCTTTTATTAAAATTTTCTTTGGAGAGACATGGTCGCTCCACAACAAAGCCTGCAAGTCGATTGAGAGGAAACAAAACAAAGCGCACTAGAGGTGTCTAAATGTTCTCCACCAGGCCAGTATTCCCAGTTATGCATTTTGAAATTTACATTTTCACATAAAACTACACAAATTTTGTGAATTTCATCAGGTAGAATGTTAAATGGCACATTTTCTCCACATTATCAAGGCCATACTATGGATAATGGGGAGAGTGGAAAATACTTTGTACATTATCTTCAGATGTTAAATATAACTCCAGGCTAGCATGATGGATGTGCCACATATGTATGAATAAACACTTCCAGAAATATTTACACATACATATGTGAGTTTGCAATTCATCAAATACAGTCTTGTGAAAAATTTCTCACACATCCAAACCCAAAACAAACATGTGATTTCTAAAATAACGTTCATTGAGCCATTTTGAGAGAGTAGGTTTTGGTCCAAAGTATAAAGTGCTAATTTCATTGGCACAAATAATTAAGCCTTGGAGAGAGGCAAGGAAAAAGCACCACACCCTCTCAAAATAGACTCAAGTGAATTCGCAAAATTCAACAAACATAAACTCATACACGCATATGCAGAAAGTAGCATGTAACATAATATACACATAAAGCTATTGAAAAATAAAATAAAGACAATGGTTGCATTCATCAGTTACTGATAATGAACAGGAATAAGTACATTCTGGTAAATTATATACATCATCAGATGCTAAGCAAACCGTGCAATGTCTCAAACCGACTCCACATTAATCTCTCTTTTGCAGGAACCTAAATGAGAATTTTTATATACATGACCAAATGATGCATTCAAGTGATATGATGTACTTTGGGATCATCAGTCTGTATCAGTCTAGCAGCATGCCGTGATCAGAATAACAATTCAAAAACAAAAATTATCCGAAGAGAAATTAAAAGATTAAAATTTTAAGAAAAAATATTAAAAATTGAAACAATATTGATGCAGCAAGCATCTCGTAATAAGTTGCAGAAATAATTAATAGAAAATCGAAGGAAAATCCTAATACAATCTTTGAATACAGATAAATGTGAGAAAACGGTGGAATATTGATAAAGTACCTAATATGGTTGAATACTAACTTAGGTTAAGGTACATCACTTTCTTCATAAAAACTAGTATTTCACACATTACCACATCACCAAACAACCTCAACCTCAAAAGCATGGTCATATATCACTCACATACAGTGCAATCATCCTACAAATACTAATATAGATAAGAAGACAATATATTTGTGGTCTGTGAAGATAACTAAGCCACACATGAAAGTGTTATTGTAATTGGATATTAAAATACTGTTTGTAACAATAAAATGTCAATCACAATACTGAATTAAAAATGATAAAATTGATACATAGTACTTTGAAAAAGCATGGTCTTTGAACAGTATTACATTTAACACTTCAGCTCTGACCAAAGAAAAGGAAAATTAAACTGTAAGTCATATAGTACAATAAAGAGTAGCTTACTAACTTCACATCTCGCAAATATGAAGAATTCTGAGAAGTAATTACACATTTGGCATGTGACGATTGATAACTACTAACCATGTGGGTCATATCTCAAACATCATCCTTTGCTTGAACAGAGAACTAATAAAATGCAATTTTTCTGCATAAGGTCACTTGGAAGGCAGCAAAGTCAGTCTGATCTATAAACACAAACTAACAAATATGACGATTCAAGATATCTACTTACATCTAGCAGTGAATCAAAAGAAAAATTACATCACATTAAAGAGAAAATTTCCCCCCTTAGGACAATGGTAGCAGCGAGGGAGAATGCGAATGGGGGTTTTGTTGATGGGAAATGTGCGCATGGTGTGATGGGTGGGATGGGTGGGTAAGTTGCAATGGTTGTGGCAAATGGTGTTGGTTGTGTGCCAATTGACTCAAATGGTGATGCTGATGGTGATTCGCCTGCATTTGGTGATGGTGATGCTGGCTGCCAAGGTGAGCAGGCTGGCTGTATTGGTGGTGATGGTGGTGGTTGAAATGGGTCAAATGTTGAAGATGGTGATGCTGAGACTGCACCAAATGGTGTTGCATTTGGTGATGGTTGGTCTGCAGATGATGAGTCTGGTGGGGAAGAGGTGATGGTATGGGGCTCATTGGTGGTGGCGAGGATAGTTGAGAATGGGAGAGTGGTGTTGGTTGGGGCTGTGGAGTGCGAGCTGCGTGATGAGATAACTGTAGTGGTCTCATGTGCAGCGATGACTGATGCGCCTGCGATATAAGTTGATGTTGGCCTCCATGGATAGAGTCATTGCTTTCATTATTATGATTCGCAAGCAGAACTTGGCTGAGTTGGTGCTGTGCAGCCTGGACAGCAGCCTGTGATAGCTGAGCAGCTTGAGATAGCTGAGCAGCCTGTGATAACTGAGCTGCCTGTGATAACTGAGCCGCCTGAGCAGCTTGCTGGGCTGCTTGAGCAGCTTGCGCAGCTTGCATCGCTTGAGCAGCCTGTTGGCTAGCAGCTAAGTTGCTGGCCAAGTTCGATGCAAGATTGGAAGCCAGATTATTCGCAAGATTGGAAGCAATGTTGGCTGGAAGATTAGAGGATAAATTGTTTGCAAGGCTATTTGACAAATTTGCAGCCAAATTGCTTGACAGGCTAGAGGCTGATAGGTTTGAAGCAGCCAGGTTAGCTGCAGAGAGATTTGCAGCAGACAAATTTGCAGCAGACATGTTCAAGTTTGCTGACAAATTAGCTGATAAACTGGCAGCAGAGAGGTTGGCGGCAGAAAGACCAACCGATAAGTTGCTTGCAGATAAGTTGGCAGCTGAGAGATTGGCTGCTGACAAGTCTGCAGCAGAAAGACCAGGAGATGGGAGATTCGAAGCTGACAGGCCAGAGAGATTGGCTGACATGGTAGCTGATTGATTTCCTTGGCTGCCTAAAGCTGCAGCATGTACTTGATTCATGTTAGTGTTGGTATTGTTTCGCCGATTGCCAGGGCCTGGTTGATTGCCTTGATTCTTTGCACTGCATAAACCATTGTACACCCTCTTGTGTTTAACTAGATTACTCGAGCACGAGAACCGTCGGCCACATCCCTTGCAAGAATAAGGCTGGATTCCAGTGTGCACTGCGCTGTGAGTGACAAGTGACTCACGGTAGGGGAAACCTTCTCCACATATTTTACACTTGAATGGGCGCTCTCCAGTGTGCTTGACTTCATGGCGCTTGACTTCTCCCTTAGCTCGGAAAGCCTTCCCGCAGAACCTTAAATAATATTAAGAGATAGTAATTAGAAAACATTTCATGACAAGTTAGGAATAAGAATAGATAGTACAAATAATGCTCCAAACATCAGCATGATAATGACTTTGGACCAACATTAGATTGAACTCTTGTTTCCTACCTGCACAGGAATGATTTCTGTCCAGTGTGTATGAGGAGATGAGTACCAAGGCTTCCACGGCTTGCAAAGCCTTTCCCACAAATAGTGCATGGGAATTGAGGCTGAGTGCCACATTGGCTTTCCACATGAATCTGGTAATCAAAGCATACAGTGGATAAACCTGATGTTGACAACAAAAGTACAAAAAAGCGACCAGTTAACTCATACCACAAATGTAGGTTTCCGTTCAAATTGCTTGCCACAGCGGTGACAGGTGAAAGGATCTGTCTTTTCCTTAGGCATATGCTTGGACTTCATATGATTCATGAGATACTCCTTGGTTCCAAAGAGTTTGTTGCATATCTCACAGGAGAAGTTTCCTTCACCATGCTCCTTTAATTTGTGCCGAGCCAATGCTTTGGTATTGTGGAACATCCGTCTGGAAAAATTAAAACTTGGTTAAATACGGTACTAACAATTTTCGATCCACAAATAGATATAATTTAAAAACTTACGGGCATGCTTCACACTGCACTGTTCCAACATCACTTGCTCCATGGCTTGCCTCATGGTTCAACAAGCTCATTTCATTTATGTACTGCTTGGGACAAAAACGACAGGTCATGAGTGATTTCTTCCCACCATGATCACTGTGTGTATGATCCATATGGCGTTTCAAATTTTCTGGAGAGCCAAACTCCCGGTTGCACAGGAGACAGCAGGAGTCTTTTTCGGTTAATTTCTCCTTCATATCTTCAGCAGTATGATTAGCAATATGAGCAGCCAGCCGAGACTTGAATCTGAGGCACAGAAACACAAAGTTTAAAAGATAAGATAAAACAAGATGAAAAATGTGAAATAAAAAGTAAGAAACACTAACCGCAGGTCTTTCCCGCAAACACCACAAATGCAAGGTTCTTTGGGCTTCTTTCTCTCTCGTTTCTTCCTGACTTCCCCATCGGGCCCAATCTCACCCCAATCGGTGCCCTCCATTTCACTTTTCTTCTTACGGCCTCGCTTTTTCTTTATCTTAACTTCTCCCTCAATCATGGGCTTATCACTACCATCACCTTGATCATTGTCATTGGACTCATTTAGGTCATCATCACCATCGCCACCTTCTCGGTCATCTTCATCATCTAAGGGCTCTTCTTTCACCTCTTCTAAGCGCATTTCATCCTCACTAACACAATCAAAGAAAGAATCCTTATCACAGTCAGTATCATCATCCTCTGAGCTTGAAACAGTGTAAGGACTCTTCTGCTTGTTCTTCTTCTTTTTCCTTTTCTTCTTCTTCTCATCTTTATGCATCTTGGCATGTCTAACAAGGTGTGACTTAAACTTGAGATCTTTGCCGCAGGTTGGGCAAGTGAATTTACCTTTAGCATTCTTTTCTTTGTCTGCCCTTCTGTTAACAGTTTTAGATCCCTTAGGTCTTCCTCGTTTTCTCTTTACCGGTACTTCTGGTGGATTCTCATTTCCACTACCTTCTTCAAGTTCTACTTTTACAGGTAGGGGATCTGCTCCTTTTTCATTATCAGATTCATCCATTGCCCACCAAAAGTTGTCATCATCATCACTGTCAAACCTGTCTCTGAATGGCTTGTCATTGTTGGCAGCATTAAAGGAACTCGCATCAAGAGGTGAGGGGGAGTTTCGTTCATCCATGGTAGACTTGGACATATTACCATTAGAGCCTGAGCTTGTATTGGCATCAGTATTGTTGGCTGAACTCTCCTCAGAATCTTCATCTTCTGGTTCTGTTTTGACAGCAATGAGGCCTGAACAGAAAAGGTTAAAAATAAATAAGACCCCATGACAACAAAGCTACAGTACAAAAGCAAAGTAGAAAATCATACCAGAGTCATGGTTCTGCTGGTCTTGAGGGGGTGGTGGTGGTTCAGGAGGCTGCTGGTGCCCTGAGCCCCCTCCGCCTCCAGATCCACACCCAGATGAACCTGAGTATGATGTTGATGAAGAAGACTGTTGCTGTTGGCCTTGTTGCTGTTGTTGTTGTTGCTGCTGCTGTTGTTGCTGCTGCTGCTGACCTTCTGCATCTACAGGTTGCTGATTCCACATTTGGTTCGTGCTGCTAGCAGGATTTACCCCCGGAAAGGCAGGTCCATTCAAGTAACCTAAAAAGTTTAGATGATCCTCAGTGCCAGTATGGTCATGACTTGAAACAAACTGCTGCTGATAAACAGAGTTGCTCTGGTCAAGAGATGCCAATGGAGCCTGCTGCAACTCTGCAGTTACATCTCGCTTCCACTTGGAACGGCGTTGAGTAAAGTTTGTTGATGATTGCTCTTCATTATGAACTTCAGCCAGCTCATTAGGTTTTTCCTAAACATGAAAGAGATGAGATGAGATTACGAAATTCAGTAAAAATGTTGGTGAGAGAATGCACGTAATTAAACACTCCAAAATTTTGCTTTGAGTAAAACAGACCTTGGCAAACACTTTAGCAAGATGAGCCTGTGTTTTGTTATGCTTCAATAGGTTCCCAACACATGAGAAACCAACATTGCAAACATCACATGGGTAAGGACGAACACCAGTGTGAGTCGTCAAATGCGTCGTCAGACTAACAGCATGGGCAAAAGCTTTGCCACACACATTACACACATATGGTTTCTCTCCAGTATGGCTGCGCTCATGCACCTTCTTTTGAGCCTAGGTTCAAAATAAAGGAATTAAACACAAGGGTACAATGGATGGTAGGGTACTTCAAAGCAGCATTACTATACTTACCTTAGATTGGTAACTGGCACCACAGTAGCGGCATAGAAATGCTCTCTCTCCGGTGTGAGTTAACATGTGAGACGACAAGGTGCTTTGGCATGAAAACTTCTTCCCACATGTTGAACACACAAACTTTGGTTCAGCTCCACAGTGAACTTCAATATGATTCTGTTATTATGAGAGAGCATTATTGGAAGATGTTTCAAAAATAAACTTTCATCAAAGAGTACATTAACAAAATAAATTGAATACAAAATCTAACCTGAAGATCTGGTTTGGATGCAAAACTTTTGCCACATTGACTGCAACAAAACATGTCCGATTCTGGGCGTTCATCAAGTAACTGTTTACCATCCCAATATTTCCCATGATGGTCCACAGCAACGTGAATTTCTAAGCGCTCAGGTTTGGGGAAGGACTGGGTGCAAATATGGCACTTCCAAATGTAGTGTTCGTCCTGCTTGTGCTGTTGAACAAGGATAAATGTTACTAACATTAAGACTTACTTCCAAAAACAAACTTTTCTTCAAAACAAAGAAAATGTAGCTTACCTTGTCTCGCAGCTCCCTGGAGGGGAAAATAGTATTGCATGCTCGGCAACGGAAAATCATTCTTCCCTCATGAGCTGCCTCATGACGTTGCAAGTTAAAAAGCTTTGAATACTTTTTTCCACACACTTTACATTGAAGAAGTGTGCCCAAGTTGTTGCTTAGAGATGGATCATCATTAGAAACATCATTTTCATCTTCACTCTCACTGCTTTCATCAGTTGACCACTGATTCGTATCAACATCAAAGGGATTCCCATCTTCCGACATCTTATTCTCATCATCATCACCATCACCTTCGTCATCTTCTTCACTGCTATCGGAGTCATCCATATCATTGGCAAAAGGAAAATCATTGCTGAATTCTGCTGAGGGAGCACTAACGTTCCCACCTGTGCCCAAGACATCAGGTGTAACGCTCTTCAGAACACTCGAAGCACTCTCGTCAGCAGCCTCATTTCCCTCTTCATCGTCATCTTCGTCATCTTCATCATCAACTCCAATGTCTTCTCCTCCCAGGTGTTCATTTTCACCCAGGTTCAAATCAAGTGAGGCGCCGAGGAGATCTTGGCCGCTGGTCATGTCCTTGTTGAAGCGAGCGGCTAGCTCGCGGGCTTCAGACACTAGTCCAGCCCACTTGGATCCCATGCCATAATCGTATTCCTGGTCGACTTTGCGGAAATTATTAGTGGAATCGCCTTTGTGATGGGCAATCTCCATTATAGAAACCGGAGCGATGCTCATGTCGGTGGTTGGAGGCAATTTCATGGTTCAAACTGCTACTTCATTTTAGGCCGCACCTCTGGATCTAGGTTAGTCACCACAACTACAATAGGCCTCTTGGTCTAGGAGGGCTTGAAGCCTAGCCTAGGCCACAGTAGCTGGACGGCCAAACCGCCCCGCACTCCTACACACGGCCTGGAACCATCTTATTCCTGGTTCAGCAGGGTTTGTTGATGTTCACAATGTCGGTGTTGATGTTTTAAAATAAGGAAAAAACACTGAAAGCTTCCCCGCACAATTATCAGTCGCGCAGCTTTTAGCACGGAGGAAACTTCATGATGCTCTCTTCCACACTCAACGAAGATCCCATTGTTCCACCATCACGAATCAAATACACGAGCACAGTTTATAAACAAAGTCAAAAGCACAGCACCCTTCGGAACTGGCTTAAAAGGTTATTTCCCCACTTATGACTGAATACTAAAATTTATTTTAATTCTGACGTTTAATGTTCGGGCGTCTCCACAGCTTTCGAAAAGGCAGTGTAAAAAAGAACAAAACACAAGGAAAGTCCGTCTCCGTCTGCAAACCTGGCGATGAAACGCCCACTACGGAATGTCCTGGGACCGCAAATCGTTGGTGCAAAGCCACAAATATCGCTTCAGACAACTAAAGGGTATCCTATTTCACAGCAGGGCGCACCCATACCTCTATTATTGATTCAGTACCTTGTACCTTCACGTGTACGCCCGATGGTGTATGTTGGGTTGCCTGCGAGCACGGCGCTGCGCGCAGCCTCTAAATGTGAATTCTGCCCCTCTAGGACGGTTCCACGATTTTTCATCGTGACTAGGAACTATATCAGAATTTTTTCGACATTTAAGATGGATCTGTAAAATTTCAGAGCCGTGCATTTGTGAACTGAGAAAATGTATGGGTGGGAAAAAAAAAACTCATCCTGTGTGACGTCATTGCCACTTCCGCTTCTCCGACTCAGCGCCAAATTCAAATGTTCTGATGCACAGGACTCTGGATAGCACCAGCACGATGTTCTATGCATCGTGGAATTTAGCCATCGCCTTTTTTTGTCACCGAGAATGGATGAACTACTGAGAATCGACTTAATAATTGACTTGTTTGAAAAGCTTAATGCTGTTGCTGACTTTTCTTTTCATTTGTGTAGATCATGTTGTTCTGCGGTTCAGGCTGTCTTGTAAATGAAGGAGCAGGAGCAGGAAGGACAAATAAAGAATCTTTTTTAAAATTTCCCATTTATTTAATCATTTATTTTAAAACTTTTATTTTAAAAAAAACGGTAGTTATTTTTGGCAAAAAGATACAATTTAATGCTTCAGCCAACCTTTTATCAATGTGGAAAACAACAAACACTTGAGAGGTAAATTGTTGGCTTGTGCATGCATGTTCTTTAAAAGGAACAGAGTGCGTTTTTTTTTTGTTGCTTTTTTAAAAATCCAATCCCTACTCAAATCTAACAGCATTCATACAACATTGTGACTAGACATCATAGCTGCCCTTCAAGAGGTTTCATCGCGTTTGCGTGTTAGGACAGTTATGAGGACAGAACACGCGAAAGAGTATAAAAGATAGTGTTTGACAAAGAAAACAAATTACATAAAGAAATGAGCCACATAGTCTAAAAAACCAGTAAACAGAAGTGAAGATAAGGTTAATGAAGGGAGGAAGTGTGAACAGAAATTGTATCTTAATCATGAAGTATGTCACACATTAATTTGTCTTTTGTTTTTGTTTTTATACACAAAGGCAATACCCTCATGAACCAAAAAAAACAAAACCAGAAAGAAACCCTTATTCACAGCTATACAATAATACTGTAAATCATACAATTTGCAGTTGGTCAAACAGTGAAACATGATAACGGTAATAATAAAGATCAATCTGCGAATAACACCCTAAAATATACAAGACAAAATATGCATCTATTATTAGCATGGTTCGTTCCCAAAGAAACAGTACAACAAAGAAATGATCTCCCAAGTTCCATTTCCAAAACCAATGGGGATAGAAAAATACAATGGTAATCAATTTAAATCATATTTTTGAGCGAACTTGATCAACAAAGAAGAAATTGCTAGCCATCTGTCACCAATAATGTTATAATCAACGCTATCATAGATTTTTCATTGTTGTGATGGATAGAAACACCTGCTAAAACTGTAAACTGAACAACAAAACTTGTTAACACGGCGAGAGTAGTCAATCAAGGCAAAAGTACATACATCAAAACTGATTCAGAAAAGAATGGAACAGTTGTTACTCAAGAAGTTTCAAATAAATAATCTATAAGGAAGTATCTAGAGCCACATATTGAAACATATTTGGTTAACACCTTAGTGGGAGCTATTCATATAATAAATTATACCTGACTCTACACTCCTTTAGTTGGTAACAATCCAAAAGCTCATCATTTGATATTGTAATCTATTGAAATTTTGTCGTTTGAAAGAGAGTGGTGAGAAGAATAAAATTACCTTAAATTTGCTTAACATAAGGGGAAATTTTTTTCTTCTTCCTTAAATTCATGCTTTTACAGTTAACACATACCAAAACCTTCAGTCTTTCCAAAATTCAGATCACTAAGGGTGATTCTTTCAATAGAGCTGGAGAACACACACACCTGATATTCAGTTGGTTAAATTTGATCAAGACGATAAAAACATCAGGAATTTCCAAACAGAAAAAGAACCAGCTATGAGATATTTAAGGTAATGGAACTCTGAAACACCACCCACAAAGGAAAAGTTTAAAGACAAAGGATTATGGTCCATACGAAAAGTGCTGTAGTTTGTTATCACTTCAGAAAGCTTAGCAAAATGAATTGAGTGCTTTTGAGCTATTTTTTGCCAACTTAAAAATAGGAATATAGTAGTTTGTTCACGCTCAGTACCATTTCCAAAACAGCAGCTTATCGCTTCAAACTAGGTCAAGTCTTGTCATAGAAGAAAAAAAAAGGCGGAGCTTGCCAGCTGACCGGCAGCTGAGAAAGAACGAGTAAAACAATTAACAGATTTTTTGGTTTATATCTTCAAGGAAAACATTTTAAAATTGCAACACTACACTTTATTCAGTAGTGAATGAATCACATAGCTTACCCAGAACTCGTTCTATAGAATACTAACTTTATATCACAAATGTATTCATAGGAAAACCTGAAGAACATGATAGCTCCGGTCAATGGGATACATGCAACAACACAACCAAATGATTTCTCTAGTTAATCAAAAGGTATAATTAATTTCTTAAGTCACTAAAAGAAATTGTCCTTGCTGTTTATTAAGAGTGTTGCTGCATGCCTCTCATTGTGCTGAGTTACAATGGTAAAATTAATATGCCAATCTGTATATATTTATTGCAATATCAGAGGAGATATGTGCATTTTCTGAGATGATTGAATAAAATACATTTCATGATTCCTGCTCTAAAATAAGGCAAGCATAACAACAGTCGTTTGATATGCACAGTTTTGTTGAGTATAAAAAGTTAATAGTAACAATGCACAATGACACCACCATTTCCAGATTGGGTGCCACAATTAGGGCCTTTATTTACAACGGTTCATTACATTTCATTAATTGATGGGAGCTGTGCTGGAAGCAGATGCAAGGTTAGTATATCAAATATCAAGCCAACATTACATATACTGGAAGTGGATGGAGCTTACAAGCTTACATTGGATAGTCAATAGGCAAATGTTGTGGCTTAACTTGAAACATGTAATTGACTTTCACAAATCTCATCAGTGTCTATGGGCCACACTCTGAGTTGCTTATTGATCAGATTTGCAGACATGGGGTTTCATCATAACTCACAGAAATTGATATACAAACAGGTTATACGTACTGGATACACATACTAAAAGAGCCACAGCATGTCTCACACAGCACCCATCAGTCAAAACCCTTAAATTTGTTAAAAACTACCAAAAATGTTAAAATATATCAATCTTATTTTACACTATATAATCTACACACTTTCTTGACTTCACTTGCAAGAAGGTTTTTAGTCAGAGATACTTACTCTGATGCAGTTCATTCTTTGTACACCATGGTCACTAATAAATAGGTTGAAATTTTTAATTTCATTGTCCGTTTGTTTGCTGCTTCCAGCGAGAGTTCTCAACACGCCTCTGCCGCTGCCGGCTCCGCGCCTCCCCGCTTTCTTTAAAATGTCGCCAATATTTTGCCCCACTCAATCCACACCTCAACCATATACCTGAGTCATGGTCAGAGCATCATAAGGGTGTAAAATTTTAAGATGTTCTGAATCACATTCTATTCAATTATCATACACACACTGTTGACAATTGACCCAGGACGTACGGCATGTTAAAGAGTGGCACATGGCAATTCTTTGTGATCACCAAATTTTGCTACAGAAACAGTCTGCAGAGACCCACAGAAGGAAAGTAATCAGCCTCTCACCCTATCTAAAATTACCATTGTACAGCTATATGTACAAGCAATAAAAATTTTACAATATTGGCGGGAAATTTCTTTTTAAGGTGACTATAAAAAGAGTTAATTGATCTTGTTGATTTTTTTCCCTTGTTCATCTTAACAAATTTAGTAACAACATAAAATAACTTATAATACATTTAGAGATATCACATTTGTCTACAGTGAGAGGATGACTCCTTTCCTTTATAGCTAGGTAAGTGTTTGATTCTAACAGCTTCAGTCTCAAATATTAAGTGGGGATGAGCAATGCTCCAAAGTTGAGCTACATAGTTTTAACTCAGAATTGACAAGTAATAGGCTCAGTAAGAAGTGTCAGATAAACAACAATCAATGTCAAGACAGGCTCTAATGAATGAGGACACACAGTAGCTACCTAAATTACTTTGAACACAATGCTGGCACTAATTTGGATCACTTTGTTGAGTTATTGATAGTGTAGGTAGATAAACTCTTGAGTGGTAACTGAAGATTAGGCTCAAGGAATAACCAAACATCAGAGTTTACCTTCCTCTGAGCCTGTGAGAATAGGTTCGTAACATTGACATTTCTTAACTTAACAAAAAGGGAAGCTGTGGGTCTCTTGCCATTCTCGACTCTTTCTATAGCCGTAATCTGCCAGATAGTACTAAGACACGACAAGGCCTAATGGGAACAAGGCCGACACGAAAGTGGGAGGTCACATCATAGCACAAGATCAGGCAGGGGCAAGGGGCGTGTTGATGCGATACACTAGGCCCTTCCTCCAGAGCCTTCCACGTCCCGGTGCACAATCTTGCGCTCCTTGTAGTAAATTTCTTCCGATTCTTTATCACATAGCAGCAGAACAACTCCACCAAAGAGGAATATGGCAGCTCCCCATCCAACACCATATGCCCATCCAAACTCCCATACTGTGCGATTTCCTGTAAAATTTAAGAGTAACAAGTTTTAAAAAAAATTAATTTAGAGAAAATAAGTTAAGGAAACAACAAATGTTACCACCTTAATGGTATACGTTTGACTTTACATACCCTGGTTGAGTTCGGCCGCAAAGCACACAGGGTAAACCACCAAAGCCACTAAAATGGACACCACTGAAATGAAAAAGTTAAGGCATACAGTACTATGCTTCATATTGTTGGGTCATTCGGTTTTCGAAAGGGAAACTCACGTGACAGAATCATGATGTAGACGGCCACCCGGTAGTACTTGTACTTGGTTCTGTGGTCGTTGGAGCGCAGCCCGAGTCCAGTCAGCAGCGTCGCGATGAGGTCCGTCACCAGGGTGAGGACGCACAGCGCGGCCGCCACTCGGATGTAGGCTGGAACGGCCACGACACACACATGTTGACTGTCTCTGTCTCTCTCGCACCCCTCCGGAACGCCCCAGGGGTGCGAGAGAGACAGAGCGACAAACCACGGTTCTGGGTAAGACACTTGCGAAAGGCAAGGCGTTTGGTGAACCACTCACCAACAGGTCGCGCCTGGTAGCAGTCCGGGGGGTCGGGGATGTTGAAGGGCAGCGGCGTGGGGGCGTGCTCGGCGATGCAGTGAACGAACAGCCCCTGCCGCCAGCCGGCCGACATGAGCCAGTCCGTGGACGCCAGCGCCATCAGCATGAGGGCGATCACGATGAGACCGCAGATGAAGGCGATCACCTGGAGGCAAACGGCAAGCAATCAGACTCCAGACCAGCCACTGGAACGGGTCAAGCAACCACTAGTCGCCACCCACCCCCTCCCGTTGGCCACGGCCTAAAGGGCCGAGCCCAGGGAGAAGCCTCGCCTCAATTTCCAAGATTCGTCTCGACAAGACGTTGAATGACAGACGAACACACTGTTAGGAATCAGCCTGGAGGGCAGAGGCACGCCGCCGAGGGGGAAGCGAGGCGAGCACACTGCCAGACTGCCAGCACGCAGAGCAGCCCCGATCAAGTTTCATGCGAAATATAAAACGGAGGCGATGCTCCGAACCGAAGCCCTCCAAAGCGAGTGGAGGAGCAGAGGGCGGCCGGGCCAGGGCCTTGCCGGGGCCGCGCCGGGGCGGGTCGGTCAATCTCAAACCGAATTATTTGGCTGGCTGGCTCTGCTGACTGGCCAATGGATCCAATTCCCAGCATCACCGCGCCACAACGCGCCACAACGCCAGGCCAGGCGGGGTCCATTTCACCCCATTTCGCCGCCTTGTACCGCCTGCCTGGTGCTCGCCTGCCTGGCCTGGTCAGGTGACACGGCCCGAGACCCACCCGGTCCTGGTCCCATCAATCCCTCTGCTCTCTCTCTCTCTCTCTCGCACCCTTAGCGTGCCCCAAGAGTGCGAGAGAGACAGAGACCTCCCGCTGGGAATTAGTCTGCTGGTCCGCGCGGCCTCGTTTCGGCAGGTGTCACCATGGTGCCAAGGGGGCGGGGGAGCAAAGCCTGGAGCAAAGCATACCGGTAACGGCAGGAGTAAAGCAACCCGCGGCACGCGGCTTGGGGTAGGTCAGGTGGCTCTCTCTCTCTCTCTCGCACCCTTTCGGAACGCCCCGCGAGTGCGAGAGAGACACAGCAGGGCGGCTCCCAATCACGGCAGCGAGCGCCACGGCCAGTTTTCCTCTTCCAGGCGAATGAGGGCGAGGGCGACCTCAACCGGGAAAGGGCAGCGGGGGCAGAGCGTGGCGGTGGTCCACTGTGCGGTGGCGGCGTGGCGCTGCACTGCTGCGTGCTGCACCCCGCCGGGCACCGCCGGGCCGCGGGGGCTGCAGCAACATCCGAAGGGCAGCACCCTTAAGAGAAAGGGAAGGGGGGGGGCGCCCTCAGGGAACACCCTCACCCCGTTGTCCTCGCCGCTCCTCTTCCCGTTCCGTCCCGGGCCGTTCCAGGCCAGGGTGGCCGCGGGGGGTCCCACCAAGGCAGCGCCAAGCAGCAGCGGGGCAGCCGGGCCGGGGAGAGGGGGGGATGGGAGAAATCAATATGAAGGGAGGAGGGGAGAGGCCCCAGACGTAAAGCCGGGACGGCCGGGACGGCCGGGACACAGGGAAGGGATAGGACAGGATAGGGCGGGCTGGCAGAGCTGGCCAAGCTGGCAGGCAAGCAGAAAGGAGGGCAAGCACACAGGCCGCGATAAATTCGCCGGTTTGGGGGGGGGGGCTGCGGGGGTTACTAGGGTACGGCGGGGGCTGCGCCGGGCTGCGCGATGAGCCGCACAGGGGCGCGGGGCCAGAGGGGCGCGGCCACGGCTCGGCTTGGCCGGGCTCGGCTGGCCGGCGCGGTCTTTTAGGACGCACCAGTTAATTACTGGTCGAAAGCTAAAAGCCGGGCTGGACGGTCAGGCGGCCTCAGGCCGTGCCGGTGCCCGCCACGCCGGCCACGCCGGCCATGCCCGTTGGGGCGTCCACTCCGTCGCCGCACCGCCCCGGGTTCACCGCACGCTCACGCACACCAACACACACGTGCACAGACTCAATGGGCCGCGTGAGGTGCGGGGGCGGATAGCGAATATTTTACTTCGCAGTGCATCGGCGCTTCTCGCGGCGCCGGCCCCTCCCTTAAGCGACGACGGAAGAGGGTGCAAGCACCGGCAACGCCACTGCAACGAGGACAAGGGGGCTGCGCAGCAAGAGCGACCGAGAAACCCGCCAGTAGACTGATTCCAAGAGTCGCTTTCGTCGCTCTGCCTCTCTCCCGCCTTATACCGGACGCCGCATGAGTGCGAGAGAGACAGAGCGACGAAAACGACTCTCGGAATCAGTCTGCAGCCAGACCCGCCCGACGCGCACGCCCTCGACCCGTTCTTTGATTTGGGACTGGCCAAATATCAGCGCCCCAGCTGTGACGCAGCCTCGGCTCGCCAACCGGCAGCCTCGCTCTGTCTCTGCCGCACTCGTGGAGCGTCCCGTCCCGTGCAGGTGCGAGAGAGACAGAGCGACAGTGCTCGGAATCAGCCCGCCCCATTTAGAGCGGCCGCGCCGCGCACCCTCCGCCACCGCACCACCGCCATTTCCAGAGCCGCGGCCAGCAGCCTGATTTCGAGAGTCGTTTCCGTCGCTCTGTCTCTCTCGCACCTACACGGAACACGCCATGAGTGCGAGAGGGACAGAGCGACGAAAGCGGCTCTCGGAGTCAGGCTGCTGCACGGCCGGGCCTCGCCGCCCGCGCGCACATTTCTCTCGCGGCCAGCAAAAAAGGGGCAAGAGAGAGAGAGGGAGGGACAGACAGAGGGATGGGGGAGGGGGAAGCGAGGAAGCTCTCGTGCGTTATCCCGCACTGCATACAAATCTGATTCATTTCCGCGTGGAGGGGGAGGGGGCACTCGCCACTTTACTGCCGAGGCGTGGCGGGGCCGGGCGGGGCGGCATGGGGCAGGACTGCAGCCCTTGGGCGCGCGCTCGCCAAGGAGGGATCGCCATTCAAATTTCAAGGCGGTAACGGCCAACGCCCGGGCTGCCAGGGCTGCCAGGGCGCGCCCCCAACCCTTCTTCGACCGGCCATCTGCGTTTTATGTCCATCGGCAGACGCCGTGCAGCCCGGCCCGGCCCGGCCCCGCCGGTGCAGCCTGCAGACTGATACCGAGAGCGTTTACGTCGCTCTGCCTCTCCCGCACTCGTGGGGTGTTCCGTGTGGGTGCGAGAGGGACAGAGCGACGAAAACGACTCTCGGAATCAGTCTGCTGCAGCGCGTCGCGAGTGCAGCCCTGCCGGGCCCCGCCCATCTGGACCCGTCCGGCGATAGCGTGGGCGTCTGCGCGCAGAGGCTTCCAAGTGCGGAAAACTCGGTGCGCAAAATGCAGTCTCGAGAGTCCCTTCCGCGCGGCGCCAGCGTTCCAGGCGCCATCCCGCGGGGATGTGCAACCAAGTTTGAAAGTAAAGTTTAGTCAGCCATCGCTCACCGTTGCCCAGTCAGCCACAGCAAGGATCAGGGCAACGCAGCAGCAGCCACCAGCGCCACGCCACAACGCACACAAAACCAAGACGAGGCAAAGCGAAAGGACTGCAGCAGGCCTCGGCCAGCCAGGCAAGCTGTTGCATGGCACGGGGGGAAGAGGCGGAGCCGAGGCCGTGGCAGTGCACCAGACCTGCAGTCGAGATAAAAACAAGACCTGGGCAGGGCAAACGGCTGCATCGGCATCGTCGCCACAGTGCGGCCACACCGGGCCACACCCACGCAGCAGCACGCCCCGGCGACACCGCCGAGCCTTGCCGGCCTTGCCACGCTCAACGCACACTGATCGCCACCTCTCTGAAATGGGACTCGAATCAAACGGGAGGCACGAGGCCCAAGGCGGTGGCCGAGGCCCCGGGCGGGGAGCAGGTCTCGCCTCGCCCTGCCTTTGATCACCGGGTGGGTAGTTGCCTCTGTCTCTGAGGGTGAGGGGGTGCTGCTTTTGGCCGCCGGGGCCGCGCCGCGCGTTGGAGAGCCCCGACAAGAGCTATGCAGACTGATTCCGCGAACCGTTTTCGTCGCTCTGTCTCTCTCGCCCCTCAACGGGAGGCCCCATGAGTGCGAGGGAGACAGACTGCTGAAGCCTTGAGGGGGCGCTGTTCCCCTCGAGCGAGTAGAGGGAGAAGGCGCCCGGCCGCGCCAGCAGACCGATTCCGGCGCTCTCTCCCGCACTCCCACGGAACCCGCCGCGAGTGCGACAGAGACCGCGGAGGCGCGCTGTTTGGAACCGCTGCGGAGTGTGGGTGTGTCCGTGTGAAAGAGGGCCTGCTGGGCGAGGCGGGGGTCGGGCCCGGTCGGGCCGGAGTGTCAAAGTTGGTCAGCAAAACACCGCCACCGCCGAGGCCGCCGCCGTGGGGGAGTGAGGGATGGACTCGGCCCTGCTTTCCCAAAGCAGCGACGCACAGTGGGCTGGAAGACCGGTGGAGGCGGGCAAAATTCCAGACGCGTCTTGAGCCCCAGCGTCACTAACAAGACGCGAACCGAACGTGCGACCCCACCAATGGATTCCTCGTTCGGAGACCAATCCATTGGTGGGGTCACACGTTCAGTTCGAGTCCCATTTAGCGACTCTGGAGCTCAAAACGCGTCTAGAATTTTGGCCGCCTCCACCGGTCTTCCGGCCCACTGTGCGACGCACCCCTCCCCCGCCCCGCCCCGCCACGCCACGCCACGCCACGCACCCGGGAGCGCCGTCGTCGTGACGTCTTCCTCCAGCAGGCCCGCAAGGCCCGCAGGCAGGTCGAAGTCAATTTCCGCGATATATGCCCGCCAGCCGCCGCCTAGCCAGGCCGCCTCGCCGCCCACACGGCCCCGCATGGCGCCCCGCGGCCCGCGGCCATAAAAGAGACCTACGGCCTGGCCGAGGCCTGGGCGGGGGGCGTGGGGCCGCCCCTCGCGCCCTGCTTGGTGGACCGCCGGACCGCACACCACGCCGGACCTGTCCATTTTTCACCCCGCTCCTCCAGGGGATGGCGCGGAGGCGGAAGCGGGGCGGGGCGGGGCGGGGCGGCATATTGGATTACATGATCTACTCGGTGGGGCGCGACGCGGCGGCCACGGCCACTGCGAGCACGGTGCGTCACGCGGGACGTGGCGACGGTAGCGACGGTAGCGACAGGGAAGGGGGACGCCGCCGCCGACGCCGCCCACACACACAAACGCATTCACACCGCGCCTCAGAGACAGGTCATCCTCGCTGCCGCGCGAACGACCGACGCCAGCCTGCAGCAGACGACACGTGCAATGATGCGACTGCGACGGCGCGCGCGGCAGTGGGGCAGCGCGGTGGCGTTGGTACGGTAACCAATTTTTCGACGTTGGAGTGCTCGTGGTGCTCTCGACGTGGCGCCTTGAGGCCCAGCCCAGCCGCGGAGCACCCCGCCGGCTGGAGGGGGAGCTGCCAAGACCCGCCATCCCGCTCTGGCAAATTAAATTCCTTCATAACGCTGCAATTCAGAAGCGCATCGTCTCGACAGCACTGCGGAGGGGGAGGGGGAGGGCGCTTCGCGGCATCATTCGCAGCCCGCGAATTGAGGGGCGGGCGCGAGGCACAGCCGTACGCATCTTCTCGTGCGGCCTTCAGTGCCTGCGAGGTAGGCCACCACCCCGTCACGCAACGCACCGGCGCGCAGGCGGTGGCCTACCTCGCCCCTGTGGAGGCGACAGGGGCAAGGTAGGCCACCGTCTCTTCACCCGTGTCTCGCGGGCCGGGCGGATGGCCTACCTCGCAGGCGCTAGACGTCCGCAGCACGGAGCACGATGGCCACGGCGGCCACAAGCGGGTGATGCTCTTGGAGAGGTCAGCCGGGATTCGGAGAGATACGCAAAGCGCTCTGAGACACTGTGTAAGGGCATCTGCCCACGCCCTCGCTCTGTCCTCGCTGCTCCTCTCGGACCGTCAACGAGTGCGAGAGAGACAGGCGGCCTTGGGTCACACCCCCACACCCCCGGCTGGCTGGGCGCGCACAGCGGAGCACAGCTGCACAGCCCGACGCGACGGTGCGGCGTGCCCAGGCCGCCCAGGCCGCCCAGCCCAGGCCAGGCGTGCCTGCTGTTGCGTCCAAACTCCCCATTTCGGCCGGAATCCTTCCTCCCTTCCCGGCCGCCTCGGCGCCTCGACCTTCAGGGCTTCGGGGAGCGCGCGAGCCAAGGCGCAAGCCGCGCCGCCGGCAAAACTTTCTGCAATTTCGAGACTTGAGAGAAAAGGGGGTTGGGTTGCGGGCCAAAGGCGGCCAAAGGCGGTCAATAAAGTAGACTACCCTACTCCACGGTCCCACGACCCGCCGAGTGGAGGCTCCGCCTGGCTACGCGCTCGGCCGGCCCCTTCAGGGCTCCAGGGACAGTGAGGAGGCGTGGCGTGGCGCGGCGCGGCGAGAGATATTGCGCCGCGCGGGGCGTTCCGGGGCGTTCCGGGGCGTTCCGGTCGCACTACGGCGCGCCTTTTTACCCAATTTCTCTTCTCTCTGTACTGCTTTATAATGCCCGCGGCCCGCTGCCGGGTCCGCCCGCACGTTGTTCGCACGGCCAGACGGGCCAGAAGCCCGGCGGAGGCGGCCAAAATTCTAGACGCGTTTTGAGCTCCCGAGTCGCTAAACAAACAGGACTCGAACCGAGCGTGTGACCCCCACCAATGAATTTGTCTCCG
The DNA here is from genome assembly GCF_012932325.1 of Thrips palmi. Taxonomy (NCBI): domain Eukaryota; kingdom Metazoa; phylum Arthropoda; class Insecta; order Thysanoptera; family Thripidae; genus Thrips; species Thrips palmi. The sequence continues at coordinate 7,705,640 of NW_023144628.1, forward strand.
AACGAGGAATCCATTGGTAGGGTCATAGGTTCTGTGCGAGTCCCATTTAACGACTCTGGAGCTCAAAACCTGTCCGGGATTTTGACCGCCAGCACCGGTCTTCTGACCCACTGTGCGGCCTGGACGGAGAAGGAAACGCACTGCCAGCACACTCGAGCTAGATTGCTTTGTCCGCACGTGCTGCGGCAGAGACAGAGAGAGTCTGGCCAAGTTTCCGCTCAACTAATCGTGGAGTGTGGAGGCTGGGTGCGTTCCAGAGAGCTGGCGATGGCAGTGGCCAAGTTTCGAGACTATCGCCAGGGCTCGAACCAAGCCCAGCGCGCAGCGGGCCAGGGGAGGACCAGTTCGGGATGATCCATACTGATGACAAGTTGAGCGACGGGACCCGAACCGAGCACGGATGGTTGCCAACCTATGGGATTCCTCGTCGGTAATCAAAGCAATCCAACGGTGCGCGCTCGATTAGAGTCCCTTTGGGGGAATGCAGGGCTCGGAGCAGGGCTCGGCAGCGTGCCCTGAGTTGCGCCCTGCGGCCCGCTGTGCTGCGACAGCGCGACCCCTATTCATGCCGCGTCGCGTCCCCTCCCCCGCCAGCCCCGCCAGCCCTCCTAAGCCGCCCTATCGGCCGAGGCGCATCTCCAGCAGCAACGCCGCGGACTATCGCGCCTGCATCGAAAAGCACTCTTCCCAGTTTGAGAGGGTAGCGGCGGCGCTATCGGGGCGGGGCGGGGCGGGGCGGGGCGGGGCGGGGCAGGGCGACGGCGGCGTGCTCGCTGGCCGCAGTACGTCCTTCCTTATCAACGGGTCGTGCGGTGCTCGCACGGTACACGCCAAGTACCCGCCATGGGTAACAGCGGGCCAGCTCCTCGACGAACAGACCAGACCCTGGCCGGTCTGGCGGTTCAAACACCGGGACCTACGCTTCCAATCCGTTCCCGCCGCCCGCCACGGTCCCCAGTCCCAGCTCAGCGCCCGGGGGGACCAGCCACGCCACAGACCGATATGTTCCAAACCTCTTTGCCCCCCGGGCCGCCCCGGGCCCTCCAACGCCCAGTGGAATGCAGGGCATGACCGCGACACAACGCGGACGCCCCCCCCCCTCCTCAAAGAAAAGGGCCCCGGCGTAGCGCCCTGGCCTGCCTGGGCTGCCTGGCCGTCCGCTGCGACAGCGAGACAGGATGAGGGATTGGTGCCCTGGTCGGGGAGGTCACATCGAGGGGGTCACGGGGCACCGCGGACGGGGCACCGCGACGGTCCGGAAAGAAAAATGCGTGACTCAGCCCCGGCAGCGGCGGCAGCCCAAATCCCCCAGCCGGCCGCGGCCGAGACCGTGCTCGTCCCGCCATCATAACGTGGCCAGATAAGCAGGGCCGCCAGGCCGCGCCTGCAGTCTCATTCGAGCGGCGGTTCCCTCTCGCTCGCGGGCTGTGCCGAGCGGGTGCGAGCGAGACAGGCCTGGGCGTCATGAGGGCCCGGCCCGTGGCCGACATTGGTCCGGCCTGCAGACTGCTTCCGAGAGTCGCTCTGACTCTCTCGCACCTAGCCGGGGCATCCCAAGAGTGCGAGAGACAGCGACGAAAACGACTCTCGTAATCAGTCTTCTGGGCGCCGCGAGGACCGCCGCCATGCCGCCAGCGCTCTATCTAGGGCAGCCGCGGGGTGCACTTGGAGGAGGAGGGCAGCGCCCGCCAGCGCCCCTGACGTGTTTTCGCGGGGAGTCTGTGTAGAGACCCTCCCGTCAGAGATGCGCAAGCCAGCGTTTGGTAGTCCCGTGGAGTCAAAGGCACCCTGAGTCAGGCTAGCGGGCGACCGCCGTATACCTGCTGTGCCGCACCAGATGCTGACCTGCGTAGCCTCGCGCGGGGCGAATTCGGGCTTCCCGCTCCGCATGGGACTACCAGTCGTCTGTGATTGGCTGAGAGGGCCCCCCTTTGCGCATCTCTGACGGGAGGGTCTCTAGTCTGTGGGGCGCTGGCGGAGCTCCGGCGAGGCGGCACGGCGCGCCGAGTGTTTACCAGTGGAGTTTATGAGGGCGCGGCGCGCAGCCTGGCGGCCACGAGGTGAGAGGGGCGAGTGTTTGCCCCAATTTCGGGGCGGCCAGAGTCGGCCACTCCGCTGCCGCCGGACCCTGCGTCTTCTGCCGAGTGATTCCGAGCGGTCTCTCCCGCACCCACAGGGTGTCCCGCAGGGGTGTGAGTGAGACCGGCGGAATCAGTCCTTGGCTGGAGCTGCGAGGGGGAAAAGCACGGCAGAGCGTAGCGTGGTGCTCACCCTCGCGCCGAGTGCGTGCGCGACTACACAGGACAAGCAGAAGCGTCGTTAGCGTGCAGGGGGGCTGCCGCGAGTGCCAGCAGACAATTTCGTCGCTCTGTCTCTCTTGCACTCGTGGGGCGTCCTGTGCAGGTGCGACAGAGCCAGAGCGACGAAAACGACACTCGAAATGAGTCTGCAGGTCTGTCAGCGAGGCACGGCGCTGGATGCGCGGGCGGCGCCAACTAGTGCTGCTCTTCGGTTACATTTAGCAATGAGATCTAATCACGACCCGGAACCCTGTCGGCCCTGTCGCGGGTCGGGCGGTGCGGGTGGCGGCCACTACGCCGTCCAAGCCACTTCCCGCTACACTACATCCTCTCTACAGCAGCGTCGTGTACCTGCGCGATCTGGTTGGTGGCCATCTCCTGATGAACTGCGGTCTGCCGGACCCGCGGGGCCTGGTGCCCCTGGCGCGCCTGTCCTTGGTGGGGGCCCTGAGGGCCTTGGGGGGCTAGCTGGGCAGCCTGCACGCCCAGGCCCCGCGCGTGGCCGTACGCCTGTGCGTAGGGCTGGCCGTAGGGCTGGCCGTAGGGCTGGCCGTAAGGCTCGCCGTAGGGCTGGCCAGGGGGCTGGCCGGGGGGCTGGCCGTAGGGCGCTGGCTGCCCCGCGGGTCGGTACCTTCTGTCGGCCTGCACCGTGCCGCGGCGATGGCACAGAGGAAGACGAGGGGGCCGGGGCCGGGGCCTGGCTTTGCCTGGGGCTGGGGCGTCACCACGCCCTCAGAGCCCTCACGCCGAGCACCACGGGGCGGTGCGTCGGGGTGCGTCGCGGTGCGCGGCGGTGCGCAGCGTCACGGGGCTCCGTGCGCGGCACGCGGCGGGGCGGGGCCACGGGGCGGCGCGGTGCGGTGCGTGCGTATTGCGTGCGTGCGTCTGCCCTCGGCGGCGCGCTTGCGAGCACTGCCCCGACAGCGTAGCGCCACCAGCCCAGAACCCAGAACCAGGGCTGCCGAGGGCTGCCCCGCAGAACCCCTTCCCGCGCTTTTCCGCAACGCCACTCGACCTCGGCCACGCCACCCTCCCCGCGCCCTCGCCGATCAATGACGCCGTGTTTTGGGGAGCGGGGGTGGGGCGGGGCGGGGCGGGCGCCCACATCTCCCTGCCCTGCCCTCACCCTGCTGGAGCAACCTCGCTCCGGGATGAGGGGGTGGCGGGGTGCGGGGAGGGGTCACAGCGTCGTTCCATTCTTATCCACCCCTTCCCCGTCCACCATCCACCCCCGCTCCGCTCCACCCCACCCCGCCGCCCGCCGCGCCCCGCGTTGCGCCCCGCCTGCAGGTGGGACGCCGTGCCCAGGCCATGCCAGGCCACGCCATCGCTATGCCCGCAGCCTGGAAGCACGCTGGAAGCCCGGACGGGGCGGTAGGGGTAGGGGTAGGGGTAGGCGGTCGGGGCGCAAGCACGGCCGGGGCTCGGCGTGTCACAGGTCCGCGGCGAGGCGGGGCGGGGCGGGGCGGGGCGGCCGTGTCAGCGAGGCCAGTTGGGTCTGGGGCCTGGCCAGCCTAGCAACACTCACAAGTCAGACGGCCAGCCAGCCATCCAGCCCCGCGACCCCCGCTCCAGAATGAACATGGAGGTCACGCGCTGCCTTGCCGCCAGCGCACAGCCAGGACTTTTGGACTCTAGCGCCACTACCATGCGTCCACTTCCCAAACCAATCGCCAGGTCGACTTTCAAGTACAAACGGCAAGGCCAAAGGCCGGAACCACACAACAAGGAACAAAAAAAGATAAATTAAGTGGGGGTAGGATATTGGAAACGCAAAGCCGCCCCCCCCCCTTACCCCGTTAAATTCGAATCCTCAAACTGCTTGCTGGGTCAGGTCGGACACCACAGGTCGGTAGCTGAGCTTGCCTGTCACCAGGACCAGGGACTCACCTTGAGCGGGCGCGTGATGGTCACCGTCTCTATCGTCGTCATGGGGGCTGCCATGTTGAAAGCAGAGGGTCGTCTAGACCTGCTGGATAAAGAGTGCACAGTGATAATAGTGCTGGTAGGCATACTAGGCTTCCTACGTCAAGTGACCTACGTGATCCAAAATTTATTTCTAAGTTGTAAGTATTTTTTTTTTTTGCTCAAAATAATATTATTGATCAAAAACTAGCCACTATGATCTAGAGGATTAAAATTTAAGTTAGCTGTGTTAATGCCGACTGCTCTAATAATAATTTACTTTGTATACGTAAATTTCTTTGATCACAGAATGAATGCAGATTAGTGACAGCAACGATACTTACCTCAAATTTCTCAATAAGCTTCTCTCCCGTGGTTAAAAACAGCGTTGTCTCAGTAGCTGCAATTCCACACAGAACATGCAAAACAAAACACGGATTAGAAACTCACTCGAAAACTCAACGTAAAGAACTAAAACATTAATGTATGAGGTACGAAACAAAAGTGGGTGAAATTGTTAGACACAAAATTTGTAACACCAACAGCCACAATGAAAGAAAATAAAAAGAAATCCAGGCGAATAAGATACTGAGACTGTTGCTGTGAGGGGCCTACCAAGCGGACTAATGGGAGAGCGCGATGTGTTTGCGCTGAGACTAAGATTGTCCAGTAATGCCCCGAGAGCTTGAAGGACAGGCTGACATGACCAAGGGCTTGACCAAGGGCTACTGGCGATCGAACGGCTGGACGGCGGCCTCCGCTCCGCGACGTCCGCGACTCGGCGATGACGAATCGATACACACCCACTGGCTCGGCGCTGAGCGGCAAGCGGCTCCGGTGACTAACAACAGGTATACACGGACGGCCATAACCTCTGCGTCAACATTCAGCCCGATGCTTGTGGCCACTGACAATCACGGGGCCTCCGCGGAGCAGCGTCCGCACACAACGATAGCATCATTTTAACGCTTCGACGGGACAAGGTCGCCGGAAAGGACGGGCACGGCGTGACAAGTCAACGGTGACCCCATTTCCTGGCCGTCTGTGTTGACTCACAATTAGGTGCCTCAGTCTCAGGAGAAAGTACGGGCCTCACAGATAAACTATTCACGTCACTGCCCCCGTTTCGACGTGAAAATGAATTGGGGAAGGTGGTTTCCATTTCCATTCGGACAAAATATAGTCTGCTGCACGGTTAATGAATTATCAACTTTGTAAACAAAACCTATTTATAGGGCTCAAGCTGACAAGGCACGCCGGGCGAACCCCGCAAATAGCGACACGACTTACGACTCCTGCTGGTAGCCTTCCACGACGGAGTACGAATCGAATTCATCGAAATCTGGCAGCGATTCCGCTTCGAAACTGCATCCCATAACACTATCTTGAGACGTGATGTTCATGTTCTTTCTTTCTCCAAAATGGCGAAACGAATCCCACGCCCCTCTCTCTCGCTCTCGCAGGACTGAGAGTCTTTTTTCTGTCTGACCCCTGCGCTCATGTCTCCCTCCCCCTCCCCTTCCCACCACGCCCCCACAGCCCCGCAGCCCCCGCGCCTCGCACCCGCACCGCCCCTCGTTTCCATTTCCCAGGCCAGTCAGCTCACTATGGCAAATCCAGCAGAACGTAGTATTTCCACTGTTATCAAGAGTTACCACCAGTATGTAAAGTATTGGAGGATTATTAAGGAGAATTCTTTCAAAAAATAATGAAACTACCCAATCAAAACTGGAAGTGAGGTTGCTTGCTGGGTCGCTGAGAATCGCTCGCCTAGAGCGCCCCCTGTGGAGAAAGCTGGAAGCTCAGGAGGCGACACACCTTGACTAGATAGCCTAGAGAGATCGTAAACGGGATTTCGGGTGCTTATGTTTTCAAATTGAAGGTAACCTTGAGCTAGATCAATGATTTCTGTGCACTACTATCATCTTCTTTTCGCGATGAAAGAATAAAATTTATCCTGCAGTTCCAATTTAAATAGCCCGCTGACCGGAAACGCAACTCTAGCCTCAGGCGAGGGTGTGCGCCTCTCCGACCGCTGAATCCGCCATACCGAGCGCTGTGTTTGACTCCGTACCAGAGTTGTGCCGGGGCTGGTGGGGGCGGTGGGGGAGAGTCGCCAAGGTCACGTGGCTCTCTGTCCTGGCCTGTGATTCGTCGGTAGCAACGACTCGGGGCAGGAAGGACTGCAAGGGCGCAGTTCGGCCGGCGGCGGGGCGGGGGAAGTCAACGCTGCTGTTCACGGCCCCCACTACACATTGACGGCGGGCTGACGGCTAATGTCTGCGGTTTGAAACTCGCAGTACGGCGGTTCGAAGCCTGCCTCATGTTTTGTTTCGGCCGCGTTTTACCAACATCTGTCGCTTTGGGTTCAGAGTTGTCGTAACGGATGAATATCTGCCACGTTACGTTATGTTCATATCAGCCGCGAACAGCTAAAAATATGTAGGATGGGTTGCAACCCGCCATCGTTTTGCGGTGGGAATTCCCCGCTCCGACCTCTCTCCTCTACGCAGTGGAGGAGAGGACCCCTCCCCTGCGCCTGTGCCGCCCTTCCTGCCCGGAGGCCCGGACCGGAGGCCCGGGAAAATTCGAAATCTCTCCACAGGGGGCATTCCCTCCCGCGCCACACCTCGTCGGCGGAGTGTGTGCGAAATTGCTACTTATACTCAGTGACGCTCGAGGCTTGCAAATCTATCAACTCTGCTGGCATTTGCCACGGTCGAAAAGAAGGGTTGCAACCGAAACCATTCGCTTTCGGAGTTTAAGGTTGAGGCAGTGGCGTGCCGTTTGAAGGCCACGCTGTTGCCTATATTCAGGCGGAGTGCGTTGTAATTTGCGTACCTCCCAGGCGGCTGTCTGGTACGGAAATGAGGGGGTCATGACCCCCTGACCTCCTCCACCTACCTCCTCCCCCGCGACCACCACTGGTTTCAGGTTGGGTCGGGGAAGCCCATGGGGAAGCCTCCCGCTCCCGCCGACGGCTACGTTCTGATTCAAACATCGCGCGCCGAGAACCGAGTGCTGCCGAGAGCCGAGCCGAGCGCTGGATAGAACCAACGAGCGACTGGCGCTCCGCTCAGCTGTGTGCTGTGCCCGTGGTGGCCGCCGTCGCCGCCCGCCAGTCGCGCTGCGCCCCACGCAGCCCGCGCAGTGAAACAGCGCCGCGCCGCGCTCCACTCCCCCGGCGAGAGCACAGTCGAGCCGAGCCGCCGTCGTCGAGGCCACCAAGCCGGCGAGGCGACACTGTGCGAGACGCACACGGCAGCCCACTTGATTCATTTCTGGCGTGCGTGTGTGCGCCATTCTGGCTCGCCGCACCTTCAGTCGCCGTGCCCGTGTTGACACCTGCACTGTCGGAGCGTGGGCGGTCGCTCACTGCGTGCTGCGTGCACTCCGTGTCGAGGAGCACGACAAGCATCCCCGCGGAAAGGCGAGCCGCCCAGCGATCTGCACGCCAGTGTGTCCACAGTGTGTCCTGCGGTCGTGTTACGCAAGCCGAGCCGGCTAGCGCCGCGGAGTGCTCACGCGCATAAACGATACGTAATCAAGCAGCGCCGCATCTCGCACCGATAACTACAACAGGTAAGCCCTGTCGCTGTGCCTCACTCACACCGTAAGGGAACGCCCCGTGGGTGCGAGAGAGACGGCAATAGCTGTTCGGAAACGGCCTGGCTGGTTAGTGGTTTGCTGAGCAAGGGACTAAGGGAAGTCGCTGTTGGGCCTGCGTTCGGCGAAGCAGGGCCCGCCCCATTCGAAGCTTCCTTGTCATTTATTCGCCATCACATGCCAATCAAAATCGACTCGCGACCACACCTCTCTTGCTGGCGGCGGAAGCGACCGAGATAAAAAAAACCAAGTCGCGACGTTTTTGTCTGCGAGTCGTCTCCTATCAAAGCCGCGCGCCGAAATGATTCACCTTATCTTTAGCCTCGTGTCCCGTGAGCTTTGCGTGAATTAATTCCTTGCAGTGTTTGGATCATCGTGGTATCATGCCGGCCGCCGCCCCGCCGCGCCGCCCTCCACCGAGTGGCCGGGCCGGCTCAACTCGGGGTGCGATTTGACGGATTTGACGCGCGTTTCTAGTGTGTCCGCGACTTGGCCAAGCCTTGGTGCACCGTTGTCTAGCCCAACCTTCGCGCGATTCCAATCTGCAGACTGATTCGGAGATAGTCGGTTTCGTCGTCCTGTCTCTCTCGCACTCATAGGACGTTCCCTTTACTTGCGAGAGAGACAGGACGACCCTCGGAATCAGTCTGTTGGCCGTCTCTCTCCAAACTACGAGGCTCGGCCTCGCGACGGTGTAGGGCCGCCCCGCCAACACTGCCGTGTTTTTGTACGTAATTTGACCGATAATGCAGTGTGTCGGCTTTCGTAAGGGGAGCCACCAACCTTGTGATTATTTGGTTATCGGCGGTGGCGAAACACTCGCTGTCAAAGTCTTTCCGTGTAATGAGAGAAACAAAGGCGGCAAAGTCCGTTTGTTTTCATTGTAATGTACATTCTGAGAACAGACGTGGTGAACCGTGGCGGTGGTTGGGCGGGCCGAACTGTTGTCAAGTGCGCGAAAGCGCGGAGGCGAACCCGACACCTGTCGACGTCCCCCGTCGTGCACCGCGCGGGTACACTGTGAACAGTGTTCGGCAGGCGAGGGCCGTGTTCGATAATCGTGCACATCAAAAGTGCATGGCGCTGTCAAGTGCCGCCCGCCCGTCTTGGTTGTGGGAGCGCGGAGGCAAGGCGGAGAGGGCGCGTGCGAACGCTGGGCGTCGTTTGGCAGCGTGTTGTGGGGCTGCCCCGGGCTGCCCCGTCCCTTTCTCTGCCCTTCCGCCCTGCAGGCCCGCTGCTTTCCTTCTGGGTCTCGCCCTGGGCGGCCCGAGAGTCCTGCATCGTGGCTCTGTCTCTCTCGCACTCGTGGGGCGCCCCGTGATAGTAGAGCCTGCCTTCCTTATCTCTGGGCGTCACCATGCAGATTCTGGCCCTGCAGGCTGTGCGCTACGCGGCGCCATACGCGAGGCCCGCGGCGAGGCGTTATCTGGCAACAGGTGGGGAGAGCCGCGTCTCTCTCGCACCCCTTGGCAGCGCGCCCTGCGCCCCTGAGTGCGAGAGAGACAGCGAGAGAGCATCCCGCCGCACTTGGTGGCGGCCAGCGCGACTTATTCACGGATTGCGGCAAGATCACGCGTTCCAGTCCTGGCGCGTAGCCGCGTGGCGCGCGTGGCGTCCTTATGCAACGCACTAGGCGCTTGGCTCGGCTAGCTGGAGTCGACTCTGGAGTCTGCTCTGGAGCCGCGCCCGCTGCGCCCGCTCTCTGCCCTGGTACACCGCGGGCGGGGGCTGACCCGCCAAACCGGAGTAGGGGCCACACGCGCAGCACGCGCACGTGAAGCTCCAAGCAGCAAAGCGGCGCCAAGTCGCTGACCTGCGGTCTAGTTTCCGAACAGCGTCTCTCTCGCACCCGCGGCTCAGCGCGTCCCGAGGGCCCGTAGGGGTGCGAGAGAGACAGGACGACGACACCGCCCCGCTGGCTGTCCTTTAGGCAGTGCAGTGCCGTTGGTGCGCATGCACGTGACGGCTTGTTGTTGTTGTTCCGGTTGGCCTATCAGTGGGCCTCGGGAGGGACTCTGTGACCCCTTTCCCTTCTCTCGGCAGCGATAAGGCCGCTTACCTTGTGGTGCTGGACCGTTCCTCCCGCACGTCGTTTCGTCGCTCTGTCTCTCTCGCGCCTGTGCGGGACGGACGGGACGCCCCACGAGTGCGAGGGAGACAGCGACTGCACTCGCCTAGCTAGAATCCTATAGTGGGACTCTAGGAGTGTAGGACTCTAGCCTAGCCTTGCCTAGCCTAGCGCCTCTCGGTTTCATCTTAACTTTAGGCTTCTTGGCACACTGTTTGGTCTTGAAATTGGTTGAATGAAACGAAGAACGTAGCGATTTCCGTGTGGTGGGCACGTTGGCCGTTGCCGTGCTGCCGTCAGTCTCCGCTCACCTTCTACGTCACTGGGCGGACGGGCAAGGCCACCACGGAGCCTGGCCGGCCTGGCCGCGCTGCTGCTGCCCGTCGCTCTGTCTCTCTCGCACTCATGGAGCGTGCCGCGTAGGTGCGAGAGAGACAGAGCGACGACTCTCGGAATGAGTCTGCTGCAGCCGCTTGCCGTGTCTGCGGTTGCCAGGGTAGAGTTCCGTTTTAAATGTTGTGTGAAATTGGATAGGGCCGCGGCAGCCGCAGCAAAACGGCAGGTCGCCCTGTTCAGTGTTTGTAGCGTTCACGACGTACCGGTCGTTGTGATTCACGAAGCACGCCTGCCGAATTTCCGAGTCGCGCGACCGCGACGCCTTTATGTAACGCTCGCGTGGGGGCCGGAGACGCTGGGAGGGGGGGGGGGGAATCTGAGGTCTGCCTCTAGTCTCTGGAGATGAGCGCAGCAGTTAGATAAACAGTCGCTAGTTGGAGGGGGGCAAGGGAGGGGCGCCGAATGCCGACGGGAGAACCGATTACCCCGCGATGCATTGCAGCGGGCTGATTCCGAAGAGCGCCCTCGTCACGCCAACGCTGGCCCTCTCGCACTCATGGGGCGTCTCTAGTGGGTGCGAGAGAGACAGACATTGTGCGGTACCAGCCTGCAGGCTGTCTATGCACGTGAATCGGGGCGTGGCGCCGCGTGGCGGCCATCGGCAAACTTGACCCACATTGGGGCGGCTGGGCTGGGCGGGCTGTGGCAGATTAGGCGTGGAATATTTGGCGGGATCGAATCGGTTCGCGCTGGCGCGCTCGCTTGTAGACTGACCCTGCGCGTCATTCCCTCCATTTTTTACGCCCTTCCTCTTCGTCTGGCTGTGCACAGCATGCTGCAGTGAGCCATGACCCTTCGGGTACGGCCGGCCGGCCGCTGCGTGCGCCATGGGGCCCTCGAAGGGCCTCTGCTGCCCGATGCCGAAGGGTTATTCCGTCGCTCTGTCCTTGCCGCACTCATGGGGCGTCCCAGGGGTGCGAGAGAGACAGAGCGACGAAACGCTCCTTCTGAACCAGGCGGCTGGCTGGGCTGTCTCTGCCAGTGGCGTAGCGCTGCTTCCTGGGCGGACGGTGCGTGGCTGCACGTGTGCGCCGACTCGCTCGTGGGCACTCCGTGCAGACAGCATGGTGATGTTGACCCGCTTGCGCGCTTTGCGGGTGCGGCGATTGTTCTAGTGCGGTCGGCAAGGGCGTCGCGCGTCGCGTCGCCGTCCCGATAAGGGCTGCAGTTCGCTGGCCGAGGTTCGAACCCGGGCCGCTGCCGCCTGCTGAGCCAACGGATCGCTCCGTTGCTCTGTCTGGCGCGTTCCGCACTGGTGCGAGAGAGACAGAGCGGCTTACGTGTTGTGTTGGTGGTTCCAGGTGCAGCATGGGGCGCTTGGCGTCCTTCTGGCAGGCGCTGACGCGCCGCAAGGTGGTGGACATGAAGCGGCCCGCGTCGTCGTCCACGGCCTCCACGTCGACGGCGGACGGCTCGCCGCTGGCGCGCGTGCTCACCACGTTCGACCTGACCGCGCTGGGCGTGGGCTCGACGCTGGGCGTCGGCGTGTACGTGCTGGCCGGGTCCGTGGCCAGGGACTTCGCCGGCCCCGCCGTCATCATCTCGTTCGCCGTGGCCGCGGTGGCGTCCATGCTTGCAGGTAACTCCACATTGCCTTCATCTTCACCAGGCCTGGTTCTAGGATTCTTTTTCGAGGGGGGCTTGTCACACATTTTGCCTGTCTTCAGGCGTGGCACCATGCTTATTGCCTTCCTTCAGGGCGGGGCTATGGTCGCCGCTCTGTCTCTCTCGGACTCGTTGGGCGCGATGGAGACATGGCGACGAACCACTGTGGGGGCATGGAGGGCTCGGTGCTGCTGACCCTGGTCCCTGGTCGCGGGGTTGCGCCCCTTCCGTCGCCAGGCAGGCCGGGCGCACGCTCTGCCGTCGTCGCTCTGTCTCTCGCGCATCCGGGGCCAGGGGGGCGTCCTGTTTGGGCGCGAGAGGGATGGAGCGACGGAACGCCGTGCGCGGTCTGCTGGCCGGCACCCCCTCGGCCTCGCTTACGTAAGGCGTCGGCTCCCCTCGACGTGCCGCGTACTGCGCCGTGCTGCGCGGGGAGCGGAAACCCGTTGGGGTGGCTCGCGAAGGGCGCTCCGCAGCGCTCCGCCATAATCCTGCCGGCTGTTGCCGCACGGTGCTGTGTCGCTCTGTCTCTCTCGCACCTCTCTGGACCACCCCGTGAGTGCGAGAGAGGCAGAGCGATGGCCGCTGGCGCCGCTGGCCTTGCACCCATCGCCGACCTGACCCATGCCGCTTGACGGGGGGAGGAGGAGTAAGGGGTTTTGCGAACGAAGGGCTTGAAGTCCGTGACTCTGTTTCTGGCTGAGTGGGCAGCGGTCTTTGAAAATCCGACGTCCTGCAAGTCCCGGCCTCGCGTCTTAGTGTATGGCCCAGCCTCCTCGGCTCAGCCGCTTGGCTCCCGAGGGAAGTCCCAGTCCAGTCGTGAAAACAGCTCGCGCACGTGTTTCTAATTCTTTTTCCTCGTGTCTGGCAGGCCTGTGCTACGCTGAGTTCGGTGCCCGAGTGCCCCTGGCCGGTTCTGCGTACATCTACAGCTATGTCAGCATCGGCGAGTTCATGGCCTTCGTCATCGGATGGAATCTTATCATGGAATACGTCATCGGTGAGTGGGGGAGGGGAGGGTGGGGGTCCAGGTTCCCGCTTAGTGCTTGCTGTGTACCTGCGCAGGTCGGTCCGGTCGACGCACGCCGCGGAGACGCAGTATGTAGTGTGGATGTTTGTTGTCTGTCAGCTTGATAAGCTGCCGGGCTTCCCTTTATTTTATTTTTGGGGGAGGGGATGGGGTGGCGTTGGTGACACCTCCAGGGCTCAAATGTTCTGAAGTCCTTTGGTGTATGCCCTTTAGAGGGCTCCTGGACTAAGCTACAACTTTCTTCCTGTTTGACTTGATTCGTATCTTTCAGGATGTGCCAGTGTTGCTCGAGGACTGAGTAATTACCTGGACCAGCTCATGGGCAATGTGATGCAGGATAGCTTCCAAAATTTGCTGCATCTGCACGTGTCCTTCCTGTCACCATATATTGATTTCTTCGCATTTACTATGTCGTTCCTTCTCTCTGGTGAGAAAGCACTTAATCGGTTGCGCTGGCTGTCAATTTGATAAATCCTATTTTATTTGTTTAAATGTTATTTCGTTACAGTTATTCTGGCATTTGGTGTGAAGGAGTCAATGTCTTTAAATAATTTGTTCACTGCTGTTAACATGGCTGTGGTCCTCTTTGTCATAGTGGCCGGATCTTTCAAAGGTATGTTGTACTATCAAATTGTTCATACACTCTTCCTTTCGTAGAAAAAAATTATTCCTACAATTTTCTCTTGACTTATCGTTTCCTTCTGTTTGCAGCTGATATTGCCAATTGGCAGATTGACAAATCAACAATTCCTCCTGACGTTCGTGGTGGACAGGGTGGATTTTTCCCTTTTGGATTTATGGGGGTCCTGAGAGGAGCTGCAACCTGTTTTTATGGATTTATTGGTTTTGACTGTGTGGCTACTACAGGTTTGTTTTTAATGTCCCTAAAATTTCGATCTCTAAATATGAATCACATTTATTTTATTTCTTGCTTTTCTCTTCAATATTTCAGGTGAAGAAGTGAAGAACCCGCAAAGAGCCATTCCTATTGCCATTATTGTTTCACTTGTAATTATATTCTTTTCGTACTTTGGTGTTTCTGCTGTGTTAACTCTCATGTGGCCTTACTATCTTCAGGTTTGTTGACTTATGAAGCTTCTGTTGTCTTAGTTTGGATTTTCGTTAATTTCCGAGTTTTGTAGGATCCTGATGCACCGCTACCATACGTTTTTGAACAAATTGGCTGGCCTTTAGCTCAGTGGACTGTGGCAATTGGAGGGATTTTTGGTCTATTTGCAAGGTATTTATACTACAACAGCATACATTTTGTGAATTTCTTAATCACCTCCTTACTGATTTTACCAGAAATGTATTTTTGTTCTGTGCAGTTTGTTTGGGGCCATGTATCCTCTACCTCGAGTAATTTATGCCATGGCCAATGATGGTCTCATCTTTAAATTCTTGGGAGAAGTCCACCCTAAGTACAAGACTCCTTTGGTGGGGACTCTTCTTGCTGGAGTGATAACTGGTTTGTATAATGAACCAAAGATTGTTATTTCTTCATATTGTATCTTGTGCTTATAATACCATTTTTTTTTGGTCTTAGGAATTATGGCTGCACTCTTCAAGTTGCAGCAACTTGTCAACATGCTGTCAATCGGCACCTTGGTTGCTTACACAATAGTAGCTGCATGTGTCCTTCTTCTTAGGTAAGTGTTTCGAATTTGTATTTGCCATTTCACAAGGTGCTCTTGAAGTCAAAATTATAGTCTAGGATTTAATGTACAGCTGTTTGTGTCTGCCATTCTGTGCTGTCCAAATAGAGCTGGTCTTCATTTTCGCAGTCTTATGAAGCTTTGTGGTTCTAAGAAATTTTGTGGTCATAAGTGGAGCATTGCATCATAAGACTAGGACTTGATTGCATAGTAAACTTTGATGTTGCACCTTAGGTATGCAGTTGATGAAACTGCAGATAAGCAGGATGAGGATGAGGCTGTGTCCCTGCTTAGTGATACTGACCGCCTTACAGATGACATGTAAGAGCCTTAATTCCCTTGGGTTTTTTTTTCGATTTTGGCACTGATGGTGTGATGCAAGTTCAAGCAATTCTTGTTGCTCTGTGCTTTTTTTTCATTTCAAATTTATTTTGGTGTTTTCTGTCACCTGCCTTTGAGCACTATTACTGTGTTCACTAACTTGACTTCTCCATCTGCTTCTTTGTTAATTGCTTTGGGTAATCAATTGTCACTATCGCACGCTTTGCTTTTGCACCACGAAACATGCATTAAAGAATTTTCAAACTGTCCACCTGAATAGTGAAATTTAGGAATGCAAGTCCTCATAAAATAACATTTATATGATATTGTTTGTAATATTAGAAGGATTTTGGTTTGCTGTAATATGTATTTTGATTTTTTTCTAAAAATTGTTTCCTATTTGTGATTATTTTTAAAGGTATAGGTACCATGAATCTGATGACGTTGGTGCAAGTGATTACAAAGAGACAACTAATTTGGTATCACTGAAGGATAAGCCAACTTTTTCAAGACTCCTTGCTCAGACTTTCAACCCACAAGGTTTGAAAACTCCTACTCCAGTGACAAGCCGTCTCGTCAGCATTGAAGTTCTTCTATTTTGTAAGTCAATTAAAATCTTGCAAGTTTTTTTTTTTTTTTTCAAAATATTTAAACAATTAACTTTTGAAATTTTTTTTTAGGTGGACTTTGTGTTGCATTGGGATTGTGCTTAGTTAACATGGAGTCTCAGCTGATGTATGGCCACTGGGGTCCACTTGCTCTAGTTTGCATTATCAGTTCACTTTTGCTGATTATCGTATTGTCCATGGCTCTGCAGCCTAGCTCAAGACGCGAACTTGCATTTAAGGTAAGCGAATAGCTTTGTGGATATAGTTGAGTTGCTGTGAATATCTGGTTTCTCTTATTAAGAGTTTGTTGCAGGTTCCCTTGGTTCCGGTCATTCCTGCAGTGAGCATACTTTTAAACATCTACCTCATTCTCATGTTAGACCTTTACACATGGTTCAGGTTTATGATCTGGATGGCAGTTGGTAAGTTCTTTTCATTTTACCAAGGCATGGACAGTACTATATTTTAAGTTTTGAGTTTGGCTTGGTAGTTATTTTTCCCTCCTCTCCTCCCTGCTGCTAAAGTTTTAAGATTTTCTTGCACTACTGGTTTGCTTTAAAGATTTATTCACTGCTTTCCTTTCATTATGCACGAATAATTTCACTGTTATTTTTAATGCATGCATTGGCCAGGTGTGGGGGTTTACTTCATTTCACTTGCATGCCGCAAAATGAATTGGTGTGGCTCTGCACTGGCCCTTGACATCCCTGCACGATCACCTGTCTCCCAGTCTCCACCGGCACTCGCTCCTAATGGAACCAGCGGCAAGAACGGTCCTTCATCAGGCATTAGTAGCATCCATAGCTTTAGTAATGGTTGCAATGGTAGTGAGACTGTAGTGAAGGACGAACAGAAGTCTTCTGATGTGATTTGGCGAGGAGCTCCTGTTCTGCTAGGGACTGCTAGCGAAACTGTCCTCTGTGAACCTTCTCCTATTAAACCTACTCTAGATGATGCTCCTGACTTAAATGACCATGGAAGAGCCAATTCAGTTATGGCTGGGGACTCTGACTCTGATGTATCTATAACTGATGTGACAAATGACCTGCTTTCGTTGACCTACCTTGATGAAATTAAAAGCAGAAATATGAACACTGATTTAAAACCTGTCGAGGACAGTGCACATCAGGAACGCGAAGAAAGACCGCTAGAAGATTCCGATTTTGCAGTTGTGGAATCGACCGATAATAATCATGTTGCTATAGATGTTTGTCAGGATGTTTCAAACAATGATAGCCAGCTTATTACTTCGGAGGAGACTGATACTGAAGATGATGTGCGCAGCCTGTACCCTGACGTGGTTGTTATTTCATCATCAGAGGAGGAAATTTATTCTAGAAGGAGTAGTATTGCAGATAACACGCTAGTTGAAAGTTTCGAGGTGGAAGTGGAAAGTCCATTAACTGAATCTTGCCTAAAATGTGATGCTCCGACAGATGTTCATCCAAGTAGTACCGACATTAAGACTGAATCTAAACCACTTGTATTTGTCCCTGTCAACCCCATGGCACCTGCTGATGAAAATAAGTTAGGACCTAATTCTGAAGTAGTTCATGCACTTAGAAAGCGTAGCTTTGTTGAAAAACTTGAAAAATTAATTGGTGCTCAGACTCTGAAAGTAAAATCAACTTCACATCCTCCATTATTAAGGACTTTGTCAGTGTCTTCTGAGATAAATATTTCAAAAGTACAAAATGTCCCATCTAGCTTTGGTAATTTTGATACCTCTCCAGACTCTGTTTCGTCTGGTTCTGATGATCAGCGTGATGTTGATCTTCCCTTGGCGTCTTCTCCAGAAAGTCAGTTCAAGAGCCCGTGCTGCACCAGACAGAACCAAGTGAAACAGAGTGGGATGGTACAAATGACCCTGAGGTTGTAAGGGATATCAAAGAAAAATTGGAAAAAATATTTTCATCAAAGGTTAACACCCCTGTAACATCTCCCACTTCAAAAGTATTTTCTACTACCTTGGCCAAACCTTCAGAGGGTGTTAAAAGTGAACACACTGGTGAAAACTCTGAGACATCTGTAAATGGTTCTGCAGTAGGTGAGAGCTCTGAAGACTCTTGCAAAGAAGATGAACACGCGCTGCAAAAAGATGAAACAAGAAAACACTTGGCACAAGTTTTAGGAACGCTGAGACTGAGAAACCCTGATATATCTAGCTGTTAATTCTTTGTTCTAAAAAAAATTAAGGCGTTTGATTTGCACGTGTCTGACTTGCATGCTGGGAATTTTCTAATGCATGAGAAGATCCAAGTTTCTTTGCTTTTGTTGTTTTCCTCACTTACAGTCTGAGTGTTCAACATTGTACTTCATTGCCTTCCCTTTTTCTTTTCCCAGGGTTGAGCATTTACTTCTTCTATGGTTTGAGGAACAGTTCTGAAAATAAGCCTAGTAGTGCTCTGTACAAGAATATGTCAAAAGATGATGCTGAGGTCAAACGCACGTACACTTAAGAATAGAAAATATTTTTTTATGGACATCTGAAGTTGAACTTGTCCAGACTGTCTTTTAGAATTGAGTCCTTAACAAGTTTTTAAGAATTTGATATTGTGTTCCCTAAAACCCACTCTTTAAGAAAGTCTAGTCCTCTTTGCCATATGTACATGTTATACTTCTAATTGATGGCAAAGCAGCAGTTGCACGTGATTCTATCTGAGTGTGATGTAATTTAGGTACATATTTAATTTTATCTGAAGATTATACAGTTTTATATTTTTAATACTACAGTAAATTTTGAACATGTTTTAATTTAACTGACATTGCATTTTGTTTTGTCAGTTGGTTTTCCTATTGGAATCATGAACTTTTATTCTGATGAGGTGAGGTGGTTTCAAGTGTTTTGTAATAACACTGTTGAGACACTTGTTGAAAGGTTGTAAGATGTAAACTCATTCACTATCTGTGATTGGTCTTGTGTTTTATAGGCAACTGTTGTTCTTAACTGTTAAGAGACATCTGTGATATTTAAGTATTGTTGCTGTAGTCTAAATGTTTATACATACATGTAAAAATAAATTATCACTCATTTTTATTTGATATATTTTATTCTTAACATATTTTCATATCGATTTGATAATTCACAACACTGAAGGAAGGATCAGGATAAGTCACAACTATAGAAGGACATTTAAGTATTTGTTTGACTAGACAGTTTCTACAGTCTCAACAACATTAATATTCAACTGGGTTGGTTAATTTGTATTCCAAAACAATTGCTTATTTTTTTCAGGCAAGATGTTCAGGGAAAATACACCATTCAGAACAACTAGGATCTCTCTGGGTTTACATGCTACGACTCTAAATCAGAGAACTTTTTTTTTGAGAACACACACAGCAGTCAAATCTGTGAAAATGCAGTAGTTTATTGTGAGCATGGGGTCCGGCTTAACATGTCCTCCTTCAATAGCCAGAGAGAGATTGGGGGAGGGGGGATGAGTTATAACAGATTATTAACTTAGAATAGATCATAATTTCTTGAATCTGACAGTATAAAATAAAGTTGTATAAACAAATGATGATGAACCACACAATAATATAAAACATAAAAACACAACTTAATAATTTTGTAGAAGTAAAGGGAAAACAACCAATACAGAGAAATGAAGGTTGCCACTGTTCCTTGAACCTCCACATTTCCCCTAATAATTAAAACCAGGGATCAGTCCACAATGTATGATATTTAATAACACTTAAGATCTAAACATCCAATTGGGAGTATAAGTAAAAATAGTTTGTCCAGAACAGTAAAAACAAGTGCTTATTATACTTAACACATGCATGAATTACATAATAAAATACTGAGTAGAATAAGAACTGAAACTGTGAGCCTGAACACAAGAAACTTGTTTTAAAATTTAGCAGCAGTCTTGATTGGAAGATAACATGAACCCTCATTCACAGGGTAGGAGAAGAATAAGGAATGTTAAAAAGAAAAGTAAAAACAATATTTGTAGCTTCAAGATAAAAAGATTAATCAACTAGAAAACATTGAGGCCAGCACATTGAATCAGTTGCCTGTTGGCCAAAAGGTATTTGCAAACCTTGGTGTAAGTAGACCAATGGCTATAGATGATATTAAATTTACACAGTGGTTGTCAAGAAATCGGACACCACTAACATGACGAATGCCTTTACCACTCCTTTCAACCACAACACCTGTTCTCTCGTCTAGCCCTGAAAATGGATAAAAGAGTCTTAAGTATGGTAACAGCAATAATAATCGACAACTTGTTTTTCCCGTTTTCAACATCAAAAACAAAGAAACAGAATGAGCAAAATAATCACCAGAGTATTGTAATGTAGCTCCTAAGACAGAATCTAAGACACTGCCAAAAAAGCCTGCCAGTGCTCCTGCAATAATAAGAGGCCACTGAGGGGGTGACACCTGCAGTTGCTGAGCATCCACGAAGTAAAACACAGTTACATAATGCGAAATCCCAATCAGTGCTCCACCAACAGCAGAAAATATTAAGCCTAAGATTGTGACACCTCCATTTGTTCCTGTAACAAAGAAAATGTTTGCACTGTAACACCAATTGGTTGTTGTTGAAGTACAAATTCCACTCTTGTGGCAAATTACCTCTGGGCACTTTTTTCCAAGAAGTGATAAGGTATGGTTCAGCCCTGCCAATCACAGTTCCTAATTCTGATGCCCATGTATCGCCATTGCAGCAAGCAAATGAGCCTAAAATAAAATGAGAAATTTGAAGCGTCAGTGTAGCAGAGTAGTCAAAAATTTAGCAAAGGTCCAACTGGCACAACAACTTACCCATGACACCAAGGCTGAGCCATGAGCCACGATAATCATTGATGAAATTAACAGGGCGTTCACCACATCCCATGTCAAGAATGTACAGAAATGCCAGTTGTGCTGCCATGCCACCATTGCACAAAACTTGAACCCAATTCCTCTGTCCCCCTAAAAAAGAATTAGATTAAAAAGTTTATACATTTTCTATTGAATTGAAGAAACATATTAAGTATCTATTTACCTTCTTTAAAATGTTCCTCAATCTTTTTTTTCTTTTCTTGTCGGAACTTTGTGGCTTGTGATGAAGAAAAGAAAAATGCAATCAAACATGCCAAAAATGAATAACTAGCAAGAGATAATGCAAAAGCAATGATGGATCCTAGAAAAAAAAGATAAGATGAGATTAATTCTCAAGCATTAATGGAATATAATATTTAATGATTGGCATCTTACCAAGAATTGCCCCACTTTTACTAACATGCTTACGCCTTAGTGCATGTAACACAAGAGCCAAAGGTATTAACGTCGATGCAAGCCACCTTGTTGGAGGAACTACAGCTATATCTGCTGTAATGTACAGTTAAAATAATATTAGATAAAATGAAAGCTATCAAAAAATGACAGAAGTTGCCGCAGTTACTTACAATCCAAGCGTGATGTTTCTTTGAAGAATGAAAATGCTAAGTGTCCGATCCACATCAACATTGAAATAGGAATCGCCACAACAAAAAGAAATACAGGCACCAAACTTTCTGGCACTAACATTTGAAATCGACTGGGCTTCTTTAATTTTTGTTTTTGCTGAGCGTCCTCCTCTGGCATGGAACTCATTGTGTGTGTTTAAAAGTTATTGTTCACTGACAGCTGGTCAACTGACAGTACGTGTTTCTACAAAGAAGAAGAAGGATAGGGATGAGCAAAGAAACAATGAAAGGAAACTACAACACAGGGCACATCCTTTAGTGCCCCTGTACGAAAAAGACAGTAAAATGAAAAGAAAAATGCGTGATTTTAAAGTCACAGCATATACACCAAATTGTAGTTGTATTCAATGGAGGGGTTAGAGGCATCTCTCAAAGGAGAACAACGACAAACCTGCACCACTATTTCAATCGCTTCGAATTGAAATTTGCAGTCCGATACTGAAGCATACCTCTCAACTCTCGCAATACTCAATCGAGGGCAAGTGTCATGAATTATGGAGGAGAGAGCAACTGTCTCTGTACCAAATTTCTCTGGACTCTGATCAGATCTGATCTGATCAGGCTGCGCCCTGCGCCGGTAGTCGCTGTCTTGCGCGACTGTACCGGTTGGTTCGCTCCGTTGAGACAGCACTGTAAAACCCTTGGCAGTTGTGTGAGTTACGTCTCCTCCTGATTTATTTGAGGTGCCAGATCCAATGTTTGACATTTACGGCCGGAGAAAGCCTAGCAGCAGCTCTTAACGTGTCAAAAAAAAAAAAGTTGCAGAAAATGGAAACTTTTGTTTGGGTGGCAGCTAGTGACTTCCGGTTTTCCCTTCGCGCTTAATTTTGAAACCATGAAGATCCTTTATATTCAACATATAAACCCCCTCTCTGCATTGTGGTGCTAAACATTCCTTTCTGGTCAATAATTTTGTAAGTTTCGTATCAAAAAAGGTGTCTTTTCGCACGAGAATTTGTTGATAAAAAACTGAGTATGGGCAATGCTTTCTTGTGGCCACTGCAGTCATTATGTATTAAATGTTTTAAGTGAATGAAACAATAACAGCTATTTTTGGCTTGGTTTTTAATTTAAAAATCATTTTCTATTACAATACCGATACACTTCATACTCCACATAGATACATAAAGGTACATAAAAAATATATGCTCACAGCCACACACAACCTACAGAAGAAGTCCTCAACAATTGTATGTCTAGAATTTGGGTTCACACATGAGCAAATAACTTACAGCTAAATCAGGTACACACGTGAATGCACAATAGTGCTTTAACATAGTATATAGTCACAAAACAGAAAATGGTGCACTGTTAATGAGAATGGTGGGGTTGTGTCTGTTTGAGGGAGGAATCAAATGCATGTTGTCTAATTGATATAAACAAACCACTTTCTGATAGAAATACTCTGGTGGCAAACAAAAGAATGTTTCTCATTGGAAATAAAATTCCATGCACTAAATACTGAGCAAAGGGACGTGATTGTGTTTTAAAATCACTTCCTGACAGTCAACAATTATCAGTACTTTCAATCTAGAATAACATTTTTCACATTATGCTCTATATAATGGTCGCAGTTTTCAAGTAAGACAAAGCTTTTCGGAAACCTGCAATCAAGCAATAAAATTAAACATTGCCCCTGGTATACATTGGTTTGTGACAGTATTTCATGCGATAAGAAGCACTTACATGTTCATAGACTGTCCAAGTCATAGCAGCCATTAAAGATCTTCTTAAAATTCTGGGCGAAAGTCCCTTGAAAAATCCCACCACACCGTATTTCTAAGAAAGAAACAGGAAAAGTGAGTTAATGCCTTACAAGTCTTTATTTAAAAAATTCATGTGTTTTTTGAAATCTTACCTGGTAAATAAATACAATTACATCATGTAGGGATGCAAACTTGTTGGGGTACAGTTGCATTTTGGTCTTAATCACATCTGCAGGCTGAGTAACAGTTGAAGCCAAGATACCAGCAAATATGCCACAGGTAAAGTTAAAAATTGGCTGATGTTCAGCATGACCTTAATTACAACAACAAAAAATTAAAATTAACATAAAAAGAGTTGTATAAATGTTACTATAGGTTTATCACACATACACAAATGCTTACCTATTGGAACAATTTTCTTAGCTTGAGTATAGAACATAAGATATATTCCTGAGAACGGAGCATCTCGAAGCAATGTTGGAACTAAGCCACAGCTGAGACCACGTAATCCTTCAGCATGATATATGTTTCTGACGGCATGTATTATGCTGTTATAATTGTACACACCACTCTAGAGAGGAAAGAGCAAACAGAATAATTATTATAGTAAAGTCTTTTTAAATGAAGCGCAGCACATGGCTTTTATAAATGCGTACCTCATAACGTGTCTTGACTACTGTTATAGGTATAAGACAAACTCCACTCAAGGACCTTGCAGCAACACCCAACGCTACAGCCTGCAATGGGCCTGGTTCACCATTAGTAAATTTACTCTTCAGAATGTGCAATGATGAGAAGTAAAGGCCAACACCAGGAACACATCTCGCTATGGACTGCAATACAAAAATACGCACAACAATAAACAAAAAAAGACATAAAAAGCTCTTATCAGTTACATCACACTAGATAATACTTACAGGTGTTACTCCTCTCCAGAGTCCAGTTAGGTGCTCCTTCTGGAGAATGTGGCCCATGTAGGAGAACATGGAACCTGGTCGCATTACAGCGGAGCTTCCTCCAACTAAGCTGAACACAAAAATAAGAGTTATAAGAAGTGTTGACAGTGTTCTTAAGATATCACATTTAAAAGGAGTGTTGACTCACTTAGTTGACATATGAACATTCGTTTGAAGTCTGGTCTTGACAAGATCCAATGGCTGAAAGAGGATGGCTGAACAGGTCCCAGAGAGTGACCCCGCAGCAAATGCTTTCAGTACGACATACTAGAAAAGAACGTGTAATGATATCCATGAAATGACAGTATTAGAAAAACAACAGTCATTGATGTTTGAAGTGTAAATTCAACTTACATTTGAGGAATCCATGATTTTGGGATTTTCCTTGTCAACAAAGATGAACAGGTGAGTCAAGGTCACCAAATCACAGGAGGTATTCAAGCTGTCCAAACAAGCACTGCCGTCGAGTGCCTCTCAGTCAGAGTCACCAGAGGATTAACACAGAACTCGAAGCTGCCTAGCGACATGAGGCGTCTCTTCACGAGGGCCCAACGGGCAGCACTAGCAGTGGCAGCAGACGACACTCCAGAAACCAGCAGAAAGGACTCCACCGACGAGGTTAGGATCCTCCGCGCAGTTCACCGTTGCTTAACGACAACACTTGCGCGGTATCGCGGGAGGGCGTGTTGGCGCGTGCGGCTTTCACGGCGGCCACGGAGGGAATCCCAAGCCCGCCGAGCGGCGGACAGGGACAGCACAGAGATTTCGAGATTGGCTTCGGCTCGGCGAGGAGCGGGCAGACGCCAGCGGAACCGTCTGCTGTGGCCGGCATATAGTGCGTTGCCGGCTAGCGCTGGGCTCTGGGCTATACTATGCATTGCGTTGCGGCAGCGGCTGTCGGCCGGGTGGGAGGGGGGGGGGGGACGAAGACGAAGAGGACGAGAAGGATCGGCGTGGCGACAGAGGTGAGGGGAAAAGGGGGCGGGGCGGGAAGAGGAGTGTGTCGCGTAAACAAGTGTGAATAAGTACGATGTGTACGATGACGATGTTGTGGATGGCTGGGCTGGATGGAGGACCTGGCTTCGAGGGCGAACCGCGATGCAATAGTACTCCTAAAGAGTTTGTTTCGACGTTTCCCAGCAAAAGAGGACTGAGGTAAGAGATAGGCCTCTTTTGCTGGGAGGCGTTGAAGGAAAAAGATATTGGGCCTGTTTTGCTGGACGAGGGCGAGGCGTCTACTCCAGAGCCGAACGGAGGCGCTCTCGTCTCGGTCGCTGATCTGCCAAAATGCGGACATGTCAGATCGAGCAATGCGGAATCGGATGTCAGATCGACGCGGTCCAGCACCTCATTTTCCAGTGGCGAGGGCCGAGCGCCCGCGAAAGAGAGGATAGGCCAACCCGCCGAGCGTGGCCGTCGGCTTGCTCGGCGGTGCCTACCGCGCACGGCGTTCCAGCCGTGCCGAAGCCGCTGGTGGAAGACAGAGTAGGGGACCCGGCTTGCGTGATTCCTGTGTGTTTTCAGAGGCCGGCGGGGCGGGGGCGCAGACCAGTGCCGGTGCGCCCCGCGGAGCTGGCGGGGTGATTCACGCCACAGCGGAAGTGGATCGACTGCTTGTCGCCACGGCGCCTTGTTTGTGCCATGTTGTTTTTTCGTTGCTCGGTGGGAGAAATGCTGCAAAACGCTAGCCCCAGTGTCTCCGCCCCCGCCAGGCACTCCACCCACCTAGCGCCTCGGTGACGCGGAGCGTAGCTCCGCCATGGTAAATAGGGCCTGTTTTGCAAAGCAAAGGCCCTGCCGGCCTGCCCCCTCCAAGGCCCCGAGACCCCCAGCGAGGCAGACGGGACTGGCCGGGCCGGCGCGCGGTGCTGCACGACTGACCCCTCGTTGATCCCGGCGGTCCGATTCCGAAGGGGAGGGCGCCTCGTCGCTCTGTCTCTCTCTCTCCCCCTCCCGCACCGCCTGTGCGACAGAGACGGAGCGACGGCCTGCCGGGTCGCACGCCAAGTGCACGTGCTTATCGCTGTCTCGGCGTCTCGCACGCTGCACCCCCAGCAGAGAGCGCGGCGGGCGGACGGACTGCGGACAGGCAGACAGACAGCCTGTCGGAAGATGCGGATGGCCAGACCTCATTCCCGCGTACATTTCCTCTGTTTCTTCACCGCGGCGACGCCGTCCTCGGCGTGCTTTGCCGGCTTTGCCAGTGCGGTGCGCGTCCCTCGGTGACACGATGACAAGATGACGCGATGACGCGATGACGCGCGCAAACCTATTGTGTTCCAATATGGTTTCCCAACGCGACGACTTTGTCGTAGGCAAACAACGCCGCCTGCCGCCGCCGCCGCCGCCCGCGCGAGTCAACACGGGCCGAAAAACAAGAACAACAAAAAGAGAAGAGAGAGGAGGGAAACGACTCTCCGACCACGTGGCCTCCGCGTACTACCGCCGAGTCACTCGCCGTCGGAAGAGGCGGGAAATGCCGCGCCAAACGATGCGGACCAAGGGGCTGCCGAAGCCTCGGCCGAAGCCGGGGGGCGACAGCGCGACAGGGTGTGTTGTCTCCATCATCTCCATCGTCTCCGTGCAGTCCGGCAGGGGACGGAAATAGACCCCGACTTTGTTGTAATCTTGTTGCTTGGTTGCTTTCGCGCTCAGCGTATGGCAACAGGCGATACCGGCCGGACCGCACCGCGGCGCACCGCCCCCCGGCAGCGCGGCCGCGCGGCCGGCCCTGACCCGTCGGCAGCATGCCGGCAGGCACACTGGGGAACGCGGCACTGGGCGTGCAGAGGGTTGCAGTCCGAATAAGGGCGACGCGGAAAGTGGCGGATCCAGAGCAGGCCTGAGAGAGGGGGCAAAGTGGAGCCTGTTGCCTACACTACAGGCGGCCACCTAGGCGCTTTGGAGGGGGGGATTTTTCCCTCCCCCAAAAAACATCAAAAAACTTCTCGCTTAGACGTTCAGATCTCATCCCTTACGCTGCAGGAGGAGTGTGGCGAGGTGAGATTAAAGTTAGACGATGATCGATTAATCGACTGATCGGGTCAACAGTCGACCGTCATCGCGGCACGCGGATCTCGAAGCCGCCGCCCGAGCGCCACCTTGGTTCGTTCCGCCACGGCCGCGCGGAGCGTTGCCCTTCGTCTAGAGCCTCAGCGCTTGCTTCTTATCGTCGCCCATTTTTTCGCATTTGCCGAACCGGTGTTTCTGATTCTGAGTTCACTTGAACCGCTCAGGGGCGCTTCCCCCTCCCCCCGCCGCGTCCTCGTAGCGCTTGCGGCGCGGCGCCTCCTCTCGCTAGCTAGCGCAAGCTCGAACGGCCTCGACCCCCCGACTGGTCCACTGGTCCAGTAAGCGTGGGCCTGGGCCGTCCCCTGACCGGGCGCACAGTGGCGGCACTCGGCATGCAGCAGACCGTTGCCGGCTTATCACTCAGAGGACCCCCCGCCGAGAGAGAGGGCCTCGGCTTATCGCGCTGACCCCTGGGCAGACCCCTGGGTAGACCCCAGTGCCCTGGCCGACCCGGCGGCACAGCAACGAAAAAAAAGGCCAAGCCGTTGCGAAAAGGTTATTCCGAAACGGGAAAGTACTGTCGCGGAGACTTTCTTTTTAGCTCACTTTTTCTTTCTTTCTTGGGTCGTCCAATTTCGCGTATCAGCCGAGCGATTCAGAAGGTCGGTTCGTCGCTCTGCCTCTCTCGCACCCCTAAGGGGCACACCCTGAGTGCGGGAGAGACAGAGCGACGAAACGATCCTTCGACGATTCCGGCGGCAAAGGGTGTGGTCCGAGTCCCCGCGCCTCGGATGATGGCATAGTGACGGCCCAACGCGTAACAGTCCAACGGGTTGGGCCCCCCCATGCTCGCGCTATGATTGTACTAGTGGAGCAGGCCCACCCCTTTACCGCACTTTACTTACTACTTGGCTGGCTGAAATGAAATGAGCATACTCTCTTGACGGCGCCGACGGTTACTTCTGCAGACTGCAGCCTGGTCGATAGAGCAGGGGTTGAACCCTGGTCGCCGGCGTTCAAGTCACCACTTCCTTTTATTCACAACTCTCTTAGTACGAATCAAGTCCGCTTCAGCCAACCCGCAGGCCACACAGCCTGCGTCGATCTCCAGACCCGGTGCCCGCAGTTCGAGACCCAGCTTCACACTTCGTAGACGTGGCCGCCCTATGTGCAGTGCAAGCTGGGCAGTGCCATGGCGAACGGCGAACCCAGCCTCTCGCGCCAAGCCAAGCCAAGCCAAGCCATCCCGGTAGGCAACCCATTCTACGCAACGGACGCGCGCAGTGACGCCCGACGGGCCGAGGCAGGCAACTCTTCGTGCACCTGGAGCGCCTGCGCAGTAGGCAGCCCATCCTACGCCTGGCAGGCAAACCACCGCCCGGCCGCGGCGAGGTAGGCAACCCTTCGGCCTTCGCGCTCCCCGGCAGCGAAGGCGCGGATTGCATGCGTTTGCTCGCGGAGGGGCCCGAAAGCCCAAAAGTATCTCGGAAAGTTTCTCTTCGGCTGGCCCGCGCGTCGCTGGGTGCTGTTGCCACCGTCGATGAAGGCATCCAGTGAAGCAATGAAGCACTTTGGCTTCTCGTTGTTACGCCGGCCAGCCTTTCCCGCGTGCCCTCTGTAAGGACGAGAAAATAAATGTTGCCAGAAAAGGCTGACCACGACGGTATTGATCGTTTGAGTCCAGGTCCAGGACTGGGTCCAGGACTAGGTCATCGCGGCCTTGATGTAGTCCTCGTCCCTCGTCCGCGAGGCCCTGCAGTGCTAGTCCTGGAGGCTGGAGCGGCTGGAGGGCCGGGCTAGGGCCGGGCCGGAGGCAGCACACTGATTCCGAGAGTCGTTTTCGTCGCTGTGTCCCTCTCGCACTCACGGGGCGTCCCCTGTACACTGTAGGTGCGAGAGAGAGACTCTCGGAATCGGTCGGCAGGGCCGCGCGGCCGCGCTCCGCCAGGCCGATGAATGACGAGCCATCGCTTGGCGGGACGTCGCGGGACGTTGCGGGCCACGCCACGCGACAGCGTGCAGGCTTGTCAAACGGCCAATAGATGAGCGTGCCCCCTCCCCCACCGCCCGGCCCCGCCCGGCCCCGCCATCTGCAGCTGCAGCAGCTGCCGCTTCCCGGCCGCCGTGGCCGCCGTCGTACCGGACATAGATGCGGTACATGCAGGCAGCCGCGCCGAGGCGAGCCGAGTCGAGCCGAGCCGGGTGAGTTCGGAGCGGAACCGAAACCGGTCCGTCTGACACACTGCCATGATTTCCTTACACACACTCGCACACTCGCGCTCACACACAGACGCACGCACACGCGCACACACCGCCGCGCGCACACACACAGGCGCTCCCGTACATACATTCCCTGTCGTCTATGCGTCGACGTCCGTCCGTTCTGTTTATCTCTTGTCATTGGCCGCCACCTGGCCTTCCCTGGCCGCGCCGTGCCGCGCCTTCGGCCGCCGAAGCCCGAAGCGGCCTTAAGTGCTTTCGCTAAGGATGGTAATGCGGAGGTGGGGCAGGAAAAGCAAATGGATTTCCTGTTGGATGAGGGATTTTCGCAGCGGCGGCCACGGCGGGCACGGCGGCCAGCAGGCGGCCCAGTTACAGCAATATCTCATGACCGGACCGGCGGCGTTCTCCGCGGCAGAAGCAGAGGAAGTAGGGAAACACATCGAGGACTTCGTTCAAACAGTGTGCATGGACAGCCGGCCGAACGCACTGCACTGCAAAGCTTGGAGCTCGTTTCGGGAAAGCTCAATTCTCTTGTAATTCTTCATTGCCGGCAAGGAGTTACGTTAATTCTATTTGCGATATGCAAAATATTTGTTCTGCTTCTCTCGGTTCTGTGGTGACGAGCTTTTTCTTTTTGCCTCTCCGCGTGGTGGGCGTAGTCCGAACCGGAGGCTGTCGCTGTTATCACTCGCACTGCCCCCAGCCAGCGACCGCTGGCCAAAGTCACGCCAAAGGACGCGCGGAAGAAGGACACGAGTTGTTGTTGTTGTGGATGTCGTCGTTGTTGATGTCGTTGTTGTTCGGTTTCGGCCTGCCTCGTCCTGATTGGCCCTCGGGCTGCCGATGGTGTGATGGTGCCGCGGGCCCTCCCCGGCCCCGTTGTGGTAATTAAGAGCCATTCTAACGACTCGCGGTGCAGCGGGCACGGCGCGGGCACGGCGCGGTGCAACGCGCAGCGCATCGCCGAGGCGCATCATTCCGTCTCACTCGCACCCCTGCAGGATGAGCCATGTGCGAGAGAGACGGAGCGACACAGCGGATTTGTTTGGAATCGGCGTGCTGGCCGTACTGGCGGGGCGAGCCTGGAGCCAATTGTATTCAACTTGATTGGACCAGAGTTTTGGTTTCACCGGCAACGACACCGCCGCCGTCACTATCCTCGAAGGATTTGGGTATTCCGGGAGCTCGCAGGCTCCGGCGGAGGGCTCTTACAACAAAAAGGTGTTTGCTTACAAACTAGTTACTACGCTAACCTAGGTCGCCACCGCGAGCGTGCGGCGGCTCGGCGCGCGCAGCGCCATCTCGTGGTGACTCGCGGAACCTCGTCCGCGCGCGAGGCCAGTTTGAGCGGTGACAGAGGAAATGCTCTTGTACGGAAGAAATGCTCTTGGAAAGAGGGAATGCTCTTGGACAGAAGAAATGCTCTTGGAAAGAGGAAATGCTCTTGTACAGAAGAAATGCTCTTGGAAAGAGGAAATGCTCTTGTACAGAAGAAATGCTCTTGGAAAGAGGAAATGCTCTTGGACAGAAGAAATGCTCCCGGCGCTTCTTCTTCTGGGTCGACAGCGGTGAAATTGGTGCGAATGCGTGCGTCTTGTGCGCGCGCCTGTAGTATGGTACATTGTTACGTTTTACTCGTTTGGAGGTCAGGAAGGCCCTTATAATGGGCAGGGCCGAGAGAAGAAACAACGCGCGCAGAGTCATAGGAACCAACCAACCAACAGGCCTGTATGGGACAAGTTCACACACACAGATGCACTGCGCCGGGCGCACTGCGCGCACCTTGTGAACACACACACACACACACACACACACACACACACACACACACACACACACACACACGGCACGCGATGCGGGGGCCCAGCGGTGTGAATGGGGGCTCCCTGTCTGCCTTCCCAGCCGCGCTGCCCGCGCTGCCCGCGCACCCATCTCGACAACAAACTAATAACGGACCAACGGGCCGGAAACTCTCTGTCATTAATTTCGTTGCTGTTATCGCGATGATGACTATTGTTTATCACCCGAGGCCGCATTTGCAAGTTTTCGAGTCTGATACACTTGCACGGCGACAGCGGGCTGGAGGGTGGTCCCTCGCGTCGCCTGGTCTTCCGTCCTTGTTTTCGTTTTTTTTTTTTTGGCGCTGCAGTTTGTCCCTTCCTCTTTTTCTTGCGATGCGTTATTTTTCTTTCCCTTGCTTTGGGAGCGGCACGCACGAGAATTACAGGGAGAAAGTAAGCGGACGACAAATTGGGAATTTCGGTCGGTGGTGCCTTCTGTCTCTCTCTACCGGACCGGACCGGAGAGTCTTCCCGGCTCGTCATGAGGACTGGGCCGGGCCTTTAGGCCGGTCGGCCGAGCCAGTCCGAGGGATGGCTCCGTCTCTCTCGCACTCCCTCGGGACCGGCGGCACGCTCCGCGAGTGCGAGAGAGACGCAGCAAGCACGGAGCGCTCGCTCGGC
This sequence comes from Thrips palmi, assembly GCF_012932325.1. Taxonomy (NCBI): domain Eukaryota; kingdom Metazoa; phylum Arthropoda; class Insecta; order Thysanoptera; family Thripidae; genus Thrips; species Thrips palmi. The sequence goes on from NW_023144628.1 coordinate 7,736,953, forward strand.
TTTATTGATGGCACCGGGCGGCCCGGCTGCTCGCTCTGTCTCTCTCTCTGCCTCGCTCGCACCGATCAAAGGACCGCGACGTGAAATATAAAGTTTGCACAAAATCACACGCCGGCGCCGCCAGGGACGCCAGGGACGCCAGGTGTCCAGGAGTAAAAATAATAACAATAAAATCGAAATCAACTTGCAAATGTGTTGCAGGGAGAGTGACAAAGTCGTATGAGCCTCTGAGATACGGCTGGAGTGTGTGAGTGTGTCGGAGTGTGGGGGAGAGAGAGGGGAGAGAGAGAGAGAGAGAGAGAGAGAGAGAGAGAGAGAGAGAGAGAGAGAGAGAGAGAGAGAGAGGATGGGAATGGGGGCGAAGAGGAACCGTGCGTCAGAAACGGGGAGGCAAGGAGAGGGCGTCACACTCAGAATGAGCAACATAATGGTTGTTAATTATAGCGAATCCACAAATTGAAATTGAAAAGTAATCGTCCACGAGAGGCGGCTTTGCAATGGGACGTGTTTGACCTGTCCTTGTTAAAATTTAGCGCTGGACGTACAGGCCACCGTGACGCACAGTGGGCCAGAAGACCGGCGGAGGCGGCCAAAATTCTGGACACGTTTTGAACTCCAGAGCCTCTATATTGGACTCGAACCGAACGTGTGACCCCACGTATGGATTGCTCTCCGAACGAGGGAGTCACACGTTCGGTTCGAGTCCCATTTATCGACTCTGGAGCTCAAAACGCGTCTAGAAGTTTGGCCGCCTCCGCCGGGCCTCGAGGCAGGACTACTGCAGTAAATTGTGTTTCATTTCCTTATTTTTGGCGAGTCGAGGCGCGAGGCGTGAGTGCGGATAGCGAGAAGAACGGCGGCCGATGAAGCCAATGCAGCGCGGCCGTGGCTGCAACTCAGCGAGCTCGGCCGGCCAGGGCAGGCAGGGCACTCACCGGAAAGGGAAAGTCAAGATCGGACCTTGACTCTGGGGGTGGGGCGGGGGCCGTGGCTGCCCCGGTCGGCACACCCACACGATCCGTGCTAATAAGCTCCCGGCCGCCCCCGGCCCCGCGACCGGACACGCTGGGGCGGCGGCCACGCCGGGCCGCCAAAAATTCTGCCGTATATAGTCCGGTCGGCGCACCGCGCCGCGCCGCCCTGGCCACGGTCGTGACCGCCGGAGCAGTGCCACGCCGGGCCGGGGCCATGCCGGGGCCATGCCGGCCAATGTTGAATGTGATCGGTGAGAGTGGAGGGGCCTAAATGGCGGCGGCAGCCTGCCGCTGCACCTGGACGGCGACGCACGGACACATCGAAAGTGATCTCCTGCTGCAATGATGAAGAGTGATTTTTTTTTTTGGGGGGGGGGGATGTCTTTCCTTTTGGAAGGACGGGATCATTAAGCGTGCGCCCGCCCGTGTGTGTGTGTGTGTGTGTGTGTGAAGACGATTTTGCTCACGGGATGGGTGCAGTCGGGTCCGGGACGGTCCGGGATAGCTCCGCAGAAGCGTTTCCGTCCGGTTGTTTCATTCCCCGAAAGAGCGCCAAAATGACCGGTGCGAAAAAAAAAGGTGCGTCCGATCTTCACAGCCTGCTCCACTCGATTTGTCCGCATGACAGAAAATCCTAGTTTGGTCACTCCACTGTGGGCGAATAAGAAACCTGCAGAGGCTTCGTGATTTTGCCGGCTTTCTCGGCAGCCATTACGGATTCCTTGCCGCGGACAGTCGGTCAGAGGACTGGTCACACTCGCCGAGTCGCCGGCTGTCGATTTGCAGTGGCGCAGTGGCGTCACTCACTCCCGGTCACTATTTTCGCAGTGGAGTGGTAAAAGGAGAGAGAGTTTGGCCAGATCGGCTGCTGCGCGCCGCGTCGCGTCGTCTGTTCGCCTCGGCTCGGCTCCCCTCGGCCGGCCCGACTCGGCTCGGCTCGGCTCGGCTCGGCCACTCGATCGGATCGGATCCCTCCAATGTCGGCCCGTCGGCCCTCGCCCTTTATGGGTCCAACCATCGGCCGACCATCGGCCAACCATCGGCCGGACACCTAATGCGCCGTGATCAGTGTCAGCTGATATTGATGGACCACCCAGTAGTCCGAATGGGCCACAAGGGCCACAAGGGCTGCCGCGTGGACACACTGCGCACTCGGCAGTCGGCACGGCGGCCGGCCGGTCTTGGGGTCGCTCTGTCTCTCTCGCACCCTTGCGGGACGCCCCACGAGTGCTAGAGACAGAGCGACGAAAGCAGTGCTCGGAGTCAGTCTGCTGGCAGGGCCACGCTCCCACACTCACCAGTGGCGCCGCCTAACGGCAGCAACGGCAGCAGGCAGCCAGGAATTTGGCCAGCAGCCCGGACTGCCACTAACATCTCGCAGAAAGGCGCAAGGCGCGCAAGGACGGCCGGACGGTCGAAACCGAGCGCAGCCGAGCGTTTCCGAACACCGCCGAACGTCGTCGTCGAGACCCATGCCGTCGGGCGAGAGCCGCTGAGAGAACGTTTTAGAGCGTTGCAGAGCGATGCCCGAGCTGATATCCAGGTTAGAGTTGTGGACCCGAGAGCAGCTTGGGATGGATTTGCAGTGGCACATCCGCAGAAGTGCGTAGCGGGAACAGGACGCAAACTGCAATGAAGGGGACAGGGAGAGTTTTGTCCGCCTCCTCCGGTCTTCAGGCCCACTGTGCGGGGTGGCCATGCAGTATTTATGGCTAACTAATAGATAGTTTTCGAGGTTTGAGAAATTGGCATACGGACCGGAAGGTTGCCGAAACGCTGCTGCTCCTCGCCCAGCGACCTCGGCCTATGCGCGGCACTGCGTGGCACTGCGTGGCACTGCGTGGCGCCGGTTGGCGGGAACGTGCCGTGAATTTGAGCAGCTGGGCTGGGATGGTCGGAACGAGTTCCCGTGGTTCCCCGCGTGCATTTTTGTGGCAACAGTGAAAACGGTTTCGACCAGACAACGACGTCTTGTGTTCCAGCCTCGGCAAACGGCCCGCCCTGCCTCTGGATAGATGGATGGGTGGATGGGTGGGATGGATGAGATGCCATTCCTCCGATCTCTCCCCGTCTCTGTCTCACTGCACCATTGTGGCGGGCGGCTAACAATGGACGTGTGACGACCGGAGCAGGGCAGTGGCAGGGCGGCAGGGCGGTCAGGCCAAACAAACAAAAATATAGGTGCACCGCTGAGCGGCGCAGGGTGGCGCCACATCTTTTTTCTCCACCCAGAAAAATCATCTTTTTGTCCGTGTTCTCTCAACAAAATGGCCTCGTATGAAAGTCCATTTGACGCAAGGCCTCGTCGAGGGGCAATCGGACTCACTTCGAAGCAGAAGAAACAAACGCATCAAACTTCTCAGCTCACGGTAATCGAACCGCCATCTCTCCTAACCTGATCTTGAAACAAAAAGTCCTCTGTTTTTTCTCGGTGTCCGTCTTCGTCTTTCCACTGTAATGAGGAGTATTGTGCCGAATGCCCGAGGCTGGCCGGCCGCTGGCCGCGCACAGGTGTACCAACCCCGTCCGGCCGCGCTGTTTGCCGAAGATGAAAGTGAGGGATAAACGTTAAGACGCGGGTGGCTGCCAAGGCTCCGCCGCTCCACGGCCCGGTGTCGCGTCAAGCCACGGAACGCGGGCGGCAGTCGGGATTAGAAGGGATTTCGTGGAACGCTTCGTTATTGGCAGGCCTGGAACGCCTGGCCGTGCCTGGCCGTGCCTGGCAGAGAGGGAGAGTCGGGCCGCCATCGGTTGGTATGAATAAACAGCACAGTAACGGCGCGCAGCGCGCGACCAACAACGAAAACCCGGGAGGTGAGGTAAGTCCAGTTTATACTTGTGAGTCTGTCCGAGCGGGGCTGAACTCCAGCTTTTCCTAGCGTCTCTCTGCCTGCCGCGGTTCCTCGTCTGCTTATGTCGATCGGACTCTCGGTGGGGGGAAACTGCAGGTTGATTACGAGGAGCCTCTTTTGCGCACTCACGGGGCGTTGGGCGTTCCGCAGGGGAGCGACAGAGACAGGTCCTCTCCGCCGGAATCGCTCGGAGGGCGTTTTCGGATTCGGCCGTCCTCCGAGAGTGCGAAATCATTTTGGGCGGTAACATTGTAGGGACGCGCGCTGCAAGCCAATGAGCCGTTTTCGCTTTGGCCGAGGTAATCTGCGTCGCGATGACGCGCGCTCCGCGCTGCTCCACGCATGGACGCGCGGCCTTTTTGAAGCCGGATTACTTTTCATTGCTTCTAGATTACCGTTTAACGAGGGGAGGTTGGGGGGGGGGGCGCTAAATCATTTTTTCTGCCGAGTGGGTCACGGAAGGGCAGTGGGACGCTGCCTTTCCACCCAGCCGATACGCCGGGCCAGCCCGCATGTGTAACTCAACGCCGGGATAAAGGATGCAACTACGCGGACGGAAAAGCGGGGGAGGGGGGGGGGAGTTTTCACTCCTAATGTCATGCCATACCTTAGCCGGAGTGGAGCTGCTCGCGCGGGCCTCGTTCGACAACTGTTTCGTCCTCGTCACTCTGGCGGCCCTGCGCAGGCTAACCCCGAACAAATCTCTGTCTCTCTCGCACCCATGTGGGCCGTCACGAGTGTGTGAGAGAGACGGAGCTACGAAAGCGCTGTTGAGCCTGCTGGCGGGCCTGGCGGGCCTGGCGGGCCGTTCGAGAACGAGGTGATTTGGCCTCGCCCTGACGACGCCACGGCGCGGTGCGCGCGGTGCGAGATTTGCGCCGTCCTCATCTCTGGGGCAATCAGGCAACGGAACCTGATATTCTCATTGTGCGAAGCCTGGCGAAGCGGTGCGAAGGCAAGAAGGGGGCGTGGTGATGGGTTGGCCCGCCCCACCCCGCTCCGCCCCGCCCCGCCCCGCCCGAGGCCGGCCCACCCGTCAGGGCCTTGGGGCCGGGGCCTTGGGGCACCTCACCTTCGGAGGCCTTGAGGGGCAGGCAGCAACAGGTTGACTCTGACTGTGGTTCCGCCCTCGCCGGCCCGAGGTGCCCCAGGCTGCCCCAGGCTGCCCCTGGCATCCAAGGCAAGCCGAGTAGGGGCCCAAGGTTGGGCGGGCCAGGGTCGCCCCCAGGGTCAGGCTGCGTCAGGCTGCACCAGGCTCAGTGGGTCACACACTCACACACCTGCCGGCCTGCCCGGGTCGACGACCCCTCGACCCGGCACAGCCAGGCACGGCAACGCACGGCCGAATTGAATGGTCACGCTTCTACCTGCTACAGTTGCCGATGCAGTGGGTCATTATGTTGTGTGCCCTCGGGGCCCTCCATCTTTTATTGTCACGCACTTTTCGCAAAAGTCGTGCGAATGTCGGTGGGCGATTTTATTTTCGTCCTGTGTGTGTGTGTTCGCGCGACTGCGCGACAGTGTGATGAAATATTGCATACAGGGCCTGCGTCCTGCTTCCAAGTCGAATCCAGCAGGACGTGGAGGATCTCTTGGCCATTTCGGATTTTTTTCTCTCTGCGGATCGTCGACCGATACATTTTGCTTTCTGAATGAGCTCAAACATGCAGATGATTGATGAAAACGCGTTTCCAATCGTAATTTATACGAACGCCGAGCGTGGCGACGCCGTCGCGTCGTCGACAAGTTTCTTTTTTCCCGCGCGAGCTGGTTTTTTTTAGCCGCGTCTTGTTTTATTTCTCCGTTTTGCACATCCAGAGAGAGAGAGGGGGGGGGACAGGATTCGCCAGGACTAGGACAGGTCTGACATGGAAGACAGCTCCATTCCATCACCTACATCCGTCCGTCCATCCGTCCGTCCCTCTCCCCCGCAGCGCCACACCGGGCCGGGGCCACCGGCTAGCCGCAATTTTCTGACCGGCTTCTGCGAAATTTCGTTTTGAATACCTCCTGCCTTGCCTCCTAATCCTGTTTGGACACGTCCCCTCTGGAGGAATCGCACGCCCGCACACACGGACACACACGGACACACACACACACACACACCACAGACGCAGGAGGCGCGCACACAACCACACAAGCTGAAAACGCCGGCAGGAGAATGTTTCGACTGTTCCGCCGTGCCTGGAAGTGCACACTGTGAAAGGTTTGATAGTCCGAAGCATCGCCTCCAGCGGGCCTTCGCCGTTTCCACACCTCGCCAAGCCGAGCGGCAGGGGTGTACTTACTGGTGTACTTGCAAGTGGAGGAATGCAGGTCCGTGCCAAAGTCATGACAAACGAGGCATTCTCCCTGGCAGGGCGCCCGGCCCCGCCCGGCCCCGCCCGGCCCCCGGACGGCAACGCCAAGCCCGCCAAGCCCCGGCAAGACCAGGACCGGACCGGGGCAGAAGATTGGTCCAGGAGGAGAGAGGCATGCCTGGCAAGGTTGACCCTGCTGCCTGCCGCCGGCCGGGGCTAGAGGCTGTCCCTGCCCTGCCCTGCCCTGCCCTGCCCTACCGACCCGATCGGGAGCCCAGCACAGCCATGGCGCAGCCTGCGCACATGGGGCCCGGCGCCGTGAACGCCGTGCCCCGCCGTGCCCCGCCGTGCCCGGTCAGGCGGGCGGGGGCCATCGGGAGCAGCAGAGAGGTTATTTGTAGAGAAACTGGCACACTGTTAGAGAAAGTATCATAGGTGAACCCGTTTTCATCAATTAGTGCGCACAGGGCGCCGCGCGGCCCGCCACCGCGGTTTCGGTCCCTCCCCGAAGGCCGCCGCCGCCCGCCGTCGCTCGTAAATTCATAAATTCCGGGTTTAGGGTTTGAGGGCCGCATCGCCGGCGAGCGGCGATCTCTAGGGCCACTTTAGTGCCGCGGTGGTGACATGATTAGAAAGTCAATGTTGAAATAGAGTTCGTATACGCACCCGGTTTCAAAGCCTGTCACCCGAGCCGTGTTTGTACGAGTCTACGACGACTGGGTAGTTTGATGATGAAAAATTGCGCGCGCACAGTCGTATACTACACACAAAGGCATTCTCAGAAAAGGGTTCACAAAATTTGTACTTATTGAGACCTGCGTACGTACAGAATTGCGTGCACTATACTGCGTATATAAAGTGGACAAGTGGACGAATCCTTGCGTTTCTGAGCTCACTTCCTTCCTCCTCTCGTGGACCTCGGCGGCGCGAAGGCTGCGCTACCGTCGGCTTGGCGGCCTCTGCTTGAGGCCTTGGGCTGCCTTGGGCTGGCTGCGTTGGGCTGGCCCATTGTGGTCATCGGAGCGCGCTTCCTGTCAACAGCAGGAGATGCTCTGCCGGCTGGCCCAGGGCTGGCCTAGGGCTGGCCGCCATTGCGTAAGGCGGATAACGGGAAATGGGGGAAACCTTGCGGCGTGGTGGACAATGGTCGAAAGAAGACGGTCCGAGAGGTTACCGCAGCGCCACGTTCGGATTTATCAAGCGGCCCTTTTAATCGGCAGTGCCTTCAAAGGACGCTTTGTGCGCCTGGGCGGTTGTGTGGGAGGGAGGGGCTCGGACTCGCGGGTGGAGGTGGGATGGGAACACAATGGGATCAGGTCCTCGTTTGGGGTGACCGCATACATCACCTTTTTCATGAGGCAACGACCACGGTTTTTGAGGTTATAAGCATGCACGTATATGAAGAAATTACACGCAATGATGCTCTGGAGTACGAACCTCGCGAACCTCAAAACCACACGTCCGTGCCGAAGTGCCCCACAAACAAATGGTTTACAAAATATGTCCTTTGGTTAAAAATAGCCAATTTTAAAAACAAGCTTCTTACTTTTTGACATGAAATTGACAGTATGGTGCAAAGATGTAAAAGTCAAAATGTAAAGGAAAATGATGAACGTGGTGCAGAAAATATAGGCAATGATGTAAAAGTCGTAGTGCGTGGGAAAATAATGAACATGGTGTAGGAAATTTGAGCCAAATCCCACACCACGGCACGGCACACCACCGCTCGGGCACGGTCGAGCTAGGCACGGCTTTGCATGGCGTTTGCACGCGGACAGTCTCGTTTTTCGAGCGGCATTTCCGCGCGTCTCCGCCGCGCCATTTCGCGTCTGTTTCGTCTTGTTGCGCAACGCGGATGGCGGATCGTCCTCGACAGATGCCGACCGCGACCGGAGTGCGGGGCAGTGAGCGGCGCGAGCGGCGCGACCAGCCAGCGAAAGCCTTTCACCATTGTGTGGATGAATCATCCGGGCCGGGCGGCTTGTGCGGGGCGGGGCGGGGCGGGGCGCGGCGTTTGGCGAGGCGGATCCAGGAGACAGCCGGTCTCTATCCGGCTTTGGGCGGCGGGCGGGGCGCGGCGGGGCGCGGCGGGGCGCGGCGGGGCGCACCTTCCCCGATCATGCGCCTTTCGCGCGCCGAGCGAGACGATTGCGAAAGAAAGCGGACGGACCCTTTTTTGCATACGGCGATGAGGTAGGTGCTGGCGGTGCAGGTGCGGTAACCGCTCAGGAACCAAAATGCAAGCACGCCGGCAGGCCTGCCCCGCCAGTGGAGTGGACCTACGCCCTGCAAATTTTTTATGCATGAGGCAGCGCGCTCTCAAAAAGCGAACAGGAAAAAAAAATCTGCCAATTTTTTCGATGAGAAAAAAAATATGTGTAAAGACGAACCACTTAGATTTTTTTTTGGAAACTTCGCAAATTGTAAGGCACTGAGAGGATAAGTTTCCGCTTAAGGAGCCGTGCAGCATGGGAACATCGGAAGCGGGAAGTTACACGAGGACCTAATTGTTGCCGTAATCTATGCGAGCGAACGCAGAGCGAACGCACCCGGCGTCTCGTCTCCTCGGTGCGTAGCGAAACAATTAGCCGCCCTGCTCCAAATTGAATGAGCGACACTGCGTGGCGCTGCGTGGCACTGCGTGGGCGGGGAGGCTGCAAAAAGTGAAAGGAGATGCTTACATCACAAAAGCGGAGCCCTTTTGCCTAAACACCCGCGGAGCCCTGGCGGAGCCCGCGGACACTACAATCTTATCAAGGCTCGTAATGAGTTCATTTCCTCTGGCTGCGGGCGCGGTAGACGCGGCGGGGCTCGGCAAGGCGTAAGCTCCAAACAACAACAACAACAACAACAACAACCCGGGCTGCAACCGCAACCGTCATTTCTCATACTTCGGTCGCGGCGGGACGCGCACTACGCCATTTTTCAAACTTTTCCTTTCAATCACAATGCACCCGGGCTGGCCGGGCATCCTGGTGCGGCACTGCATCCGCCATTTCTCAAAGCGAGCAGCGATTTTTCATCCGCTTTCTTTTCGCCGCCGCGCTGCTGGCCTTCGATGCGATGCGCGGCGCGTCGTGCGGAGGGATGCTAGTGCGCACGCTGCACTGTATACACTACACTGCATGCACGCGTCTAGGCCTAGACGCCAGAGGACCATTAGGTCATGACTGCTGCGTCGACCAAGATTTACTATAAGACTTTTCTGGCCTCTTTTGAATGCTCCGCGCCAGTCCTAGAATTTTTAAAACATTCCCTGCGCAAATTGTTATTGGTTTTTAAAATCTTTGTGTCCCTGTTTTCTGAACTGGGGCGGCGGCGGGGTCCAAAACGCGGTGGTGGCCATATGCGCAGACACGGCGGGCGCGGCGGGCGCGGCAGACACGAAAGACAGCAGGTCCGCTTCCTGGCGGTGCGCGCGGTGCGCTTCCAGGGCGGCGTCCACGTCCTGGTGAGGTGACGTCGGTGACGTCACCACGGGGGCGTCCTACGTGACCCGGCGTGACGCCGTTTACCCGTGCACCTCCACCAGGATGCGGAGTGCGCCTCGCCTTCGCCGCCTTCGCCTCGCACCGCGCGGCACCACGGGGGCGCCATTACGCCATAAGGCACCACGCCTCGGGGAATGCCGTGCCGCTCCCTGCCCCCCGCCCCCGCCCCGCCCCGCCCCCCCGCCCCGCCCCGCCCCGCCCCGCCCCGCTCCGCCTCGCCACGCCACGGAAACGGCAGCAAAAAGCGACGTGTGTGCTTGACCTCCTGTCCCTCTTGTTCGGCACGCGTCGCGCGCCGGTCCTTCAGGGGAGTGCGTAAAAACGGTGCCGGATGACCCTTGGGCGTTCGGGTCGGCGCTGCCGTCTGGGCCTGGGAGGTGATAATTGGCTGTGCCCACGTCGCGCACCCTGGCTGTACTGCCCTGGTCCTTGGTCCTTGGTGGCTGGTCCTTGCTGGCTGGTACTTGGTCGCTGGTTCTTGGTCCTTATTGGTCGCTGGTTCTTGGTCCTTATTGGTCGCTGGTTCTTGGTTTGACCCTTGCTCCTTGGTTACTGACCCTTGGTCCTTGGTTTACTGACCCTTGGTCCTTGGTTAATGACCCTTGGTCCTTGGTTAATGACCCTTGGTCCTTGGTTAATGACCCTTGGTCCTTGATCCCTGGTCCTTGCTGGCCTCTCTTTGGTGACTGGTCGCTGGTCCTTGGTTACTGGTCCTTGGTGCTTGGTCGCCGGTCCTTGGTGCAGTCCGGGCCGACGCAGCACGACGCCTTTCGCGCGGCGGCGAGCGGCAACCCGGATCTAGAGCGGCGGGGCGGGCTCCGGAGGCTCCGGAGGCTCCGGGGGCTGCTGACCCGGAGCTGCTGCCTCTCCGGCCGTGCGTCGAGTCCGTGGTGCAGCGCGGTGGAGGGCGCGGCGAGCGGCGTGCAGCTCGTAACGAAGTGGCGGGTGACGTCACACAGAAGGCACGGTGGTGGATTGAGAATCTACTACTCACTCATTAGGCAACTTTGGGTAAGATCCCGACAAAAAAAAAAAGAAAAACGCAAAAAAATAAGCACAGCAAAAACAGAAAAAAGGCGCTTTCGAACCCGGTGTAGGGCAGGACCAGAATGCCTGCCGGGGCTTCTGCCTAAGCAGCCTGATTTCTACAAGACTTTTAGGTCTGACCAAATATTTGCGAGAAATTTGTCGGGCTTGACCAAAAAACTGGGCAAGTTTTTGTTGTCCTAGACTTATTATAGCTCATAGTCATTCCATATTCACTTTTTAGTGACGGCGCCACCCTCTAAATCATGCTTTAGCCGACGGCGCAGCGCGCGGCGCAGCCAGCTGGCCAGCAGGACTCGTACTCTCTCAATCGCGGGCCTTTCACTCGTCACACGAGTCTCCTTTGAACCGCACTGCGAGTGAGAGTGTGAGTGAGTGCACTGCAACACGTATGACATTTACACGCCTTTATGATATACATGTACCTACGCCCACGGGTATGTGCGAGTTTATGGTGGCATGATGGCGGCGATACACTCGTAAACTGGAGTCACCCACGCCGACTCTGGAACATTGGGTGTTCAATTTTGAACCCGAATTACGAACTCATCGAAAAGTACGCACAATTTCGCACCAACGTCAAAATGTTTTGAAAGGATGTTGCATGCAGTATGATGATCAGCATCCAGTGCATACACCCGAGTCGTTTTCGTCGCTGTCCCTCTCGCACTCATGGGGTGCCTCCAACAGTTGCGAGAGAGACAGAGCGATACAAACGTTCCTCGGAATGAGTCTGCTGACCCGGCTCCTTGTTACGCACCCCCGCGGGTTGGGGCAGTGCGGCGGGCGGGCAGACCGTCTGCCGGACGCCGAGCCGGACGCGGGCAGTCGAGCGGGCACTGGCGTTGCATCCGAGAGGCTGCGTCCCGCGCGGCGTCCCGGCCCGGCTAGCCGCGGCTGCCCCCCGGAGACCCGTTGGGGCGCTTCAGGGCGCTTCAGGGCGCTTCAGGGCCCCTCAGGGTGCGCGTTAAAGTGAAACGGTTGCGTCGCTGGACCGGCCGCCCCGTCAACAATGAGCGCCATGCGGAAGCTGCGGCCCATTCCGATAACAGCGCTCCGTCTCTCTCGCACCTGTGGCGTGCCCCGCGGGGTGCGAGAGAGACAGAGCGACGAAACTCTGGGTCGCGTCGCATCCTTTCGATAATCAAGGAGGCCCCCATTTCGCACCGCGTCTGCGTTGCTGCCGGCGTTGCCGGCGTTGCCTCAGCGCGCATTGTAGTGTAGGCACAACGAGTTGCCAATTATTAGCACAGGCCGTCCCATCTCGGCGATAAGATGGTAGGGAGCGGAAGTCTTTTCGGGAACCGGCCACGGTTTACCAACACGGTCCCAACAGGGTCCAACGCGCAGGTTAGGTTAGGTTACCCCGGCAACGGCGTGCAAATGCGAGTGGGCCAGAAATGCTACCGCGTCACTTGTGTTCCTGCTGTCGCTTAGAAAAACAAATTGGACGTCGGTCGGTCGGGAGATTCCGATCGGAACTGTCGGTGTGTCAATCATCGTCATCGACCCGTTGACTGCCGAACAGAGCTAGCGATCGCGTGCCTACTGCGGGACATTTTCGCAGCTTCCACCGCGGCGCTCTGTAGTGCTTTTGTCGCTCTGTCCTCGCACACGGGACGCCCCGTGAGTGCGACGGAGACAGCGCGACGCGCGGCGAGTGTGGGCGGCTGCATCTTGGCGGGCGACGCGCTGCTGGCGCCACTTTAGGCAGAACTTTGAACTTGGCCGCGTCGGAGGATCGGAGTGCTGGCCGCCCTAGCCTGCCAGACGCAGGCAGAGGCAGACCTAGGCCTACCCAGCGCCGCAGCGGGCGGATTGTGCTCTGTCTCTCTCGCTCCCGCACGGGGCGGCCCACGAGTGCGAGAGAGACGGAGCAGCGCTCTGAGCCTGCAGCGCGGCCTGGCCCCGTTTTCCTCTACTTTCCGAGGCGTTCTACGCGCGCGAGTGTGGGGCGGGGCCCGGCAAGGCCCGGCAAGGCCCGGCGGGGCGGTGTGGGGTCCGCGCTCAGATTATTTGACCCTGTTCCGTGTGGCGGGGGCGTGGCGGGGCGGGGTGGGGCGTGGCGGGGCGGGGTGGGGCGGGGTGGGGCCCCGAAACACACCGATTCTAATGCCGGGGAAACGATTACCTGGCCATCGGCGCCCACGACCGCCAAGACGTCCGCCGCCCCGCCGCCGTGTTCGCGAGTCGTTTTGGCTCGGCTGTGGCGTCGGCTGCGTCGGCCGCCCTGCCCAAAGTGATCGATTCGGGTCCGAGCCTCGGACGAGGGCGTGCCGCGTGCTTTGGCTAGCCAGTGGCGGGTCCAGAGGCGCCCCGAGGGAGGGGCAACCCTCTCTAATCCGAAAACAAAAACTTCCAAAAAGCAACCCCGATGCACTCGTGTGCGTCATTCGGTGGCGGCGAGTGCTTCGGAACACTTTCATTTTGCTTTCGTGAGAATAACCTAAAACGCCGGCCGCACACAACAAAAGCCCGTGTTGGGCGCGGTGCGCGTGTGTGCGCCGTGTGCGGTGGCAATTGGGTCGCCACTGTAAACCAGGAGGTGTGTACCGAGTCAGTACAATCAGCGCCTTACACGCGGGGCCCATGCCGGAGCCCGCGGTGCGCGATTGTCTAAGCAACTTCTGTGTGTGTGTGTGTGTGTGTGTGTGTGTGGTGTGTGTGTGTGTGTGTGTGTGTACGTAGTTGGTACGATCTAATGACGAGGGGCTTTCATTCATTGTGTACTTTTGCGGAGATCGCTTTGCGTTAGACAATTTGAATCAGAATTGCGCCGTTTCGGCACCCCGCACTGAATTAAATTGTCCATTCAAAATTGAAAAAAAAAAAAAATCTGATTTGAGTGGGCGGCGATGGAGGTTGTCTTTGGCGATACATCAAAACTTCATTCACGAACGGTTTGTTTTTGATGATTTTTTTACAATTCGATGCAGACTTTCAATTTCTCTCTCCATTTCGGCGTCGGGTCGGGTCGGGCCGCGCTCGCTGGAGACACTTAGCGTGGCGCGGCACTGCCAGGGCACTGCCAGGGCACTGCCAGGGCACTGCCAGGGCACTGCTGTCAGCACGGCCGGCGAGGTCTGTCGCTCCGTCTCTCTCGCACCCTCTCGGGTCGCCGCGTGCGTGCGAGAGAGACGGAGCCGAAGCGCCAAAGCGAATGGCGAATTAGCGGGTTGTAGCGTCGCGAATCGAATCCGTGGTCCGGCGGTGGTCTCCGCCAGTGGGGGAGTGGGTGCGCGGATGTGGCGGGGGAGTGGGAGCGAGAGGCCGCGATCAACGCCCCCCCCCCCTCTCTCTCCCACTCCCCCCGCCCGCCGCCGTCGCCGCTCTCTCGGTGATCCACATGGTCATAGGAGACACGCGATAGACGGAGAAAGTGTCGCGCCGCGGTGTATATATCTCCTCGCCTCCACACAGGGGCACGGCTCGCCAACACACTCACACACATTCACTCAGACACACCTACACACACACACACGCGCGTGCTCATACGCATGTATATTTCTGCGGGCGTGCGCCGCTCCTGTATGACTCAACTGTCTGCGACCCTCCCTGCACGCGCCAGCACGACCTGGCACACACACACACACACCACACCACGCACACACTTTAGGCGGAAGCGAAAAATCTATGCAACACACGAACCGCGAATAGATAAAAGTGGCGTACAGGAATGTAAAATGGAAGGTAGTACATTATTTTCTTGGTCTCCGTCGTGGTCAAGAGATGACTTTCGCGATAGTACTCTCATCAGCCCCGATTCGATTTTCGGACAGTGTGCCCACGGTGGTCCATTCATTCTAATGGAATTGGGCTGGAGCGGAGCGAGCGAAGCGAGGGGAGCAAGCGCACCAGGCGGCGGGCTGGGCCTTCTGGGCCTTCTGGGCTCTCAGACTGTCGGACTTGAACTTGCGCGGCTGGCGGCCAAATTCTTTCGAGGTGCGCGGCGACGCAAGTCGAGGTATCTGTGCCAGGCGTGGCGGGGCGTGGCGGGGCGTGGCGCCCTAGGCCGGCGGCATGGCATGGCCGGGGCGTGCCGGGCCCCCGTTCGTCGGGGTGGGTGCCATGATGGACTCCATTCTCTCTGACAGACAATAAGAGCGTCGTGTGGCCGTGTCTGGCCGTGTCTGGCCGTGTCTGGCCGCGGCCACCGCGCAGCGCCGCCGCGCCGCCGCCTCTTTGATTAACATTCTTGGCAACAGGTTGGGCGGGCCAGGGCGGCCAGGGCGGCCAGGGCGGGCCGCACTCGAAGCACTCGAATCACCCGAACGGCGACGAAAAAACGAAAATGGCGCACGAGCGGCGGCGCCCTGGGGTCATGTAGGCCGCCCTCATCAAACGCCCCTATCGAACGCCCTGCTCCCCCCAAAAAATGATTAAAAAGAAAATTTACTAATGACATCCGGTGAGATTTTTGAACCCAGGTCTCGTCGATCGCTGGGCGAGCGGACGACAGCGAGAGCCCCCATTTTCCTAAACGACAGCAGATTGGAAAAATGTTTTTTTTCTTTCGCCTCTTTTGCTCGATGAGCGATTTGTGTCCCGCTGGCTCATTTGCAAAGCCGTAATAACATAGCGTGCGGTCTCCACTTGTCGGGGTATTATTGAGACTCTGGTAAACGTCTCTGCGGTCGGAACCATTCCATCAGCGGAGCGCGACCCCAGCGGGGGTCTCTCAGGGCGACCGCGGCCCGGTCACACAGAGAGAGAGAGAGAGAAGAGAGAGAGAGAGAGAGAGAGAGAGAGAGAGAGAGAGAGAGAGAGAGAGAGAGAGAGAGAGAGAGAGAGAGAGAGAGAGAGAGAGAGAGGGAGACAGACAGACAGACACACACACACACACACACACACAACACACAGTACGACGTTTCGGCTCTTTGCAGCGCGGCGGCGGCAGCGCGACGCGGCGGCGGCCGGTTTCGTTCGAACCCGGTTTCCGTGCCCAATCCGATATAGAAAGTGCAAACACCGGCGTGACCTTGATTTTTCGTAAAAGGCGCCCCAAACGGCAGACCGAGCCCCGAACCCCCGCCCCGAGTCCACGGCCCCACGGCACGTGCGCCGAAATGAATAGGAATTGGACGCACCACTCCCAAGTCCCAAGCGCCGAATACGACTACTGTAACGATGTGCTAAACGCGCCCCGCGCCGCCCCGCGCCGCCACGCCTCGCCGTTCCCCTTCGCAACTACTTTCCTCTACGCACGGCAGGCGTGTCCTTTTATTTTTACTGTTTTTTTTTTCGCCAGCAGCCGCGCGCAGCGTGGCAGGCAGGCCGTGGCAGGCATGCCGCCGCCGTCGTGCGCGCCGGCAAATCAAATTTATTAGGCTTCTTTAACGATTCCCGCGCCGCGCCGCGCCTCGCCGCGGGATAGCCGGCAAACATGACACCTTCCTTTCGCCGCACTGCCGCCGGGCTGCCGGTGACCCACAGTGCGTCCCTAGATCCCCCCTCTCTCTCGGACGGACGGACGGACGGACGGACGGACACACACACACACACACACACACACACACACACACACACACGCTCACACACTCTGCGCGTGTCTGCGTGCCTGCACGCTAACGGTACCTGTGTTGCGTCAGGTGCGACAAGGCGAAGGGCGGCAAAGCGAAGCCGCGGCCTTAACGATTCTCCCGCCATTTTGTTCCCCCGGCGCGGCACAGTGGGCCAGAAGACCGGTGGAGGCGGCCAAAACTCTAGACGCGTTTTGAGCTCCACAGTCGCTTAACAGGCCTCGAACCGGACGTGTGACCCCACCGATGGATTCCTCGTTCAGAGAGCAATCCATTGGTGGGGTCACACGCTCGGTTTGAGGCCTGTTTAGCGACTCTGGAGCTCAAAACGCGTCTATAGTTTTGGCCGCCTCCACCGGTCTTCTGGCCCACTGTGCGCGGCGAGTTCAGTTTTCCGAAGAGGGGAAGGTTAGTCGACTTTTGGCCGTTTTTGGCGCGGCGGCGCGGTGTCGGCCGGACCTGGACCTGGCGGGGCCCGACCGCGAGGGCCATGCGCTGCCCCTGCCCCGCCGGGCCGCTGCTCCGCAAATCGTTTTCCCGAAACCCCTTTCCTTTCCTTTCCTTTCCCCGACAACGAGCCCCGGGTCTCGAGTCCCGCGTCCCGCCAGCGCGTCCGCCAGCGCGTCCAGCCAGCGTCACCGGCCGTGTTTCGCCTTATTAAATTTCGGTGTGTGGAAAAGGAGAACGGCGACCGGGCTTATTGCCGGAGGCGTGCGCGGCGCGGCGCGGTGGTGCTCGGACAGGTGACGTTCTTGGCCGCCAGGCCGCCAAGCCGCCACCGACCGGCCCGGCCCGCGGCGGCTTGGCCAGGCCGCCAGGCCGGCAGGCCTAGCCGGACGACGACCACGACGACGACGGCGTGCTGGAGAGCTGCCATCAGTGCCAGCAGGTGCCGCTGCGGACGGCGCGCGCGGTGGGCGGACCCGCGCGGCGGACACTCGGACACCCCGCGCGGCGACCTCGGAGCACCTCGGAGTCTCGCGGACGCTCATCCGGGAGGACCAAGGCGGCTGCGCGCGGCTGGGCAGCCGAACCGGCCGGAGACCTGAACGCGGGGCGACGCGGGGCGACGCGGGGCGTGGACTCCTGGCGGTCCAGACTCCAGGGGCAGGCCGCGACGCCGCGACCGAACGACACACTGCACACACACTGCAGCGTTGCCGCCGACCTGCGACTGCGAGCTCGGCTTCCTGGAACCTGCAACGCACGAAGCTGTGCGACGCGGGGCGCGTCGTTCAAGTCGCCTACGGCCTTAGGGTGCACAGGATCGGTATACCACTCTGTCTCTCTCGCACCCTTAGTGACAGCCCCCTGAGAGTGACAGAGACAGAGCGACGGAACAACTCTCCCGATATAATCGGTCGGCAGACGTTGCCGCGTGCCGCGTTCGCACGGCGGTACTCGGGCGCACACGCTGTGGCGCTGTGAGTAGGGCAGGTGCACGGGGCGGGCCTCGTGGGGCGGGCCGGGTCACCGAGAGTGCGGCCGAGCAGGTCCCGAAGTGCACCGTCACGATCAGTCATCACGGCGACGAGGCGCGGCGAGGCGGTGCCCGCCGCGGCGCCGCCCATTGTAGCGTGGTGCAGCGGACTGATTATCGACGAGGCCTGACACCTTGACACTCGCGGCCCCGCGGCCCCGGGGCCCGTCTGTCTCTCTCGCACTCCTGCAGCCGACCCGGCGCCCCGTCGGGGTGTGAGAGAGACAGCGCCGTGTGTCGGGCCCTTCGCTATTGGCTAGTGATGAGAAGTGCGTTCGGGTGGCCGCGGCCCCGCCAGCCCGGCTGTTCTCGAATGCAGGCCTGCAGCGTGCTGCGCCGCGGACCGATTCCGAGCGCTCTGTCTCTCTCGCACTCAGGGCGCGGCCCGTAGGGGTGCGAGGGAGACGGCGTGCCCCTGCCTTGGGCCAGCTCCGCCAGCTCCGCCAGCTCCGCCAGCTCGTCAATAAGTAATAAGCAGGCGAGACGCCGCGCCTCTTGCCGCTCTTGCCGCGCCCTCCGGCGAGTCGCCGCCTCTCTCCCGCAGACTGATTCCGAGAGTCGCCTTCGTCGCCCTGTCTCCCTCGCACCTGTAAGGGACGCCCCATGAGTGCGAGAGAGACAGAGCGACGGAAACGACTCTCGGAATCGGTCTACTGCTTCTTTCTCGCTGCCTTGCATGCCACTCGCTCTTTCGCCGTGTGATTCGCCCTCTCGCTCCCTCCAGCCGCAGACGGCTCTCTCTGTCTCTCTTTCGGCCGGAGGCGGAGGCAGCCATGCGGCGCCCGGCGGCCGTTCGCCGCGTCAACCAGGTGGACGTCCATAAGCCCGACGTGGCCGACGTGGCGGATCGCGGACGGCGTCGTCGCGTGTCGCGGCGCAGCGTCGCGGCGCCCGTCACCGTCAACGCGGAGCGCAGAGCCGTTTTCGTCGCTCTGTCTCTCTCGCCCCGTACGGAACGTCCCGGGAGTGCGGCAGAGACGGAGTGACGAGAACGGCTCTCAGTCTGCAGCAGCAGCTCACTGGCTGGTGAAAGCACGCCGGCCACGCCCCGCCATGCACCGCCATGCACCGCACATTGTGTGTCCTGGACAGCATGCCGCCGCGCCACTGCCGGGCCGCCGTCATGCCCAAGGGCTCCAAGGGGCAGTCCAAGGCAGTGCTGCGGCTCGGCCGCGCCTCAGCTGGGATTGGAGGTCACCGCCAGCCAAAAACGCTCTAATGTTTCCGACCAACGCCAAACACTATTACCTATCGGTGGAAGAAAAATGGCCTCCAGCAGAGGAAATACTCTTGGCATACAAATACTCTCGGGCAGCGGCGAAAGAAATGCTCCTGGCCTAGTGGACACATGGTCTCCGTCTCCGGCAGAGGCAATGCTGACCTACCGTCACCACGACCACGGCGACGGCGCGCACTGCGCAACCATCGCAACGCCTTGGCTGCGCCTTGGCAGGCCGAGCGGTGTTATCGGCCAGGACGTGCCCGCCGACCAGTGTCTTGACCGTCTCGGCGTGGCTTGGCTCGGCCTGCCCTGGCGCGGTGCGGCCGTCACGCGTGTCACGCGTGCCGCGCCACGTCTCGCCACGTCACGACGCGACGCGCCACGCAAACGAAAGTTTTGTGGTGGCCAATCGCGCGTGGTGCGCGCATGCGGGCTGGCGTAGGGAAGTACCTCGCCGGGCACGCCCCGCCCCGCCCCGCCCCGCCAGGCAGCGGGCAGATAGAGGAGTACCCGCCAATAGGTGCTAATGAGTTTGCACTGTGCGTGCGCCACTGGGGAATTTGCTTTAGCACACATACATACATAGAGACATACAGACACACACACACTCACGCACACAAGTACGGAGGAATGGAACTGCTGGCGGATTATGCACAGACACATACGTGAAAGTGTGCAACATTTGTATACATGTGTAGAGAGGTAGCATGTAATTCATTTAGCATGTATAGTACCCGCGTCGCGTGGCATGCGTGAGCAACAAGCTTCTTGTGGACGCATATTAAGCTCGCTTTTTTTTTTCGTTTTCTCCGTCGTGAAAGAAACCGGGATGACTCTTGCATACACAAATCACTTTCTATATCCCTCTGTATGAGAGGGTCGTATAGTTTTCGTTCGTTGTAAAATTGATTGGTCTTGTTTTGCAACTTTCGTAGTTGACTTTTGCGTGGCGGAGAGATGCCTTTGGATTGAAATTCACTTCGATTTCGCAAGCTGTGATTGACCGAATGGGTGACACACGGAAGTGGCATGGCGCGGTGGGGCGGGGCGGGGCGGCACGCCCGCGTGCTTTACATACAACGGGTCGAGCCGGGCGGCCTGGCGGCACGACCGCGGCGCGACCCACCCTGTTCGACCCCCGCGTGTCCGTGTCCGCGTCATGTCTCGCCTCACTTTCACCCTCGCGGTCGGTCCACCCCGCGAGCCAAGCCGGGAGTCGCTGAGTCACACGGGCCGGGGCATGTCGACACTGTACCGGCAAAGGCGTCGCCGCGTCGCCGCGTCGTCGGGGAATCGGCCCGGATTCGCCCCGACGGTGGCGTTGCACGGCCGGGGCCGCCGGGGCAGCCAGGGCGACGGTGCTGTCACCGCCTCGGACGGCGCCGTGTCCGCGTACAGTGCGCCAGAAAAACCACCACCCCGCCGCACCCTGCTGCAGGCGGCTGGCAGGGAAGTCCGGCGGCGTCATCCACGCCGTCGTCGCGGTGGTTGTCTTTCGTGGTTGTGCAAACTCGATGGCGGTGGCGAACCTCGACGCGCAATGCCGCGCCGGGGCTGTGAAACACTCGCGCAGAATGAATCGGCGAGAAAGAAAAAAATAGAAAACCGAAAAACAGGTATCGGCGGCCGTGGCGCGCGGCTTCGGGCTGCGTGTCGACCGAGGCGTCGACTGCGTGCCGCGGACGTCGCGGACGTCGCGGACCACGCTTCAGCACTTGCTTCATGGCGCGGCGCAGCAGCCTTCCGCCGCGGACGGCATCCATGTGCCCGAGAAAGTCTTGTTCATATCCTCGTAAAAGTTTGGGCGCGGTAGCGGACGGCGGGGCGGGGCGGGCAGCGCGGCCGACGACCGGCCTTCCCCTGGAAATGGGACGTGCACTTCATTCAAGGCGTTCACGGCGAAGGCGGCCCTGCAGTCCACCCAGACACTACCTCCAGTCCTGGCGACCACGCCCGGGGATTTAAGGATGAGCCGCCAAAAAGCACAAAACCGAATCGGATTTGTTTTTGTGTAGGAAAAAGCGAGGCAGACAGGGTGTGTGTGTGTGTGCGTGTGTCGTGTCGGTGTGCGCGTGAGCCTTATGCGGGCTGGTGAAGCCCTCCCGCCGCCGGCCAGTGGCGGCCTGGCGGGCGGCGCACGGCGGCGGAGGCTCGGCGCGCACGTTTTGCCGCGAACGCGAAAGAGGAGTGCGAGTGTGTGAGTGCGCGCGCCGCACACGCGTATTGTATGCGAGTGAGTGTCTTTTGTGTGTGGGTCGGTACAGCACCGCGTGTTGGGAGTGGAAGACGAGATTTCCCTGGTGAAATTGAGCGCCACGCCGACACGTTGGGAGTGGTGTCTCTCGCTGGCGCGCCCTGGCGGCGTTCGTGGTCACCGCCAGCACCCAGCGTTTAGTCGGTGGGTTGATGTCATTCAGCAGTGTGTTTGCACTCAGCTCCTTCACCCTCGTACTCCTCCTGGAAACGCCTCTAAATCCATACTGGCTGTCATTTTGACTGACGCCATTGCTCACTTCCACCAGGTGCTTTCCCCCCAGGTACTACAGTACATGGCCACGGCCAACTACAAACATGCAAATCACTGCTGGGGACAAATTGGCCGCCAAAGTCGCGAGGGAACGACCGCAACGGTGTGCAGGCCGCGGGGTACGTCGCGACGGCGGCGACGGCACGGCCCAAAGACAGAGCGGGGCGCTCCGCGGAGCGCGGCCATTGTGTCGAACGCGTCGAACACCTCGTATGCAGATGAGTGGCGACCCGCGGAGGAATCTGGAGCGTCTGGAGGCAGGCCAAGGCAGGCCTTGGGCCGGTCGCGGTGGCCGAGGGGGCCTCAAAGACGACGGCCCACAATGGCGCACCCGTTATGCGTGCCGTACCGGACAAATTACACGTATTCCCGCTGAGGGAGGACCGCGTCGTCTTTGGCACGTCCCCGTCGACGAGGTGGGAAATGGCGGCCGGGCGACTGATTCCGAACGGTGCCTCTGTTGTCTCCCTGACGACCTCACGGACCTCACGGACCTCACGGCACGCTGCACGGGTGCGAGAGAGACAGCGGCTGCCGAGCGCGGCGGGGGGCGGCGATGTGTGTCTGGATGAAACCGCGCGGCAATCATGCGTAATTAGTTCTGAATTAGGCACGATTATCAACGGTTCTTGAGCCCCGCCCCTTCGCCCCGCGAAGGGGGAGCCAGAAGTCTGGTCGGCGCCGTACGCCGGCCGGCTTGGGTCGCGAATTCAGTCTGCTCGAAGTTGGCGAGGATGGCGGCGGTAAGGGTGCGTCCCCTTCGCTCGGCTTGGTGTCCACTGTCCACCCTTCGCTCCCACGCAACGACGCGGGGGTCCAAAACCCTCCCCTCGATGGCGGCGAGCCCGTCAGGCCGTCACAAGCGTGATTTGGGGGAAACTTTACGGGATGAAGTGGGGAGGTAAATCAACGAGTCGAAGGAGCCGTGAAAGCGGCCGAGAGGGATGAGGAACGTCCTGGCCTCGGCCGAGCAGCCCGACGACGGCAGGGCGGCCCTTGAAATGTCACCCACGCCACGACATAACATCGGGCCCTCCGACGGCATGCCCTTCAGGGCCTTCAGGCAAACCCCCGTATCTCCGCGGCGAGGCCTCCAGGCGCCTGCAGGCGGGGCCACCTGCCCGGGTCTAGGGTGCGGGCCCGCGGGCCCTGCAGGGTCAAGGCCTCCAGGCCCTGGCTGCCGCGTCCTGGCCGCCCTGGCCGCGTCCTGGCCGCCCTGGCCGGAATGTAGGAGATCCACTCTCATCCTCGTAAGTGGCCGGACCTTGGAACGAAAGGCCCTGCCGCCGCGGCCTGCAGGAAAACAAGTGACTGGTCCTGAATATGTTGATCGTCCGGCCGGGGCTCGCTTCGCTCCGTCTCTCTCGCACCCACACGGACCGCGCGGTGAGTGCGATAGAGACGGAGATACGAAGGGAATCGCCGCGTTTCGTTGTTGTTGTCCCTGCAGTGCATTATCGTGGCGCAGAGTGGCTTTTCCGATCCGTTGGCGTGGCGGTCTAGTCCCGGCCCGGCGGCGTCCTCGTCTGCCGGAAGCGTTTTCACCGCCGCGGCCACCGCGTCGTTCGCTTTTCCTTTCGGCTGGTCGTTAAAAAAAGAGAAAAAAGCCAATTAGCGGACCAAATATGCAGCCCGTTGATTTTTCGGGTCAACTCGACACGATAATTGGTGGAGGTAGCCGAGTGACTTTATTTTTTGCGGTAGTGAAAATGTAGAGGAGAGGAATGTTGTTTGTATTTTTTTCTTTTTAGAAACTAACGGAGTACCTGACATGCAGTCCTCCTGGCACTCCATTCAAGTCTGTCCAGCATATGTGCACTCTGCGGTGTAGTGGAGAGTCGCTGTTTCCACAAAAACCCTCCCACTCCGCGCTCCGCCCCGACGATCAGTCGAGCCTAGCCAGCCGATAAACGGTGCAAACGTTTAGTCCAGACGTGTGCGTAAGCCACGATCTAGATCAAATTGCAAATGAAAGCGATTAAGACGCTATCAGGACTTCCTCCGAACACGAGTCCTGGCCGCGGCGCCGCGACCAGCCGCGACCACATCAACAAATCGGCCAGCCCTCTCCTACTTCCTTTCACCCTAGCAAACAAGAAATGGACCTGTTAGTTATTTACATTCCCGAGGTGGGCCGGCCGGGGGCCAGGGCCGCGCCAGGGCCGTCCCAGTGTCCGGCAGGGAGCCCCCGAGCCCCCCTACTCCCACAAGCACCCGGTCACGCGGGCGGGCGGTCCACGACGCCACTCTCCCTTCCCTTCCTCTCACCAGCCGCCCAGCATCTCTCTCTCTCTCTTTCTCTCTCTCTCTCTCTCTCTCTCTCTCTCTCTCTCTCTCTCTCTCTCTCTCCCGCCGTCAGCCGGTTACTCCAGCATTTTATTAGATCGCTTTCGTTTCGCCGCCACCGCGATGGCGAGCTCGAGATAAGTATCTATACGCACAGAGCGGTCCAGGCTGGCTTCGCGGCTCGACGGAGATTAGCGCCAGCCGGCTGCTTCCGACCTGGTGCTGTCTCTCTCGCTCTCGCGGGGCGTGCCGTAGCTTGCCGTGGGGGAGCGAGAGAGAGAGAGAGACCGGCCGGCGGGCGGGGCGGTCCGTTTTGCGGACCGTGTCAGAAATAAGATCGCCATCGGCCATCTAAATGTGTTGATTGGGAATGGGGGCTGTTCCGCTCCGCTCAGTTTGGCCGCTTTTTTTATCCGCGCTCAAATTGCTCGCCGAATAGGTGGACGTTCCACTGCGTTGCCGTCGTTTCCACGACGCCCAGAGGCCCAGACGCACGACGGACCTGGTGCGGGAGCGGCCGGACGGGGCCGCCGAGAACCACTTGACACAGTGGGCCAGAAGACCGGTGGAGGCGGACAAAACTCTAGACGCGTTTTGAGATTCAGAGTCGCTAAGCAGGACTCGAACCGAACGTGTGACCCCACCAATGCGCACTTGATCTGAGTTTTTGCCGTGTGCTCTCAATGTGCCTGAGCCTTACGACCTGTCGTGTGCTAATAGCAGCCGACTGCGGTTCGACGCCCGTTAGCCGCGACGGGAAAAGTAGCCCCTCAAGCGACGGTTGAGGCGACGGCCCATATGGGGTGCCCACTGCGAACCGCACCTATCATTGTTGTTGTTGTTTTCGAGGACTAGTCCATGATAGGGTTAGACGGCTATCGGCTCGCCGAAGCTGCGCGAAGACTGTGCACTTGCCACTCACGAAGACGACGCACTTTGGCAAGTTCCTTTCGTTTTCTTCCATTCACAGACTCAACCAGACATGAGAAAATTAAGCAGCGGGAAGCACAAGTAAGCACAGACTCTTCTCAACTTGCCTCACGACTTTCAAAATAAAATAACAACAATCGGAAGTGCCAACGTAACGAAACATACCAACTACTAACAACTGAACGGCGTTTCAAGAAAGAAAGACGCTAGGATCTTCTGTTCTCCAAATTTTTGCGCGATGACTCAAAGTGCCGCGAGAGAAAACACACATGCCACACCAGAAGCACCGTCGTCGGCGCATTATTTTTTCGTGGACGTGGGTGTGGGTTCGGCCTGTTCGGTCGCGCCGCCTTGGCCGCCGCGCCGCCGCGCCACGCAAGAAGGCGGAAATCCGTATGGATTTCTCCGCGCCGAGGCTTTGCTTTGGCCAAGGCGGCGGCGCTCCCTGAGTCTCGCGCCGAGCGAGACTTCGAGACTCTCGAGTCTCCCCCGCGCTTTCTTCGGCCTGTGACGCCGCGCGCTGAATCATCCGCGAATTTATAATGAAGAAAACTAATGCTGCTCGCGGTGTCACATTTCCAGGTCAGAGAACGGGGCGGCAACAATAACAGCCCAGGCGGGCGAGGGAGCTGGCCTGGGCTTGTGTGCAAAACGGCTCGGGGATTGAGTTGAAACTCGTCCAAGTGAGCGCGCCGGCGCGCCGGCGCGGCGACTTGTTGAGGTTAGGACGACCGCCGGATTCAGTTCTGCGCCTCTCTCGCGTCAGCGGAAAACTCCCGAATACAAAGTGAAGGTTTGTTATGGTCCTGGCCGCGGCCGCCATGGCGCGCCAGCTCTCTTTCCTTCTCTCTCTCTCTTTCATGTGAAATGCCTCATTTACTCCGGCGCGCGAAAACCCGTCCCAGCCGGTGCCTTGCCGTCTCGGCCGGTCGCAGCGAACGCAGCAAGCGCGCACCAAGGGTCCCGAAGGATCGGATCCGCTCCCAGAAAGTGAGAGCACCGCAGGATGGGCCTGGATGGGCCGGCCGGCAGAGGAAGGGAAGGGAGAGAGGGCCGAGAGGGCGGACGTTGTTGCGACTGTTGCGCGGCCCTACAGGACTAAAGGACGGGGAAGGCGAGGCCCGGCGAGGCCCTCGAGGCGAGGTGGGGGAAGCATCCCACATGGAGAAACCTTGCCAGAAGAACAGGTGGAGTGGAGGCCTGCCGGGCCGCCGCCTGCAGGGCGAGTGCTGCTTTCGTCTCTCTCGCACTCAAAGGGCGTTGCGTATGGGGGCGCGAGAGAGACAGCGCGGAGGAGCAGAGGCAGCCTGCCTGCTCCCAGTGGGGCCCCCCCCGGGCCCCCCACCCCGCGCCGTGCCCCCTTTCACCGGGGTCACTATCTTGGCCCGCTTCCCCTCCACTGTCTTGACGCACCGTCCGGGCGGGCTGCCGCGCTGCCGCTCCCATCTCCCTCAATTGCCTCTCGTAAGGCCTTAGCATAATCCGTTGCAGTTTCAAACTGCCCCGCGGCGCCTCGAACTGAGGCAAAGGGATCGCGTAAAGCTGCCGGAATTTCTGGTGACGTTTTTGCTGGGTGTCACAGGCGATTCTCATTCGGAGGGAAGCTTTTTGAATGGGATTACTTGATTTTCAGGAAGTTACAGTGTAGCATCTGTAAACCCGCGCGGTGACGCGCGGCGCCTTTGACCACAGTGATGTGCTCGCTCGCCCCCGTTTGTGTAATGCCCTCCATAAATTTCGGTTTCAGTGTCAATTATTTCCACATTTCTCTCCTCTCTTTCGGTTCTCTCTCCTCGTCTGGTTCCCACGCTGCCCCAACAAGGTCCGGGCAGAGCAGGGCCGCTGCCGCGGCAGGGCGCTGGACTCTTGGCTTCTGCCGGCTTCTGCTCTACTCCACTCCGCCGCCCCGCCCGCCCGCCCCGCCCCGCCGAAACGCGCGGCGACGCAGGCCGTCTCTGTCGCTCGGCCGTCGGTCCCCGTCGGTCCCACGACAGGCTGCTGGTTGGTGCTTCGCAGCGTTCGCAGCGCTTCGGGGGCGGCCGGCCCTGTCATTTCCGGAAGCGGAGTCATTATAGACACGCAGCGTTTAAATAATAAAAATGGGTCTTATATACACGCAGCGTGTATATAATATATATACATCTTATTTTCACGCAGCGTGTCTCCAAGGCCCAGTTTTATTATTTACACGCAGGAAAAGTTTTGCTGCGTGTAAATAATAGTTTGGCTTTTATTTAAACGCTGCGTGTCTCCAAGACACCAAAAATTATTGGCACGCAGGATTGTAAAAAGTCTTCCGACCGGCGACTGAGTCCGGCATGGCGGCTTGGTGGGTGAGTGGGTCCGTGCTTGCACGGGAATTTTTTGGCCCGGGTTCGAGACTTGCCTTCTTCTCAAAAAATTTCTGCGTGTTAATAATGAAAACCGGTGTTGTTTCAACGCTGCGTGTTTATAATAAATTCACATGTTATTTACACGCAGCGTGTCTGCAATTCGAGTTTTATTATTTACACGCAGGAAAAGTTTTGCTGCGTGCAAATAATATTTTGGCTTTTATTTAAACGCTGCGTGTCTCCAAGACACCAAAAAATTATTGGCACGCAGGCTTGTAAAAAGTCTTCCGACCGGCGACTGAGTCCGGCATAGCGGCTTGGTGGATGAGTGGGTCCGTCCATGTACGGGAATTTTTTGGCCCGGGTTCGAGACTTCGTCTTTTTCTCAAAAAAATTCTGCGTGTCAATAATGAAAACCGGTGTTGTTTCAACGCTGCGTGTTTATAATAAATTCACATGTAATTTACACGCAGCGTGTCTGCAAGACCCAGTTTTATTATTTACACGCAGAAATTTTTTGAGAAAAAGACGAAGTCTCGAACCCGGGCCAAAAAATTCCCGTACAAGCACGGACCCACTCATCCACCAAGCCGCCATGCCGGACTCAGTCGCCGGTCGGAAGACTTTTTACAATCCTGCGTGCCAATAATTTTATGGTGTCTTGGAGACACGCAGCGTTTAAATAAAAGCCAAAATATTATTTGCACGCAGCAAAACTTTTCCTGCGTGTAAATAATAAAACTCGAATTGCAGACACGCTGCGTGTAAATAACTTGTGAATTTATTATAAACACGCAGCGTTGAAACAACACCGGTTTTCATTATTGACACGCAGAAATTTTTTGAGAAGAAGGCAAGTCTCGAACCCGGGCCAAAAAATTCCCCTGCAAGCACGGACCCACTCACCCACCAAGCTGCCATGCCGGACTCAGTCGCCGGTCGGAAGACTTTTTACAATCCTGCGTGCCAATAATTTTTTGGTGCCTTGGAGACACGCAGCGTTTAAATAAAAGCCAAAATATTATTTGCACGCAGGAACATTTTGTCCCACATGGCCACCGTCGGTGGACGTCTGAGGGGAAAAATCCTGCGTGTCAATAATTTTTTTTCTGTTATGTGCACGCTGCGTGTACATAAAGTCCAATTTTATTATTTAAACGCTGCGTGTATATAATATTAGTCTTCCGGAAGCAGTCGGTCCATTCAAACAATGCGGTGCGATTGTCTTTGTCTTTCTTCCCAATCTGCGGCGCTGCCTGCCCGCCTCTGCCTCCCCGCTGCCCTTCCGACACGTGGGCGGGAAATTTCTCCCGACGAAGAAGAAAGTGCGTGTGTAAACCTTGATCTGGTTCTGGCACCGGACGGCCCGAGCGCGATGTTTCGATGCCCCGACCGGTCCTGCCGATGCGCCGAGCGCGGTGCAGCCCGCGCAGCCCGCAGCCCCAGGCAGTGCCGGACGGCCGACGAAACCCCGCACCCGTTTGATGATGTCGTTTGGTCGCTATTTTTGACGTTGTGGTACAGTGCCGCAAACTGGCCGCAAAATTAGCGTCAACATTGCCTGGTGGGGAGGCCTTAATTTTGCAGTGTCGAACCTTTTGGAATGACGGCGACTCGCGGTGGCTCGCAGAGCGCCTCTCCGTTGGCAGTCGACGAGGGCCGCCTTCGTCGCTCCATCTCTCTCGCACTCGTGGGGCGTCCCGTATAGGTGCGAGAGAGACAGAGCGACGTAGTCTGCCCCTCGGAGTCAGTCGACAGGGTGTTGCGGGCGGGGCCGCGCGGCCCACTGGCCAGGCCGGCCGAGGCCCAGTAGGCCCTGGTCCAGGTCGCCTCGCCTCCTATCCGAGCCGTTGGCGGCGTTAGTCGGCACCCCGGTGGGCCGTGTTGAACGTCGCCGTAAACTAACGGGTGGAGCGGCGCGGCCTTCCGTTGGCGAAGGTGAGGTGGCCACTCTAGCGGAGGGCTGCTGTCCATTAATTGGCTGTTTATGACGCGTCCGCCTCCCGCCGAGGCGAAGTGCGGTGCTAGGGTGGCCAACTCACCGCCCTGGAGCCAGCCAGGTGACGCGAGGTTTTGGCAGTGCCGCGACGCCGTGCCAGTGACGTCACCGCGGGGGCGTGCGCGGCGTGCGCGTCACGAGGCGCGACGCGAATGCCGATGCGACACCCGGCGGCCTGGCTGCCTTGCCCCGCCTTGCCCCGCCTTGCCCCGGATGCGTGTGCCACAGTGTGGTGGTGCAAGCGAGGCGCGTTCGCTAATAGGGGCGCCACTCGGCGGCGCGGCGCCCTGTAGTGGTTCCCCCCGCCCGCGCGCCCCCGCGCCACGCTCCGAGGGACAAGAGGCGCGGCGCTTCCGCGAGTCGGCAACCCTACAGCGTCACCGCGGGGAAGTCCATATTCAGGGGGAAAAGGAGGGAGTCGAAAGGGGAAGTCGCATTGGAACACCGAAGGACAAAGTTGGGCATACGCAGTGACTCCCAGCCATTGGCGCCAACCCTAGCTCCCACTGGTCCGCCACGACGCAATGCTAATTGTTTGTCCTCCGAGCTGCACTACACGACACGGATCATGCAAATGGCGCGGGAAACCGGCCGGCGTGCCGAGCGGCGTGCCCGTCCCGACCGCCCCGTCCCGTCCCGACCCGGACCACGCTGAACTGGCGGACCTCCCGGACGCACTTTTCGATCCGGGAGCGCTGCCGCTGTGCTCGACGCATGCGTCGACGGCGGCCCCGCCGGTAATAATATTATTTTAAAGTGCGCACTGCACTGCAAGGCCTGCAAGCTGCAGGGGACACATGCCGTGTCGCATCGCGTCGCTCGGGGGGGTCGGCCCGGCCCGGCCCGGCGGCCTGCTACATGTCGAACCTGTTTCCATTCATTCTAGGAACTTTCTAAAACAGGGCGCGGGATGGCCCAGCCGATGGCCCGGCCCGGTCGGCCCGATCGCCAGCGCCGCTGCACCACCGTCACGCACGCCAGTTTTATTTCGGCTGCTGCATTTGGGCGTGCAGCCAATTTGCGGGCCGGTGCAGCGGGCTGGGTGCAGCAGTGCAGCGTGCGCGGCGCGCGCGGAAGGGTGTCCGGCCGCGGTTCGCGTCTTGCTCGCGCGCGCTCGCCCGTTCGCCGCGCCCGGATAACGCCCGCTACACTGCCAGTGAACCTGCATCGCCGCGGCCCCCGGGTTCAAACAACACATCTTTCTCAAAAATTATCATTTCTTGATGAAAGTCGGACAGATGGCTCAATTAATTAAAACCGCTGACGGGGTAATTAGGAAGCCGAAATAATTGCATGATTGGTCGCAAGGTGCTGAATGAAGAGCGTGATAGACGTGGGTAATTACTACGATGATCCGACGCGGAGCCACGCGGAGCACGGTTAGCTCGTGTTTTGCACTTTTGCAAGGCTCCACATGATACTGAAATGCATGCTAACGTTTGCATCTCAGCCGCAAAGCTCGCCATGCAACCGAGAGAACTGCAAGCCAATGCTTGCGTCGTGCCTTGCAGATCCGCACTCAATGCCTTGCGCTTTTCTCCGCTCGTGAAGGGCGCGCCATGCAAAGGTGCAAGGACCGCCTTGCCGGTCCCGCAAGGAATGGAGTGCGGTCTGCGCGGGTCTGCCTTGCAAAAGTGCAAGGCAGCCCTCACACTCGCACAAGAAAAATGCAAGGGGCACCTTGCGATCCGGGTTGCAACACTGCAAGGCAGCCCTTGCACTTTCATTGCAAGGCACGCTTCCCGATGCGCCTCTTCCTCCTCATATTCTTCTCCTCATGGAGCACGCCCCAAAGGGCTGATGCGCAACTGGGTGGGTGGAATCGAACCCCGGTCCTGTAGCTTCGTAGCGCGGACGCTTACCCCGAGACTACAGGACTTGTCGAGGTTCCGGCGGCGCCGTACTGCACATGGCCCGAGCGCGCCGGAGGGGACAGCTGCTGCGTGCGATGGTGGGGGTAGCCTTGCAATCAAGACGCAATGGTCTGCTTGCACTGTTGCAAGGCAAGCCCGAGGGCAAGCCGCAGGCCGAGGCATGCGGAATCGCAAAGCAGCCTTTGCATTACCGCAAGGGACGGCCTGCATCGTCGAAGTGGGGATGGACTTGCAATTCTGCAAGGCCTTCCATGCGACTGCGCAGGGCAAACCTTGCGTTTTGTACCGTTCTGCCTTGCAGAATCGCAAGGCGGGAGACAGTGCAATTAATGCCTTGCGTTTCTGCAAGTTATTACTTGCAATTGTAGGAAACGCATACACCACGCAAGGTGTTCCTTGCAAAAATGTCATTTGCAGATCAAAATGCAAGGCTTGCCTTGCATTTTGCCTTGCACTTGGCCGAATCGCAAAAGTCGGGACCACAGTGAGCCACGCGGAGCTACGCGGAGCTAGGCGGCACTGCTGGGGTTGATTCGATTGAATGAAGCTGCGGAAACAGAATGAATGGCCGGGGTCGCGCGGCGGGCGGGGCGGGGCGGCGGGCGGGGCGGGGCGGGGCGGGGCGGGGCGGGGCGGGGCGGGGCGGGGCGGGGCGGGCTCCCCTCCGCCTTTCCTTCTTTTCGTTTTGCCCGCGCACCGCGTCGCCTTTCGGTTTCAAAAAGTCCGCCGAGTGGTCGCGAGGCCTCCCCCCACCACCGGCCGCCACCGGCCGCGGAGCCGCGGGACGAGGGACTCCCTCGAGGGACGGGCGCGGCGGCGCGGCGGCGCGACGCTGAGGCGGGCAGGGCAGGGGCCTGGCGGGCCTCGCGGGGAGCGCCGCGTACTCGTACTGTGTTAGTAGGTCGCCGGCCCGGGCGGGGCGGGGCGGGGCGGGGCGGCCGTTGGCTTTCTCCTGCAGGGGGCATCGCGGGGACGGGACGGGCTCCTGGCCGGTGCGAGCGGCAAGCCAGCCAGCCGGCCAGGCGGGCGGGGGTACGGCCAGGCCAACGCCGTGGTGGGGGGTGGCGGCGTGTGGCTGGAGCTTCGCCGCTTCGCAGCGCAGCGCGGAGCCTTTCTTCAGTCAGTATCGTCGGACAGCGCCGGCCCGAGCGGACCGCAATCGTAGAGCGCGTGCGTGCGTGTGTGCGTGTGTTTGTGTGTGCCGCGCACGACCGAGTGCCCCGTCGCGAGTGTGTGGTGGTGCTTGTGTGTGTGACCAGGATTTTCTGAGTGCAATTTGTTTGTTCCCTTGGAATACTACCCGCCGACCTGCCGCCGGTAAGTCGCCAGGGTGTTTTGGATACTCCGCGAGTCCCGGTGTCAAGACAGGCGAGGGTCCTGGTGTTCTGCGGAGCCTCCAGCAGCCTCCAGCAGCGTCATCAGCCCCCGGCTGGAGCACAAGGATTTGTCGCGCTTCAGCGGGCAGCGGTCTCCCGCTGGACTTGCCCGCACGGCGTGGGTGCCTCTGGACTTTGCGGGTCCTTCCTGTCATCCGACGAGTCCTGCTGGACGTCCGAGGACCTGCTGCAGCAGGGAGAGGCGCTGTCACAGCGCGTGAGGGAACACATTCCTGCACACAGTCCTGCCGGCGGTCCGCCGCGAGGGTCCGCCGTGTGGGTCTGCATCTCCCGAGGGAAAGGGAGAGAGGAGGAGGAGAGTGGTCCGACAGAGAAAGGCGCTGGGCTCGCTCGGCGCCGTGCTGTGCCGGGCAGCCCACTTCGAGATGGGACGGATGATCTGCCCGTCCGTCCGCGGCGTCCGCGGCGTCCGCGCAGTGACACGGATACAGGTGTACGTCAGCGCAGTGGAGTGGCTGCACACAGCCTCATCTCGGAATGCAACAAGCCTGCCCCGGCGTGCGTGTGTGTGTGTGCGACCGAGTGTTTGGGCCGCACACGTACGCGTCCTGACAGGCGGTGACGGACCGGCGACAGGCGTGGACCACCGACTGAGATGTCACTCAAAGCCGGCGTTGCGGGCGATGCCACGGCGATGCCACGGCCATGCCTGCGCTCACATGGACGGTCTGCTCGCTCTGCTTTGCGGCGCCTGCACGGCCTGCACGGCCTGCACCGGCAGCGCGCTGGCTGCGCTGGAGGCGCTCCAGGCGGAGAGCGAGGGGAGAAAGCACCGGCAAGGCGTCCGCCGTGGTCTATTTCCTGCCGGGCCGGCCTTGAGATAAGGAATGAAATGGCTCACACGGCTGACCAAGTTTACTGCCGCCGGCAGCGCCGCCGCCTCCTGGCCGCCTCGCCCCCGCTTAGCCGCGCCCCGGGGTGGCTCCTCCACGGTTGCTGCGGGGCGCCGCACAGTGGGCCGGTCAAAGACCCCGACGCGTTTTGAGTTCCAGAGTCGCTAAATGGCCCTCAAACCGGACGTGTGACCCCACCAATGGATTGCTCTCCGGACGAGGAATCCATTGGTGGGGTCACACGTTCGGTTCGAGTCCTGTGAAGCGACTCTAGAGCTAACGCGTCTGGAGTTTTGGCCGCCGGCACCGGTCTTCCGGCCCACTGTGCGGCGGCGGCATCACGTCGAGGGACGCCCCTAGATTGCCTCAGAGTCCGCGGCCATGGCCAAGTGCGGACCGGACCGACTGCAGTTAGTTTGGTACTCGCCGGCCGTGACAGTGAGCCTGCGTCAGCAGTGCGTCAGCCTCGTCCATGGCGTCCATGGCGGCTGTCCGTCTCGCCAGCTCGTGTCGCAGCGCAGCCCCTCCCCTCCCTCTTCCTCCTGCCGCTCCTTGTTGATCTTCGTAGCGTTCGGTCAGAACATCCCAAAAAGTTGGCCCATAGACGACGGTACAGCTGCTCAACTCGAACAGAAATCAACCAAACTGCTGCTATCCTTCGGTGTCGCTATCGCTCTCTTACAGCCGAAAAAAATAATAACCAGCGTGGAGCTGTCGGTGTCTGGCGGGTGTCTGGTTGGCGGCAATTTGGTTACTACACTGTCACGCCGCCGAGCCTGGTGACACGTACAGTGCGACGCGACGCCGCAAGCCAAGAGTGCCATCATCGTCGCCAAGGTCAGGGCGCCGCGCCATGCGGCAAGGCGTCGCTTCCGCCCACTTTCCTCGATCGAGATGTTCGATGTTCGAGTTTTTCGATGTTCGATGTTCTAGATCGGCCGTGTGGCATCTCAGTTTGCTACACCACTTTCGGCCTCCGCTGGGCCACACAACCTCCACTGTGTCATTCGCATTATTTCTGTGGGTCGTCACCGTGTGACATCGATTCCACCTTCTGCAGGCCTTCAGCCTTTTGAGGAGCTTCTTCTTGGGTGTGGCGGGTCTGGTTCATTGACTCTCAGAATCGCGTCTCCGGCCAAAACGCTGTTGTTGTTGTGGTTCCAACCGGCGAATATTGTCAAGCACCGCACCTGCTGCCGGGCCGCCGGGCCTTTGGGCCTTCGGACTTTCCCTTTCGTGTCGCCAGGAAGTTCGCCGACCGCAAGGGCCGCATGGCCGCAGGGCCCAGGGCCCAGGGCCCCGGCCCGCTCATTCCGAGGGGGAGGTCCCGTCGGCCTGTCTCTCTCGCACCTTCGGCACGCCCCATGAGTGCGAGAGAGAGGCCTCCCGCAGGGCCGCAGGGCTCAGGACGCTAATCGCTGCACCACCGCGGGGGAGGCGGAGCCGGGCAGACCGAGCAGGCAGGCAGGCAGGCAGGCAGGGCTGGCATCCTAATAAACCCGCGCGGCCGCACGGCGCGGGCACGGCCACCGCAAGGAACAGTGTGTGCCGCGGCGGCCGCGGCGGCGCCAGCTTTCTCGGCTACTCATTTAAAAACGGAACATTAAGGAATTAGCAAGGTGTCCGGCGCAGTTCCGGCAGAAATGGTCACTCACTCCACTGGCATTCTCTTTCTCTGTCTGCCTGGCTGGCGTGCCATCGCAGCGCACAGTGGGCCAGAAGACCGGAGGAGGCGGCCAAAGACGCGTTTTGATCTCCAGTGTCGCTTAACAGGACTCGAACCGGACGTGTGACCCCACCAATGGATTCCTCGTTCGGAGAGCATTCCATTGGTGGGGTCACACGTTGGGTTCCAGGCTCATTCAGCGACTCTGGAGCTCAAAACGCGTCTTTGGCCGCCTCCACCGGTCTTCTGGCCCACTGTGCGGCGGCGTCGTCGGCCCAGCAGTGCAGCCGGCGAAGCGAGAAAGGGGCGGCGCACGCGCCAAACAGCCCAAACAGCCCGACGGCCGAAAGTGTAGCGGATTGAGTAATGCCGGACGATTCGGCCCAAAACTGTCTCGCGTAACGAGCGCGTCGCGGCCGGGGCGGGCGGGGCGGGGCGGGCCCGGGGGGGGGCGGGCGGGGGGCCGGGGCGGGGCGGGTGCCAAGGACGTCGCGCGCCGCATGGCTGGCGCCCTAATCGCCTGACGACGCGGAACACGCCGCCGTGCTTTACTCGATGCTTTTCCCTTTTTCTCGTGTTTGCTGCTTTTTCCCGCTTTTTTCTGCTGCGACCGCTGTTTCGCTGTTTGCACGCCTTGCATGAGGTTTGTTTTAAACGCTCAAGTTGAACAGCTGCTTGCTGTCGCTCGCACTCACACGCCTGTTCTTACGCACCGCCACACTGGAACGGGTTGCCTCTGAGCGCGGCTTGCTGCCATCTTTTCCGTTTTCTGGCTCTCGCCTCGAAGGGGCTAGCATCGGCATGGCCAACATTGGCTGCTCGAGGAGCGACCACCTCTGTCGCCGTGCGTGTTTTTCCTGCTGATTGCTGGGCGCCTGGCCCCGGCATGTCCCCGGGGTCGAGTGTGGCGGAGGGCAAGCGCGGCAAGCGCTTCGAGTCCCGCTGTGTCCCGCTAGTACACTGGCGCTAGTCCGTCTCTCTCCCCCAAAAGGGCCGGCAGGCCGCGGCAGGCCCGAAAGGCGGATGCCTGGCAGTCGTTCTTGAGTCATCCTCCTCGCCCCGGTGACTTCAGCCGCGCCGTCGGGCCGGACGCTGGCTCGGCCTGAGGCTCGGCCTGAGCGGAGACTTGAACGCGGGGCGGAACGGCTGATTAATATTTCCTGATGGGTCGGCCGCCGGGCGATAGACAAGGCCTGTTTCCACGCGGCCTTTGTTAACCGGGCGATCACATCAAGCCGCGCTTCCCGTCTCGCTCGCACTCGCAGGCTGCCGCGTGGGGGTGCGAGGGAGACGGCGTGCCGCCACGCGCCGCGGCGCCCACACTGTGGGCCGCAGCCATTGCAGCCATTGTCCATTGAGCGCTACCGATAGCGCACACGTGGGCCCAGCAGCACGAATATGGGTCACCCGATGGCCATCTCGAGAGACAGGTGCTACATTGTCCGAGGTCATCACCCGGGGGTCCCTCATCATCATGCCTCATGTGTTGGGAAGGGTGGCGTTGAAGACCCCTCTCTCTGTCTAGGCAGGCCGGTGCCGGCCCACAGTGGACCGGTGGAGGCAGCAAAAACTCTAGACGCGTTTTGAGCTCCAGAGTCGTCAAACAGGACTCGCACCGAACGTGTGACCCCACCAATGGATTCCCTCGTTCGAAGAGCAATCCATTGGTGGGGTCACACGTTCGATTCGAATCCCATTTAGCGATTCTGGAGCTCAAAACGCGTGTGGAATTTTTTCGCCTACCGGTCTTCTGGTCCACTGTGGGCCGGTCGCTGTTGGACACACGACCCTTCTTGCCTTCACTCTCTCACTCGCACTCGCGGCAGGCGCGTGTCCACATATTGACGGCAGCGCTAAAAGTTTCTCTTAAAATGACGGAAGGCTGGGCCCGGCACGCCATGGGATGGGAGCGGAGCGGACGCGGGGGGACGCCACTAGGTCAGCGAGAGAAAGACAGCCTGTGGTCGCGTGGAGACTCTTTACTCGGGTCATGAATGGCTGTCTTTACACTGTCGGAACACTTAAAGCTGAAACGGCTGGCTATTGAGGCTGCGGTACATTACAACTGCATACCGTCGTGAACCCTTTCTTCTTTGGCAAACAATTTACTACCACCGGAATGTTTTTGGTTGTTTCTTTTTTGCGATTATTTTTTTTGGCGTTAGATGACTGTGGTGCTCCTATGTCCGACTGTTCACTGAAATGGTATCAGCGGAAGTCGCACATGCTGTTGTAGTGTTCCAGCTGAAACCTCGTGGAGAATTTAGCCGATTCCGACAGTGTACGTCCTGCGGCTGGCTGGCCTGGCTGGCCTGGCAGTGCAGTGGCTAGGCGGTGCCGTCTTGACAGAGGTCAGCGGCAGCGCCACGGAACGGATAACCCCAGGCAGCCGGCTTCGAGTGCAAGGCACATCTCGCGCCGGCCTCTCCGCGTCCCGCCCGCCGTCCGGAGGGACTTCCCCCGGACGACGGCGACCCTCTCGTCGCCAAGGCGTTTCGACCGCCGCACTGGTGGCGCGGTGGGCACGGCGACGAAAGCGCGCGCGTCGCACCACTGACCACTTTTCACTCAATTATCAATCGCGGTGCGATGCCTCGGTACCTCCCGAAAGGCACCGCAAAGACCTGCCTGCCGGGCCCGCCGGGACGCCAGTGCGGTGCCCAAGGACTCTACGCCGGCCGCCCAGCGCGCCTAGCCGGCCGGGAAAAGCCATGACTTGCAACAACAGGGAGATCCTCATCCCGATGAGTCCGACGCGTGGCCGCTGATTTCTTTCTGCAGATGACACCGATACCCAGAAACGGTCCGGCCCGCCGCCAAGCCGCCGCCAAGGCGCGCCTCGGGCCCCTCGGCGAGAGAAACAGAGATACCCGTCGCCTCGATGAATGGGGAATGGGACGGGACCGGTACTACTCTCTTGGATCCTCTCTTGTTCTCCTCCTCCAAGAGGGTCCTCCTCCTCCTTATTTTACACACGTTTCCTCGTTTCGCTTTCGTGCGGCGTCTCTTTTTTCTCTCTGTCTGTTACAGTGATCGCACTGGCCATCGGCCAATGATCGCGTCCTGCGGCGGCCAGCTCGGTCCCCTTCCTTTTTCTTTTCGTTTTGTTTGTTTCTTGGCGATCGGTTATTTATTTGTATTGTATTTCCACGATGAGGACGTTTGCGGTATAGTTTGTAAAATGGGACCGCTCCAGTCGGCTGGCGCCTCACGTGTCCATTCACGAAAGACTTTTTTCCTTTGGTCATCACCAATCTTTTGATATGTGTTCATTCGATGTAAAATTTGAGTCGCTCTCGCAGTACAATGTCTCGCCTAGTTCTATTCTCAGGCGGTGGCGCGTGCATACCGGCGTTACAGGCCCTGCTGAGGTTAGGTTAGGTCAGGTTAGTGCTCTAGTGTGCCCGGCGGGTGTGATAAATTGACCGTCACCTTGAAGTGAAATGTGGCCCCCGGACACGGACACGGAGAGAGTGAAGGGGCCGTGGAACTAGCCCACAACCTGCTGAGAAGCGCCCAAATCCGTAGCCGCTTGAATTCTAATGAGCATTACTTTTTCGAAATGAGCGTGGGAAGCTCATTTTCGCCCACACAATGGTCCACTCGCATGGGGCACTCTACTACTGCCACCACTGTAAACTGAGTTCTCGTCCGTTTTAGAGCAATTTGTGCCGTACCATCCATGATTTTGGATAGTTTTAAGTCTTTTGTCGTGAGTGAACCGTGGCAACACTTTTTTCGTGCCTGTTCCCGGACGATGAAGTTTCATTCCATCCTCTTTGTTCATGACGGTTGAGCGGTTTGCCAGCGTCCAGAGCACCATCACCATCGCCACGCCAGCCAGGATGACCGTGAACCAACGAGAAAGCTCTCTTTTGGCGGGAAATCCGAAATTGGAGCCTGTGATTGGTCGGGACGGGGAGCAGCGCCGGGAGCGGTGGTAGAGTGTGTAATGCCGGAGTCACGACTCGGCGGTGTCGCCCGCCAGCAGGCTGCTTCCGTCTCTCTCGCACTCACGGGGCGTTGGGCGTGCGTTTGGCGTGGCGTGCGAGCGAGACAGGGAGGCGGACGCGCGACGAGTGCTAAGGAGCCCCATTACCAATGACTCAATGCCGAAAGGGAAAGCGGATGACGGGGCGCTCCGTTTCGGACCTCGGCCTTCGGGCACCTTCGGGCGCCTTCGGGCACCTTCGGGCGCCTTCGGGCACCTTCGGGCGCCTTCGGGCACCTTCGGGCGCCTTCGGGCACCTTCGGGCGCCTTCGGGCACCTTCGGGCGCCTTCGGGCACCTTCGGGCGCCTTCGGGCGGCTAGCGCCTGGCCAGCGCCCAAGGCCAATGCCGTGCCTTCATTTCCGATGCCTCACTCGTCCGTCGCCCTGCTCCTCGTGGATCGCTCAGCCCCATTGTCCGCGGTGCGACCGTATTACAGAGTTTGTAACTTTGTAGTCCGGCGTGCTGCGCTTGCTGCCTGCTGCTGTGACTTCCATCCTCCCTCACACACCAGGCTCGGCTCCAAGCTCCCTTGCTCTCCTCTGCAGCGCCTAGCCCACACTTTTGATTCAGGCATGTTATTTAGTAGCTAAAATTTTGCAAAATTTTTATCCTGACAAAAGTTGTTTCCTGAAGACTGCGTCAATGTTCTTGTCGAGGCAGATGCCTCTCGTGAACTCCAGTTCTGCAGGGTTTTTGAAGTCCTGCTTGCTTGAGGTGGCAGCGAAGCCTTGCGGCATTCGACCTCACCACGTCGGCTCGCCTCACGCAGCCCTCTGCTCACACTGCTAGATTTTCCATACCTTGTTCCGTGAAGCGAGCCCCCTGCCTCCCGGTGGGCGGCGGGAAGCGCGCCACGGCGGCACCGCTCTGTGTGGAACCTGCTGACACCGAGACGACGACGGTGTCCCGTGTCCCCTTCTTCCGGGCGAAAAGCTTTGTTTCTTTTGGCCCCGCCTGGCCCCGCCTCGCAACGCCACGGCACTGCATCCCAAGCAGTACCGTACAGCGAGCCAAGCACCACTCCCCAGCAAGAGGACAATCTCACATCAGGCGCTTGGTCTTCTGGCATTGATTTTCGTCTGGTCTTTAATCTACCCTTATCTTTCCCAACCATTCTGATGGATATTTTGTTCCGATGGGAAATTCTCGTATTTGGAAGCTGGCCTTCGTTCATCTTTTTTGCTAGGACCAGACCTACTTGTTCTTGGTGTGATCTGGTTAGGTTGTCACTATTGTGTGTAAGTGCTGTTATTGTTGCGTGGAAGTGTCTGTTGTCTGTTGTGTGTAAGTGTGTAAGTTTTGTTGTTGTGTGTCAGTGTGTAAGTTTTGTTGTTGTGTGTAAGTGTGTGAGTTTTGTTGTTGTGTGTAAGTGTGTGAGTTTTGTTGTTGTGTGTAGGCGTTGTTGCGGGTTGCTGCTGTGTGTTGTTGATGAGAGCAAGCGGCACTGGGCCACCGTTCACGTAGTGGGCAGTGTCTGTGGTGAGTCCAACGGTCGTGCGGTGGGCGCGCGGTCGCCTCGGAAGGACATTCATTTCATACATCGTTGTAGAGGCTTCGTCTGTGGTGGCGCACCGCCCAGCGACCGCCCAGCCACCGCCCAGTGGCCGCCTACGGGGGCGGCGGCTAAGCGCTTCTTTCACCTCTTGCTTTGAAAAAGAGTATAGAGAATAAAATGAAATGAATTCATGTAAGGCACCTTTTTTCGAGTTCGAGGCCAGTCTCTCTCTCTCTCTCTCTCTCTCTCTCTCTCTCTCTCTCTCTCTCTCTCTCTCTCTCTCTCTCTCTCTCTCTCTCCCCCCGTCGGTTTGTAGGCCAGGCGAGGTGTTTGCGTCCGGTGCGGTCCTTTCCCTGAATCGGCCCGAGAGGCCCCGAGGACGCGAAGAAGGCGTGGTGCAAGGCGTGGTGCGCGCGGCGTGGCGGTGACGAGTTTGTTTAACGGATTGTACCCGAGTACCACATCGCTAACCCGGTCTCGGCTCGCTTTCCACGTGGATGGAAGCACGTATAAGGCGTGCGTGTGTGTGTGTGTGTGTGTGTGTGTGTGCGCGCGCACGCGCGTTTGAATACCGCGTGTGTTTGTCTCCAGCTGGACGTAGACGCCGTGCTGGAAAGAGGCGGGGACATGTTTGTATCCACTCAGTCTTCGCGCGCGCACACACACTGGAAAACAGCTGTTTTCTGCTAGTAGCAAAATATTGGGAAAATGTCACTTTCCTAAAAGAGTGAACCCGGCAAAACGGGGGTTCTCGACGCCCCGGCGCGTCCGCTGGTCCGCGACGACGGCGCGATCGGCCGATTCGGCGTCTTTCGGCGCACGGCAAGGCCATCGCCCGCATGCTCGGCAAGGCCCGGCAAAGCCCGGCCGGCCGGCAGAGGGAGAGAGAAAGTCGCGTGAGGCATGGACGGACGGCGCGAGCGAGTCAACGGCCCCAAAATGTGCGAAAAAAAATGAAAATAAGCGGGGCGGGCTGGGAGTCCTTGACTGCTGCCAGACGGGTGGACGCTCGCTGTCCCATCTCCTGCTTCACTCTGTAACGTTGGCAACGCATGGCACAGAGTGACGAACCCTCACCACGTAATTTTGAGCTTCACGTGGCAACACCATTTTATTTTGCCGTTCGAGGAATCGCGTCGGAGAGCAATTCTTGCACGTTATATTCGTAAAGACGCGCCATTTTGGAGAGCCGCTTGGCGCGCTGCTTCGCTGCTTCGCGGACCGCCCCGAGGAAGGGTGCGTTGGCGGAGGGAAGACCGCCGCGGCGCGCCAACAGGGAAGTCCCTTTTGCGTAACTTTGGCCCTGCCGGCCCGCGCCGGCCCGCGCCCCGGACGTCGACCAAGACACAATGACCCCTCGCGGCTGTTACGCGCGCCGCGCTGCGGGCAGAAAATTAAAGCGGACGCGGAGCATGGCGATAAAAAGGAGGACGAGCACAACAACGAAAAGGAAGGAATTAGTATACGGCATTGCCGCGCTGAAAGCGTGATGCAACCAGTGATAATGAGGGAGAGAGAGAGAGAGAAGGGGCGGTGCAAGGGAAAAGGGGGGGGGGGAGGCGAGCAGGTGGATGAGTGGCTGGGCGCCCGGCCGCCGGCGCAGAGCCCCCACCCTTCCACCTTTCACTCCCCCCCCCTCCCCGCTTACAATGTCAAGGTGGTCCGGGGGTCCCTGGCTACGCCGCGCCACGCCACGCAACGGCCGAGACCGGATGGCACGGCGCCGCGCCGCAGACGCTGCAGTCCTAGTGACCGCCGCGAGCCGCGCCGACCGCAACACCGATTCGAACGACCGCACCGCCGCGTTTAGCATACTCTCTCTCTCTCTCTCTCTCTCTCTCTCTCTCTCTCTCTCTCTCTCTCTCTCTCTCTCTCTCTCTCTCTCTCTCTCTCTCTCTCTCTCTCAGTGTCTAAGTTTATAGTTGGGTGTGTAAAATAGACGCTGCTAATTCGTTTGTCGCTATTTTCACAAGACTTTAATTAAGCACTGGAAACTTCTCACGATTTTCTACGAATGCCTCACATGTGTGCTTTTGCAAGAAAAGCTGTTAGGTTCCGCACTACTATGTCGTGCAAATGCATTCACAGTGTGCTGACGTGCTTCTCGTTCCGCAGGCCACCGCCACCATGAGGAGGACGCGGCTCTTCTTCATCTCGGCCGCGTTCCTCGCCGTCCTCAACCTCCAGGTGAGTCGTCGTTTTCGTCGCCCTGTCTCCCTCGCACCTGTAAGGCACGCCCCATGAGTGCGAGAGAGACAGATGGCGACGAGAGTCCTCTCAGTCTACAGTGTGCAGGACTCTGGGGTGCTGGACGCGCGCCGCCGCCGGCCGGACGGGATGCCTCCACGTGCTCTGTTTACAGTGCTCTTTCTTGTTTGCGTATTCTCCTTTTGTTGTTCTCCTTTCCCCTCTCTGTCTCCCCCATTATGTCCGCCGTGCCTCTCCCTTTCGTTCGTTCCTCCGTTTTGGAGCTTGACGGTGAAAGGAGCCACCGTGACTGTGCGCCCCGCCCCGCCCCGCCTTTGGGCCCCGCCCGGCGCGCCGCCCGGCAGCTCCTCTCTTCCTGCCCTGCGACCTTCAAGGCTGCCGTAACCCACGCCACCTGCGGCCCTGCGGCCGGGCGGTGCCGCGGTGCCGGCCGAACCATTTCTTCTCGAATGGACCGACTCGGCCGTAAATCGACGGAAAGGAGCTGAATTGGAAAGGCGCTTCCCCGCGGCCCAGGCGGCCCGGCCACCCCGCCGACACGTCCAGCTCGCACCTTTCCCCGGCACGGCGGCACGGCACGGCGGCACGCAGAGCGCGGCGCGACGCGGAGGGCCTGGCTCCGCCGCTCCGCCCGGGGCGCGACTCGAGACCGGACTGGATTTCGAAGCCCCGCGCCGCGCCCCGCGACTCGGATAGAGATCGGACCCTTGTCGCGCCATGGCGGCGCACCACCACCGCGATCCCGGCTTTGAGATGGGAGCGCCGAGCCCTTTCTCGAGTTGTCCTCCCATTTCGCTTTTCATAAAATCACCCCCCCTCCCCCTTCCCCCGCGGCGTCGCGTCGCGTCGTGACCTTCACGGTCGCCTTGCCGCACTGTCACGGCCCGCCGGCCGCGGCGTCGCCCACTTTCAGGCATGCGGTATCGGCCGCCGCTCTGTCTCGCTCTGTCTCTCTCGCACCCCTACGGGCCGCGAAGGGCCGCCGTGACGCCCCGTGAGTGCGACGGAGACAGAACGACGAAGCGACTCCTGGCGACGGGTCTGCCCCGCTCCGCAAATTCGAGACGAAACGAAAATGCAGTGTGCCGGCCGTCAAGCGGAAACCGCCTGCCGAGCGCGGCGTAGGCAACCCGCGGCGCTCGCGTGCCGGGCGGCACGGCCTGCCCGCCGCTTGCAGGCTGAACGGAGAGGCTGTCTCTGTCGCACTCTCGGGGCGTTGCGGAGGCCCGCAGGGGTGCGAGAGAGACAGAGCG
Source organism: Thrips palmi (assembly GCF_012932325.1). Lineage (NCBI taxonomy): Eukaryota > Metazoa > Arthropoda > Insecta > Thysanoptera > Thripidae > Thrips > Thrips palmi. Next base: position 7,780,632 of record NW_023144628.1, read on the forward strand.
ACGTTCGTGCTGGCGGAGTGTCGGAGTAGCATTTCTAGATCTGTGGCGCCCCTTCGTGTCGTCTGCAGACTGATTCCGAGAGTTCGTCGCTGCCTCTCTCGAACCTACACGGGACGCCCCATGAGTGCGAGAGAGACAGAGCGACGAAAACGACTCAGCCGTGGCGTTCGTGCCGCGGACGCGCGCCGGCGGTGCAGGTGCTTGGCGCGGTGACCTGCTGGCCCGCCGCCGGGATGGCCGTCGGCGTACTCGCCGGCGCGCTCGCCGTCGCCGCAGAGGCCCGGACGCTACCGGCGGCGCGAGCCCGGAGGCCCGGAGCTACCGGAACGCAGGAATGCCGCGTGCGTCCATACGGCGTGGCCGGCAGCGCGGCAACAGGTTCAGCCCCCCCCCTCCTCCTTTTCCTCCGCAGTCGCACCCATTCTACTTTCTCCCGGACCAGCAGCCCACTCACTAAACCCAGTGACTGAGTGCCCGCCCCCCTCTCCCTCGAAGCCAAAGACCTCTGCGGAGGCCAAGGCCCCAGCTGCTCCGCATCATCGGCCCTCTCTCTCTCTCTCTCTCTCTCTCTCTCTCTCTCTCTCTCTCTCTCTCTCTCTCTCTCTCTCTCCCCTCTCCCCCTCTTCCCCTCTCCCCCACTGTTCCACGGGTCTTGATCCTGAATGACCCCACGGGGCGCCGTCTAAACACGCCCCTCTTCCCGTTTCCAAGCGACTCCGCACGGCGCGTTCGTCGCTCTGTCTCTCTCCCACTCGTGGAGCCGTAGGGCGGTCCGTCTGGGTGGGAGAGAGACAGAGCGACGAGCTGTTGTGTGCGGAAGCGCGATCTGCAAAAGTCACCGCCAGCCTCGGTCTTTTGTATATCAGAAAACGAAACTGTCTTCCTTGTGGCCGATGTACTCCGGCGCGCGCCACGCATCGGGAGACGCGAGAACGGTTTCGCACGCCCGGCTCCCCAGCAACGCGGACAAGCAGGCAGAGCTCTCCTCGCGCGCGGCGCGGCGAGCATCCCCAAACTACCCGCCGACAATTATTTTTGCCGAAATGGCCGCGCGCGCGTGCGAGCCTCGGGCGTGCCTTGGGCGTGCCTGGGCGTTGTTGTTACCGCTCCACTTTCATTTTCGGGCCGTTTATAATTTTCGCCGGCTGACGTCACTGGACTCTGGCCCGTCCGGCCGTGCGGCCCCCGGGCAGCCAAAGCCAGGCCAAAGCCCGCACCGCGTGCTCGCCGCCGGACCAGCCCGCCCCGCCCCGCCCCGCCCCACCCCGCCGCCGGACCCGCGATGTTACTTTCGCTTCGTGTCCGGCCGGGTCCATGGCCTCGGGCTGCTCCGGCTGCTCCGGGCCTCCACTGGAAAGGCTGGCCGCCTGCATGCCGCCTGCTAGCAGGGCTGGCAGGGGGCCACCTGCCGGACTGCTGGAGCAAAACAATCTCCCGAACCGACGAGACGAAACGAGACGGGACTGCCCGATCGCGCATCGCGCACCTCGCCCTGCCCGGCAACCCAATGGGCCGCGTCCAGCCGCGTCCACCGTCAGAAGGGTCCGAAGCCAGCAGACTGATTCCGAGAGTCGCTTTCGTCGCTCTGCCCCTCTCGCACCTTCACGGGGCGTCCCGTCCCACGAGTGCGAGAGAGACAGAGCGACGACAGTCACTTCAGGCCGGCCGGCCGGACGGACAGCCGATTGCCGTGGAACCCGTCCGTCCATCCCGTGTCTCCGCGTGTCTCCGTGTCAACGACGCGTTTCCCCACGTCCCCGTTCTTAAACGGCCCGGCCGCCCTGAATATTGTCACCAATACCAATTTCATTTAAATTTCGGCCTTCATTTAAAATTGAAGCGTCATTTAAAATTTTGGGCTTCGTCTAAATATTGGGCTTTGTTTAAATTGCGGGCTTTGATTAAAATTCGGGCTTCCGTTTCATTTAAACTGCGGGCCTCGGTTGGATTTGGCCGCCGCTGCGCTGACTGCCGCTGCCGCTCCCACGCGCGCGGAGGCATTTCGTGCTTTTCTAATAACGCTCGGTCGTGTGTGGGTCCTACAAGTGCATGACCGCCTCTCAACACATTGAACGGCAGCTAGGCCGGTGCATGCGCGCGCGTGTATGTGTGTGTGTGTGTGTTTACACTCACACAGACACGGCAACGAGACGCGAGAGACGCGAGAGAGGTGAGGTTGTGGTAGAGCCCCTGCTCGGGCCCTCGGGGCTTCCACCCGGGCGGTAACTTGAGTGACCCACTTTCCACTCAAACACGTTCACTCACACACACACACACACACACATGCAGACACTCACGCACGCACACTAACACGCTTAGCCTAGGCCTAGAGTCACATCCAGAACTCATGAATAACGCATGCCCACGTCAGTCGCGCTTGTCCTCCCCTTCCTCTTCTTCTTCTTCTTCTTCTTCTTCTTCTTCTTCTTCTTCTTCTTCCTTGTGGCGCACTGACGCACGCTGACGGCTCGACCGACGGCGACGGACCGATGGCCCGCAGACTGATTCCGAGGGTCGCTCCGTCTCCCTCGCACTAAGGGGGCATCCCGTGTAGGTGCGAGAGAGACGGAGCGACCGAATCAGTCTGCTGAGGGGAACGCGCCGACGCGGGAGTCCCGGGAGCAGAAGGTCCGCGTCGACGCTCCGCCGGCCGGACGCCCCGCCGGAACACTTTCGGTCTCGTTTGGCTCGAGGTTGCCGGCATTGCCGGCATTGCCGCCATTGCCGCCGCGGCCACACGAGTCGCTCTGTCTCTCTCGCACTCATGAGGCGTCCCCTGTAGGTGCGAGAGAGACAGAGCGACGAAAACGGCTCTCGGAATGGGTCTGCAGGCCAAGCCGCGGGGCTCAAATTCGCTGCTTCCGGAGAAACCCCGGGGGGGTCGGGTCGGGTCGGGTCGGCCCGGTGCATCCGGGACGCGGACGAGGACGCGCGAGGATGACCCCTCCGCGTTGCCGCCGTGCGAAAAAAGATTTCAAAAAAAATGCGCGTCTCCGGCGTTGGTTTTAATTGGCGAAAGAGCCTTTTACTCGGTGCCGGGCTGCCGGGCGGCGCGGCGGAAGGGATGCGCAGCGAGGCCATGGCGAGGCCAAGCGAAGCGAGACGCCGCGCCGCGGAGCCGGAGGCTTTATGGCCGCGGACTCTCCTCGCCGGCCCGTCTTTATTTCGACCATAACGCCGTTCCCTTCACTCTCTCTCTGTCTCTCTCCTGCCTGGCTCGCCCCGTGTCGGGGCTTTGCTCTCCGCTCCGAGTGTACCACACACTCCAGTGTGTGCACCACGCATGCCGGCGCGGCGTACGACGTGCACCTGTCGCGCACGTGCTGCTGTGTGTACGGCGGGGCGGGCGGGACAGTCCGAGCCGAAAGACCGGCCGGTGCACGCGGCCGCGCGGGTCAGGAACAGGCCGGCCTTTCTCCGAAGCCTGACGAAGCCTCCACGCTCGGCCCGGGCCGGCACGGCCAGCACGGCCAGCACGGCCAGCACAGTGGGCCAGAAGACCAGTGGAGGCGGCCAAAACTCTAGACGCGTTTTGAGCTCCAGAGTAGCTCAACAGGACTCGAACCGAGCGTGTGACCCCACCAATGGATTGCTCTCCGAACGAGGAATCCATTGGTGGGGTCACACGTTCGCTTCGAGTCCCATTTAGCGACTCTGGAGCTCAAAACGCGTCTGGAGTTTTGGCCGCCTCCGCCGGTCTTCTGGCCCACTGTGGCCAGCCAGCGCAGCCAGCCCACGGCAGGGGCCGGGCCGGTCGGGCCCCGACGCCAGACTTCGGTAATGGAGGCTCATGCCGTTTGGGTCGGGCAGGCAGGGCAGGGCCTGGCCCGAGGCGCGAGGTGCCCGTCGTGTCCAGGGCATTTCCATACGGGGCGAAAGTGAGGCGGGCCGCGGGGCGCGCGGAGCCTTGCGCAAGTTGAAGGGCGGCGCCGCCGCGCTCTGTCTCTCTCGCTCTCGCGGGGCGTTCCGTAAGCCCTGTGAGCGTGCAAGAAAGGCAGCGCGACTGAAACGTTCATCAGCTCCTCGAAAAGGGTCATCTCGATTCAAACACATGATTGCGCGGGCACCAGCCCTCGAACGAGGAATCGATTAGTCCCGTCGTGTGTTCGATAATGCTCGGTACACTGCAAGGTGTACCTATGCACTGCTGGCGGGAACACGCGCCGGGGAAAGGAAAGACCCGTAATGGCGGTGAATGAATTGCTTGCCAGTGTGGTTGTGGAGCGCGCCGCAGTAATTGCGTAAAGGCGCTGCTCGCACTAAACGGCCAAAGCGCCGCGCCGCGCGAGTTTCGAGTTTCTCACCCCCGCGTTTTAGTCTTCAGCCGAGTCGAGAGCGTCGGAACGGCGCGCGTGCTTTCTCTGGAGTAAAACACGCACGGCGTGCACAATTTTATTTTGCTGTTGTTGCTGTTTATGCCAGGCGGTTTGAAGGCAGATGTTTCAGTGCCGCGTAGTACTCGTGCGTCGCATTAGTCCGAAGCAAGCAGCAGCTGCTGCCGGGGGAATTGGATTATCCGCCGCGTGGCCTACTACGGTGCTCCGGTACTACTCCGGTACTCCGGCAGTACTCTGGCTCGGAAAGCAATACCCCTTCGGGCCCCGTCGGCCCCCTCGGGTCATCAGTGTCCGCCCATCCACTTTCGGGTGCGCCGCACTGCACCGTCGTCCGTCGTACCGCCGTGCTTTGAATCGTGAAATCGTGACGGGCACCGCCGCCGCAACAGTGTACCGGTGCACAGAGCACCCGGAGTCCATTATTGCTTTTCGGCCTTCGGCCCGGCCAACTCGCAGTGGAGTGCCGCGCGTCTACGACCGACCAATCGGAAGAAGCGGCCACTCGCTCGAGCACCGATTCGACGACTGTCTTTGTCTTTCCGGTGTCGTCGTCGTCGTCGTCGTTTTCGCGACGGAGGGACGGCGGGTCCGCACGACTGCTTTCAGTGTGGATGTGCGGCGCCTTGTCTCGCATGCCGCGGCGTTTGATCCATTTGCGTGGCGCGCCGCGTGGTTCCGCCGTGCCAGACGCAACCTTTCTCGGACTACTGCACGCGCGCGCGCGCGCGTGTGTGTGTGTGTGTACGTGACGGAGTGTGACGGCGGCCGGACGGTCCACGCCACGCCACGGGCGCGCGTGACAGGGCGTGGCGCCGCGGCAGGTGGAAGGGGCAGGCACGCCGGCCTTACCTTGTTAACTTGGAATGCGGAGTGAAAGTGGCAGTCCAACGCCCGCCACGCCCCACCACGCCCCGCCACGCCCCGCCACGCAGAGGGAGGGTCAGCACTCCGTCCGGCGTGCGTGCGCGTGTGTTTCCCTGCGCGTGCATTTTCTGGTGCACCGTGCGGCCGTGCGCGTGGAGAATGCGTTTTAGGCGGGAGATGACACTCGGCCCGAGCTGGCCACACGTTTTACGTTTTCTTTCGTTTGTCAATGTCGCCCTCCAAAGTGTGTTTGCCAGATAAGCGGCCAGTCCTGCTCCGAGTAAACAAGTTCTCTCCTCCTTGTTTTTCTTTTCTTTCCTTTTCTTTTTTGTGGGGGGGGGAGGATTTTTCAGATCCCCTTACGACCTTATTTTGCCCTCTTTCTTACAACGTTAACGTTAACGGCAGCGTTACCAGTAGTTGTGGCCTTGGTAATAAGGAAAAAGGAAAAAAAGAGCATCTTGCTTCCCCCCTTAGCTTCCTCTCTCTAATAACTGTGTGAAACACAACCACTACCTTGCCAGATCTATTATTCTATTTCGCGTGTGTGTATGTGTGTGTCATGTTCGGCGCGCGCGCGACGTGGGCAATTATGGTCTTATTAGTACCGAGGGAGAGAGAGAGAGAGATGGGAGGAGGAGGTGGCGCTCCATTTCTCATCGGGAGGCCCGGCCCGCCCGGCCCGCCCAGCCCCGGCTGCTGCAGACGGGCTTCTCCTCTCGCGGTCTCGCACGCGAGGGCCTCTCGGCGGACTGATTCCGAGCAGGCGGCCCCTGCGTCTCTCTCACTCCGCAGGGGTCGGCCCGTGCGGGCTTGCGGGTGCGAGAGAGACTGAGGTGCAGTTAGGTGGTTTGGCCGCACGCATTGTGTGGCTGTGTGGGGCTACCAGCCTAATTAGGCGTTCCTTATGGCGGTCTTGGCCGTCTTGGCGGTGGGGGCACGACGCCGGCCTCAGCACCTCCCCGTCGACGACGCGCGCCCTTTCCCCACCCCGCCCCGCCCCGCCCCGCCCCGCCCCGCTCTCGGCCGGAAGCTTGCTGCCCACAAAACACCGTTCCCTGCAGCCTTTATGGAAGAATATGACCGTAAAAACGAACACGTGGTCGCTGCTGCAGCCCAGCGAGGCCCAGGCTTCGGCGACGGCCCCAGCCGGTCTCCAGCCAGTCTCCAGCGCGGGCAGACAATGCCGCGCGGATTTCACGGCACAGATTAAAGGGGCAATAACTGAAGACTGAAAGCACGGTGCCGGCGGTGGTGGCCGTGGCCGTCGTCGTGGAGGCCGTGGCAGTGGCCGTGGCCGTGGCAGCGGCCGCGCCAGCCGCGCCCCCCACCGGGATGTTTGCCCGCGCGCGACACGCTCAGACACACTCTCTCTCCCTCCTCGTGCCGCAGGCCTTCCCGCAGGCCTTCCCGCAGGCCTTGCCGCAGCTAGGGCAGGGCGACGTTACACCGTGTGTGCGCCATACTGCACTGGAAAACACAATTCTGCCGACTTGGCGCTTAACTTGCCTTAGCCATCGTACTGTCACGAGCTTCGAACGTTTTTGTTGACCCTTCAGAGCTTCGGAAACGAATTGATTTGCGGGCCCCTTTTTTGTGAATGAGCGATTGGAAAGATCTTGTGGCACCATGCTGGCGTAGCGCCGCGGTGTGGCCGGCGGGGGCGGGGAGCGCCCGCGGGCATGAGTGGTCTAGCCCTTAGTGGTAATGGTAATGGGTGGGTAGGCCGCACTGCACTGCACAGCGCGGCGGCGTGGCGGCACGGCCCGCCTCGAGGCGCTGTGCCGCGCTGCAGCGCTCCGGGGCCTCCGGGGCCTCCGGGGCTGGCCGACTGGTTCTCGCCGCGCCGCGCCGCGCGTCGCTTTCCTTCTCGCCGCGTGCCCGCGCACTTTTTGCTCCAATTTGTGCCGCGCATACCCAATCGCCCTTTTCGCGGCCGTTGCGCCGCCAGCGCCGCCACGCCGGCATTGTGTTTTTGTCGTTCAGCGAGGCAAGGCAGCCGCGGCTTTTACGTCAGCGCGCGTGGTCCAGCCTCCCGCACACTGATCCCGAGCGCCGTTCTGTCTCTCTCGCGCCCATAAGGAACACCCCATAAGTGCAAGAGAGACAGAGCGACGAAAACGACTCTCGGAATCACCCTCCAGCCTCCAAGCGCGGTGCGGTACCTGCGGTGCAGGCACTGAGAACAGAGCCGTCGCTACTCCGCGACGGCATGGGGTGTGGACACGCAGGCACGCAGGCGCTTGGACAGCGCGCGGGAAAATTTAAAACCGCGGAGGTGCTGCGAATGGACACCAGAACGTAGTGCGACCCGGCCTTGACGGACTCGCGGCGGCGGCGTGCCTGTCTTGGCGCCAACATGGAGGGGGCGGGGCGGGGCGGCTGTCAATCTCCTTTCTCGTTTCTCGGAGAGCACACCGCGCCGGCTCCGCTTTCCTATGCCTTCGACGGAGCAGGAGCTGGAAATGAACCTGGGCAGGCTGCAGCGACAGCAGTCCAGGTGGCACACACACGCGCACACACACACACACACACAGTCTGTCTCTCGCACTGCGCCGCCTTCTCCGCCCATCGCGGCCCGTTCGAACAAAAGGCGTGGCGTCCACCTTGTGCCTCGCGGTGCCTCGTGGTGCCTCCAGCTCGTCAGCGCGAGTCAGCCCGTCTGGCCCAGTTTCCGTTTCCACATCGCAGACGCGCGCGCCGTGCGTAGCGGCGTGGCGGCGTGGAGCACCGCGGCTGGACGTGAAAAGCGAGAGACACGGAGCAGTGAGGCTGCTCAATGAAGTGCGGCGTGAGGCGCTGCCGTCTGCGCCGTGAAGAATAGGCTCTCTTGGTGGCGGTACGACCATAGCCTAGTGGTTAGCGTGCCTCTGCGGCGTACGAAATGTCACGGGTTCGATCCCTACCGAGTGCCGCCCTTTTTTTTCTGTTTGTCGTCGTTGTCTTTGTCGTCCTTCTGCCTCACGTGACCTAACCCCATCCGTTTCCCTGTTGCAGGGTGCGTCCTCCGACGCTCCACTCCTGGACGCGGCGTCCCTGCCGCTGGAACACAGAGCCGCCTATGGCCCCCCGGCAGCCCCGGTGTACGGACCTCCACCCCTCGGGGGGCCGGGGCCAGGGGGCAACGCGCTGGGCAACGCGCTGGGCAACGCGCTGGGCCACGGCGGCGACGAGGCCTGGCCCCTCGCCACGCCCGACATGCCGCAGATCAAGCACCTGCAGGTGCAGTGCGAGAAGACGCACATGAGGGTCAACATCGAGTTCGACAGGCCGTTCTACGGCATGATCTTCTCCAAGGGTGAGTCTGAGACCAGCTGGACCGCTCGGCCCCCAGACTGGGGCGTTCGACGTTTGCGGGAGCAGCCTTGGTCTCCGCCTTGAATCGGCTACCGCAGGGTCCCTTGGGGACGCGCGGTTGGCTTGTCGGGTTTCTCGTTACTCCTGCCCTGACGTGGTGTTGCAGGCTTTTACAGTGACCCACACTGCGTGCACCTCAAGCCCGGCACCGGCCACCTCAGCGCCACCTTCGAGATCTTCCTCAACTCGTGCGGCATGTCCTCGTCGGGCAACCAGCAGGGCGGCGGCGACTACGGCGGCCACGGCCCCACGCCCTCCGGCTCCTACGTCGAGAACACCATCATCGTGCAGTACGACCCCTACGTGCAGGAGGTGGGGTTTGTCGAGCTCGTCGCGGGCTGCCGAAAGTATAACGGACACAGTGTGCTGACCGTGTGCTTCTCCGCCAGGTGTGGGATCAGGCGCGCAAGCTGCGCTGCACGTGGTACGACTTCTACGAGAAGGCCGTCACCTTCAGGCCCTTCCAGGTCGACATGCTGCACGCCGTCACCGCCAACTTCCTCGGCGACAACCTCCAGTGCTGGATGCAGATCCAGGTAAAGGGTCGCGCCCCGCCCCGCCCCGCCCCGCCCCGCCCCGCCCCCGGCGTGGGAAGTGGGGCCGTGCGAGCACGCCATGATGGTCCCATTCTCATCACTAACGCGCCGGGGCGCCGAGAGACAAAAGCCCCTTTGGTCGCACTCTAGGCCTAGACGCACCGCACCGTGCGTGTGCGCGCATGCGCCCTGCCCGCGGTTCCAGCGGCCCGCTAGCGCCACTAGCGCCACTAGCGCGGTAGTGTCGGTCACTGGTAACGGCGGGAAAGGCGCCCCGCCGGAGAGTCGAACCCAAGACTGGACCGACAACGGTGATATTGGTCGACGTCGACCGAGGCGCCCGACGAGCACCGCGTAGGCCAGCCCGCACAGCAGCCGTGTTGAGCGGGCGGGCCCACGCTGCAGGCTGACGTCGCTCTGTCTCTGTCGCGCTAGGCACACCCATGGCGCTGCGAGAGAGACGCAGCGGACGAAACGGCTCGTCTGAACCCCTCGGCTAACCGTACACAAAGACCGGGAGTGTCTGACCTCATCGACGTCCTTCTGTCCACCAGGTCGGCAAGGGTCCCTGGGCCTCCGAAGTGTCCGGCATCGTCAAGATCGGCCAGACGATGACCATGGTGCTCGCCATCAAGGACGACGAGAGCAAGTTTGACATGCTGGTCCGCAACTGCGTGGCCCACGACGGCAAGCGCGCGCCCATCCAGCTGGTGGACCAGCACGGCTGCGTCGTCAGGCCCAAGATTATGAGCCGCTTCCAGAAGATCAAGAACTTCGGCCCCTCCGCCTCCGTCGTGTCGTTCGCGTACTTCCAGGTCAGACCGTCATGTTTGGAGCTCTTTTTCCGTCCTCGCTGGTCGAGCCGCCTTCCTGTAACCACCGCTCTCTGTTCCAGGCCTTCAAGTTCCCCGACTCGATGAACGTCCACTTCCAGTGCGTCATCCAGGTGTGCCGATACAACTGTCCTGAGCCCAAGTGCGGCGGGCACGGCCTGGCCGGCCTCGGCGGCCTCAGCTCTGAGTACGGCGCCCCCGGCATCGGCGGTCCCTCCAGCGAGTACGGCCCCCCGCCCCCACCCCAGATCCACGGCGAGTACGGACCCCCGCCCCTCGGCGACCAGTACGGACCGCCCGCGGCCTACCCCGACCCCAGGCACCCCTCAGGTTCGTGCCCGACGACGGCCTGTACGGCCTGCGCCAAGTGTTGCCCGTTACCTGTCCCTTCACCTGTCACCTCTAACTTTGCGTTGCGTCACTGCAGGGCCCTCCGGCGCGTATTCGGAGCCCCAGGAGAACATCGTGCCCGCCCCCCAGGCGCAGCACGGCGCCGCCCCCGAGAACGCCTCCACCGCCTCCGAGAAGTCCTCGCAAGAACAGCAGCAGCCATCGCAACAGCAGCAGCAACAGCAGACATCCGCGGCGCCCCCGCAGCCCCAGGCCGTGCCCAGCGCCAGCGGCAGCGGCGCCGACCTCAACATGCCGCCGCCACCGCTGCCCGGCAGGCAGGGCACCTACACCACCGTCAAGAGGAAAGGTAGGGCTCGCCGCGTCGCCGCGTCCGAGACTGCAACGTGCTCTGCTGCCCACCGCTAACGCACTCTCTGTTCCAGGAGGCGTGCTGGACGAGCTGGAGTCCAACCTCGCGACGCTGGGCGGCCGGCCGCGCTCCGTCGAGTCCCTGCCCGCCGAGCTGGCCGGCGCCAGGCGGCGAAGGCACGCCGACAGCTTCACGCTCACGCTCGGCACCGCGCCCAGAGTGGCGCGCGTGCGGAGGGAGGCGGGCCAGGAGATGACGGACGTCAACACGAGCCGCATCATCCAGGTGAGTCTGAGTCCCGGGGAAGTCTCCAGGGAAGTCTCTCGACTCGGTTCTAAACGGTGCCGGTTGCAGGTCGTGGCCCCCGGCGACGTCAACTTCGCCCTCAACGCGGGTGCCTCCTCCAACGAGACGGTCGTGATCCAGTCGGCGGCGCAGGGCCTGGGCGCGGACCAGGAGCACATCTGCATGTCGGTGCCGTCCTTCGTGGGCGGACTGGTGATGCTGCTGCTGGTGCTGGTCGTCAGCTGCCTGGTGGCCGCCTTCCTGTTCGTGCGCGTCCGGGCCATCGACCGCAAGGGCATCACCACCACCTTCGGCGTGCTGCCGGGCCGCGGCTTCGACAACACCGAGTACGTCAAGGGCATCAACTAGACGCAGTCGACGCAGTCCAGGTCCGCGCCGCCGCCGCCCGGTCGGCGCGAGGCGTCGCGGTCCGCGGGGTCGCCGTCGACGCGACCCACGCCCCACCACGCCCCGCAGCGGCCGGCGCGCACTCCGCCGCGGACGCCGAGAAGGTGTGCGGCAAAAGTGTGACAAGGCCCGACCGGCGGAGAGAGGAGAGGGTTCGACGCGTTCGACGGGCAGCAACGAGAGGAATAGAGATAGAGAGTCGCCACTTTTCCAGTCTCGTCTTCAGTCGAATTCTTAAAATAGTCGTAGTTTACTGGTACCCCGCTGACCGCGGCGCCCAGGCGGGCGGAGCGCGGGGCGGGGTAGAGCAGCGTACGTTATATTAACGGTGTTAGCCGGGAGCAGCCGGAGGAGCCGGAGGAGCCGGAGGAGCCGGAGGAGCAGTGGAAGGAAGGGGGCCGCCGTCGTCCGGCCCTCTCCTCAGGACAGGAGAACGACGCGACGAGTGCAGTGACGTCACGAGAATGCCGCCTTGGACCGTCTTGGACTGTCTTTGGCGGCCGCTGCGGATTCCGATTCCGACTGGGCCCCTTTTCGCCTTTTCGTTTCTAATCGTATTAGTGATTTCTAGCCAATGAGGCGTTGGCTCAGGAGGAAGCGAGAGTGAGGGGGTGAGCGGGCGCACGCTCCGCGTCCCTACCGCTGTTTTGCTCTTCTTCCTCTTCGTGAGCAAATGCATCATTAATGTTTTAAATGAGAAATTATGCGGTAAAACTGGTAGTACGTTGGAGGGCTGAATATGGAGGGACAACTCCGACGCGGCGAAGCACGCTCAGTAGGATAGTACCAAAGTGATCCAAAAGTTGCAACACGCGCGCTGCTACTGGGTAGTAAATCTTAGCGCGCTAGGCTCAGACCCTTTATCGAGTAGCCTTTTCCTTTTTCTTTGCCTTGCCTTCTTTTTCTCTACGTTCAACGGAACGGAAGGGCTAGTCAACCAGATTACACTGGGCCCCATGGGCTGGGGCCGCCGGAGCTTCCCAGAGCTTCCGCCTTCGGGCCCTTCGGGTCGCGGCCGCGTCATCGTCATCGCGTTTCCGGTTTTGGTGACCACGTCCGGTCCGGCCGATGGAGCCAGTCTGTTCAAGTTACAAACGCTCGGGCGCGCCTCATTGGCGTGCCGACGGCGAGCCTGAAAGGGCCTGAAAGGGTCTCCGAGAGGAGTTGAACAATCGATTTGGTGTTAAATTCCGGGCAAAGGGAGGGGGAGGGAAGTGGTGGAGTGTTTTAGGAATGGCTATATCTCGGACATTTTCCTAACCCTTTCAGTCCAGAAAAAAAAAGTGATTGGCGTAAATAGGATTTCTGTACAAAACAATTCAGATGGCCATGCCTGTGCCTGTGTAAGCTTGTGTTCTGGTCTCTCTTGTGCTGACTTGTACAAAAGTGGTCTGCAATTGTAGCTGTACTTAAGTAATGTTAGGATCCATGTCCTCTTAAAATCCAAGGTATGTTAATGAAAAATTGTGCTTTGAATTGGAAACCCTACTCTAAATTGTAGCCAGCCTTTTTTCAGTCTTCTCAGAAAAAGAAACTGTCATTTCTTTTTCTTGTGTTATGTTGTTCTTGTGTGATCTATGTGATGTTGTAAGTATTATGTACACTTATGCCTGTCTAGATATTTATTGAATTCAAGATTTTCTTGGATTAGTGATTAGTTTTGTCAAATTAGGTATGCTTGTATTCCTGCAAAGAAATATGTTGTGGGTGGATCACAAAATATTCAGGTCGGCAAGTGTTTCTTTTTTTATTATTTATTTGATAGAAAAAATGTCCCATTCTTTCTTTGTAGTTTAAGTTTATTTATGAACTTCCACTCACCTACCCCTGCTAACATTCCTGCTCTTACGAGACTGTTTGCTTTATTGTTTTTGTTATTTGAAACTGTTTACCATAAAAGTAAAAGTCCTGTGGATGGCTTATACAGCCTCTATCATCACATATACATACATATATATGACAACATCATCATATTAGAATATGTACATATTTATATATATATATGTATATGATAATAAGCAATGCTTTAAAAATGGTCTGTTTTTTACCTTGCCAAATTGTTTCCACTTGTCTGTGGGATTTGATCACTGTTGATTTTTCCAAAGTAGCAGTACTTACACAAATTTGTACTATACACAATATAAGAGTTGCATGTACATACAGAACCTTGAGAGACGGTATCAAAAACATGCCTCGGGCATGCAAACAAAATTGTATTTACTAAATATCTGTATTATTTCTGTTCTACTGTTGTCCGTTAAACCATTGTTACTTGATCGGTACTACATCAAATTAAAACACGTTTTAATTCTAACTAAGGTATGTGGGATGCGGCTTGTATGGCCCCATTTAAATTGCCCTCCCCCCCATTATGAAAATGATTTTTACCTGTCCAAATAAAATTATTAAAACTTAACTGTGATTTCTTACTGGATGCAGCTGCATTTATGGAGCCTCGCACGTCTAAATTAAATCCTCACATGTTCCATCTGGGACTCGGCTTCTGTCGAGCCCAAATTCGAGTATGTTGTCTGGGAGCTCTCCCTCGGGTCTCCTGATATTATTTTGAGAGCTATTTTGGCCCAAAACAGTCTTTTTCCGGCCAAAAACCTGAACTATTTGGGCATGCGCCTGAAAGGTAGGCGACCCACCTTCCACAGCCTCTTCACCACACCATCAGTTGTGTGTGAGCATTTAAATGCTATTTTCCTCTGGGCAAGGGATGGGTAAAAAAAAGAACAATCAGTTTCCGAGTTTTTAAGTTTTTTGCCAAATTGGCTTTATTTCCATATTTGAATAAAAAGGGAAAGCTACATACATCAATTGTGTTATGTATAAAATTCTCTCACATCAGTGTGGGTGATATAAGTTCTGTCAGTTCAAACCTGCCACTTTACAATTAGGAGAAAAGTTGACTTGCAGTTATTTATTTTTTTCAACCTTAAATGGATAACGGAGCCTACTGCACCTGAATTTTTAAACAAAATCAAAGTATTGAATTGGACAATGGAATCCAATATGCCTCTGCATTTATCACCACAATCAATATCAACTCTGCATCAGTCTTGAGGTCATAATGGGAGGGAAGGGAAGGGAAGCCATACAGATAAGCCACATTTCTAGTTTCTTAACTTCATATTTGCACAAATTACTTTTTAGACAAAATCTTTCCAATCCTCCTAGAACAAGCCACCTTTTAAAATGGCTTTACTTTAAAATTGGGTGCAGGACTTTATGCCCAGCAAGATGAAATATACTAAAAAATAAAATAATGTACACACACTTCCTCTAAACATACACGCCGCTGACAATAGACCAGCATTACATTTACATTTGGCATACCGAATCATTCAGGGTGTCTACTACATTCTAATAATAAGAGAGTTAGTCCAGAAATCGGGGTGAAATGACTAAGCAGTTCAATGAATAGTTCCATTGATCGATATGTTCAATAATTTTTACAAAGCATTCAGTCCTAATCAAAAGATTGTAACTCTTGCTATGTATTAGAATTGGAAGTGTAATAATCAGTTTTACCAAATTTCGCGATTGCCTTAGTGTTCCTGACAAAAAGGCTTATTTTATTTTATTTTAAAAGGAGCGTTGATGAGCGAATACCCCTTGTCGGATGGATGGAATACCATACTAATCAACAAAAACAGGGGTGGGCAGAAATAGAACATGAGGTTTGTGGCAGATTAGAGTTGTGAAACAAATACTTGAGAAATTTGGATCAACTGATGCAAATCAATAGTTTTCTGTAGTGGAGGGTGGGAGAGGGTGATACAGACATGTTTCTTGGAAAAAAATTTCTGAACATCTATTTGGATTGCAATGAGCTACAGTAATAACTCTTGTCATTAGAAATGAAAATATTCAATACTGGTGTGGCCATAAAATCAAGCTGAAATGTATGGTTCAGATTTTATTGATGATTTGAGGTTTAACTCTCTTCAGACATCAAGAAACCTAGCAGACACTATCAAGTAGGTGAACAATACTATTTTAGAATTAAAGACATTAAATCCAATGTTAAGGATAGGATACATATACATACAACATTTAAGAGTACCTAGAGAACATTTTCATTTACTGATATGCAGACACCCTGATGAAAACGGAAAGATCTGAAACTATTGAAAATGCGAATTTTGTCAGTGTGGAAACCATTTTTAGATATTAGTGGTGGCAAAAAAGAACAACCTGCTCTTCTAAGATAATTTCATCTTAGGTGAGCTCTTTTCCTTGTTTCCTTGCAGTCAATTGATTAATGACATGTCTATATTAGTCAGGTTTGGACACTTAAAAGTAAGCCACTGATTAAAAAGAAAAGAAAATCAACCCTACTTTGTCAAGTACAATATATAAACTAGATTGTACGTCAATAGGGCCCACACGAGTAGAAGCTCTACTGATTTTCATCTGTACAACATGTTTGCTATCACACTTGCATACTGGCAGATGTGCCACACTGCACAAACTATCCACATACAATAACATGAAATCCAACTCCACCCACATAGCACACAAATAAACTATCAATTGTCTGTTTAAAAACAACACATACAAAAATGCAGCAAAGAAAGTTGGAGCAACAAACAACTTTCAAAGTTTTTAACACATGATCACAATTATATATGCAAATAGCACGATAATATTAAGACATAGAACAGAAAAAAGAAAGTGATGAGTAGGACTCGCTGCCACATTGTGTCAAGTATACATAAGAAGTTGTACATTGCCATGCCAATCCCCTCCCCTCAATTGCAGATCCATTTAAGATTGTTATTCAAGCCATTCAGGAAACATTGTTATAAGAGAGCAATGCTGAAGATGTGGTTGATCTGTCCAACACAAATGAATTAAAACAGAAGAAAAAAAAAAAGCTTTGGACTTATCAATGCAGAGATCATTAGAGACTTATTAATACAGAAATGCCATATACATGTAGACACCTCCCTTCAATGACCTGAACAAAGTTCAAATATTGGAACCTAGGTTTAATAACAATGCACAATAAATTCAAATATTGAATCGAGACACAAGAAAAATCATCAGGGAGGGGAAATTTTCAATCATCCTAGATGCTTGTACGGTTTGGCACAGAACATGACCATTGTTTAGTGGACCATCTTAAATGCTGGTATCTCGAGATTTCTTAATCTACATGTCTGTACTAAAATGCTCAAAGTGCAGAGACAAATTCGTTTTACCCCTTTTAATGCATTTATCAATTCATAAATCTGTACAAAAACTAGGATGAAGCATTTTATACAATGCTCTCTTATCAGTCCATTATAAACATCAATGCAAGCTTATTAGGATGTAACAAATACACCAAATGAACAGCAAAGAACACATCTCCACGTGCCTTGTTAATAATAGTGAGGAGATACCTTCATAATATGTAACAAATTTACATATTGATTAATGATTTAAATCATTTGGCCTTTACCGATTAATTAGAAATTTTATAAATTAAAATGGTATTGATAACTAAGAATGCCTTTAACTCAGAGCACTTTGACAATAAGTGAGAAAGCAGATATATTTAATATTATGAAAGGCTATGATCAAGAGAACCAAGAACAGATAAAAATTGACACAGCCCAAAAGGTGGAGTTTCCCATTGTTGTAACTTTTGCATTAAAGCCTAAAACACCAGACTAAGTCTAACGCTAAATTTAAAATTTTGAATCTGATATAAAATCCGAAAATACAATTAACAAGCAAAACAAAAATTAAGAGAAAAAAAAAGTACAACTGCCGCTATGCACAGGTATCCACAGAGCGTGGTCAAAATCCTTATCTTTTTACACTATTGTTTTACTTTCATAGTTACACATCACTTGTTCACATACAATAAAATGCTAAACACATCACTGAAGGGATGGCATGGTACTGTACCTTTCCAGGTAGCTTTATGAGCAACAGATATGGTAGATATGCAAATGAAACGGATTTGTAACACATAATAAGCACCACTGAATAACCAGACAAGAGATAAAATTTTATTTCAAAATCTTGCAGAAACTTGCAAGCCTTCCAGCAAATTAAGCCACACACAAACTACTTGCTTCAGGCTTTGGTTACCTGATAGCCCTCTGCAACTTATCCTGAGGCTCTCTCCGTATCAATGGAGGCCAAAGTAATTCCTAAAATTACCCGATAGCTTAGGATAAAAATTGCAGAGGACAAGTAAAAAAAACAGATAGGACTGAACACGGGCAGTCCCATATTGTTGATCTCTTGGCCGCAGACACACCTCTTCAACAAAAACAAACAAACAAAAAAAGAAAAAAACAGGACCTCTCACTTATTTGCACTGACTTTGTTCTAAACAACACAACAAACAGTGCTTGGTGTACACATTCAGTCCTGACGGCCAAGAGAATTAAACGTTTCAAATAACACTGAAATAGGTTCCCTAAATTCAAGTATATTACTTGAAGCAAAGAACACTAAGTCGGTAACTTAAATTATCATGTTGTTTAAATTTATCAGTAAATATTTACAGAGGCATAAAAGAAACTGTTAATGCCTCTGTTGATCACTGAAGCTGAGAGTTCAACACATCACTCTTGAAGGGTTCTGATGGGGCAGCTTGGAAAAGTTCATTATAAACCCCATCACATTTACTTCTTCCACTTCTCACTTCATTTCTTGCCATTTTGCCGCAGGCTGTCCTTTGATATGCTGCCTCTACGGGCAGGTCCTGTGCCAGGACTTGAGACCGGCGGCGCCATTTGCACTCCATTCGAACTTTCAAACAAAACAATGGACGGCTCCATTAGAAGTTCACTCAGAACATAGAGTACACACGTAATTGTACACATTTCACTGAATCCATTTAGTACATAGAATGAGCGTGAGCTCTAAAATCTTCACTAAAAATTAAAAGCACTAAAATAATGGTTTTGAAGTCTTTGAAGAGCACAACAACAAATATAATTGGAAATCATAGCTGCAGTCACCATCATGAGCTATCTGCAAAAGAAAAAGCAAAAACATAAGCAAAAAAAAGAAAAAAGGTTTCTTGCACCAAAAACAAAAGCAACTGCAAACATGAGAGCCCACATGAGCAGAAGTGGCTAATTGAATGCACCGCAAAAACAAAACAGAAAATGCAGGCAAGCTAAGGAAATGTAAAATCAAAATTGAATTTGGATAAGCAGCAAGCCTCACAAACTAAAAGCAAAAAAGTAAAGCCTCTTTCAATTCTTTTTGCAC
This sequence comes from Thrips palmi, assembly GCF_012932325.1. Taxonomy (NCBI): domain Eukaryota; kingdom Metazoa; phylum Arthropoda; class Insecta; order Thysanoptera; family Thripidae; genus Thrips; species Thrips palmi. Next base: position 7,799,185 of record NW_023144628.1, read on the forward strand.
AATGTGACAGTACTACAGCACATTTCCACCTTAAATGACTTAAAATTGCAGATGAGTTTGCTAAAATATCCAAACTACAGAACTGCATGACAAGAGACAAATACACTTGAAATGAAAGCAAGGCCGATCAGTCTTCCTACACGTAATTTTCCAGGAAGACCACACACATTACGGCAGCGTAACAGCTATGATTGATTGGTCTAGAATATTTATTATCTGCTCTAGGATTTGAAAATATTCATAAAACTTCCAGTCCAACATTGTGTAGTTCACCGAGACTAATGAATACTTACTTTGAAGGCTTTGGTTCTTGTCCTCTTGGCGTAGATAAATCATTGCTGGGGTTGGCTGCGGCTACTGCACCTCTATGCAAACGCATGCTTACTCTTCGCTCTTGAATTTCCCCCGAGGCTACTCGAAACCGTGGTGAGGCTGTAGAAAATACATTTCATAAGATGAATTAACACATTAACAAGCATTCATGACACCCAGGAAAGACGTGATTAAACATGTCTTACCAGTTGTGGGGCTGGCAGTGGTGACTGGGGGAGTTGGTCCAGCATTGGTATTTCCCATCTCGAAGTTGGCCCTACTCCTACCAGCAGTAGCCCCTGAAGCTGCGGCTCCAGCAGGAGCGGTCCTTTGCTGTGTTCTTGTGTGCCGCTCGCGCTGTTCTTCTGAATTACCATGTCTCGAAGCACCCTGGGCAGAATAAACGGGTTTTACTTGTTGATCCTTCAAAGCTCAAAGCAGGCTTTCTAAGCAGAAACAAATAACTTACAAATTTGAGCAAGTTCCAATCAAAAACATAGTCATAAGTAAAGCCCTGGCGGTGGAACAAAGTTCGGAAGAGTTGCCGAAGATAGGAGTAGTCTGGTCTCTCTTCAAACCGGAGTGCACGGCAATAATTTAAATAGGTAGGGAATTCAACTGTAAAAACACGATTGATGAGCAAACTTGGAAACAGACAGAAAATTATGATGTTAGAAGAGAGACAATAATGACAGTACCAGGAAATCCTTTGCACAATTCTTCAATAGAAGTGGACATTTTCTTCTCACTAATGCGTTCGTATTTCTGTCTCTTGGTTGCTGCTTTGAGCCCCTGCCATGGTAGAGACCCCCTATTGAAATACATTAGCACATATCCAAGGGATTCCAGATCATCTCTCCGACTTTGTTCTGAAAATGAGTAATATTGAGCAATCAGATCCCGTATTGAGGATTTCAAGGCAAAACACATGTACCATGTTTCTTAAAAATACCTAAATGCTTACCTATACCAAGATGTGTGTTGATGCTTGCATATCTTGCTGTGCCAGTTAGATTCTTATTTTCCCGATATAGAATATGTTGATGGGTGCGGCCATCACGGAATTTTTTAGCAAGCCCAAAATCTATAATGTAAACCATGTTCCCTTTCTTACCCAAACCCATTAAGAAATTATCAGGTTTGATGTCTCGATGAATGAAGTTACGGCTATGGATGTAGTCTATCCGACTGATCTGTGAACAAAAACCATTGTATGTGCAAATCAGATGACTGAAAATATTTTAAAAGTACATTTACTAGTAGCAATGAAAAAAGAGTGGACCCTTGCAAATAACCCATATGTAAACTCTCTCTTCCACAGTTGTGATAGGGATTTTCTTACATAATGAGTGTCAATGGGTCCATTCCCTAATCTGTGACTTGAAATGGAAATGTAAAAAAGACTTACAAGCTGGTCCGCTAAGAGAAGTACAGTCTTTAAGGTAAAGCGGCGGGAACAGAAGTTGAAGAGATCCTCAAGCGATGGTCCAAGAAGTTCCATCACCATAACATTGTAGTCGCCTTCTGATCCACACCATTTTATGATGGGGATACCAACTAGAAAAGTAACAAAACCACAATAAGAGGCTTTCTCTCTAAGACTAAAACAAAATAAGAGATGAGAGGGGGGCGATTGGCATTTCTCTTTGAGAAAAGAAAAAATGCAAAGGAAATAATTAGATCATATTTATCAGTATTGTTGTACAAGTTACAAGCAGCCTACAGTATGAAAAAGAAAGGTAAATGTAGAAAGAAAATAAATGAAGTTAAATAATACTGCAGATATACTAACAAAACAAAACATATCAATAAACTAAACTGTAGGAGGACAAGTTACATAGTTTGGTTATGGAAGGCAAAAGGAAAAGAAAACATAAAAATGAAAAACTTATGAGCAATGGATATTGCAAGAGAATCTAGAGACAACTGCTTGGTGCCTAAAATCGTAGGACCTAAAATAACATCAGCTGTACAGCAGCTATCTGTTGTTTTTAATCACTGAAAGAGCACTGAACTATCTAGGAGGCAGCTTGAGAGCTGGGATATTTCCACGGAGATTTACTAAGATTTACTTGGGATGTGAAAGAATGATAAACACCGAAGACTTGGCGGAATTCAAACACAAAGACTAGGACTGTCTTGTGTCAATCACCCTCCCCTCTCCACTTTTGTGAACTTACCTGCTCCCTGCATCATTTTGTAGAATTTGGATTCTATATGGAGTTGTGGATGGCGCGTCTTGACGCATTCTAGTTTAATAGCTACCTCCTGACCCGTGCAAATATTGGTGCCTGAGGGAAAACAAAGTTTACATTTGAGGAAAGGTTTTATTTTGATGACAATAGAGGTGCTTTACGGAGTCAAGGCAAGAAGACGCGTATTTACCCAAGTATATGTCCCCGAAGGAACCACTTCCAATTTTCCGACCTAGTCTGTACTTGTTTCCCACACGGAGCTCCATTTCTGAAATTGGACACTGAATATTAGGAGACAATGGAAACATAAACACCTTGCGTCGGAGCAGCCATGTTAGAAGCAGGCTCGCAAAATCGTCCAGACCCAGCAGAAAGGCTCATATTCAACCGCGTATTTCTCCTTTACCTGGGGCTCTGTTGAAAAACTATAAGTGCAGGCAGAATCTTCAGAATTCACTTATCCTCCCACTTCATGAACACATAGCGGAATTGCACCATTTGCGAGGATTGCTACGATATTTCATATCGAGAATCAATTTAATTTTCAATGACACTGCCCGAGACACACTGCGTAGTTCAGGTTTTCGCCGTCGTGGCTGGCGGCAGCACAGGCAACAAAAACAAAAGGGCAGCGAAATTCTATTCGTGGTGGGAGAGGTCTGTAGTCGCGCTGGAAGTTTCGAAATCTTTCCGTTTATGTTTTTAAATTGGTAATTCGTTGAGAAGTAAAATGGCTAATGTTAGACATGACAGTCGCAACAGCACTTCATTCATTCTTTGTTTAGTGCTGGATCTTTCGTTCCCCAGAGACGGAGTTCTGTATAAGAAATGCCTGCAGGTAATGACCGATGACCGTGTGTGGGTCTCATTTTCAAAATAGGTTTGGTTTTGTGTGGTTAAGACAGTTTATTGAAAACGATTGTTTTGATACAGGCATTGGAAAATGTCCTCGCTTGGGCACTCTACGCGCCTCACAATTTGTCTGTGGTTGGTGTAATGACCATAAACTCAACTCAGCAGCATAGGTTACAGTTCGTACCGTTCGGCGACAATTTTTCGGCGGTATCATCTGTGCTTGGGGCAGTTTCCAGATCTGTAAGTCAGTCTCGTTTAAATCTCTCTGCTTCGAGGGCAAGTGCGTGTCAGCTCGCCAAATTTTTTTGTGCATGTTACAGCCGGGGGATTCGCACTTCCACATGACTCCTCGAGATTTGAAAGATTCCTTATTCATGACGATCAACAAGGTGGTGAGTAGTCGCTTGGAGCGGAGTCCTTGGCTTGCCCACGCAATCGCTACCCCTCGTCGTGTGTTGCTTCAAGGTTCTGCACTTGAAGGAGAGGCGGCGGCTGGAGGCCGGCCAGATCGTGGCGACGGTGATAACGTGTCGCGACGGGAGCCTCGTGGGGGACGCCCTCGACGGCCTGCGCGACGAGGAGGCCCGCTACTTTGACGCCATGCTGGTAAGCCTTTCTGCCCCACCAGGGGAAGAGGGGGGAGGGGCAAAGCTCAATTTGTGGCCTGCCTCCTGCCTTGAGGCGGCTCCGTGGGAGGACGGCCCCCATCGGCTCCGGATCCATGCCCGGCCCCAACGCGGGGCTTGACCGGGCTTGACAACCCCTGCAAGACATCCATTCCACACATGTTCTCTGTGGACAGGTGGTGCAGCTGAGCACGGAGCCTTCCGTGCAGCCGCGCTTCTCGGCGTGCGGCGAGGCCCGCGAGGGCTGCGAGGGGCGGCCGGCGGCTCGGCTGGCCGTGGTGCCCGTGGCCGTGGGCGCCGCGGGGATGGACCGCTTGGAGGCGACGCTGCGCGCGGCGTGGTTCACCCCTCGCTGGAGCGACCTGCTGCCGCTGGACCTGGAGCTCGGCGCGCGCCCCGGCGCCGCGGACATCAAGTGCGTGGCCGCGCAGTGCGTGCTGGACGCGGGCCGCCTGCCCCTCGGGGACCACTTCACCCTGCTCGCGGCCGGCGGGGGCGGCGGGGGCGGCGGGGGCGCGGGGGGCGGCAGCGACCCCCGCGTGCTCCGCGTGGTGGCGCGCGTGTCCGCAGACGGCGTGTGCGAGGGCAGCCTGTTCGGGCAGCCGCTCAGGGTGACCTGGTCGCCGACGTCCGTCTTCCAGAGCCACGGCGACTTCCACCGCAACGCGCACGTGAGTCCCGCGTCGACGCCCGCACTGCCGTGTGCTTCTGACTGGTGGACTGACGCGGCGGCTGTTAGTTGTTTCTAGCGCTGTGCGAGTCCCTGGCCGCCAGAGACGAGCACCTCGTCGTCAAACTGCAGACGGGCGGCCCTCGGGGCGGCCGGCCCACGGCCCCCACGGCGGCGAGCGGCCACTTCGTCTTGACGTCCGGTGCGTATTCTCTTTGTCTTCCTAATCACCACCACAATGCCAACAACGGGAACACTTGCCCCTCCAGGCGACGAGTGCTTGCTGCTGCGCCCCATCGCGTCCGCCGAGCTGGGCCTGCCGCCGCCGCCGCCACCTCCGGTGCAGTACGACGGCGTCCTGGCGGCGCGGGCCGAGCAGGAGGTCGCCGACGCCCTGGACGCCCTGCCCGTGGAGGAGCAGTACCGCGCCAAGGACTTCCCCAGCGGACTGTGCACCGCGCTGAGACTTGTAAGCAGCCTCGTCCAAACTGGTCCTACGCCAAGCCGATTGATTTGCGAATTGGCGCATGACGTTGTTTCGCCGTTCGGCTTTTCTCTTCGCAGAGGGCCGACTTCCCCGAACGCCTGTCCCTGCAGCAATTGAAGGCCGGCGTCCCCGCGGTCCCCGCAGCCCCAGCGCCGACCATGGTGGTGACCTCTCCGCCTCTCGCAGTCAGCCCCCCAGCACCGCCTGCCGCGCCCGCCCCGCCCTCCGAGGACGTCGACGTGGTCATGGAGCTGTCCTCTGACGACGACGAGCTGCCCGAGCTGAACGTCCCGGCCGTGGCGCTGCCCGGCGGCACCGCGGCGGCCGGCCCGGCCCACAAGCTGGGCACGGGGGGCCACCCCGCGCTGCAGGACGACTTCGGGGTGACGCCAGCCAAGCGCAGCAAGTTCCAGCCGCTGCACGGCGTCTTCAAGATACTACGCCGCCACTAGTCCATGCTTCATTTTACACCAATTAAACCTTCAGGTAATCAGATGAAACGACTCGACTTTCTCCACGAACACCCGGTGCCAGTACAGGGCCAGCACCTCGAACGGCACGGTCACGCCTTTGTTCTCCTTCTGTAACAAACAGAGGGTCTAGTAGTGTAGCAGAGTCCCGCGCGCCGGCTGGATAGGCAACCCATCGAGCAGCGGGCGAGGGGACCGGCGAGAGGGTTGGGAGGGACGTTACCGCGGACACCTCGAAGTACTCGAGCTGCAGCGAGGAGGCCAGCTCCCTGCCCTCGCTGGTGCCGATGACGCGCCGCGACTCCAGGTCCGCCTTGTTGGCCACCAGCACGCCCTTGGTGGCGTCCGCGCGCACCGCCGCCTGGCCGCGCACCATGGACACCCAGGTGGGCACGGACCGCACGGAGGACGGCGACGTCACGTCCAGGACCACGATGAACATGTTGGCCCCGTTCCACTGCGCACCGCGGCCGCGAGAAAAGTTACGTCTCATAGCATTTTCACGACGTGCTCGTTTTAAAGGCCGCCGCCGCCTTACGTATTTGCTGAGCAGCGGTTCGTAGAACGGCAGCCCAGCCGAGTCGTAGATGAGCAGCTCCACGGCGTCGTTGGTGTCCGGAATCGGAACCATTTTGGTGGACAGCTCGACGCCGAAAGTCTGAGAAATGCGCGCCCGGTAGGGTGTCAGTAAATTCGTTTGCGTGTGTATCTCCAATAGTACGGAGGGCTGTGTTTACGCAAGTTTGTACGGGTCGATTGCCGTCCCGAGCCTCACCATCTCATAGTTTTTCGGATAGTCCCTGCCGTCCGTGAGAAACGATTTGGTGAGGGCGGTTTTCCCCACCGCGCAGTCGCCTGGAAAAGACGCCGAGCAGATGAACGAGACATGCCAACTGCAGAAGGTATGTGCGGAAAAGCTGGAGAGGTTTCATGGAAATATTTCAAACGTATGATTTACCGACTACCGCCAGTTTGGCGCGTATTATGCTGCGAGGCATTTTGGTCGAGGCACCGCACTGCGAGGCGACGTGCACTGTACTGATCCGCGGGGTGGCTACGGCTAGCGGCGCTAGCAGCTGACTGGCGGCGTGGCGGTGTGTGTGTGTGGTGTGGTGGCGCCCGTTGCCAGGGAAACCGACTAGACAACCGGGCGCCGGTGGGGTCGGCGTCGGTGCTGCCAACCTGCCACAACCTGCCAACTGGTTTCGCCCTCTCCCTTACCTAAACTAGCAGTAACGCGACACGTAAAGTGACACGAATTACTTTTATACGTCATTGCAAGCTTGCGCATGTGTCTCTTGAGGCCGACTGGAGTGGAGCCCTCCGTGGGGTGGGGTCACGTGGGGTCATCATGGATCACTGCAGCCAACCGGCCACCGATGTGTGTGTGACGGATTATGGATGACTTTGGAAATGAATGAAAACCTCAGTTTTAATACTTTTGCCATCACCAATATTTATTGCATTGTCTTAGAGAAAGCATGTAAATCATATTTACAGAACCTTTGTAAAAAAATATTTTAAGATAATTATCTGACAACACATTTGCACAGGGCACTTAAGATTATCGCTTAAACTCAAAGGACTCTTGACACACATAATGGTAATGGGACACACTAATCTATCAATCTAGTTCTCTTGATTAGAATTAAGTATTCAAGCGCAACGCACGCGTCTTGCTGCGTAAATGGCGAGCCGAACCTTAATTATTATCGAGAAATCGAACATGAGCCAGGCCAGACAGGCCAAGGGCTGCCACAGGCTCGGTCTGGCGGTAAGGTAACAAAGAGACGCGGCCTCATTAACTCTAGGACTAATTAAAGGGTTACACTTCACTCTCGAGGTGTAAACGGTCTCACTCCGACGAAGAGGCGTTGCCACGCACAACTCTGGTCCATCGTCGGGTAGAAAAAGAAAACACTCTCTTTCTAAGCGATGACACGAAAGAGGTCCGTATTTACAAATAAATAAAATCTGCTCTCACGACACTCCGCGCACAGCGCGCAGAGTGGCCCTGGCCCTCGCTGGCGCGCTCCATGGCTGCCGTGCCACGAGTTGAAATAAGTCCAAGGCCAAAGAGGTTACGGGTCTTTGCGTCGGACAAATCTCAGGGTTAACCCCGGAACACGGCGCCCGAAGCCCGAAGGCGCGCACCACACTCTCCCCGGCGAATTTACACGGAATTTACAGTTATGTACACGTATAAACGGTTTCTCAACACAATTAAAAATAGAACCTGCCTAACGCTCACTTGCACTCAATGCACAACACATTATGTACAAAAATAGCCTACTCTCACTTAAAACAAACACGTTATAAACAATTGAGTCATTCACAAACAAAATTAGAAAAAAAGCTTCCTATAAAGACTTATGTTATGTAAAGGTATGCTGGATTACACTGTAATCTCTTTCACAACATGACACGCACGCGTGTTAGGGGACTTAAATAAGAGACGAAAAAAAAAATAACACAAACAAAACACACACGACCGCCTGGCAGCGCACGCGGCGACACAGTGTAAAACGAAATCAGTACGGTAATCTTGTGTCTTATAAGCCTTATGCCTACGTCCTCGCCTGCACACGGCACACGGCCCGCACGGCCCTCTCGCATCACAGACAGCCCTCCCGGTCCTGACTCCTACCAATTGTCCGTCCGCCCGCCCGGCCCGCCTGGCCCGCCGCGTCGACGGCGTCCGCGCCAAGTCCGCGGCGTCCGCAGTCGCGGTGACCAGAAGCGTGTAGTGGGTGGTGGCGCCGGGCGTGTCGCGGCGCGGTGCGGACCGGGGAGGGGGGAGTAAATACTAAACAGAATGGACCGCGCGCGGCGGCTCAGTCCCACTCCCCGATGTACATGGTGCGCGGCTGGGGCGGGATGTACGCCCTGGTGGGGATGCGCAGCCGGCCGTAGATGTGGTTGTAGGGCGAGTCCAGGGCCTCGGAGTCTGGGGCGGGCAGGAACGAAATTGCAGTCAACAGAGCAAACTTAAGGCCAAAGCAAGTGTGTTTTCAACGGCACTGCGACTCACCCATGCCGCTGTCGTAGGAGCGCGCGTGCCACATGTGGGGCTGGTGAGGGGGCGGGGGGAGGAAGTGGGGGTTGCCGGGGAGGGGCAGGCGGCCGTAGGGGTTGTGGAGGGAGTGGAGGAGCTCCGCCTGCCGCTGCTGCTGCTGCTGCGCCTGCTGGTCCCGGGCGTCGCGCTGCTGCTCCTTGCCGGACTTGGACTTGACGAAGTTGGGCACCCTGGCGCGCAGGCCGCAGTAGTACGGGTCGTCTGCAAAGAACGGAGGGCGTGTAGTGTTGGAGGCCAACGCGGACAGCGCGGCCGGCAGGACGGCTCCCTTACTCGCGGGGGTCGCGGCACGCTTACCGAACTTCTTGGCGTCCTTCTTGTTCTGGCCGCGCGACGACGCGAAGGGCTTGAGGCGGTTCTCGTCCTCGATGTCGTCGTAGTCAGGCTGTCGGGCAGAGAGGGGCACGGTTAGTGGCGGCGCTCCGGACCCGGCTTGGCGGCCGGTGTGGCCTCGGCGGCCGGGCTGCAAGGGAAGCAACGTTAGATCGGCAGAGGGGCAAAAAGGCACACAAGTCGTCAGCGCTCTCGGGAAGGAGAGGGTCTGGGGTTCGACTACCGACGGCTGCGCACAGAGTGGATTGCGTGCTTTTTTGCAGCCTTCCACAAACACCAACACACAAACACACAACGGAAAGGAAAGAATGGAGGAGGCATAACCTTGCTGACGAAAATGTGGGGGAGGGACCATCGGGGACTTTGGGTCACCTTGGGTATGTCGTGTGGGTACGGGGTGTTGTCCCTGGGCGGCAGCTTGGGCGGCTTGTCGCTGCGACGGCCCAGCTTGTGCTGCCCCAGGCCCTGCGGCGCCGGCTGCTGCTGCAGCTGGGCGCTCTCCCTCGCTCCCGACGAGGAGCCGGAGGAGCCGCCGCTGCCCGCCACGCTGTAGGGGTCCTCGTCCGGGATGGGGATGCGCGGCCGGTTGCGGATGTCCACCACGCGTTTCACTGCGAGAACAAGAGAGGCGCGTCAGGTCGTGGGCTCGAATCCCCGTCATCAACGAATTTGCCCCAGCGTCACTGAAACCCGGGACCGACCTGGAGGCAGCTTGGATTTGAGCATGTCCATGGCGACCACGTTGATGACCAGGATCCAGATGGGGCAGTCCAGCAGGTCCGGCTCGGCGCGCACGAAGGCCACCGCGGACAGGCACTGGCACTCCAGGCGGCGTCTGTCGGGGTAGGCGCGCCGCAGCTCCCGCGACACGTTCTGCTGGAACTTCTTCATGTCGAAGAGCTGCAACAAACGGGAGGGGAACGTGAGGTGACCGGGAACGGAGCGCCCGCCGAGTCGAGGATGGGCCACCCGCTTGGCAGGGGCGCGCGGCGAGCAACGGGTTGCCTATCCTGTGTCCGGCGGGCGCGCGGGCCGCCTGCCAAGCGGCGGGTAGGCCGCCCACCGCACACGCGCGCGCGCCGGCCGAGGGTTTGCCTGCCAGCAGGCGTTTCGCCGGCGGGGCGGTTCAGCAGTACCTTGACGGGCTTCTCCAGCTCCAGAGCGCAGTTGGGCAGCTTGAGCACGTCGTTGCCGATGGCCGTCTCGTCGCCCTGCGCGGTGCTCTTGACGTACACGTTGCACTTGGAGACGCGCTTCACCAGGATGTTGCCCTGGTCGTCCATCTTCACCTTGATGCCCTGTCAACATCAACGCAGTGTGAGTTTTAAGAAAGCTGCAACGACGTAAGCCTGCTAGAAGGTCGTTCGCTTACGTGGCCGATGTGTCGCTTGAGCTCGTCCGTCTTCTGGTCTCGCATCGGGTTATCGAAGCCGCATAAGCCAATCCTGGGGGAAGAGGTAAAGGGCGTGAGCTTGACAAAGTGGTACGACACTGAGGCGACAGCGGGAGCGCCTCTCCACGCCCCGCCCCGCCCCGCCCCGCCCCGCCCCGCCGCTCCAGTCGGCTGGCGGCCGTGACACCTGCGAGCTGCAGGTGCGGTGCATGGCGGCGCGCGGAGGGTCGCGGCGGCGCGCGGCGGGCCTAGGGTGGCGTGAATGTCACCGCGACGCACCGCGCGGCCCCCCACGGCGAGCCGCCATTACCACACTGTCACACCAGGAGTGTGAATATTTTCACTGGGTGCGGGTTCAACTCCCGCCGCCCCCGACCTGTATCATTTGTTTCGTCCATTCTTACCGAAAGCCGTCGAAGCCGTCGTCCGAGCCGTTGACGGTGAGCACAGGGGCGCGGGCGTACGCCTTGGCAACGCGCCTGTTCCTCTCCAAGACGATCACCTTCGCCCAGATCTCGTCGTCGATCTGCGTCCATTTGTCCAGCACCTCCTGGATGTGGTCCTGCAGTGAACAAACAGTGGGTTAGATGGGTCCGAGAGGCCGAGCCTCGGTTCGCAGCACTCGCGGCTTCGAACGCGGGCGGGGCCAATTAAGAAATTAAGCGGCGCGTGGTTCTGGCGGCATCCAAGGCATTCGAGGCAGGAGGTTCCCTTCGCGGCGAGGTCGCCGCTACGCGCGCTACGCCGGCTAGCAGTGCCTACCGGTGCATGGCTGCGCGTGGCCGGCTGCCACAGAATCTCATATCCGGGCGGGCTGCCTCTGCTGCCCTACTCGGTCACGGGCATGACGGCCTGGCGGCGGCCTGGCGGACTCCCATTGGGCGACACCACGCGCATCGCCGCGCAGGGCAGAGGTCGCCGAGGTCGCCGAGGGAAGGAAGCCGCGGAGGGCGTAGCGGAAAGGGCCGCCAGAAGACTTTCAGGCGCCAAATTCATCAACGGCCAGGTTACTTCCGCGAAACGCGAAGCCACTCTGGCATCGCCCGTTTCCTTCGACGTCGGCCTGGGGCTGTGTCTGGGCCGTGCCTCGGTCGTGCCTGGGCAGTGCGGGCGTCAAAACGACGAAGGCCTTCGCTTTGCCCGTGCGTGGCCCGAGCGCCGTAGCCGCAGCCACACCTCCGCAACCCAAATCAAAGCAATTGTCCGCCTGACGCCCGCCCTGCCGGCGCGCTGTCCGTCTGCCAGTGTGGCGCACGGCCTCCAAGGCGAGGACCGGGACCAGTGCTTTCGTCTCTCCGTCTCTCTCGCACCGCTGCGCCAGGCTGCGCGACGCGCCGCGAGTGCGAGGGACACGACGACGAAAGCGCTGCGCGGAATGGGTGGCCAGGGCGGCAGGACCGCCGAGCGGAACAGTCTGCGTCGCAGTCTGCGGGCGTGGGGCGCACGACGCCGTGCCACCGCCACGCCACTGGCAAGGCCCGGCAAGGCCTCGGCGTGTTCGGGGAGCCCTCGGGCGCCGCGCCGTGCCCCGCCAAAATAGATCTCGGGTGCGGCTACACTCCAGACCGCGACCAGGAACGGGAAACCATCGCCGTTGTTTAGCTTTAGAGCGAGGAAAGAGGAAAGTGGTGCGGCCGCGCGGCCGCGGGGAGGACGATCTTGAGCACGACCAGCGCGGCGGTCTGGCGGCACGCGGCCGCGGAAGAGCCTCGCGCGTCCATGACGCTCGTTTGACGGGGAGCCACTGAAAACTCGTTCGCGCACGCCGCGCTTCCTCACGACGCCGCCACCGCCGGGGCTCGAACCCCGTTCCAGGCGGTGGAAACTTTGCCAGTGGCGATGCAGGGCTCAGCGCCGCCAGGCCGCGCCAGGCCAGGACGGCGCCGATTGTCCTGCTGCTGGCAGGGACGGCGGTGGACGGCGGCCGGCGCTGCCAGAGAACAATAGTCTGCCGTCCGGTCAGCAAGGAGGGGAAAGGGGGGGGGGGAGTCCGCGCGTCGGCATGTTGGACCAGAAGGTCAGGGCGCGAAAAGGGAAAGGAAACCGGGAGTGGGAGGGCGGGGCGGGGCCGCACCCTTCAACGCGTTGCCGCGGCACGTCGAAATAACGCGGAATGGTGGATTTATAACGGCAGCCACGCCCGCGTCGCACCGCGTCGCACCGCCAGCAGCTACTGCTTGTCGAGGGCGGGGCGGGGCGAAGGCGTGGGGCCGCTGGACGCACACGCGCGCGGCGGGGCGGGGCGGGGCGGTCCAAGGACGCCGCAGATGGCGATCGATGGGGTCACGAGGGGCAACGAGCTTCATTCATATTGCCACTCTGCTGACGGGGATAGAGTCGCGAGCGAGATAAGGCAAAGGCATGCGCTACTGGCTGGTTCCAGCTCCAGCGGCTCCAGCGGCGCGACACGCGAACGGCCTGGACCGCAGACGTGCGGGGGCAGGGGGCTTGGAGAGCCTTGATCGCGCGGGGCCTCTGCGTCCCGGTCTCCACCTAAGCAAACAACTGAATCCGGGAGAGGCTGGGCCGGACACGGCCGTGATAAAGCAATGCGCAGCAATGCCCGCGTAATCAAGGGTGCTGAACGCCACATCGACGGGCCGGGCGCGCTGCAGGCGTTGCAGGCTCGGCCGGCACGGCGGTACACCGTAACGCGACGCAGGCTTGGACGCAGGCCGGCTGGAGGGTCCGGGATTTACGGCCGGCGAATGGCTTATCGCGGCCCGCGCCGCCACTTCCCCGTCTAGGCCAGACTCCCCAGACTGGCGGTGCGGCGCGGCTCATATTGCCCGCGCACCGCGCTCCAGATTTTAATCCCCAGCCCAGATCAGGGCGTGCGCGGCGCAGCGCGGCGCAGCGGCCGTAACAAGCGAAAAAAGTCATTGCGGCGACCCGGAACCGCCATCACGGCCCTGCCCGGCCCTGCCGTTCATAGAGACCCTCGACGGCGACCCCTGCGTCCTGCCCATGGTCCTGCCCAGGCCGTTTCGATTTCGTTACGCAACTCGGCCGCACAGATGGCGGCAGTGATCGGCCCGGCAGCGCCACTGCACTGCAAGCACTGCAAGCACACTGGCAGCACGCGCGCTGTCACCGCCACTTTGCACGCTAACTAGACTGCCCGCTTTATTGGCAGCATTGTCGCGCTATTCGCAGAGCGGAGCCAGCATAGGCACCAGCAGGACAGCAAACCGCCCCTTTCGCCGCTTATTGGCAGATCGGGTCGACGGTGAGGTCACCGCAGGCCAGCAGGGAGTCGCGCGAGTCGCGGTCGCCAAGGACGCGCCTGTCTCCGGGACGGCGACCGTCATGGCGACCGCCACCGGCGCCACCGCCTCCAGGCTGCGCCCCGGGCGAGCGCGGGCCGAGCTCGGCGACGAACACCCTCCGCGACGGCACCACGGCGATCAACACCCTCCACGTCGACACCGCGGCGACGAACACGCGTCCTGGACGTGGAGCCGAGCCGGGCCGCTTCGCAGCAGGCTTACGTCACCACTGGCAGACGTGCACCCCGACCACGCGTCCTTCTTTTTTTCCCGCGCCAGCGTGGAGCGCGGAGCGTCGACAAGACGAATAAAATGCCACGAATGATAAGGTCAATCGTCTGGACGTCGCCAGCCGAGCCAGCCGCCATCGGCCGTTTGCATAATCGTCGCGGGACGTCGCTGCCGCGCCCCGCTGCCCTGCCCTACCGCCAACCGGAGCACCGGAGCAGATTCGCTGTCCCTCTCGCACTTCGCGGCGCGTCCCCACAGGAGCGTCAATGCCGGGCTCAGCCGGGCAGAGCGACATCCTGTTGCCCGTCCTGCCTGTAGTAATTGATCCCAGTGGACGGTGGGGCGGCGGGCGGCCCGCCCGAGCTGGCGGCCTCCAATTTCGGCCGCACACCAAAAAGGTCCCGGGGCCGATAGGCCTGGCCTGGCCTGGTCGGGTCGGGCCGGGCAGCCTCGCGGAACGGAAGTTCCAGCCGTTCCAGCTCCAGCGTGGCCAGCTGGCCGGCCGAACACATCCCCCGGCCGTGCCGCCGTGCCGCACCGCGGCCTGCCAGCTCGCCTTGCCGCCAGCCCGCCGCCTCGCCTTGTCCTTCGGCCTATCATAGCGAGTGATCGTCGTCGTCGTCGGGCCGCTCTAGTCGACTGCTCCCGGAGCACGGCCAGCACCGCCAGCAGCGACAGCGCAACGCCCCGTCCGCCACCGCGGAGTCATTAAGACCGCTCAGCATTCCAGCGCGCCGTGCATTGCCGTGCATTGCCGTGCATTGCCGAAATGGCCGCTTCACCAGTGGCGTAACCGTCGACGCCAAGAGCGCTAGGCCTGAACTATTTTTTCAGTTTTCGGAAACTTCCGCGCCACGATTGGCTGCACGTCGGCGACCCCGTTCGCCGCGACGACGCGGTGTCCGAGTCCGTGTCCGGGGCGCTCCTCTTTCCGCACGGCCCACGCACCACGCCGCCGCGCCGCCATGGCGCCGTCACTGCCCGCAGCTCCAGAACTCCAGCAGCTCCAGTAGCGGCGCCGCGACCTTGAGCCTCTCTCTTTCCTCTCTTTGGCGACAAAGACACGCCATTTACGGGCGGCCCCTTAGCAGTGCGCCGCCAGCGCCGCCACTGCCGCCGCCTCGACAGAAATTGAAACCGTTGTTCCAGTTACGGCGCGCATAGCGGCGTAGCGACATGGGCGCGGCGCGGCAGCATAGCCGTCACGCAGCCCGGCGTGCCGCGGCGCGGCGTGGGTGTCGGCGAGACCCTGGCACTCCTCGGCTGGCGGAGAGAATTCGCAGCTGCTTCCAGTGGAGCGGTGACACTGCAGCCTAGTGCAGCGCGCGGGTGGACGAACCCGCAACGGATTCTCAACAGAGAGCGGATTTATTTGATTCTCCGTTGTCGTCTGTCACCAGGGCGCAGTAAGGCACCGCGAAGGAACGGCCACGCCGACGGAGGGCTTGGAAGTCCTGGAGGGGGCGAGACCGCGCGCCGCCGCCGCTCGCCGTGCTTCGGGGTAGACTTCTCGGCGGCGTCGGTCACGACGGCCAGTCGCGCTGCGTTCCCACCGCGCCCATCGCCCTCCTGGTTTCGGTCTTCCCTCGCCCAGGCCGCGCCACGCCGCGCCACGCCGAGGTTACAACGGACACGCTGTGTCACACACGGGGCCCGTCCTTAAGTCACGCGGCCTTGGGGGAGGCGGGGTCGACGGGAAGGTTAGGAGAGGCGCGAAGGCCGGTCGACGGGCACCTCGCCACCAACAAGGTGGCCGTGCTCGCCATCCGGAAGAACAGCGCATGCCGCGCGGCGTGTGGTCTGGTTTCTCGACTTCTCGACATAATGGCGGAGCCGAGATGAAAACCCGAGAAAGGGAGCCTGTCGGCGGAGTCATTCCAAACAGTGCGCCGTCTCTCTCGCACCCTCACGCGGCGCGCCGTGAGCGCGAGAGAGACGGCGCTGCGCTGTTCGGAACGGGCGCGTAATAATGGGTGTGTATTGAACGGGGAATCCAGGCGGGCCGCGCTGCCGCGACTGCGACCTAGTGCGGCGCGGGCGGGAGGCGGGCAAGGCCGTCTCGGTCTCGGTGAGGCCGGCGGCGTGGCGGCGTGGCGGCGCCGCGCTCGCTCCCCTTCCCTTCCCTTTCGCCGGGCCGGCACACTGGCGAGGCGACGGCCGCGACGGCCGCGCCGCGCGGGTAGGCAGCACAGCGCGCTCGGCTGCAGGCGGAGTGGCGAGGCCGCCGGGCGCGGCGACGCCCAGCAGCACGCCGTCGTCGTCGTCGTCGTCGTCGTCGCGACGGCGGCGGGATGATTTTCACTTTCAGCCGGATCAATCCACCGCGGGGATTAAGACGAGGAAAAGGCGTCCGAAATTACAGTGCACGGCACGGCGGCACTACACTGCTCTGCCGACGCAATGACCGACGGCCTCCTGATTGGCGGGTCGGCCGGCCGGGCCGGGCCGCTGCGGTTCCAACCGGGAAGTGACCTTTCGCTTTCGGCGCGGTGCCGCGGTGCCACTCCGGTCGGCCGTGCGTGAAATGATGCGGGTCCGAGTCACTCGACCCGGACGGACGGACGGACGGGCAGCCTGGACAAGCGGGGCCTCCAGGGGCCCGCACTGCGACGCCCCCACTGACTCGTAATCTCCATACGCCATTTATTTTTTCTGTCGAATCAATTTTTATGACTTCATCGCTCGCGGCTGAGCTGCCTGCTGGCTGGCTGCTCGGGCTGGCCGGCTGGCCAAGAAAGCGCACCGCACCGCCCGTTTGATACGAGTTATGCCTGACGGCCGATTCGCCGCGCCCCGCGAGCCATTACTCGCGAAACCCAATGACCGTCACGCAAAAAACTAACATGCCAATTTTTTGTTGGTGTTTTTTTTTTCGGCGTTGTCTGCGTTTCAATTTGTTGTCCGCGCGGCAATGACAAAGCTGGCCGTGGGGCTGCAGGCTGATGCCGAGCAGCGCTTTCGTCACTCTGTCTGTCTCTCTCTCACTCATGGCGGGCTTGGAAGTGCGAGAGAGACAGAGCGACGAAAGCCGGCTGGTCAGCGAGGCGGGCAGCAGCGCCCTTGGCTTGGCGCTCGGAAAACAGACCACGACGCGGACTGGACCGGCCGACCCACGGTAAACCCTGGCGCCCTCCAGGAAGGCGCCCAGCACGTCGTCGTCGGCGACCCGAGGACTCAGGACGCAGTGCGGTACTTAGCCAGTTCGGCCGCGGCGCGCGAGGTTCGCTCCATACCGGTCCGGCAGCTCATACCTGCGGACAGACAAATGGACAAATTAATTGCGGTAAAGTGAGTGAGCCATCGCGACGTCGGGCGGGCAGCGCGTCGTGTCGGCACCGTGCCCCGCGGCCGAGCGCGGCGCCTCCTGCCCGCCCTCTCCGTCAGTGACATGCCTCTTTCTCTCTCGCTCTCTGCGTCCTTGCCGGCGTGCGAGGTTCCGGGGCGACCAAGGCCACTGCGCCAGCCAGCACAACGGAGACCACGCCCTGCTGTGCGCGCGCCGCACCGCCGCGCTGCCCCGCCCTAACCCCAGAGCGTGTTCCGAAGCAGGTTGGCGTGGCCTGGCTCGCCGTGTGGTCAGTCCCACAGGCCAATTACTGCGAGAACGAAAGGACGAAAGAGGCCGGACTGCAGCGCCAGAGATGAGCTCACCGCGACCGGCCCCGCCAGCCCAGCCAGGCCCCGCCGGCCCTAGAAAGCAGGAACCGGAAGCGGGAGCACAGTCAGCGGCAAACGACAAACGGCGGGAGAAATTTTAAAAATCGGAAATCGGCGAATGGGAATTGCCTCATTTCCGTGCGAGCGTCGGGGAAGGCACCGGGAGCAGGCAGCGCGGTGCTACGCGGCGCAGAGGCAAAGCAGCCGGAACCAGAAGCAGCGCGACTCATGCGGAGTGGAGGCAGGCCGGGCAGGCCGGGCAGGCAAGGACGCGTAGGCCGGACCTCGGGCTCCTGGCTGCGTGCATTGTGCTCCGACTCGCCGACGGGCTGCTTCCCAACAGCACTTTCGTCGCTCTGTCTCCCTCGCACCCCTGCGGCACGCCGGCACGCCCCCCGAGTGCGAGAGAGACAGCCGCCACGGCGAGGTTCGCGGTCCTGCAGCGCGGCAGCGCGGCGCACCAAGGAGCCCCCGGTGGCCAACAACGCCACCGAACGCCACGCCGGCACGGCGTCGAGTACTTTTTCCTCGTTTTCGAGGAGGCGGTGCTGCGGTCCTGGACGCGTACGTCCGAGGAAAGGTCCCCGGTCGGGTCCCCGGCGTCTCGGGCGACGCGCCGCTCTCAAGGCCGCCCGGACAGGTGCAAGGGGCGGCACGGCACAGCCCGGCCAAGCCCGGCCAAGCCCCGAGCGAGCCTGCCAAGGCGTCGCCGTGACGACCGTGCCAATGGCAGCCAATGGCTCCAGCGCTCCACTTGACTGCAGAGACACCGACTAACTACCAATTCATCGGCAGCGCGAGGCGCGCCGTTTTCCGGGCGGGGCGGGGCGGGGCGCCGGCCTAATGATATGCGCCGCGCCAACTTGGTAATTTGGTTTGGCCGGCCGATCCCGAACGTCCCGAAGGTCGCGCCGCCAAAATAGAACCGCATTCCAGGCGGAGGCGCCGCTGGAGACCCAGCAAAGCGTCACACAATGGCGGCCGGTCGCTCTGTCTCTCTCGCGCCCCCGCGGCACGCCCGGCACACCCCGCGAGTGCGAGAGAGACGGAGAGAGGGCGGCCTGCAGCGCCCCGCTAATGACGGCCAGGGTGTGTGCTCGCGGACGCGCGCGGAGGAGGAAGCGCCGGGAGGAAATCTTATTATTCGCTGGATTCGCTGAGGCAACAGGACGGCGTCGGGACGCCGCCCGGAGGCAGCACGCGCCGACTCTATTAGCTCGGCTGGCGGCACGGCCTAGGCACGGCCATTCCGCCGCGCAGCCGCTCTGTCTCTCTCGCACCCCGACGACGCGCGCCCCGGGCCCCGCGAGTGCGACCGAGACAGAGCGACGCTGGCAGTGACGGCAGACGGGAGAAAGGCGCGGCCGGCGCCGGGGCTCGAACCCGCGACCGCTGCAGCGGAGTTAGCCGCGCCTTGTGTGGGCACGTCGACCTGTCTCTCTCGCACTCGCGAGGCGCCTCGTATAGAGGGGCGCGCGAAAGAGAGAGAGAGAGAGAGACGGCGCGAGCGTTAATTCGATGCGCAACAAAACAGTCCTCGGGGCAACTTTCTTTTTATAAATTAGCCGCGTCTTTCCGCTCTCGGTGAGCCGGCGACGACGTGTGTGCCGCGTAAGCCGCCGCCGTCCCGGGACGCGATCATCGAAAGGACGACGCCGCCGGTGGGATTCGAACCGCCGCCGCCGTCGCCACCGCCGCTAACGCGCTGATATGAGGAATCAGGGAAACGGCAAAAAAATGTCGGCCGCGTGTTGGCAGCACTGCACCCTCTTTCCAGGGCGCTCTTCCTCGTTGGCGTTAGGCAGTTCCTGAGTGTCGGTGCGTCCCGCCCCGCCCCGCCCCGCCCCGCCCCGCCCCGCCCAGCCAGTTCCGCGTGCCCCCCCCCACGTGGCGTGCCGCGCAAAAAAAGTGGCGCAGAGATAACGCGCAACCGTGGCGACGACAGTAAAAGTGGAAACGGGAACAATGCGCCATTTTTGGCCCCGCGGGGAGAGGCACTGCTAAAGGCAGCTAAAGGCTTGTCCTCCGCCAGGCGGCGGCCTGCGCGCGCAACGCGCTTTATAGTGGCCTGGGCAGCAGCCCTAGAGCAAACGGCCAACACACTGGGAGGAGAGTGTTCGGTAATCGCGGTCCTTAGCGACCCATTCCCCACTTCTGGCGTATTATGTAGTGTTGCGCGGCCCCGCTTCCTGCCGAAGAATCATCGAACCGTCTGTCGCTCTGTCTCTCTCGCACCCCCACGGCACGCCGGCCACGCCCCGTGAGTGCGAGAGAGACAGAGCGACGGAACGGCTCGACGCACGCGACGCGCTGCGTGTTGGAGTGCTCGCGTCCCGACGGCGACGGCACTCGACACTCTACTCCGGTCTCTGGTCTCGCCGCGCGTTCAGGTCTCCGCCGGCCGCCCAACCACAGCGCGTGGCCGGCTGCCGGGGTGGTGCCGAACAGCACTCTGTCTCTCTCGCTCTCACGGGGCGCGCCGCACGGGTGCGACGGAGACACAGAGACGAAGCGCAGTCCGGAACCAGCCCGCCGGTCCACATGCGTGCACATGCGGCGGAACCCAGAAAGGTCAGTCTTTGAACGCGGCAGGCTGAGGCGCGCTATCGTCGCTCCGTCTCTCTCGCACTCGTGGGGCGTGCCGGCGTGCCGCGTGGGTGGGAGAGAGACCAAGCTCCGCTGGGAGTGGAATGAGCCTGCAGTGCGGAACTTCCTGATGCCTCCGTGTAACCCCCGGGCCGGCGCGCTGACTGCCTGACGCCTCCTGACGCGGGCTGACGAGAAGATTGACTAATGTGCGGAACGCAATGCGAGTGGTGGCGAGCAGCGCTAGCAGCGCGCACCGAGCCGCGCAACAATAAGACGAGACTTTTTCTGCGCACACAAAAGCAGGCCGGCAACACCACGGCGCCGAGGCCCCCGTCCGTCAGGGCGGCGCGGGGCGAGGCTTCATATCGAAACCAGCAGGGAGGCTGAGGAGGCTGCCAGCCCCGTCTGTCCGGAAAGAAGAGCTATGCAAATCGGGCCGCCACGTCCAATCAGAATCAGGGCCCCGCCCGGGCTGGCGGCCAGAGGGACGTCCCTGCCGTGCCGACAGGTTGGCGGACGGGATTCTGGGTTCTTTTGTCCCGCGTTCCAGTGGTGGAGCCAGAGCACCAACATTTAAAAAAACAAAAATAAGGTAAAACCTCAAGAGGAAATTGAAAAAAGAAATTCGAATTAAGGGGAGGAGCCTGCTACGCCCCTGCGGACCAGCGCTTCGTCGCCCTGTCTTCCTCGCACCCCACGGGACGCCCGACGAGTGCGAGAGAGACGGGGAATCAGTTCGGGATCAGTGTGCGGCCAAAGGGCCGTCCTTGCCGGTCGCTTGGCTGCGCCAGGCTGCGCGGTGCTGCCCCGCCCGCCCCGCCCCGCCCCGCCCCGCCCTCCGGCCACTTAGCCGAGCCCAGCGCGGCGCGGGGCGGCGCGGGCGTGGCGGCTGGCTCGACCGGCGGCGCGGAGAATTGACCCAGGCAAGGCCGCTGTCCAGTCGGCCTGTCCAGTCGGCCTGTCCTGCAGGACGTGCTCCGCGGGCCGATCAAGACCCGCGTCATGCACTCCGCCGGCCCGAGGTCGCGGCGGCCCGGGCCTGCACACCGATTCCGAGCAGTGCTCTCGTCGCTCCGTCTCTCTCGCTCTCGTGTGGCGTTCCGCTGGAGTGCGAGAGAGACGGAGCAGTTTGGGCAGGCCGTCGCGGGGTGTCATTTCCCGGCGTGTCGACACCGCCACGCGACCTCCGACCTCCGCGATGACCCCGCGACCCTCGCGCCTGTGCAGTGGAGGTACAGCGGTACGGCAGCGCGGGTGTCATTGGGTGCCAGGCCGAAAAGCGGCCCGAAGGCTGCAGCGGCACTGCCAGGCAGGGCTCCGTAACGTACCGTAACGCGGGTACGTTACAAAATTTGGCTGGTACCGTATCGTTTGATACACGGTTCGTTACGTTTTTGTACCGTGGACCAATTCATCCTCAGTAACGGTTCGGTTACAAACTGTAACGTTACGCTTAAACGTTACCTCAGTAGCGTTACAAATTTTGTCACGATCCGTTACATTTTTGACGCCGCGTTACGTTACAGTACCCGTTCCACCTATGTACCATAGAGGGATACCGTAAGATGTTCAGTTACCTTTTGGAACGTTACGTATACCGTAACGGGAACTGCTTATGCTTGGGTACGTTACAAACCCCCGCCCCTCGACCGCCCCCCCCCCCCCCCCTCCAAAAAATTTCACAAAGACACACAAATGTTGAGACTGAATGAGTTGTTGAGTGCGTTTTTTAGCAGTTCGAAGATGGAAGAGATGGTCGGCCAATAACCAACCGAAGGACCACTGCAGCCGCGGTGACTCGGGCCAGACCTGAGATCAGGAAGCAACAACCTACTGTGTTCCCCCGCCCTCCCGCCTGGTGGTCATGAGGCGTCGCATAGAAAGAGACTCCCGCGCCCGTAACGGTGACCCGCCCGGACCTAGTCAAAATGACAAAGAACTTACAAACGCGAGGCAAGCCCCGCGTCATGGCGCGCACGCCATCTAGCGGCTGGCTCGGGGCGGCGGCATCACCAAGTTAGCTTCTCGATGGCGCCCGGTACGGAGGGAGTTGGCTGAAAATCGTCTGCACTCGGTCAGAAGGTCTTCGAGCGAAGTCAAGTCTGAGACGGCGCAAAGAGCATGACAAGACGGCTGCTCGACGGTTTTGAGACGACTTTGAGACGGAAGCCAAACAGAAACAGCGTGAGCGGCGGGCGCGTCCGTGTCTTTTTCTCGTCTCAAAGTGGTCTGCGACTTTATTTATTCGAAATAAAGACGAGAAGCAGACATGCGGTTGAGAAGTTGAGACGGCAATGGGTCCACAGCGAGGAAAACGACGCGGCGGACGAAAACAAACCGCTCGAGAATCGATCCCCAGACCTTTCGCCTGGGTTACCGGTGCTCGAAGCCGCAGGGCCAGAGCGACGTCTGAGAGAGGTGTGGTCTAGTAGAGTGTCATTCTGCCGGCGCGCTCCGAACTCAGCCCTGCTGCGGCCTGCTGGCTGAACGGGCCAGAGTCAGAGTCCAGCGGGCGGGCCCGTCGCCGTCGCAAATCCGTCGCGAACAGCAGACGAGGTGCAGCGTTGCGATGTCGCCCTCATGGGAGACGGCAACACTGCTGGCCGAGCCAAATATCTTCTCCACTGTCGTAACAAAATAGCGTGAGCTTTTCTCTCCACCGAGGAAATGTTGTCGCTACTTCGGTAGCGGCTCGCGCCCACATTCGTCTGGTTCGTGGTTCGGGCCCGTGGCGGGGTAAGATTTTGACCACGTCACTACGGTGGAAGGGGAAATTTATGGGAGAAGTAGTGGGCAAGGGTAACAGTGGCGAGGACGGGGGATCGGAGGTGCAGCAGTCTCATTTTCACAATTTTGGGCATTGCTGGAGTAACGTTACATTTCCGTTCCAAACGTGACCGTTCAATGAGTTCCAGCTGGAACGGTTCCGCGTAACGTACCGCAGGGTTAAACCAATCGTTGATAACGTTACTTCTGGGAGATAAGGGTATTGTACCGGTACCACGGCGTCCCGAGAGCTTTGATACTTTTCCCGTAACGTTACAGAACTACCTTTTTCACCGGGTACGTTATGCGTAACGTAACGATGGTTGCTTTGGAACTTGGTCTAAAACTTGTAACGTACCGGGTAACTGATGAAAAGTAACGACAGTTTTGTGACGTTACGGTGCCCTGCTGCCAGGCATTCATCGACACCGACCGATCGACGGCGTCGGCCGCGCCGTTCGCAAACCACGTAACACAGCCAACTCGAGAAAAAAAAAGCCGCGCGAGCCGCGCTTCTCATTAGCATGGCGCGAGAGCAGGAAGCTGGCGGTGGACCGCCGCGCCAGCACGCCGCGCCAGCACGCCGCCGACGCGATGTCCAATCGAGTCTCGAATCGAGTCGAACGGGAATGGAGCGAGCCGAGCCGACCCGAACCGAGCAGGCTGGGGAAAGGAATGGCTTGCGCCATCCAAACGACGGATTTGAAAAAATAAAATAAAACGACAAATAGGGTGGCCGCGATGATAGTCGGTGGGATTTGCCATTACCCAGGGCGCTGCGGCGGGCTGCAGAGCAAGAGCACGGCTTGCAGTGAACTCATTCCGAGGGTCGCTGTCGTCGCTCTGTCTCTCTCGCACTCAGGGCCGTCCTGCGTAGGTGCGAGAGAGACAGAGCGACGAAAACGACCCTCGGAATGAGTCTGTACCGCTGGGAAAGGTCGGGAATCGGCATTACTGAGCAGGCCGGGCGGCGCCGGGCGGCGTGTCACTGTAGGGCCGTCATCGTCGTGGTGTGTGCCCAGTGCCCTGGGTCGGCCCGCCGCTCGGCGCGCCGCTCGGCGCGCTCGGCGCACTCGGCCACCGCCGCGCTGATCTTTACGTCGCCAGCGCGCAGCGCGTCCAGGGCGGACCGGGCCGTGACATTTGGCCGCGTATCGGGTATCACGATTGGCGGCGAGGGAGTGCCGGCCTGCCGGCCTGCCGTCCGCGACGACGGCGAGGGCCGCGCCAATGAGCGGCCTCTGTCTCTCTCGCACTCACGGGGCCCTCCGTAAGGGCGCGAGAGAGACGGCGCCGCCGTACTGCTCCAATTAGAGCGGGATGCCATAAGTCCCCGCTCAGCCAATTTCGGTTGTTGACCTTTCTCGCGCGGGGTGCTCGATCTAGCAGTGTGGCGGCAGGGCGCGTCCGCGGCCGCCCCGTCGCCTTAACGAGGCGGTCAGCAGGCTGTCGCTCTGTCTCTCTCGCACTCATGGGGCGTCCCGTGTTGGTGCGAGAGAGACAGAGCGACGAGTCTCGGAATCATTCTGCAGGCGGCCGGTAACAAGCCGAGCCGAGGTGGACCGGCCCGAGGGAGGTGTCGCTCCGTGTCACTCCGTGTCACTCCACCGCGCTTGCACGTCGCCGTCGGCGCTTCAGGCGCTCTGCCTCTCTCACACTGGCGGGCCGTCCGGCAGGGGTGCGAGAGAGACAGAGAGGGCCACCCGTCGATAAAAACCTCCACAGTCGTCACGAAACCCGCGCGCGCGAAAGTCCTCCATTTTTGGAGCCGCCTTTGCATAACGTGGCACAGCATCCCGGCCCCGGCATCGGGCGGCCGTCGGCAGCCTGCCGGCCTCCCGGACTTTGGTGTAACACATTCCGCAGTGACCACGCGGGCGTCGCGTGGTGGCCGCCGTGGCCGCGGCGGGGAAAGGAGGAGGAGGAGGACAAGCAGAGGGAGAAAGACGAGGGGAGGGGGCGGCTGTGTGGTGCGGCGGCCCCTGCTGGATCGCGCGGAGTGGCAAGGTCGCCCAGAGACTGGCAAGGCCGTGGAGCCCACGGGCGGGGCGTGGCGGGGCGTGGCGGGGCGTGGCGGGGCGGCGGGGGACTGACCATGCGAGATTAACACTCCGCGATGGGAAGCGTCCCTCTGTGTGCATTCCACTGGTAATTGTAACGGCCGAGTAACTACACCGCACTATAGCGTCCACGGCGGCACACGGCGGCACACAGCTGGGGCTCGCCGATCCAATTCGGAACCTGCAATTAGGCCGGGCTGGGCAGCCTTCGCGGCTCCGTCTCTCTCGCTCTCACGGGGCGTCCCGCGGGGAGCCGCAGGGCGCCGCTGGGGTGCGAGAGAGACGGAGCGACAGGCCGGACAGTGAGCGAGGCACTTACACGCCCAGTGGGGCGGCGTCGTGGACCTTTCCTTTCCTTTCCACACGTATACGCGTTCCCAGTTCCCACACGTCCTTTCTTTGCCGCGTGTTCGAGTTTTAGAACTCGGGGTCAACGCGGCAGTTACACACACACACACACACCTACACACACTCACTCACTGGTTCTGCGCGCGTGACCTCTCTGGCCCGCCTGTCCGCGAAGTCCGAAATCTCGTTTTTATTTGGCGCTGACCACAGCGCGCCGCGGCGTGATACCGGACCGCGGAGAGGAATATAAAATTGGCGAGCGGGCGATGACACGCGAGAGGAATGACGGTGTAGTGGCGCGATCGGGGTCCGCGTCGGAACGACCAGGCGACGACACGGCCGCGTCAAAAACGTTAAAATCTCTACATTCGCGCGCACTTTCCGTCATCGCTTTTATTTCGTGGTTCCTTTCAGAGACGATTTTTATTACGTTCTAGTAGTTCCAGCCCCCATAAAAAAATTACAAAATAAGTAAATGGAAAAGAGACGAAAAAAAAAGTTAGGGAAGAAGGGAACATCTTGGAACAGAGGGAATTAAGAGTGGTTTTCGCAGTGGTCACGGCGTTCCGTTCCCACGGCCTTATCGCCCCGCCATCGATCGAAGGGGCCGCGCGATATGGCGGCGTGGTGATGCTAATCTACGGACGGTCCGACGGTCCGAGGGGGCATCAGCCTCATTTGCGGGGCTGTCGCCAAACGGCCGCGTCCGCCAAAGGTTCACACCCCCAAAAAATGACTTCTTGGATTAAAAAAAGTTAACTTTTCTTGGTTTTCTCAAGAAAATTTTCTAGATCCAAACCCTGCCGCGAGCAGGCCGAGCCCGAGCGGGACGCACAGACCGGATCAGTTGGACACACAGAATACATGGGACAGGACCAGCAGCGACCGCACAAACACACACACACACAACACACACACACACACACACACACAGCGCCTCGGGTATTCTAATCCCATTCAAACGGCGTCTCATTCGCCGAAGACGCGAAATAGCATCGGAATGTTTTCCCCAAACGCGTTAAAAAGGACGGCCGCTGCGGCGCCATTGTCTGCCAGGTAATTACGAGAGAGAGAGGGGGGGGGGCACCCCTGGTGTACTTGTCACATTCGCACGCTCTACGCCGGCAAACGCGGAACCGAAGAGTAACCCGCCGCCTCCTTAAAAAGAGGTCCGCTTTGGAGGCTGGGCACGACGACGTTTTTTTAATTGCAGAGGGCGTCCAGGAACACATTAGAGTCAGGACTCTTCGTCGGGAACCCACGACGCAGAGAAATGGCCTCCAGTTCGGGAGAGGGCGGTCGGCTCCGATTTTTCGGCGTAATTGAGTCGTAATTTATTCCTCGATCGATCCTACACTGTCGGAGGAAGGCGCGGGAGGACGCACTCGCAGTCCTGGAGGCACACTGTCCAGAGCACCTGCGTCGCCAAGCAGCTCCCTGCGTCACGCACGCTCCTTCGGCCGTCCGCCGCAAGTTCGCACACGGCCCGGGTTCGAGTCCCGGCCGGGGCGTCGTCCACTTTCCCTCTCACGCAAATGCTCGGCCGCGGAGACGGAGAGCACGCCGTCTCTGTCTGTCCGTGTCGTCGGGCCATCGGAGAAAATAGCAGTGTGTAGCCGGCAGGGCCGACAGTCGCGTCGCTCTGTCTCTCTCGCACTCCCGGGCCGCGCGGGAGCCAGCCTGCCGTCTCCACGGAGAGGCTGATTTGCAGAGTGGCCGAGAGCAAAGCACCGTATCGCCGCGCTGCCATCGGTGTGCTTGGGCCGAAGGGCCGAATGCAGCCGGGCGCGAACCCGATCGGGTGCGGGGCCGCGGGGCCACTTTTAGCCGTATCGCCGCCCGCCAATCGGTTTTAATGCAGCCTCGCGCCACGCAGCGCCACGCAGCCGGTAAGTGTGGCGTACGACTGTCTGTCTGTCTGTCTGTCTGTCTGTCTGTCTGCGGTATTCCCTCCAAAGCAGCCGAACGCTCCGAGCGACAGACGCACACCAATTTGAGGCTCGCGCATTTCGGTCCACTCCATTAGCGATATCGCGCCACGATAACAGAGTCCGGAGCAACAACAACAACAACAAGGAGGCGAGTCGCGAAAAAGGCAGTCCGCGGCCTTGGCGCAGGCAGGCAGGTCAGCCCTGTGGTCACGGCGGGGCGGGCGGGGCAGCCAGGCCACGCCCACTCGACAAAATGAGCAAACTTACAACAAAACGTCATCAATCAACTTTATGATGTCGTCGGGGCATCGGGGGTGGTGGCGGGGGGTCCGCTCGACCCCTCCACGACGACGGCGGCCTCCACGGCCTCCACCGAGACGCGGCGCGGCCCCATTTTCCCACAGAACTATAAAAGTGGATTTGTATGGTCGGGGGCCGGGGCAGGGCCGGGGCAGGGCCGGGGCAGGGCCGGGGCCGGCGGCGTCGCGCCGTGCGTCAAGACGTCAAGACGTGCCGGGGACGCGTCGGCGAACCGCAGCAACGACAGCAACACGATCAAGAACAAGAGCAGCAAGAGCAAGACCGACAGCAAGAACCGAAACATGAACAAGACGGACAAAAAAAAAGGAACTTCACCCGGACTTGATGATTCGACGATAGCTCGCGGAGGGATCGAGATCACGGCACACCAAGTGTATGGTGTATCGATTAGAACGCGGGCGGCGGCAAAAACAAAAACAAGAAATAGGCGAGCCTGATTGGCCACACGCCGCCTTGTTTGAACAGCCAATCACCGCGAAGCACCGCGCGCCCAGCCGGACCCACGCGTTAATTTGGCCTCATCAGCCAACGAGGCCCGATTCGGCGCGCCACTGATAGCGAGACGCACGCGCGTTGCTACGCGTTGCTCGGCAACGGTCTCGCGCCGCCACAGGTTGCCGCCGGGCAGGGCGAGAGCAGACAGGTGGCAACGCTAGCGCAACAGAGAGATTGCCATTCGGTAACCGACGGGCAGCCCACTGAGGCGCAGACGGCGTGCGATTCCGCCCCGGGTTTGTGGGCGGGTGGAGGGAGGCGCGCGGCACTGCACTGCCACGGCACCGCCACGGCCCTTTCTGCCCTTCACAGTGTGCATGCCGATCGCGTTGCTCGTGCCGCACAAACAACAAGGGACCAGAAAACGAGAAAACCGAGACAGAGGGGAACAGAAATTGAAAACGCGATGACAGGCGGCGGGCCCGGGGCCGGGGCACCATGTCGTACACCGGCGGGCCGGCAGCGTAGGCAAAGAAAGGGAAAACCACGGGCGGGGACGATGACGGCGGTGCGCACCCACACCGACACACACACACACACACACACACGAGGCTGAGCAAAGGGTTCTCAAGCCAACGGCGTGGTTTAATTTGATGCATTTTCAATGTGTTATTTTGCCGCCCGCCTGGCAGTCGGCCTGGCAGGCGGCCCGGCAGACGACGGCCCGGCGGGAGAGACGCGGCGTGGCGGTGCGGCGCCAGCAATAAGGGAACACGCGGGCAGGCAGAGAGAATTAATTTTGCCTCGGCAGAATAACACATTCGACGGACGGCGGTACGGCCACGGCGCCGCCAGCGCTCTGGCGCGCCCCCATGGGGCAGGGGGAGGGGGAGGGGAGGGGAGGGGGAGGGGGAGGGGAAGGCGACAAGGCGTTTCCTGGGCGGGACAAAGCGCACTCGGATTAAACGCAGCCACAATTTCGTCCTTTTTCCCCTGCAGAATTTGTCTGTGTGTGTGTGTGTGTCTGTGTGTGTGAGCGTGCGTGTTTGGTATGGACCCACAGCGAAAGGCATGCACAAGCTCGTAAACACTGCTGCCAACTTATGTACTGTGGCGTCGTGTGTTTGCTGCGCGTGCGTGTGTGTGTGGGTGTGTGTGTTAAAGCCCATACAGTGCACATTGGGGAGGGGACTGCTTCGCAATCGTCGTTTCCAGAGAAAAAGAAGAGGATATTAAAGGGTCGCGCTAAACACGCGCCAGAAGCAAAAAGAAGATAAACAACAACAAGAAACGAAAGGGCCGTGGTGGGGCGTTTGGGTCGCGCGGTCCGTAAATTTGAGCGACAACAAGGGAATGCAATGTGTACAAAGCGGGGGTGACCTCCGATCCCAATCGCCTTCGCCACGCCAAGCCACGCCACGCCAGCCCGCCACCTTGCGCACTCAGGCGACCGCGCGCGTGTAAGTTGAGAGTGCATATTGATTCTTTTGTTGTTACTTTTTCTCTCTCTCTTCTCCCGAACCTTATTTCCATTCCAGTCCCTGCGGCCGCGCCACCCTGCCGTCCGTGGTGGTCCCCGTCATCGTCGTCGTCGTCGACGTCGACGTCGCCGTGACCCCCGCCGCCACCCTCGGGCAACCCACGGACAAATTTACAGTGACGCCTCAATCCGGTGGCATGGAGCGGAGAGAGCGAGCGAGAGGGAATCAAATCAACTGCACGACGGTGATGAGCGCGGAGCAGCGCGGAGCAGCGCGGGTGTGTTTCCGTGTCATTATCGAAACCGCCGAGCCGAAGACTGAAGTGTGCCGAACGTTGCGTCTGCGTCGCGCGGCGCGCCAGGCAGCCAGGCCGGAGGGGAGGGGGAGGCTTGACGAGGAAGCGCGGGGCGCCGCCGCGTCCGGAGCTGGAAAAGCGAGGCGGTGCAAGGCGCGTGTGGAGAGGGAAGTCAAAGAACGCATCTCTCAGATCGAAGGTGCTCGCCGTGGTCCAAGGCGTGTGACGGCTGACCGCCGCAGCTTCTTTCGACGGCATTAGGGTCCCGAGAGCCCTCCCTGGACAGCCTT
Source organism: Thrips palmi (assembly GCF_012932325.1). NCBI lineage: Eukaryota > Metazoa > Arthropoda > Insecta > Thysanoptera > Thripidae > Thrips > Thrips palmi. The sequence continues at coordinate 7,829,275 of NW_023144628.1, forward strand.
AGGCAGTTACGGGCCTGCCCAGACTGCCCAGCCTGGACAGCCCAGCAGTGGCCCACTCCACTCGGGCGGCGTGGCGTGCCTGCCGTGCCTGGCCGTGCCGTGCCGTGCCGTGTCGCCACGAATCGCCAGTTCACCTTGGGCGGCACCGACCGGCCGACCGGGCCGGGCCCGCTGCTGCCGCTGCCCCCGCCTCTGTCTCTGTCTGTCGCTGCCCATAAACTGGTCTAGGTTGGTCACGGCGTCTCTCTCGCACCCCCACGCCACGCCCCGCGAGTGCGAGAGAGACGGGGCGACGAACGCGCTGCAGTCAGTCGGACTGATTCCGAATGGAGCACTTGGTCGCTGTCTCTCTCGCGCCCACACGACACGCCCCGCGAGTGCGAGAGAGACAGAGCAGTGTGGAGGTGGGGCTGCCGCCGGCTTTTGGCACCGAAATCCCTACAGTGCAGCGAGCGCCAGCGTGCCACTGCAGTGGCGGTTGCATCGTGTTGCACACTGCAACTCACAGAAATGCACGCCAAGGCAGGCAGGCACGGAGCGCGAATTATCAACCCAGTAATGAGAGCCTATTGCACGACGCGCAAGGCACGATTTTAGCCGCCCAATCCCATCGCGATCCCCTCCCTCACTCCACTGTGCTTTCCGTCCGGGTCCCACCGCAGACACGGCGTGTGTGTGTGTGTGTGTGTGTGTGTGTGTGTGTGTGTGTGTGTGAGTGCGTGTCACCCGGCGAAACGCCGGCTTGCAATGTGCGTAACACAAAAGGCTCCGCACGTAAGAGCTAGGCACACACACACACACACACACACACACAAAGACCCGGCGCCACCGCCACGCCGCAAGGCCCTAAAAATATACGCACAAGGTGAGAAAGACACACAGTGTGTCGTAAAAAAAGTGCGCACAATATAATTCTGCGCGCGAAAATGCGTGTTGGGCGTGCGGCCGAGGCTGCTTCCGTCTCTCTCGCACTCACGGGGCGCTGCGTCCGCTCCGCAGGGGTGCGAGAGACACGGAGACACGTGCGTGTCCTTGGCGCGATTACGGGCCGCCACGGCGCGCCAGCTTCAGCCAGCTTCCCCCGCGTGAGCGGCACGAAATGAACGAAAGCGAATGCGCCGGCCGGACAGGCGGGGCTGGCAGCCAGGCCGCCGGGCGGGGCAGACGGGGCAGGCAGACGGCCGGCACGCAGGTGCACTCTCGCTGACGGCGGGTGTCTTAGAGAGCGAAGTAGGTTAAGACGAGCACGCCCTGTGCCTGACTGTGCCCGGCTGCGCCGTGCTCCGCTCCGTCTCTCTCGCTCCTCACCGCGCCGCGCCGTGAGTGCGAGGGAGACACCCGGGGGCGTTTAATGACGCGCTGATGAGACGTCACGACATTGCGTGGCGCGGTGGGGGCGGCTGCCGACTCAATGCACTGCCATTTCCATTGACTCGGTTTGGACCGAAAACACTTGACTCCGGCGCGGCGACCAGCAGGTGTGGCGAGGCGAGTCGATTTGGAGTCCGTTTCTTAACCACTAGTCGGGCCGAGTCGGGCCGCCTTTCGACCCCCTCCCCTCCGCCGGCCAGCCAACCGCAGCCAAGGAGTCCGTCCCTTCAGAGACTCCGCTTCAACTAGTCACGGAGTATGAGAATTTCACGGTGCGGTTTGCGGCAGACGCAGACGGCGCCGCGTGTAAATTTCCCGTAACGGGACTCTCTTGGTGACTCTCGATGTTTCCTTCCCCTGGGAGGTCGCGCGGCCAAACAGCCCTCCGTCGGTCCTTTGGACGCGGTCCTTTCCGCCGGGCAGGAAGTGGAGGCTGAGTGGCCGGGCTGTCAGCGGGCCGGCGGCCCTAGGCGGCCCCGCCCGGTCATCCCGCCCGCTTTTTGAATGACTGTGGGAACGCACCCGCGGCCGGCCGGCCCGGAAGGAGGACGTACCCGCACAGTGTAACCAAGTGTAACCACAGCCGGGCCCGCTGGGCGCATGGAGGGCACGCCCCGCCAGGCCCCGCCAGGCCCTGGCACGCCACTGCGCAACTCGGTCCAGAAAGTGACCACACTGACCCCCTGACCGGCGGACACGTCCCGAGCGCCGACCCAAGCGTGGCCACTCGGACAAAATCATCTCCCCTGCACCTGCACTCACGTCGAATTTGCCGGTGCGGCGGCGAAACCTGAACTACAACTGAACACTAAAGTTGAAGACGCTCACAAAATTGGTTCCGCACCAGGGGTCCGGCCCATCGAATGACAAAAAGCGATTGACGCCGCCGGGTATCGAACCCGGGACTGTCCTTTGTTCCCGTTGCGCAACGCGCTGCGGCCAAGGCCCCCCAAGGCCCCGGGGAGGCCGTACAGGAGCCACCCGGTCCGGAGGTCCTCGCAGTCCAGTCGCCATAGGGTCCGGCCAGCCGGCCGGGCCGCCTCGGAAACATTTACAGTGAAGCCACGCCCCGGAGGCAGCCCTAAGACGCGGCTTTACAGCGCCTCGTTTGAATAGCAATGGCTGCAGCGTGGCACGGCCTGGCACCGCCTGGCATTTAGGGGCGGTGAAATGAAGCGGGGAATGATACAAATCGAGCGGCGACGGCCGCGCGCTTTGTCGCCGAGGACTGTCTCACACGCGCCTTGCGAAACGCACCCAAACAACAACGACGACGAGAGCCCGGGCCGCGAAAAACGAGAAAAGCGAAGGCACTCGGTGACGACACAATGTAGAGCGCGGAGTGCGCGTGCGCATGCGCGGCTGCGGTGGGTTTTCAGAGGCGAAAAACTTGAAATGGAACACGGATTCGGAGATTGTTCCCGACAGCTTTAGTGCGGAAAGGTCGCTGGGCGGGCGGGCGGCCAGCAGGGCGGGCGAGGTGGGGCCTGGCGGGGCTCCGTGCATCTCCAGTTACGTCAGCGAGGCGGCGAGGCAGGCCAGGCACGCCGGGCCCGCCCCGCATGTTTATTTCGAGGCTCGACATACTGCTTCTTACGAAAAGGATATAACGGCATGTCATAGAAAGCAATGCCAGCCGAGCCGGGTTCTTGTTTGTGACTCCTGCGAGGCGACCTCAACCTCCTCAAACTCGCTGCGGCGCGCTGCGGGGCCAAAGCTCACGACGCCAGGCGGGCCGGGTCAGGTGAGTCGGCCTGGCCGGGTCGGCCGGGGTCTGGAGACGAATCAGGCGACCGATGTGACGCCCGGGGAAGTGCCAGACCGAATGACGGAGCGTTTTAAAACGGGTGACATTTCAGCCGCCGCCTCCCACACTGGCCGTTGCTTTCGGCTCGCCGGGCGATAAACATTCCCAAGCTCCGGGCCTAAGGCGGACTGCAGAGTGCCACTGGCCAGCTCCATCCGCGCGTGTGTGGCGGCAATTTCAGCCCGGTTGATAACGTTTTACGGGGAGTGTTTCTCGGGTTCGCCGCGGTCCGAGAGACGCACCTCCCCCGCTCGGCGGCGAAGTTGGAGAAGCTGACGGCAAAGTGCCGGGGCGGGCAAAAGCAAAAGCCAGGCGAAGCGCGCGAAGCGCGCGAAGCGGCACTCTGCTATTCATAGGCCGTGCCCCGGGTCGTTCGTTTCGATAGCCAACTGGCTTGCCCACTTTTCTGAGTCACCCGGCGAGGCCCGTCGTCGCCAGCTCGTCGCCAAGCTCGTCGCCAAGCTCGTCGCCAGCCTTCACAGAGCTACGGAACACGCTGGCCGCGCCACCCAGGGCCAGGCCACGGCGGCACGCTGCATCATTGCCGTTTCGGGAGGCCCTCCTCACAAATCAACGACCCACCTCGGCGCTCTCGTCGCCCTGTCTCTCTCGCACTCGTGGCGGACAGAGACAGACCAACGCGGCGCATCGCGACGGCGCTCGAGCCCCGCGAACGGCCACCGCGATGACGCATCAAAGCGCTCGAGGGTTCCGCTCCATTCCATCGCCTTGCCGCGGGGGTGCCGCGCCACTGTTATTGTCGCCGCGTTACTTACATCACCCGGGCCACCGCAGCGGGAGAGAGAGAGAGAGAGACTCTCGTACGCACCTGTAAAAGGAGAGGCACATCATTACTATTATTGCACGAGGCACAGTCACACACCGAGGCTGGCCGACATGATGCTCGTCGTGTCCTCGTCGGGGGGCCACGGAGCCCACATGCCGGCCGAATGGTTGGCGCTAACTGTAACACTGTAGTGCAGCAGCGAATGCCGCCTGGCGGCCAGTGCTTCGACTCGGACCGCAATGATGGAGAGAGAGAGAGAGAGAGAGAGAGAGAGAGAGAGAGAGAGAGAGAGAGAGGGGAGAGAGGAGAGAGAGAGAGAGAGAGAGAGAGAGAGAGGAGAGAGAGAGAGAGAGGAGAGAGAGAGAGAGAGAGGGAGAGAGGAGAGAGAGAGAGAGAGAGAGAGAGAGAGAGAGAGACGGAGAAGCGGCGCGACATGCACCGACCGCGCCCACGCCTTGACGACGTCATGGCGGTTCGTCGCGCTCCCGGGGGGCGCGGAGAGAGGGGAGGGGGGGGGGGACGACGGCGAGGTGCGAACCGCAAAGTGACGGGGCGGACAGCTGCGGCCGCGGCCAACGGACGCCGACGGACACCGACGGACCGACGCCCATAGCGGCACACCGCCGCGGCCGCGGCGCCGGCGCCTGCCTGCCAGCCCGACCGCCTGCCTGCCTGCCTAGCTGCGCGCGTTTCGAAACTGCCGCGCGCCACACGCACACTCGAACGGCATTCCTCAGATTGTAGCGTTCGCTCCCCGCGCGCACCGCGCCGCGGGAATTTCTCTAAAATCGGCGCGCCATCGTCGTGTGGTCGCACCCTTGCCCGGGCTCCAGTCGATCACGGAGGCGGCAGTGTGTCGGCTGCGACTCCCGGCTGCAGGCCGCTGCACCGCGACCCTGAAGCGGATACTATGCCTCGCCATTAAAGCCCTGAAATTAGATCCTGCTCTTATCGGCTCATAGTGTGTGTCCGTCGGTGTCCGTCGGCGTCCGTGCGCGCTCGGCACTGCGCCATCGCGCGCCGCGGTGGGTGAGGCGCGGGAAGTCAAGTGGACGTACGAGGAAAAACGAAGGCACTTTGAAACGCGAAAACGAAAACACGCTCAGGGCCGTGAACTTGCAGTCCGAACTTATTGTCAGCCCTCATTCATATATTCGAAAAATCAAATCATTAGTTAAAACGGAACCTTTTCGCCGCGTAGCCAGGGGCCGAGTCGGTCAGTGGCGCGTCGCTAATGGACCCGGTAGCGCGGCGATCGCTCTGATTGAAGGACCGGGCCGCTTAGCCGCGACACTGTGACACCGTGACGCGGGCAGCCGGAAGCGCGCCTAAGCGGGGCAAGGCGGCCAGGGCTGCCGCTGCGGTGATCCTCTCTGTCACGCTCCGCCAAATACACGCGGCACGACGGCGGCCTTGCGGACCTCCACCGCGAAATGAACCGCCACAGTGCGGCGTGGCGTGGCGGCGCCCGATCCCTACTTCGCCTTCCCGCCGCGCCGGACTGCATGGCGCTGCGGGCGCTGCGGGCCAATCACTCCGAGAGCCGTCGCCCCGTCTCTCTCGCACTCACGAGTGCCGCGTATGCGAGCGAGAGAGACGCCGACTCTCGGAGTCGCTCTGCTGCAGGTGCATCCCATGCATGTGTTTATTGGGCTGCACCGACGAGCCGCTTTCACTGCCGCCCCACTGCTAGTCTGGCCAAGGCCTGCCTGGCCCGGCCCGGCCCGGCCGCCTCGACTAATCAAACTCGGGGCCCCAGCGCCCCAGCGCCCCAGCGCCCCAGCGCCGCGGGGCTCGAGGAGACAAGGCGGTTCAGGCCCAGGCACAATGGCAGTGGAGAGCCGCGGAGAGCCGCGGAGACCTCCTGTCCTGTCGCAGGGTGGGGGCGCCGATCCATGACGGGCACCCCCAGACCGGCGGACGGCCTACCGGGCACGGCGTCCTCCGCCGGGATAAAGTGTCACCTTAGTCAGGACGGCCATGTCTCGTTTTGCAGTGCAGGCGGGCATGTGTCGTCGGGCCCTAGAGACGGGCGATTTTGCGATTAATCGCAGGTGCGATGCGATTTTTTCAAAAAATCGCGGTGTGATTTCGGTTTTTGAATCTCGGCGATTAATCGAAAAATCGCTAAATCGCAAAAATCGCACCGTGCATGGATTTCGCGACCACTGCACCGAACGAGGCTGGCGCGTGTTGTCGGTGCCACTAGCCTGCCAATTGACCACTCAGGAATTTGTTTGGGCACTTTTTAAAAAGATTTTGTGCCATAATGGGTAGTATATAAGTATTGTTGCGTTTGTTTGCGATTTTTGCGATTCTTGCGATTTTTGCGATTTTGCGATTAATCGCATGAAATCGCGATATATGAGAAATCGCAATCGCGATACTAAAATTTGGAAATCGCCCGTCCCTATCGGGCCCGGAATGGCATACGATCATGTGGGAGTCTAGCCCTTAATGGTAATGGAGGCAGACCAGCCCGTCGGGCAGCCGTGCGCGGCGGGACAGCCTACCGGGCACGGCGCCCTGGCGGCAGAGAAGGCCCAGAGGCAGGTGCGTGGCGCCGCGCCGCGAAGGGCCATTGAAGGGCAATAAATTGGTGTCTGGAGATGAAAGCAGTGTTAACACGACGGCTAACTGCCGGAATGCTGCCTGACGCAACGAGAGCCGGGTAATCCCTTTCCCTCCGGCTGCCTGCCTGTCTGCCTGCATGCATGCCCACACACGCACGCGGCACGACGTCCAAACAAGCCGACCCAGCGGCCGGCTGTCAAAGCAGCACATGCACTGCTTTCCCTGCTGCCGAGCCGCAGGTCCCGTCAGCCGCCTGTCTCTCTCGCTCCCTCGCGGGTCACTCCGGGAGTGCAAGCGAGAGGGAGAGAGATGCAGCGAGGTGGCGCTACCGGACACACGCGCGCTCGGAGGGAGAAAGCCCCGGCTCCCCGACAATGACGTGTACTCGCGATGACATTTGGCGGCGTCCTTGGCCGCGCATGCAGGGCGCGCAGGGCGAGCAGGGCGCGCAGTTCGCCCCGCGCCTTCCGGCCGAGGCCGAAGACAAAAGGCGGACGTAGTGAAAGGGAAAGGGAGGGGAGCCATCCCGAGGGAAGGGAAGTCCGAGCCCAGCCTGCCGGACAGCCCGAAGTACGGCCAGATGGAGTGGACTGTCATACACTGGGCGGCATGGCGGCAAGGCGATGGGGCGCACTGGCAGGCAACACGCTCCGTCTGTCTGTCTGTCTGTCTGTCTGTCTGTCTGTCTGTCTGTCTGTCTGTCTGTCTGTTCGGCAGTCCGTCCGCCCGGCCGTCCGGGCGCGCGCATGCAACAGCGGAGAGGAGCGCGAAGCGCGAATATGGAGCAGGGAGGAGACTGCAGGCGTGACGGGCCGGGCGGGTGCCCCAACGTCTTGCGAGGCCGGGGCGGGGCGGGGCGGGGCGGGGGCCGCGGGGCGGGGCGTGGAATCCCAAGTTCAAGTCTGCGTTGCGTCACTTTGGCGCAACGGGGACGACGCCACAACACACGGCGGGCTGGCGTGGGCGTCCAGGCCAGCGGCCCGGCGGGGCGGGGCGTGGGGACGGTGGCGTGGGGACGGCCCATCCTGTCTGCGGCTCGGCCGGCCACGGCAGCAGACTCATTCCGAACACTGCTTTCGTCGCCCAGTGTCCCAGGGAGACAGAGACTCCCTCGCGCTCACCAGGGCGTCCCGCGCGAGAGAGACGGAGCGAATCGTCCCGCGGACCTGTCGTCGCTCACTCGATGTCCGCGCCACTCTGTCTCTCTCGCACCACCGCGGTGCGCCCGGCGAGTGCGAGAGAGACGGAGCGACGAAAGCAGTGTTCGACCTCCTCGCGTCCAATTTGGCGGTGCCGCTCGGGCCGACTCGATAGCGCCGAGTGTGGCAATCCGCCGCGCGGCCTTGCTCGCTCAGTGTCTTTGTAAAACCTCCCCGCTGCCCTTCAAGCGGCCGAGCAGCACAGAGTGTGTGCTTCGAGATAACACCGACAGATAGCGCCGCGACACGTTCGAGTTCGAGTCGGCCCCCGGTCGCCCCCCCCCCCCCCCCCCCCCCCCCCCCGGGCCCAATGCACTGAGGCACGCTGCAACGCGCAGCGCAGCAGCGCGCGGGGAAGGTTCCTAGTCGCCGAGCCAAAACACACACACCACACACACACACACACACACACACACACAAACGCACTACGCCGCCACAGAGGAGTATCGAGTAGCCCTTATGCACTGGGGCGCGGCCTGCTATATGACTCGCACTTACCGACACACACACACACACACACTGGTGGGACATGCTTGGGCGGCCGGGCGAGCACGTCCATTTGGCACGACCTCCCGATCGGCCCGCCGCCGCCTTGCCCCCCCCCCCCCCCCCCCCCACCAAAAGATAATGCTCGGCTATGATAACATCGAGTGCAGGTTGCATGTCGCGCGCCGCGTGCGCAGTCGGCAGCCACGGCAGCCGTGCAAGTGCGGCATTTGAGCGAAATACTACTACTATAGTGTAGTGTGCGCGCGGGGGTGTAGCAAGCGCTTTCATTTCATAAGCCGGCCGGCGGACAATCTGGGATTAGCATAGGCTGGCCGGTCCGGGCCGAGGGCGCCAGGGCCAGTGGCGGGCAGGCGGGGCAGGCGGGGCAGGCCCCCGATACGCGAAGGCATCGCCGCGGTGCTCGCGTTCGCCTCCACCCCGCGGGGGAACCGAGTCGGGTGTCAATTAAAAACGGTGTGGCATTCCACGGGGACGCGTGCGCGGGCAGCCTCCACTGACCAGAAGGCCGAGCGGCGCCTCGTCGCTCTGTCTCTCTCGCACTCGTGGGCAGTGCCGTTGGGGCGCGAGAGAGACAGAGCGACGAGTCCACCGCTCGGCGTGAGCCAGCTGCTGCTGCTGGGCGCGAGAATGGTTCGAATGCGAAATGCCGCCACTGAGAAAACAGGCACAAGGGCGGACCGCGAAGTGCAAAAAATAAGGAGAGAGAGAGAGAGAGAGAGAGAGAGAGAGAGAGAGAGAGAGAGAGAGAGAGAGAGAGAGAGAGAGAGAGAGAGGCGTGTCAATTTTCCGCGCCTGACTTGGCCGAATCATGGGACAAGCGGAGGCAAACGGCCCATAAAGCCAATTTTAACGCGCGAATCGGCAACGACAAAACGTGCCCTACAAAAAAAAAAACAACAAACAAAAGCAACATCCACTCATTCTTATCGACGGGCCGCTGGCGTGCGTACCGCTCCACATTCGGAACGCCGTAAAAATGATGGCGCACTGTCCGGATTAATTACAAAGCTCCACATCGGAACAAGCAAGGGCGGCTACGTATGATAAATGTACGTTTGGCTTCTGTGTGTGTGTTCCTTGCGTGAGTAGTGTGAGCGGCAGCATAACAGCAGTACGACGAACTGTACACTGTACGCCACTTAATTGACAAGTCTTTTCTCCGTACACACACACACACACACACACATACAAGCAAACCATTTACCCGCCTTCCGGACGCACACGTTAATCTCACCGACGACGTCTAATTAGATAGTCTGCCCTAGGTACACTTTTTTCTCCCCCCCCCCTCCTTTTCTCAGGCGGCACGCGACCGAACGCACACACAGAAAGACACACAAACACACATAGACACACGAGTCCTGAAAGTGGAGCAGCCGGCTGTGCGCATGCAGGCTAGACAAGGACACATGATTTGCAAACACCGCCAGGCCACTGCCAGGCGTGCCGCCGGGTGGGTTGGCTCGGATTTCGGAAAGCGTTCGCCGGGCTGCCACTGCCAGGCCAAAGTCACCCCACCACTCTACTCCCGTGTTTCGTTTCCCGGACTCGAGAGACGCAATGTCACCGGAGTGCCCGTAAAAGAAGTACGGCCTGCTGAATCCGGATACGGGGAACATTTGACGACTTTCCGACTTTGAGATTGGCCTTTGTTCTACGGCTATCGGAGACGCGAAACCAGTTTGGCCTGCCGCCGTGCCTTGCGTTGATTTAAAAAAAAAAAGTGAACAGTTTTATTTTTCCACACCTTACCACAGAAATCGACGCGCCACGAATTTACACAAACAGCCTGCCGTCGGCGCGCGCTCCAATTTAGTTTGAAAACGCAGCGAACGCGTGTCGGCCGCGGCGTCGGCAAAACGGCCGAACCTAACAACCGCCGCGCTGCCGCGCTGACTTGCACACACGACGACATACGAACGCACCCGGAGTGAACAGGCAGCCCAAGCAGGCAGGCCGGTGGAACAATTTCGAAAAGTGAGCGCCGCGCGCCGTTGCACACACGCACACACACGCACACACACACACACACACACGCACACACGCACACACAAACGCGCGCGTATCGGCTGCCAAACCCTTTCACTTTCTTCTCTGCACTTCTCGGTGGACAACGACGTTGCTACAAAATACATTTCCTTTTACTTTTATACGACACAAATCAGTTGAAAAGGAAGCCTTTGCAGGGGAAGGCGCATACGCAGCAACGGTGGTGGTGGTGGTGGTGATTGTGTGTGTGAGTAGTGTGCCTGAACGTCCGGAGTGCGCACACGCACACACACACAGGTCACACTCACACTCAGTATTCTCGGCAGCATGAAGCACGTCAGCGTGGCACTTCATTAGAAGCGCCACAAGCGCTACTACGCCACGCCCGTATAAATCCTAAGGCCACGACACACACACACACACACACAGCCTGCAAACGTCGGATTATTGGCATTTCAAAGTGTATAATGGGAAGAATAAAGTGGATCGCTCCAACGCGGAACACGCGTGCGACATGGCGTGTGGGGCGTGCCAGGCGTGCGCGCCACGCCCCGTGCATATGACCCGCGTGACACACGCACACACGCACGCGCACACACACACACACACACGCACGCACGCACACACGCACGCACACCTACACACACACACACAGGTCCATACGCACGCGGAGCCGAGGCGGCAGCGTGCCGGGACAGTCACGGAAATGAAATCCGAAGACAATCACTCGCGAATAATGAATCTTATTTTTTCCCTTTCCTGCTTGAGGGGCCGAGTGAAGCTGATTATGACAACTGAGAGCATTAAAGCAAGCAGCCAGGCGGGCGGCAAGGCGGGCGGGCGACTCGGAAGAGTCTCTTCGTCACTCCGTCTCCGTCGCACTCGCGGGGCTCTGCGTGACGGTGCGAGGGAGACGGAGCGACGGCTGGCGGCCATCCGTCTCTATTACGGCGGGCCGGGCCTCGGACTCCGCGACGCGACGCGCCGCGACGCGCATGTCGCAGTGCTGTTGCCGCCGCTGTCCCGCGGGATCATCGCGCGCCCGCCCCCAGGCCCGATGATGACTTTTTAATGTCTCATTTTGGAAAATAAATCACACGATATGGGCCGCGGCCGTGCGGGGCCCAGGCAGGCAGGCAGGCAGGCAGGCAGGCAGGCCGCGCGGCGTGGCGTTGAAAAATGAGCGCGCGTCCGAACGGAGTCTCTCTATTAGGCTGCAGCCCGCGGCCGGCCAGCGGATTCACTCCGAGAGTCGCTCTGTCTCTCTCGCACCCGTCCGGGACGCCCCACGAGTGCGGGAGAGACGGAGCGACGAGAACGACTCTCGGAATGAGTCTACGGGGGCCACGGGGGTCAATACGTCGCGCCTGTAATGAGCAAGCCCTCGATTGGGTCGGCCGCCAGCCCCAGCCCCGACTGGCCGCCTGACCGCCGGCCAGCAGCTGGCTGCCGCTGGCTGCCGCTGGCTTGGCGCTGCCCGCACGTCCATCAGGCCCAGGCAGGCCTGCTCTGCGCCGATGCCCGCGTTCAAGTCTCCCAGCACCCAGTGCACCGCCGCCCCGGCGGTGAGGTGTCACCCACACTCGACTTGAAGCGCGCGCCGTTTAAAAAGCGATATCTCGACGGCAGGAGGGCGGTGACGAAACTCGCTTCGGAAGATCGAGTGATACAGAACACCTTCTTCGACAAGAAGTACGGCTCGGCGGACCAGCAGAACGACACAAGAAAAAGAGAGAAAAATAACGGATAAAACAACGAGGCGGCGTGTAGCAGGCAATGCGAGGGGGGAGAGGGGGGGGCAACCTTGCGATATTCGGTTACCCCTTCGCCCGGCCTGCACCGAGCTGCACCCGGCCACTCCGTGCAGGGCTTGCGTAACCTGCTCCAGCGCCCCGCCCCGCCCCGCCCCGCCCCGCCCCGCCCCGGACCACCGCGCGCACTGGTCGAAAAACGACGTGCCACGCTCACGACGGCGGCGTGCTGGCGTGCTGCATCGCCACGGCGGGGGCCGCGGGGGCGTGGTTGGCGACCCGAGCGCTGCTGTGAACCGCCCCGGGGAGGCCGGCCTGGCTGGCGGTGCCTGTCGCCACGACGCTGGGACCCTACACCGCCAAGCCGCCGACGAGGCCGCCGAGGGGCAGGCGCAGGCAGGCCCATGCCAGCAGGAGCCCAAACACTCCGGGCGCACAGTGGGCCAGCCTGGGGCCGCCTCCACTATAGTCTTCTGGCCCACTGCGCGGCCCTCGGGGTGCGCGTTGGTCGGTTAGCAACGCGGCTGGGCCAATATCCCGGCTTGCGCTCGTCCGGCGTGGCTGACCGCGCTTCCATCAAACCGGTGAAAGGCGTGCCGATTTAAGGGTGTACACTCCGCGCTAAAACCACCAGCGGGTCGCGAGGCGCCGCGACGAAGAGAGACTTGACGCGCCGCGGGGTGTTTCCCGCGCCTGAATCGGTAAGAAGGGCTCACCTTGTACAGCTTGTCCTTGTTGTACCAGACGTCCTCCTCCTCCTCCTGCTGCGCCACGAACGTCGAGTCCAGGTTCAGGTCGTCCCTGGACCGCGACAGGATTCGCCTCCGGGACACCATGTCGCCGGCCGGGGCTGGAGGCAGCGGCGGCCCGCAGCTGTGGACAAGAAGGCAGACGGTGGTGAGGCAAGGCCGGGCAAGGCGGCCAGGGTGCCGGTCACGTGGTCCCCGCGTCTCTTGTCCTTGAGGGCCTTGAGGGCCTTGACGCCCAGGACGTGCCCTCGGGGCGCCGGGGCCGCGCCACTGTCACACAAAAGACGCGTGCAGTCGTCGTTGTTGTTGTTGTTGTTGTGTTATCAGCCCCAACGCATATGCAGGCGCCGCGGAGCGTATCCCAGCCGCCCGGGTCTCGACGGCAAGCAAAGCCAAAAACAAACAAGCACCAACAAACAGAAATCCTTTTACAGTGCGAGTCCCATCATTATCTGAAACAGCAACGATCCACGCCATTTCGCGCACTCCGAAAATCATCCTTTACGACGGCGAAAGTGAGGCAGGCCTCCGCCGGCCTGATACGGGCAGAGCGGAGACTTCCTCAGGGCGTGTAATCGCAGGGTCCCTCGACAAACAACGACCAGGATGCGCGCGTCCCTCGCAGGGCGTCGCAGGGCGACGCAGGGTGTCCGAAGCGGGGCCGCGCTGGACGACGACGACGACGACGACGACGCCAGGCCGCATTGTCCACCACGAGAATGGAAGCATTGTCCGCGGCGCCGTGGGGGGCCGAAATCAATAATATCGCTCCGCCTTTCCCAGCGCGGCGTGCGTGCAGCAGGTGCACGCGTGCGTGCGTGCGCAACCTTGCGGCGGTAATGTGTCATAGGTTCGTTATCAGCGGGGGGTCATGCCGCGCGTGTCGGACGCTGGTATGTGGAGCACTTGACTGCACTGCTGCACATTGTGTGTCTCTGTGTGTGCGTGTGTGCGCGCGGCCCCCTCAAACACTCACGGCATCCATCATACACTGTATGTGTGTTTCGCATGGTGGACGTAAGTCTTTGCACACACACATACAGGCACGCACACACAACGAGGCACAGTCAGTCCGCGCGAGCGGCAACTCTTCCAGTCTTTTGTAATTTCGAGACCGCGCCGGTCGCGCCCTCTGCGATTCATTCGTCTCTCTTTTTCTTCTTTCTTTCTGGGTCCGCCCTTTTCTTCTATTTCGATGGACGGCTGTGAATGGCGTGCAGTGCGGTACGGCCGGGCACGGCGGCGGCGTGGAACACTCGGTGGAACAGGTAGGCAAGCGCTTGGGCAACGTGCATGCGTGCTCGCGTGTGTGTGTGCGCGCGCCTCTGTGTGTGTGTGTGTGTGTGATAGCTCGTTGCCTGAATATGAAGCTGATCGCCGCTTGGCTCGGCCAGTCCTGGCATTTTGATGCAATCGGTTCGGCTCGAGAGCGAAAGTGGCGTGTGAGTGTCGTACCTTCGCGAGCCAAGAGGGCAGTGCCTCTCTTATGTAGTATTTTTGAAGGCAGTCATGTGCCATGGCTGGACGCGCATCGGAGTGTTTATGGCCCGCGGAAAACAATTAGGTCTGCATTACTGCGCCAAGGAGAACGGCAAAGCACTCACACAGACGGACGCCAAAGTGGAGGGGGTGGTTGGAAAATGCGTTCAGACAGTGGTCAGTCGCGGTGAGGAGAGGGTGGACCGGTGTACACACACACATACATACATACACACACACACACACACACACACAGCAGAACCAGCTCCGTCACTGGGTCACTGCGGCATCAGCGTAAAAGCCCCTCGCCAAGCCGCAGCGGGAGCAGCATGCGGCATGATAGCCCTGTCAACAACGAGCCTCTTCGCCAATAATTACTGTTTAAAGGTGAGACCGAACAGACGAACGGGGTTGTGAAAATGTCAAAAAAAAACTGAATGAACGAACGGGCCGGGGCACGTGCAGACAGCCAGACAACGCAATCGGCTCTCCGTCTTCACTCATCGGCCGGTGGGCCGCGAGGCCGCGAGGCTGGAGAACAAGAGCTTGGAATGCGTGGGCGGCGGCCGGCGGCGGCGCTCCAGGAATCTCCAGGATGAATGCGCACCAGTTAGTCCGGTTTCGTTTTTTTTACCCTTCGTGGTTTTAGAACAATTGACGGTTGTATCCCGCGGCCTGCAGCGTTGCATATCCTGTTCGGCTGGCCGCCGCTGCGCCGCTGCGCTCCCGGATGGCGGTGGAGGCAGGTCCCCGGGACGCAGTGGCGCTGGGCTGCGCTGGGCAGGCACGCCTGCGCGCGTTCGCGCGTTTTCGCGTTTCGTTTTTCTCGGCCAGAAAAAAAGCCGGCAAAGGGTTGGGCGCCGTCGTCACCGTCGTCACGGACTTGGAGGCGAGGAAGGGCGGCGGCGTGGTGCACGACCGCCTCGACCACCGCGATGGAGTCATCGGCTCGGTAAAAAAGGCTCAAATGGCGGAACTGCAGTAGGAACTGCAGGCTGGCCGGCGGCGCCGACAACATGACGGAATGACGGGCAAACAATAAGAGGCCCTTGTGTCGAGCGGCGCACAGTGGGCCAGAAGACCGGTGGAGGCCGTCAAAGTCCTGAACGCGTATTAAGCTGCAGTCACTAAACAGTACTCCGAACGAGGAATCCATTGATAAGGTCACACGCCCAGTTCAAGCCCCATTTGGCGACTCTGGAGCTCAAAACGCGTTAAGAGTTTTGGCCGCCTCCGCCGGTCTTCTGGCCCACTGTGCGGCGTGGAAGTGTGCAACGAGCCGCAAGACCTCGTTACGGCAGTGTGTCGGAAGCGATCGGTTCCCGTCGATGTAATTGCCAGTTCTAGGCGGCAATCCGAGGGGAAGCCAGTTCGCCGTTTTTTGTCCGCAGCCTGCCAAAGAGCAAGAGTGCGGCGTGGTACAGCACAGCGGAGGCCGGCGAACGAGATCGAACCCAGGAATGGGCAGGGCAGGGCAGACAGACTGGACTGGACTGGACTGGTCGACGGGGACGTTCCGCGGGGCGCGGCCGCGGCGGCCCGTGAGGGACGGCGACGTTTACGACGCGCCCAGCGGTTCAACTTTGATCTTTGCAGCCGAAAAAGCGACTCCAGCACGACGCGGGGCGGACGGCATGGCGGATTTACGCGAAGGCTTGTTGCTGCCCCGCCAAGACTCACCTGCGGGCCGCCTTGACGGGGGCGGGGCGCGGGGGTGGCATCGGGGGTAATCCTCACTCCGATAGAGCACTGCACTGCACTTCACACTGGTTTTCCCACACTATCCACTTCAGCTTCTGCACACAAACACACACACACACACACACACACAGTGACACTCGCGTCGCGGGGGCGGCACACTCGCCCCGTTGGTGCCTCGGACACGGCCACGCACCGTCGCGGTGCCTCGCGCTTCGCGGTGCTCGCGGCGGTGCTCGCGACAGCGGTACGCGGCCAAACCGAAGCGCCGCCAACGGGCCGAGTGCTTGCCTTGGAGCGGCGGGGCCCAGACTGCGGCGCGCGCACACAGAGGCCGCCACCGGCGCAAGGCAGTCAAGGAATTCCCCCTCTCGCGCGCCAGTACCGCGCCTCGCCGCTAGAGGGCGCGCCGCCTCCGCCCCGGCCGCGCGGTAGCACCGGAGCACTTGACTCGATAGTGTGATGCATGGTGATGCTGCGGCCGGCTCCGGCACCCCGGGGCTACCCGGAGCGAGCCGCCATCCGCGTGACGACTTCGACGGCCGGGGCCCGGGGCCCGGGGCGGTGCGGAGCGGTGCCGCGTGACGTCAGTCAGAAGCCGCCGGAGTGGCTGGGGCGGAAATGCACCTGCCGTCTGAGCAGTCTCTCTCTCTCTCTCTCTCTCTCTCTCTCTCTCTCTCTCTCTCTCTCTCTCTCTCTCTCTCTCTCTCTCTCTCCCCCTCTCTCACTCGCCCTCCGTCGCACTCATAATGGATTCGAATAATGGATTCCGCAAGGATTCGAGAGAGACCGAGTGCCACCCGGCAGATGCGTTCGCAGCCATCGGGCCATCGCAATCAACGTGTTAAGGGCCATCAAGACACGCTGGTTACCGCGCACGGCCGCCTGGAGTCCACACGAGATACGACACCCTAAAATCGGGAAAATCCTCATCGTTGTAATAATTCACGGAAAGGGGCAGTTAGCTCGGGCCGTAACGAGTTGCGTGCTGCGTGCACGCGCGTGCGTTGGGACCGACGGCCCAACGCAGCGCACGCAGCACACGCAGCCTCACGACGCGTCACGTGGCCACCGAACGAGTTCCGTGTGGGAACCGTAGAGGTCAACCAGAACAGGGCGCGGCGGCGCGGCCCGGGTCCGGCCGCCGTGGCGGGCAAGGCTGCGACACACACACGCACACACACACACACACACACACACACACACACACACACGGCCCGAATCTCACGAGGCGCCCGATCCAAGCGCGATTTTTCAAACGAGAGGACGGCGGTGAGGTAATGAAGTGCATGGCGGCTTGGCGGCGCCGGGCGGCGCGGCTGGCGGGGTGCTTGGGGTCAGATAGGACGGCCACAAAATGTCAGAGTCAAGCGGCGGGGCAGCCGAGGCGGAGCCGCCGAGGCGGTTGGCGGGGCTGAGCAGCACCGAGGCTTGCTAAATCGTAGCACAGCCGCCGCCGCCCCGCCGCCGCCCCGCGCCGCGGCAGATGAGCAACATGCTCCGGTAGATCACAATCTGTTTAGCGACCACACCGGGCGGCGAGCGGGCGGGCGAGCAGTCGTGCGGGCAGCAGGCGTGCGGGCAAAGTCGGGTGGGGGATCATCATTCGGCACGTCGCGCCGAAGAGCCGACGATCACGCCGCCATGACGCCGCCGTGGACTCGAACTGGGGTAGGATCCGCACGCGTTTCGCAAGCCGGCACGCCGCGCTCTGCGTGTGAGTGTGTGTGTGTGTGTGTGTGTGTGTGTGTGTGTGTGTGCGTGTGACTGTGTGTGTGTGGCGGTGTGCAAGTGGGTATAAGTCTCCGCATGAGTGATGTTAGCCGGTCTGCATACTCCGTGTGCCGCTGACTGACTGCAGCGACAGACACACAAACAAGCAGCGGGCGAGAAGGGGCCGCAGCGCCACTGCAAAGGCGTGAGGGGGAGGGGGAGGGGCCTTGACCGTGGGCCACTGCCTGCAGCCCGTTGCGCCACCGCCCGCCCGTCCGTCCAGCCGCTGATTGGCACTATTCAGAATGCAGCCCGCGATGCGATGCGGGACGGGCGATCCGCGCGATCCCCACCTACGCGTCGCTACGCGTCGCCACGCCACTGTCGAATTGGCCGGCCTGTGTGTCGCTGGCGGTCGCTGGCGTTCGCTGGCGCGCAAACCTCCACTTATTCAGCCCGGCGGCCTCGCACAGATCGACATCTATCACCGCGGGCCGCGTTCGGCATCGGACGGGAGGTAGCGCGGCCCACAGTGGGCCAGAAGACCAGTGGAGGCGGCCGAAATTCTAGACGCGTTTTGAGCTCCAGAGTCGCTAAATGGGACTCGAACCGAGCGTGTGACCCCACCAATGGATTCCTCGTTCGGGGACCGATCCATTGGTGGGGTCACACGTTCGGTTAGGGTCCCATTTAGCGACTCTGCAGCTCAAAACGCGTCTAGAATTTCGGCCGCCTCCACTGGTCTTCTGGCCCACTGTGCGGCCCCCACGAGGGCCCTTGGACGCCCTTGGCGGCCCCTGGAGCCTCGCGGCGGTCTCCCAGGCCCCGCAAGGGGTCCCGACCGGACCGGACCGACCTGCAGTCGGCCCAGGCGCAGGCCCAGGCAGCGGGTCCCGGCGAGACGCTTCGCTTCGGTTTCGCCACAGCAGCAGGACCACAACGCGCTCCAGCCGCCGTGGTCCCTCGACTAATGACGGTTTCACAGGGATTCTTTTCGTTTTGTGTATTCAGTCGCCGCCACCGCGCGCTTCTCGCAATCCTGGACGCCTTAATGAAGACACTTTACGACAATAGGCCGTCGCGCACCTCGCGGTCACATGACGGCGGCGGCGGCGGCGGCGTGGCAGTCGGGCTGCGGCGGGGCCGAGCAGTGGGCACTACTAGTTAACTAAACCATTAGTTATTTAAAAAAAATAAAATAAAGAAAATTAAAAAAATAAGGCTGAAAATGAAGAAAAAGTGATTCCTTAAAAAGTGGCAATATAAGGCTCAGGGCCCAGCCCGGACCCTGGCCACGGGATTCGAACCCAGGACCGACAGCAGCAGCGGGAATCAAACAACAACAACAACAACAACAAAAGACTCCAGCTGGTGGCGACGACAGCGCCGCCAGGCCCATGGCCGCCCATGGCTGCATACGCAGGGTACGCTTAACGGGTCGCCCCGCGCGTCAGCGCGCAGTGGTGGCGGCTCTGGCGGCCCGAAGACACATACGACCCGACGCGAATGCTGATGCCGCCCTCACACACACAGAGGCAGAGGGGCTGACCCACTAACATTACAACGGCCACACGCGACAGTGTCGCGACACGGAAACAGTGCTGCCAACTCATTACGGCCATAACGCGGCGCCGGGCGATGCGGGGCGATGCCGGTCGAGGCGATGCACGCCCCGATGGCCGACGACGCCGACCCGCCCAGTAGCCGCGCTGCCGCGCTGCTCGCCTCCAATAATGGCCGAGAACGAGATCCTTTTTGTGACGCCGAGCGGCCGGGACGCCGAGCCTGGGACTGTGTGGCGGCTGTGTAACGTATCGCGGCGGCCGATCCAGGGAGCGGCGACTGCGACTCCACTCGCTTACTTTGTGAGCTCGCTTTCCTATTACCGCGGGAAATACTACGTTTTCCACGGGCTGGCCGTCGCCGCGACGGTCTTTCGCAACGACGGGGCGCCGCGCGCCGAAATGGACGCGACCTTGGCGCCGCCACGTACGATCGGGCGGGCGGACGGACGGACGGACGGACAGGCAGACAGACAGATGGATTGACGGAGAAAGAGATAGCGCGCATCCGTCCTCCCCCACAATGCGGAGAGTGGGCCGCGCCGAGGAGAATGGCGTCCGTCTCGGGAGAGAGAGAGAGAGAGAGAGAGAGAGAGAGAGAGAGAGAGAGAGAGAGAGAGAGAGAGAGAGAGAGAGAGACCAAGGCCTTGACACTGAGCCGTCATCGGCACCGGCACCTCCAAGTGCGGCATGAACAAACCAACCAAGACACAAAAGTAAAAAAAAAAAAGTTGAAAAACTTGCAAAAATTTGATTTACATTTTCACGCAAACGCAACACTGCGGACGCGTGGCGATTTTTTTCGTGTTTCCCGTTGCTTCACTCCTTGACAGTGGCCGAGCCGCCGTCATAAGGTTGTCGCGGTGTTACGGCACGCGCGCGCACGTGTGTGTGTGTGTGTGTGTGTGTGTGCGTGTGTGGGCGTGCACTCCCACGGGTGTCGCGTGGTCCGGGACACACGACACCTCTACTCGCGGCGCCCGGCCCGCGTCCTACCAGTGTACCACCATAGCGGCCCCATTGGCTCCACCGCGAGTCCGGCGGAGACACCCCTTACCTTTTGTAGGAACCGAAAAAAAAAAATTGTTTAGCACCGAAACGCGCAGAATTTTTTTTCTGTTGGTGTACGGGTGTTGCGCTATTGCGCAGCGGGGTGGCTGATCCGTTTGGCTGTGCCACTGCGTGGTTTGCTCCCCGGAGTGCACCGCTTGCCTGCACTGTTTGCCTGCTTGACTGCGCCGCCGTGCTGCACCGCGACCCTTCGGCCCCGGCCGAGCCATTCCGAACGGTGCCGCGCCGTCTCCCTCGCACACTGGGGGCGCGGCGCGAGGGAGGGAGCGAGAGAGACAGAGCGGACCAGCCCGCACAGGCAGCCGGCCCGGCCCCGGCCCGGCCCCGGCCCGGCCTGGCACAATTAGCTGCATGCACGGAGCCCCACAGACGGCTGCAGACTGCTGCAGACGCCCTCCATCTGCCACGGCCACGCGCCTCCAGGCCGCCAGGCCAGGCCGCCAGGCAACGCACTGCGGGAGCGCTGTGCCACGCAGAGTCTGTGTTGTTGTACCAGCACGGCGCGCAGGAGCGTTGTGCGGCACCGGGATGAAGGGAACACAAGCCACAACACGTGACAAACAAGAAAACTGGTAGAAAAAGATAAGCACTAGTTTTGGCCGCTTATGATTTTCTGGCCCACATGGGGGGAGGTAAATGTGACCCCTTATTCGGTCGCGCCACCGCACTGGAAACGCACAGTGGGCCAGAAGCCGGTGGAGGCGGCCAAAACTCTAGACGCGTTTTGAGCTCCAGAGTCGCTAAATGGGACTCGAACCGAACGTGTGACCCCACCAATCGATTCCTCGTTCGGAGAGCAATCCATTGGTGGGGTCACACGTTCGGTTCGAGTCCCATTTAGCGACTCTGGAGCTCAAAACGCGTCTAGAGTTTTGGCCGCCTCCACCGGCTTCTGGCCCACTGTGAAACGCCCCTAACGAACGTCCAGCCGATCGGGCGTCCGAGGCAGCGCACGGCAGCGCGCGCCGCCGGGGCGGGGTGAATTAGAAGTCACGGTTTGGCCGGGCACGGCGGATCGGGGCGTGACCTGCGGGATAGACAAAGACAGCGAGAGTGGTGCTCCAATTGGCGGACGAAAGCGTGCCGAACGCATGCATGCTGTGCCGAGGCTAGGCGCGGCGCGCGCGCGCACTTGCACACACACACACACACACACACACACACACACACACAAGCACTCTCACCGCGGCGGTACTCTGAAAGCGTTGTACGTAAGGCGGGTGTCCGTGATCGAAGCAGCGGGGAGATGAAGAGAAGAAAAAAAAAAAACAAGTGCAATTACTGGTTGCGGCTTGGAGAATTATCGAGGCACAAATTGAAGGTTAATGGAAGGCGGAGGCCGCAGGGCTGCCAACGCGCCAACGCGACGCACACTGCAGTCCGCCGCAGTCCGTGGCCCCACAGCGCCTGCCGTTTTTCACTGCCAGATTTAATTTTATCATTATATATCGCGCACGGGACGCACGCGCGTTTCAGAAACGGTTATTCCGCAACGCGGCGTGCTTACCGGTCGAGTTTTACGATTGGCCACGCCGCAATAATTATCATCAGCGTTTCCCCCTCGTGAAAATGACATTTTGGGGAGGGCGGCGGTCCAAACGACGGTTTTACAGTGGACAAAACATGACCAGCGGCGGCACACCGACACCGACTCATATTTTTTTTTGTAACAAGTTTAATTGACGTGATACTCAAACTTAGCAAAGAAAAATAGACACATTCAAGCTTGTTAAGAACACGTAAAAGCGTTAATTAAACGCGGAGTAAAAGGCGACAGCAGCCATGGGGCGTTCTGAAGGCTCTCCCCGATTTCGGAGGACCACACTCCGGCTGAGCGTCCAGTGGCGAGGCTTCTCAAACGAGCGTGATCCGATGGAAAGTGATAAGTTGAAGGCGAACGATGAAAGGTCCTGCTGCGCGTGTACACTCTAAATGTAGGGTGCCCAGTAACTGGGCGCCTTTGTCGCCTGCCCCACTTTTTAGGGCGCCAAATGTCGCCCAGTTTCTGGGCACCTTTGTCGCCTAGTCTTGGGTTGGACAAACCATAAGGAACCTGCCTTCACCCATGGCTCAGCAGCGACTAAGGTGCCAAAGGTGCCCAGAATCTGGGCACCTTAGTCGCCCAGGAACTAGACACCTGTGCATGCTCTGCCATGGGAGAGGGCCGGTTACTGCATGATTAGTCCACCCCGAGACTGGGCGACAAAGGTGCCCAGAAACTGGGCGACATTTGGCACCCTAAAAAGTGGGGCGGGCGACAAAGGCACCCAGTTACTGGGCACCCTACATTTAGAGTGTAGCCGACCGGTGTAGCCCTTCCAGCCCGTCTCCGCTTGGCGGTGCTCTAAGCGTCGTTAGCACCGTCGCTCCGGAACCAAGCGGCGACACAGTGTTACTAAGTGGCGCTCCGGGCTGCGTGCGTGGAGTCCACCGCGGGGCGGGGCGGGGCGGGGCGGGGCGGGGCGGGGCGGGGTGGGGTGGGGGGAACGCCTTTCTTGTCCGGCGACCTTGCCGCCAGAGGTCCTCCTCGGCGGCAAGAAAAACAACACCAGTGACACGTCCACGCCGTCCACGCCGGCCAACCCTAATTGTAAAATGATGGCTTTACGAAAAAGCGGCAACCGATGATCCCCTCGGCCTCTCGGCCTCCGTGAAGGGCCTGCCGGACGACCTTGCCGTCGTGCCGCGCGCTCGCCCGCCGTCGCTCAAGAATTACCAACGGGCGAAAAATAAAACACAGTTTCGGTGTCGCTCTGATAGGAGCGGTCTGGCTTTCCGACGTGAGCCTCACAACGGACGATCGGAACACCAAACCATAACCAGTGGAAGTCGTTCGCGAAGCCAAGGGACACTGCGGGGTCACACTGGACTTACTGACTCGAGGAGCCTGACACCACAGTGGGCCCACGCCCCGGGTCAATCCGTTTTTTGCGTGGTGTCGCGAGCAGAGAAGCATCGTGGCCGAAACTCTGCTGGAGGGGCCGTCCCGAAGCGCCGAGAGCGACGGGCTAGCTGGTCGCGAGGAACGTTCCAAAAACAAAACAGAATCGGGAGATTCGAACCAAGCCACTGCTTGATTCGGGCCGGTCCCCGCTTCGGTCCCCCCGGCCGCGTGGGCGCCGACACGGGCCAGCGCCAAAACCACGCGGGCTCCCATTTTTGTTTTTATGAAATAGTGTCCGCGGGTCCCATTTAAAAAAAAAATGAAATAGTGTTCGCGATAACTCGCCCCTTCTTTCATCATATCTCTTCGTTTTGGAGCGGCGCCAAGGTTCGCGTGCGAGGCAGACAGGGACACGACGTAAGTGTCCCGCCGCTTCTCCAGGACCGGGACACTCGTAAATCCTTCCGCTCCAGTGGCTCCAGCCCTGGCTCGCTGGAAAACTTTCCAGGTGCCCCCCCCCCTCTGCAGGTCACCTTATCAGACTCCTGGATTGGAAGCGAGCCGTGGAATAAGTAGAGAGTACCGCCGCATGTTTACACGACGACCGCGACACTGGTTGTGGGAATGGCACCCAGTTGCCTGGGCCCTGGGGTCAGCGACGCCGACATGCCGGCCGGGAGAGAGGGGGGGGGGGAGTGGCGGTGTGCGAACTCCTTGTGGCGCCCCAGGGAAAGTGATACCACCGGGCATTGTGGCCAGAGGAGCATACCACTGGCTCTTCGGCCTGCCTGCCTGCCTGCCTGCCTGCCTGCCTGCCCGTCCGACTGTCTGTCTGGTTGTCTCGCAGACACACACACGCACGAATTCGTTTCTCACAAGTTGCGTCAAGCCATTCATTGGGTGACTTCACATTCACACGCACAATTTAATCGTGGCGCATCATCTCCCAACCTCACAGAGGACAGTAACCAACACACTGTGTGCGTCTGTGTGTGTGTTCGTCTGCGTGTCTTTGTGTGAGTGTGTCTGTTTGTCGTGTCGCGTGCATGTTTATTGTGGAGCGGCCGCGAGAATGCAATGGTAGGAGCGCAGCCCAAGTTCGTGGACTCGAACTGGTCTATTTTCGAAATAAAGGCAAAACAACAAAGAACTCCAAAATTCATTAAAAATAATTAAAAACTACAGAAAAGTTTCAATAGAACAATACGACGCTTTTTTTGTCATTAAAAAAAATATCGGCCGCGAGATTTAGAGTGTGGTTGCTCCGCGTGCAGGGCGTTCCGGGTTACTGTGCGCGTTGCCTCACGCACGCACACTGTGCACCACGCACGACAGGCGTCCGCCACTATAAGGGGAAAAGCATGAGAGAAACGCGCGCTGACAATATGGAGCGTGCCGGTATGGCGAGGACGGGACACCCTCCTCGTTCTCACAAGAAGAAGAAGAAGAAGAAGAAGAAGAAGAAGAAGAAGAAGAAGAAGAGGAAGAAGAAGAAGAAGAAGAAGAGAAGAAGAAGAAGAAGAAGAAGAAGAAGAAAGAAGAAGAACCGCCCCTTTTTCACCTGACCGGCCACTTCGGCAATCAGTCCCCGCGGCGTCGCGTTTTGCTGCGGAGTGTGGTTTGCTCACCTGCGAACACACACAAAAGACACGGACAATTAGGAGAGAGTGAGAGAGAGAACGGCAACACAGGGCGGGCTGCAGCTTACACAGAGCCACTTGGTCGCGTATTTGCATCCCAAAAGCTCAAGCCTGCGCCTTCGTTATGCTGCGCGTGCGCCGTTTTGTGCGACCCCGCTCCCGTGTGTGTGCGTGTGTAGGTGTGTGTGTGCAGGTGCGAGTGTGCGTGTGAGCAGCCGCGGGCCGCGCACCTCTCAAATGAATGAAATGACTTTCCCCCGATCTCCTCCCAGGAACAAGCAGCTTCCCCCCCTCCCTCTTCCTCCTTCCGGAGCTGGCTGCCGGAGTCCAGAGTCCGGAGCAATGATGCCGGAAAGTGAAAGGGAAGCAAACCGGTTAGGCTGCACGGCGCGGCCGCGCTGCCCGGCGGGTTGCCTACGCGCGCCTCCACGGGCGCTGCCAGCCAGCGCCGTGCACCGGAGTGCTGCGGGATGGCCTACCCGCTCATCCACAGGCGCTGAGGGGCGGGTAGGCCACCGACTGGCACCGGAGTGCTGCGGGATGGCCTACCCGCTCATCCACAGGCGCTTAGGGGTCGGCAGCACTGCGAGGACCCGCCGGCGGGGGCGGCCCCAGAGAGGACCATGGCGGGCCATGGCGGGAAGGCCGAGCTGGCAGCCACTTGACAGGCGGGGCACGTGATGCGGCCAGGCAGGCAGGCAGCCAGCCCGCCTGCCGCTCCTCGGCCGATCATGCCGCGCGCTAAGTGTGCTGACCTCGCTGGCCCCAATAACGAGGCGCCGTAGTACACTGGTACACTGGTGCGCTGCTACACTGGTACAGTACAACGCAGTGCCGCCTCGGAGCGGCGTAGCGGCGTCCTCTCCAGCGCGGCGCCGTTGTCCGAAAATATTGCCGACTTAAATAAACTGCAGCATCAGCCGGCCTAGCGGGGCGGACGGCGAGTCGATGGTGCGGCGGACAAAGGAATGCTGCGCGGTGCTGGCGTGCGAGTGAGTGAGTGAGTGAGTGAGTGAGTGAGTGAGTGAGTGAGTGAGTGAGTGAGTGAGTGAGTGAGTGAGTGAGTGAGCGAGTGAGTGAGTGAGTGAGTGAGTGAGTGAGTGAGTGAGTGAGTGAGTGAGTGAGTGAGTTAGTGAGTGAGTGAGTGAGTGAGTGAGTGAGTGAGTGAGTGAGTGAGTGAGTGAGTGAGTGAGAGTGAGTGAGCGAGGGAGTGAGTGAGCGATAGCTGAACCTCGACGCCGCCAAGGTGCCAACCAGATCACGACCGGGCCCGGCGGGCCATGCAGGGGCGAGGCCACGGCGCACGCACGCCCGCTATCTCCTCGATCCGATCAACGACCTGGACCTTTCCAGCCGCCACAGCCAGACGACATTTCCCCCAATTTTCTTTCCCAAGTAACCAACACCAAAGTCCCGCGCCCCGCGAAGTGTCGGCGAGAAGTGTCAGCGGTTTCTGGCATCACCGCACCTCGGATTCCCAACTGAGGTTCCCAGCTCACGTCCCGCAGTGCTTTCCAGAGCCGCGGTGGCCGAGCCCGCCGAGCCCCGCCGAGCCCCGAATCCAGAGGACGGGGTTACTTCACACGCCGAGCCGCACCGCGCGCAGAGCTCCGCCAGTGTGGAGAAGGTGATCAGTTCCCTTGCCTGCTATTGGGGGCGAGGCCAGCCCGGCCAGCCCGGCCAGTCCGACTCACGGCGCGGCCCGGTCCTACGTGGTCCTGGGTGCACTGGTACACTGGTAGCCAGACGAGTCAGGTGCGCGGGCCGAGCGAGGCGGTAGACAGCAGGCGGGCGGCGCGCAGCCTTCGGGTGCTGGCGATACACGCCGACCGGCGCAGGCAACACAACACGGCGAACCCAATGTTGGTGGAAGCCTTGAACGCGCTTCGCCTTCAACTGGAGCGCGTTCCAGGTTCCAAGCAGGCCGTCCTTTGGGTCCTTTCGGCCAGCCGTCTCGGAGAAAGGCCTCAAGGAACAAACCTCTAGCGTTCTAGCGTCTCAACACGCGCACCAAGTTGCGTTTTGTTTCGATCGGCGGACGCCCACTGGCCGTCTTATTTACAGTGCCGTAATTGTAAACAAGTCGGGACGCGCCTCCCTAAAATACGGCGCTCGTGACGTCCCCCCGCGAGGCGGCCAGTGAAAAGCGTTCCGCGCACCGAGCCGCCGGCACACTGTCTCTCTCGCACGGCACGCCCCACGAGTGCGAGAGAGACAGAAGCGATTCTTCCCTCCGCCTCACTTTTCGCGCTGCAATTAGCGTGGCAGAGGCCGTGGCAGAGGCCGGCAGGCAGAGCAGCGGACAATGAGCGGCCCTTGTCATTTCCAGGAAGGAGCGCCGAGTTACGCCGCGACGCCGCACCCTCTCTCTGTCTCTCTCGCACTCGCGGGGCGGCCCGTACGGTCCGTGGGGTGCGAGGGGGACAGAGCGACTCGCCGGGAAAAACGACAGAAAGCTCAATCACGCGGCGCCGCGGGACAAATCCCGCCGCCAGATACGCGCCGCCTCGGCTCGGCTCGGCGCTTTGAATAGGGCGCGTCGTCGTCGTCGTCGTCCTCGCGGACAATATCTGCTCCAGTTATCGGCGGGGCGTTCAATGCCCAATTACTGAACACGATTAGCACTGCCTTGGCGCGGCTCCGCCGGCACTGCCTCGACGGGGAGCATCGGGGCGGCGGCATGGCGGCGGGGAGGCGCGCCGGCCGCCACAAAGACGGCCGTGAGGGAGGGCCGCCGTCGGCAGCCTCGGCGGGGGGCAAAGCACTGCGTCGAGGACCCCGCCGAGGAAGCTCCGCACTGCACGCGTCTTCAGAAGGGCCCCTGCACTGTATCATCGCGCTCGCCGAATGAAAATAAACTTCAAACCGTCGGCCTCGAAAATAGAGAGAGGGGGTGGGGGGGAAATGCACCGGTGCTCCACTACGGTGCTGTGTCCACAGGGTCCGCAGTGGCGTTGCCAGTGGCGTTGCAAAACGGGCCGAGCGGTGAGTGACGCTTCCATTCAGACCGCTGCACCTCGACCGCCATACCGAACAATGTCGCTCCGTCTCGCTCGCACTCATGGGGCGCGAGGGGGACGGAGCGTCGACTGGCCGTCAGTCCGCGCTGGCCGGCGCCGCGCGGGGCGACAACCCCGACCAGGTAATAACGAATAAAGAAGCAAAACAAACAAAAAAAAAACAGAATAGAATTGAGGGAGAAAATGAGCAAAACCGAATAGAAAGGTGGTCTTGTTGACCTTCTTTACGCGACGCGAAGGTGCGAGAAAATAAAAAAAGAGCGACATTGTGTTTGAGCAGTGTTTCTTTGCGCGGCGGCGTGGCTGAGATCCCGTCACCGCGTGTCTGTGTGTGTAAGCGAGTGTGACTGTGCGTGTGTGTGTGTGTGCGTGCGAGTGTGACTGCGGCGCTTCCAATAAGTTACCACTGCAGCCGCGCCTCGCCTCGCCGCGGGCGTGGTGCCGGCGGTGCCGGCGCTGCCTGCGTGGACCGCCAAAGAGCACGGCTTGGCGGCGTCCTGTCGTGGGAGGTTCCTTGCGCCGGTTCCCAGGTCCACAGGTGCGCAAACCCTGGCAGCGCCCCCCCCCCCCCTCCCCTTTCCACCGATTGGCGGGGCGACCGGACACAAGGACACTTTCCGTGTGCGTTATTCCAGCGCTGTACAGTTCTAATTAGCAGTTGGCCAACTCGTCGGCGGCCTTGTCTTTCTCCCGGAGGCACGCGCCGCGGTGCCCTGCTGCTGCCACCGCCACTACACTAGCGCAGTCACGATCCATTTTCGAACGGCGCGGGTTCGAATCTCGGCGCCGGCCAGCCGGCACGGGGGACGTAAATAAAATCGCAACGACTTGTTCAGTTGGCTGCAGACTGCCAAAGTCTTTATTTTTTTTTTTCGCCCGGCGCAGTAATGTCCACATTGCGGTGTCGCTGCCGCGCTACGCGGTTCGGCCGCCTCGCTGGGCCGTGAAAATCGAACCGCGCTGTTGTCGGCCCGAACGGCCTGCGAAAAGAGGGTGCTGGAGCCAAACGGCTTTGTCCGAGTCCTGGGAAGGTCGAAGAAATCCTCGCAGAAAACGGGCAAAAAGGCGCAGAAACGGCTCGTTTTTCATTCCTCGCACCAATGAGGAACAATAAAGGGCTCGCAGCGAGGCAGGCGAAGCAAGCAAAGCGGCCCCGGAGGGATTATTCAATCCGCAAAAGTGGCCAAGCGCGACGACGACCGTCGCGAGGCGAGGATGTGTCGAAACGGCGAAACCCTGGCGCCGTCGCGATTCCTACTTCTTGACTGACTTGCCGACTTGACGGGCTCGAGGCAGCGACACGCTGGCGCGTACTTCCCCGGACCGAAACTAGGCCGTCATCAGCACCCACCGTGGCGACAGTTTCACACCAAGCCCATGTTTAAAAAAAACAAATACAAATAGGAGATACATGGCAAGAGAGATAAATGACGACTTTGAAGCGAGCTGTTGGAAATTACCTCCGGAGATAACAATCACAATCCTCGTTACGGTAATTTTTTTTTTCATCTTCTTTGTTTACATTCTAATTTTGAGGAGAAATTAAGAGATTTCCTGTGGCAATTAAACGAGCGGACCTTCGCCGGAGCCAGCAGCTTCTGCCGGCGTGTGTTGGCGGCAGTGTGCATAGAGGGACGCCCCCCCCCCCCTGCTCGCGTGCTAGGAGGCGCCCTCCGACGTCCTTCCCCTTTTGCTTATCACAGCCTCAGCCAGGATGGCCGGGATGGCCGGCTACACTGCCACAACCAAGCAGACGGAGACAAAAAAAAAGGCGCCTCGTTCGCGCGGCGTTCGCCTGCATGCGCCGAGCCTCTCCGAGACTCTCTGGGAGGCGACCCGGACGGAAGGTAATGACCTCAGCGCTCGCGGCGGCCGCGTCGCGAACTTGACTTTTGCCGACGATCACAAACACGGCGTGAAAAAAAAAGCGCGCGATTTCTTTGGCGGTTCGCGCCGCCCGCCGCCGCACTCTCGCATCACTTCCTCCGGCCATTCTTCTCCGCAGAGGGGGGGGGGCAGCACGCCGCAGCTGTTTCCGCTGGGAGTCTGCGAGGGAGGGGGGAGGGGGCGCCATCCGGTGTGTGATGCGCCACTACGACGACGGCGGCATCCTTGGGTGCATGGCGCGCACGGCGCCGCGGCCCGGTCCGCCGTGCAGGCCGTGCAGGCCGTCCAGGGTGGCCGTCGGGGTGTGGACCTGACAAAGGAATTGTCCGAGTCGATTACACGACGTGCCCGGCAGGCATGTGTGCCCGCACCGCGCACCGCCAAGGGCGCCCAGGGCAGCGCCACGCCGGGCCGACCGCCCAGCCCCGCGGACCGCGCCGCTGAAGCCGCGCCACTGAAACCGAGAGTCCTCCGCGAGGAGGTGGCCGTCGAGAGTGAGAGTGGCGGGCCGCTCGTCCACGGCGCGGCCACGGCGCGGCCACGCCACTCCGCTTCATCACGTGGGGTGTTGTCCGTCCCGTCCACCGGCCCCATTGTGTCCACGCCCCCGGACCAGTGCGAACCTTGGCGGCGTCGAAGCACGGCCAAGCACGGCCAAGCCGCGCGCGGGCGAGGCGCGAGGCGCGAAGGCACATGTTGTTGTTGTTGTTGTTGTTGTGACTCATTCGCGCAAAATCGCACACTTTTCGTCATCGCGGCACGCGGATGGAGCCGGGCCGGGCGGCGTGGCGGCACGCGTGCCGGTTCACGCCGTCCAGGCCGTCGGGCCGTTCACGCTGGCGCGCAACAAAGCGGCCCGCAGCCTCGCCAGCCTCGCCAGCCTCGATAGCCTTCAGAGACCGAACGGATGGTCGGCGGGCAGTCGGCGGGCAGTTGGCGGGCCGCCGCAGCCGGATCGGAGAGGACGCGGTGGGCCCGACGCCCACGGGCAGCGTAACCGCCCGAAAACAGCAGCACGCCGGACCAGCCCGACAGCTAGACCAATGGGCCATTAAGGCGATTCACGCGCCGCGCCGCGCCGCAGCTGGCGCGAACAATTGAGAGCAAACGGCACACGCTTCAACCGCGGCGCCGGAGAAGTGGGCCGCTGGAAAACACACACGAGGAGCCACTGCACTGCCGGTTCCGCGCGGATGGACGTGATGCGCTGCCGTGCTTCCGTCCGGCGCGGCGCTTCCTCGAGCACCCCGAGCACTGCCTGATGCCTCACACAGTCGCGCCGTCTCTCTCGCACCCCTACGCAACGCCCCGTGAGTGCGAGAGAGACAGAGACCATCCTGAGGCGGCTCGCCCAACGCCGTGCCGCCGTACAGTGGCGCGGCATTCCCCGGCCGAGGCCTCCGCCGCGACTTTCCCTGGCTGAATATTCGAGCGGTCTCGCACCACCCCGGCCACCGAGTCGCACAGTGCACCGATTCCGAACTAGCTCTGTCCCGCTCGCACTCACGGGGCGTCCCGCCTTCCCGCGGGGGTGCATGAGAGGGAGAGAGAGAAAGACAGAGCGCCGTCGGTGCTTCCTTCTCCTTCTCCTTTTCGAAAGCGAAAATGCGCGGCAAACGCGCGCTGCACGGCGTGATTGACTCCCCGGTGGCGTCGCGGGACTTTCTTCGCCGTGTCAAGCGAAGAGTCGTCGCTCTGTCTCTCTCGCACCCATACGCGCCGCGAGTGCGACGGTGCGACACGGAACGACTGACTACTCGGAACGCTGCCGGCGGACGGACCAGGACGGACGCACTGCGCGGTGCGGCGCGGTGTGGCGCGGTGCACTGCAGGCCGTCCGGGATGCGTGGCCGCGCGGCCGTCCATCAGCAGGCACTGCCACGCCATTCCGAGGAATCGCCGCTCTGCCTCTCTCGCACCCCTACGAGACGCCCCATGAGTGCGACAGAGGCAGAGCCTGGCCGAGAATGTCGTCGGCGCGGAGAGAGAAATCACGCGCAATGCCCTTCAACACCCACGCGTCGAGCCTCGCGCCGAGGCGTCCAGGCGACCCCTTCACTCGCAAGGCACGACCGGCGAGCCGACCCGTCGCCGCGTCGCTACCCCGCCAGGGAGACTCCGAACTGCATCCTGCATTCCGGGAGGGGCGGTCTCTTTCTCACACGCGCGGGCGCGAGAGAGACAGACCGGCAGTGTAGGCGCAACGCGGCGTTCGGCGCCCTGATTGGCTAATTGCAGCGCCGCTTACGTCATCCGCCCCGCCACGCGCCACCGCGTCGCAGGGGGACACGGAAACGCACGGGGCGAATCGGGGTAAAAAATCATCGGCTCGCATTTGGAGTGCGACCAAAACCAGAGCGCAACTCCTCCGCCACCGCGAGGCGTCGATCCGCTCGCTCTTCGAGTTCGATTTCGACTTCCGCGCCGACGGCCGAAGCAGAGCCGCAGTGTTAGCAGTGGCTCTAACAAGGCGGCGGGCCGAAAACAGCGGCACTGTAACTGCCGCTCATAAACGTGCACGACGAGAAAAAGAGGCGGCGGTGGGGGAAGAAGGTGGACGAGTGCGACGAGAATCAGGAATTACCGCCACCGTGCGAGGGAGCGGTAGCGGCGTCCGTCCCGAGAGAAAGGAAACGCACAGTGGGCCAGAAGGCCGGTGGAGACGGCCGAAACTCTAGACGCGTTTTGAGCTCCAGAGTCGCTAAATGGGACTCGAATCGAACGTGTGACCCCACCAATGGACTCCTCGTTCGGAGAGCAATCCATTGATGGGGTTACACGTTCGGTTCGAGTCCCATTTAGCGACTCTGGAGTTCAAAACGCGTCTAGCGTTTTGGCCGCCTGCGCCGGTCTTGTGGCAAATCCACTGTGCTGCGGGCTGCGGGTCGGCGCGCCCCGCCCCTGCGTCCACGTCTTGACGCCCGTGGCGGATTAGTACTGGTTTGGGTTGGGCCAACAGGTTGGTGTCGCTGGGCTGCCGGCAGCGCCAGGTCTTGGGGGCCTCTCGTCCCGGCGCGTCGCGTCGCGGCCCGAGGTGGTGAAGTAACGCCGCGCCGCGCCGCGCCCGGCCGGTAGCCACAATGGCCCATGCAGCGTGGCCGTGCCGCCGCCATGCCGCCCATGCACGCTGAGTCACTCATTGTCGTCAGATGGGCCCAGCCCGATACGCGGCACCGCGGCCCGTTGTCACCCCGCCGTGTTTGGCCCGCCTGGCGGATAAGCGCACAAGCAGCCATAGTGGTTTTCGAGAACAATGTCGGCCCGCTCGGTGCGCGAGGGGTTGGCGATCGCATCAAAAAAACTGCCGCCGTGAATCTTTTCGACGACCCGACGCACAGTTGAGGGTGGGGTGGGCGTTGCAAATCTAATCCGCCAGGTGTGGCGACACTGCCCGAGAGGGTGTGAGAACAGCAACCGGTCGGAAATCCAAACACTGTTCAAAACGGGCCGCCACGACACGCTTTGTGCAGTGGCGCTGCCAGTGGAGTGGTAGTTTCCCAGTGGAGGCGCAGGCAGGATAACGCGATGGGCGTTGCGGCGTGGCGTGGCGCATTGAAAAGACGACGTATGCGACGGCGGCAGTTTATTCCTCGGCTCTCATTTACACAATTGGGCCCTCTGTCATGCGGCTGCGGCGCGGCCCTTGACGGGGCCCTTGACGGGGCCGTGGGCCCTGCGCCCTGCAGCGCTCTCCCTCGCACTCGTGGGACGCCCCGCAGGGCTGCGAGAGAAAGACAGAGACAGAGGAACCCGTTCTCCTTGTTGGCGCCGCCACCGCGGGGCCCTCGCCGCCGGTCCTCGCCGCCGGTCCTCAGCGATGCGGCCGTCCCGGACGACGACGCGGGCACGTTAATTTGAGAGCCGAAAACGCCGCCGAGCCGTGAATTCATTACGACACTGTAATGATGACTGCAGTGGAGTGTCACGCCGCGTCACGAGGAGACGCGCCGCCAAAACGCGCGCCTAATATTCCAGAAGGCTGTGGAAGCGGCGGGGCGGCGGGGAGCAGCAGGGCGTCGTCCTTGGGCGGGGAGGAAATTCTGGGACGCACACACACACACACACGGGTGTGCCCACGACGCGTTTGATAACCATGCACGGACGGCGGGCAGGCTCTGCAGGAAGCGACGCACCAGGCTGGCCAAGGCCCCGTGCAGCCGGCCCAGCCCGATGTGCCGAAGACGCCGTGGTCGTGGAGCTGCCGTGCCCCAAGCACCCGCCCAGTCCGCCCAGCCCAGCCCGCCGAGCCCCTTGTCACTGGACCAATAATTAAAAAGTAGTGACGGCGGCTGATCATGCATGCCTGCCTGCCCGCCTGGCTGTTGCGTAAGAAAGGGGATGAGCGTGCCGAGTCAGCCAGGCAGGCAGGCACTTTCCCGTCAATACCTCCTTACTGCTACTAGGACTGCATCGAGGAGGCGAAGCGAGCCATCCGTCTCTCGGCAGCCGGCGCGGCCCGGCGCAGCCAGCAGACTGAGAGTCGTTTTCGTCGCTCTGTCTCCCTCGCACTCATCGCGCACTGGATTGAGAGAGACACGGCGGCGAAAACGACTCTCAGTCTGCAGCACAGCCATGGCTGCGCGCTGCGCCGCGCCCCGCTCGGTGGAATGCCTCAGTGCCGGCGGCTGGAGGCGGCCGGCGGTGCGCTACAGGCGCCACCATTCAAAAGGAAGATCCTTACAAATTACTCCACCGGGTACACTGCCGGAGAAAAACGCACGATGAGACCAAATCGAATGGAATCAAGTTGGTCCAGTCTGCTTCTGAGCTCAAAAAGATCAAACGTTGCGACGCCACTGAATCCAAACTAGCTGTGGTTAAGGCGTTCCCGAGGCGGGGCACAAAAGGGTAGGGTCTTAGGAGGAGCACTAAGGCGTTGAGGGCACAGTCAGAGCGCAGTACTCGACAGCAGCTTGTGAAATCTCCCAAGTGTTTTAGACTGTCTCTCTCGCGTCTCCACCTGCTGCCTCCCCTTCTTGCCCCCGCAAGGTGCGTCGCAAGCCCCGGCAGACATCCCCGCCAGCCCACCGGCCGGTGCGTCGCTCTGTCTCTCTCGCACCCCGACGCAGAGCCCCACGAGTGCGACAGAGACAGAGCGACGAGACGACTCTTCCGAATCATCGCTCGGCAGCAAAAAGCAGTATCATCGCCGCGCTGTGCGGCGCGGTGCGGCGCGGTGCCTCTTGAAAAAGCGAGACATGCTGCGGCGACTTAATCTCGCCCGTATCGCACCTGCAGAGATGCCGAACGCCGTGCTTTCGTCGCTCCGTCTCCGTCGCACTCACGGGGGGGGGCCCGTTGGGGCGCGAGAGAGACAGCGCGACGAGTCAGCCCGGCCGGTAGAAGAGCAGCGTTTTTTAAGCGCCCTATCTGTCCGGCCGTGCCCTGGCCCTGGCCTGCCCCGCGGCCACAACGCCGTGCGTCGGTTTTTGGTTTCAAACGGCAGCATAAATCATCCAGCAGTCTCAATCAGGACGCGCCAGTGGCGTAGCCGCGTAGCCAGACCGGCGCTCTCTCTCGCACTCAAGGAGTGTGCCGTAGGCGTGCGAGAGAGACAGAGCGCCGCTTGCAACTGCAACCCTTTAGCTGCGCCACTGCAGCTCTTCTGCCGGCCGAGGAAAGTGCCTGGACATCCCGGTAGTGCAGGCAGGCCAGGCCGGCAGGCCGGTGCACTGTGTGACAAGTGTGGCGACGGACGCTGCAGCGCGCTGGCCTGGTGCCCGCTGTGAAAGTCCTTCCAGTAGTGCCAACCTGTCCAGTCGCGGTGCATCGCCGTAGAAGGACGTGGTGGCCTGCCTGGCCTGGCTGCCTGGGACTGGACTGGCGCGGGGTTGTCGCGCGATTCCCGCCCAGAAATACTTCCGTCATCGAGCCGACCAGGCAGGCGGGCGGCGCACAGTGGGCCAGAAGACCGGCGCAGGCGGCCGAAACTCTACGCGCGTTTTGAACTCCAGAGTCACTGAACAGGACTCGAACGGAACGTGTGACCCCACCAATGGATTCCTCGTTCGGAGAGCAATCCATTGGTGGGGTCACACGTTCTGTTCGAGTCCCATTTAGCGACTCTGGAGCTCAGAACGTGTCTGGCCGCCTGCGCCGGTCTTCTGGCCCACCGTGCGGCGGAGGGCGGATTGGGCCGATTGGGCTGGTTTTCTGTGCGAGCGGCTCTAGGCGCTTGGCGCCGCTGGGCGCGCTGTTAGCATGGTTAGCCGAACCGAACCGGTCCGCAGAGCCGCCAACCCAACAGCCTCCCTCATTAACGAGTCATCGCGTCACGCACGACGGCGTTGTGTTGGCAACACGCGTGTTATGCCAGGGAGTGAAAATGAAAGCAATCCCCTTGCTCGCGACTTCGCGTGCGCCGCGGCGCCCTACCGTCTGCAGTGCGGGGTTCGAATACCGAAAGGGAGTCGTCGGCACAGAAAAGCGATTTTCCGCCAGGGGTCCCGCCTTGCCTCCTTTGAAAGGCGCATTCCCAGAGCCAACCTGGAACACAAAACTCTGGGCACGTCCGAAGCCACCTTCCCCCTTTTCTTTCCTTCTTTCACACAAAAATCTCATTTAACGAACGTTAATGAAAGCAGATGATCCATCGCGTTTCACAAATGCTGTGATAGCCGAGAGGTTAGAGACGTGGATCGATTACCGCAGGCGGGCGTTCGAATACCAGCGTCACATACGTTTTTTCGACTTACTATCCTAAGGGGGGTGGTTCGAGGCCATCCGAGCGGAGCCCTGTGCAACAGACCCCATGCCGGAGGTTCGACTCCTAACAAATATTTCCATTTAATTTTACTGCCTCACCCAGTGCGGTTGAAACCCGTGAAAGTGAGCCCACTCCGTGCATGGGACGTGGTGGCCCAGGGAGTAGAGGCGTCGGTTCCCAATGCTGGTATCGGCGGTTCGACTCCCCCAACTTCTTGCGAAATTTTGACCGGGTCGGTCGAGTCCTGTTGCGTCAAGAACCCACCTCACGCCGGTCTCCTCATCATGGGCCGTGGTAGCCGAGAGCGTAAAGTCGTGTGATCCCGATGGCG
Source organism: Thrips palmi (assembly GCF_012932325.1). NCBI lineage: Eukaryota > Metazoa > Arthropoda > Insecta > Thysanoptera > Thripidae > Thrips > Thrips palmi. The sequence continues at coordinate 7,866,003 of NW_023144628.1, forward strand.
GGGGCCGGGGATCGAATCCCATCATTTCATTACATTTTTCGACCGCCTTCCCCCCTGCAACTCAAACCCCTCGTCCAACACTCGGGCCCGACGTACAAGCGTGATAGCGTAGTGGTCAGAGTCACATTCACCTGGCCACTCCGCTGTGGGTGTCTAAAAAACAATCCGCTTCGGCGGGTTGGCCTCGGCACTGGAGCGATGGAGTATTTGATCCCTCAAACCAGACCATCCGGTGTGTGGTTGCGGGTGGTGCCTCCTTTACTCGTCGGGGAGGCGATGATAAGTCCTTTGAAGCTGGCCTAAAACGCTGTATGTTCGGGACGGGAGCGCCGGACAGTGGGGGGACCATGGGGTACACAACCACCCTACAAAACAAGAAGCCCCACCAAAACCCCCTCTGTCTGAGTCTCTCTCTGTCTCTCTGTCGTCTCACTCTACGTCCCGCCCCTCAAAGAGCTTCGTACTGGGGGCTCTCACCCAGCTGCCTGAGCTTTGGGGTCCTACTGGGTCCCCCGGCGAACGCTTGGGTCGCTGACGGGATTAACCCCAGGTACCTGATAGCACCGGTTCCCATCCCGAACACCGAAGTAAAGCAGGAGGCCTCCCCATTAAGACTGGGGAGGGGGTGTAGAGTTCAAAATTTTTTTTCTTTTCCCTTTCAAATTTCTCAGTCAATACTCGTTCGGTTTCCTTATACGGGGTAGTATGCGGGCTCATTCCAAAGATAGTAATTAAAATTGTGTATGAAACAAAATATATAGACCCGAGCGAGGTGGCCGGTGTTGGTACTTTGGTACTAGCCGTGCCGAGCTGTGGCCTGCACCGCCCGCCGCCGAGCCCGAGCTGGCCCGAGTGCCCCGGGCCGGGCCGAATCGGGAGGCATTGTTGCGCGATATTCCGCGCCGTGGCAGGCGGGGAGGGATTGTCAATGTTGCGCGCAGGCCGTGGCAGGAGTAAATCTTTCATCACGTTGTTTCCTCCCTTGTTTATAGCTTGATAGACCTCCCCATTGACGCGAATCCAAGACATGATAGTGCCGAACGTGCCTAAAGAGTCTCAAGGAATGTTTGCTGGTAGTTTTTTTTCTGTCTGCCTTGGGGAGCAAAGGGTGCAGTGCCAGGCGCCGAACAGGGTTAAGTGCCGATCGGGCGATTGCCTTACGGATTCATTGCACGCCCCGATGCATTGCAATGGGGGCAGGATCACGCCAAGGCTGTCGTCCGGACAAGACTGCTGCCGACCAACCTCCAGCCGATCCGAGGCAGATCCCCCGCGACAGCGGCGTGCAGCCCTGCAGCGCTACCAACCTGCAACACCGAAAAAAAGAAACAAGTTAGGGAAGGAAAGCAATCACACACACACCACACACACACACACACACACACACACACACACACACACACACACACACACACACGACACCAACACGCTGACGCGCGACGACACGCCGCGGAGTTCGCCAGATCGCGATTCGACTGTCCGTCGCTACGGAAACGAGGCGGCGACGCGGCGACGCCACGCGGCGTTTAATCCTTCGATTTGCAATTTAATCTACGCGCCGACGGGCCGGACAGACCGCGCAGCCAGCCTGGCGGTCGCCAGTGGCAGTGTGGCCGGGGCGCGGGGTGTGCGGCGCATCTGCATTGCAAACCGAGCGCGCCACTCACATTTCTTCGAAATCGAAAATGAATTGCCGCGGACTGCCGGGGCGCGCGATGAGCGCCGCGGACGCGTCGACGGGGGGAACGCACCGCAGAGTGATTTACGGTGGACGCGGCATCGCGAGAGAGAGAGAGAGAGAGAGAGAGAGGGAGAGAGAGAGAGAGAGAGAGAGAGAGAGAGGGGGGGGGCTAGGTATACGTGGCCGTCGCAAAAGCAGCAGGGCAAAGTGCATGGCTGGCGGACACAATGCACACGTGTGCTCGACAGCGACAAGGGCGGCAGGGCGGCGGCAGGGCGGCCGGAGTAAGGAACACGAGCTGGGGATAGAGCCGTATCCTTGTCCGGTATGATGTCCTGGCAGGAGAATGGCCCGGTGGACAGCCCTTCCCCTCCAGACACACTTTTACTTTCTGCCGACGGTCGCCGCGGTCGCCCCGCGCACGGCCAGACGACGCGCCGCCCTGGCTGGCTGGGGGTTCGCGTCCAGACGGCCAGCCTGCTGCAGTCTCGCCCCGTCTCCCTCGCACCCCCGCGGCGTCGCGTAGGAGTGCGAGTGAGACAGAGCGTTCGTCCTTGGCGCAGCCTCCCTATTATTCCTCATCAATATTCATATCGATGCCGTATTCAGAGCAATAATACCAGCCCCCCCCCCCCGGTCCGCCTCCGCCGGCGACTCGTTTGTGTTATCTGCCTCCTTCTTTTGCAGACGGCGCGGTTCAAAAGGCCTAAGTGCAGCGCGATCCGCTTGTGGGCGGCGCGGCGGCGCGTCGATCGCCCTGGGGGGCGGCAGGCGGCAGCAGAGCGGTTCCGAAGAGTCGTCGATGCGTCGCTCCGTCTCCGTCCCACCCATGCGGCTCGCCGTGAAGGTGCGAGGGAGGCGGAGCGACCGCCAGGCAGGCCGAGGCAGGCCGAGGCAGGCCGAGGGCGGCGGACGTGCCGCCATAAATTGGCCGCGTCGGATCATTCGCATAGGCAGCGGGGAGCATACACTCCAAATCCAGGGTGTCTAGAAACTATACGCCTTAGGCGTATACTACAGAAATGGAACTGCCTTAAGGCGCTTTGATTCTACACGCCAAAGGCGTATACCCCATTGAGCACCTTTTGCAGATAGAAGTTAGCATGTGAACACCATTGGTCGAAGTAAAGGTGCGTGCATTGTACACACCCTGGATCATAGGCACTGAGCTCAACAGGACTCTAGGTGCGTTGAATGCAAACACCGCCCTTGGCCGAGGCCATGCCTACCGAGGCCTTAAAGGGTGTTTACATTCTACTCACCTAGAGTCCTATTGAGCTCAGTGCCTATGATCCAGGGTGTGTACAACGCACGCACCTTTCCTTCGACCAATGGTGCTCACATGCTAACTTCTATCTGCAAAAGGTGCTCAATGGGGTATACGCCTTTGGCGTGTAGAATCAAGGCGCCTTAAGGCAGTTCCATTTCTGTGGCATACGCCTAAGGCGTATAGTTTCTAGACACCCTGGATTTGGAGTGTAGCCGCGTCGGTCACGTGACGTGGAGGAGCCAGCCGTCACGGACTGCTGTTTTCATGTTTCAAGTTTTGCTTTTTGAGTAATAAGAGACTGGGTGGCCAACCCCTGCGGGCTTGCAATGACTTGGCGGGGCGTGGGGCGTGGTGGGGCGTGCGTGAGCCGCGCGAGCAGCGTGCCCATTGAACCGCCATAGTTTTGTTTCGCCGCGCGCTTCCCCATCATCAAGAACCTCATCGTCGACCTCATTACCTCCGTCATCCATCACCATTTCGAATCGGCGCAGCGGCCGCTCTCCTAGCGCCGCCGCCGCGTCCAAATTCAATTTTAAATTTCATTAACGTTACTTTTTAAACTTTATTTTTTTTTTTGCCAATTTTTTTTGTGCAGGGGCTGCTTCACCCTCTCGATGCCCCGCCACTGCCACAAGGCCTCAAGATAAGCGTGGCGGAGTGGTTGTAGTTGGGCAGATCGTCGCCGCGCTGCCGCGCCTCCACCCGGGGCGACGGGGAGCACAGTGCTACCGTCGTCGCACCGGCCGGCCGGCGTGGCGTGGCGCGGCGCGGCTGGCGCCCTGGGTGCGAGAGAGACGCGTCGGCGTGCGATCGCGATGCGACGCCGCCGCTGATTTATGACGGTCCTAAGTGTGCATCGGCCGGGCCGGGCCGGCATGTTACACCGCGCCAACGCATTGAATTAGCGAGCGGGCGAAACGGCCGACCAACAAAAACAGCAACATCAACAAACAAAAATAATAAAAATGAGTGCAGCAGGTGTGCACCGACTTGGAAGCTCGAAGGCGCGGACATTTCAATACATCGCCGAAAACAAGAGCGCGACAAGAAGGCGCGGGCATCGGCGTGCATTTTTGGCGCATGTTCCGGCCGGAGAGTTATGTGAAGTGGAGTCCATACACCAGGCGGGACAACCCAGCCACCCACCCCAGCCGGCCCGGCCAGCCCGGTCGGCCATTACTTTGCTTTTCGTTTCGACTCCGTTCCCGGCACTCATGCATATTTCGCGTGCACGCGTAACTCCGATTCCAGGGATCGTCGGCCTGCCTAGGCCGCCGCGCGCCCACGTCTGGCGCTGGCGCAGCCTGGCCCCACCACGACTCGTTCTTTCAAAAACACTTTTCGTTTCAAAACTGTTGCGGATTTTGTTTCCGAAGCAGTGCGAAACACGTCGCGATAAAAAAGATTTTCCGCGTTACTGCGGGATGCGTTCGCGCGCACCGGACGTGCCTCGCCGTCAGCTGGGACGCGACGCCCCCCGATTCAGCGGCGTGCTCGACGAAGGTCAAGACCAGGCGGCAGGCGGGCGGGCGTAGGTGTAGGGACGAACGCGGCGACCCTCCGTACCGTAGGCCGTCGGCACCGTCGGCACCGTCCGCGCCGTCGGCCGCCTCGGCGTGGGCGGGGCGCGCGGGGGACGCGGCGCGGCGGCATCAAGCGGCAGCGCGGTGCAGCGGTGTCGTTGTCGGCGAGGTTATGGCTTGCCCGGCCCGGCCCTGCCTGCCCCTCATACCCACGAGGCTCATTGGCAGTCCGTCACCTTTGAGTGGCGACGATGAGGCTCAGGCAGTGGGTGTCGGGGCGCGGCGGGGCGGGGCGGACACACCCAGGGTGTCCCACCAACACCCCCGCGAGGCCCCACCCCGCCCCGCCGACCAACGAGATTAATTTCTGATTGGAGCTTCTGTCTTGGAGCGCATGTGCAAATGCCGACGAGATGGATTTGCTAGGCGCGGCAGGGCGACGCAGGGCGACGCAGCGCCGCCAGGTGGGAGGGCGAAGGCGAAGCCGCGAACCGCCACGGCGCCATTATGCAAATGCGAGTCACTTACTGCACTTGGTCGCTAATCGCTGGCAGTGCGGGGCACATAAACAGCCATAAGGCGGAGTGGACGCGCGCTTCGGATAAGCGATCCGGACACACAATATTTCCGACATTTTTTTCCTTGCCCTCGCCTTGCCTCGCACCGGCCGGCCACGACTCACGGCGACGCGGCGCTGCGCGGAGATTCGGTGCACGTCGAGGGCAGCTAGAGCGCGGCCACGCGGCGCGCGAGCAGAGCGCGCAGCGCCACTGCCTTCCGCCACGAGAAAGCATCCATGCTGGCGATGCTGCTGCTGCAGTCGACAAATCGCGGCCCGCGAATCGCTCTCTCTCTCTCTCTCGCTCTCATTGGACGCGAGAGAGAGAGAGAGAGAGAGAGAGAGAGAGAGAGAGAGAGAGAGAGAGAGAGAGAGGCCCGCTGTCGGCGGCGGCGCCAACCTGGGCCGCGATTTGTTTTCGAAAGAAACAGGAACACGACGTCGATCGGCTTCGCTTCATCGGCCGTCACTCGCGGAAGCGCGCGCCACGTCGCCGCGCCTCAAATGAACAATGCCTCGCGCGCGACTGGCGAGGCTGTCGCTGTCGGCGGCGTCGCTTTCGGCCACCTTCGGCCACCTTCGGCCACCTTCGGCCACCTTCGGCCACCTGCGGCCACCTTCGGCCCCTTCGGCCACCTTCGGCCACCTTCGGCCACCTTCGGCCACCTTCGGCCACCTTCGGCCACCTTCGGCCCCCTTCGGCCACCTTCGGCCACCTTCGGCCACCTTCGGCCACCTTCGGCCGCCTTCGGGCCGAAGTGCGTCGCGTCCTCGGTCCTCGTCCACCCGGACCAGCTCGCAGCAGTCCCAGTTCCTGGTGGGCAAATCCTAGCGTAATCACGCGGGCATTGTGTTCCTTCCGTCGTGGGCGGGGCGGGGCGGGGTGGGGCTGCCGTAGGCTCGGCCGTAGGCCGCCAGGGTCGCCAACTGCACCCGAAAGTTCATCGCCCCGCAAAGAAAATGACATTTGAACGAAAACAAAAACCAACGACATGTGGAGGTGGCACGCCGTTGTGACCACCCAGTCGGTGCAAAACAATTATTGTCAAGTTGTTCAATTCTGTTCCTGCAGGGATGACGTCACGGCGTCCTGGCGGCACGCCTGGCCAGGCGTGGGCATCGCGACGCGCCCCGCGGGCGGCGGAAACGGCGGAAATGCACACAGCACTGCAAGCACCTCGCGCACCTTCCGCATATCGACTACTCATCATGGGTGCCTCGGCGCCTCCACGCCCCCGGGCGGAGTGCGAGAGAGAGAGTGCGGTCCTAGCGTGAGTGCGAGTGAGAGAGAGAGAATGGGCCATGAGAGAAAGACAGTCGCGTTTTGCATAAGGATAGGCGCGCTGCTTTCTTGTCACACATTCCGCTATTGCCGCGTTTCCGTACTCCTGGAGGCGTAGTTATAGACCGCGTGGTGTTCGACATACATCGTGTGCTTGTGAGTGTGTGTGCGTGTGGGCGCTGCGTACGGCACGGACCACACATACCGAAGCACAACACATGGCTGCAGCTCCGGACAATCTGTGAAGCCGTGTAAACAGTCGCACAAATAAAACAACGCCAACAGGGCTGCTCTAGTCTCTAGCTTTGGCAACGAACCCACAGTGTAGTGCGTGGACGGAGAGACGGCCAGACAGACGGCGTAGACTTGAACTAGATCCCCGCTCGAGTTACAGGTCCGTCGACAAGGCTGGAGGAAGTGAGTGCGTACTCTGTTCCGATTCGGTGTGACACTGGAAGGACCAAGACAGTGTGATCCAACACACTTCCAGTGGTGCAGCTTCCCCGGCCCAATCATCATCGTCCCTTGTAATTCCGTTTTCGGTTCGGAGAGTGATGTAAAACGCGTTGATGGCACGTTGCTCAATCCGGCGCTAAGGTCAGTGAGACATTAAACATGAGGGCTATCGGGTCAGGGGTCACCGGCGGGGCCGGGCCGGCCGGGCCGGGCGCTAGGTTTCACACAGCAGGTCCGCGACGACCGGTTCGACAGTGCCAGCCAGCCGCAGGACTCCCAGCGCGGCGGCTGGCCCGGCCGCACCTCCCCGCGGAGTAGTTCGCCATGAAACACTGCTGGCCTGGCCCGCCACTTCGCTTTCTTCGTCACGAAGACGTCGCCGCGTCGCCGCGAAAAGACAAGCCAACCGCACACACTGCGTCCTAATGGGATTTGGCACTCGGCGGCACGGCGACGGCCACGGCGGCGCGGCGACAGCGACGACGAGAAAGCAGCGCCCTGCCGCCGCGCCGCCCCGCCGCCGCGACCCGTGACAAGGGCAGCAAGTGCGGCGCGCGGCGCGGTGGGAAGCCAGCGCCGCCAGAGCACGGCGCCGACGCCCCCGCTCTGTCTCTCTCGCACCCATGCGGGCCGCCCCGTGGGTGCGAGAGAGACGGAGAGACGACACGTGCAGTGGGCATCGGCCATTATACGGCGGCTATTCGCGTCATGAATAAAAGTCGTTTGGGCGCGGGGCTGCGTCGGGGGGGTCATTGGGAGGAAGATGACGGCGGGGGCACTGCGCCGCGCTGCGCCGCGCTGCACTCCCACAGGCGCCACAATCGGCCTGGCCACGTCGTGCTCCGGGTCGCTCTGTCTCTCTCGCACCCCAACGGGACGCGCCATGCGTGCGAGAGAGACAGAGCGACGACAGCGCGCCTCGGAAGCAGCCCGCGGCCCACGCGGCGTTTACCGCGCGGAAGCGAATCGGCCAAACGGTTTGTAATTTTAATTTTAATCGTGTTTGGCCGGCGAATAGGAGAGCAGAGCGCTTGCAGCGCACGACAGCCCCGTCGTCGCTCTGTCTCTCTCGCCCTACGCGACGCCCAGTGGGAGCGACGGAGACGGAGCGACGGCAGCGCGCTCGGAGTCAGCCGGCCGTTGGTCAACTGCGGGGAAAGATGGGACCGATACGGACAGGCGGGCGGGGCGGGGCGGGGCGTGGCATGGTCACGCGGCAAAACGCATTGCGGCGACCGTCCAGCCGTGAAATGAACTGTCTTTCGTCAAAACGGCCAAGGCTGGCGAGGCTGCCGCTGCGGGTGCATCTAGCCGAGAGTCCTGGAGCAAAATCAGCTGCCCTCTCGGACATTCACCAGCCAGGCCGATAACCCTGCCCAGCGATTGCGAAGCGTCCTCGCTCTGTCTCCGTCGCACTCGTGCAGCGGCCCGTCAGTGTGCGAGAGAGACAGCGAGCAGGCAACGGTACTTTATCGGGGATCGTATTCGTGCGTCCCTTCATTTGGGCGGCCGCCTTGTTCGTCAGGGGCGTCATGTAGGAGAACACAACGAGTCATCCGGGGCATCGACCGTCATGCTGCTGTTGGGCGCGGCGGCGATGACGTTACGGGGGGCGGGGCGGGGCGGGGCGGGGCGGGGCGGGGCGGGGCGGGGCGGGGCGGGGCGGCCAAAGGTGCCGATCGAGGGACAGCGACACCGGGACACTAATCAGGTAAGACACTGACAATAGGCAATGGGGACAGCAAGACGCTCACTTTGAAGTCCCCGATGCAAGCGCGACGCCCTTAAGCTCCGACACGAGCGGCTGGGGGTTTCAAAAAAAGGTGCTGGACAATACGCACACAGACAGACAGACAGACAGACAGACAGACAGACAGACACACCCACAGAGAGAGGAGCGCACCTTGTGTTTGATTCTCTAGTGCAGCCAGTGCGATCCGCCGCTCCCATACACCACCGTACAATCTGCATCCGCCCTGCCTGCCCTCTAGCCTGCTTGTTAAAAGCGCCAACAGTGTCGGACACCAAAGCGTGTCGTGTACCCACCCACCACACCACCATTCTCCCAAAACAACAACAACAACGAAACGCAACACTTTTCATCGCTGCCTCGAGGAGAAGACACAAGAAAAGGGAACGGCTTTGCGCGCGGCCTGCGCTTTGTTTTTGATTTAATTAGCCACTTTAACGTAGGTGGCGAGGGCCTTCCGGGATGTTTAGCCACAGAAGATGTGTGTGTGTGTGTGACTGCGCGAGGGTTTGTCTGCGGACTGCCCAGAGCGGATGCGCCTGTGGGGCAACCGGAGTGGCCCCCCAACACAACAAGCCCCGACACAGCACGACACAGCCGCGGAGCTCTGCCGAGCTCTGCCGAGCAGCGAACCTCTCCCACGCACTTGCATCGGGTCGAGCGAAGCGGCAGTGGCTAGCCGCTGCGGCAGCCCACTCTCGGTTACGGCAGTGCTTCGCTTAACTCAGAGACTACAACGGACCTGCTCCAAGCAGCGGCGGGTTATTTAAATATCGACCTGAATCCGAGCGGGCCGCTGCAGTGGTCGGCTTCCGTCGCTGTTCGGTCCTTCCGTCACCGGGCGCCGCCGGGCCGCCAAACTCACGCGCGGCCACAGGCCTGGCCATAGGCCCTCGTCCGTAAAAGTGAAAACGCGACGACGTGGTTACGTGAGTCGGCCGCTATCTAGACAAGTCCAGGCCGGCCACAACAACGGCCTGCATGACCCCGCGCCGCCCCGCCCTGCGCGCGACACGAACGAGTCAGAAAGAAAAACGAAAGAAAAACAACAAACAAACAAACACTGTTTTTCTTTCGCCCCAAAACGGTGGTCTATCATAAGATTTGCACCAGTTGGCGATGGCCCGCCTCGCCCTCCTCGCCCTCCTCGCCCTCCTCGCCCTCCTCGCCCTCCTCGCCCTCCTCGCCCGCCTCGCCCTCCTCGCCCGCCTCGCCCGCCGCGCCATCCTCCCACGCCGGCCGGCGTTCGGCCTGCCTTTCTAGCCGCGCCGTCTCACTCGCTCGCCGTCATTTGTTAGCAATAAATCAGAGAGAGAGGAGGCCAGGCCGAGGTTAGGTTCGTCTCCCCGGTGTCATGTCAGAGGGCGCGGGGCGAAGCGCGCTGGCTTTCTCCCGCGGGCCGCAAGACGATGACACTAACCTCTGCGAAGCGCCCGAAGGGCCGCGGGTCGCAGAAGGCTCTGTTCTTCTGCCGCCGCCCCCCCGGCCGCCCCCGGCCGCCAACCCCGCAGACAACGACCGGAAAAAAACAAACATTCACGACAAATCGTCCACTGTTGTTGTTTTTTTCTGGCATCGGGGCGGCGAGCGGGAAGACTGCCGGCACGCCGCTGGCACGCTGCATCTCCCTATCTGGTCCGCCATTTCTCCCTGACACTGCCGGTGGGGACCGCCCGTAAGCGGAGTGTTTTGTTCTCCAGGCAGCGGTGGCCAAAACCGCCAAAACTCTGGACGCGTTTTGAGCTCCAGAGTCGCTAATGGGCCTCGAACCGAACGTGTGACCCCACCAACGGATTGCTCTCCGAACGAGGAATCCATTGGTGGGGTCACACGTTCGATTCGGAGTTCTGTTTAGCGACTCTCGAGCTCAAAACGCGTCCAGAGTTTTGGCTGCCTGCGCCGGTCTTCTGGCCCACCGTGCTCTCGTTTGCTGATTCGCAGACGCCCCCGCCGCGGCCAGCCTCGCCTTCCTGGCCGTGCCGTCCAAGTCCGAGCCCGAGGTGTCAGCGCAGCGCCCTATATTTGGCACGGCTACAAACTAGAGTGGCCTATCATTGTTGCACTTGCTCATGATAAGGCTGTCGGCCGCGCCGTGTTTCCTTGATTGGGACATGATACATTCTAAGTCGCTCACGAGTCGAGCGAGGCAGGCAGGCAGGCAGGCAGGCAGGCAGGCAGGCAGGCAGGCAGGCAGGCAGGCAGGCAGGCAGGCAGGCAGGCAGGCAGGCAGGCAGGCAGGCAGGCAGGCAGGCAGGCAGGCAGGCAGGCAGGCAGGCAGGCAGGCAGGCAGGCAGGCAGGCAGGCAGGCAGGCAGGCAGGCAGGCAGGCAGGCAGGCAGGCAGGCAGGCAGGCAGGCAGGCAGGCGGGCTGCAAGGCGCTCCAGGCGAGTACACGTCGCGAAAAGCACCGGTCGACTCCTTGTGTCAAATCACGCGCTACCAAATCATTTTCCAAACAGCCTCTTGTCGGCGCTCATCCTGGGCGTCCCGGACGGGTGCGAGAGAGACGGAGCGACTGTGATATCGGCCTATCAGGCCAGGCCTTTGCCATTAGTGGCCTCGTAATTTGGGCACCGCAATGGGAGGCACCATGACGGACGGAAAGTCGGCGGCCAAACCGCCATTCGGGCCATTCGGGTCGGGCGGACCCTCCAGGGACCCTCTCGGGACCCCCTTGAAGAAGCTCGGTATTAACGGCGATGGAATTTTCTAATTTAGCAAACGGCAGTGGCGTGCTTTCGCCCGTTGCCTGTCGCACCGAGCGTCCGAGTGAGTGCGTGCACTGGGTGATGGCAAATTTGGGCGCCGAAACGCAAGTGCAGTGCAGTCGTTTTCCAGGAGCGGGTCCGCTGCGCGCTGCAGGCCGTGTCTCTCTCGCACGGCGCACAGTGGGCCAGAAGGCCGGAGGAGGCGGCCAAAGTCTAGACGCGTTTTGAGCTTCCAGAGTCGCTGAACGGGGCTCGAACCGAACGTGTGACCCCACCAATGGATTCCTCGTTCGGAGAGCAATCCATTGGTGGGGTCACACGTTCGGTTCGAGTCCCATCTAACGACTCTGGAAGCTCAAAACGCGTCCGGGCTTTTGTCCGCCTCCTCCGGCCTTCTGGCCCACTGTGCACGCGGTGTGTCGTGCGCTGTGCGCTGGCAAGCTCGCCCCGGAGACCTCTCCAGATTGGCCGGTCGTGACTCTCCAAATCCCGGAGCAGCGCTTATTCACTCACCTGAGACAAAAGAGCGAGAGGGGGCGATAGAAAAGAGGTTTCGGAATAAATGGCACGGGCAGTGTGTGATGAGCGCGGCAGGCCCGACAGGTGGCGCAGCGGGCGGACTTCCCATCTGGCGGCCTTGCTTCGTCCCTCTACCTCTGAAGCTCAAAACGTCCCTTTTGCCCCTCCCCGCTTCTGGCCACTGCCGCGGTCTTCTCTGTCGCGAACTCCCCCGGAGCCCTCCTGGCGTCGGTCAAATCCGGAGCGCGCTTCCCGTCCGAGCAAAGAGCGAGTGGGCGATAAAGGGCGGAATAAAGGCGGGCAGCTGGCGTCGGCAGGCCGGGGCGCAGCGGGGGCTTCCATGGCGCGCCTGCGCTGTCCCTAAACGCGCGTCCTCGCACTCTCCGGCGCGCGCGGGCGGGGCGGAGCGCGCCCGGTCCGTCAATCCTGCAGCGACGGCGCGCGTGGACGCGGCAGCAGGGCGCATGGCTGCGCGTGGCGACGTGGCGCGTGGCTGGCTGCCGGCGGCTGCGGGGGCGCTTTTGGCGCGGCGCGGCGGCGCGGGGCCTTCGGCGTGGCGCGGCGTGGCGCGGCGTGGCGCGGCGTGGCGCGTCGGCCGAGATGGGGCGCAGATAGCGCGCCACGCTATCAGAGTGGAGCACGCCAAGCAGTGGACGACGGCGAGGCAAAAAAGGCGGAGGGGCTGTACAACATCATGGGCGTGGCTGGCACTCACAGTGTAGCGTGCCGCCGGTAGAGGGCGGGTCGGGCGGCGCGAGCAATTGCAACACACCGCTATGGAAATGACACTAAACGGCGATACACCCCGCGCTAAAGGATCACTCGACGCCACACACGCACAATGCCGCACACACACTCTTAATGGCCCCACGGCCCACGGGGCCTAGGGGCACGCCCGGCCCGCCCCGTGCGTCGCCCGCCTCACTCGCCGAGCGAAATGTTAAGCAGCAGCAAGAGACTGATTCCGAAGTGCTGCCTCGCCTGCGGACGGGCCCGTGAGTGCGAGAGGGACAGAGCCAAGGGATAACGCGAGGCGTTTCGACAGTCCCACGCGCCTCGCAACGCCGCGACGCCGCGACGAGGGCCACGCGACCAATAGCAGGGCTCGTTCCAGTCGAGTGTCGCGGCGCCGATCCGTCTCGGTTTTTAAAAGGCACTTCATTAATGCGATCGTTTAGAATGTATTCTGGGGAGAAATTGTGTCACCGCGCTCGGCGGCTGAGGCGGACCGACCGAAGGCCTCGACAGCGAGCGGCGTTCCGGCCTCCGCGCTCGGCGGCTCGGCACACGCGACGACACGTCCACGCTCCGCCTCTCTCGCACCCGCACGGGACAACCGGTGAGTGCGAGAGAGACGGAGCGAGCACAACTCGCCATTATTCAGATTCCCCGCGCGAGGCGTCGACAGCCGGACAGCCGTCGAGTCGACGAGACAGCTGTCCCAAAATGTGTCCCGCAGACCTTGCGGCAATACTGCACTGCTAGCGCACCATCTGGCCAAAACCTTTTGGGAACACCGCTTTTACTGCGCCAAAAATACAGCCTCGCTACGAAACAAAAATCCAGAGCTCAAAGTATAATAAGGTGACCAGTTTATCTTTTTTCTCTCATTTTCCCCGCCAATATTGAGGTTAATGGCAGAGCCTGCTCGCGGCGCGGAGTGGAGGCCTTGCCTTCGGCCCGCCGTCGGCCGGGTGGTGGCCCCGTGGCCCGCGCCAGTGTCGCGGCTGCCGTGCTGCCGTTCGGCCTGCGCGGCCATTATGGAAACGGAACCAAAGAGGACACGGCGGAGTATGGAGATGGGACTACCAGTGTAGCGTACACCGCGGCATGGCAGGTGCGGCGTGGGCGGTGACATGGCGGCGTGGCGGCAAGGCACTCACCGCATCATTACATCAAAGGCCGGCTCCATCCTGCGTTCCGCCGTTCCGTGGTGAGGGGCTCGGAGGTCAAGGCCGCCCCGCCCCGCCCCACCCCACCCCGCCCCGCCCCGACGGCAACCTGCATGCGCGCTTTGTCTTGCATTGCAGCGTAATGCATTCAGTGAACCGGGCACGGACACGGGGAAACAATAGATCAGGTCCCCGGGGATATAGAAAGAAAAGAGGGAAACTTTACTCACTTCCTATTTTTAAAGAATTTATTTGACACCAGAAAATGGAGTGAGGGCCCTTTTCCGAGCAGTGCCCCGAAAGCGTTACATAAACCGCGCAAGGCGGACGCGCCTCGTTGTTAGAACAAATTAGCTGCGGCGGCCGGCCAGGGTAAACAGAGCTGATGCGGCTTGCCTACGCCCCGCCCCGCCCCGCCCCGCCCCGCCCCGCCGCAGGGCCCGAGTTACATCGGAATCGAGTTACCTGCCGATGGCTGGCACGGCGGGGCGGGGCGGGGCGGGGCGGGGCACGCCCGTGCAGGTGGAAGGGGCCGGCCCGGCACGTACCATGCAGTTATGACCTTTATGATAATGTGTGAGAGAGAGGATGACGCTGTCAGCGCGTCGCGGCGTCGCGGCGTCGCGGCAGTCGGAGCGAGGCGGTAGTGGGCGGCGGGATATCGAGCGCGGTTCGCGTCCACGATTGAGGACTCCCATTGTTGCGGCGGGGGTTCGAGTCCCGTTGGGGCCGGCCCCTTTCCGTCCGCACCGAGGGCATTGCTTTCCCGGTGATGACGGAAGATGAGTTCACACAGTGTTCACAGCCACGCCCTCTAACGAGGGCTGCAGCGCCGCGCCCGGCCGCCCGGCCAGGGGAATTGATTTTAACCCAAGGCGTCGTCGGGTGGCCGAGTGGCCGGGCCGAGTGGCCGGGCCGGCCCACACGCGGAGCGGGCACGCCCGTAAACACACCCATCCACTCCAACTAGATCATCGCCGTGATGACAGTGATGATGCGAGGGTGACGTCACGGCCAAGGCTGCCTGCTGCACGCGGCGCTCGTCGTGGCGGTGGAGACCGGACTTCAGAGCGCCTGGCTTCCCGGGCGAGCGCCTGTCCCGCAAAACACGAAGCGCCTGGAGGGTATGCAACCGCAAAACACGGCTGCTCTCCGGGCTGGCCTACCCGCCAGGCGGCTCGGAGCGCCTGGGGAGTAGCCTGTCCCGCAGGACACCACTGTTCAACGGGCTTGCCTACCCTCCAGGCGCTCTAAACCGCCCGGCGGGTAGGCCAGCCCGTAGAACAGCCGTGTTTAGCGGGCTTGCCTACCCTCCAGGCGTTCCAAGCCGCCCGGCGGGTCGGCCAGCCCGGAGAGCAGTGGTGTTCGACGGGCAGGTCCTCCAGCCAGGCGGACACACGCCGATGAACTTGGCGGCGAGTCCGGCCCGCCGTCGACAGGCCCTCGACCGCCTCGTTGAGGAGTGGTCGTGATGCCGCCCGCGGCTCATTCTGTCTCTCTCTCCCCCGCGAGTGAGAAAGAGACGCACGACCGCGCGCAGGCGCCGTGGCGGTTCCGACGCTGGGCTTCCCTTCCCCGGGCTGGCGCTGCCGGGCGCTGCCGGGCGCTGCGGCGTGTTGCCCAAGCCGACGCAGGCCGCGTTCCCGTCGGTTCCCGTCGGCGAGGCGCGTCGCTCGCTCGCCAGACAAACGCCCGGGCCGCGTTTCCAACGGCCGCGCTCATCAGGCCGCCCGGTCCGATTCCGAGCCGGCGGTGCGTCTCTCTCGCACTCGCGGGGCGTCCCGGAGGGGTGCGACTGGGACAGAGCGGCGGAGGCCGCGCAACGCCCAGCCACATCTCATCGGCGATTTCGGCGGCTTTGGCGCGTTCCGCCCGGACGGGACGGCCGGACAACACGGCCGCGCCAAACACGGCGCCGCCAGTGGGATTGAATTTAGCGCTCGAGATAGCCGTGCGCGAAAAGGCGCTGCGAGAAAAAAAAACAACAATGATCGCGAGCACGCGCGAGCCCGCACACGCCGGCCGCGGCCTTGACCCAGTTTGTGCGGGCCGAGGGCAAATCACCGCGGGCCTCGATCAGAGAGATACGTCCGAGACACGCGCCACACGCCCTCAAGTCGGCACCGTTCGGGTCCCTTCGGGTCCCTTCGGGTGGCATGGCCTCGCTCGCTCGGCAGCCGCATTACCCCAAATAATAAGGACGTGTGACACAACGGCGTGGCGCGGCTCCGCGCGGCGCAGGCGGCGGGGCGGCCTTCAGACGCATCCATGTAACGCGCAGGGCAGCACGATCCGCACATTCAGGTCGGGAAGCAGCACGCCAGCCGGGCGCGCCAAGCCCTCGCCGCCGAGGCATTCCCCCCGTTCGCCGCGCCGCCGCCGCCACTCCGTTGATGAGCACGACAGGCTTATTCTTTCCGTGCCTCCAATGAGGCAGAACAGAACCGAGGGCTGCGCTTGCCAAACTCGAAAATGATATCTGCAGCCCGGCATCGCGGCGGCCGGCGCGGCTGACGCCGCCTCGGGACCCAAACAAATGGTAGAGGAATACTGTGCTGATGATAAACTCTGCCCAGTCACGCCTCTCCCAGAGCTCCGCCAGCTCCGCCCGTTTTCGTCACTCCGGCCGGGTCGATGCGAACGCGAAGCAAGCGGCGCACAGTGGGCCAGAGGACCGGTGGAGGCGGCCAAAGCTCTAGACGCGTTTTGAGCTCCAGAGTCGCTAAATGGGACTCGAACTGAACGTGTGACCCCACCAATGGATTGCTCTCCGAACGAGGAATCCATTGGTGGGGTCGCACGTCCGGTTCCAGTCCTATTTAGCGACTCTGGAGCTCAAAACGCGTCGAGAGTTTTGGCCGCCTCCACTGGTCTTCTGGCCCACTGTGCGGCGCAGCGGCGCACGGCCCGCCGACGCCTTCAATGAATCGCTCGTTTCAAAAAGGCGCGCCGAGAGGGGGAGGGGAGGGGGCGGAGGCGGACGCGCGCCCCGCACTCTGCATGCAACACTACCGGTGGAGCCGCTCCCGGAACGGCTTCCCGCGAGCAGCGCCCTGCTACGGCGATGCACGCCAAGATGATCCAGTCGCAGGTCGATCGGGTCAGGGGCAGCCTCCTTCACCCGCGACTCCGCCGCGACTCCGCCGCGACGGCCCAGGGTGCGCCGCCAGGGCACTCCGTCTGTCTCCCTCGCACGCCTGCGAGACTCTGCGGGACCCCGCGAGTGCGAGGGAGACAGAGCCACGCTGGGTGACAGGTCAGGACGGGGCACTGCAGCAGGGCGCCCAGGCTTTACGACGGCGACCTACACTGTCGCAGCGACACACCGACAGGGCGCCTCTGCCGCCGTCACCCGCCGCAGACACACTCGAACATAAAGCCCTCGACACCATTCACGAATTCCACTACAAACAAATCTTTGAAAAAATAAATAAATTGCGACACCGGCGATGGATATGCCGCTGCCATTGTTGTTGGGCGGTCCGCGGCGAGCCAGAGTGCCAGCGACCCGCACTGCATGTCCACGGGCAGGATCAATAACTTGGCATAGCGTGGGGATTTTACTGTGCCATTGCCGCCACACGCGAGGGGGCGCCTACTCCTCTATGCGTTCGCACACACGCGCACACACACACACACACGCAGAGACGACGACGCGGACCTCCATCTGCGCGGATGGGGGCATTCAACCACCCTGCACCACTCACATACCAGACTTGCACACGCACGCACACTCAGGCGCGCGCACACACAGAGATTTGCCAAGAAAATGGCGGACACCTTTGATGCCGCCCAGCTTCGCCACTATGCATACGGCGCCGCGGACCGACATCTGGACCACCCAGAGCAGCAGGCAAAGCGGCGAGGCAGCGCCACGGACACTCGAAAAAACCCACCCGGCGCAGGGAGGTAGAAAAACCGCGGCTCGGCAGCGCGCGTGCGAGCCCCGATATGATTTTCGTAATGAATCGGCGGCGTCCTCGGAAGCGCGCAGCCGGCCAGGCCTTGGGTTCGATTCCCCGCGGCGCCGCGGCCGGGCAATCACGGCGAAACGTCGCGCGGCCCTGCAGGCCCGACGGGCACGCCAGCGCACGTGTCGCGGGGGTAATATTGAAACAAGTGAACGAGAAATTACCGTCATTACAGGGCGAGGCACGGCTGCAGTGCAGGGCCGCCCCGTCCCGCCCCGCCCCGCCGGGCTTTTTCTAGTGCCGAGTGGATTCAGCGCTGCTCCACATTTCTCGGCTCTATCGGGCACCCTATTCAGCGCGTTGCGCCACCGCGGCCGCCGCGCCCCGCCGGGCACCGCGCGGGCAGGCGGGCAGGCGGGCAGGCAGGCACCGGGGGCCTATTTGCTGGCAGCGAGCCGCCGCCGGCCCCGCGCCGTCCGCCAGGCGAGGCCCCCAGCTGTATCGCAAAGCAAACACGCGTTGTATCGGCGCTGCCAACTTGTTAGCAAGGACACGTCGAACCGGTGGAAAGAAAACAATGCGCGGACAAGGCGGACTGCCGCTTGCACCACGCGCCCAAATGATTTCATTGACAGTTGGCCACACTGTCCGCGCGGTAACGACCCTGCCCGCGTTGCAGGCGTTGCAGGCGTTGCAGGCCTTGCAGGCGGCGGCGTGCGCACAAGGCGGCCATAAAAACGAGGCGTAAATGAGCCGGCAGCCCGACAAGACCCCCAACAAGTGGGTCGATCAAATAAATTTCGAGAGCGTGGCGCCTTGCCGCGCCGCCACGCCGCGCCGTTTTGAAACCGTCCGCCGCCCTCCGGCTGGCTGGGCCCCGGACCCTGGGCCCCGCCGTCGGCTTCCTCGATGTCAAAGTCGTCGCCGCGCCGGCCATTACCGTTCGCCTGCTGGATTGAAAAGTGTGCGGTGTCTGTCAATGTCAGCGACGTCCTCAAGGAGTGTGACCTCCGTTTCCTTAAATCCCCCAGAGATCGTCCAAAACCACGCCATGAAGACGGCGGGCTGGCGGTGGGGGACAGCCAGTGACGCGGCCTGGAATCCGTCGTCGCCGTCCTGGAGGCCTGGAGGAGGCCATCCCGGCCACGGCGGCGTATAAAGCGTTCCTTGACCCCCGCCCGCTCCTTTTGGCCACGAATGTGACTGCGTGCGCGTCGCGTCACTATGCAGGGGGCGTCGCCGCGTCGCCGTGCTGCAGCGTCCCGTTACGAGGCCGCCGTCGTGCGCGACGCAGTGTCCGCGGTGTCCGCGGTGTCCGCCACCGCGCGGCCGCGCCCAGCGATACGCCCCGTTTGGGCAGCAGGCACTGCCAGGCACTGCCAGCCAGGCGGCGAGCGCGGCGAGCGCGGCCAGCGCGGCGGGCTAGCGGAACCGAATCGGCCTGATATAACCCTGCTGCACGCCGCACACCGCACGCCCCGCGGCCCCACAGTTTATGTCCCCGACAAGTGCGGCGCCAAAGCCACGTAAGCTGAGCCCGCGAGGCCCCGTCTCGCACGACGCCGAGCCCCTTTTGGGGTGGCCGCCGTGCCGCCGTGCCGCCGTGGCCGCCGCGGGGCCTCGGCTTTTTGGAGCATGACGGCGACGCTGCGACGAGGCGGGCCCCGCGTTTCGGCCGAGGTGCTAACAGGGCACGACCAGCCAGGCCCAGGCTTGGTTACCCCGCGGCCCTTCCGAAAGTAGCGCCTGTTAGAAATTTTGGTTTTGGTTTCCGCCGCATGACGCTGCTCCAAACCACGCTGGCTCGCTCCACGACGCCGCCCCGGTCTCGGCGATACCCCACAACCCATACCGCGCAAACTACCGCCGCGGGCAGCGATCCACCTAGGCGTCGCGACGCCTGCACTATCGCTAGCCGACGCTAGACCCCCGCGGCACTAGGCCCCGCTAGGTGACACTAGGCGCCGCCCGGCCGGGACGCTGCCCTGCGACGCCCCGCCCCGCGACGTGAGGACACCCCGCACCGCGCCCCCGCCGGCCCGCCGCGACCCGACGCGACGCCGCGGACGCCCCGCGACGACCCGGCGCTAGAATAGTGGCGGATAGTGCGGCCCGGTTAGTGTCTAGCGACGGCGACTAGACGCGAGTGCCAGGCAGGCAGGACCCGCGAGGAGGTGGCCGCGGCTCGCGACGGGCACCGCGGCGGCGAGGCCAGGCCAGGCCGCGAGGAGGGGCACCTGGTGGGGCCCGGCTCGGCACGGTGCGGCGCGGTGGCCGCAGGAGGGCACTGGCCCCGCCGCGCCGTCGCGCCTCGTCCAGGAGGCGTTCCAGGCACTAGGCAGCCACGGCCAGCTGGAAGTGCAGGCGATGCAAGGGCCGGCCAGGGCGGCAGCAGAGCCGAGGAGGTCGACTCAAGCCCAGAGCGGCCCTACAGTGCGGCGTCGCGGCGTCGCGGCGCCCCGCGGTCCAGCATGACTCGCAGTGGCGGAGTGGCGCGGCCCGGCCGGTGCCGCGAAACTCATTGAGTCTCCTTGAAGCGCCGAGCCGGGCCGGCGGGCGGCCCCGCCCCGTCCGGCCCACATTGCCGCTGGCGGCCTCGGGCCTCGCGCAAGGGCCGCGACGAAACCGTTTCCCCGATTCGGCGCCCGCCTCCGCGAACAACAGCTAGGCCCTCTCGGCCGCGCGCCACGACATCAAGAAGCCCACTTTACAGTTCGCGTTTGCCCAACGCATGCCTTTGCACTGCACTGCATGTCGCCAAGACACACTGCCCGCAGCGAGGCGATCGACTTGGAGCGCTGCCTGCAGTTCGACTGGCTCTGTCTCGTCGCTCTGTCTCTCTCGCACCCATACGGGACTCCCCATGAGAGCGAGAGAGACAGAGCGACGAAGGGGACTCTCGGAATGAGGCCGCTGCACCGCACTGCCTGCAGCCGTGTCGTGTCGCCACCGCCACTCATAAGCCCATACGGCACCCAACGAGAGCACGGCCATGGTAGGCCAGGCCCCAGTTTCATTGCAAAAGTGCGCGCCGGGACGCTGCGACCAAGACCGACGCAGCCATTGTCCTACATCGCAGAGGCAGACTGGCAGGCGGTGTGCCGTGTTCGAACCCACTGCCGCGCATTAGGACAGTGAGGCTGACCCGCGAAAAGGGTACCCCAAGGCGCACGACGGCGCTGTCTCCGTCGCACCCGACGGCACGCCCCGTGAGTGCGGAAGCGACGGCGCACCACTGCCGCTCGGAGTCGACCCGCAGACAGCCGCACTAAAACAACTGCAGGTTTACTGCTCGCTCGGCCCGGCCGGCCCGGCGCATCGTGGGGGCGTCTTCGGCTTGTTGACCTGCAGCGCTGCAGCCCAGCGCGCCACCGCACCGCTAAATCACGCCGGGGTTTTGTTGACACTGCCTTGGGGCCCCCGGCGCCAAGTAGGGCCTCGCCTTTTACGACGCCGTGCCGCAACAACGCGGACAACGCGGACAACGCGGACAACGCGGACCGGCCGGCAATTCGCACGACCGGGCCAAATACCGCGCGCCACGACGCCTCCGCCGAGGTTCGCCGACTCAACCTCAGCTTTGACGGCTCACCTTTTTTGCCTCGACTTCCTGACCCAAACTTGCCACGTCTGAATTCGATTTTGCGGAGGGTTGATTGACCGGAAGTGCGAGCCGCACCGAGGTTCGAATCGTGTCGCTGTCCTCGTCGCGCTCCCTGCACTTCCGGCAGTTGTAGAGCAGCGCCATCTGCGCGTCCCCGCGGGCCCTCGCGCCATCTGACAGTCATCTGACGCGGCGCGGCGCGGCCGGACGCCTAAACGCTTCCTTACTGGCGACCCTTGCCGCCCTTGCCCGGCCAGACCAGACCGCCCCGGTAAATCATAAATCAGCCGCCATCTGCGAGACGCGTCGTGGTTCGTTCCGCGGACCGCCGGCAGACGGCGCTGCTTTGATGCGGGGCTCGATGATGCTCTGATGGGCCGCGTAAGACTTTCTTCCCAGGCTTGCGGCCCCGCGCGCCCCGCTCCGCCCCGCCCCGCCGAAACTCGTATGAGAAATTGGGAGACCTGAACGCGGGTGCGGTGCAGAGCGTAAGTGGCGGCCCGCGCCGCCTCCTTGTTCCCCGTGCTGGCCGAGCACTCGTCGCTCTGTCTCTCTCGCACTGCTGGGGCGTCCCGCATGGGTGCGAGAGAGACGCCCGGCCGTGCCGCCGTCCGGGACGCACAGAGACGTCGCGGTTTGCGGTGGAGGCACACGGCCCTAATGACACCGGCCGGGGCTTCCATGAAATAAAAAAATATTATTTCGGCTTCGGCGTCGACGGGCACCTTTCACTCTCGCGGTCTGCGGGGCTTGGCGGGGCTCGGCGGGGCACGCGTGCTCCCCGCGGCAGAGGCCGTTCGAGTTTAACGTCCTCCGGGTCGTCGTCGTCGTCGTGATGATGAAGTCGTCGCCCCATTACGTTTTATTGCCTGAAATCAACGGGCGCTTCTTCTAATCGCCCGGCGTAGTGCGGGTGTCTCAATCAGGGGGCCGGGCCGGGCCGCGGTTCGGCGCGCAGGCCTCGGGCAGGCCCAGCAGCCAACCGCTCCAGCAGGGAGGAAGCCGCCAGGGCCACGCTCGTGTGTGCTTATGCCGTTAAAGAAGATTAAGTTTGTATTTGAAATGGCGTCACCGGGTCCATCAAAAAAAGGCGTCCACCATTAAAATGTGAGTGGAAAAGCAAAAGCAGGTCCGCGAAGTCTTGGCCGATAACACCTGCAGACAATGCCCGGCAGCCCATCCAGCCGGTCGCTTAGCTCGCGAGGGAAAGTGCCGTAAATTTAGCGAACGGTGACATACGCGGCGCTCTTGCCGGATCGGCTTTGGCCGTCCGTCCGTGGGGCCGGTTGCTACGTGTGGGGCTGCCGCCCCGCCCGCCCCCGCCCCGCCCCGCCCCGCCCCGCCCCGCCCCGCCCCGCCCCGCCGGGCAGGGCCGCGGCTCGCAGCACGTTCACTTTCATCACGGAAGATCATGACTCCCCCGCAGCGCAGTCCAATGCTTTTAGCGGAACAAAATGCGCGCGCACACACACACACACACACGCACACACACGCACACACACACACACACACACACACACACACATGTACATTCACGGTGGCGGCGCGCGTGGAGTAATCAAATTGGCACGCCGCCAACGCAAGTACGTCAACAATGCTGCCAAAATTTCATCAAAGCGCGGGGGACTGAATTTTCTATCCCTGATTATCTCTGTCCATTCCTGTGTTTGTCAAAAGGCGGTGTGCCCGCTGGCTGGCCGGCTGGTTGGCGGGCTGGCTGGCGGGCTGGCTGGCGGGCTGGCGCCCCACGCGACGACGACCGGGAGAGTCACGCTCTCTAACGACGCCAACTGCACCGTGCCGGATTTCAACGCACCGCGACGCGCGCTCACACAGACACACACTCCGCACGCGCTACTGTTGCCACCAGCCAAACAAAAACAACAACAACAACACTGTTACTTCAAACGGCCCAGCGCGCTCAATAATTCCCTTGACGATCTGGCCGGGCGCACAAAAGGCGAAGGGACAAACAGTAAACAGCAGTGCGGTGGACTCCGCGCTGCAACGCGACGGCTTCATCGTCCCGCGCGGTGTCGTGGCGATTGTGGCGGGGGTCACGCTCCCTCTCTCTCGCTCTCACGGGGCGGGTCCCCTTCGTGGCATCCGCGGTGTAAACGGGCCTCTCGGGGCCTCCACTACCCTCTTTGCGTCGGCCGGCCGGTACAGCAGATGGATTCCGCGAGCCTTTTTCATCGATCTGTCCCTCTCTCACTCATGGAGCGTCCCGAATAGGCACGAGAGAGACAGCGCCGAAAACGCCTCTCGGAATCAGCCTGCAGCCAGCCGCGAGCCAGATTAGCATGCAAAGCAAGCGAAGCGGGGCTGGGGGACCGCTTTCGGACGCGTCTCGCCCCGTCCCTCTCGCGTGCACAGGGCATCCCGCAGGGGAGCGAGAGAGACAGGGGCTTTGGGGAGCAGCCCGCTGGCGGTCGGTCACACGGCGCACGCCGCGCCACACACCGGCCGCTCGGCCACGCACGCCAGAGACAATCGGGGGTCGGCCTTGGCGCCTAGGCGGCATCGTAATGGCAGCTCCGCCGCTCTGCCTCTGCGGCTCTGAAGGCGCCAAAAGACCCGTTTCTGCACTCGTTTCTGCGCCGCCGCGGCCGTGGGCTGCGGGTGTCGCGCGGAGCGGGCTGTAAAAATCGCCATCCGGCACGCTGATTCCGATCATCGCCGTCTGTCTCTCTCCCACTCGCCGGGCGTCGCGCAGAGGTGCGAGAGAGACGTTGTGGCGGGAGTGGCTTGTCACCTTGCGACCGGCTGGCCGGCTGGCTGGCTGGCCGTGCCGTTGGCAGGGCCCCCGGCTGGGTAGGCACGCCCGTCGCGCACGTACGCCGACGGGCTGCCTGCCCGCCAGGCGGCGGCCACCTCGACGTGGCTGCATTGTTAGTGCCGAGGGCTGCGCCGCCGCGCCGCGGAAACTGCTTTCTCATCATCGCCGTCGACGCCGTCCTCGTCGTCGGGGTGCCGCAACGCGCCGTCGTTAACGAGTCGCCGCCTTATCATAGCGAGCGCGGCGATCGTCATCGCGATGGTCCCGGTGACGCGCTGACGCGGTGACGCCATGCGTGACATCGGCCGGGCGAAAGTGCGCGGTGGCGGCTGGCGCGGCGACGTGGCCGATGAGGAGGCCATCGTGGTCCATCGCGGTGAACGTCCACGACGACGAAGAAGAAGGAGAAGGCGACCTCCGCGGCAGCTTACCATCCGCGTCCCAGCAGAGCAGCGCCACGCGACGACAACCCACCTGCAAACAGAGAGGGGAGCGTTAGAGAACGAACGTTTAATCTGGGCTTGTTGACGGCGTGCTTGGTGAACGCGAACGCGAGGCTCCCCGTGCTGCTCCTTGAGTAAGTAGGGCTGTAGGCCTGTCTCGTCTTTTGCAACAGCGCCATCCACCGCCGCCGCTATGTGGCCCGGCTCGGCCCGGCTCGGCCCGGCTCGGCCCGGCTCGGCTCGGCTCGGCTCGGCCCGGCTCGGCTCAGCTCGGCTTGCCACAACAACAAGTGCATCGCGGGCGCGCCAATAGACCGGCACGCCGCGCCACGCCGTGCCACGCCTTCCCGTTACTGCCGATGAAGCGGCACCCGCTGAGGCAAGGCGGCTAGGCGGGGGAGTACTCCTCCCCAGTCCCGGCCTTACAAGGTGTAACATACACACACACTCTAAAATTACTGTTTTTTTTTTTCGGAGCGACTCAAAAGTATTCCGATTGACACCTTGACGAAGTAGACCTGCTAAATTTATAATAGCACCGGCCTGAAGCAGGAGCATCTGTTATTGTTCTTCTAAACGAGTCGATCATGTCCGTTCGGCCCGCTCGGCCCTGGTCCGAGGGATCGACGTAAGGCTGAAGGCGGGGCGTGGCGCGGGGCGTGGCGCGGGGCGTGGCGGCCCAGCTTTACAGTGTGCTCTGGCCGAGGTGTCGATGGCCTGACCGGCGTCCACACACGCGTCGACGCTTTCACTGAATTTACTGCACCGCCCCGAATAAAAAGCAATCCGTCCGCGCAGCCGGAACCACTACACCTTTCCCTTCCCTCGGGCCTGGCCGTCCGGGCCTCGGAGTCTTTGTTCCGCAATAATCGGCGCAGTTCCACCAACTGCAGCGACTGCAGCGACTGCAGGCAGCGCCCCGATGGCGTGGGCGATAGCGCGACAGCCTCCGAATGTGCGGCTGTGTGCGGCGGCAGACCGATTCCGAGGGTCGCTGCCGTCTCTCTCGCACCCATACGGGGCGCGCCACGAGTGCGAGAGAGACGGAGCGACGAAAACGACTGTAAGTGCGGCGCCGCCCACGCCGCCGTCGAGTCCGCGCTGCACGAGTTTGCGGCCAGAAAACGAAACGGCTTATGCGGGACTGCCTCTTATGGCGACGACGCCAATAACAGTGTCGGTAACGCTATCGCGGCCGGGCGTCGTCGCGTGGAGGCTTGCAGTGCAGGCACGTGGGGAGGAAGCAGGAAGCGCGCACGCCCCATGAGGAAAATTTCTACGGAAAAAAAAAGAAAATCAGAAAAATGTAACATAAAGGTGTGAAAAAAAAAACAACGTGAATAACTTTTGCAAAGTGTTGTTGCTGTTTTGGCTGTAAGTGTCACATGGCCGCGCAACCCCTCGGCCGCGAGGCGCCTCGCGCGCACGACGTCGGCGCGACCTTACTTTATCCGGAGCACGGAAACGAATCCAAAAACAAAGCAGCATCCGACGTGACGTCCATGTTCGGACCGCCGCGGCCGCCGGGACGACGCGGAAGCAGGACGCTAATGATTGCCGAAAAGGCGCCAACACGACGCGACAATTAGCGCGAAAAACAAAAAGAGGCCGCGGGGCGGCGAAGATGCAACGCCGCCAGAAAGGTCGGGACTTCTGTGTGAGTTACGCGAGCGGAAGGCGCAGGAGAAGCGGCCGATTGGCGGCAACGCAAAGTCGTCTCCGTCGCTCCGTCTCTCTCGCACCCACGGAACGTCCTTATGGGTGCGAGCGAGACGGAGCGACGAAGACGACTCTCAGTGTGGCTGCGGCGTAAAGGTGTCAACGCTGCTAATTATCACCACCACCACGGCGGCGTGGCGGCACGGCGACACGCCCACGCCGCTTGCCAAACTCATTTGGGGCTCCTCGCACGCCGCACGGCACGGCACGGCACGGCACGGCACGGCAGGCCGACACGCCCAGGGCGCGGCGCGGCAAAGGCCACCTCAATAGGTCAGCGGGGCGGCGAGGGCGGCGACCAGCGCACCGAGGGCCGTGAGGCAAGTTTATTAAGCATCGACGGAAGCCCGGCGCGAAGACGCGCCACGTTCTGCCCCGCCGGCCCCGCCGCACAGTGGGCCAGAAGACCAGTGGAGGCGGCCAAAACTCTAGACGCGTTTCGAGCTCCGGAGTCGCTGAATTGGACTCGAACCGACCGTGTGACCCCACCAATGGATTGCTCTCCGAACGAGGAATTCATTGGTGGGGTCACGCGTTCCGTTCGAGCCCTGTTTAGCGACTCTGGAGCTCAAAACGCGTCTGGAGTTTTGGCCGCCTCACCGGTCTTCTGGCCCACTGTGCGGCCCCGGGCCACGGGCTATGAAAAATGGGCAGGCCGCGTCGGCAGTGGCGAAACGGCCGACCGGCACGACGGCGCCAAATCGAAGCCATCGCCTCGCGAGGCGACGCGAGGCGACGCGAGCCCTCTTCTGGGCGGCCGAAAAACCGCCGCGTGTGGTTCGGCCGGCTGGTGCGGCCGTCCGTCTAGAACGGACACGGCGACGCGGTGAACCGTGTCAACCAGACGAGCAATCAGACACGGCCGTGTCGAAAAAAGGGCTCCGGGCTCGTCGGTAAACTGCGGCAGGTGCCCGTTCGTAAATAACAGGAGAAACCGCTCAAGTTATAGCCGGCACGCTAAAAGAGAGTTTGCGGTGTTTTTCCACCTTTAGACCGGGTGGGGCCGACCACATTATTTCCTGATTTTCCTGCAAAGCCCAAAACGACGCAGATGTCAGCGACTGTCGACAGTGCCCTCCGCTCCGCGCGAGTGCCAGTGCACTGGGCGTGACTCCGACGGCGACGCGCGCGTCGAAGTCTCCGCTCCGCCCCCGATGCATGCCGATGCGATGCTCCCTTTGGCAGCTCGTGAAACACAAGGCGCTGCTCCCGCCTGACGGATCGGCGCGGATCGCACTTTACTGCCCACTTTCGTCCTTTACGACACGCAAGAAACGCGAACCGAAGGCCGATTCAGTGGGCCGTCCTCCGCGCGACAGGTGCTCCGGTGCTCTCTGCTTTCACCCCCCAACGCCCGGAGATGGCCGAGGACGGCCAGGGAAGCGGTGCTCCAGACGCGAAGCAGGATTTTCCAGGGCGGGACAGCGGGGAGCAGCGACGTCGAGTTTGAGTGTGTGCTGCACGGTGCTGCAGCCCCTGCACCCGTGGCAGTCGTTCCAGGAAAGCAAAGTTCCGTTGACACGGGTCCTGCGGGACACGCCGCGGGGGCTGGCGGCCAGCCTGGCGTCCAGTCGGGCCGACCGAGGCGCCGAAACGAAAGCGACTGCCACGCCACTGCCACGCCACGGGCACGCCACTCGTCGAGACACGGCAGTGCCGACGGCGGCGACGCGGCCGTTGCGGTGGTCACTGGTCAACCGGGAAAGTGACCGGCCAGGCCGTCGGGCCACTTCAGTTAGCGGACGCCGGCGAAACAAGTACACTGGACGACGTCCAGCGCGCCGCGCGCACCGATTGCGCCCTGGGACGTCGCGCACGCAGGCTCTCTGTCTCTCTCGCACTCGCGGGGCGTCCCGCAGCGTCCCGCAGGGTGCGAGAGAGACAGAGAGTCAGCCTGCAGGGCCGCGTGCGGCGCACGCGCGTTCCCGGAGAAACGCACGCACTCGTCGCAGCGCGTCACCGTGCGTGTCGTCCCTGGACGTCTACACTGGGGGAAAAAAATCCGGAAATTATGCATGCCGCCCGTAACTTTTTTGCCGCCAGCAGTGTTCGATAATTCTTTTCCTTCCCAGCCGCGGCGGGCGCGGCGCCTGGGCGGGCGCCAGCCCTGTCACCAGACTGGCTGGTGTCGTTTCCTGGCGACGCTGCCGACGCGGCCACTCGCCGAACCAAACCAATGAGGTGAGTGCACCAGCGGACCGCCGCTGCAATCCTCGTTACGACTTCCGGTAGTGCCAACCGCGGCGACAAAATGTACTGTATCGATGCGCCACCGCGTCGCCAACCTCGCGCCAAGAAACCTTTCTAACTCGGGCTGCCTGGCTGGGCGCTGCTCCGCCACCCTCTCCGCCTGGCGCTCTGGCTGGCTCTGGCTGGCTCTGGCTCGCCCAGTGGTGCCAACACAACGCCCCGTCCTGTCGAAACAATGACGATAATATTCGAAACGCATTGGTGCGGCCGAGCGCTGCGCTGCGCACCCCATCAGCATACCGAGGCCCCACTATTGGGAGCACCGCTCGCCCCATCGCGCTGTCTCTCTCGCTCTCGAGGGCCGGTCCGCCGGGGCCGCAGGGGGTGCGACGGAGACGGCGCGACTGCAGGGCTCCGCGCCGTTCTCCCTCATTGATAGGCGGGCACCACCTACGAGCCCATCACCGGCTGCTCGGCGATGGTAATGGTAACACTGGCTGCCAGCCCCGCCAGCCTGCCTCTTCCGGGGTAAGGCTGCTGCACCTGATTTACCGGGATAAGTGCGCCTAGCTGCGCCTGGCCGCGGTGCGCGCTCCGCTCCATATTGTGCGAGCGCGCATTGAATGCGTGGTGTGTCGCCAGCCCCGTCTGTCCGTCCGCCGGCCGGCCTGCCAGCATGCTGCCAGCGCCGTCTGCCCGTCCGAAACGGCAGCGCAATCGTGGTGCGGCCAGGCGCGGCCGCCATCGCCTTTATGGCGGAGCGGAGCGATTCCCAGAAACGACGCGACTCCTGTCGTCGACACGAAGTGCTCCAAGAGGCCGGCGCGGCGACGCGCGACGCGACGCACCGCGAAGCACCGCGTTTCGGAGTTTCTAATTAGGAGATGACGCGCTTTGCAAGCTTGCGCTGCCGTGTCGCCCAGTGGGTCACAGGCACCGCGTCCTCCGCGACGCGAGCGCCCTCTGTCGCCGGCGTGGCGGCGGGCCGAGTAACTCGCGGGGAGCATTGCGGCGACGCGGCGACGGTTCGCGGGGCGTCACCGGCGTGAGCGAAGCGCGACAACTGGCTGATTGTCTTCGGCGTAAATGGCGCCGAATCCAACGACGGGCTGCCCTTTGACCGCCGAGTCCGTCGGCGACGTCAAGCCGTCCACCACACTGCAGGGCGTCGCTGCGACAGTGTGCCCAACTCGGCTATCGGGCGATGGGCCCGATGGGGATGACTCGTGAGTCACGACGAGGCGCCGTCTCTCTCGCACTCGCGGGGGGCGCCCCGTCCGGGTGCGAGGGAGACGGGACCGGCCTGCCAGGTGGGCCCGGCGAGCCCCACCCACCCCAGGGCGGGAGAGGCGTTCGGGCAGGTGGACTGCGTAACATGGCATGCACCCGCCCGCCGCTGCACAGCACAGCGCTGCCGGCGACTGGTTTCGACAACGGGCGTGGCTGGCGGGGCTGGCGGGGCTGGCGGGGCCCGTGCAGCGCGGCGCACCGCGCACCTCGCCGTCGTTGCACAGAGTAGCGGGTTATGCTAATTGCCGCGATAAATGTTTGGAAATTGGACGAATACAATCGTTGCGCCACGTCGTAATTAATCCGTCCAGGTGGGCGGCACACACACACACACACACACACACACACACACACACACACGTGCGCGACATGGATAACCCGTCGGACGACACGTGGGGAAAAGAGGCACCCACCTGGGGCCCACACTACTCACCCAGTCACACAAACACACACATATACACACACGCACACACAAACGCGTAAAAGTACGTGTTTGCGCGGCAAATGTTTGCCTTTTCTCGTCGTCGCGAGCCTCCTGATCCAGACTAGCGCACGCCGCGCACGCGAACGACGGCCCGGTAGCGCGGCGGCCCGCTGCTGGACGCAAATATTGCTCGAGTCAGCATAAGGAAGGCAAGAACCACAAAAAACCGAAAGGAAAATTTTCTTTTCTCCTCCAGCATGACTCTGGTTATTTTGTTTTAATTAAGCAGTGCGCGAAGCGCGAAGCGTGGCAACACCGCCGGCGGCGCCTACTTGCGTACGCGCGGCACAGCCGAGGCACAGCTGAGGCACAGCTGCGCAGCCTTCCGGCGGGGAAGTCCTTCCGTCTCGGCCTGCCGTGGCTTGCCGTGGCTCGCAGTGGCTCGCCGGCACAGTTAGACGCGGCGCCTGGCCGGCCCCGTCTAGTCGGCCCCGTCTAGTCGGCCCCGTCTAGTCGGCCCCGTCTAGTCGGCCCCGTCTAGTCGGCCCGACCCGACGGCCCCTCGGTGACGAAGGCGGCGCGGTCATTCCGAACAGAGCGCAGTGGGCCGAGGGAGGCGTCGAGGGAGGCCTTTGACCGCAACTAAATTGGATGCAGTGACCGCTCAAAGCCAGCAAAAACGGTGATTTTCTGAAATTCATTCACTGTTTGACCATTTTTGCGAGACCACTGCTCGCTAACTATCAGCGGTCAAAGCCTTCCCGAGGCGGGGCATAAAAGAGTAGGGTCTTCAGAATAGTAAGGCGTCGAGGAAGGCCTTTGACCGCAACTAAATTGGATGCAGTGACCGCTCAAAGTATGCAAAAACGGTGATTTTCTGAAATTCGTTCACTTTTTGACCATTTTTGCGAGACCACTGCTCGCTAACTATCAGCGGTCAAAGCCTTCCCGAGGCGGGGCATAAAAGAGTAGGGTCTTCAGAATAGTAAGGCGTCGAGGAAGGCCTATGACCGCAACTAAATTGGATGCAGTGACCGCTCAAAGTCAGCAAAAACAGTAATTTTCTGAAATTCATTCACTGTTTGACTATTTTTGCGAGACCACTGCTCCTAAATTATCAGCGGTCAAAGCCTTCCCGAGGCAGGCCATGAAAGAGTAGGGCCTTCAGAATAGTAAGGCGTCGAGGAAGGCCTATGACCGCAACTAAATTTGACGCAGTGGCTACCCAAAGTCACCAATATTGAATTTCCGACTCTTTAACAGCTTTCCGAGGTCGGCGCTCAAGTAATCCCCCATATTTCCCAATAATCAACATAATAACCTCCTATAATCAGTGATAAATAATAAAATAATCAAAAGAAACCACATGTAATCATACTCTAAATATAATCAGTGTACAGGAAAATGTTGAGTTGGTTGAGAGAGACAGCAGCACTCTGTTCAGCTTCCCTCCTCTAATCCAGCGCCTCTTGACGAGCCGGCCCGGCCACCAATGTGACAGGACTCTGGTGTGGTTGAGCAACAGCCGATGGCTGTAATAGATTCGGAGGGACGCCATACGCCGGCCATGCTTTCCGTATGAATGTCGGACTCCGGACAGTGCCCCGCCGCTCCCTCAACCTCTCTGTCTCGCACTCGAGGAGCATGCCGTCAGAGCGCGAGAGAGACAGAGCGACTGCAGTGTGTGCGTCCCGAGACATTATTTCATTTCGCCTGGCAGCGCACGGCTGATCTCTGATTTATGTGCCAGTCTGGGAGACGGGGACAAAGGCCAAATACGCGACACTGCCTCGCTAAGACGACTCCAGCGTCATCGATAAGTACAGAAAAACACACACAAAAAAAATAATACAAAAACAGGCAAACAATGCAAGGAAAAATAATTTGTGGCGCTGTTTCTGCGCGACCAACAGGCGGATGGATAGGCGTTGCCGACGGAGTACTTTCCATTTCGCTCTGCTCCATCTCTGCGGTGCTCTGGCGGCAGCCCACTCTCCAACGAGAGCGAGCGAGACAGCATCGACGTGGTCGGTCTCATGTCCAGGAGGCTGATTCCGAGAACCGCGACCGCGGCTCTGTCTCTCTCACAACCTCAGGAAGGACCCACGGGTGCGAGAGAGTCAGAGCGACGAAAGCAGTCTGCTGGACTCGAGGCGCCGCGAAGCACGCGCGCGGAGGACACCGCCACACGCGTGTTTAGCGCCTGCGGCCAGTCTGGGGCGGCGTGGCAGGGCGTGGCAGGGCGTGGCGGAGCCCAGAGTGGCAGGGCACGGCACGGATCACGATTCGGCATAATGACCGCATCAGGACGGCGAGCTCTGGTTTTCCGTTTTAATCGGTCGTCCCTCCCACCGCGGTGCGTGCCGCGTGCCGCGTCGTGCGGAGAGTGACGTCCTCCCCGTCTCAGCTTTCCCGTCGATCGGCAAGGAGGGGCCGTCGAAGACTCATCCGAGCAATAATCGAAGCGTGTCTAATTGGCTGCCCTGGATCCGGGCAAGGCGGCCCGGGCACTACTCTGTGCCGAGTCGCGTTCAACGCTGTTCAGAGCGGCCCTGCTCGCGCACTGCATGCGTGTGGACGTTTTGTACGACAGTATGGACGTTTTGGATCAAATCATGTGCAACATTGTACATGAACTAGGTACAGTTTTAGATACCTCAGCATAATATGGACATTTTGTCCCTTTCTGTAATTTCTGTAAACCAAATGGCATAGCTGACATGTTTACACACATTACACTGAATAGTTTGTGGTCAGAAAGAAGGTGCATAGACTGGCCGGGCTGCCCAAGGGCTTCCCCCTCCACCGGCGCACACCACACAAGTAGTACTGCTCGGAAGGTGAGTACCCGCTCCTCGGGGTGTGGCCGAGGACCCAGAGGACCTGTTGCAGCAGGACCCTAATGCTGCGGTGAAAGTGCCTGGCCTGGCGTGCTCATCCTCGGCACTTGCTGTGCCGTGCCTTGCAGTGGCGTGCCTTGCAGTGCCGTGCTCACACCGGCTGACGGCCCGCCACTAAGGTGCCGCGTCGTACGGACCGCGACGAATGCACCGGGAATGCAACCGCTACAGCGCGCTGTACGCAACGGCCGCACAAGAATGGAACCATCAACACCGACCAAAAAACAACAGGCATCCAGAGAGAGATAGATAAAAAAAAGCTGGTAACCACCGCAGTAACCAACAACAACTGAAAATAAATGGGCTAAATTCATCACCATCATGAAAGGGTAAGGGAAGCCATAGTCCAGCTGGATGGAACTCGATGCGATTTCTCCCCGAGGGATCTGGCGCCCCGTGCACGGCACGCCAGTGCACACATGGCACGGCGGTGCCGAACTGACTGCGCACCTCACAGCCCTCGCGACTCAATTGTACCAGGTAAATGGACCATGAGTCCCATGGCGCTCCATGGCGGAAGGGGGCTCTGGCAGCCCGCTGGCAGACCCATGACAAAGACCCGCGCCATGAACGCTTTCATTGCAGACGTCACATTCGCGCCGCCTGTCTGTCTGCCTGTCTGTCCATCCGTCCGCTGGCCGCAGAGCCCCGCCGATGATGGCTTCAATAAACCGTAATGCTCATTGTACGATCCCTACCGCAGCGCGGTGCGGTGCGTGGCCGACCCGCCATTTCCATGATCGATTTCACCGGTGACATTTGTAGTCTCTCTTTCCGGCCTGTCTGTCCGCCTGTCCGTCATCCGTCCGTCGCGACTCTATCGGCGCGCCACCCGCACAGATGATTGACACGAAACGGACACGCTGCGGCGCGTGCCGCCGGCCGAGCCGCCATTTGTCGCGCCCCAGTCCTAAGTGGCCACTAACGGGAGCAGCGCGCAAACGCTTTCTTTCACACTGTTTCTTTTCAACGCGTTTTACCATCTTTTCCCCCCGCCTAGAGTGTCGCGGAGACGGGTAGCAGGTGTGGCTGTGCATACGCACCGCGTCGCACCGCGCCACCGCGAGATAGCTTTCATCCTTGGCCTTAATCACCTGTGCAATTAATCCGGACCCGCACCCGAGGAGCAAGTGGAAGGCAGTGGGGGCAGAAGACAAGAAGCCAGGCACGGGGAGAGGACCAGGTTGAACCGAGATAAAATCAGAATTTGACAATACAACAACAACAACAACAACAACAACAACAACAACAATCAAGAATTTTCCCTAAGGATTTTCCAACTGGAGCAACAAAAAGAGTAACAAAAGGACAAAAGTGGCATTCAAATTAATTTTCGCAGAAAAATATAAAAAATAAAATCGGTTACAATACTCAAATGAAAAGACAAAAAAAAATCAAGCATTTTCCAAATGCTGTAAGTAACTGAGGAAAAACCAAAAAAAGGAACGAAAATGGAATTTTAATTAATTTTTGCGGGAGAAGAAGAAGAGTGGCGTCACGGTCGGTCGCGAGAAAGTCTCGAAGCCTGATTGACGCGCGCGCCTAGCGACGCCTCGCGACGTCTGGCCGTCCGACACCTGTACCGTTCTGCCGAGCTGGAGGCCGCGCCCAGAGAAACACATTCATTTTTGCGTAACGAAAAAGTAATCATTTTTTATGCCACCGCATGCCCCGCGACGCCGACTCTGAGTGGATACTGATCGATTTGGTGGCCGTCTTGGCCGCTAATGAGTGAGAGTAGAGCCATTCGTCAAAAGTGGCGTGTGAAATAACAGCGGCACATTCGCGTCCATCTCATCGACCAGCGGGCGGAGATCGGGAGGGAATTATCCGCGTGCTCCTTATCGGACACAGCTGCGAGTGATGCGGGCAGTGACGCACTGAACCGCCGCTACACTACGGCCCGGCGAGGCTCACGTGTTTGCTCCATCCCTCAAAATGGGTTTCGAACAAGTCCCAATCAATCACAGGAGGGCACCAATGGATTGGTTTGTCGACAAGGAATCCATTGGTACCATCATGTGATTGGTTTAAAATCGAAAACCATTTAGGCATTCCGAATCTTGTCCACAGCTGGTCGTCACGCTGATACCGCTGTGGTCGCCGTCTCTCTCGCACTCACGGGACTTCCTGTGCGGGTGCGAGAGAGACGGAGCGACGAAACACGGCGGGATGGGTGTGATGTGCGGGCGGCCGAAGCGAAAGGTCGGGCCTCATTTGAAGATGTTGGAAGTGTGGCTGCCGGTGGCTGCCGGGCCACGGCGCACGCGAGGGCGAGGGCCCCGGGGCGCCGGTTGGGCAAGTCGGCACACATTTGTCCCATTTGTCGGCGAATAAAAGCAGCTCTGATGCAAACCGCGACCTTTCAGCCCTGCAGTGCCTTGCAGTGCCCTGCAGCCCGGACAAGCGTGTCGTGCCCGCCAGCCTGTTACTGTGACCCGGCAGCAGCAGCCTGCCAGCCGGCCAGCCCGAGCAGCCAGCCAGCCGGCTGCTTCGTGCTGATTAAATTAGGAAACAATACGGCACTGCCGCCACCGCATACAGACGTCCAATTTCGCCGGGCCACCGCCCTGCATTATTCACCAGGGAATTTTCGGCGGCGCGGTGGGCGGTGCACAGTGGGCCAGAAGACCTGTGGAGGCGGCCAAGACCCTAGACACGTTGTGAGCTCTAGAGTCGCTAAATGGGACTCGAACCGTACGTGCGACCTCACCACTGGATTGCTCTCCGGACGAGGAATCAACTAGTGGGGCCACACTTTCGGATCAGGTTCGGTTCAGCGACTCTGGAGCTTTAAACGCGTCTAGAGTTTTGTCCGCCTGCACCGGTCTTCTGGCCCACTGGGCAGTGTGCGACACTAGCGCCACCTGGCGGCGAGGCGGCCCACCCCCGCAGTGCGTGCGCCTTTGTTCGACGGTACAGTACAGAGCCCCAGGGAGAGGGACGGGGGGAGGGGAGAGTGGAGAGAGGGGCGCGCCCGTCCGGCTGGAGCGGGATAAACAGGTCCCATCGCAGCGACAAGCTCACTTTTACTCTCCGTGGGCCCGGCGGCGGCCCGGCCGGCCGGCCAGCCGATACCGCCACCGTAAAAAGAAACGCCCTCTCCAAGCAACACAGCGTTAAATCACAAAGCTGGCGACGGACATTTTCAGGAAAATTATGAATAGAGATTTCATGTTAAAATTTGTTCCACCGGGTCGCGTTTCGTTCTGATCCTGATGGTTATTTCATTGCGGCAACCGCGGTGTAGCGAGAGGGCATGACTGGTCCGACCGGCCTGCTCCGCCTGCTCGAACTCCTTGGTTGTTCGGACATCAAGGCGGTGCATTGGGTCCCACCGACCGCGCCCCGCCACGCCCCGCCACGCCCCGCCACCCCCCCCCCCCTGGGTGCCTGTCGGCCACCACGGGCAGGTGGATAGGAAGAAAGGTGTGGGCGGGGTGGGGCGGGGCGGGGCGGGGCGGTACGGCGTCACGAGGGAAAGAAAGGCCCTTCTCGAGTCGTTCCCCGGCATATTTCACGGCGGCAAGGACGCCCGGCACCGTCTCACTAGCGCGGCGATCCGGGGGGACCAAGTGCAGGCACAGGTACCACGAACAGGCGGCCGTCGTCGGGGCGCTTCGCGTTTGCTTCGCGTTTGCTTCGCGGTGCCGCCAGACACCTGCACTGATAACCGGCCGGCCGCGGTCCACTCGTATGCACGGGTGATTCACAACACCGAACTACACGACATGCATCGAGTCGAGAGTGACGTGCCAGCCCGTGTCGCACGATTGGCAGTCTTTTTTTTCTGGGTAAACGTCTGGCGTGCCGGAAACGCTCCAGGGTGGCTGGCTGCTTAGGCCTGCGCGCCCCGCGGCCCCACGCCACGCCCGGCCCGGCCCGGCCAGGCGGCCAAACTCGGAGAAAGAGAGAGCCACTCCAGCCCGGCGGCCGGCCGGCCTTCCAGCCACACTCCAGCGTTCCAGCTTGGTTCCAGCCGCCCGGCCGCGGACCGCATTCGATTTTGTTTGCCGGCGTGCCATACCATACCTATATACGTACGTGGGCCGCGGCGGAAAGTTTGGAGCCGCTGCAGCTGCCCCGAGGGGCTAGCCGGACCGCGCAGCGCGTTCGTCGCTCTGCCTCTGTCGCACTCACGAGGCGCCCGGCAAGGGTGCGAGAGAGGCAGGCCGTGTTCGGGTCCGGGCGGAGGGCCGCGGAGACACGCGGCCCGCGACAACGGGAAAACGCGACCGCCGTTCCGTTTGGAAGACCACTGGCCGAGTGGCGAGGCTTTTTGTCCGCCGAGACGGCGCTGCTTTGTTGGGCTCCTCCAGTGGATCTCCAGGCTCCAGGAGCGCTTCGGGGGGATTACAGAGAGGACGCCCGGGAGGGGAGGGGAGAGGTGTTTGAACGGGCGGCCGGAAATTTCTCGGGGTGCCTTCGCCTAACGAGGGTCCTGCCTTATGTCTGACCGAGTCCGACCGCCGGCCCGTCTGTCTGTCTGTCTGTCTGTCTGTCTGTGCGCCTGCGTGTCACCGCCCACGGTGGCCATTGACTAGCGGGCAGGCCACGCAAACGCGGCACGCGAGGCAGTGAAAAGTACTTCTAAGCAGCTGTCGAAACGGCCTGCGCGCGGCGCAGCACCCTTACCCACGTTTCCAACGAAGGGAGACAAAATGAATCTCTTTCGCGAATTTGGGGCGAAATGGCAGCACACGTGAGTGCGTACCGCGTGGCCGGGGGAAAGGCCTGGGCGTGATGATGATGTTGGTATTATTGTTGTTATTTCCAGGGACGTGCGGTATCGAAAGAGAGAGGCAGCAAGGTGTCGGGAAAGGAAAAGGATGGCAGCGGCCGACCGCTGGCCGGCCCCGCCCCGCCCCGCCCCGCCACGCCCCGCCCTGCCCACCTGACCAGACGCACTCCATTCCAGCGCAAGTGAAACGGATATAACGCAAGGCGAGCGGAGAGGGGCGGCCGGGCCGCGGCGAGCCGCGTCGCTACTGCCTCTCCGAACTGGAGCAGTCATTACTGCATGCAGCGATAGAGAATTCCCCAATCAGGCTGCCAACTGCACTGATTGAAACATCACCTGTCCTGCCGATCCGAGCGATTATGCGGTTTTACTCGCAATCGCCGCGCGATAATCATGAGTCTTTTCATTCCTTTGCATCGTAATAAACCGGCGCGGCCTCGTCCGCCGTTTTTCGCGTTTCGCTGCAAAGGCCTCAGAAGACTGATTCCGAGGGTCGGCTTCGTCGCCCTGTCTCTCTCGCACCCATACGGGACGCCGCACGAGTGCGAGAGAGACAGAGCGACGAAAACGACTCTCGGAATCAGTGTGCTGGCCGCCCCGCTCGGAGGTTTGACGAGTCCATAAGGCGGTTGACTTGGCACTCGAATGAAACCGCGGAGCGTGCGGTCGCGCACACCGACTCCGTCTCTGTCGCGCTGCAGAGGCGCCCCGCACGCCGCGGGCGGTGCGAGGGAGACGGCTGTCCGTCAGCGCAGGCCGCGCAGGCCGCGCACGCAGGGCCCATCAAAGCGGGCAGTATATCTCCCGACAAGGCGGCCCTTTATCCGCCAAACGCGACTCAATTTGGCGCGCACTTCAACGCACAGTGGGCCGGAAAGGCTGACACGCTCTGTAGACACGCTCTGGACACGCTCGGCGCGTCGCGGTCGTCAAATCGCAAACCGCTTGACGGCACCGCCGCGCTCAACAGGCACGGCGTGCCTCGTCACTGGTTTTCGATCCGGTCAAGCGCCAAACTCCTCCAAACCCTGCGGTGCTGGTTGTGGTGGTGGTCGTTTGGGGGGGGGGGGGGGGGGTAAGGTCATATGGAAGATAGGTCTGCGCAACCGAGATGCATGCTGGGAGACCGGGCAGCTAATCCCTCCCGAATCCGTCGCCGGCTGCAGCGGAGGACCGCCTACCTGCCTGCCAGCCTGCCTGCCGGCTTGCCCGGTCTCCCAGCATGCATCTCGGTTGCGCAGACCTATCTTCCATAAGACCTTAGGGGGGGGGGGGGGGAAATGAACCTATATTCCTGGGAATCCTCCTCAAGGTGGATTTACCGTGTCAGACGTGCTGCTATTTGCAATGCCGTTTGCGGCACTGGTCTCTGAACTATGGAACGGTGGCAAAGTTTAAGTTTGGTTTTGCGGAGGTCATTATCATGCCTGCGATTGAATTGAGGCACTTGAAGCCGCTTCCGTCCGCACAGGTCTCCATCTGCGCCCCCGCCCGACGCCTCCGCGGCGAAACAAGTGTCGACATTCCGAACGGCAATTACCGGATGAAAATTGGGCGCGTGCCGTCTTCGCGGAGGAATGCCGCCGAGCCGCGACGCCGCGGAGTGGATGACGCGCCGAGGCTCTCTCTCTCTCTCTCTCTCTCTCTCTCTCTCTCTCTCTCTCTCTCTCTCTCTCTCTCTCTCTCTCTCGCACCCGCACGGCCGCGCGGGACGCCCCGCGAGTGCGACGAAGGCAGAGCGACGATGCGACCATTTCGAGTCGGTGTGATTTACTGCGCGAATAGGAATCATCTCAAAACGGGCTGGCGGTGTGTGGAGGTGGTGAGGCCGTCAAGGAGGCCGTCGGCGCGGCGGGCACGCCGTCGTTGAGGCCGAGGCCGCGCGGCCAGGCCCAAGTCAAAGCGCGATCGAGCAAACGCGCCGAACGCGTTCTCCAACAAGGACACGTCCACATCCGCGATTCGCCGACGCGGCCGACCGCCACACCAGACAACACCGCGGGGAAAAGCGTGGGGACTCGGCGGGGCGCGAAGTTCGACGCGACACGGCGACACCGCTCGGAACTCCAGACCGCGGAGAGCAGACCCCCACCCCAGGGTGGACCCCCAGGGTGGCCGCGCGCCGCCCATCCACTTTCAGAATCGCCGCCATGTCTCGCCATTTCCGCCGCAGGCTTGGCGCTGCACAGTGTGCCAGGAGACCGGCGCGGGCGGCCAAAACTCCGCGACTGGATGCGACAAGACTGAACTCGGGCCATTCCTGCGCGTGTTCTGAGCTTTGCCTCAAACAAACCGCCTGAACGGGCGGTAGTCGCGGTAGTTTTGCCGGCACCCCTCGGGAACAAGGAACCAGGGCGAACCAGGGCCATCGGCGGCATTTAACGCCAGGCCCGCGCGGGGCGGCGGGGCCGCAGCCCGGCCGATGATTGCATCACTCGGCAATTGCAGGTTACGAGTCAAATTGAATGCTCATGGCCGCACCGCGCATGGCAGCGCGCATGGCGGCGAGTGTGTGAGTGCCATGTGGCGGAGTTCGGCCGGCACGTCTGGCGGTGCGGTTGCAGCCTGAGCTTTCGTTTCGTTCCGAACGACGGATATGAAAGTGGGAAACTGGGCACGTCGGATCGCGGCGTCGTCGCCGCATCAGTGGTAGCACTGCCGCCCTATCCCCCTTTTCTTCGATCGCGCTCTGCCTGCCTCGCGAGCGGCGCACAGTGGGCCAGAAGGAGGCGGCCGAAATCCTAGACGCGTTTTGGGCTCTATAGTAGCTCAACGGAACTGGAACCAAACGTGTATGACCCCACCAATGGATTGCTCTCCGAACGAGGAATCCATTGGTGGGGTCACACGTCCGGTTCGACTTTTGTTTAGCGACTCTGGAGCTCAAAACGCGTCTAGAATTTTGGCCGCCTCTACTGGTCTTCTGGCGGACCACTACGGACCCTACGCCGTAAAAAGGCCGAGCGTTTGGTGGACACACACGGCCCTTATCGGTGGCAACGGAAAGAAAAACGGAAAACGGGATGGTGAAACGAAACAGCCATTCGCGGCACGCCCCGCGCACAGTGCACCAGCGCGCACGCCACCAGTTTTTGGCAGCAGAAACCGCGCCGCCTGGAAGGGCCGCGCCGAGCCGTGCCGAGCCATGCGACATGCATGCAAAGCGACACACGCACGCACACACACACACACACACACACACACCCATTGCCCAATGGCGGCGTGCGGCGTGCCGCTAGGAGGCCAATGCCACCGCATGAAGCTTGCCACCACCCACCCCCATACGGAGACGTGTGTGTGTGTGCCAACGCCCAGGCGCATCTCTTGTTGTTATTTTTATTTCTAGTTTTTGTCTCGCTGTGCTGTAGTAGTGAGTCCAGCACACTAAATACAGTTCTCCCCCTCTCTCTCTCTTTCACATGCATCCCGTCGCGCGCTTGTCCCTGACCGCCAAAAGAGCATCTGCAAAAGAGTGTGCGCGAACGTGTTTGTGTGTGTGTGTGTGTGTGTGAGTGCCAAATCAAAAGGCCATCTCGCAATGTATGAATGGTGGTCCACTCGTCCATTCATCACCCCATTAGTCCCGTCAACGCTGACGGCCCCCGTGCGTGAGGGCACCGCCACACACACACACACACACACACACTGACACGGAGGGCTCCCTGACGGCCTTGTGAATAGCTCAACAAGCAGACGACGACCTAAACACCTCCGGCGGCCCTGCGGCCCTCCACAGAGGCACAGACGCACGGAGGCGATGATGGACGTCGTTTTAATCGGTCGGTACAGATAGCAGGAGAGCAAGAAAAACAACGAAATACAACAACAACAACAACAACAACAACAACAACAACAACCGTTCAAGTATGCACGGGGCGTAATCCACACTGCGTTGCTCTTCTTTATCCAGGTTGGCACTGACGGATTAGGTTTCCACACTCGCACGGCCTGCACGGCCTGCAGCACGGCCTGCAGCACGGCCACACGCGCGCGATAGATTCGTCACTGGGTCTTTCGCCACTGCGCACTGCGTCGCACACTACACTGGTGTTGGCACTTGGAGCACACTATGGGATGCACTGGGATGCACTGCCACGCACACTGGGATGCACTCCACGTTCAGTGGCTTAGTCGTTGCTGCACACTTTTCACTCTCCTTCTTCTTCTTCTTCTTCTTTCTTAATGTGACACGTCCGACACGCGTTGCCGTTGGGCCACGCTGGAAGTCCTACCTGTCAGTGCAGTGACGGAGTGACGAAGTGACGGGGAGGTCCTCGACGAAGCCCACTGGTAATCCGGAGCGAGCGCTTTTAATCCAGTCGACGTCGTCCTCGCTTGCACCACTAACAACTCACACACACACACACACACACACACTCACACACACACAGTTGCACTCGCGAACGCGCGCTCGACGGGACGCTAACGGCGACGAGCGACCGCACCAAACGACAGACTCCAGCCGACTGGGACCCCACCAGGGCGCGAGGCCGGCGCGGCGGGGCGGGGCGGGGCGGGGCGGGGGCGGTGGGGGAGGGGCGATTTCACTTTTACTGCGCGGGGCGCGAGGCGGCGAGGCGGCGCGAGGTGGGGGCCGTGACGTCACACGCCCGTTGCACCGCGGCCGCCCAATCTGCGTGCAGCGGCGGCAATTTTTAATTTTTTTAAAAATAAAAATCAACCTGCTAATTTAGCGGTAGCTTCAACTGATCGGACGGACCTTACCGGCTCTGTGTTCGGACCAAAAATACCTTTGTTTTTAACCGAAAATAAACTAAAAACACGAATTTTTCAACACCTTAAACACCTTAAAAGTAACTAAAAATGATTTTTGCAAAGGCTGCGAGTTGGACACCGGAATGAATGAATCGACGAGTAAATCCCCGGCCACGCCACGCCATGACGTCACACAGCCTCCCATTGATTCACCCGGCGGGCCGCGGCGGGCGGACATCCTTAGAATAAGGTCATTGCCAGGCAGGCAGGCAGGCGGTGATGCAGGGACAGGATGAATCCACAGGATCTCGCAAAGCTGCGCCAAGCTGCGCCAAGCACTCGGGTTCGGTGCGCCGCGGCGCCGCAGCCTCGTTGATTCATCCGATGCGAGGCTGCAGCAGCCGCCAGTCACACTATTCCGCGTGGTGGTCGAGGGCACTCTCTCTCTCTCTCTCTCTCTCTCTCTCTCTTTTCTCTCTCTCTCTCTCTCTCTCCTCTCTCTCTCTCTCTCTCTCTCTCTCTCTCTCTCTCTCTCTCTCTCTCTCTCTCTCTCTCTCCCGGGCGGTGACCGACCCCTGTGGGCCTTTGGCGGCCTTTGGGGTGAGTCACTGTGGCGGCAGGGGCCTGGCTGGCCACCACACTGCCCACCGCGTTTCTAATGAGCTCCGGGCGCGTCGAACAGTGCAGCGACAGCGCGACGCGCGACGCCCAGGCGGTGGCGGTCGCGGCGGCCGTTGTCATGGCAACGCGGCGGTGGGCGGCGGTCAAGGCGCCCTGGCCCGCGTGCAAACCGTGCAAACCGCGGGCAATGCCAGGACTCGCTCCGTCCCTCTCGCACTCGTGGGGCATCCCCTACAGGTGCGAGAGAGACAGAGCGGCGTCAGAGCAATGCATCTCGGCCGCCGGGTCGCCACTCTCGCGAGATCGCGGCCTGCCTTTCCAGAGCGCGAGGCTGAGTCCGAGGGTCGCCCTGTCTCTCTCGCACCGGAGGCCCGTCCCGTCAGCGCGAGAGAGCCAGAGCGCTGACACGCTGTTCGGGATGCCTGCCGGCGCGGCGGGGGATGTCCGGCGCGCAGCTAATTTGTCGTCAGAAAGTGACTGCTGGCTGCACCGCCGAGCCGAGCCGAGCCGAGCCGAGCCGAGCCGAGCCGAGCCGCGCCGGGCCGGGCCGGGCCGAGCCGAGCCGCGGGTCGCAACAATGACAATATACAACAATGCGGCGAGGCTTATTGTCTAGTATGAGTGGCCAATTTCTCCGGCGGACGCAGCGACGCAGCCGAGTGTGAAGCCGCGAGCCCGAGCCCCCTCCCACAGTGCCCCCGGCCCGCGCCCCAAACCGTGTGGGTAAATTACCAAACGGAATGACGAGGGGCATCGGGAAAACGCTCGTCTGTGCGAGAGAGCACTGCACGCCAACAGAATGAAGCGTATGAGAAATTTGTACCGCGACAGGGGCGCACGTGATTTTGAGGTTATTTTTTCCCTTCACTGTGTGATTTTTAGCAGATGATGCCTTCACCACACTTGAAACATACTTAAAATACTGTAACTGAAGGTGTCAGCGTGCTTTTACTCCGAGTCCAGAAACCAAGCGCGTATCCCCTAACAATACGACAGGCGACGCGCGACGCCGGCGGGGCGGTCGCGGCGGCCGTTGTCATGGCAACGCGGCGGTGGGCGGCGGTCAAGGCGCCCTGGCCCGCGTGCAAACCGTGCAAACCGCGGGCAATGCCAGGACTCGCTCCGTCCCTCTCGCACTCGTGGGGCATCCCCTACAGGTGCGAGAGAGACAGAGCGGCGTCAGAGCAATGCATCTCGGCCGCCGGGTCGCCACTCTCGCGAGATCGCGGCCTGCCTTTCCAGAGCGCGAGGCTGAGTCCGAGGGTCGCCCTGTCTCTCTCGCACCGGAGGCCCGTCCCGTCAGCGCGAGAGAGCCGGAGCGCTGACACGCTGTTCGGGATGCCTGCCGGCGCGGCGGGGGATGTCCGGCGCGCAGCTAATTTGTCGTCAGAAAGTGACTGCTGGCTGCTCCGCCGAGCCGCGCCGCGCCGGGCCCCGGGCCGGGCCGAGCCGAGCCGCGGGTCGCAACAATGACAATATACAACAATGCGGCGAGGCTTATTGTCTAGTATAAGTGGCCAATTTCTCCGGCGGACGCAGCGACGCAGCCGAGTGTGAAGCCGCGAGCCCCCGAGCCCCCTCCCACAGTGCCCCCGGCCCGCGCCCCAAACCGTGTGGGTAAATTACCAAACGGAATGACGAGGGGCATCGGGAAAACGCTCGTCTGTGCGAGCACTGCACGCCAACAGAATGAAGCGTCTGCCTCATACGGTTTTTGATTTGCCGCATACGGTTTTTTGTTTGCCGTATACGGCTTTTGGTCTGCCTCATACGGTTTTTGATTTGCCGCATACGGTTTTTTGTTTGCCGTATACGGCTTTTGGTCTGCCTCATACGGTTTTTGATTTGCCGCATACGGTTTTTTGTTTGCCGTATACGGCTTTTGGT
This sequence comes from Thrips palmi, assembly GCF_012932325.1. Classification (NCBI taxonomy): domain Eukaryota; kingdom Metazoa; phylum Arthropoda; class Insecta; order Thysanoptera; family Thripidae; genus Thrips; species Thrips palmi. The sequence goes on from NW_023144628.1 coordinate 7,910,867, forward strand.
CTGCCTCATACGGTTTTTGATTTGCCGCATACGGTTTTTTGTTTGCCGTATACGGCTTTTGGTCTGCCTCATACGGTTTTTGATTTGCCGCATACGGTTTTTTGTTTGCCGTATACGGCTTTTGGTCTGCCTCATACGGTTTTGATTTGCCGCATACGGTTTTTTGTTTGCCGTATACGGCTTTTGGTCTGCCTCATACGGGTTTTGATTTGCCGCATACGGTTTTTTGTTTGCCGTATACGGCTTTTGGTCTGCCTCATACGGTTTTTGATTTGCCGCATACGGTTTTTTGTTTGCCGTATACGGCTTTTGGTCTGCCTCATACGGTTTTGATTTGCCGCATACGGTTTTTTGTTTGCGTATACGGCTTTTGGTCTGCCTCATACGGGTTTTGATTTGCCGCATACGGTTTTTTGTTTGCCGTATACGGCTTTTGGTCTGCCTCATACGGTTTTTGATTTGCCGCATACGGTTTTTTGTTTGCCGTATACGGCTTTTGGTCTGCCTCATACGGTTTTTGATTTGCCGCATACGGTTTTTTGTTTGCCGTATACGGCTTTTGGTCTGCCTCATACGGTTTTTGATTTGCCGCATACGGTTTTTTGTTTGCCGTATACGGCTTTTGGTCTGCCTCATACGGTTTTTGATTTGCCGCATACGGTTTTTTGTTTGCCGGTATACGGCTTTTGGTCTGCCTCATACGGTTTTGATTTGCCGCATACGGTTTTTTGTTTGCCGTATACGGCTTCTGGTCTGCCTCATACGGTTTTTGATTTGCCGCATACGGTTTTTAGCAGATGATACCTTCACCACACTTGAAACATACTTAAAAATACTGTACACATGAAGGTGTCAGCGTGCTTTTACTCTCGAGTCCAGAAACCAAGCGCGTATCCTAACAATATAGTAGGGGCTGGCCGCCGGGGCGGGCTGGTGTGTCTGGCTGGCTGGCTGGCTGGCGGTGAGGCGCAGCCTGCGCGGACAATGGCACCCCCTACCCCCTCCTCGCGCGCGACGGCCCGCGCGCAACATTGACAATCCCACTCCGCCTGCCACGTCTCAAAGGGTGGGTGCCTCGGGCAGACCTCGGCTCTGCTCAGCTCGTGCCGGCTTCGGCGCCAGCTCGGCCTCGTTCGTTGAATGAGATTTTAAGAACTATCTTTGGAATGAGCCCATACTAATGAGCCCAGAAGAAAACCAAACGAGTATCATCTGCTTTCATTAACGTTCGTTGAATGAGATTTTTTTTCTCAAACGCTTCAAGTAACGCCACTAATAAAGCCAATGAGCGCGCGCCGCGCCGCGTCCCGGTCGCCGCCACACTGCGACCAGGGACCGGCTGTGCCGCTCGGAGACTTGAACGCACGCCGGCCACAAGAGCGCGCATGTTTTCCGACCTTTTTTTTCCGCCTCTTTTTCCCCCGTTTGGCATTTGTGTTCCGCGCATTGCATCAACGGGTTGCGAGTAAAGTGTCGGCGCGCGCGGAAGCACACACGGCCCTGGGAAGGTCCCAGTGCCCGCCCGGCGCGCCCGGCCTAGCCTAGCCCGGCCCAGAGTCGGGGCCTACACTAGCATGCATCTAGGGCCGGAATCTGGAGCACAGCGGAGCAGGGCGGAGCACGGGGTGCTTGGCTACACTGCGCGGCACGGCGGGGGGGGGCGGGCGGGGCGGGGCGGGGCGGCGGGGCGGGGCGGGGCGGGGCGTGGCAAGGCGCCTGGCTCGCGCAGCCTGAGCAGCTCGTGGCTAGAATAGCCTTGCACAGCCTTGCAAGGCATCACGCCTCTTACGCCCCCACCAGAAAAAGGAGGGGGAGGGAGGAGATAAGAGGGGAATCAAACAGACAGACAGACAGACAGACAGACAGACAGACAGCTGACATCACATCTCATTTGCTTGCTTTCCAGGTGATCACAAACGTGCGCATGCGCTTCAATCGGGCCGACCGAACCACTCCAGCCACTTCAACCAGCTGGTTTCTCGTCTGACGGGTATGGACGAGAATCAGACCGACGAACCACCAAAGTGCGACCCGTTCGCCTTTGGTCGGCGCAACTGGGACAGAAAAAAAACCGTCATAACTCAAACCTCCATATCCACCACTTATCTATTGCAGTCTCAACCCTTGGTGTCCTCAACAGTCGGACGTGTCAGCTGCAAAGAAGTTGGAAACCCGGGCGGAGATCTTTGGGCGCGGACTGTACAAACAGAGGTCCACCACACGCCTGTACCCGCCGCACTGCCGCATGCCGGCGTCTAGTGTACAGTGCAGTGCGCACGGCGCGCGGCGTGCGTGCCAATCACGCGTGCCAGTCACGGGGGCGGGCCTGGAAGCAGCCTGGAAGCAACGCGCCAATTAGCGTGTTAAGCCCACACCGCACCGATACCATCGCGACACAATAATCACCAAAGGGCGGGGCGGGGCGGGGCGGGGCGGGGCCGCTGGAGAAACCGCTGCCTTTTCCTCGTCGAGCTTCTGCCGCGCGGCGATGGTGTTGGTGAATGCCGCTTACTCAACGGAGCGGCGAAAAAAAAAACACTTCAGCAAATGGGTAACAATCACCGTCAAATTCCCCCTCCTTAAACTTGGAAACCCATCGAACTTTCAAAACTTTCCTCCTTTTTAATTCTTTTTCTCGAGCATTGCAGTGCGCATGTCTTGTTTCCGTTCTTCCAGCGAAAGGCCGAGCGGAGTGAGTCGCCGCCGTCGTTCGCCCTTGCGGGGCAGTGACCCCTCCGGGTTCGGCCGTTCGGCCGTTTCGACCGCCAGGACCAGGATGACGTCGTCCGGGCATAATGACCGCGGGCTGCCCCTGGTGGCCGCCACCACGCCGTCGGGCCGCCGTCGGCGAGCAGGTGGGGGCGGCGGGGCGCGGTGGCGGGGACGCAAGGGCAGATGGCCTTGGCCCGCGAGCTGAACTGGTCAGCGCGGACGGCCCAGGCCGACTCAGCGCCGGCCAGCGACTCGTGCCGACGACAACAACAACAACAACAACACCAACAACAACAGGATGGCGTGTCGGCAAAGCCCGTGATGTGTAGGAGACAATCCCATTCGCGAGGCGGGGCGCAGCGCGCGGCGGCCAGGCTCGCCCCGAACACAACTATAGAATCCGCCGCTCCGCCGCCGCAGAGCCGCACTACGTTACTTTGTCTGCAGCGCTGCGCTACTTTTGCCAACAAAACACACACACACGCTCACCGTGGCCGTGCGCTGCCGATGCCGTTGTTGTTGTTGTTGCAATGCAAAATAATCAGATTCGAGTGTGCACGCCAGTCACCGAGGGGCCAAGCCACGCCACGCCACAGCCAAATATAGTCAACGGCGTCGTCATTAGCCCCGAGTCCAGCCTTGGGGCGGGGCGGGGCGGGGCGGGGCGGCTCGGTTCGGGGTTTCCCCACCGCATTTATTGGAAACCAAAAACGCGCGCTGCCAGCTGCGGCGGCGGCCGATACTGCTGCTAGCGCTGCTAGGCCTCGCGGACCGAGTCGGTGACGGTCCAGACCGAGTTAAGCTCGTTTGCAGCCGCGGCTCGACACGGCGTGGGCCGTTTCGGCTGCATTGCACGCGCGGTTACCATGGTTACCATGGTTACCATGGTTACGTGGCAGCGCACGCGGAATCGCCCCAAAAAGTTCCCACCGCCCTCGCCAAAGCGCCCCGCCCCGCCCCGCCCCCGCCCCGCCCCGCCACACGTGTGCCGGCGCGCGCGCTTCTCCCAGGCGTTGCGCGCGCATGACGCCAAGGCGGCCTGCTGACGGCGCCCGCCGGATCGGCGCGCCCCGCCACCACCACACCGTCATCCGGCCGGCCGGCCGGGGCGCGGTCCGCGGCCATGATCTATATTGCGGAGCCCCGGGCGATGCTCTCCGCATATCCGCCCACACAGGCCGGCGCACTCACTCACACACACAGATGGACACACACACACACACACACACACACACACACACACACAGACGAACAGAGGCAGAGTGCATAAGGGTCTGAAAGGTTAGCTCGCGGCGCACTAATCATTGGACAAAAAGGCACACTCACACACACACACACACACACACACACAAATGCGTGCGCGACCGGCGCGGCCGATGATAATGGAGATATGATGATGATTGCTTTTCGAGCAGACAGACACTACACTGCACTTGCAGTGCCGCAGCGGGAATTAGGCTCGGCGAACGGCGTGTCGTTCGTTATGGTTTCCATCTCGGCGGCGGCGGCGAGGTGCGCGTCCCGGCCGAGGCCGTCAAGGTCGTCCGGCACTTTCACGCCAAAGCAGGCGGCCATTTCCCTATTTTGTTCCGTCACCGAGCGGAGCGAGCGAAGCGGCAGCGCCAGCCAGTCGCCTCGTTCCGGAGGATCGCGTTGATCGCCGTCTCTCTCGCACTCCAGGAGCGCTCCGCAGGGGCGCGAGAGAGACGGAGCGACCAGACGATCCTTGTGCTCTGCTCCGCGGCGCCGCGGCTCCGCGGTCGCACGCCGCCGTTTCGTCAGGTCGCGGCGGGTCGCGGAGGCAGGGAGCTGCAGGGAGGCAGGGTCAGCCGGGCGGAAAATGGTCGCACCGAGAGATGGATGGGTGGGCCGACTGGATAGGGACTGAGCCAATCTCAGCGGAGACAAGGAATACCGGAGCACTGATTCCGACGCATAGTGAGCATCCTCCGTCTCGCTCGCACTCGCGGCGCGTTCCGCTGGGTGCGAGAGAGACGGAGCGAGGTGCTGGGAATGGAGGCGGCTGGGAGCGCGCACCGCGCACCGGCACGCCGATGCCCGGGAAATGGGAGCTGTTATGGCATCTTTTGAGGTCACCGCGACGCCCGGCCCGGCACGCCGAGCCCCAGCGCCAGCACGGCCAGCACGGCCAGCACGCCGCCCCGCCCGAGGAAGCCGGGGAACAAGAGGCAGTGCTGCGGCGCGGCGATGGACTCGGACGCCGGATGCCCATAACCCGAGGCGACCTTGGCGCCATTTCTCCGGCTAGACAATAATCATCAACAGCTCAGCGCGGCTCAGCGCCTCAGCGACACGGCGACGACAGGCCGGTACGGCTCGGCTCGGCTCGGCAGGGCGAGCCCTTAATGGTAATGGTAGCGCCGTGGCAGCCCGCCCCGCCACGCAGCCGCGTGCCGCGGCACAGCCTACCCTCCAGGCGTTAAGCGCTCCCATTACCATTAAGGGCTAGACCACACATGATCGTATGCCGTTTCGGGCCCGACACATGCCCGCCTGCACTGCGAAACGAGACATGACCCGCCCAGGCGCGCACACCACTCGGACGCTCTGCGGTCGGAGAAAGCCAGCCGTCGTCACCGGACGCGTTCAACAAGAGCAAAACACGGCCGCCGGTTCAAACGCCCAGCAGCAGCGGCTGTCTCTCTCGCACTGCTGGGGCGACGCGTGGGGGTGCGAAAGAGACAGAGCACTTGCGCGCCGCGTACTGTACATTCGCTCAGACCTGAGCCAGCGGCGACCCTTTGCTATGCAGGCCTTTTCTTGGTGCCATCATGAGTGTGGCAAACAGCCTCCAAACAACGAGGGAAACAAAGGGTCGAACCCTTATAACGCACCGGAACAGCACTCCGACAATGAGGCCCCCGGTGGGGTTCGGCTGTTTAACTTTTCCTTTGGTCGCCGCTGGCTCAGGTCTGAGCGAATGCACAGTAGTGGGCGAACGAACGCTTGGTGGCCGGAACCAAGCAGCTGGGGAAGGACGACCGGGCAGTGAGTCAGGCCGCCGCGCCGCGCCCCGCCACGCCCTACGAGGGCAGGCGGTTCGCGCAAGGTCGCGGGGCCCTTCCTGTGGTGAAAATGAGCGGGGCCCGCACGGTGGCCCCGGCAACGCCCCGGCCCGGCCTGGGGCTCCAGGCACTCCGTGCGGCCGGCCCCGGAGGCACCCAGACAAAAGGCAGAGGACGCGTTGGTTTCTTCAGACGGAACCGCGACGCGGCTCGCCTTCGCCGACGAACGCAGCGCGCGGCGCCGAGAGCAACCGACGGAGTTCGGCAGGAAGGCCCGGCGGCAAAACTAGAGCCCCAAGTCAAGAAAAGCGTGCCTCCATTCTTTCAATTTAGATCTGCTCTGTTGGGTGGCAGCGCGCCTGGTCCACGGACTGTGTCCAGGGACTGTGTCCAGGGCCCGTGTCCACGAAGTATACCGTTGTTTGCGCAAGTGGCGCGCAACACGCTGAGCCAGCAGACTGATTCCGAGAGTCGTTTTTCATCGCTCTGCCTCTCTCGCACTCACGGGGCGTCCCGTAAAGGTGCGAGAGAGACAGCGCGACGAAAACAACTCTCGGAATCAGTCGGCTGGTCAACCGGCCGTCATCAGCGTCCCTCCGCCATAGCCTCTCGCGTTTACAAACTTTACATGCAAACTCGGACGCGCGCGATAGTTTCTGCAATGCGTCAAAACTAAACGCGTTTCAGCAACGCGTTGTCATGGCAACGAGCCTGCCAGCCTGCCGGTGCAGGCGGCGGCAGCGCGGCACCAGCGCAGCGGCAGTAGTAAATAGGGTTGACAGCGATGCCTGTAAGGCGCCAGCCTCAATTAGGAGTCGTGCGTTGCGCCACGGCGGGGCGGGGCGGGGCGGGGCGGGGCGGGGCGGGGCGGGGCGGGGCGCCACCACGCGGATGCACCACGAACCTTGAAACGGATTCGTTAGTGTCGCAGCAGCAGCTCTCGCCCCATCCACGCAAACAAGGCGAGGTCACTTACAGTGGTCCCTGCGGCTCGCCAGGCTCGCCCCGCGGCCCCCATGTCGCAAGGCGACGCGGGGCGACGCTGCTGCTTACAACTGCAGCCGTTCCGGCCTCGCCCTCGTCTCGCCCTGCAATTATCATTATTTATTTCCGCGCCCATAAATACTGCCCCCGAAGAGTAATATAAAGGCGAACTGCGCGCTCCAAAATAAAAGCTGATGACGGTTTGGGATCGCGGCGGGTTGCGCCAACGGCGGCGCGTGCGGCACTGCTGTGCTGTGCTGCCTCGGGGGCCGCCCGCCTGCCCGCCCGCCCGGCCACGGCGACGGCCAATTGGTGGAAGTTAATCACCCGCCTTCTGATTTATCGCAGTTCCATACACTGGCCCGCCCGGGCCCGCCCCCCGCGCAGAGAGCGGCGTCGCGCTGCGCCGGTAAAGCGCAACATTGAACGCCGCGAGTTCGCCCTGCAAATGGCAGCGGCGCCACAGGCCCCCCGCCGCTCCGCCGCGCTGTCCCTCTCGCACCCCCGCGGGACGCCCCACGAGCGCGAGAGAGACAGCGCAGTATGTGCTCGCGATCCTCCCGGCCAGTTTCCGGGTCGTAAACCCGATTTCTGGTGCGCCGCGCGCCATTCGCGCGCAGGGCTGCAGACTCGCGGGCCCAGGATGGGGATAACAGCAACAACCACTTGTTGATGGTCGCCTGGCGCCAGCATTTTGCGCCAGGCATTTTGCTGCGAGGGTTTTTGGAATCCCGGCGGGGCGGGGCTCGCAACCGCCGCCTCGGTTTCATCAGCCAGGAGGGCCTCGAGTCGAAAGACAAGCCTCCGCGTCACTTTTGACATAATATTTCGTTGAGTTGGCCCGACTGGTTCTCGTCAGCGCGCCGCAGTGCTGCGGGATAAAACGGTAGCGTCTCTGATCGATGTTCCGTCCGATTCGAGCCGCCGGCCGCACCGCCTGCGTCGCTGTCTCTCTCGCGCCGCGACGGCACGCCCCGTGAGTGCGAGCGAGAGGGAGGCACGGTCCGTCACCACCCACGGCCTGGGTGGCTGCGTTCACTGCGTTACGAAACCCAGTAATGTCTTCTTAAGCCCGGCCGCCGCGGCTTTCATCTCCGGATTATGCTGTTGTTGTTATTAGGTGCGACCGTAGCCTCATTTTTAATGAAAACTTGCCGAGTGAAAGTTATAGTTGTGAGACGAAAACGGAGAGCGGAGGAAGGAGCCAGCCTCGGCTTGTCCGTCCCCCTGCGGCCTGCGGGACGCCCCGCGAGTGCGAGAGAGACAGAGCGACGACGCGGTGCTCCGGAGTCGCGCGGCAGCCCTCTCGTCGCGCCGTCGGCAGCCGCCCCCGCGACTGACCCGAATCTGCCCGAGTGCCGAAACCGAATAACCGATGGTCCGATAATTGTCCCCGACGACGTCCCCGACGTGGACGCGGCCATTGTTCGCGGCGTTGCGTGGCGCCGTGCCGCTTGATGTCACGCGAGTTCCACGCCACGGACGGGGCGGGGCGGACGGGACCGCAGAATGCTAAGCGGGTGTCGCCAAGCGGGCCGCGCTCGAACGGCTGCAGCAGGTCACATTATTCGACCTCCTTTCAGCACCTTCAATATTTTTTGGGCGGGGAAGGGGGTATTTTGAAACAAAACATTCATTGCACGGCAGGTTTTGCCTGATGGTACATTATTCTTTTCCTGACAATGTTGACAATTTTTCGTTGTTAATCATCAGAAGATTTGTTCGGTCATCTTTTAAAATTGTTCTTTCATATATTTCTCGCGATGGGTTACCTGCACTGAGGCGGCTGTTTCACCGACGTCCGCGCGTCCACTCACCTGAAACGAAAACGAAATTTCCACAAAATTAGAACGGGCGGACCAGCGGCAGAAGGTCGCGTGGCGTCTTCGACTGGCGAGGCGCTCCTAGTTTCGGTGCGAGTCGAGCAAGCGCGCGGGGACCGAGCCCAGCCCCGAGCCGAGCCGAGCGGGCGGCATCAGGGCACTCAAGCTGATGCGCGGAATGTGGCCGGCCTGGACAAAGGTCAGCACGCATCTTCTCTGCTCACACCTCCTGAAGCGGTGCCAACCGGCTGACCTCCCCCACGGCACGGCACGGCACTGTGCATCCACGTAACTAACTGGCCGATGACCGATCTAGTTTCGCCACGCCGCGCCGCGCAGCGGCAAGGCTGACGACAGGACAGGGTATGCTACCGACAGCCACCGCGCTGCAGTTGTAAAAAACAAAACAAATCGGCGTGCAAAAAGGCGCGACGTTTCGGTAAAAGCGACAATTTGATTCCGCCAAATGAAGCGCGAAAAGAGAGAGAGGAGCGAAAGTTTAAGAAGACCGTCCAGTAGTAGTTCCGCCCTCCTTTCTTCAAGCCGTGACCCAGTGCACTCCATCAGCCTGCCGCGGCGGCCGACGCGACGGACCGTCTGCACAAAGACAGACAGACAGACAGACAGACAGACAGACAGGCGGCTCACTATCAATCACGCGACACCGTCCAATCAAACGGCTGAATGCAGCGCACCGGACAACGCCTCCTCGGAGAACCCGGGCGCGGCCGGCGGCTTCTTTGACGAATGGGCCTCCGCGTCAGACTCTCAAACTCTCAAACAACGCGCTCTGAGAAATCGCCGTCTCGCGGAGAGTTTCGCGCGTCCACTGCGCGAGCGACACGGAATCGCAAAGAGGCGGCGGTGGCGGTGGCGCCCCCCGCGGCGCGCACGGTGGCCGAAAGCCGAAACCCGATCCACAGCCCTGCAGCCACTGCAGCCACTGCATTCGGGATGCGCCTGGCATTTGGCGCGCCGGCCATAAAGATTTGGCCACAGTTGCCAACACACACACACACACACAACATTGATTTCTGCATTCCTCGCCGTGTTGTGGCTGCCTGCTGCTGCACCTTCCTTCAGCAGCAACTCATCTGTCGCGCCGGTCGGGCGGCTCTATCAACACTGCTGCCCTTTTCCACCGTCACGGTGTGCCGGTCTGCCTGACCGGCCGGCCTGCCAGGCCGATTTTCCAGTTTCAAGAGGGCGCCCCGTTGCATCGCTTTTGGCGGGGATTTAAAAAAAAAAATTTCCACAGCGTCGTCCCGTAAATCGCAGCCACTGCATGACGAGCGCGGCGACGACGTCCCGTCCCCCGTCGATGACCCTTTTATACAAATTTGCACCCCGGTCTCGTCCGCGCGGCCCGGAGCACGTCTGCAGCGGCCACGCGGCCACGCACTGGGGCAAGGCCAGGCAAGGCCGGCCGAGCCTCGCGATCACGACAATGTGGCTTTGAATCGGCTCCGCGTTGCCCCGCGTTATGGCACGTCCGACCTCCGCTAACGAGACAGAGAGAGAACGGCGCCAGCAGCGAGTACTCGTTGAAGCGCATTATTTTTGTTCGGTGCGTGGCGCAGTCTCTCGGTGAACACCGCGGTGAACGGGCGCAGGACGTTGGCCACGCCACCGGCACTCTCTCGCACTCACGGCGCGCGCCGCGGCGGAGCGAGGGAGACGGGGCGACTCGGCCGCGGCGTAGGTGGATGAGGCAAGCGCGCCACGCCCGCGCCGTGACGACGCCGTGACGACGCCGTGACGCGACGCCACGCGAAATGACGCTTGCAAGTCAAGACATAGGCGTCGCCAGCCCGCCACCCATATCGGCCAAAACATCGTGAGAGGCGGCGGCCCACGCTGCCCCCACCCCGCCCCGGGTTCGAGGTTCGCGTCCCCGCGCCGGCCGATCACTACCCAACACCCCCCGGAGGGTCCGCACCTGACGGACTGTGACTTACACGGCGCTCGTAAACTCGGTCGTCACGTGACAGGACAACTGCTTATCGCCGTGCGACGTCGTGCGACGCCGCGCGACATGCTGGCCGCTGTCCACGGACTGTCACTGGGTGGGCCGAGGCCCGGCCGCCCCAGGGCGGTGCCAACATTCCAGCGTGCACGACAGCGGCAGCCAGTCTTAAAATAAACGCCAAATTGCGGGAATGCCTCTTGTTGCCTCCGACGAGACCGGTCGCCTTAACGACGGGTCGCATCACCTCGGCCGCTGCGCGCTCCGCACCATGCTCCGCACGCGCGGGGCGGCTAGGGCGTAGTAAAGCTGGCAGCCCTTCGCGACAGTTGCACCAGTGTAGCACCACACACTAACGCCTCGATAAATCTCACCGCCATCATTCTTTCTTTGCAAAGCATCCATAAAGAGCGGCGGCGTCTTCGTCTCCCTCCTCTTCCTCCTTCTTCTTCTTCTTCCCAGGGTTCCCCTAACAGGGAGCGTTGTCAGTTTCCGCAGTTTTTTCACAGTGTCTTTTAATGTGGCCTGCATACGAGTGCTTCCGCCAAGGCATTTCCCAACACCCTTAAACTTCCCCTGGTTCCAGTCAAAACTCTGTAGGTCCCCTCCTCCATTTCATCAACACGCCTCCAGCAGCCTCCAGCAGCCTCCAGCAGCCTCCAGCAGCCTCCAGCAGCCTCCAGCAGCCTCCAGCAGCCTCCAGCAGGTGCCCGTCGCTCTGGATCCCCACGCCGCCGCGTCCTCGCCCGTTGATGGAAGCCGTGGCGATGTCCAGCAGGCGTTCCTGGCCTTTCGCCCCAATAATAAACTTGTCCGCGGCTAGGAGATCGTTCCAGAAGACACGTTTTTGCTAAGTGGAAAAATAAAAAACCGTTTCCCGTGGCGTGCACGGCACGGCGTGGCATTTGCAGCGTGTACACGGGAGCATCGCTCAAACGGCGTGGTGCATAAGTGGGTCGCGGGCCGGGTGGACCAGGCGTCCTTCGTCGCGGAGAGCGCCAGCCTCGGCGGCAGGCAAGGCGGCAGCCCCGCCAGGTCCGCGGCCAGGTCGCCGTGGAGCCTGTGGCGCCGCGGGGGTCGCCAGGCCGCCGGGCCGCCAGGGGCGCTAGATGAGTCGCCTGCTTACCTATTCAGATGAAACGCCGCTAGCGGAGCTGCTCCTTGAGAGCATCGACACCCTGTCGCGAGGCGAACCGCCGATCCCTGCCTTAGGGCCACATCACGATTTGGGGCCGTGTCGGGGGCCGCGTCCTCATCCAAGTTTGGATGGTCGAGAACGACGTGATGACTTGATCTTCACCCAACAGGGATCGTGAACCCAGCCGACCATCGCCGTCCCGCGTCGCACACCTTGCAGAGAAAAGTGTGCTTCTGGTATTTGAGCGAACCGCCATCACTGCTTCCCCGGCGCTTTGCCTTTTCTCCGGCCGGCCGGGCAGCAGACTCGCTCTGTCTCTCTCGCCCCTGTACGGGACGCCCCATGAGCGCGAGAGAGACAGAGCGACGCGCGCGGCTCTCAGTGTGCAGGCGGTCCTTGCTCCTCGCGTGCTGCGTGCCTCGTGCGTGCCGCGCCGCCTCGCGCCTTCCGCCGCGATCGCCGCGACGCAAATGACAAAACTCGCGCGCGCACTTTCGCGTGACGAAGAGGGTGAGAGTGAGTGAGTGAGCAGACATGCCTTTCTTTGTCGAGGCACGAAAAATAAAGCACGGCGTTGCCAGGCGTTGCCGCCCCCATCCATCTCGGTGCATGCGCGCCGGCTTTTGTCTCGCCGGCCGGCCGGTCGGGTCCCGTCGGGTCACTCGATCCCCGATGGCGTGGCGGCCGGGCGTACGTCCCGGCCCGGCATGCGCCAAGGTCGCGCACTAAAGCGATCGCCGTCGTCCAGCACTCCGAGTCGCTCTGTCTCCGTCTCTCTCGCACTCTTGAGGTGCAGGGGAGGCAGCGGGGAGACGAGGCGCACTATTCGAAACCAGTCCACTGCACGCGCGGAACCAAAAGTGTTTATTGTTTCACTGGCGATGTTATCGTATGGCGGACTTTACCGCCGCCGCCGCGCTGGTGGAGGAGGTGGTGATGGTGGTGGTGGTGGTGGTGGTGATGATGGTGGTGGGCTGAGCCGCCGCCGTCGTGAATGAACCACGTCCTGGACAGTTAAGTACGACCCCCGCAGCAAAAAGGGGTCCAATATCGTAATCTAAAGAGCAGCGCGCCGATCATTACAGACAATCATTATGAATGATAATGAAGCTTGTTTTGGCGGAACGCGCCGCGCAGACACACTCACACAGACACGCACACACACCGACACAACAAACTTCTATACTAGTCCGATGTAATTGGTCACGGTAAAGAGAGCCCCGCTCGTAAAAGAGGGGTACAAAAGTGAAACCGATGATGGCCGCTGCTCTTCCCTTTTACTTAATGGCGTACATGATGGGGCCTCGTTCGCCTCCTCCTAGACGACCGCACTGTGTCACGGGCGTGGCGTGGCGTGGCACGGCGTGGCGCGGCGTGGCACGGCACAGTGCGGTGGCGCGTCGTCTGCTTGACCACACCAAGCGCGGGAGGGAAGCCAGACGCGCCGCCCTCCGCGTTTCGAGAAGCGCAGCAGCGCTCCTGTCGCTCTGTCTCTCTCGCACCGCTGCGGGCGGCCCCGTGGGTGCGAGAGAGACAGAGCGACGGGGCAGGCCGGCCAGGCCTAGGGCGTTCGCCGCGGTCACCGCTGCGGTCGCCACTCCTACTTCGCTTTAACAGTGTAGGCTTTCACTCACGAAAACCTGCGGGAAATCGCGGGGAAAACACGCAGTGAGAGAACTTGGGAACACGATCAAAAATATCAAAACAACAAGAAATCGAAAATATTTCAAAATTGATAGTTTCGTTGAGTGTTTTTGAGTGATCCTTCGCCAAAACCGCAGCGAAAAAAACATAAATTGCGTGAAATTCTTGCCTGTTTTCAAGTCATCTTTCTCTCTCTCGTGCGTGGCGTCGAGTCGCGGGGCGTGTACCTGCACCGCATGATGAGCGCGCCGCAGCCACACCACACAACAATACGCGTAAACCTGCCGCGCACAATAAAAGAATCAATGAACAAGGCTCGGCCGGCCGGACAGATTTGTTGATCCGAGTCCCACTGGCGCCAGCAGACGCCAGCCAGCCAGCCAGCCAGCCAGCCAGCCGGCCGGCAGCCCTTGCACTACTTATTAATACCCCCGCCTTGGGGACTAATTTAGAGAAGCACTTTGCATAAAGTGGCCGCGACGGATACGCGCTGGACAAACACTGGCCTCCCATCGCGTTAATATTATCCGAGTGAAAAAGAGAAAGGATAAAAGGGCCGGCCGGGCGGCCAGCGAGGGAGGGAGAGGGAGAGAGAGAGAGAGAGAGAGAGAGAGAGAGAGAGAGAGAGAGAGAGAGAGAGAGAGTGGGACGGGAAAGAACCTGCTACACAAACACTGCCGGACTTGTCGTCGTCCGACTCGTCCACTGTGGGAAGCGGGAGGGAACCGAGTCGTTCCGTCGCTCCGTCTCTCTCGCACTCGTGGGGCACGACCCCGTGGGTGCGAGAGAGACAGAGCGACGAGCCGCGCTCTCCTGAATCCGCCCGGCAGGGGTGGGTAAAGGGCGAATAGCGATGCACAGAGAGCCCCGCGAGTAATTAGACAGACACACGCAACGCGCACACACACACACACACACACACACACACACACACACACACACACACACACAGAGAGATGCAGGGTAATGAGGCTCGGGCGGATATTGCGTCTGCCCACTTTCAAAGAATTTCAACGGAGGAAACAATAGAGAGTTATTACCATTAATATTGTGTGCTCAAGAGAGAAAGAGAGAGAAATAAAATGGGGCCAATATTATGGCTTCTGACAAAGTTCTCTTGGCTGACCCTCGTTTGGCCGCCGCGTCCGGCGCGCGCACCGCTGCACTTAACTCTCTGGGCCCGCTTCATTGTCGCGGGGGCATGACCGCACACCGCAAAAAAAAAAATGAGATAAAAAGGAGCCAGGACTTGGCACACACACCGTAAACACGCGCCAATTTATTTTTGAGAAGGGGATGAGTTAATGAAACGGCGCGATCGTAAGGTGCAGCAGGCAACGGCAAGCAGCGCCGCGCACAACACGGCCGGCACACAACGCGACCTGCGGGATGCATTTCGCAGCGTCGTTTTTGTTCTCGTTCATTTTTGTGTGCGCGCCTCTCCTTTTATTTTGTTATGACAGAGTGTACGAGTGTGTTTGTTTGGAAATTTTAGAATCTGGCCGTCGTCGCCGCGCAGCACGCTATCTGCGGCCATCGGCGGGATTAGCGCGGAGACGCACGGCGCGTCACGCCGAAAAAACTTTGACGCGCACGCGTGATGGCGGCACGGCACGGCACGGCGAGGCACGGCGCCGCGGGGCGTGTTGCAGTGCGGCGCGGCCTTGTCCAGACGACAAGGAATGCCGGCCGGACGACAGGGAAGTCCCGTCCAAAAGAGGGGGAATAAGTCGCGGGGAGTATTCCTGTCGACGAGTCAAAAAGCAGCGAACGCGGCGGGGGAAAAAAGTGGCAGCGAGGAGAGTCGAACCAGGAGCCTTTCCAACCCCGTCATGAGGACGCGGCGTCGGCACGCGCGTGGCCAATCGGAAAGGGCGCCCTACACTGGGTGCACGCGGCGCGACGTGCTTGCAGTGT
This sequence comes from Thrips palmi, assembly GCF_012932325.1. Classification (NCBI taxonomy): domain Eukaryota; kingdom Metazoa; phylum Arthropoda; class Insecta; order Thysanoptera; family Thripidae; genus Thrips; species Thrips palmi. The sequence continues at coordinate 7,926,077 of NW_023144628.1, forward strand.
AACGACCGCTCAATTCACTTTCATCCGGCAGCGCGGCTGCGTGACGAAAGGCTCGGATGGCACCGGCTCCCTGAGAGGCGCGGGTTCGATTCCCGGCGGGGTAATTCGTTTTTATTTCCTCCACTTTGTCACCGGGGGTTTGTGCAGCCCCCTTCAAGGCCTGCACTGCGTGCACTTTGTTGTGCGCGACGCAGCCAGTTTCTCCCCGTCACGCGCTGTCGCCGAGACGCGACGCGCCGTCACTTCGTCACCACGCCTTTCGGCCGCGGGATCGTCACGCGAAGCCAGCGACACGGGAGGAAGTGTCGCGGCGCCGCCGGCGGACACGACGGACACGCGCGGCGCCGAGAGGAAGTTCCGTCATGGCAGTAGCCGCGCGGCGCGGGTTCAAATCCCTGGCCTGTTTCCTTTTTTTTTCGTTTTCCTCCAGCATTCCGCGCGCGGCGTCGACACTCCCCTCGCGACGAGCCGAGCGCACCCCCCGGGCGTCCCGCGTGCCGCAGCGCGCCGCCACCACCGCGGTGCGGCGCCGAGCCTCCGCACCTCCGCGCCGCACCGAGGCGCGGCAGGCCGGCAGGGCCGGCAGGCGTCCTTCCGTTATTCAATTACATAATGAGCCGCACGGTGCGTTCGGTAAGGCGCGGCGCGGCGGAACCGCAGACCGAGACGAGCGTCCCAAGCCCTGAATATTTAGGAGCGACGCCGCGCCGGCGCCGGTACACTGCTTCCCAGCAGAGCCTCGTCGCTCTGTCTCGCTCGCTCGGCGCGCGACGCCCCGCGAGTGCGAGAGAGACGCAGCGACGAAAGCGCCGTTCGGAGTCCCAACCCGCGGTCGCTAGGAAAGTCCTCTTCTCTTCCCCCGGCGGCAGTGCGGTAGCGTTTGTTCCGAGTGCCGCGGCGTGCGGTCTTTGCAGATAACGAATCATCCTTGACGCCGAGCCGACCGAGGCTAGGCGCCGAGGACGACAACCGCACGAACGGGAAGGGAGAAAGAAGAAGCCGCCAAGGGCCGCGAGGGCCTCCACTGTGCAGGACCGCTTTTAGGAAGCGGCGCCGAGGCCGCGCGCCGAGCGAGCGGCGTGCTGGCGGTGTGCGGCCGACACTTCCTCAGCTCTAGGCTCTGGATTCTTGTTCCAGCGTCACAAAGAGTATCAGAGAGTGACACCGCCTCACACCCCGCGCTGGGCCCCGCCATGGCTCCGCGCTGCCATGGCTCCGCGTCGTCGTGAAGGTGAAGGGGCCGTGCTTCGCTTTCATCGCGATAGCCTCGCCCCTCAATTGGCGCGAGTTACTGTCGGCAAATGTTCCATGACGCGGAGCCGCGGAGCACCGCGCCACTGTCCTGTCCGCCGTCGGCCACTCCTCGGCGACCTCCCCCGGACGCACGGCCCGCCGCGGCCCGCCGGCAACCCAACGCGCGTCCGCCGCTTGTGCCGGGGCGCTGGGCTGTGGCGGCACCGCTTCGGTTCCTTTTCTAGTTGAGGTGTCAAAAACGGACCGGGAAGAAGACTCCTTCCTCCGCCACCTGCGCCGCCTGCAGCGCGCCGCCGCCTCCCTCGCACTCCGCGGGGCGCAACTCGAGTGCGACAGAGACGGAGCGACGAAACGAGCCATCGGAACCAGCCCGCTGCCCGATTGTCACATTGACAAGGCGCGTGTAACGGTGACTCCCCACACAATTAAAACGTGAGGCGGCTGACCCCGGCTGAACCCGCCGCGCGGCGCAAGGGCCTGGCAGGGCGCGCAGGGCCCCAGTGGGGGGAGGGGGCCCGCGGCCCAACTTTTGATGAACACGCCGACAACGCCGCGCCGCGCCACTACAAGAAAGAGGTGTCGGCCAACAATGCACTGCGCGCCAGACAATGCCGCCAGGGGTCGCCACCGATGTCCAGCGCCCCTGCAGGCCCCGCCGGGCCCCGCCAGGCCCCGCCAGGCCCTCCAGGCTGGAGGCTCCAGCATTGTCTCTGTCCACGGACCCTCCCGCGGGCTGCTTGTATTGACGAACTTCGTGATAGCGGTGCTCGAGGCCACGGCGGAGTACGGAGCCACGGGAGGCAATCCGAAGACGTCGACGAGGACGCGGCGGCGATGAAGAGGACGTCGACGACGGAGAGGAGGTCGACGTCGAAGAGGACGGCGACGACGAAGAGGACGGCGACGAGGACAGCGACGAGGAGGCCGAATTGGGGCCGCACGAATCAATTTGGCCTCGCGCAGCCGTGTGTCGGTCAATGTCAACTAATGAAGCAAACAATGCGCCTACCGCGTGCGCCGCGTGCCGCGCGGGCTCGGCGTCTGGCGGCGAGGCGTGGCGAGGCGGTGGCGGTGCCAACGCCGCGACCGAAATGGTCACAAGGGGCCGGCGCGGCACAGCGCGGTGCGTTGCAGCGTGGCGGGGTCGGCGAGTGCAACGCAATTACCCCACCGCCCCGCGACCGGCCGCGCTGCTGCACTGGTAGTGCGCGGAGTCTTTTCTTGGCGGCTACGCCGAGGGTGGTCCGGGACCCGACGACACCGACAGGGCACACTCGGCGTCCGCGGTCGAACACGTATGCAAGTCCGCACCAAAAAAAAATGGTTGAAAAAAAAGGAATAGCTCCAAAAAGGAGGAGATTGGTGGTAAATTCAAGTCGATTTCTCAGTTTTTTTCAGGGTGGCGAGGGTCGGGAGGAAGGAGGAGCCATCATGTACCGACGGCTGTTCGAGCGATGCCCAGCGCGGCATCCTCTTCCTTCCCAGGTTTCCCCGAGGGTTTCCCTCATCGGCGCGGCAAATGCAGCAGAGCAGAGCGGGGCGTGCAGGCTGCACCCACACTGCAACACCCATTCGACAATGGCGGCCCCTCCCCCCTCCCCTGCCGAGCACGCACACACGCACACTCACTCGCGGGCGGGCGCGGTGCGCGAGAAGAAATCAGTTCCCATGTTGGTGGGTTTCGTAATGGCCATCGTAACTGTCAGTGTGTTTTGACGGTAATGGCGCAGACAGGTGCTGCCCCCTGGCGGCCGAGGCGCCCGAGACAGCGGCGGAGCGGTGATCCCCTAATGCAAATCCTTTCACCTTCGCGCCTCGAGCCCTTGGCGGGGAAAGCGCGGGTCGCAGTGACACTGCACTGCCTTGGCGAGGCGGGGCGGGGCGGGGGCGAGCACCCTGCCACGGCCGGTATGTACCCGACTGCTGGCTCAGACGGAGTCAGTGACAGTGTGCACTCTCACAAAAGGCGGCCGGTATTGCTGCCCCGTACGCCCGAATTTCTCACAGAGGTCGTCGCCCCCGCGTCTCTCGGTCCTCCCAGACGGTGACAGCACCCGAATGGCTGCAGCGACCCGCGGGCCGCTGGGAGCGTGAGTCACGCGGGCAACGATACCGAGCGCCTGACGACGCAGTGGCGGCACGGCGGCACGGCCAGGAGGGCCTTGGCCAGCGCCGGGAACACCCCGAAAACGCGAGTGATTCGTCGTGGGAGGAACGACCCGCCGGGAAGAGAAGGACGCCCCACTCGAAAACGCCATTGCTTGTGCACTTGTTGCGCCGGACATCCGCCTATATTTTTCTGAACCAATTTGTGCAACTTGTTCGTACAAAATGTCGCCGGGAAACGTGGCCGTTCAAGTCTCCAGCACGGCGGGCACAAGTCGCCTCGCCACTACCGGCCGGCAGGCGGTATTCTCATTTTCCAATCCAGATCGGCCTAAAGCCAATTTATGGCCTCATTCACGGAATGAATGTCCGATGGCGGCACTGCCTCGCATTATGTTGCAGCGCTCTGGCCGCCATGCTGGCCGCTCTGCCCGGCCGGCCGATCCGATGCGGCGCGACACACTCGTTTGCGCAACAGGAAAAGGCGGCGTCCGATTTGAATGCGCGGCCCGCACGCCAAGCGACGCCAAGCGACGCGCCGCCGCGGCCGCGGGTTCGAATCCCCGCCGAGGCCGAGGCGGTTGCCCTGTCGGGTCGGCCTTTCAGTCCGCGGCTCCGCGGGGCTGACGGCTCACAGTGGGCCAGAAGACCGGTGGAGGCGGCCAAAACTCCAGACGCGCTTTGAGCTCCAGAGTAGCTTAACAGGAGTCGAACCGGACGTGTGACCCCACCAATGGGTTCCTCGTTCGGAGAGCAATCCATTGGTGGGGTCGCACGTTCGATTCGAGTCCCATTTAGCGACTCGGGAGCTCAAAACGCGTCCAGAGTTTTGGCCGCCTCCACCGGTCTTCTGGCCCACTGTGCGGCAGCACTGCAGACTGAAGGATGCGGGCCGAACGAGCCGGCCAAGCGGGGGGCTGACCCATGGCTGCCCCGGGTCGCGTCACACGCTGACAACGCGCTGTCTCTCTCGCACCCCCGCGCCACGCCCCACGGTCGCGGAGTAGACGACTCGGACTGCAGGCGGACAGACAGACAGACAGACAGACAGACAGACAGACAGACGGCGTGGGGTCGGAGCGACCCCGTGTCGTGGGCGGCAGGATTCAGGATTCGGCCAAGCGAGCGAGAAAACCCACACTACGGAGTGCAACCGCCGACCTGATGGGGGAATCACTCGTTGAGCGAGCACTGGCCATAATGTGCGCTGCAGTGTAAACATAGATCTAAATCCAAGCACGTTTTTTTTTTCACGGTGGATAGAAATCTATTCCGCCATCTTAATTTTCATTTTCTTTCGCGTTGTTTTCTACCAGTTGTGTTGACTTAACTAGCAAAGCCTTTCGGTGGCGTTTCTTAGTTTCTTCCGGGTCGGTCCCGATTGATAACGAACGGGTCGCGGACACGCCGCGAGGGCGGGGTGGGGCGGGGCGGGCGGGGCGGGGCGGGGCGGGGCGGGGCGAAGTGGATTGAACCGGCAACGTACTCGGCGGCAACTAGTCCGCGGTGTGGTGTGACTTCCCGGGTCAGAGGACACGCAAACAACGAACAGCGAGTAGAGTAGTGCAGCCCGGCTGGAGTAATCTCGTCGCTCCGTCTCCCTCGCACTCACGGAGCATGCCTCTAATGCCGCCGCGGCGGTGCGAGAGAGACAGCCACCGATCACGCGACGACACGCCGGACGTCGGCGGCAGCATGGCGGCGGCACCGCGCGCACCGCGCCCAGGGCCGTGACCCCCGTCACCCCGCCGGCCGAAAGATGTTCGCCTTGCAGTGTGCTCTACCGCTCCGAACCAGATCAATTAGCCGAGTTGGGTCCACTTCCCGGCCGACCCGCCCCCCGCGGAGCCACGGCCAGGCACTCGCCCAGACGATCCCCCAAAGAATGAGTCTGTCTGTCCGATTAAGGAGCGGCCGACGAGATTGTCACCGAGAGACACTCGGCGACCCACGCACCGCGCTGCACCGGGCTGCACCCTTATTCCCTAGCGTCGCGACGCGTCGGCGTGCGTGCCCCGCGTCCCGTTGCGCCCACACTGCCAAAATTAAAAAAAAAAACGAGAGAAAAAAAACGACAACATTCCAGATGTCTTAGTGTAATTGATCCGGCGTTTTCGGCAGCCTGACGTGGCGGCTACCGACAGCAGTCTGACCCCCGCCCGCCGCCCCGCCGCCTTTTTGCGTCTCGTCCGTCTAATTGATGGTGATGGATGCCTCGTGTCACGGAGCCGTCCGGGCACGGCGCGGCACAGCCGCCTAGAGCCATCCTGGGCGTGTCTGGAGCATGGCGCTCGCCTCCATCTCCAAGAGGCTCCTCGAGCCTGGTCCTCTGTGGCGTCAAATCGTTTCCAAAAGGGGCCATCAAGACGGCAATGGGCAGTCTACAATTTTTCGAGCATCTTCCGAATGTTTATCAGACTTTGTGTCCAAAATTCACAACCAAAAAATTTCAAAATTTTCAGGCGTAGGTCTTCCATGCTTTTCCCGGGGGTTTTCTTCGCTGGCGCCTGTGCCAGGGTCAAGGAATGCGCCTAGCGGATATTCCGGGATTTTTTTTCCCGTCCAGTCTGCATCCTGTTCCCTGGCAGGTGCTTCGTTGTCGGCATTAATTTGGACCTGGGTGGTGCCGGCCCCCCCGGCAGCGATGGGCGGCCAGCGGCGCCCAGGAAGCCGAGCGGGTCGAAGGGTCAAAGGGTCACGGGGCCGCGGGGCGCTGGGCCGGCCGGCGTTGCGCGACCTTCTAAACACACACGCTCACACACACTCACACACTCACACACACACACACACACACACACACACACACACACACACACACACACACACACACACACACACACGGCCGGCCCAAACTCCGTCATCACGAAGGGCACGACGGCGAGCACGCCCAGCGCCGCCCAAACCCGCGCACGCCGCCGGCGACGCGGCGACGAAGCGGCCACGCGGTGTTGCGCCAACATGGTGCCGTCCTCTGCATAAAACCTCTTTCTTTGTTCGCGGCCTGGCGGCCACTAGGCGGAGGTGATGGATTCCGCGCGCCATCGCCGGAGAGGACGAGACTGCCTGTAAATCAGCAAACGACTTTGTACACCCCTTTTCGGGCTCCGGCCGACCTGCTCGTAAAAGGCGCAGGGCGGGAGCCGTTCGGGTGATGAATGGACAAACAACACAACGCACTCACACACTCGCACGGCATGCATGTTTGGCTTGTTCGTCGGAGAAGCGCGCGCGCCGCTGCTGCCTGGTCGCTACCGCCAGCCGCGGTGCAAGTCCCCCTCCTCCGGGTCCTCCGGGTGGCGCGGCTACTCCGCGTGGCTTCTGGGAGTCTTTGATTCACAAAGCGGACGGACAGATGGGCGAGACTTGTTGCTCAACAACAACAACAGCAGCAGCTTGATGCACCGCCGTGCGCCCTCTTGTTGTTGTTGTTACCCGAACCTTTCGGTTGCGCCACCGCGATGCGCGTGTGTTCCGAATCCGGAGAAATATTCGCCATCCCGAAGGCTCCCTGCCGAAGACTCCCGAAGACAGTGGCAGTCAGACGCCGCGAAGCAGCCCTCGATCTTCTACGTGTGCCACGCATGATGGGCACAGTGACACTGCGTTCACTCCAGGGCTCAACCAACATTCACCCGGATTTATGTTGGCCTCACCAGCTGTGGCGGCCCACTGGGAAAGGGGAGGGGGGGGGGGGGGGTCGCGACACAGCGCGGGCCGCGCGTGCGAACAATACAATACAGCGCGCGACGACCGCCGTCTCATTCCGAACTCGTCGCTCCGTCTCACTCGCACTCCGCGGCCCACCGGTCGGGTGCGAGAGAGACGGAGCGGCGAAGGGACCGCCGAGCTCCAGTTCGACGTTCGTTCGATGTCGGGCTGGGGCCGCCTGGCCGCGCCGCGATGAAGCGGTTCGCCGGGAACAATGGCCAAAGCAATGGCCGAAGCAATGGCCAATGGCAAAAGGCGTTTTGAAATTGGCGCCGGCCACGCAAAACAGCGCATTGCTGGCGGCTCGGCTCAACGCGTGGAGTCATGCGCCCCAGTGCGATCAGGGAGTGAGAGAGAGACAGGACAAGCGGTCTGCAGCCTATGGAAGCCAGGCAAGGCAAAAGGTAAACAGAGGACTATTTTTTAATTGTTTCATGTGCTTTTTTAATGCGGTTGTTCACTCGCAGCGAACGAGGGAAACGCGAAATGACCTAAATATCGGTTTCTTCTCTCTCTCTCTCTCTCTCTCTCCCCCGTCGATCGGCGGCCCGCACGCGACTCCCGGGCCGGCCGAGTGTGAGCTGCTGACGCGGACTCCACGCCCCTCAGCCGCTCGGCCCTTGGCTCGGCCCGCCCAGCGCGTGCCCGCGGCGGGCCACCCACGCCACCGCCTCGCGCTGTCTCTCTCGCACCCCCGCACAGTGGGCCAGGTAGAGCGAGACAGAGCGACGAAATGTCCGGAATGAGCCGCGCGCCGAGCACGCCGGCATCGCCGAATCGCACTAAAAGCCGAGTGGCTGGTGCAGGCTGGTGCAGTGCAGGCGGTACGCGGTGCGTTGCCAAACGCATTTTGCAAAGCGCGCCGCGCGCCCAAACGCGGCAACGCGGCCCCAGTCCCCCGCCCCCGCCGCGCCCGGGTCCTTCTTATTGTCGCCACCACAGTTTATGTGTCGCGCGCCTTGCCGCCTTGCCCCGGCCCGCCAAGCCCCCCGCCATCGACGAGAAGGCGAGCGGGGGCGCGGCGGCAAGGCGGCGTGCCGCTGCAATGAAGCAATGTGCCACTACTCGGCGCTGCGTGCCGCGTGCCGCGTGCCGCGTGCGCGAACACGAACCAAATCAAGGCTAAAAGAGCGCCGCCGCGAACGCCAACGAGTTATATTGGTTCGCCCCCCGGCCGTGGCGGCAGGTCGAGCGGCAGGCAGCACACCGTCAGGCAGCACACCGTCAGGCAGCACACCGTCAGGCAGCCAGGCGGCGACCTTGGCGACGTCATGCGTGCTGCCAAAACACGTTATCTGGACCGCGCAGCGCAGCCGGCACAAAGGCCTGCAGGCCGAGCGGGCCGTCGCCCTGTCCCTCCCGCACTCGCGGCCGCTCCGCAGGGGTGCGAGAGAGACAGAGGGCGTGACTGGCACACAGTGCGGCCGCAGTGACGACAGCGCCCTTTCAGTGTCCAGCCCGGCCAGGCCGGCCCGGCCAGGGCGGCCGTCGCGGCGGGGCAGTGGCCAAGCCAAGCCAACAGGACCCCCGCCGTCGCGGTCCCCGCCGCGCCGCCGCGCCACCGCCACCGCCGAGGGTCGAAGGTCGCGTGCACAGCAATGCGTCATCGAGCCAGCCAGCCAGTCGGTATGCACGTGAAAGGACAGCGCCGCCGTCGCCTTGCGCCCCGCCCCGCCTCGCCCCGCCCCGCCCCGCCTCGCCCCGCCCCGCCCCGCCCCGCCCCGCCCCGCCCCGCCGCGACACGCGCGGCCCCGCCCAGCAGCGCCGCGCCGGCCGCCAAGGAGACCGCCGTAACTGTCGATTCATTGGACGTGGCTTACGGACTTGGGCGGGTCATGTCGCAAGTCGCAAAGCGAGTCGCAAAGCGAGTCGCCCGCCAGGCAGGCGGCGGACAGCGCAGCGGCGCAGGCCTTCCACTGGCGACGCCGCGGCCGCGTCGAACCCGACGGCCAGCGTGGTCGCGTGGCATGTTCCGCTCCTTTCGCCGCCTCGCGCCTCGCGATTCCAGACTGCTGCTGCAGGATGCGGCGTCCCAGCCTCCGGGCCGTGGACAAGAAGGGCATGCCGCGAGTCAGCAGTGGTGCTAGTTCGGCCATGAGTGCGACGAAGAGAGAGAGAGAGAGCGGCTTGGCAGTGCAGTGAGGCTGTGACACCGTAATGTAGAGCAAGCAGCAAGCATCCCGCAGCGCCCCGGGAACAAGAGACTCTCCTTCGGGCTCTCCCGGGCTCTGCTCTCCGCGCGGCGTCGCAGCGTCGCGGCCCTACGGGGCTCTTCATCTCTCAATTGGGGCGGTGTTCATGACCTGGAAAGGCAGCGGGCGCGGCGGCAGCGCGCGCGGCGGCAGCGCGAACAAGACATAGACTGAGGATGTGTGTGTTGCACACTGTAACTGGCGGTGCGCTTTCCTTCACAGGACGGGATGACTCGCCAAGGGCGCGGGCACCGCGGGCAGCGTCGCTCTTTCCCGGCGTTTTTTTTTTTTGGGGGGGGGGGACGCGAACCGCGACGCGAACCCGGGCCCGGAGGAGGAGAAGGAGACCCCGACGAAAAGCGACGAGCGGCGTACAGTGGGCCAGAAGACCGAGGCGGTCAAAATTTGAGACGCGTTATGAGCTCCAGGGTCGCTAAACGGGACTCGAACCAAACGTGTGACCCCACCAATGGATTGCTCTCCGAACGAGGAGTCCATTGGTGGGGTCACACCTTCGGTTCGAGTCCAATTTAGCGGACTCTGGAGCTCATAACGCGTCTCAAATTTTGACCGCCTCAACCGGTGTCCTGACGAATCCTCTGGGCGGCGGGGCTGGGCGGGGCGACCGAACAAGGCGGCGAGTAGAGATGTGATAGGAAGTCGGCGGCGCCAGAGAGGGCGGAGCGTTGCGTCACAATGGTGGCGATGCCGGGCCCGGCCGGCCGGTGTGAAGCTCAGAGCAACGCATGGCACGCATGGCAACGCATCGCGAAGCGCGCCGCACACACACAGACACACACTCCGCCGGCTGCACTCACACAGACGCACATGTGTCCCGTTCCCAACGCCCCGGGCGTGTGCATAACATAACGCGCCGCCTGTCTGATAACCTGAGAATCAAACGGCCGCCCCGCCCCGCCCCGCCCCGTGAACGCACGCACGCGCGCCACGCCGCGACGCCGCGACGCGGGTACACGCGACGGTATCTCAATCTTTGACACGGGTTTTTATGCCCCGTGCCTTTATCTGTCCGCCTATCCGTCTGTCTGTCTGTCTGTCTGTCTGTCTGTCTGTCTGTCTGTCTGTCTGTCTGTCTGGCCGGCTGTCCGTCTGTCTGTCTGTCCGTCTGTCTTCGATAGTAGTGCCAAAATTAAATGTATTCCGGTAACTTTAAGAACCTTACTAGCCAAAGTGCTATGAAAGAGAACTAAAAATACTTTCTAAGTTTAGAGTTTAAGAGTTAAAGAGTTAAGAGTCTAAGAGTTAAGAGTTTAATGGGTAAGAATTACAGAGTTTAAGAGTTAAGAGTTTAAGAGTTTTTTTTCTTAAAAAAAAAAAAAGAGAAAAAAAAAAAAGTTGTGCTCCACTGATTTATAATCTGTTACTGATTAAGGATAGACCATCGGCCCTGACAAGCCTCAGTGCTTAGGGACGTTCTAGTTTTTTGCAAAATGGAAAGTATATGTTAAGTGTATTTTGTTTGTACCTTGTTTTCCCTTTCACATTGTAAATGTTCAATTTTTCTTTTTGACCTGTACTGCCATGGACCAAGGAATCAATAAACTGAAATTGAATTGAATTGTCTGTCTGTCTGGCCGCCTATCCGTCTGTCTGTCTGTCTGTCTGTCTGTCTGTCTGTCTGTCTGTCTGTCTGTCTGTCTGTCTGTCTGTCTGGCCGGCTGTCCGTCCGCCCCGCCCGCCGAACGCTCACTCCGCCAACTCGTGAGCAGTGCAGCAGTAAAATGGTGCAGGGCCATATCTGGACAGGGGCCAGCGACACCGCGGCCGCCGCGACCGTGCACCTCACCGCCGCCTGCACAGTGTCACGCAGTGTCACGCAGTGCGCACTCGCCGTCGAGGCGGACCAGCGCGTAGAGGCATTCCCCTGCTGCCGGAAACCGCTCCGGCGTGCCGTGGCTTCGATATCCGACCCGGCGCGGTTCACGCGGGGTCAGCCGGCCTGGCGCGTCGTGGGGGAAGGGAGGGGGAGTCAGGGGGACCCAGGGGTAGCCCCACCTCGCACTTGGACTTGGTGTCGTCCACCGCGGAAAGGTGCGCGCGGCATGCACACTCCTCCGGGTTCGCTTCACTTGCTTTACTGCGGCGCGACAAACTCTGCGCATCGATTCCGAGAGTCGTTTTCGTCGCTCTGTCTTTCTCGCACTCATGGGGCGTCCCGCGTAGGTGAGAGAGAGACGGAGCGACGAGAACGACTCTCGGAGTGAGTCTGCAGCAACGCGTCCTACGGCCAGGGGCGCGTCCTCCAACGGTGTGCCCCGAAAGCAGAGCGCGGCGCAGACGGACGGCCCCCGTCGCCTGCGGTGCAGCCCACGCCGTGCCGTGCCGTGCCGCGTCGTGTCGGCCCGCCCCGATCCGCTTTTTGAATGCGCGCGACGAGACAACGAGGCGACGCAGACTTTTTGATGGCGGAAACGACCCGCCGGAGAGACGACACGACGCGAGACGAGCACGGGGCGCGCACTTTGTCGTCGACGGCCTGCTCTTTGCATTCCCTGGATGGGCGGGGCGGGGCGGGGCGGGGCGGGGCGGGGCGGGGCGGGCTCTGCACAGCCCGGCGACAACAAGGGGCCCGTCGACGGCGAGGTGCACCCAGTCCGTCTGCCAGGCGCGCCGCGCCCGCGCCGCGCGGGGTCAACAGACTCAAGCATGGGCAGCCTCCGCGCGCCGGGACTCGCGGCTCGCGTTAAGGTCAGGTCAGATCGCTGCAGGTCTCCGTCTCCCTCGCGCACGAGTGACCTGACATCCGTCTCCGTCTGATGGGGGAGCGCACACAAACAGACAACGCGATCACCTCGCTATTTATTTATTCGCATTTTGTTTCTCTTCGACCGATTATGACGACTTGGAATTGAGAGAAACGCCGAATGGGAACCGCCCCAGATGAATGGGTGCCGCCAAAACGAAATGAATATGTGAAACAAAAGCAAAACGCTACCGCGGGCTGCCGCGGCCGTCCACCCCGACCGGACCAGCCACAGCCGCCCCTCGCGCGGATCAAGCCATATTTCACGGCACCGATTCGACAGCGGTTCGGCCGGGGCCCCAAAATTACAATAATAATCTCTCCGCGGCCAAAGGCAGCCGGAGGCACGCCTCACCGGCTGTAATGGATCAATCGCCGATAAAAAGTAGTTCATTTATTTTACGAGAACCGCGGCCGGCAGCGCCATTTCTCGCGGGAAAGGTCAGTCTTAATGACGCCGGGACGCGTGGCGGGGCGGGGCGGGGCGGGGCGGGGTGGGGCGGGGGGGGGCGGGGCGGAGCGGGGCGGGGCGGGGCGGGGCGGGGCGGGGCGGGGTGGGGCGGGGCGGGGCGGGGCGGGGCGGCGGCGAGGCGCGCCGATTCGTCATCGAAGGCCGCCATCGGCTGCATTGGCACACCACCGCCGATCCATCACAAAGTGTTTGTTTGCCTCGGCGTGTAAATCAAAATAACCTGATTGACCCCGGCATGGGTCGGCTGCGGGTCCAGCGCGCCGGGGAGGTAGGCAATCCACACACGGCTGTCGTGCGGGTCGGCCTACCCTGTTGCCGCCCGGGCGGCAGGCAACGCGCACACGGGCGTGTTGCGGGTGGGCCCACCTCGCAGGCGGCCTCCCTCGCAGCGCGCGCTCTACACCACTTCGCCGCCACACCGCGGCGCGGCGCGGCGGCTGGCCTGAGAAAGTTACAACATGTGAGCAGCGGTGCGCGGTGCGCAAGGCGGTGCGGCTAGGCCGCTCGAGATCCTGGCCTACTTCCACCCACAATGCGCCGAGACGCCGGCGAGCAGCCCGCCAGCCAGCCAGCCAGCCAGCCAGCAGGTCGGCATGCTAATCCAATCCGCCAATAAACAGCCTATCTGTATCAATCTGCGGGTGGGTGGCGCCACGCCGCCGTGCCGTGCCGTGCCACGACGCGGTCGGCCACTCAATTTGCGGTCCAGTCCTCCTCCCCGACATCATCATCGTCGTCGTCGAGTTGCAGCACGCGCACACTGCCACCACGGGCAGGCAGGGCGGGCAGGGCGCACTGCTGTCAACCCTCACGGCGCGCCGAGCGGCCGGCCGCACGCGATGATCGTGGGCGTGGTGTTGCTGTTGTTGTTGTCGTCGTCGAGGCGGCGGTGTTTCGCCACGCCGCCAGGTGGCGCCAGGTGCACGTGTCGGCCCAATCGGCGGCGGGATAATCTGCAGTCCCTTTTAAAAGCGGGGCAACAAGGCGGCTCGCTCCGAACCGCGCCGCGCGTCTCTCTCGCACGCGCGGCCGTGCCGCAGGGGCGCGCAAGGGCGTGCCGCAGGGGTGCGAGGAAGACAGAGCGACAGTGTTGTTCGGGATCGGACGAATTAACAGGGCCACCTCATCCAGCCATCCAGCTGCGGTGATAACCTTCAGAGGAATGGCTTATACCTTTCCAGTGATCGACGAACACTTTTCTTTCATAATTCACGGATTTGTTGCTTTGTCTTTTTGTTTCGTTCTACCGAGATTCCCGGTTCGGAACGGTCCGTTTTGGCAGCCGCGCGATCTGGCCGTCCCATCGGGGACGCATCGGAATGCCTGGCCGTGTCACTTCCTAATCGGCGTGATGCTACCCTGCCCCTCCCCCTCCACCTCCGGGCGTGCCGTCGCCGTCCCCGCGACGCCGTCCCCGCGACGCCGTCCCCGTGCTGCTGCTCGCCATTCAGAACAGCTTCGGGCCGCGGCCGAACTGGCCAGCTGGCCGCACGATGCCCCGCGGTTCGTTTTCGGAAGCCCTCCCTCCACTCCCGCGCCGCGGGGAACACTCCAGCCTACAGCCCAGCCCGCAGCCCAGCCCGCAGCCCAGCCCGCAGCCCAGCCCGCAGCCCAGCCCGCAGCCCAGCCCGCAGCCCAGCCCGCAGCCCAGCCCGCAGCCCAGCCCGCAGCCCAGCCCGCAGCCCAGCCCGCAGCCCAGCCCGCAGCCAGCCCGCAGCCCAGGCCGCAGCCCAGCCCGCAGCCCAGCCCGCAGCCCAGCCCGCAGCCCAGCCCGCTGAGGAGTCGCTCTCTGTCCCTCCCTCACTCGGGACGCACCTCTCTTCATGCCACCGTGCACAGGCCGATCGCGGGCCTGGCACGCCCGGCGAGCAGGGCCAGGACGCACCGTAGAGCCTCAAACAGTGGCGAAACCAGGAAAAATTCCGATGATTTCTCGAAAGAACGTGGGGAAAAAAAGGTGGCGGTGCGGAGAATACGCGACGACACAATGAAGGAAGGTCAAGACGTTTGCTCGGATACTGTTATAGTGTTATTGTCGCGCTGGCATTTCCTGCACCGCCACGCCGGCCGCACCGGCCGCGCCCTCCTCGGTCTCGGTGACGTCCACCGCGACACGTCCGCCGGGACACGCCGCGCCGCGCCTCGGCGACACGCCGCGACACGCCGCGACACGCCGCGACACGCCGACGCGGCAATGGGATCACTTCTCAAGAGGAAGAAAAGGGTTGCGTCAGGAGGCGCGCATGCACGGCCAGGGCAGTGCACCTGCGGCACACACACACACACACACACACGCACACTCACACGCTCACACACACGCACACACACACACACACACACACACGCCGCCAATGTGCGGTACGCAATAATGCAGCGATTATCGCCGTGGCACCACGACGCGCTGCCGGCCGTGCTGCTGCCGGGGCGATCATGTTTGCATTGGACGCATCGGGCTGCGGCGGCAGGTTGGCCAACGCCGCGTCCAACGGCCGTTCGCCGTTCAAACCAAAACACACCGCCGTCACGTTCCATTCGCCGTCGTTATGAATGTGTTATTTTTTGGCTCATGGGCCCGCGCCGTCCCGCCGTCGTCGTCGTGGTGTTCTAGTGTAGCACCGCCAAGGACCCGCCGCACTCTCCAATAGTGGACCGAGTCGTGGCGGGGTGGGGCGGGGCGGGGCGGGGCGGGCGGGCGGGCGGGGCGCAAGGGCACCGCGCCACGACGTGCCCGCTCAGAGGCACTCACTCCAGGCGCCGAATCCAGGTACAGGGCCTTTAAGACGGCATGCAGCCGACAGGACGGTCCTCGCGCTGCGCCGCGCTCGACCCAGGCCTCGGCCCACGCAGTGGCGTCGCCGGGGTGGGTACAGCGGGACAGTACAGAGGGATACGGTGGGACAGCGCCGAGCCTTGCGCAAGGCGATGCAACCAGAGCGCGCCCCGGTCATATTGTGTTTCGGGCCC
This sequence comes from Thrips palmi, assembly GCF_012932325.1. Classification (NCBI taxonomy): domain Eukaryota; kingdom Metazoa; phylum Arthropoda; class Insecta; order Thysanoptera; family Thripidae; genus Thrips; species Thrips palmi. The sequence goes on from NW_023144628.1 coordinate 7,941,537, forward strand.
CTAGGGGGTCGCGGCCTCTGCCCACGATTTGAACTCGGTGCCCTCGCCGCGCCCCGGCCCGCCGCATGTCGCCGTCGTATCGGAAAAGAGTATCGCCGCGCAACACATGCTCGCGGTGCGCGGCCAGCGCGGCCAGCGCGGGGAGGGTCATGTGCGTGGCTGCGTGCCGCGGCGGGGCGGTGCCTGTGCCGACGGGGCGGGGTGGGGCGGGGTGGGGCGGGGTGGGGTGGGGTGGGGCGGGACGTCGGGCGGCTAGATCGCTCGGCTCGGCGACAACAAAATGCATTGCCGCATCCATATTGGCTGTCCGCGCCAATAAATCTGTTGGCCGGGCCTATCGGCGTGCTCATCGATTCGGTAGCGCGCTTCCCGCGGGACGGCTGCAGCGGGGCGGGGGCGGGGCGGGGCGGGGCGGGGCGAGGCACGTCGGCGGCCGGGGCGGGCCCTACCCCGGCGCGTTGACCAGACCAGGGCGTCGGGATTGTGCAAGAGATTGCCACCCCGATACGACGTCGCCGACCCGGCGGCCCTGCCGGCCCTGCCAGCCACCAGTACGGCCCGGTCCGGAACGGTTGTCACGCCAGGGTTGGGGCTTGCGGCGGTCTCAGACTTGGTGGGGGAACGACGAAGACGGCGACGCTCTTGATGGCGGCACCTAGCGCCCCGCACCAAGAGCCCAAGACAGTCCTCCAGCTGGCAGGCCCTGCACTGCGAGCGCGTCCTGGAATACCAAAGGGCGCACAGGGCAGGAGAGGCAACGCGTGCGTGGACCCGTTAGGGCCCAGCGCCCCGCTCGCCCTGCTGCAGCACTGCAGGACCACGTCGAGGGCCGACCTGTGAAAACAGCACTGCATAGCAACAACGCCCCGCACGCCCAGCACGCCCTGCAGCACCACGCGGCCATGAGCCATGCGGTCGCCATCTGTCGTGTTTTGCTAGAGCCGAGAGTACACCGAGGCAGCACCGAGGCGGCCCGGCCCACCGCCATGCACCACAGCCATTATCTTGTCAAAACAAGAAACCTTTTTGGCCGTTTTTAAGAGCGCCTCGTGCCTCCCAATTTTTCATACATTTTACGACCAGGGCACGAGAAGAACAGTTAAAGCACGGCCTGGGCCAGACGACCGAGTGGGAGGACGCGCACACGCGCACACACACACACACACACACACAGACAGACAGACAGACACACACACACACACACACACACCAAGAGCCGACGTGACGTCCGGTGACAATGAAGGAGGTGGCGGGGACGAATGAATGGCAATGGGAGAGACGCGATGAAGGAATGACAAAGAGGGGAAAAGAAAGGAAGCGACTGTGTGTAAGTACATACGTATATGCACATGTGTGCACGTGTGAGTGCATGTGTGTGTGTGTGTGGGCGTGCGTGCGTGCGTGTGTGTGTGTCGCCGCGGCGGCGAGTGACAGGTGTCAGGACGAGTTGCTTACTCTCGCCAACAGCTGGTCCGCCAGGACCGCCAGGATATGAATGGCGCCGCGAAGTGCTTTCCCTGCGCGTCGCGGCCACGCGGGCAGTGCAGCTGTCTGATCCAAAAAAAGTTCGTTACCGTCTCCAAAATTGTTTTAAATTGAGCACGATAATGGACTTTTTTTTCTGTTGTGGCGGCGTGGTGTTTTGTTTTTCTGGGCAGTCGTCTGCACAAGTGTCGCTGGACCGCGAGTGAGTCAGGGTCCGGCAATCTTTGCCGTTGCTGGGCGCGCGCGATGCACGCCGAGATGACAGTGGGAAGAGGCAGCACACCGCGCGCCCCGCCGCGCCCCGCCGCGCCCCGCCATCGCGGCAGTCGTTCTCCGAATCGGCTTTCCCGCCAATGAGCGGACGGCTGCCGCCTTGGCTGCCGCCTTGGCTGCCGCACTGCCGCACTGTCTGTGTCACTGCCTGTGACGCGACCGCGCGACCGCGGCCCGGAACGACGAACAATACTACGCGGCGCTGGAAAAAATTAACGACCTGCAAGCGGACTTCCGTGTGAGATGATAACGGTCTCTTTTTTTTTCAGGGTGATCAATGTGTGGTGTGGGGACTGGGCGTCGTCGTCGACGTCACCGGCTGGGACGCGGGGGAGCCTCGGCTCGCTGGCTGGTGTCTTGCCATGAATGGACCATTTGGAGAAGTGTACCCACCCCGGCAGGCCGCACGTCGGGTGAACATTCATCTCGCGATGGATGTTCCCTCATCCGATCGGATTTTAGTGGGGTGCGACCATCGCGCGATAGTTGTACCCCCGGTACATTCATCGTGGGGGTACATTCATAGTCCCACACGGCCTGACGGTCGACGCCGAGGACACCGGCCTGCGAAAGTGGTTCGGGGTTCGGTTTGTCTCCGTCCGCGCGGGGCACTCGCGGAACAGCATGGCAGCGCCATCTGGCGGCGAATTGGCGCGGTGCGGTGGCGGCGGCGTGCGTTGGGTGGCCTAGCCGCGCGGCGCAGCGGCGCGGCGCAGCCTGGACCCGTTAGCCCGTTACCTGGGCCTCTGGGCCACCTCAGGCCGCGGCCCCGCGGCCCCGCTGTCCCGTTACACGGCGCGGCGCGCGGCGGCCCGGCGTGCCGGATGGGCTGCCTACCCGCACGGCGCACCGCGCGGCCTTCCCCCTCCAGTGGCGCGTCCGTCTGTCTGCTCCAGTGACGGCCACGGCGCAGCGGCCCAGCAGCGCCGCGAGTCATGTCGGGCCGCTAAATTTTGCCTCACCGCGCCGCCGCCGCGTCTTGGCGGGAAGATGCACGCGCGAGTCGCGTAGATTCGAATCTGGGAAGGCGCGCGTGACTGCCTGCGTGAGTATGTGTGTGTGTGTGTGTGTGTGTGTGTGTGTGTGTGTGTGTGTGTGTGTGTGTGTGTGTGTCAGTGACACAGCGCCTTCTCTCTCCCTCCCCTTTAATCCTCGCGCAGATGACTCACGGGGCCACTTACTTGAATGGGACTTACCGCGTCGCGTTGCGCCAGCTTCGCCACCTCCTGTTGCAAGCCGCACAGAGGGTCAGCGTGGCAAATGGTCCCCGCGGCGCGCGGCGCGCACGCCGGACCGGCTTTGGCTGGGCGGCTCACGCAAAACGGGAGCAAGCGCCACTCCACCCAGTGTGTGAGACCGGGCGCCATCGCCGAAACAAGAGGGGGAGGGTGGAAGGCGGCTTCCACTGCGATTCCCCTCCCCGTTCGTCATCTTCGATATTAGCGGCCCATTCCCTCTCCGGCACTGTAGGCGCGTAAAGCACTCGGCCTTTGGCTGCCTGTGGCGCTTGGCGGCGCTTGGCGCGGGGCGCGGCCTGGCACTTTCGCCTTCGCCGCGCTTGGCGCTTGTCGCGTGAGAAAACACCCTTATTACCTGCCGGCCGGCCGGAGCGCCGATCGCAGCATCATAGCGCGGCGCTTGGAAGCGCTCGTAATTTTGGCGCCAAAGTACGTACGCCGCGTAGGGACGGCCGAACGGCCCGTCGAATGCAACATGGCGAGTTTCGCGGCCGTTTTCGCCTCGACGGGCAGCCTGGACTGCCCGGACAGCCGCCTGGCTGGCGGATTCCGAGCGCTCCGTCGCTCCGTCTCTCTCGCTCGCCCCACGCGACGCCCCGCCAGAGCGCGAGGGACCGCCTGTTGGCTCACTCACGCGGCGGTGGCCTTCTTCTTCACTTACTCCTCGACAATCTCGGCTAAATAATACGCGACGGCCGTTTTGCACGCGTTTGCACAAGAGCCGTCGCCAATAATCACCCATGCGTTTTGCAAACAGCGACGGGCTGCCGGCTATTGGCACGCCACTGCAGTGCACAGTGCAGTGGCCCGCTCGCAGTGCAGGCGTCACACGTCGCCATGTTACAGTGCGGCCGGTCCGGGCCTCGAAACGCGGTGTTGAAAGACTGCCTTAAAGACGCGCCTTAGAAACCGGGATAGGCGAGATCTCGCTTTTCGAAAGGCCCTGCCCAAATCATCTAGCAGCTGAATTTGACTCCGGAATAATTCACTGTACCACTCAAGTGCTGTAAACTGTGGCCGCCTGAGCAGATACGGATTAAAAACTAACTCACCATGTATGTATCCTGCATACAGTCGTCTAGAGATAGGTTAGTCGGCAGCATTCTGCCTCGACTTGGCTTCAATGTTGGGACATTTCAACTTGTCAACACACACATTAAAGCACGATCACTCCCCTGCCGGTGACATTGATTCTTTCTTTTCGAGAAGAAAATAATCTTGAATATTTTTGAAACCGTTCCAAAATTAATTAATAAATCATCACGATAACGAAACAGACAACAGTCGCTGCAATGGGAGTGCCAACATAGGAAAACGAAAACCGGTTAGGGGTTTTGTTTTCGTATGTTGGCCCTGGCCCTCTCAGCGCACGGTATGTTTTCGATGTTTGTTTGTCGTGGTCTTTTTGTGGTTGCGAGTGATTTATAACTTGATTTGAAAACGGTTTTACAAGAGGAAAAACATCAATGTTACAGGCAACAGGCAAGGGCGCGTGGACAGGCTTTGTGTGTGTTGACATGTTGAATTGTCCCAAAGTCGAAGGTAAGTCGAGGAGGAAGGCAGCCGACTAACCTATCTTAACACGCCTTGCATGACTGTGCATAGAGTTGCAGTGTTGTGTTTTGAAGCTTGAAACCATACAGCAGGCGAAAGGGAAACAAGGAATTTACCTACAAACCAAATAAGTTTTGGCCAGGAAAAGAGAGGATGCAGGATACATGTATGGTCGGCACAAAAACCATAACAAGAGAAAAACTAGCCCCGCGCTTACGGCAGGGCCCAGCCTGGCCCAGCCAGGATACGGTAGATAAGCCGCCTCCCCAAGCACGCTCCAAACGCGATGCAAATGCCCGCGAGACCATAAAGTTTCTCTCTCTCTCTCTCTCTCTCTCTCTCTCTCTCTCTCTCTCTCTCTCTCTCTCTCTCTCTCTCTCTCTCTCTCTCTCTCTCTCTCTCTCTCTCTCTCTCTCTCTCTCTCTCTCTCTCTCTCTCTCTCTCTCTCTCTCCATCTCCCTGTCTCTCTGCTCTTATCCCGCTCGGGATTACGCACTGCGCTCGTAATGAGGTGAAAAACTGGAATGGAGGAAAAGCGAAAAGCGTGCGCCTCGGAACGTTAAGCAGCCGCTGCCGAGTTTGGCGCCAAATCGGGTCACCGGGGCGGGGCGGGGCGGGGCGGGGCGGGGCGGCGCCGATCCGTAGCGCAGTAGCGCCCGAGCACTGCATTAGCGCGTACAACAATAATGGTTGTCCGCGATGGCTTCATCTGGGAACGAGGGAAGCGGCTGCCGCACTGCCGCCTCGTCGTCGCCGCCCCCTCGCCCCCTCCCCGCCCCGTGCGCCCATCACCGGCGAGAGTCGCGGGTCGCCGAGGAGGTCGCCGAGTCCGAGTTCGCGGACCACCGGCCGGAGCCGCCCGGCACTCGTTCACGCGCCCGAGGGCGCTAGTGCGCTGCTTCCGGTTCTAGAGAGGACTCCGGCAAGAAAGGTGCCGGGTTCGACTCGCCGCGCCCGCAGGTCGCTTTCCAGACCGCTGAGCACTCACCTTCTATCGCGTATCCGTTTGCTGGTCCCCGTGCCGCGGATGGTTCTGTACAGGGTCATCATGGTGAAGGTATTCCGTTAGAGACTGTCTTCGGCATCAACCTGCAACAAAGCAGAGACAGGGTTAGTCAGCGAGCAGGCGTAGCGGGCGCCGCGGGGAACCTTAACGCCAGAGTCACCGCCAGAGGCAGCGAGCTGGGGTGCTTGACGGCGTGCTCCAGGACGGCGTCCTCCGAGACGGCGTCTGGATCGGCGCGTTCCAACGCTTGGCGGGCTTGGCCCCCTTCTGCCCCCGGGGCGGCCTGCCCTAGGCCTGCCCTAGGCCTGCCCTAGGCCTGCCCTAGGCCTGCCCTAGGCCTGCCCTAGACTGCCCTAGGCCTGTCCTAGGCCTGTCCTAGGCCTGCCCTAGGCCTGCCCTAGGCCTGCCCTAGGCCTGCCCTAGGCCTGTCCTAGGCCTGCCCTAGGCCTGCCCTAGGCCTGCCCTAGGCCTGTCCTAGGCCTGCCCTAGGCCTGCCCTAGGCCTGCCCTAGGCCTGCCCTAGGCCTGCCCTAGGCCTGCCCTAGGCCTGCCCTAGGCCTGCCCTAGGCCTGCCTGGGGCGCGCGGCCTCGACCGCCACGCCGCGGCACCGCGGTACGTGCGGCGGGCTCTTGCGACACACCCACGAGTGCTGCGTCCAGTAGCGCCTCGCGTGGGGCTCGGCGTGGAAGGGGGCACCTCACGATGCTGGTCTTCATCTTCATTTCGGGCCTGCACTGTCACACTCTGTTTGCCCGGTGAGGTCACGCGGCCGCGGTGCGCCGCGGTGGGTCGGACATGACGTCACGGCCCTCCGTTCGACTCCCACGGTGCACCGCCACGGCGCGGCGACAGCGCAGGTCGGAACCAGGCTGCAGGACGACGACGACGCCGTCCCGGCACTCATCAGCACCTCGTTTGCGGCCAGGGTAATCGCAGTGGCGTGGCGCGCCGTGCGGCAGCCTGGTTTGGTTGTGGCGCCTCGACCTCCCAGCGCGGCCCGCCCCGTCCCGCCCCGCCTTGTGCGAGTGCGACAAGGAGCCCGCCGTTTAGAGCGTTTTGTGCGGCTCAGCTTAATCGCGTGAAACGGCGCCAGACCGCACTGCTTTTCGCGCGGCCGTGTGGCGGTTGGTGGGTTGGTGGTGCTTCCCGTGCAGGTTTCCGCTGCGAACCGCGGCAGCGTTTCGGTGGCTCCGCAGAGGGCCTGGAGGGCGTCGGGGTGGCGCCGTGCCGCCGCGCTGCCTCGGCCAAACGCCCGTCCACATGTTTGTGAACAGCCGGGCAGGGCAGGGCCGAGGCGGCAGGGCCGAGGACAGGGCGACAGCGCCGGGAAATCCATGAAATGCTTACATATCCGGGGCAAGGCTGCGGCGCGCGGCACGCGGCAAGGCCTTATCTATCGGCCTGGACAGCCGAGCCTGATCGTGCTGTCATGTCATGTCATTGAGGCGCACGGCGGGGCGGCGGGGCGGGGCGGGGTGGCGGGGCGGGCGCGGCGGGCGGGCGGGGCGCGGCGGGGCGGGGCGGGCGGGGCGGGGCGGGGCGGGGCGGGGCGGGGCGCAGTGGCGCGCGATGTGATGATATGGCGATGAGCGGTTCCAGCGCTATGCACACCCACTGCACTGCAGAGCACTGCAGAGCAGCACTGTGTCAGTGTGTCACTGGGCGTACAGTGTGCGGTTGGCTCGACCTTCCCTTGCAGCGAGCACTGCGAGCACCGCGAGCGCAGCCAAAGGCCAAAAGCTGCACCGCCTGGGCTGGCGGCGCCGACGGGGTTCTCCTTGCTGTCGAATGCAGCGGCGCGGCCCGCGGTGTTCCCAAACCGTGTGAGCGATTAAGAGGAGAGGCCGGCTCGGTGCTCAGGGCGGCCAAAGTGGCATCAAGGTGCGCCAGTCGAGGTGACCCGACTCGACCCGTCGCCGCAGCAGTCTCTCTATCGCGCCACTACGGAACGCCCCTTGAGTGCGAGAGAGGCAGAGCCCTGTTCAGAACGGGCCTGCTGGGCTGGCTGTTGCACCCTGTTGCATAGCGCGACTGCCACCGGCCCCGCCGCCACTGCCCCGCGGCGCCCCGCAGCCTCGCGGGCCGCCGCCGGAAACCTGTTGCACTGCACCTCGAGGCCCGCGAGGCTGCGGGGCGCGATGAGCCATGTGGCGCGGCAAGACCGGACCCAGCAAGACGCCGAGGCATGGCGCAGAGGCGCCGGCAAAGGCAAAGGTCGCCCCGCCAGGCCGCCTCGCCAAGCCGCCACACTAGACTAGGCAACGGCCGCCCCGCCCCGCCCCGCCCCGCCCCGCCCGCGCTGACTCAACCGTTAATTTATGCCACCTTTTTGCGGCCCGGTGGCGACTCCAGGCCCATCCCATTAACGCACGCTTGATTGGGCAAGTCGCCGTCTCCCTCGCACCCCCACGGGGCCGACGCGGGGCCCCCGCGAGTGCGAGAGAGACGCAGCACTGCTTGGAATCGGCTCGAAGGGCAGCGACAAGCGAATCGGCGACGACGGCGGCCCTTGGCCGGTTAGATTTCCCAAACGGCGCGACGATTGTCATTGCCTGCTGCAGTCGCCGGCCTGCCCCGCCGGCCCCGCGCTGCCCGTCGGCCGCCGTCCGCTCACACTGGCCGTGGAAAATCAGTAAGCCTCTCTCTCTCCCTGTGTCTCCCTCTCTGTCGCCGCGCCGTGTTTTTCTTCCGGCCGTTCGAAGCGAAGCGCCTTCGCAGCTGGCCGGCGAGGGAAAAAGAGATCGGGTCCCGGGCCGCTGCCGCGCCGCCTAGCCGCGGCCCGGCCGCCCTGCGACACTTTGGCACGCCGTCGTCGCGGAGGGGGATTCGAACCCGCGGCCGTGGGGCGGTTCTCGTGAAGCGGGCCGCGGAGACTCAGGGGTTGCAGCACAATGAACCAGAGGCGGCAATCGGCAGGCACTGTCGCCCCTCGCGGCACGCCATACGCCGCGCCAGGACACCTGTTTACGGAGTGAAAATTTGACTTTGGAAACAAATATCCCAGCTCATTAAAAAGTTGTTACAGTTTGAGGTGCGGTCCGGCACAGCGTCCGTAGTGCATCCTCGGCCGGGTCGGCCTGCTTGATGTGCTGCAGGCACGCAGCCCGCTGCTTTGGGCCGCGTCGCCGCGCTGGCCGTTCGCCGTCCTCGTCGCCGCGCCGGCCCGATGAATGGGAGCGAGAGAGACGGAGGATGCTTCGGCCGGGGCGCCGCGCAGGGCGCAGGGCTGCGTGTGTGCGAATGGTGATGTGCTCCCTGTGCGTGCGGAGCAGTGCGGAGCGTGCTCGCGGCCCGCCGCGCGCGCTGCGCTCCAAGGTGAAGGGGAGCTCTTCGTGCTCACGGCGGCACCGCGGCGTCGTCAGAGGGTAGAAAGTGAGAGGACAGGCCGCCGGGCTCGGCGTCTTGGCTGTGTCCATCACGGGCTGACGGCGCCCCCTCCGTCGTCCTGGCGATCCGGGCACCGCCCACGGCCAAGGGCACGCCGCCAAAGTGGCATGAGTGCGAGGGTGTCTCTGCACCGACACACTGTGGAGAAAGTCGCGAATCCAACAAAGTGTGTCGCCCGAATGGAGTCCATCACACGAGGTTTTGTGTTGAGGATCATTTTGTGACGAAGCTGCTTGCCTGAAGGTGTCTGGACTAGACGGCACTAGACGGCACCGTAGAGATCGACTAGCCTTCCCTACACTCTAAGTCAGGAGAGTTCGGTCGAACGATGAAGTCAAGCCAAACGACGATTTCTACGCATTTGTTACCGTTACAGTAAACTTTGATGCAATACCGCTCCCAAACTAAGGCGGATAATCGCACTCCGTAACAAAGGTGTTCTAAAGGAAGGCCCAAAGAGTACCCACCCGTTGAGGGAGAACGATTAGCCACCCTACCGGCTCTTACAACCCTAATCAGGCTTGACCAGAACTCCTTTTTATTGGCATTTCATATCTTACTCTTAAACCAGTTTTTTTCTTTTTGCAGTTTATTTCTGTGGCCACATTAAAAGGGTCAGTTAGCCACATCACACGCTGCCACACACACGCATGCACACACCAACAGGTGGATCCAATGCCACGGCGCGGTCGCCACTGCGTTGCCCCCGTGCCCCAGTCAAGCTCCGCGTGGCTCCGCGCCGCGATGAGGAATGGAAAAAGGGGGGGGGGGGGCAGGAGGTTCTCTCCCCGCCCCGCCCCTCTCAATGATGGACGCGGCTCGATCTGCTGATGGTTCGGGTTGGAGCATCTCTGCGGCCTCCGGCTGGCTGCCAGGAGGGCGAGTCCGAACAGCTCTTGGTCGCTCCTTGGAAGGCCCCACGAGTGCGAGAGAGACGGCGGCCTGGCCGTGCGGTCCGTGCGGTCGGCCTGTGACCGCGTGACGCGCGGTGGCGTGACGTTGCGTCGCATCGCCCGACAACTACCTCCCTCCAGTGCCTCCCAAACGACGTGCACCGAACGCTTTGCCGTTGGAATTGGAAGGGCGGTCCGTTGGCGCCGTCATCAAGTTAGTTTGATTTCATTCCGTGGCGGGCGAGACGCGCCCGAAGTTGTGTTCTGGAGCACGGGGCGATGCGGCCATGCGCACAGTGGGCCAGAAGACCGTTGGAGGCGGCCAGAACTCTCGACGCGTTTTGAGCTCCAGAGTCGCTACATGGGGCTTGAACCGAGCGTGTGACCCCACGAATGGATTGCTCTCCGAACGAGGAATCCATTGGTGGGGTCACACGTTCGGTTCCAGGCCTGTTTAGCGATCTGGAGCTCGAAACGCGTCGAGAGTTTTGGCCGCCTCCAACGGTCTTCTGGCCCACTGTGATGCGTCCGCGGCGGAACGAGCCGAGCCGGCCTGTCTGTCTGCGAATCGGCCGAATCCGAATCGGCTCGGCGCTCTTTGGGAGGGGAGAGGCGCGGCTTAATGAGTTGTGAAATGCGTGGCTCACGACCCCGCCGCCCTGCCCGGTGCAGTGGCACGGCAGTGGCACGGTGCCTCCGCCCGCCTCCTGATGGCAAATGTTTTTCTCCTTTTCCGCCGCCGCTTTCGACACGTGATCGACCCGTCCGCAGTCAGTGTGCTGGATGTTCGGAGGCTGCTTCTGCAACCCGGCGAGTCGGACTGCACTCCATCGACCACAACTCGATTCGGCATTAATCCGAGTGAGCATGCATCGCGCCGCGCCGCTCGGCGAAGGCCGCAGGGCTGCCGGCGGCGTAACCCAAATGATTGTCTGATTTTTCCGCCCGGGGCTGTGGCAGCCTCGTTCCGAACGGCGTGCTTTCTTCGTTGCTGTCTCTCTCACACTCCTACGGGAGGCCCCGCGAGTGCGAGAGAGACGGAGGGCGTCACCGCTCGGCTGGCTGCGCGTGGCTGCCCGTGGCTGGCCGAGCCAAAGGTGGTGGTGAAACTGATCCGCAGGGCTAGAGGCAGGGCCTGCCGGGCCGGGTCTGCAGGGTGACGCGGCGTTTCGGTGCGAGCCGAGCACTGCGACATACGTTCTCATCTCGCCGGCGTGGGACCGCCCCGCCGCCGGGCCGTCGAGAAAGAAGACCCAAAAAGACCTGATTGAATCCGACTCGTGGGACGCCTGTCCGAGACGTACGCGCAATTACCGAACCGCACCGTGTCGGATTTGTCGAGCTCGCTTCTTGTTCTTCATTCGCATCGTTTTCATTTTCATTCCCTGCCGGCTTCGCGCTTCGCGCCGCGTGAGCAGAGCGGCAAAGCAGCCGGCCAAGTTTCGCGCCAGCGGACACGAGAGGCCGCGGCACCCAGCGACCGATTCCGAGCGGCGGCTCCGTCTCTCTCGCACTCGCGGGGCGCCTCGAAGGGGTGCGAGAGAGACGGAGTGACGAAAGCACGCTGTCCGGAGCCGGCCGACCGAGCCAGCAGGCGACGCGGGCGGGGCTGGCGAGGCGGGCCCCGTCGTGTCTTCAATTGAAATGTACATTGTACGGCGGCTCGGCGGCCACCTCTGGCGGCGGCTGACATGCATACCGATGGGGGCGCGCGGGCCGCGGCCACCGAGGGCCCTGCCGGAGTGCGCGTCTCTAGGCGCTCGACGGCGACCTCCCTGCCGCCGCCGCCCCTCCCCGCCACGCCCAGCCACCTGCCTACACGCCCTGGGGCCCCTAGGGTCAAACGCCTGGCCGTGCGCGGTGCGCGCGGTGCGTGCGCGCACCTCCATACACCACTCACACCAAGTGCCGTGTGATTCAACGAGCTACTGGTTGCTCCACGTGCGTGTGTGTGTGCGTGTTCCTGCGCTAACGCGCTTCGTCGTCATTGACGGCGTCCCCTGCCGTGGGCGCGCTGTCGCCGCGCTGTCGCCGCCTCGGCGCGCACCGTTTAACTTCGGCGGGTAAACGGCCTGGTGCCCACTGGTGCCCGCGGCTCGGCGTGGAGGTGGTCCGGTTGGCGGCGCATTCCCAGCGGCGTGCTCCGAGCGCCGCCAAGTTTACCGTCTTTAAGTCTCTCCGGCTCTGGCGCACTTCCGCCATGTACCCGCCAACTTTTTGTCCGCCCGCACTGCTCTCTCTTCGGGCGACGGGCACCGCACTGCACCCCAAGTCTCGAATGTGATCCGGCTCCGGCCGGCGGTCCAATGGTGAGCGGTCGGAGAGCTATGAATTTATCCCTGGGGAAGTATACGACCCCGTTTGCGTCACACGCGGCAAGGGAAACGCACCCGGGGGCGTCCGAAACGGCCGGCCGCGCGCATGGCCAGCATGGCCGCCGCCGTGCACACTGGAAGTGGCGGCGGACGAGGCAGCCGCGGCTAGAGCCCAGTTCCGCGAGGGGCAGCGTGCGCGGCGTCCGCGGCGTCCGCGGGGCTTATGGCTCGTGGGATGTGGGGAGCCAAGGGGAGGCATGGCCAGCTTTAGCACGGCCGGCGGACGTGCGGCTTTGGCCGCTTTGGCTGCCAAGCGGGCCGAAGTGAAACCCGCGGAACCGTGAAACCCCCACACTGGAAAAGCACGCTCGCCAACAACTTGACCAGGCAACGCACGCGCCGCCCCGGTCCCCGGCCGCGAGTCTGCAGCTGCTGCAGCTGACTCCGAGCCGAGCTTTCGTCGTTCTGTCTCTCTCGCACTCGCGGGGCTTCCCGTCGGGGCGCGAGAGAGACAGAGCGACGAGGCCATTCGCTGGCGGGCTGCTGGAGCCCGTCCAATGCGTCAGCCAGGTGTCGGAACGCCCGCGAGTGCCCCAGTTTTGAGCAGTCTGGCTGCCGCCGCGGCTCTGGCTTTGGCTCTGGCTCGGGGTATACACTGCGCTGACATGAGCGGCGCGGTGAGTCGAGTCCGTCCAGTCCGTCCGTCAAAGGCTGGCAGTGCCCGACACCGCCTCCGAGCCGAGGCAAAGCCGAGAGGTCTCGTTGGGCGCGGTGAGTCTGCAGGACTACAGTCGCCGAATTCCACACAACACCCTCACTACCTATTTCCCCTTTTCTTTCCCCGCTGCTTTCACTCGCCAGTAACGACTGTGACGAGGGAGGATTGCGATCGAGGCGCGGAACAGAAAAAGAAGTGCTGGAAGTCCGTGGACGGCCGAGTCCCTGGAGGAGTGGCCACCCAGTGCTGGCCGCAGTGCCCGCGGAGCGCGCAGAGCCTGGTGCTCGTCAGGGAATGCTAAATGACGCAGTGTCATAGCCAGCTAGCCAGCGAAATGGTGCCGAGTCGTGACGGCGCCGCGCGCTGGGGGGGGGGGGGGGGCCTTCGCGGGGCGGGCGGCCTGCCGAGAGGCTAGGTCAACGCAGAGCAAAGGTTGAGGCAGCGATCCCGTCTCGTCACGACAAGCGTAGCAGCGTAGCACAGCGTGGCGGCCCGGCCAGATCGATTCTAATGCAGGCGGCGTGTGCGGCCCGCGCCCGGCGCCAGTCATCGCCATGAGGGGCGGGCCTCATTTCGGCGGCAAGGAGTTTTGAACCGGCGGCCGAGAGCGTTACGGCGTCAATTCCAAATCCGGGAGACGGGCGCTGGCAACGTTCTTGTTGAATGTTTTAGTTGGGGCAGGTCAAGTATCGCAGGCTTGCGGTGTGGTGCGGAGACTTGCACGCGGGAGGCAGGCAGAGTCTCGCTGGGATCCAGCGGCAGCGCGCCAACAACACGAAAACAACCGCAACCCCTGCCTCCCTGGGGCGTTGCGTGGGGGTGCGAGAGAGACAGCCGGCGTGGCGCTGGCGCCACGTGAGCTTGTGGATTAGGCGCGTCCCGCGGCCCGGCCCGCCCGGAAGCAGACGAACCAGGCCGTCAGCGTGGTAGCCGTACCGCCCGGACGCTGTCGATGACCGCGCCGACACAGCGGCTCGCACAGCGCGGCCGTGACGCGCACCTTTCGAACAAATCCAGTCGTTGGTGACCGGCCCTGCCCCTCGCCCTGCCCCTCGCCCTGCCCCTCGCCCTGCCCCTCGCCCTGCCCCTCGCCCTGCCCCTCGCCCTGCCCCTCGCCCTGCCCCTCGCCCTGCCCCTCGCTCTGCCCCTCGCCCTGCCCCTCGCCCTGCCCCTCGGACTGACAGCCACTCCAGCAGTCCCAGCAGTGCGAAGTGCAGCCGGCGCTTACTTTCTGCCGCCAAGGCCGTGGGGCTGAGCGGGGCTGCGGGGGGCTCGGAGTAGTCGCCACATATTACATCCACTTGGATGTGCACAGCCGGCCAGACCAGTGGCGCGCCTGGCGCGCATACCGAGGACCCCACCGCCTCATTCCGAACCACCGACTTGGTCGCTCCGTCTCTCTCGCACTCCACAGGGGTGCGAGAGAGACAGCGACAGACACGCACGCCCAAATCGCACTTGTCGCGTGGGCTCGGCGGGGCGACCGCAGCGCCGGCCTGCTCCACGCCCCCAAGGCCGTCACGATGCCGTCGTCGGTGCGAGAAATAAACAGCGCGTCGATACTCCATGCGCACTGTGCTCACAAAAAACGGGGATGCATTCCGGGGCGCCAACGACGTGTTCATCGCGCCGGCGGCGGCGCCTGCCGCTGGGCGGGGTGAAGAAGGGTGGCGGGCCGGGGTGACCTTTCTGCTGGAACACAAATCAGCCGCCGCCCTGCCGCCCCGCCGCGCCCCACCGCGGTGTCAAACGAAGGGGGAATGCCAGGGAACCGTATCAGCTCCGCGACGTGCGATTGGCTGCGCGCCGCTCCGCCATCTGCCTCGCCATCTGCCTGGGCTGCGTCTCCGCTCGGCCCCCACTGCAGTGCGGGCCGTCCAGGCCCCGAGGGCGACGCGGTGCGCGGTCTCTCGAACGCAGCCAGCGCGCTAGGGGCGTCGCGACGACGGCTCGGCCGGCTCGGCGCGGCCAGGGCGCCGCCATTGTTCGGCGTGTAAAAGGCACTCCACGCAGTAGACGCCAGGCCACGCCAGGCGACGCTAGGTCGGGTCGGGTCAGCCCGCTGGGACTAAGGACAGGCGCGTCCTCCAGGGGAGTGGGCGAGCCACGCCGACGACGACGACGTCGTGCCCTTGACAGACAGAGCGCGGCGGGGCGGCGGGGCGGCCCATGGGAAAGGGAGACAGGGAAAGGATATGATCTGCTGCGCGCCGCGCGGCCGCACTGTGAAAGGTGGCGGCGTGCCGAGGCGTGCGGGGCGCGGGGCGGCGATGGCAGGCCGGTTCAGGTTCAAATACCAGCCGAGTGTCAAGGCGGCCGCCACCACTTCGGGGGCCACGTCGTCGTCGCTCGGCGCGGTGGCCGCAGACCTCAAGACTAACGGCGCGCACAGCACAATAATGGGTCCGCGTCGAATGGAAAAAAATTCGGACTTCTCGTATAGTGTTTCTCTGTGACATCGCGACGCGGCTGGCGCGGCATTTAAATGGAGAAGACTGCGTGTCCGAGGAGTGGACGGCGTTAAGTGGCAGGGAAGGGCCACCTGGAAGGGCGTGGCGGGGCGGGGCGGCGCGGCGCGGGCGCGTTCGCACGGTGACCGTCCGGGACTTCCCCGCCGTTCCCAGAGCGCCCCACGGGCGAACCGCGAACCGAGGGAGGCGACGCCGCGACGCTGGGGCGCCTGGTCCGTGTCCGCGGACGCGTCCAGCAGGAAGGGCGCGGGAACGGAGTGGTTTGAATGTCACTGCAGCACTGCAGCGGCGAGAAAATGGAATGACGGAACCGCCCGCTCTGTCTCTCCGTCTCTCTCGTGTTTTCCAATTTTTTATTCTTCTTCTTCTTCCTCCGCGGCGTGGCTCGCGGCCGGGCACTCACGTTTCCCTCCGTCTCCCTTTTTTTAATAGCCGTCGCCCAGCGAAAACACAAACAGCATTGTCTGAGGCGCCATGGCGCAGCCACGCCACTGGCGGCACGGCACGGCACTGGAAATCAATACACTGTAACAACGCGTCCGCCTGTAAAACCCGCCGTCGTCTTTCCCTTTCCGTTGCGGTCATTTTTTTTTGTTTCGACACTTGTTGTCGGTTTCGTTCTCTTTGCTGTTTGCCCTGCGGCTTCCAGTGCCGGTGCCTGGGAAACCACTGGCCGGGCCGGTGTGCCGCGGCGGGGGCAAGCTGCACGGTGCGCGGTCTTGAACTGGATCGATCGATTGCAATGAATCGGCGACCGCAGAGAAGGCGACCGATCTTCATCACGGAGTGCTTGGCGATGAGCGGCGCGATCACACTGCGATTAATCGGCCGTGATCCGCGATGGCGGGGCCAGCGGGGCCAGCGGCTCTTGGAGGCTCTTTCACTCCCGTTTCCGTCGACAAGGACGCGGCGCGGCGCGGCACGGGACAGCCAGTGGACGCGCAGCACCGCGCCGTCACAGCGCCCTAAGTTTGACGAGCGCGTTGTCAAGTTAGCGCACTTCTCTCCGCGCTGCTGGCTCGGCCGGGCTCGGCCCCTGCATGGTGCGGCCCGCAGACAGTCGTCGCTCTGTCTCTCTCGCACTCTTAGGCGTCCCCTGTAGGTGCGAGAGAGACAGAGCGACGAGAACGACTCTCGGAATCAGTCTGTCGCGTCGGCGGCCGTGCGCGCGATCGGCACCGCGATCCGTGTCGCGGCGCCGCGACGCCGTGTCGCCAAGCAGCGCGCCGAGATCGCAGCGCCGCAGGCGTCGGGGAAGGCCTCGGCGAGGACGCCCTGCCCCGCCCCGCCCCGCCCTGGCCTGCCGCGCGCCGGGACTGGGGCGTGGTGGGCGTGGGGGCGGACCCGGATAATTCAAGCGACTCCCGTGGAGGAGGTGCCGCGCGCTTCGTCGCTCTCTCTCTCTCTCCCGCACCGCCGTGGGGTGGGACAGAGACAGAGCGACGCGCCTCTTCTGACTCGGTCTGCAGCGGCCGAATGATTTTGCAAGGAATCGACGAAACTTTAAGCTCTTCTCGTTGGCGACGCGTGCCGATGACGAGGTGCCCGCCGACGCGGTCCTAATTGTCTCGTTGTCACGGCAACGGGAACGGAGAGGCGGCAGCGCGGCAGCGGCACAGTGGGACTTGGTTCAGCCCCCTGCAGAGCACTGCGGAGCCGCAGCACTGACTTCGGGAGGGATGGCAGTTCTTTCTCTCTCTCTCTGTCTCGAGGGGCGTCCCACACGGGTGCGAGAGAGACAGTCCGACGAGGCCAGCCAGCCGCGAGCTTCCCACGGGGACACGGCGGCACCGCCGCCCAAATTACGCGGCATTAATTTGCCGCCTTTCTGGCGCCAAAACGGTGTCGGGCCGCGTGGGGCGCGCGCGGCAGACTCAATCCGAGAGTCCTTCCCGTCGCCTTGTCCCTCTCACTCTGGTGGGGCGTCCCGTACAAGTGCGAGAGAGACAGCGCGGCGAAAACGACTCTCGGAATCAGTCTGCTGCGCACGCAGCGCCCCCGCGGCGGCGTAAAAACGAAGCGAAGCGGGGCCACCGTTGGCCGCGTGCACCGCGCGACGTAATTGCGGCCAAAACTCATTACGGTTCACGGCCCCCTCGATGACGGCGGCGACACGGACACCGCCAAGGCGGCAAGGCGGCAAGCGGTTTGGCGGCGCTTATCAGAAGGCTGCGCCTTATTGCCGCGTGGCCCTGCCGCCCCGCCGCCTGACAATGCGAAGGCGGCGGTGGCGTTGCAAGCGGCAACCGCACAGTAATGAAACTAACGAGTGCAAAACGCGCGGCCACTGCATGCGGCGTTACCCAAGCTGGCCCCGCCGGGGTGCCCTTCTCCCCTCCCCCTCCGCGAGGTTCTCGCTTTCGTTCCCAATTCCGTAATCCGGGCCGCCGCGCCGCGCTTCGCATCGCGCTTCCTCCCGGTTATCATTACTGCGACCGAACCGGGCGGCGCGCCGCGCTGCTCAACATGCCGGTCTATGTGGCGTGGCCGCGGAGGCCGCGAAGGCGCACCAATTAAAAGCTCCGGGACGACGCGCACGCCTTGGAACGGCGTCGAGGCCCTGCTCGTGTTCGGAAGCGGCCCTCTCATTGAATCGCGGGCACCAGCTTGGCGGGGCCACGCGCCGCCGCGACGCGCGCCCCTTTCGTAACACGCGCTTGTTATCGGCGTGGCCCAGCGGGCGGAGGGAGGGGCCGCCAGTGCCAGTGACGCGGCGGGGGCGGGTTCGAATCCCCGCGGGGGAGGTTTTTTTTTCAGTTTTCGTTTCCCGGCTGGGGAAAAGATCGAATCTTGCGATGGTGTGTGGAATCGAAAGGGATGTCTGCGGGTGCTCCACTCGTGTTGCTCGAGTGCGCCGCAATTCGGCAACACCTTGGCCGAGCGGCGAGAGGGGCCGACACCGGCGCGGAGGGGGTGGGTTCGAGCCCCGGCCGCGGCAGGAATCGGCCACACTCCGAAGGGAAAGGGAAGTCGTCCCTCGCACGTACTGGCGGTGCTGGCGGGGCCGGCCGTTCCCATCTCTTCCATCCTTGCCGCGTTCCAGCCCCCCAGCTCCCCAGCGGCGGCCTCTGCAGCTCCCCGCCGGGCACGCAGTTCGATTCCGTACACAGCTGGCGTCGCTCTCTCTCTCTCTCTCTCTCTTTCTCTCTCTCTCTCCCAAACCAGACGCCCAATGAGTGCGAGAGAGACAGAGCGACGAGGCCGCCGTCGGGACTCGAGCGCTGCAGCCTGCGGCGCCATCCTCCGGTAAATCGCTTCCACATCCCATTACCGTTCGCCAAACGTCATGCCGGGTCGCCGCCCTGGCCCGGCTTCAGCAGCTTGGCTTCAGCAGCTTGGCTTCAGCAGCTTGGCTTCAGCAGCTTGGCTTCAGCAGCTTGGCTTCAGCAGCTTGGCTTCAGCAGCTTGGCTTCAGCAGCTTGGCTTCAGCAGCTTGGCTTCAGCAGCTTGGCTTCAGCAGCTTGGCTTCAGCAGCTTGGCTTCAGCAGCTTGGCTTCAGCAGCTTGGCTTCAGCAGCTTGGCTTCAGCAGCTTGGCTTCAGCAGCTTGGCTTCAGCAGCTTGGCTTCAGCAGCTTGGCTTCAGCCTGGCTGCCCCCGGCCGTCCTGGCGGTCCTGACCGAGGTCCTGACGCAACGCAACGCCGGGTTACGCGACATCCGAATCGCCCAGCGGGGCCAGCCTGGCCGTTCCGTCGCCGTGCCTCCGCGTTTATCGACGGCGAGGTCCCGGACCGCCAATTCGCCGGGGGCCACCGGGGGGCCCAAGTGGGTGACCCCCGCGAGGGTCGTGACGACGGCGGCGACGGCGACGACGGCGCTCTACTTTAGCTGAAGAGTGACGATACAGACAGTCGCGACGGCCCCACGCCGCCGGGGCAGATTTGGGTGAAAGTCGGTTGCTTTTGTTCTGTGTTCCGCATCACTGTCGTTCCCCGGGGATGACACTACCGCGCTGAGTGCCCCGGCCGCGGTGGCCGCGGTTCCAGGGAATTCCGTGGCGAAAGATCCAGGGCCTCGCCAGGCGGGGCTGCTGGGGGAACAGCGTCCGCCGGACTCCCTCCAGGGCCCATATCCAGCAACTCTCCAGCAGGGCCTACCCTGAACCCATCCGAAGCTACCCAGGCCCGGCATGCCCCGCCCGCGCTGTGCATGGAAGGCCGCTGGCAGGTGATGAGGTGAAAGGCCTTCGGGAC
This sequence comes from Thrips palmi, assembly GCF_012932325.1. Taxonomy (NCBI): domain Eukaryota; kingdom Metazoa; phylum Arthropoda; class Insecta; order Thysanoptera; family Thripidae; genus Thrips; species Thrips palmi. The sequence goes on from NW_023144628.1 coordinate 7,961,069, forward strand.
TCGCAGTGTGCTGCCGCTTGGCTGCCGCGAAAACGCTTCGGCAAGTTTGGAGTGATCTGGTCCGCTTGCACCGGCCGGGCAGTGCAGGGCTGGCAACAGGCTGGCAAGGCGCGGGGCTGTGGGCATCGCGCATCGCACATCGCGCGGCAGGCATGCCAACCTCACTTCCTGGAGCCACCCGTCCCGTAGCCGCGCGGCGACGACACGGGCGCGTCGTGAATGCGATCAGGCCGGCCAGGCAGGCCAGGCAGGCCGCAACTAGCTGCGGTTGGCAGCCCTGATGCTGCTGGCGATGCTCGCCAAGAGACGCGACGCGGCTGTCACTTTCGCCGCGAGCCGCGAGCCTCGCCTCGGCTAATCCGAGAGATGGCCGCGTTGATCCGATCAGATCCGCCGAGAGCAGAGCGCAGCACAGCGCAGCACAGCGCGGGCAGGCTGTCGCTCTGTCTCTCTCGCACTCGCGGGGCGTCCCGCAGGGGTGAGAGAGAGACAGAGAGACGAAGCAGTTCGGAATCATTCTGCAGAGCAACAGCAGCAGCAGCCAGCCTCCGCCTGGAAGTCCTTGCAGTGGATCGTCGATCCCGCCGCGTCCAGTACGCGCCGTCCGCGCATACATGATGAAAGGGAAGTCCTTGGCGGGCTCGGCGTGCTCGCTGCCTCCGGTCGATGCATAACGACACAGTGCAACGGAAGCGTCGTCATTAGAGCGCCGAACGGACCGCGGCCAGCCATGCGCAGTGGGCCAGGCGTCGCTCCGTCTCCCTCGCACCCCCACGGGCCCTACGGGGCGCCCCGTGAGTGCGAGCGAGACAGAGCGACGAAAGCACTTGTTCGGAGAATGAGACTACCGCTTGTGCTGGAACGCGGCGGTGGCGCCTTGCCGCCGCGGAGGCCGCCAGAGCGCTCGATAATTATCAGAACGTGTCGTGGGGGAGCCTCGGGGAGCCTCGCGGGCGGGGAAGCGCCGTGGCTCCCTGGCCGTGGCGCGTTGTGGCATATCGGCGGGGCATTCCAGCACTCCAGGCACTCCAGCGCCGCGCCGCCCGCTGGAAGTGTGTCAGGTGGCGCTGCAGGACGTGGGCGTGTAGGGACGCCGATGACGCCGGCGATGCCGTCGTCGGCGTGGTCGCGGCGCCGTCCCGTCCGATAGGGGCGCCGCCTCCCCCACCACCTCCGTGCGTTGCCCCACGGGTGCAACTTCGGTAAGCGACGACGGCGTGGTGGTTAGGCGGTTTGCGGTCAGTGCGGCGGCGGCGTGCGTGCAGGACGCCACTGATTCCGAGCGCCGTCGTTGCTCTGTCTCCCTCGCACTCGTGGGGCGCCTCGTCGAGGTGCGAGAGAGACAGAGCGACGACGGCGACTCTCGAGGCCTGGAGTCCGGAGCTGGAGGACTGCAAGCACGCTGACAACTTCATCACTCGGCGTCGCCAGAGTCACCTGCCGCGCCGCCGCGCTGCGACATTCCAGAGCCAATAAGCAACATCGCCGCGCAGCACCATTGACCTTTGCTCCCCGGGCGGGCGATCGCGCAGACGCGCAGACGCGTCGTCTCGTAGAGCAGGCTGCGAATAAGCTCAGCGACGCCGAACAAACAACAACAACAACAACCAGGCGCATGTCGACGCGGGCCATCATGCAGTGCAGGTGCCACGCGCCGGCCGTTCGGGACCAACAACAACAAGGACAGCAACTAGCAGGCCAAGCCGCCACGCCGCCAGCAAGGCTTGACCGCCTTTGACCGGACAGCTGCGGTGCAGGCAGCGGGGCAGTGCGGGGCAGTACGGCACCGGCCAGTACCGCCAAAGGAAAGCCAATTAGAGTGCTAAGAGCGGCCCGCGGCGTCGCGGAGAGAGAGAGAGAGAGAGAGAGAGAGAGAGAGAGAGAGAGAGAGAGAGAGAAACTAGTGTCGTCCGCGGCCGCGAGGGGGCTCTGGCGTCGTCGTTAACCGGACCGGGTCGGACCACATCACGGCGTCGGAATGGTATGTGCACCTTGCGACACGGCGAAAAACGAAACACGCTCTCTCTCTGTCGCACACAGCTGCGCACTCGGTCACTCACACGCACGCGCGGCGGTGACTGACCACTGCTTGTGACGCCCCTTTCACCCGCAAGGGCACTGGAAGGCTTGCTGGAAGGCGCGGCGCCACCTGGACGACCTGGACGCACTGCTTGGCCTGCCCGGCGCTTCGAAAAAAAAGGGGGGAAAACAAGCGAAGACGATCGAAGCTCGAACGGCGTGAGAACTGAAGCACGCACCGTCCTGAAGGAGCAAAGGCAGAAAAAAGCCAGTCTGCTTTTGGAAGCCTCTCGTCGTAATGCAAGCAGAAGAAGAAGTCCGAGTGCGAGAAATGGTGCATCGCGCCTCGCCAGAAATACAAGCCGCCGTGTTCCGGGAAAGGCCGGCAGCCTGGCCGATATCGGCTCGGGCTGGCTCGTTCGGTGGCACGGACCGCAGTGAATGGATGGTTTGCGCAGCGAGAGGTTTGGCGCACGCCGGTGGAGGCGGCCAAAACTCTAGGCGCATTGTGAGCTCCAGAGTTGCCAAATTGGGCTCGAACCGAGCGTGTGACCCCCACCAATGGATTGCTCTCCGAACGAGGGATCCATTGGTGGGGTCACACGTTCGGTTCGAGCCCCAATTAGCGACTCTGAATAGCTCACAACGCGTCTTCGGCCGCCTCCACCGGTCTTCTGGCCCACTGCGCGGGGTGCGGGGGGCGGGTAAAAAGGTCGGCGCGCACATCACGTGGATGGTCATCCTTATATGAGTGCCGATAATTGTCCGCGGCGACCGGACGGCCTCGATGGCGACGGCGCGGAGAGCGGCCTGGAGCGGCCGAGCGGCGACTAGCCAGAGCAAGCCAGAGCCAGGCTCAGCGAGGTGACGAGGGGCAGGGCAGGGAAGGAGATCAAACAGCCACACCGTATAAATAAACGCGGTCGGGGCGCAGGGGCGAGGTGCACTTTATCACCGACACACTGCAAAAAAAAAGAGGAAAGAAAAAAAATTTCCAAGCGCATTGATGAACAGTGGAAGCAGACTGGTGGAAGCACACTAGAAGAACTGTAAGAACTTGTGGAAGCCCACTGTAAGCGAACGAGAAGCATTCTAGAAGCCCACTCCTGGAAGCGCACCGCACACTCTGGACACGGCTGGCATGCTGGCACTGCGTTCTGGAGTGCCTCCACGGAGGCGAGCCCGCGACGCCGATAGTGGAGGCGCTGAATGCGCGATAACCAAATGAAGTGCGATCGGTCGCCCTCGCCCTGTCTCTCTCGCAACCCGACGGGACGCCCCGCGAGTGCGACGAGGAGACTTTTCGCGCTCTGCGCTGCACCGCTACTCGCTGCCGACAAAACGCTCTAATTAACACGCAAGGTCGGGCGGTTGTCGTGCGCCACGCGCGTGCCTGTGCCGGCCGCACTCCCCCCGTCTCTCTCGCACTCTCGGGGCGCGCCGTAGTGCCGTAGGGGTGCGAGAGAGACGGAACGCCGTTCGGCATGTCGCGCTGCCGCGCCGTCGCGACGCACATCTGCATCGGGGAGGTTTTCTCCTTGCCCGGCGGGACGCGGCGGCCGCGACGGCCGCGACGGCCGAGACGGCCTCCGCGACGACGGCGACGTATCCACGGCATGTCCGTTGGCGGCGTTGCCCGGGGTTCCGTAACGGCGGCCCGTGTAACGAGCGAGGCAGTGAACCGTCTCTCTCGCACTCGCGGGGCGTGCCGTCGCGGTGCGAGAGAGAGAGAGAGAGAGAGAGAGAGAGAGAGAGAGATAGAGGCGCTGGAGGCGCGGCGTGCTCGTTGGGAGGTTATTAGTTTCGCGTTACGGCGGCGATCGCGCGCCCAGGGAGCTAATCTGCGGGAACGTGTAGTGTGTGTGTGTGCGTACGCTGTGTGTGTGTGTGTGCGTGCGTGTGTGTACTTTCTCCCCAATACAAGTGTTTTTGAGCGGCGCGCGGGGGGGGGGGGGGGGCCGCGCGCGCGAGCAGTGCCAACTGCAAAATAATTAAGCAGCGACACACACACACACACACACACACTGTCAATGAGACGTGCCGCCGTGTCCCCTGCCTGCGTTTCCCTGTCCCTTGCAGAGGGGAGTCCCGCCCCGCGCGCAGCCATGGCAGCCACGGCGCGCCCAGGAGAAATTGCCGTGCGCAAAGTGGTGCGGAGGCGCGCGCTGCGCATGCACGCTCCCGTGTGTCATTTCGCTGTCCGGGACTCGAGCGTGCACGGTAGCGGAGCGGGCAACTACTCCTTCGATTTAAAAAAAATTAAGTTGAAAGTTGCGAGGAAAGTGGGCGGCAGTAGCTTTTAAGGGTGACAAGCTTTACGCGGGGTATCTAGTGGTTTTCAAATTGAAAGACGTCGCTGTTTGCCTGCCAGATGCGAAAGAAACAAATAATAAGTTCTTGGCGGTTTTTTTTGCGCACTATACTAATTTTTCAACTATTTAAAAAAAATGTTGTTTTTTGTTTGTTTGTTTTAACAGTGGGACAACGGTGCTGCCGGAAACAGCGGCCGGGGTGCTCTGCTGCTTGTTGCCAGCCCGGGCGTGCGCGCGGGCAGGCGGGCAGGCAGGCAGGCAGCCCCGGGGCGGTGGTCCCCGGTGGTCCCTCGGGGTGGTCATTTGCACCGCCGAACTTTCCAACCACGACGCGTCAATAAACGACCCGCGGCGACGTGCGACGCGCACCTGCCTAGCGGCGGCCTGCAGGCACACTGGTTCCGAGAGCCGACTTGGTCGCTCTGTCTCTCTCGCACCTGTAGGGAACGCCCCATGAGTGCGAGAGAGACAGAGCGGCGACAACGACTCTCGGAATGAGTCTGCTGGTGCACTTGACTCGCCACGACGCGGCGCGCATCGGAAAAACGGCGGCCCGGGCGAGTCGCCCGCCTGTCTCTCTCGCGCCGCTGCGGCCTGCGGGGCCCCGGGAGTGCGACGGGGAGACGGGGACGGCTCTTCGGACTCGGTCCGCGGCACGCTTCTCATCAGCGGCCGCGCCGGGCCTGCCCCTGCCGCTCGGCCCGCCGTGTGCCGCGCGCCGTGTCAGCGGGAATAATAATCGACTTTTCGGGGCGCCAACGCAAACAATGCCCGACGGGACCGACAGGACAGGACGACAGGCAATAAAGTCCGCGGCACTGCGAGGGGCCCACGGGGCCCACGGGGCCACGACCACGCCGACGACCACGACGAGGACCGCGCCGCCGCCGCCGCCGCCGCCGCCGCCGCCGCCGTCATGAAATCGAGAGGAAAACTTTCTTCGCGTATTTTGGTGGGCGGGCCTCGGCCCGGTCCCCGCCCGGTCGGTCTGTCCCCCGGGCCCGGCGGCGGGCGGGCTCTCCGATGAGTGAGTTAGAGAGTCCGGTTTGTCCGGCCGCCCCGCCCCGCCCCGCCTCGGCGCGCCACGCACCGCTGTGCAGCCCGGGGCCTCCCTTGTGCACGCATAGGAACACAATCAGCCGCGGGCCAAATGGCAACAAACCGAAAAAAAAACACACACAGACGCACGGATGGAACGACATGAAGCGGAAAAGAAAGCAGCGGCGCGCTCGTCGGCGTCCTTCCGCGTCAGTGTGTCAGTGTGGTATGAGAAATAACGCCTGCCGGCCGGCGCGCGCGGTGGTTATCGTCGCACGGTTTCTCTGAATAAATTAGCTCCGCCGGGCCCAAAATTAAGTCGCGATTATTTCGGCTCTAGTTACACACCCCTCTCCCTCTCTCCCTAGACAAGACGTGTTGTTGTCGTCGTCTTTTTGTTGTTATTTTTCGCGGCGAGGTTTTCCTTTCCTAGCCGCCTTCTCCTCCGGCCTGTCAGGCATGCGGCAGCTCATGGGAACGGGCGGCGTGCCTATGCATGTGTTTGCTTGTGTGTGTGCGTGTGTGTGTGTGTGTGTATGTGTGTGTATATATATATATGTGTGTGTGTGTGTGTGCAGCCCCGTCAGCCCCAATGACACCGAGTGACGGAACAGCGGCCGCCATCACTCCAGGCTCAACGAATCAAAAGTGAGAAATGCCACTCTCACACACACATACCTATTTTCTCTCACACACACACACATAGACACGTGCGCGGCCTCGAAGCGCGGTTTGAAGCGAGGGGTGTGGTGCGCCAATGCTCAAAACCAGGCGGCCAGAGTTCGCCTCCTCCGCGTGCAGCGCGTCGGCCCCGCCGCCGTGGAGAACGTCGAGGCCGTGGAGGAGGCTGGCGGGCGGCACGCGCGACGAGCTGGGCCTCGAGCTGGGCCTCGAGCTGGGCGTCGCCTCCGGGGCCTACCGGGCGGCTGCACTGGCTGGCTGCGCTGCGGCCCCGGAAACTCTTAACAAGCCCCGAGCGGAGCGGAGCGACCCCGCGGAAATGAAAAACGCGATATGAAAAGATAGTAAAAGCAAACCGTTTTTCCGCGCAGAGTCGCCGCTACCGCGGCACCGCGGCAGCGCGTCCCTGACGGGCCAGCCGAGCGATTCAGACAAGGGGTCCCCAACCGGCGAAAATCGGTGTACACGCGTGAAAAAGTCATTAAAAAAGTCACTAAAAGTCAAAAAAGTCACAAAAGTCAAAAAGTAACAGAAAAACCACTATAAAGTATCCAAAAAGTCACGAAACAGCCTTTAAAAATGCCAAATTTCAATGAACGCTGGTGGAAAAGTAATTTTTTAAGTCAAAAAAGTCATTTAAAGGTCAAAAAGTCATTTAAAAGTCAAAAAGTCATTAAAACGTGTGAAAGTGAAAATAGTTCCAAGGCAAAACAGTCGCCAAAAGTCAGAAAAGATACTCAAAAAAGTCACAAAAAAGTCAAAAAACAATCAAAAAGTCACAAAAAAGTCAAAAAAGTCAGTTTTGACTTTATGTCAGTGTACGCTCGCCGGCTCGGTTGGGGACCCCTTGGATTCAGAAGTTCGGCCTGTGGCCCTGTCTCTCTCGCACCCTTGCGGGGAGACCCATGAGTGCGAGAGAGACGGAGCGAATGAAACGACTGTTCTGACTCGCTTGGCTGGCGGGCCTGGCGTTCGTCGTCCACAAGGGCCAGGCGTGAGGCGCGAGGCCGGGTTGTCCCTGGGGGTCCAGTCCGGTTCATCTGGTTGCCTGGTTCATCTGGTTCCCCAGGGCACTGCCACGCCGCGTTATGTCACCGTGTCAACCCACAGAGTCTGCTTCTTTTTCTCTTTCTGCCGGGCCATCAACCTGCTCAGGATGAGCTCTTCGAGACACACTGTACTTCCTGGTGTTGCCGGTGTTATCGGTACCGCCGCCACCCCACATCCGACTGTCTGTCTGCCTGCCTGTCCGTCCGCTCGTCCGCCTGTCTGGATGCTGAAACGCGGCGCGCGCGCGAACGTGTCGCAAAAGCCGAAGGCATCATAATCGTCGGCTCAAACATTGTTCTGCCGAGTGTGGGCCGCGGGATGCGCCGCGCCGCTGCGTCGCTGCGTCGCCTCACACTGTGCTGCCGTGCGTGCCCGCCTCGGTTCCCGTTTAACTTCTCTCACTCGGCGCGGCAGAAGCAGACGGACACACCCCCACACGCGCGCTAGTGCGCCACCTGCCGCGATAACTCCGAACCGAAAGGCACTTCGAGAAATGGCCGAGGAAATGGCCAAGTCGTTTCCGGATGACCCCCAAAGGATGGGCGGTGGATGTTGCGAAGCATTCAGCTCCTGGGACGCACGCGGGACGCCAACAAGGCGCAAGCCTCGTCCTTGCTGAACAATGATAGACAGCCCACGCACTCCCTGGGCGTCCTGGCTGGACGTCCTGGACGCACTGCAGAGGAAGGAGAGGCGAGGCGCAGTGCGCGCAGTGAGTGTGTTGCAGTGTGTTGCACGCTCGCCTCGCAGGCGCCTGGCCCGCCCGCCAGCACCGCTAGACACCGGTGTCTTGCGGGCCAGTGCAGCGCCTACCCTTCAGGCGCCTGACGGACACAGGATAGCCTGCCCGCCGCACACCCGTGCCTTGCGGGCCATTGCAGTGCCTACCCTCCAGGCGCCTGAGGCGCCTGACGGACCCAGGATAGCCTGCCCGCCTCACACACGTGTCTTGCAGGCCTCAGGATGTGCCTACCTCGCAGGCGCTTGGACCGCGCGAAACCACTACAACATGAAGATGTCAGAGCAAAGATGTCAAGCTCAGCCACTCGCTTACCAACAGCACACTCCGATGAATCTGCCCGCAGGGCGAAGAGTATCCACAGAAAGTTAGGCGCGTGGTCGACGAGTTAATCCAACACTATTGACACGGGCGACCTGGCTACCCGCTGACGCACACACACATTCACCAAAAAAAAATGAAAAAGCACTGACAGCGCTATGCTGTTAAAACACTCGCGATAAACGCCGAAAAAAAATGATTCAAAACTGGGACAACCACACTGAACACACGCACGCGGCACACAAACACTTGTCGCACTCCCGAACGATGTTAGTTTCCCGATTTGATTCGATTTGCACGATTCACTTCGCACGCCTCGCGGTGACGGAGCGGTCCGGAGAGCTTCGACGGGGGGCCCCACCGGCAGCGAGCACTCCTGGGACACGACTAAGGGGCCCTCGGCGGGCTGGGCTCGGCGCGCGGCGGGCGGCGCGGCGCGGCGGGGTGGGGCGAGCCCTCCCCTTTCTCTCTCGCACTGCCGCGCCACGCCGGCACTCCGTCCAAGACTCCGTCTCTCTCGCTCCGCCGCGCCGCGCCGGCACTGCTGCCCCACTGCGCTGCAGCGCTGCACCCGCGGGGATGTCGTCCCGCGACCAGGAAAATAACAATACATAACAGCCAATCGACGCTTTGGCTGCTGCGGCCACACTGCCAAGGAAAGGGCCGGCGTCGGTGCGGCACCGATCCGTGTGGTTCGAGGCGGCCGGGCTTAAAAATAGTGTCCCCGGCCACCATCGAAGCGTAAAGTTTCCTCGTTGAGTCGATTAGTCGATTGCAGGCCGCGCGTTTCCCATGGGCAACCGCCAGACAAATGAACCGTTTAAAAGGCGGAATGAGACTCTCCAGACCGTCGAACGTCGAAATGGAGGAAACGAAGAATGAATGGAAATGATTGGGGACTGCCTGCGGCGCCCTGCGGCCCGCGCTGCGCGCTCCGCTCTGCTCGCGGCGCCACAACCCGTAAGCGCCAGTCTAGCCAGCCAGAGACAGACCGACAGCGTGGGCAGAATAACAACAGCAAGATGGCACGGTGCGAGGAGAACGCACCTGTCGGAGAGTGTTGGAACTAAACCCTTTCTTCCCCTCCCTCCTTTCGCGGGTTTTATAGTAGTGCCAACGAGGCGGCGGGGCGGCGTGGCGGGGGCCATCGAATGGTGAGTGGGACCGCGAGGAGCGCGGAGACGTGTTCGACTGTAGCGCGGCGCAAAGGTTAACACCACCAGGCTAACGCCGCGAACGCAAACGGCCGAGGGTGGCCAATGCGGCCAATACACATAATACGAGTTTGTTGGCACTTGATCTTGATCGCACTCTTTCGCCCCTTTTCCTGCCAATCATGCCTCTTCTTCTCCTTCTCGGTGGCGCTTGCGCAACAACGGCGACGCGCGCGGTGGCGGCTCCACTCCTCTTTCGGTCGTCCATCAAACAGTAATTCAATCCAATCGGATTCCAATTAAAAGACAATCCGGTGCGGCAGAACTGGGTCAGGCCGTAAAAGTCGCGCATCGCGCGTCAAAGTGACAGTGCGTGCTTGTGTGTGTGTGGGTGTGCCTCTGTGTGTGTGTGTGTGTGTGCGTGTGTGTGTGTGTGTGTGTGTGGGCGCGCCGCCGGAGACTCACACGCACGAGGCTGGTACAGCTTGGGACAATTTTCGCCGTAAATCGAGCAAAGGCGGCCGCTGTTCTACACGCGTCGGGATGAGAAAAAAAAACCATGGTGTTCCGAATCAGGGCAAAGTGCAAAAAGACACAGTCAAACAATTTTTTTTTTTTTTTTTTTAAGAGATTTGTTTTGGAAATTGCGATAATGGTCCCAAAATGTTGAAATGGTTCTCTTCCTCTCGGTTGGATTTTCACGGGACGTCATCTTACTCCGCAGGTGGTGCCGATCGCGGTGTGAGCGCGGGATTCGCCGTCTCATCGGGCTGGTCCGGGTGCGGCACGCCCCCTTTTTGCTCGCTCTGTCTCTGTCGCACTCACAGGCCGTCCCGCATGGGTGCGAGAGAGACGTCCGTCGGCGTGCTTGCCGGCCCGGTCGGCCCGCGTGCAGCAGATGAGCAATTACGATCTGCATGTGCTTTTACTCGGCGAGCCCATTATTGGCAGCCGCGATGGCACGAACAGCAGCAGTGGGCAGTGCACTGCGAATAACGCGCCGTGAGCTGCGAATAAGCAGATAGATAGATAGCTGCGGCGTTCTCCCAAAACGCGGTTCCGAAATCGATGACGTGCTTTCGGCGCCCTCCCCCTCCCCTTACGTAAATGCGTCCGGCAGACACGCACGCAGACGCGCACGCTGCAGCCTCAAAAAGCGCGCGGCAAAACGGCGGCCGGCAAAGCACAGGGCGGCGCGCCATACCACACGCTGTAACACTGTAACGCGGCGGCGGAGAACACCGTTGTTATGTAGGCCGGGCCGCGGCAGCGCGCACGTGGCGGGTGGCTCCACTTGCCTGTCTGCAATGTGTCGCCGCGGCCGAACCAGGACAGCCAGGACAGCCGGCTGTCTCTCTCGCAGCCTGTGGGGCGTACACTCTAAATATAGGGTGCCCAGCAACTGGGCGCCTTTGTCGCCCGCCCCACTTTTTAGGGTGCCAAATGTCGCCCAGTTTCTGGGCACCTTTGTCACCCAGTCTCGGGGTGGACAAATCATACAGTAACCGGCCCTCTCCCATGGTAGAGGATGCACAGGTGTCTAGATCCTGGGTGACTAAGGTGCCCAGATTCTGGGCACCTTTGGCACCTTAGTCGCTGCTGAGCCATGGGTGAAGGCAGGTTCCTTTGTGGATTGTCCACCCCTAGACTGGGCGACAAAGGTGCCCAGAAACTGGGCGACATTTGGCACCCTAAAAAGTGGGGCGGGCGACAAAGGCGCCCAGTTTCTGGACACCCTACATTTAGAGTGTACGGGACGCCGCCCTGAGTGCGGGCGAGACGGAGTGACCGCCTGCTGCAATTTGGCGAGGGGAAGGCACGGCGCGCACGCCGGCGGCAGCAGTATCATTGGCCGGGCCGCCGCGCCGCGCCGGGCCGCGCCCCGTTGTGAATGGCTCGGCCGGGTCGTTAGCACTCCGGCCCATTCACATGATAGCCCGCCGCCCCGCCCCGCCACTCTCACTTTCCATGCGTGCGAGCGGAAACTAGACGCGCACCGCGTTTTGACACGTGCACGACGGAAAGGCACACTCATGATCGGGGTGCTGGGGCCAGATCGGACTTGCCCCCCTTCTTCTCCTCCTCCTCGGCAGCAGCATGTGTGTTGCCGTGTGGCTGGGGTCGCGTTTCGCGCCGGGCGTGATTCTCGCTGTAAGATGAACGCGGTGTAGTAGTGCACCTTGCGGCACCGCTTGCGCTTGCGCTGAGTTTCCGGGTCGACCGTGCCAGCCGTCCTCCAGTAGGCCCACGCGACATCGTGAACCGTGTGTAAACACTTTTTAATTTTAATTTTTCCGTGTCTTTTTCAATTTTTTTAGTGTGTGTGTGTGCGGTGCTGTGGAAGTCCTGAGGGTTCCGCCGTCAGCGAAAAAACTAGCCGCCACAGCACAAGGAGGGCGATACGATCCGGAGGGGCGGTGCGGGGCGCGGCGACGGGAAGGCAAAACGCCCGCCAGTCCCGCCACCGAAATCGAAAGCTCGTGTTGTAGTGTAGTGGAGCGCCTCGCCGCCGCCGGCTGCCACCGGCCGTGCGCCGAGCTGGCTAACCAGAGCTGGCGGCTCGCGCCGCGTTATCGTAGCGCTGAATTCTATCACTTTACACGGCCAACAGGTTCCGCCGCCAGCCAGCCCGCCAGCCCAGCCCGCCGCGCCGGACACGCGTTCCCAGCACGGTCGTGCGCATCACGGCATGGCCGGGGCGCGGCGCGGCGGGCGGGCGGGCAGGCCCGGCCGTGTTCAAGGTGTCCGTAGAAGAAAGTTAGCGCGTCTTGGCCCCGGCCCGCCCCGGCCCGCCCCGGCCTGCCAGGCGCCGCCAGACTTTTGAACAAACGCCATTGCGCGGCGCGGCCGGGGCGCGGCGGGCGCGGCGTGCGTGCGTGATGAGGTACTACAACGAGGAGCGGAAAAAAGAGCAGAAAGAAAAGGACACGTGCCGCCACGCCCATCATCCTCGCCGAGTGCACGGCAAAAAAAAGAGAAAAAGAAAAAAGTCAGGGGAAATGGACACGCGTGTTGGGTACAGCGTTGCAGAGCGTTGCAGAGTGGGCCGCCGATCGCTCGAAATGGCCATCGGCGAGCTCTGCAGCAGGCCTCGGCGAAAGGGGCGTCGGGCTGCTCGGGCCTGTCGGGCCAAGCAGGCGAAGGGTGAGAGCGGACGACGTCGTCGCCGTGGCGGCGGCGCGGCGGCCCAGTCCCAGTGGTAGCCATGACACGCGTCGCCACGTCGCCACCCCGTGCCCTTTTTTCGAGTCGAGGCGAGGGTCCGCGGGTCGCAAGGGCTCTAAGGGCCTCCCGCCCGAGGGCCGCGCCAGCAGCGCCACTGGCGCCGGGTAGACGGCCGGGCCGTCACTTGAACCCGCGACACCAGCCACCGTCCCGGCCGTCCGCGTGCGTCGTGAGCTACTCCGCGGGGCCTGCGACCGCACGGCTCGGCTCGGCTCCACTCGGCTTGTCCCGACCTTGCGCCCTGACCGTGCCGCAGTCTAGTGCAGCCAGTACAGCAGGGGAGTTTTGCAACAGATATTAAAAGGCACGTACGTCGTCCACACAACACACACACAGACGGCACACACACGCGCGCACACACAGAGGCGTGCACTGCCGCTGCTGCTTCAAGTGGTTTGACCTGTCGCAACTAATGTGGCCGCACAGTACCAGCACTATGGCCTGGCCTGTGCACTCGGCGCTGCCCCGCGCTGCCCCGCGTCCCCTAAACCAACAACATCTCTTGCAGGCCGCCATCGTGGCACCGCGGGCCTTTCAAACATGACTCGGGCCGCGTTCAGCACCACGCTAGCCACGCCAGCACACTGCAACTCGATCCCGTCTCTTCGCGACTCTCGATGCAGTCTCCGGGTGGCCTACCCTCCGGGCGTTTCTTTTTTTGTCGGCGGAAAACTATTTCGTTTCAGTCGTTCCTAACCCGGCGTGGCGGGCTGTGGAAGCTACTGCATTCCATGCGGATTCGAAAAGCGAGACCGTCATTTGAGGTCCAAGCAATCAAGACAAGACGACTCGAAGCTCGAACATGAGCGATTCTTGCACCAGAGAAGCGATGGGCGGGTTGCGGGCTGCTCACGCCGGCTGTCGAAACCTTTCCTTTTTTCCGAACGCTGGTGACACCTGACTGCCGTGCCATTCACGCGCGCCGGCGCGCGGCGTGGCAATGCAAGGCACGGCACTGCAAGGCGCGGCACTGCAAGGCACGGCACTGCAAGGCGCGGCACTGCAAGGCACGGCACGGCGCGTCACGCGCGCCAAAAGTTCACGACTAGAACGCTGCCACCGCCGACGACGACGACGACGAGGAGGAGGAGGAGGAGGAGGATTTGATAATTGCCTATTCTCCTAATGAATTAACGAGGGTTGGCGCGGAGGTGGCGTCCACTGGGAGGACGTCGAGAAGGGCGGCGCCGTCGTGAACTTCACGGCGACGGCCCCCAAGGCCCTAAGGTCGTCGTCGTCCGGCCGCTCGCCCACCCCGGCGAACCTCCAGCGGGGCGAACGGCGTCGCCAGGCTGGAGCGTGCGGCGGTACACATTGCAGTGTGTACGAAGAACAACAGCGCACCGCCATTTGACCGCGCCGACAGCGGCGACAGGCCCGTTTGACCCCAACGCAATGAGACGCCGGGGCGCGCCGGGGACTGGGGCGGGGAGGCGGCGGTCGCATGCACTCTGTCACCACCGCGCCGAGCATAGAGTCGAGGCACTGCGAGGCACCCAGACGTACAGTGCATTCACTTTCTCCCTTCGACCGCAGAAGGCCGGTCCGAAATCCTGGCCTCACCGTTCCCTTCCCCACCCCTGCCTGCCCCCTGCCTGCCCCAGCCAGACGCACGGATGAATGAGTGAGTGAATGAATGAATGAATGCAGGGAGTGATTTGAGGATGCATGACGGCCCGGCCGGCCGGCGAACTGATTTAGGGCGTATGTGACGCGGCCCCCGAACGGGCGGCATTGCTGCGGCGTTGCGCTGCATTTCGAATGCAGGACATGGTAGGGGGACAGCCACAGGCCGCCACGGCCGGGCGCAACGCGCAGCGCGCAGCCACTCCTTCCTATTTTTAATGAAGGCGCTTTCGAAACGGTGGCGATATATTACATCCCCTGCCGTCCGAAGGGCCGAAAGCGCATCTCCGACAGCAACAAGACCCCCCATTTCCATGCCGTCTCCGTAAATACTTGACGACTTTTACGAGCGTAAGCCGCGCACGGCCGCGCGTCATACACGGTGGCGTGGCGCTGGCGGTCCCCGATGCTCCCCGCCAGCATGCTCATTCCGGGCACTCGCCGCTGCGTCTCTCTCGCACCCCGGAGGTACGCCCATCGAGTGTGAGAGAGACGGAGAGACGAAAGCACTGGTTCGGAAACAGCCGCGCTGCAGCGGTGCGGCTGGTCTAGTCCGCGCGGCCGCCGCCGCCATCCTCCTTCAAGGCCGTCGGGTTGGCCGCAGGCGGCTCTCGGCCTCTCGGCGGCCCGGGTGGTGGTGCCACGGCGGTGCCACAGCGGGTGGGCCCGGGGGCACTTCGGGGTGCCTGGGGTGCCGCGGCCCTAGCGCGGCCCTAGCGCGGTCCGGCTTGACGGCCGCTGCACGACGCGCATGTCGCACTGCATCCAAGTTGTTTCCGCGCAGGTGCACTGCACGGGCTTGGCGCGGCGCGCGGCGCTCATGGCGATGGCGGTTATGGCTTTGGCCGGGCTTGGCCGGGCTTGGCGCCTATCCGGCCCAATCTGCGACAGCCGGCCAGCGCAGCGCTGCGCGCGCACTGCAACGACCAAACGGCCGCAGGGAAAATCGGCAATCAAAAGCGTCCCCTTCCTTTCCTTTCCCTCGCCGTGTCCTGTCCGCGCGGCACCGCGGCTCTCGACGCCGAGGAAAGCGCCCGCCCGGTCATGAGCGCCATGAGCGCCATGAGCGCCATGAGCGACATGGCGGTGCGTCGCGCTGTCGCGGTATCGGACGAGGAAGTTGCGTTCTGGCGCAGCGGCGCGGCTGCGTCACCAACACACGCGGCCGATGGACGATCGACGGAATGCGCCTGCCACGACCTGCCATACCCGGGGAGCACGACGGGGCGGGGCTGGGCGGGGCCGGGCGGGGCGGCCTACGTTGGAGGGGCATGCAGTGCCATGCAGTGCCATGCATTGCCATGCACATGCACGCCTTGAGGACGGCGAGAGGCAAGGACGCCCGGTTGACATCCGTCCGCGCTGGGGCTGGGCTGGGGCTGGGCCAGCGGTTCTCAACCTTTCTCGGCTCGCGACCCCAAATTTGAAGCCAAAAATTTCCGCGACCCCCAGGAAAAATTTCGCGACCCCACGGGACCCCTCCTTTAACATGCCACGGCGTCTGATCCGAGGCGGGCATTTTGCTCCCTCAACGGGCAACTGGTCTTTGGACCTTCCTTTAGCATGCCTTTGTTACGGAGTGCAATTATCAGTCTTAGTTTGGGAGCAGTACTGTCTCAAAGTTGGCCAAAACGCTCAGAAATGTCTATGAAAAATCGTGTTTTGGGCTGATTTTAAGCAGCCACAGGGTCTGATCCGAGGCGGGCATTTTGCTCCCTCAACGGGGAGTTGGTCTTTGGACCTTCCTTTAGCATGCCTCTGTTACGGAGTGCGATTATCAGTCTTCGTTTGGGAGCAGTATTGTCTCAAAGTTGGCCGAAACGGTCAGCAGTGTCTTTGAAAAATCGTGTTTTGGGCCGATTTTAAGCAGCCACTGCGTCTGATCCGAGGCGGGCATTTTGCTCCCTCAACGGGCAGTTGGTCTTTGGACCTTCCTTTAGCATGCCTTTGTTACGGAGTGCAATTATCAGTCTTAGTTTGAGAGCAGTATTGTCTCAAAGTTGGCCGAAACGCTCAGAAATGTCTATGAAAAATCGTGTTTTGGGCTGATTTTAAGCAGCCACTGCGTCTGATCCGAGGCGGGCATTTTGCTCCCTCAACGGGCAATTGGTCTTTGGACCTTCCTTTAGCATGCCTTTGTTACGGAGTGCGATTGTCAGTCTTAGTTTGGGAGCAGTATTGTCTCAAAAGTCGATCAAAACGGTCGCAAGTGTCTTTGAAAAATCGTTGTGACTATTTTGGTCAACTTTGAGACAATACTGCTCCCAAACTAAGACTGATAATCGCACTCCGTAACAAAGGCATGCTAAAGGAAGGTCCAAAGACCAATTGCCCGTTGAGGGAGCAAAATGCCCGCCTCGGATCAGACGCAGTGGCTGCTTAAAATCGGCCCAAAACACGATTTTTCATAGACATTTCTGAGCGTTTCGGCCAACTTTGAGACAATACTGCTCCCAAACTAAGACTGATAATTGCACTCCGTAACAAAGGCATGCTAAAGGAAGGTCCAAAGACCGATTGCCCGTTGAGGGAGCAAAATGCCCGCCTCGGATCAGACGCAGTGGCTGCTTAAAATCGGCCCAAAACACGATTTTTCATAGACATTTCTGAGCGTTTCGGCCAACTTTGAGACAATACTGCTCCCAAACTAAGACTGATAATTGCACTCCGTAACAAAGGCATGCTAAAGGAAGGTCCAAAGACCGATTGCCCGTTGAGGGAGCAAAATGCCCGCCTCGGATCAGACGCAGTGGCTGCTTAAAATCGGCCTAAAACACGACCCCAGCATCGCCGCGACCCCTTAAAAAAATTTCACGACCCCGCTTGGGGTCGCGACCCTAAGGTTGAGAACCACTGGGCTGGGCGGCATCGGCCGCCGATTCGCGCTGTCGGCGGGGTGCCGCCGTGCCGCCACCTGCAGGCTGCTACATAGCCCACTACAGCCCACTACAGCCCACTACATAGCCGCCGCCACCACGCCTCGCCGCCACGCCCCGCACCAATTTCTTCCTGGCTATCGCAACGCCGCTGCCGCTCTGCCGCGCTCTGCCGCCGCCACGTCGTCCAACCCGACCCGGCCCGCCCTACTCGACCTCTCGGAGGGAGTCGACGGGGACCCTGCGACCTGCGAGGGCGGTCCCTCGGCCCCATCTGGGTCGACGGCGGGGTCACGTCGCGGCCCGGGGGCAGGGCGACGGCGACACGGCGGCAGTGCTGCTGCACCCGCAACCGCACATCTCCATTTTTGCCAATCGCCAATTGTTGTCGGCCGAGGGCGAGATTGCCAGTCAGCAGGTTGATTCCGCTCCGTCTCTCTCGCACTCCCTGCGGGACTCCCCACGCGCGCGAGAGAGACAGAGCGCCGCGCCCGGACGAGCCATTGATGGCCCAGCGGGCGTTGCCGCGCTGCCGGCGCCGTCCGGGGCGACAAACGAGGCGCCCGTCTTCCGTGTTAAGCACGCCGATGATCCGTGGTAATCAGACCGCGCCTCGGAATTGGCGCGCCTCGCCCGGCGCCGCCATCGCCGCAACGAGACCTTCCCACTCCACTTCGGTTCAAGTGGGGGGGGGGGGGGGCATTGGGCCATCGGAATCACTAATTAGGACGAGCCGCACGGGCCGCAGCGGCCGGAGCGGCCGGAGGCTCGGTCGGGGAGGTCAGGGGGCGTCGCGGGTGAGTGGACGGGCAACGAGGATTGCTTCCAGTTGGCTGCCTGGGGTTCAGAGTCGATACAAATAAAGTGGAGACTTGAGGTAGGTACCTGGCAGCATGTCCAGGTTCTGTTTCGATTGAACATTTCAATGGAGCCTCGCCAGAAAATAATGTTTTAACAGTGCTTCGCTTATCCGGATCGGATACGATCAGTACAGTACGAAGTACAGTACAAGCAGTACGAAATTTGTGTCTCTCTGTTGAGCTCTTTACTTGGACGTGGTTGCTTTTCGGGTCATGTGCAGGCACGAGCGCGCCGAGGGACTCGTGGGAGGGTGTGATCTCGGGAATCTCCGCGGCGTCGCTGGGCGTCGCTGGGCGTCGCGTCGCGGCACCGGCACGATGGTGGCACGAGCGCGGCAGCGTGGCGGGCTGTACCTTTCACTCCGCGCGGCCGTCCCGCCCCATCTCGGCCTGGGGCAGCCCGGGTAAAGCCTGGGGCCGTTTGACGCAAACCACTCATGGGCGTTGTACGCCGCCACCGCGACCCGCCTCGTGCCGTGCCGCGCCGTGCCGAACCGCCAAAGGCCCGCAGCACTGCAGCCCAACCTCACCTCAACCAACCACCTACTCTACCAAACCAACCACCCACTCTATCCTCAGCCAAGCAAGACAACCGAGCTGATTCCAAGAGGGTCCCTTTCGGGCTTCATGGGAGTGTGTGTGTGTGTGTGTGTGTGTGTGTGTGAGAGAGAGAGAGAGAGAGAGAGAGAGAGAGAGAGAGAGAGAGAGAGAGAGAGACAGACAGAGACAGACAGAGACCTCCGACCCAGTGTGCAGTCTGGGCGCGCGCCACGTGTCACTGCCGATAATGGCTGCTCGGCGCGGTGGCGGCCGGGCCGGCTGCAACGCTATAACGCCGTAGCCGCGTCGAGTGAGACGTTGTTGTTGGCGGCGCTCGCGTCTCGCGTGCGGAGTGCGGAGCGCGGAGCGCGGACAGTAGTCATTAAGCCGGACGGCCGCCTGGCCGGGACGGGCCGGGACGGGCCGGGACGCGCCCCATCCCCATCCATCTGCACGGTCGGGACGGCCTGACCGCGAGGACGTGAGGCGGGGCGAGGCGGGGCGAGGCAGGGCGGCGAAAGCACACACTGCAGTCTGCAGTCCCGGAGGCCTTCACGGAGGGCACCTCTCAGCCCGATTCCGAAGACTCGTTTCGACGCTCTGTCTCTGTTGCACTCACGGGGCGTGCCGTTCGGGTGCGAGAGAGACAGAGCGACGAAACGATTGGCGGTCCTGGCGGCCCTGACTGAGAGGCGCCACGCCATTCGCAGCAGGCTGCCCGTTATCGCTCCTTATGAGACCAGTTTTATTCCTCTACCGGGACACGCGGGATGAGCGCAATTTTCCGGAACAGGGTCGGCAGATAATCCAATCAAACGTGGACACGCGTGTGTAATACCACCCAGTGACCACGCACGCACACACGCGCACATCGCACACACACGCGTGCGCACCGCTTATAGGCTCTGGGGCCACTTTCCCCACTTACAGCCGCGTTGGCGCTGTCCTGCATATGCTCGCTGGCTGCCTGCACTGCCTGCCGCGGCTGGCCGCCAGCCATCCAATCCTATCCTGTCCCATCCCATCGGATCCAGCAGCAGCGCCGCGCTGCCTGCCGACAGGGACGTCCGACGGGGACGTCCGACGGGGACGTCCGACGGGGACGTCCGACGGGGACGTCCGACGGGGACGTCCGACGGGGACGTCCGACGGGGACGTCCGACGGGGACGTCCGACGGGGACGTCCGACGGGGACGTCCGACGGGGACGTCCGACGGGGACGTCCGACGGGGACGTCCGACGGGGACGTCCGACGGGGACGTCCGACGGGGACGTCCGACGGGGACGTCCGACGGGGGCGTCCGACGGGGACCTCCGACGGGGACGTCCGACGGGGACGTCCGACGGGGACGTCCGACGGGGACGTCCGACGGGGACGTCCGACGGGGACGTCCGACGGGGACCTCCGACGGGGACGTCCGACGGGGACCTCCGACGGGGACGTCCGACGGGGACCTCCGACGGGGACCTCCGACGGGGACGTCCGACGGGGACCTCCGACGGGGACGTCCGACGGGGACGTCCGACGGGGACGTCCGACGGGGACCTCCGACGGGGACCTCCGACGGGGACCTCCGACGGGGACCTCCGACGGGGACGTCCGACGGGGACCTCCGGCGGGGACCTCCGCTTCCCTCAACATTCCCCTGGCAACCCTCGGCGTTGAGGCCGAGGGACCTTCCGTGTCACAGAGAGGGTCCCTAAGGCCGCGGTGCGGCAGGGCGGCAGCGCGATCCACTGGGAGGACATGGAGGGCGTGAGGCGTGAGGCCTGCCATGGCCTGCCAGGCGAGGCCACAGGGGCCGCACCCCGCAGCACAAGGTCGTGTCGCGTGTCGGCCGCTTGGCCGGCCGCGCCTGACGCACGCGTCGCGCGTCCGACCGCCTTGCAGTGTGCAGTGCAGCCTGTGCAGCCACCGCACTGGGGGACGTCGGGGAGCTCCACCATCTGCCGTCGCCGTCGGTCCCCGTTTGGAGTGGGCTCGGAAGCGAGCCGCGCCCCGATCGCAACGACGTGGTTGGTCACTTTCGCCGTGGCTAATGGAAAATCGGGATCGACCGGCCGACCGACTGGGCGGTGACGCGGCGACGCGGTAATCAGCATTTTTCGGCCGTTCGGCACCGTCCGGCCATTCATTCGATTCATTCCGTTCCCCGGCCGGATGGGACGGACGACCGACCCGGCCGGCTCGTCGCGCTGTCTCTCTCGCACTCATGAGCCGCTCCGCAGGGCCGCAGGGGTGCGAGAGAGACAGCGCCGTTTGGAATCGCTCTGCGGGAACAGGGAGGATGGCGTCTCGTCGTCGGGTCGGCGGTGAGGCGTCGCGGCGATGGGGCGTCGCGGCGCCCGGACCGACACTGCTTTCTCGGGACGCCTCGCTCGCCGCGCCGCGACGCCATGGCGACGCCCCCGAACGGCAATCAACCGACCCAATCAACCGGCAGGCCGGCAGGTTGACGAGGAAACCGTGGCGTAACAAGCTGCCAAAGCAGCCTAGCCTGCGCCGTGCCCGCGCCTAGCACGGCCGCAGACGGCTGTTTGGCTCTGCGCCCTCAGCAGCCTCATCTCATGAGACGTCTCGAATAGGTGCGAGAGCGACAGAACGACGGAAACGACTCTCGGAATCGGTGTGCTGCCACTGTCATGCACTCTCCTCCAGCCTCCACGCCAGCAAACGGGAGGGAAGGAGGGAAGTCTCCGCCGCGTAGGTAGGCAACCCAGTCTACAGGCGCGCGGGATGGTGGCTGGCCTGCCTGCCCACGACTAGCTCGTGCTATGGTGTTTGTGTTCAAATTTCGAACTTCAAAACCTTCAAAACTGTATTTTGTCTTGATTTTCTCAAGTTGAATACTAAGAAAGAACACGCAAAGAGCAAAGCCTTTCTGTTAAAGTTGGTATGTTGGTCAAACTGGTCACTGCCTTCCCGAAAAGTTGTCGCGTTTTCTTCTTCCTTCGTCTGCTAGGAGACGTCATAACCTTCAAAATCTTTAGCCCAGTAGTGTCTTAAGTTTCGTTTGATAACACGCAGCAAAATGGGAGGTGACCACCATCACCACGGACCCCCTTACAAAGTTCCCGACTACCGCATCTACAAGGTGGATGCGAACTCTCCGGAGCTGCTCCATATCCAAAATGTTTTGAAGAGTGTTGGATTGAAGGATCCCTGGATGAGGTTAGTGATATTCTTTTCGAGTGTTACTTCTTCTTCTTTGGTGCAATAACATTTTGGCATTCATGCCCGATGAACCCTCAAATATTTTTATACTTTATCTGGCTATTCCTACTTTCTCAAGCCATCTGTGCTTTGTTGACTAAAACAACTCTCCTGTTCATTTGAGGCCTATTTAATGGTACTTTCTTTACAATGACGTGCTTTTTTGTTTTCAGGAATGAAGTCTGGAGGTACCACCGTGATATCATCGGCCCCCAAAACTGGTCGACGAGATGGGGAAGATTGTTCTTCCGCAAGTTCCCCTTGGGGCTAGCACTTGGTATTGCAACAGCCCTCGGGTTCAAGGGATACGATTCCTACGTTGGCGATGGTCATGACGACCATGGCCACGGTGGTCACCACTGATCTAGGTTGGTTTTATTGACGATGTGAATCTTTTGTGTAGATGCATGGGCTGTAGGCAAACTGTAAATATATGTTCAATTTTTGATCCAGCCATCTTACTTTGTTTCCAAAACAGAACAGCCCTGATTGCAAACAGTTTTCACTTGTGGAGTTGTTTGTTTGATATTGTGAAATGTTAATGTGAATAATTATTAGTTAAGAAATTCTTCAATATTGTATCTTTATTTTTCAACCATTCCATTTGCATTTAAAAGTATTCAGTCTAATGACCACCTTGATCACCAAATATTCTCTCAATTTCCTCATTGAATGGGTTGATAGGACCAATTGACTCAGGGGCAGTCAGTTTGATATTCTTCCATAGTACATCAGCAATAATAGGTTGAGCAATCTGGAATACAGAAAATGACGTTTTCCAGCCCTGACTTCTTTTTCATTGGGTAGGAATCAACTTGATTTAATCCTATCCTACCTGATCTGGATGAAATCCATCCACTGCCTCAAACAGTTGCCAAATTTTGCCACCTTTGGCCGTCCATCTCTGTATCACTTCGCTCAGAGGATTTGGAACAAAGCTCACTGATATTTTCTTTGAAACATAGCTTGATGCTATATATTTCATCATGTGTGTCAACTCCAATGCTCGCTTAGGAATAAAAATTGTTATAATTAGGGCAACTAATGAACTCCATTATCAATTGATTGGACAAACTTTTTACATTCTGTGTAGTTGCTCAAACCTTGGTTGTGGCATCTCTTAAATCCTTCTGATCACTTAGCCATCCTCTGCAAGGAGTAATTTGCATGCATTCAAACCACTTGAACACATCCTTGTACTTCACATCACCATGATATTCTCCTGAAAATTAACTTTTTTGCATTACGCTGGAAAAGGCTGCCCATATCTCCATTTAGTATTTACAGAGTTGAAAAATCACCTAGGGGATGAAGTCGTTCTGCAAGTGTGTCATAAATAAAACTGCCATTTACAAGACCAAGGAGTATTATGTGACTCTCCGGTGGGAGGGAAGATTCCAGAGTATCAATGATCCCTTTGATGTTTTTATAAAATTGTTTGGCTGAAGTCATGTTTGACAAAGTATTTGGAAATCTTAAAGATTTAAAGGAACATGAGTGTGAAATATTATTTAATTTAATGCAAATTCAAATCATAATGTATCAACAGACATACCTGTTGCAGACATCATTTCCAAAAACTCCAAGAAGGATTGTAAGAGGTTTGTCTTCTGCACCCCTTGCAATGTTTCCAACATAATTTACCAAGTCAAAGCTTGTGGCTCCATTCCGACAAACATTCTGGTAATCTCTGTGATTGCATAAGTTTCTTTTCCTCATTCGCAGGTAAACAGAATCAACTTGTCCCTTCAAACAAAACATTTGCCTTTACTAAAAAGTTAGCATTTACTTATTTTGAGGAAAAAGTAGAGGAATACCTGTATCAACCCAGGATCAGTTACATTTTTGAAGCCAGTTGAGAAACTATATTGAGGCCAGTCCAACTCATCTAGTAGGACACGTGTGGCATTCCTAAAAAATGTATCCTGCAAAGAAACAAAATTTACTTTTTCTTTCCCCTTTTCCAAAAAAAAAAAAAAAAAAATAATTATTATTGTATGTATTATTTACTTACTTTTGAAATCAACTTGGGACTGAACCAAACCAGTGGAAAGTGAAAGTGTGCCCCTACAGAGTCTCCAAACATTAGAATACCACGTGATTTACTAGAGCCACATAATTTTGTTTCCCATGGAATTCCTGTTTCTTTATCAAGACCCCAAATGCCATTGCAATTCCCATCATAATTAACATCAGCATAGTGTGGAAGATGGCCAGGGTATATTTTGGGATTCAAATCTGAACAGTCTTTTCCACGCCAATTTGATCCTCTCCATGTCTGTCAGAAAAGAATTAAATTACTTCTAAAGAAAGTGACCACAAAATGTTCTTGTCATTTATGTGTAAAAATTTTTGAGAACTTACCTCTAAAGAACTAAATTTGTCATGATCCAAATCAAAAGCAGGTGCCATGGTAGAAAAAGTTTTGGCTATATAAATGCAAAACTCTTTAAGGCCCGGTATCTCACATAGACTGTGGGTTCCTTTGTGATTTGGTCCATACCACTTGTCATAAAGAGGCTTCACCTTCTCCTTTGCGAACCAAATCAAAAATCAATTCATACGCAACATTCTTCAGTTTCTAAATCTATAATAAGTAGACAGACCACATACCCTAACAGTTTTAATACCACTTTTAAATGTATTCTGTGTTGGAGCTGGGAACAAATGACAAACTTCTTCACCCGGATCTTGATGACATATGTCCAATCCATAGCAGATTGTATCTGCAGTTATTCCTTCCAGTTCAACTCTTAAAAAGAGAAATTGGATAGCTTGAATGAAGAGTAGCCACAACGTCTACTGATCGATAAATCTAGACGTAAATAGATACTCACATCAAATAAAGAAGAGGTTCCAAGGTTTGGATAGCTTCACGGCACACATTTTCAGCTGATGGCCAAAGTAAATGATCGCAAATACGTAATGTTATGTTAGAAACACTTGCATTGTTGATTTCAGCCACTTGACCAAATATTCCAGTAACAATGGTACATGCTGTTAATAAACCACCAGAAAATCATAGCATGTAATAAGAAAACATTTTTGAAATCAAATCAAAGTAAGTTCACAGGAATTTACAAACTTCTACAAACCTGCACATTCAATACCACCATTCACTCCATACGCGCGTACTTCCTGAGCATGAAAAAGTACTAATCCTACGTATAAAAAAGACAGTAGCTTCATTTTCTTGTCATCGACTATTTTGATCATCGGCAGAAAGCCGAGTGTTTACAATCAATATTTGGGTGACAGAATGCAGACGACAACATCAGACGACACAAGAGACTTCTGCCACCCTGCTGCACAGATCGCTTGAAGCGCAAATCACGAAACCGTCATTCTACTTATCGCAAATCACGCTGCATCCAATTCAAGGTTACTCTGACCACAACTGGACTACTTGTAGACCAAACGAACAACAAGGCTTTCTTCTAGTGCCGTCCAGTGTAGCTGCAACGAAAATAATGTGCAGACGTTGGCAGCACTGCATGAGTGCTACACAGACAAAAACAAAACAAAGAAAAGAGTTGGTGGAGTTGTAAAGTTGCCCGAAGGGAGTTTGTGTTCAATCCCACACTGTATTCTTTCATGGTAACTGACCTGCTCCCAAGAAAAATTAGTGAGGAGGATTTAAGGTAAAGTGCATGATTTAAGAATCTTTTTATCGCTGAAAGGCAAAGCTGCAACATGACATCGTCCGGTGTCAACAAGAGGGTTATGTCAACATCCTTCTAACCGGTTGTATGTTGCTTATTTTGTAATTCTAGTGTTTCACTTCTTTCAGTGTCCAAACGTTATCTGCGGTGATCCCTTCATTTTGAATATTATTCTATTTCCCCGTTGCAATTGAAGTACTTAGCTCAAGATGCAGCGAGAAGAGAAGCAACTTGACATGGCACTGGATGCCATTATAATGCGTGTCAATGATCTTAAACAGTCAATCTCAAATATGATTGTTAAATTGGAACTAGAACACGAAACCCTCAATTGGCCAACGTTTTTAGATAACTTTGCCCTTATGTCTGGACAGGTCGGTACTATCTCTCATTTCGTAACAGGTATATCTAATCGATTTATGAATTTGGGCAATGTTGTTACTCATGAATCTCAATTTTCTTTGGACTCAGTTAACGGCACTTACAAAAGTCCTTACACAAGATAAATGTCCGGCCTTGAGAAACTTGGTGGTTCTTCCTATTCAACTTAGTCAAGAAAGAGACCCAGAGCTACTTCGGATCACAGAGCAAAGAGTTCCTCAATTCTCTCATGATTTGGCTCCTGATTACTTGCGTACAAAACTAGAACCTGACGTAGAGCAGAGAATGCTGCAACTTGAAATCAAAGCTGGAAACATGACTTATGAAATGGCACAGGTTTGTTAGTGGCATAAGGCAAATTTCCTACTTTCGTCACAGTATACCTAACTGAGCCCGTCTCCCTCCGCCAAACAGAAACAGGTATCAGCCTTCAATAAAGTCATGAACCATGTTTGGGATGTGGTGAGCAAAGCAAGAGAAGAGTGGGAAAGTGAATCTGGTTCGCGATCAGGCCCTCAACAAACTACATCAATAAGTGATACTCATCTTCTTGTGTCTGCCATCAGTGCAGGAAAGAATTTGAAGATGCCTGTAAGTGATCTATTCCTGACATTTTTCAAATATTATCAGATCCAAATGTGTTCTATGCTTGGATTTCTCTCTTATTCAATGTGTCTCTTCAGGTACCACAAGGGCAAGCAGGTCCTCCAGGCATGATGGGTCCGGGTGGGCGCCCAGGAGTGGGGCCACCAGGTGGTCCAATGATGAATCCTGGTCAACAAAGTAAGTTTACTTCGATTGTTTTCATTGTCTTGTGTCCAAGCAAGTCTTACAATTTTTTCTTTTTCAGTGGGCCCCATGGGTAAAGTGCCCAGTGGAATCAAGACAAATATCAAAGCTGCTTCTCAGATTCATCCATATAACAGATAGGAATTCCCCTTCAATTTTACTTATTGCTTGTGAAATTTGTTAGTTGTTTGTATGTGAAGGGAAAAGGTTTAATTATTGTTCATAAGGAAATTAAATTAGATAGAAAAAAAAAAACGAGTAAGATATATTACTTTATTTATTGTTGGGGACAAATGCATAATTTGAAGCTAGTTCCTCAATAAATGCAGAAGAGCAGGTGAAAATTTGGACTACACTAATCACAATGTGTATTGAACCCTAAATATCCAGGACAAAATTGATTTAATACATACATAAAATAGTGTAAGAGATACCTGTGGAAGATTTAATACTCAGGTACACCACCACACACCAACGGCTTTTGTTAAAATTGATATATATAAGAGGTACAAAGGGTTGTGCCATTGACCCAACTCAGATCCAAAGAATGGCCAAACAATTCAAAATAAAAATCGACAATCTTGTTAAAATGCAAAGCATGAAAAATGCAAGTTTCACCAAGTTACAACTATATGGCATGTTAGGTTTTTAACAAGAGTATCAATCTACTGAATGAGCTAACATCAGAAAAAAGACAAGACAGTTGGGCCAAACAGCTATGAGAAAATGTATAATGTCAGATTTCATGGTTCCACCTTCAACAATTCCACATCGAAGATGAGAGTGGCGTTTGGTGGGATGATGCCAGGATGACCGCGGGCTCCATAGGCGTAGTCAGGTGAGCAAGTGAGGCGAGCTTTCTCACCAACGCAGAGCTGAGCAAAGAATAAAACATTAACACAGAAAATAGTCATTGTCTAACAAAGCCAAAAAACTAAAATCTGGCTGCATACCTGGGCAAAACCCTCATCCCAGCCTTTGATGACCTCTCCCTTGCCCAAGCGGAACTTGAATGGTACTCCCCGATCCCTGGAGGAGTCAAATTTCTGCCCACTTGTGAGAGTACCTGACCAATAAGAAATAATTCTGTAAGTTACCCGAAAAAAGGACAAACATAAAGAGTTTAAAGGGATCACTCAACTCACCTGTGTAGTGGACCACAACTGTCTGCCCGGTCTTGGGGTAGGTCTGGCCTGAAAACAAAGAGACGAAGCATGAACAAGCTCTTTGAATCAAATGCGTTGACAGTTCTCTCCCCCAGAATGGCGATAGGTCCACCGATTTCCTAAAATCCCTCGCCGTGCCAGCCTTGTCCACAGACCTCAGGACCTTGCCAACAACCTGATGGAGACAGGACACTCAGTAGGCCCCAGAACTACGCATAGTCCAAAGCCTCGGTCCGGATGGGATACGCCACGGTTCGCGACTTCGGCCGCGTACTGGCACATAGACCGAGGCTTGCCGGGCCTGCCTAGCCGGGCCGGGCGCCGCTCTTGCACATGCCACTTGAAGGCCAACAAGGCCATGGTCGCGGACGAGCGGCAACGGCGGCACCGGCCGGCGGGAATCCGAGCCGCGGGCCTGGGGCGCTGCGCGGCGCGGCGAAGCGAGTCCTGGAATCCATGATAGAATTCCAAGCCGACGCGTCTTGCCGGCCGCAGCGCGGGGCTTTGCGCTACGCGAGGCCGGTGAATTTCCTGAGGGAGGACTTGGACGGATGGGCCTAGGCCATGGCACAAGTCGAGGCCGGTCAGCGGGCTGTGCCGAGGACTCGACCGCAAGGACATTTGTACATTCCGACACTGACGTGGGGCAGGGCAGGCGCCACAAGGAACCGTGGAAAACAACCAACAAATGATCCCAAAGCAGAAAAATCGATGCGCCCGTCGGCAGACAGGTCCTCAATCATTCCGCCAAAATTTCTTACCATCGCCGGCCCGGGTTGTCTCGATTTCAACGCCCATGGTTGCGAGTTCCGTGAAGTTTAGTTTCGTTGATTAAAAGTTGTCCGGGTTTGGCTCGGCTTGTGCGGAGCGGCGATGGCGACGATGAAGAGTGTGTGATGGAAGTGTGGAGTGGAGTGTCGCTGGTGGTGGGGGCTGAGGGAGGGGGAGCGGCGTGGTGTCGGGAACAATCAATGAGTCCGAAAAGCCCGATCGCTGCAAGAGCCGACCACCGACCGAACGGACTCGAAACCCGCCGACGGCAACTCTGGACATTGCCCCGATTTAGACCACTTCTGTTCGGACAAGAAGTTGCGTTAGTTTGGGATTGGCCGAGCGTTCAAACTGGAACAATTTTGAGAAAAGCAAATAACCGCAAAAACAAATCTTGTCATAGATTAGTCTCGTTTCATTGGCGAACGTCAATATGAATGAGTTGATGTCAGGCGCGGTCCGAATCGTGCCGCCAACGTGGCGTTCGGGTGATTGTCTCTCTCACTCTTAGCGGCGGTCGCCGCATCTCTTCACACAAGTTAGAGGGAGACAGAAAACGTGGCTGTTTCGGAGGGAGGGCACATCGGAGCGCACCCGAACTGCTGTTGCAGCCCAACTTCGTCTGTCCGGTTCTAGTTCGCCACTGTCTCCCCCCCGGTGAGTACGTTGTGTAGTCTGCGCCTCGGAATGCTGTTTCTGGACGAGTGTTTTTATCAGTTCTAATTTGAAGTAACTCTTCCAGGACGACAGAAGCTGCCTATCCGCACAGGGGATGAGAAGGTGAAGTCCCTTGGCCGGATATTTTGGATTTACAGTACAGTAAGTGAACATTTTTTTGGACACGTCAATGGATGGAGGGTGGCAAGATGTTGACACGTAGCTTCGGGATTAGGGCTTGATGTCTGATAATGGGTACGTCGAGTACTCGAGGACAAGCTCCCGCAGACGTATTGGTCATGTTCATTCAGTGACTAGCGGCATTTCTCACCAATTTGCTCTTTTCGTGACATTTTGCTACTAACAGATGGTCTGTCTTCGTTGTATGTTGTTACCGCAAGCAACGTGTCTCGTGACCTATGAACCTCTGAACCTAGTCGGGAATATAAATTAACGCCTCTATAAGTAGTTTCTCTCAATTAACTCATTCTACATTGAAGTGGAACCTCCTGTGTGAGGAGGTAACCCATGACAAATGTTTTCTAGGTTAGGTTAACATGAAAGAGATCCATCATCACCTTGGTTGTCAAAGCCAACTTATTTGTGTGACATTTTATGGGGTGAAAGGGAATTCTCCACTTCCCTTAGTCTATGTTCCTCTGTACAGTCAGGCCTCAGTTCACAAGTTGTCTGCTGTCAATGGTCATCTAAATTTAATCTTGGGTAGTTTTAGAATCATCCGTTCAATTGAACTGTATTTGTCCTAGTTTACTTACAAGAAGTGGTACTGTTTTATCAGTAGAAGAATCAGCATATTCCCGTTCATGGTTGCAAATTTATTTTTAGGACAACAGCTTTACGATAGTGATGTCATGTTGGAGCTTCAGGGGAGTAAAGTCCTTTAAAACTGATCCTAAACAATTTGTTTCAGTGGTACTGTAAGGACTCGGCGTGACCCAGGACCCCGCACCATGGAGCCAACAGTGATGGAAGAGAGCGCGCAATTCGATACCACCAATGATACTCCAAACCCAGCCCCAGCCCCAACCCCAGCTTTCAGCTACGATGATGTTTTCCCTGCCTTGCCGGAGTCCAACAGTGTTGCTGCACCCACCAACAACACTCTTGGGCAATGGGGCAACAAGATGAGGATCAGCACCAGCAACGTTAATCAGGTTTGCCATTCTAAATACAGAGCAAGTCCAAACAGACAACTGTTTTGAAAGGCAGCCTCTAAATGAAACACAATTGCAGGTGTTCCATGTGCCATTTGAAGAACGCCGTGATGCCAGCCATAAATTTGGAGAAGGAGAATCAAACCACAACTGTCTGCATATCATGAAAGAGACCTCAACTGTTATTGAAATTTCAGTTAACAAAGATCAATCCTTGACCTTCCTAGTTCAGGGCAAGCAGCCCAATGTCCTTGAGGCAAGGCGCAGAATCCTTCAGCAATTCCAAACTCAGGTTTGTCTCTTTCGAACAAAAAAAAAAATTGACTCAAAGAAACTTGATTTGATTGCCTCTTTTTCTCTTGGTTACAGGCTCAACAGAAGATCCATATTCCCCAAGACCATCACCGCCTTATTTTGGGCAAAGCTGGGGCTCGCCTGAAGGAATTGGAAAAGGCAACTGCTACTAAAATTACCATTCCTCGCCAGAATGAGGACTCTGATGTGATTACCATTACTGGACCCAAAGAAGGCATTGACAAAGCTGTACATGAAATCAGCATCATTTCAGATGAACATGTGGGTCTCAAATGAAATTTCAGTTATTTTTGTCACATTAGATTTAAGGCTCAAACACATTTTCCTTTTCCAGTCTCGTCAAGCCAATGAGAGGGTGGAGATTCCTAAAATTTACCATCCTTTCATTACTGGAGCCAACAATGAGAAAGTAACTGCTTTGATGGAGGAAACTGGTGTCAAGGTCCACATTCCTCCCCCTTCTGTGATGAAAGACGAAATTTCGATTGCTGGAGAGAAACAGGGTGTGCAGACAGCCAAAGAGCGCATTCTGCAAATTTTTGAAGAAATGGTATGTCTTTCTTTGTAGCCTAAACCTACATCAAATTTACTAAATTTCTCCATTTTAATGCAACCAAAAACAAAATTTACAGAAGAAGAGGTGTGCCACTGTTAGCATTGAAGTTCCCAAGGCCCAGCATAAGTATATCATTGGCCACAAAGGTTCTGCTATCAATGAAATTCTCTCTTTGACCGGTGTTAGTGTGGAAATGCCTCACAATGAATCCACTGCTACTTCCATCACTCTTCGTGGTCCTCATGACAAAATTGGAGCAGGTAAGAAAACTTTCTGATACTTTGTTCTACCCTGCATTCTGCATTACTAATACAGTATATTTTTAAATAACATTAAAATGATAACAATGGTAAATCTTCTTTTCATCTTCAATAATATTCTCTGTGCTCCATACTTTTTAGCTTTGACCATGGTGTATGAAAAAGCCAACAGTGTGGGAACTGAAGTTCTTGATGCTCCTGCATGGTTGCACAAGTACATCATTGGTCGTAAGGGAAGCAAAATTAGGGAACTCACCCAAGATATGCCCAAGGTAAGTGGAGTGCATATGTTACATCTTTGTTATCATCGTTTATGATTTGTGGAACTATTATTGTTCAATGATTGTGTTCAGGTCCATGTTGAATTTGCTGACAAAGACAAAATCAAAATTGAAGGCCCTCCTGAGGAGGTTGCTAAGGTTGCTGAAATCCTGCGCCCTCTTGTGAATGATCTGGTGCGCAATATGGTTTCAACTGAAATCAATGTGGACATCAAATATCACAAACACATCATTGGCAAGGCTGGAGCTAACAGTAAGTGTACTCTCACATTTCCTAAGTCTTACTAAAGTTACAATATTTACATCTTTTTTCTTAACATTTTTAATTCAGTCAACAAAATTAAGGAAGACACTGGCGTCACTATCAATATTTCTGAGAACAGCAATTCCATTCGCATTGAAGGCCTCAAGAAGGGAGTGGATCAGGCTAAACAGGAAATTTTAGAGATGGTTACAAAATTGGAGAATGAAAAAGACAAGGATGTCATTATTGATCACCGTTACTTCAAGAGTTTGATTGGAACTAAAGGCGAAAAGATTCGAGAGCTCAGAGAAAAATTCAGCCAGGTTCAGATTGTGTTCCCCACCCTTGGTGAAAACCGGGATGTTGTTAAAGTTAGGGGACCCAAGAAGGATGTGGATGAATGTTGCAAGTGTCTTACCAAAATGGTGAAGGATTTGAAGGAGAGCAGTTTTGTGCTTGAAGTTCCAATCTACAAGCAGTTCCACAAGTTTATTGTTGGAAAGGCTGGAGCTAACATTCGCAAGGTAGGCCCTCATTAGTTTGTTTTCACTTGATTAACCAAATTAAAAGTTGCTTTATCAATATTTATCTCTTTGAAATATAGATTCGTGATGAGACCCAAACCAAAATTGATCTTCCGGGTGAAAATGATACAAGTGACGTCATTGTCATCACTGGCAAGAAAGAAAATGTTGAGCAAGCACAAGAGCAAATTCAGAAGATCCAAAACGAGCTTGCTAATATCGTAACTGATGAACTCAGCATTCCTCCCAAGTTCTACAAATCTCTGATTGGTGCTGGAGGCAAATTGATTAGCTCAATTATGGAGGACTGTGGAGGTGTCAACATCAAGTTTCCAGCTTCGGACAGCAAAAGTGATAAGGTAGGGAAATATAGAACCAGAGCTTGTTTGATGTTGTACTGTGGGTGGAACTGCTATCTTAAGGCCTTAGATTAAATCCGGACAAAAGTGTTTCTAATCTCTCTACCGTGATTTACTATGCTGCTGGATTGTTTGTAATAGCGTGCTTATAGAAAGCACTTGCTCAGAAATGGGATGGTGAGTTATGGATTGCCGCCGCATACAGCATGCAAGGACCAACTTTCTTACTTTTGCTTAGTCATGTCTGATGCATTTTAGCTCAAATACTGAGTAAAGTTCTGTGTTTTGTTACGTTAGGTGTTATGTTTTCATTCTTTCATGCTTCTCTGTTTTGTTTTTTTCTGTATGTGTGTGTGTTGGAGTTAATTTGAGGCTTCAACAATGGGTAGCACTCTTACATAGAACAAATGCAGCTTTCCAAAATGCATGCTCATGTTTGCCACATTTTTTGTTAATTTTGTTAAGTTGAGTGCAAATTTTAAGGGATATCCTTTTATTTCGAGTTCTGAGTCCAAGTTGCAGCGACATCAGCATCAGGGAGTTGTGGTGACAGCTTTGTAAGAACATGGTGTCTGTTGTGCAACAGGTGGTGATTCGTGGACCAAAGGATGATGTGGAGAAAGCCAAGCAGCAACTTTTGGAGCTCTCCAATGAACGTCAGCTGGCATCTGTCTCTGCTGAAGTACGTGCCAAACCTCAGCACCACAAGTTCCTTATTGGCAAGAACGGTGCCAACATTAAGCGCATTCGTGATTCCACTGGTGCCCGTATCATCTTCCCTACTGATAAGGATGAGGACAAGGAGGTAATGCACTTCCTATTGATTAATTAATTGTTACTTCTGTATGTGGTTATTGGTGTTAAAAATATTCAATATTTTTAGGTGATCACTATTATTGGCAAGAAAGAATCTGTTGAAGCTGCCAAGACTGATTTGGAGACTGTTATTAAGGAAATTGCTAACACAACTGAGAGCACCATGACTGTTGATCCTAAACACCATCGTCACTTTGTTACTCGCCGTGGTGAAGTTCTGCATCGCATTTCTGATGAATGTGGAGGAGTTTTAATTTCTTTCCCTCGTGCCAATGATCCAAGTGACCAGGTCACACTCAAGGGCGCCAAGGAGTGCATTGAGGCTGCCAAAGCCCGTATTTTAGAAATCATTTCTGATTTGGTAAGTGGTCTTTTAAGGCCATTATTAATCACAGTTTAATCACAGTTTCCAAATTTAAAATTGATTAATTTTTGTCCCTCTTTCTGAAATATTGTAGGAAGCCCAGGTTTCCATTGAGTGTGTTATCCCCCAGCAACACCATAGAACTGTCTTGGGCACTCGTGGCTCAAGGGTTCACAACGTTCAAGCAGAGCACAATGTTCAGATCAAGTTTCCTGACCGTGACAACACTGCTGAGTATGTCCCTACTGCCCAACAAAACGGCATTGATGGCATTGAGGAAGGTGTCCGTGTTTGTGATGTGATCAGAATCACTGGTAAGCTTGAAAATTGTCAAGCTGCCAGCCAAGCTCTGAAGGATCTAGTTCCCATTACGGAAGAAGTGTCAGTTCCACATGAATACCATCGTGCTATAATTGGTCAGAAGGGCAAGGATGTGCGTGAGCTTATGAATAGGTTTGATGTTCGCATTTCTGTGGCGCCACCAGAACAGCAACTTGACGTTATCTCTGTAAGTTACATTTACATCATACTTACCAAAATTAGTTCTTATGTCATGCTTTGTATCCTCTCTCACTAATATAATTGTGCAGGTGATTGGTGTTCCGGCCAATGTTGCTGCTGCAAAGGAGGGTATTGAGCAGCGAATCAAGGAACTGGAAGCTCACAAGGCTGATATGGCTTTGAGGTCATTTGAAGCTAAGGTAATTTCTTTTGTGTCAATAGAGCCTAGTGAAATATGTCTGTGCATAATTTATCTATCTTATTTTATTCTTTTATCTATTAACAAGTTTTGCAACCACAGTTCATTGTTAACCCATACAATTTTCATTTTGTACCTACATAGGTTGAAATTGATGCTGTGCTCATCCCGAAGATTATTGGTCGCAAGGGTGCTGGTATTACAAAGATTCGTTCTGACCACAATGTGCAAATCAGTGTACCACAGAAGGGTGATGAAAACGAATCCACCGTCACCATTACGGGTTATGAAAAGGATGTTTATGCAGCTCAAGAGACCATCATGAAGATAGTGAATGAAATGGTTGGTCATTGCCAGACTTGTAGATTGTCTGTTTGTTTCAATCATAAAAATTACCATTTTAATGTTGCGTTCTTTTCTTATTATTCCAGAATGAACTTGCAAGGGAACCAGTTGAAGTGGATGCTCGAGTCCACTCCCGTCTCATTGGTAGTAGGGGACGTAACTTACGCAAAATGATTGAACAATTTAAGGTTGATTTCGAGTTTCCTCGGGGTTCTGACCCAGATCCTAACATTGTCACACTTGTCGGACCACCTGAAAATATTGATGAGTGCAAGGAATACCTCCTCAATTTAGTGGAAGAATATGTAAGTATTGTTCTTTTAATTTATATTAGTTACTGTAATGGATGCCTGTGTGTCTGACAACCTTGTCCAAACCTTTCAGATGCAAGATATGCTGGATGAGGAGTACCGCAACAGTTTCCTGAAGTCCACCAAGGAAGCCAAGACCCCCAAGGAAGCCAAGGGGCCCAGCGACCCGGGCTTTGTCGTCCAGGGAGCACCCTGGGAGCAGAAAGCTCCAAACATGGAGAGCAAGGAAGAGTTCCCCTCCTTTGGTGGCGCAGCTGCAGTGGGTGCAGCTGCTGCCCCAACTGTTGGAGGCTGGGGTCCCAAGAAATGGGGTGGAGACAACCTGTACCCTGTAAACAACTACCAGTAAAACTAATGGAAGTCTTGGAACACTCTGCAGGGAAATCTTTAGTGCCATTTGTTGTGTTCAGCTCATCTGAGCACAACTCCCTGCAATGCAGCTGTCAAGTCTAGTTGAGAATCTTTAAGTTCACTCTAAAGGGTGTTGTAAATAAAGAGACTGTTTTGCAATATTTAGATTCTTCAACGTAGCTTTATCTAGCTGCTCTTGAGTTAGCCACTTTCAAAAAAAGTAAAAAAAAAAGAAAACTATTTTTAAAAAATTGCCAAAAAAAATTGTTGTGGGTAATATGTTTTAGGATGAGGATAAGTCATTTTCTTATTGCAATTTCCCTCTCCCCCTCCCCTTCGAATATGGAAATGGTACATTGGTAACATACCTGGTTGCACTAACCTGGATTGTCTATCAGTGGGCCACCCCCCTGTGCGCGCATCTCTCCCCTCACTGTAAGCAGACCTGGCCTGATTAAAGGACATGAGATTGGCTCCAATTATCTGACCTATGATGTAACGGATTTTTTAAAAAACAAATGTTATTTCAGTGATGTGAAAGTAAACAGTCTTCCCAGTTTATTATGGTTGCATGTAGATAGCGGCGAGATTTTTGTGCAGTAACTCTCCTGTTTCTGTTCCAAG
Source organism: Thrips palmi (assembly GCF_012932325.1). Classification (NCBI taxonomy): domain Eukaryota; kingdom Metazoa; phylum Arthropoda; class Insecta; order Thysanoptera; family Thripidae; genus Thrips; species Thrips palmi. Next base: position 7,997,375 of record NW_023144628.1, read on the forward strand.
CGGTTTATTTCCTGTCCAGGACTGTTACTTTTCAAAAGGACAAGGAAATTTTCCTCCCTCATAAGCTTCTCCTTATGACTCTGGGAACGCCTGTAATTCCATCCGTACGTACAATAGGGAGAGAGAGATCTCCAGCCTGTGGCTGTGTTTTAATTTTCCTTGTTAAACTAGAAATATATCAAAATCAGAGTAATATGCCATTTTGGTGTTGTCTTAACTTTTTTTTTAATGGTGTGAATGTACAATTATTCTTACCAAATTTTGCAGCTTGATTTGTTTTGTATTTATGTATATGTATTGGAGAGTTTTATTTAACTTACATATATTTATCTAATTACTAAAAGTGACCCATTATTGGGACATGTGAAACAGTTTATTCTGAGACCTTGGGTGCAACCTAAGCTGCTCAGACTTTTGATTTGTACTGTACCCTGTGAATTAACAGAGCTTTTTATATGTGTAATATATATATATATAATGCATGAACTATTTTAGTGATACTCAGAGATTGAATCATGTATTTTGAAGGTATAATGATTGGTTTACCTTGCCAAAACCCAAGGTAACGTGCAAAATCTGTTACAAGAATTTTTCTGATTTCTATGACTATTTTATAAAGAAAACACAAAAAACTGAGTTTTGTCTGAGCAATTCTCATCTATTTATTTAAGGCTAGGAAGAACAAATTTGCACTGGACTTGGGGCAGGCTCAGATTGCGTTAGTGCCTTCTTAATTTGCCTGTGCCACCTTGTAATTCTAAAGTTTCAAACACTATGTTAACAAAAATGTACTTGAAAATGCTTGTTCGAGGGAGGAAGTTTGACTTGGAGTGGGTGTTTTTTTTGTGACCATGATCAAGTGGAAGTGAGCCCCAATTGATATCTTGTTTTGTTTACACAAACAATGACAGACTGAATGAAATAAAACAAAATATATATATCTATATATAATACATGGGTTGCCTTTTATTTTTTTCTATCAGATACCCATTGCAATGCCCACAGATCATCTCTGCTTTCACTTCTCTTTAACATGTTTATTTGTTGGTCCATTCTACATGGGGACACAACTGAGTACTAGTGGAGTGACACATCCGACAAGGATAACTGGATGATACTGATAATGAATGAGAGCGTGAAAGGGATAGGAAAAACATTTAGCTATGTATAATTTACTAACGGAGTACAGTTGTTACAGGACAAAATACTGTGAAATCATTAAAAATAACATAAATCTTACATTTTAAATATACTCTTTATCACAGAATTTTAACACTCATTTGCAAAATAAAATTGTCTTGTCTTATGTAGTCTATCATTTTCTAAGCATTAAGAAGAAATGACACTATGATCAAAAAATTACTTTGTACAACTTTCTATTTGAGAACATACACTCTACCTAATCTATCCAGATGTTGTCTCAAGAATGAGTTTACTCTTACAATGTTCTTCAAATAGCTTGCAACAGTGCATCAATATTATACAAAAGAGTGGTGGTCTATGATGCGTCGACAAAACAATAGCTTGAACAGCTTTAAAATCTTCAGTCCCAAACAAAGCAATATTCAGGGATACAGGATACAGTGTCATTTAGAAAGTAACCTACTTTGAATAATTTAACTAGTTGTACAGAGGGATACGTATTAAAATGATTTGAAAAGCAAAATGTATCCTCATACATTATAATAAATGCCATTGATTGAACGCTAAGTCAATATGACTTATAGACATATAGTACTATGCATATAAATAATATAGCATAATTCAATTTTTATTCAGATGTGAATTGTGATGAAATTTCATCACTGTTCATGTTTGCTTCATGTTGGCACAAAAGTATTTGCCCAGGAATTTCTGAGAAACTTTCTGAGGCAATACACGTACAATACAATCAACTGGACTGGATAATTCAGATCTATACAAAGCAGAAAAACAATGAACTCTGGAGGGACTTGAACTTACAATAGTTACTTTTCATGTCTTAATGTGCAGAGATCTTTTTACAGAAGTGATTCAAGTTTTACACTTTAATACTGCCATATTTGAAGGCAGTAGCAACTGCCAATGCTAAAAAACTCGTGGACATGACTCATATCCATAGGACGGTGAAGAATCGCCATGACAATGATAGACTTCTGAGAATGCCTTCAACTGTGATATGACCACCTGCAACCTGAAATTTATAAAATTTGTGAATTAGAAAGCTGTCTGTTAAGTTGTCTGTTAAGTTCATGAAACACATTGAATGGTTTATTAATTCTTACACTGATTCATTGCTTAAGGAAGGGCTGGTAACTTCATCTAAGTCTGCCTGCTCTGGACTTCTCTTTGCACACAAGCTCTGAAAAAATAAAAAATAAAGTCGATGAAGTATAAAAATTCCTCCAATAATCTTCACTTCCAACTTTTTAGTGCAAAGCTATAAGATCCCTACCTGTGCAAAGTTTAAGAAAAACAGTTCTTTCGGTTCCATGCTCTCCATCGCTGGTTGGTGTGTATGCTGGAGAGATTCTTCCACCCTCACAAAAGCCTAGAATAAACAAATATATTAAATTATAATTTTAAAATATCATTTTCTAAGTAACACTGGTGAAGCAAAGAACCAACCTCATAAGCCTGTTGCACAGAGGCAACCCATTGAATTGTATCCAGAGCAGTCCTGTTTGCAGTCCAGGGAAGCTCAGCCAGTTTTTTCGAAATAACAAACTTTGAAAGACATGTAGTTGCTTGGTGGGTCATAAGATGGGACTGGTTGACAGCAGGATCCAATGGACCCAAAAGACTTCCATTGGCAGCATACAAGTTGTTCCACGGTAAAGTGGCAGAAACAATTGCTCTTGCCAGATGAACGCCAATGCGGCCAAAAAGCACAGGCCTGTGGGAATTGAACAAAATCTTTTAATCAAATCAATAATTTAAAATTGTGATGTGTTGGTAGGCAATTTCATACATACAGTGGGTAAGCAGGGTCAAAGAACGGAGCGTTCAGGACACTGGGAGGGACCACAATTTTATTGGCTGTAGGAATGTATTCTACATGGAAACCGGTCACAGCATCAATCCACCTAGAGCAATGTAAATATACAAGAATTAATTTAATACAAGATAAAGACAAATAGTATCAGTCAAATCCTCATTCTACAGCAAACAATTGGTCAAAATTTATGAGGTGGAAATGGAAATACATGTATGATATTTGTTTCCCTGTACCTGTGTTCCTCAGATGGATTATTCAATCTGCGCTCCTGTTCCTCCTGAAGGTATGTAATCCCATACAAAATGTTTTGGAAAAAATCATTCTTCTGCACATTTAGATGCATGTATAAATCTTCTAAGTAGCGATCAGCTGAGAAAGGTTCTGGCAGCCCAACTTGAAGTGACAATGTTGTCAGCTGGAAAAAAAATCATAATAAGGGAAACATTAAAAAAATGTTAATGTAGAAAAAATTTAGATCAAATGGCTACACTACCTTATCCACAACATGGGTGCGCAGTTCATTTGGAGACCAGGACTCCTCAATATTCTTTTGGATTGTGGCTCGGATTTCCTCAAAAATTTCAGTGATCTGCCAAGATAACAAAATAGTTTAGGGATAGGAAAATGTCTCGCACCACAAGTTATCTCACAACATAAGTAATGAAAATTTACCACAGTTTTCACGTTGTCTGAATTGTTACTAGCTCGTTGAGAGAGTGAAGTTAAAGCAAAACCCATAAATTTCTGTAGAGTAGCAGTACACATTTCCCACCGATCGAAGGATTCCTTTATACCTGAAAGCATGTAATAGAAAGACCTTAGAAGATTGAGGTGTCAAACTACTGTAAGATAATTGTAGTAAAAATTCTTACCAGCCATCTCCTTTTGATGTAAACTGAGGATATCTCTAAAGTGTTCTGACAAATAAGGCATGTATGCACTTGCAAGCCTCCACATGAGATAGTTGTTGAGAGCACTAAAACAAAAATCAGAATTCAACATGATTAAGAAATCGGAGTCTGAAAGATCCATGAACTTACTTTTCAAAATCATACAGATCAAACAGAAACGGTTCTCACCCTCTATCTGTTGTGGAAATGATGGAAGAGATCTCACTTAAGTACATTTTAGAAGGAACAAGCAAGGCCATGCTATCGTCTATATTTCCATGAGGGAACTTGGCAAGCAGAATATCATGAAGCGGTATCTGAAAAAATAGGAAATGTCAATGTCGTGAATATGCCTGAACCGTAATTTTTAAATAATAATAAAATATTCATAGCCATACTTACAGATGGAGCTGATACTTTCAATTCTGCGAGGGTAAGGCGATGATAGGAAGCAATCGGATCAGTTTTCAGAGTACTATTCTCCGACAATATTTCTGCAATGCGCCTCTCAAAATAGAACATTTCCTCACTAAATGAAGAGGCATCTGTATTTATAGCTCCAAGAAGTTGAGCAACATCCTTCAAATAACGTTTGTAAGCCAAAACAACCTAGAGAGAGAAAATAATGTAAATATGTTTCTGTCTGTAAATTAAATTTTTTTGATTCATTAATTTAAGGGTATTTTTAACTTACTGGGCTGTTGACAGGGCGATAATAATAGGAGCGATCTGGTAGCCCCAATGCTGACGGTCCAACCTTGATGATGCTCTGGTTGGGCCGTCTCACATCAGTGACAACTGATATACCAAAGAATGGTTCCACTCCATACTTCGAGTGCAGCAGGGTCAGGACACGTTTATAGTCCCATGATAATAAACTGAATTCACGGCGAACATGCCAACCTCCTGTACACCAATTTTGTATTATTGCATTGCTTAAATTTTTTTAAGTGCAAAAGTCACTAATCACACTGCCTTACCCAGTTCACTTATAATCTTCATTAGAGGTCTTTCTCTGTCAGCTTCAACATTGTCCAAGGCCATACAAGATTCGTAAAAGTACTTCAACTTCCAGGGTACGGACTTAAAGTTGGTAGGATGATTTAGTACAGATATTAGACGTCGAGCTTTGTCTCTACCTGCAAACCAGGATTTAAAACAGAAAACATAAAGGTCATTTATTAGTCCTTTTTATTTTTATTTTCTCAAGAAACTTTAGAAATCTTATCAGATGTCACTTGAGTACATCCGCGGTTGGCGCATCCTCCTATCCATTGGCCTAGATTACAGAGCGTGACGCTAGTGCAAAACGAATCTCGTCGCTAAGGCGCAGCAGACAGACTCCCGGTGGACGGCCTCTCTCTCTCACACACACAGTCATGGGTCGAGTAGTCCCGTGTAGGCCCGAGAGAGACAGAGAGACGGCCACGACTCTCGGAATGAGTCTGCTGGCCTGGTCCTCACTGGTCCTCACCCTGGGCCCTCTGCTGCTCCTGCTCGTCCCAGCGGCCCGCCGAGGCCGGCAGCGGCGTGCTGTCCAGCCAGCCGCCACACGAGAAGTTCCAGAAGTCGGTGCAGCGGTCCATGGTGGGGTTCATGCGGGGCAGCATCTGCAACAAGAAGCACGTCGCCGTTGAGTCGGGCGGGGCGGGGCGGGGCGGGGCGGGGCGGGGCGGGGCGGGGCGCGGCATCGGCAGCGACAGAGAGGCGTTGGAGCAGAAAACGGCCGATTTATTATTATCGAGTGCGCTGTGCGCTGGCATGCTGGCCGCGAATCCGCGCAACGCACAACGCGCACGCATCGGGATCGGGCGGGGCTGGCGAGCCGCGAGAGTCGCGAGGCCACCCAGTGGCGCGGCCGGCGCGGCCAGCTGGCCCGCGCTCCGCCTGCAGTGTGGCGCAGTGTGGTGCAGTGCAGCGAGCAGCCGAGAAGGGAAGTCCCAGGCGCGGCGCCATGGCGGCGCGGGGAGAGGCGACCAGGCGACGCGATGAGATCACACGCAGCGCGGCAGCAGCCCGGCCAGCAGACTGATTCCGACTCGGATTCCGAGAGTCGCTTTCGTAGCTCTGTCCCTCTCGTACTCGTGGGGCGTCCCGATTAGGTGCGAGAGAGACAGCGGTGAAGACGACTCTCGGCATCGGTCTACAGCTGCAGCGGCACTGCTACCACACCACCGCACCACGGCGGCCGCGCCCTGTACACGCGGCCAAGCACGCCGCCTTCTTCCGAGGCTCCAGAGCTGGCGGTGCTCGAGTCGAGCCGCTCACGTGACGCAATCGGGTGCCCCGGGACGATGAGGACGAGGGCGAGGCGCGACTGCGCGACGGTCCACCCACAGGCCTTCCTTCGCGACCCTATGGAGCGGAACAGACACTGCGGAAGGGTGTTGCTGTGTAGCGCGGCAGCAGCGGGGCGCTGGGCGCGGCCCCGACTCGGGCCCCGACTCGGGCCCCGACGGCGGCATCCTGAGTGGGGCCACGCAGGGCCGAAGCCCGTCAAGTCGTGTCGAGAGAAACAAAGTGGCGCGGGCCGCAGAAGTCGCTGGTACTCGAACCCGCGCGACAACAGTGGCGTTGGTACACTGTTGCATGTGCGAGGAGAGTTGTAAAGAAGCGGCCGACTGGCCTCGACCTTCAGCCTTGACGACCTTGACCATCCGCGCGCCGCCGGTCCGCCAGCCGTTCGGACGCGTTGGACGCATCGCTGCAGCTGCAGTGAGCAGTGCGGAGGCGTACCAGGCGTACCCCCTCTCCCCTCCCCCTCTTTGCCCGGCTTCCGGTAATCAGCCGCAACGCCGGCAGGTAGGCAACACAGGCCTGCTCAGCATCACACTACGATCACACCAGCCGAGCGCGGAGCGGCGGAGCACAGCCAGACCATTGATCCAGCATCCCGCACCCGGCTTGGACAAAGTCTAGGACAAAGCAGCGCTTGTCTGGCAGGGGCACCGTCTGGCCGCGGCCGCCCTGCTGCAGCAGCAGTAATGCCTCTCGAACTATACACCGCGCTGAAGGGGTGACGGGGTGACGGCGCGCTAGAGGTACTTGGCTTCGAGGGGGAGCTGCTGGCCACAGCACTCGGAACCCGTTCCCTTGGCTAATCTCCACCACACATCTGCAGTGCTTCGTCGCCCTCTCTCTCGCCCCGATGGAGCGCCCCGTGAGTGCGAGAGAGACAGAGCGACGAGGACTCTGTTCGGCGGCCGCAAGGAAGAAAGTCCTCGGTCCTCGCGACGCGACGCACTGCTCCCAGCTCCCCTCCGCGGGGGACGACGGAGGGCAGGGCGGCACGCCGCGGCACGCCATCGCGCTCTCGCTCTCGAGACGTCCTGCTTCGGGAACCACGCCACTTCCTCATCAGGAAGAACGAACAGGATGCACTAGCCGCCTGCCTAGCCTAGCCTAGCCGCCCCGACTCGACTCGACCCACCCCGACGACGAGCTGGACCAGCCGGAGCCTTGGCGGCCCGGTTGGGGCGTCCGTCATGTGTGATGCCACCACGACCACGGAGACGCCGCGGATGTGGGGCGCGGGGAGTGAGAGAGACGGACGGAGGACGATGGACGCGAGGCGTGAACAAACATGCTCGTCCGGCTGGGCTGTGCAGGCTGGGCAGGCTGCGGCGTGTACAGTGTACGTAAACAGGCGCGAACTGCACGCCGAGATGGCCGATGGGTGCGGGACGCGCCCGCTAAACCGCGCTAAACCCGTCCCGTCCGACGTGTGTGTCCGCAGTCCGCCCCGCCGCCGCGTCCATCGGCACGTCCGCGTCAGTGACGCGTCGCTGATGGGCCCAAAGAGTCCGCGGCCTCCGCGTTACTTCCCCTCCAATGACTGCGAGGGGTGCGAGCCGTGCGGTGCCGGCGGGGCCGCGCTGACGCACTCATGCGAGTGGGGCCGCAGGGCGGGGCGGCGATCATCGTCCAAGTCGTCGAACCGTGTGCGCCTGGCCCGCCTGGCCGCGCCGCGGAGCACGCGGAGCACGGCGACGACGCCCCCCGCGCCGTTCCTTGCTTCTCACGGCTGGCGCGCCGTCTCCGGTCGCGCTGCCCTGCCCGCCTGCTCGTCTTCTGCGTCTCTGCATCGGATCCGCTGGACCCTGCCGCGCGAAAACGCCGTGTTTGTGAAACCTCGTGAAACGCCATCCCCCTGAGGCCCGGCAGCACACCACAAAAGCACAGCTCCCTCCGGCGTAGACGATGTCCTTCTTGTTCTTCTTGCTCTCTGTGCATGCATGCATGCATGCATGCTGCAGCAGGCCGCCAAGTACACAAAGCAGTGCCACCGATGATGCTGCGCGCACCCATCCGAAGCCCCCCCCCCTTTCCCCCTTCTGCTCCTCCCTTGTGATTGCCCCGCTTTTCTTTTGAACGATCCCATATTCACATGTGTAGCGCCCTCCCCCTTTTCCCCCTTTTCGACTCGGAGACGTCTTCCACAGCTGGGTCCAGCTGTTGGCTGCTCCCTCCGTCTCCCTCGTCGAGCCTTCGTCGGCGCCGTGGCCAGGCCGTGGCTGCCGTGGCCGTGGAGGCGAGGCGTCCACTCTGGTGGCCTAATTCCCGATTCCCCATGCCATTCCCCCATTCCCAATCCCTGCGGGGCGATTCACGACCGGGAGGCCTAAATAAATCACAAAGGCCTCTGTCTGTCTCCGTCGCTCCGCGCCACTGCAAGCGCAGCAAGCGCAGCACGGCAGCGCGCTGAGCCAGATTCCTCCTCAAAGCGGCGAAGCCCTTCCCATCCACGCATCGCGGCGCCGCCATCGTCGCGGCGTCGCGGCCGCGGAGGGGCATGTGTGAATCGACACAACGGCGACACAGCGGGGCTGTGCTGTATCGAGTGACGCGCCGCGCAGCCGCGCCCGGCCGAGCCTTGGCGCCTTGGCCCCGGGGGGAGAGCCACCCGACGCCGCGGGTCCGCCGCGGAGAGCATTCCGAAGCAGCAGCACAGAAGGGTGCCCTGGAAAACGACACCGGAACTAACCTAACCTGAGAGTGCGCGGGCTTTCCTCCTGGCGGGCTTCACTGGGACAACAGTGCAGTGACTGGCCTTGGCCGTCGAACGCGAGGACGGCCAGCAGACTGATTCGGAGTGCGTCGCTCGGTCCCTCTCGCACCCATGGCGGCGTCCCGCATAGGTGCGAGAGAGACAGAGCGACGCAAACGACCCTCGGAATCAGTCTGCAGGACCAGGCAGGACGCCAGGACTTCCGGCGATAACGGAAACGCATGGCAGTCGCGAGGTCGCAGGCAGGCCGCCGCAGGGAGTCCTGCGAGTCCACGAGGACGTCGTGGCCCTCGTCGTGGCCGCGGTGGAAAGCATTCCGCGGCGTGCTCCACGAAAATAACCGCGGACCGCACCGCCACGCCGCCGTCGCCACCCACACCGCGCCCATCCCTTTGATCCAGCCAGCCTTCTGGATCACTAGCTCCAGCGGGGATTGTCCAGGTGGCTGGACACGGCGAGCAAGGGCTTCCACGCGGGTGGGCGCTGGCTAAACATAGACACCGCGGTCGAATCCACGAGTAGTACAGCGCCGAGGACTTCGCGGTGTCGAAGGGGCTGTCCGAGGCGGTGGCGTAACCGGTAAGGCGCGCACGCACCCCGGGGCCGTACCGTCAGGCGTATGCACCGGGTGCTTGCGCAACGAGCAGGTGACGCCGCACAGCTGTACACGTGCGTCGTGCATCCCCCAGACCGCTAGGCTGGGCAGGCAGTCCAGCCCTGGCAGCGCACGCCGCGTCCGTGTCGTCCGTGTCCCGGGCGTCACCGAAGCCGTAGGCCGATCGCCGTGCGCCGTGCGTGCGTTCCCGCAGCGGGTTGACTCCGAACGTCGCCTTGTCGCTCTTTCACCCCTACGGAACGCAACGCCCCACGGCCCCACGCGTGCGAGAGAGAGGAGAGGGCACTGTTCGGAATCAGCCTGCAGATATAGGCCCCTGCCAGCCGGCCGGACCGGCCCGGTGGGTCGGCCTGCCATGTGCCGCGTCAGCGCGGTGCAAGTAGGGCGCTGGCGGCGGTTCGCGGCGGTCAGTGCACCAGCACGAGGACGCCAGTACGCCGGGGAGCTGCAGCAGGAGGTTTCCGTGCAGCGTGGCTGCGGCCAGGGTTCAATCTAGGGGGTCCATCATTGGCGGCGCTGATCCCGGCCGGCAGAGCCAACCGCACCTCGCCGCCGACCCGCCGACCCGCCGACCGCAAGGCAAGCTTCAAGGCGCCGCCACCGTTCCAGGGCGGCGGCGGCGCACAGTGGGCCAGAAGACCCCGATGTCGTGGCGGCGCCGCCGCCGCCACCGGGCGCTCTCTCGCACCTCCATGGCAGAGACAGAGAAAGAGCCGGCAGCCAGTCGCCACCTGACAGCGGCGTGCGCGCACTCGGTGAGCACGCGCGTGCGTGGGCACGTTCGTAAAAGGAGCGGCGGCGTTTCGAATTTCTAATCATACCGTCCCGTCGATCATCGAAAGTGCGCGCGCAAACTGCAGCAATGCAAATCGCAGAACATTGCGATCACGACGCGATTTCAGTCCCGCTGCAAGACGACACCACGATTTGGTGAGCGAAGCCAAAACACATTTGTCGGGGGAGGCTGGCTATAGCCATCGGATAAAGTCCGAGTCCCGCTGGATTGGTCACGAGGACGCGGTGAATCGGTGAACCGCCTCATTTATCACGCGGGGCTCCATTTGTAACTGTTCTCCTTTCCGAACTGTACAGTCACCGGCAGTGCGAGCGCGAGGGGCGAGGAGCCCTGCAGGACTGCGGGGCAGGGCGTCGGCCCCCGGCTGCCCTGCCCTGCCCTGCCCTGCCCTGCCCTGCAGGCCCGGCCCGGGCCGTATGGAGGTACACGGGCCGACGCCGATGCGGGTCGAGTCGCGCTGGTCGCGCTGGTCGCCACGCCGACGCCGCGACGCCGCGACGCCGCGACGTGCCTTCCTCCGCTCCGGGTCACGACGCACGCGTCACGCGTCACGACGCCCCGTCACGCCGCGCGTCCGTCACTTCGTCACGCAGCGCACGTGGCGCGGAATAACTTTTATCAGTGCAGGGAGCGCGCGTCCTACGAACCGCCAAGCCAAAACGCCTCCGATTTGTGCCTCTACTTGTCGTTCTTCCGAGTGTCGCGGAGTGCGAGTCCGTCCGAAGTGGCGTCCACGGCCACGGCGCGACCCGAATGCCCGAAAGCGAGCCAGAGCGTCACATTATTCACCTTCACTTCACCTGCCGCGCTGCCTGGCCATGCCTGGCTGGACCTCGCGCGCCATCAACATATTCAATGAGACCCCACCCCCCGCCCCGCCCCCCGCCCCGGGCTGGCCGAAGTGGCAGACTGGTTGGGCAGCCACGGCGTATTTGGCGGTCCGAGAGTCCGAGAGGAGAAACTTGAACGCAGGACGGCCGACGGCGCCGACGGCCAGCCTCCCCAGCCGGGGCCGCCGTCCGCCGGGCGCGTCCCCGCCGCTTGCCGAGCCTCTTTGATCCAGGGAATGCCATCTTGACAACAATCACAGATCGAATCTACGAGGAAGATTTATTTACAGCTCAGGAGTTGGCAACTGCATGTAAAATACGCAGTGGAAATTGTCGTGTTGGCACACCTCCGGACCGCCGTGGCCCGCCTCGATCCGGCATCCGAACAACCGCAGCGATTTCCACCTCGTCGCCCGCCCCGCCCCGCCCCGCCCTTTGGCCACATTGTCATTCCTGCACAGAGTATAAATTGGAAGGCGGGAAAAGGGAAAAGGGGGAGGGGGTAAACGTGAGGCGATGAAACAATGAAGACGCTCGGGGCGGCGTTGCCAGACCAAAACGCGCGCCCGGCCCTGGCCGCCCTGGCCGCCCTGGCCCGGCCCGGCGGGGCCCGCGGGTACCCGGGTGGTACCGGTACCGGGTACGCCTTGCCGGGTACCGAGGGAACATTCCTGCAGGAAGCACGCGGCAGCGCCCTGCGAACCAAGGGACCGAGGGCCGGCAGTTTGCACACTGTCTCGACTTGCACCGCGCCCATTGATGCTGACACTGCAGACTGAGCGCTGTCTCCATCTCACTCACGGGGCGTCCCGGAGACGTATGTGCGAGGGAGACGGAGAGCCGTGTCTGCAATGCGCACCCTGTGCTGAATGCAGAATGCGGCAGAATGCAATGCAACCACCTGGCACGCCAGCGTCGCCAGCGCGCTTCGAAGGACTGCCGGCCGGGGGGTCCTGGCAGGCGTAGCGGGTTGGCGGGCGGGCGGGGCGGGGCGGGGCGGGCGGGGCGGGCAGGGCAGGGAGGCGCTTGGCAAACGGCGTGGCCGCGCCGCCATCGTCACGACGGCGGAAAAAATGTTGTAGTTACTCTGGTTGTGTGTTGTGTGCTCAGCGACGCCTCGCCAGGCCGTGCCATGACTGGCAGAACGCCCGTCCCGTCCGCAGGGGGGAAGCTTTGTGCTGGAGGCACGCTGGAGGCGAGGAAGTGATGCTGCGAGCCGGCTGGACCATTCCAGGAGACCCCGAGTGAGCCGGCTGGAACTGCTGGAACGAGAGGCGTGGTGCGGTGTCCGTCCCCCCTCCCCTCCCCCGATACGACTGGAATCTCCACGGGACGACGCCAGCCCCCAGCGCCGGCCATGCCCAACCCATCTCGCGTTGTGGCGGGCTGGCCGGGCGGGAAGCCGCGGGGAAACATCGCAAACAGTGGCGAGCCAAGATCATGGAGTGTTATTGTGATTATGGCCGATTATGGCACCCCGCGGGGCGCGACCGCCCGGCGCCACCCCGCCGCCTCGGACAGGACGCCTAGGGTCCTTGCAGTGCACACTGAACCGCGCGAAGCACTCGCCAACGTCAGCAAGGGCTGTGCATTCTAGTTCTAGTGCGTGCAGCGTGCAATGAGGCCCCGCGTCCCACGAGGGCTGGGGTGGCTGAGGTGTGGCAGAGGCCGTCACATAAATTAGCGCGGCAGCGCAGCAGGGACGGCGTCGATCTCTATCTTTATCACTCTCTTTCCTTCCGTGAGGCCGAGAGCGTCTCGGCCGTTACGTCCAGCGAGTCCGGTGCACCCAGTGCGCGCCGCCGCCACCCAGCAGGTCCAGCGGGCGGTCCTCCTCACTCCGGAACGGCGGAACGGCGGTCCGGAGCAGCACAGTGCCGCCAACAAAACGCGCCACGCGGAACGCAATCGGAAAAAGAAGACAAATAGATAAAGCTTGTCAAAGCTGTCGATTTATTCGTCCGGTTTTACGCGGCTGAGGCTGAGCCTCCCTCCAAAAAGGAGCCGGTCATCGGCAGGAGAGCAGGCAACAGCGCCAACGGCAAAAGGCCCGAACGGCGGCACGCATCTTGTCAGCAGCACCCCGCCCCGCCCCGCCCCGCCCGGTCCGGCCACGCCCTCCCACTCGCAAGCGTCTCGCAAGCAGGTTGAATCGTTGAATGCAGAGACAGAAACGACGCTCGCGCCCCGCTGTGCTTCTCATGCCTGCCGCGCTTTTGGGTGGGACGGTACCGTACACACAAACCACACAAACCAGCCGGCCGGCCGCACCGGGGGCACCCGCTGCACCCACTGCTCTTCCTGGACAAGGCGGGGAGTCCTTCCCGGGACGCAGGCTGGGGCTGCTGGTCTGGGGCCAACGGATGAATAGGAAGGGGAACAACACGCACGCACACACACGCGCACTCACGTCGTCACACATGTGACAAAAACATCGCAGGGGGAGGCTGGGCTGGGCGGACCAGCCAAAGCAGGGTTGTCGGTTGTCGGCGTGCGTGGGAAATGTTGCTGGTTCGCCAAATTTTTGGCGGGAAACGGCAGAAAACAGCGGAAACAGCGACGCGGACGGGAAATGGAAAGGCGTCGCGTCGCGGCCGCTCGGGTCGTAAAGCACTGAGCGGCACCGGCAATACCGCCAATGTCGCGCTGCATTGCTCGGCATTGCTGCAGGCTGTCGCTGTCTCTCTCGCTCTTATGGAGAACGGCCCCACGAGTGAGAGAGACGAGCGAAGAGAGCGCGACAAGCAGGTGGCTGCAGTGGACATCCAATGCCTGGCTGACCGACGACCTCCTCAGCTGCTGGCTGCTTGCGCAGCGTGCTCTACGCTGCCTTGCTGCCCACGAACAAGAGCGCAAAATAAAACAAAAACAAAAATCACCGGACGATGCTTATCCATGCGCCCATACATTTGGATCGGGCAGACTATATGCCCCTCATCCGGCGTTTACTGCGCCACAGCACAAAACAACAAAACGAAAAGGACCGAAAAAGCTAGATCCCTGCGAGTCTGCGAGGCAGCTAACTTCTATCTCTGCATCTCCATTCTCCTGCCACCCACCAGTGACTCTCTCCGGCCGCCACGTCACGTCCAGGCAGTCCAGGGTGACGACACGGCAGGCCGGGCAGGGGGTTATGTCCAAACACCCCTACCCGAGGACGACACTAGGCGGGGACGCACGGAGGCACTAACGAGACACGTAAAGATTATCGTCTGGCCATGGCGTGCCGTGGCGTGCCACTGCCTTATCGGCCCAGACCGATTCTGAGAGTCGTTCCGTCGCTGTGTCTCTCTCGCACCCATACGGGCCACCCCGTGAGTGCGAGAGCGACGAGAACGACTCCTCGGAATCAGGTCCCCAAAGTGGCGGGTCGCCGACCCATCTGCCTATTATTCCACCTGCCGTAATGACACATTTACAGTGCCCTGTCCGGTCCTCACTCCGACAATTGGACCGCGGCAGTCAGCAGTCAACGACAGTCAACGGGCCGGCGACATCTTTATGAAGCAGCCCGGTAATCTGACAATCAGACAAGTGGCGTGCGGTGAGCATGGTCAGCTCGGCTCAACACGCCGCCCGCCTCGATTGCACTGGATTGCACCCTGCCGGAAGAACCGAGGTCCGGAGGAGCGTTTGACCAGGGTTCCAGGAAAAGGCGCAAAGCCGCGGGAAGTGACATTGTCCTGCTGAAATGCGTGCTACCCGCGGCGACCGAGAGGTGATCGGATCGAATGCTAGCGCTAGCCGCAGAGGCTTCCCGGGCGTTTCGGCGTGGAGTTTCGAGTGTGAGGCTCCCTTGTGAGGCCCCTCCTCGCCGGCCCCTTGCGTCCTTGGGAGCGTTACGGGGCATTTCGGGGGGGCGGGGCAGCCAATGGGCAGCCAGGCCGTCAAGCCATCAGGCCGTCAGGGCCGGGAGGCAAGGAAGAGGCCCAGCAAGGGCCAGGCCGCGTCGAGTACGAGCTTCGAGCGCATTCTTGCCCTGTGGTAGTGGTACTGCCCTGAACCACCCACTACCCACCCGCAGCCCGGCTCGGCGGCGTCGGCGTGGTGAACCTCACCTCACCTCACCTCGGCCCGTCTGCCGGCCGGCCGGTCCGGTCCGTCCGTCCGTCCGCCCATCGGCCGGGCTGGAGCGGCCGGAGGCGGCCGGCCGGCCGGAGCCAGTGGAGCGCGAGCCCAGCCGCGCAGGAAGGCGAGAACGAGGAGCCGGGGGGGGGGGGGGGGGGGGGGGGGCGGAAGGGGAGGGCGCACGCGGAGGGAATGAGGCTCCCAACGCAAAACGAACGCGCCGGAAAGGTGGGTGCGGGTGAGGGGCCTAGCACTCCGGTCAAGTGCTTCCTCCCGCAGCACAAGCACAGCATTTCCCAGGAGCTTAGTCCGCGCTCCGCGGCTCCGCGGTTCCAGGAGGCGTCGTCACCGCGGCCATGAGTAATCCGGCCGCGAGTCACCTCGCGCTATGACAGCCGGCTGGAGTCGCCGAACGCAACAAAGGGGCTCCGCGGCTCCGCGATGGAGATCTCCCCGCGGACGGGGCGGACACACGCGCCACGGCATTGTTTGGGCGCGCCGGCATCGGCGTCGCCGTGGCGTCGCCGTGGCATGCAGAGCACGGCGCAGGCCGCTCCCCGACGAAGACG
Organism: Thrips palmi; assembly: GCF_012932325.1. Classification (NCBI taxonomy): domain Eukaryota; kingdom Metazoa; phylum Arthropoda; class Insecta; order Thysanoptera; family Thripidae; genus Thrips; species Thrips palmi. The sequence continues at coordinate 8,013,129 of NW_023144628.1, forward strand.
TGCTGCTTGCTGTTACCACACTGTTACCTGCGCCGAAGACATGAGGCAGGGCGTGCTGGTGCAGGCGGGGTACTGCAGGCGGTGCGGGATGCGCGGCCAGGCCACGGCCAGCGACAGGGTGATGACGGCGAGCAGCAGCAGCAGCATGACGGCCGCCATGGCCCACAGCAGGCCTTGCCGCGACAGCCCCGTCCGCGTGCGCAGGTGCTCCTCCAGCTCCCGGCGCCGCATCTGCAGCCTGTCGATGGTGCCGGACTTGGCGAGGCCCGGCTTCTTGGGGCCGCCGTTGGCGCCGTTCACCACGGTGGCGGCGACGTCGCCCTCCTCGGCGGCCAGCAGCTTCTCCTTGTGGGGGTCCGAGGCCGGCAGCGGGTCGGCGTCGGCGCGCTCCGCGTCCGCGCTGCTGCTGTGGTTGTTGGCGGTCAGGGGCTGGCGCTCCGCGTTGGCGTTGCTGTCCGCCGTACCGGCTTTGCCCACTTTGCCGGGGGGCTCCATGTTGAGCGCCGTCGTGTCCCCGTTGGCCTTCTTCTTCTTCTTCTCGTTCGCCATGTTCACTGCACTGGCATGCTAGCACTCACTCACTACGCGGTACACGCACACGCGCACAAACACACACGCACTCGCGCACGCACTGCACTGAACTGGACCCTAAAGCACTGCACCCACGGCCACGGCGCGCCGCGCACCGCTCAGGTAGACGGAGGTGAAGAAGACCCAAGAGACGCCGAGCCGAGCGGCGAGCCAAGGTGCCAAGCCGAGGCGGCCGGGGAGCCGGGTCGAGGACCGGCCGAGGACTCTCGGGCAGGTAAGGCCGCTAGGCTGCGCGCCGCGCTACGCCAGGCCACGCCGCGCAGCACCGCGCTCCAGCGACGCCACTGGAGTCACTCCAGCCGGCTGCAGGAACTCCAGGAGCTCCAGGCAGAGCGTCGAGTCGGTGGCGGCCGGGATGGGACGGTGGGACGTCCCTGCGAGTCCTGCTGTCCTTGGGGTCTGCCCTGCAGGGCCACCCTCGGCGGGACTTCCCTGTGCGGCAACCCAACGACTGCCCCCAGTCACTCCCAGACACTGCCAGGGCGCAAGGGATGTCCCCCGGAGTCCGCCAAACCAGCCTTGCGCGAAGGCGTCGCGATCGGCGTCCACCACTGCCGCACTCCCACAGCACACTCGACCCAACTCGGCTTCGGTTCGGCTCGGGACGCGGACGCGGCAGAGTGCGGGGCGCAACTGGTGGCGGTGGCGGTGGTGTGGTGGGCCGTGCGGGCCGGGCCGCCGCGGCGGGCAGGGGCGTAGCGTGGCTGGGCCGCCGTGCCGACCCTACACAGTCGTCGTGAAGCCCGCCGTCGCCGTGGTGGTTCTGGTGCTGGTGGTGCGCCGAGGCGTGGCGGGGCGTAGCGTCCGTCCACCAAGGGGGCCGCGTCGGCGGGGTACCAGCAGGGTACCACCGCAGGGGACTCAACATGTTCATCATTGGCTGAGCGCGTCTTCGGCGCTTCGGCCGCCGCTCGGGCGGCGCTCGGCTTGGTTCGGCTCCGCCGGTGGTTGCGGCGCGGGCCGCGGGAGCGCGCCACCAAGCAGGCCCGGCCTCTGGGCCGCGTTGGCGGGAAACCGGCGCGGCTGCGAACGCACGAGCGCGGCTGGCGGAGGCAGGGAAGTCCCAGTCCCACGACGCGGCTTCGAGCAACAACAACCGATGGGCCTTTCGGTCGGCGTTCGCGCAGCTGCCGTCTTGAGGACGTCAAGCTGCTTGCATCAGCAATGGCGCGACAGTCGCAGTTCTACCCGGACGAACGTTAAGATTTGACGTTGACCTGCGGTGCCACATTGGCGCGCTGCTGGCAGTTTGGCGGCGGCTGCAGGCTCGGCTGCAGGCTGCACCGCTGCACCGCAGATTGGCGCGCCGTATCAGGGCGGCACTGTACCACTGTACGCCGTGCTGTCACGCTTATCGCCGAGGGCTTGCTGCCTGCTGCGCTGGTGCTGCCCTCTGGGCGGCCCGGCGGCCTGCTCGTATCGAATTCCTGACGAATCATCGACGCCCTGCCCCGCGGGCCCTGCCCCGCCGCTCGCCTCGTGACCCGCTCGTGACCCCGGCGTGGGCATGACGGCAGAGATCCCCAGAAAAATTGACGGATTGAAATAAACAGGCGGGCGGCCGACGCTGTCTCCGCTGCCTAGCGCCCTCGTTGCAGCGCCCCTTCTTCTCCTTGCTCCTCGACGGGGAGGCCGGCCGGACTTTGGCCGCGGTAATCGTTGCTTGGCGGGGCGGCGCCGGGCGGCGCGCGGTCGATCGGTCTTTGGCGTGTAATCCGAGCTATTATAGAGCGGCCGTCGACGCCGCCCCGCCGACGCCTTCTTATCTGGCAGGAGCGGGACCGCCGACGGACATCGGACTCACTTTGGGACGCCGGTTTCCATTCCATCCCATATCCCCCGCGACGAGGCCAGGTCGCCAGGCCTCGGCCAAGTGGCTGCACTAGAGTAGAGACCCTCCCGCCCCCGCGGCACCAACATACACAGCCGTACGATGGGTTGCCCACCCGCACCTTGCCGGGCGTGCGCCGTGCTCCACGTGGGCGGTAGTCGCAGCCCTGCGCGGCGCCGGCAGGCAACCCATCCTGCACCCCACCGCGGCCCCTGGCAGACCGACGGACCGACGCTGGCGGCTTGGCGTGTCCCGCACCGTCCTGCTCGTTGCGATGTCGTGTGCCCCCGATTGCGGAGGCCTCCCCGCTTGGCTTGGCCAGCAGGCTGATCCCGAACGGTGTGCTCCGTCGCTCTGGCTCTCCCGCACCCCTACGGCCCACCCCACGAGTGCGAGAGAGACAGCGCGACGAAAGCACTGTTCGGTCAGCCTGCAGGCTTCGCGCTTCGCGCCGCACGTCGCGTTTGACAGTCAAATAAAAGAAGTCGACGCCTGAGCAATTAGGCATACATACCGCACCGCGCGATAAGCCGGACTTCGCGACGCGAGGGTGAAAAGGGGAGACGAATCGGACAGGCCGTTATTATTATTTTTATAAATTTTTATCTTTATTTCATTTTTTTTTTGCGTACGTACTTCCACTACTTTGAGCCTCTGGGGGTATCGCTTTGGTTCTGCGTGGCTGCCTGTTCCCTACCTGGTCGTGGATGTGGGGTGAGATGGCCGTGGTTGGCTTGTTTGGGGATTTTGAAGAAGTGCCGTTGGAGATTCGGCAGTGAAACTAGGAGCACGATCGGTCGCCATCGGGCATGAACAAGAGGCGGTGACGGGGTCGCGGGGGGTCACGGTCCGCCCCGCCCCGCCCCGCCCTTCCCCGCGTACGCCGGCCGCGGGGCTCCGCGCTCCGCGCTTGTTGGCCCCATGTCCACTCAGTCAGTGAGTGACTGTGTCGGACTGTGCCGGCGCACAGAGCTTCCCAAACTGGGACCCGCGTCGCAAGCGTCGCACTGACGCAGTGCTGCCGAGTCGTCGTCGTCGTGGTGGTGTAGTGCCTGACAGTGCTCGGGGTGCCTGCTGCGGTGGCCGCGGACTGGAGACTAGCAGGTGGGCGACGGAGACCGACGACGGGGAGGTGCAGCGGGATGGCCGCGGGGGTGCTGGCCGCGGCGCACTTTGATCGGCACCCTTGGCTGCCGCGCATCGGCCGCATCGGCCGCATCACAGAAACAAACATAGGCAGCCTGACTGTTTGTCCTGTTTGTCGCCTCGGCCGGCCTTACCCCTTCCCTTCACCTCGCCGCGCCGCCGTGCCGCCGTGCCGCCATGGCGACGTGCGCGGCCCGCGGCCCTCGCGACCCTCGCGGTACCTTCCTTCCATCCTTCGCCGAGGAAGGCGAAGCTCTAGGCGAAGCGAAGGCGTCACAATAAAAGTGTTGCCACCAACTCGCTACTGCCGCGCGCCGGCCAGGCCCAGGCCAGGCGAGTGTACTCGCGTGGATCGAGGTCTAGGCGCTTCCTTACTATCGGCAGTCGAAGATAGCTTAGACAGGGAGACGGAAACTCCTCTATGCAGTTTTCCTAGGCCCACGCTGCATGCAGTGGCGTTGCTGTTTTCGCTCATTGAACGTACAGTCCATAAAGACCCTTCTTGGCGCCACTGGCGACTGGCGCGGCGCGAAGTGGCCGAGGCTGTGGCCGAGGCAGTGGCCGAGGCAGTGGCCCACGACCATGACCTGGACCTGCAAGTACGTAAATATGGCATGGATCGCGACTCTGGTGCCAGGCTGGCTCGCCGGGCGGGGAGGCGGGGCGCACTCGACTACTGCATGATCCTCAAAGAAATGTTCCAAGAAAAGAAATGGAGAGTAAATTCTGATTGCGGACGCGGTGTTCTGTTTTCTCGGGTGAGTGGATCCGAGAGCTGCGCGTCTGGGGCCATGTCGCCGGGCCATCGCCGCCGCTGCGCTGCCACACTTGCGTCACCAACGAGGCCCCATCCCTAATCTCGGCGCGCCGTCATCGCAAAACGGACCAAACAGCCGGAAAAGCCGAAAACGCAGCGATGCCGCGCGACATTGTCGCTCTGGCGCAGTACATTTTCAAGGCCCGTGTCACGCGCATAATGAATGCCCGCCCACTCAGTGCAGTGCAGTACCAGTACGTAGTGCACTGGAAAATTTGGCTCTACTTTGAAAGAGGTTTAGTTGCTCCATGGCGTACACAGGAGCACGCGAGTGCGCTCTGTTACTTTGACAGATCATGACGAGATTAGCCTTCGTGCGACTAGCGGCTGGTCGGGAGAGGCGACAAGCAGGACAAGGCGGCCTACAGTGTGCCGTTTGTTGCCGCCATGTCGCCATGCTGCGTCGCGGCGTTCAGTGAACCCAGTCCGAGGCGCCGAGCGGCCGAAGGGCCGAAATCAAAACAAGCAATCGAATCATCGAATGGATGCGGCCATGCGGCGGGGGGCGGGGGCGGCGTCGCCAGCCCGGCCCCTGCCAGGGGCGGATCCAGAGAGGGGTTCAGAAAGCGGCGATGACGCAAAAGTTGCCTACTTACCGGGGCAAAGTGCGCCTTACCCTTCACTTCAGGCAGCCGCGCCGCCCTCAGGGAGAGGCGACGCCCCCATCGCCACCGTCCTGTATCCGCGCCTAGCCCTCGTCTGCCTGACGGCCTTCACGGCCTTGACGGCCACGCTGATGGGGCCTCCTTGGCCTTATCTCAGTTGCAGGCGGCTCCGTACTTCCTTCCAGTGGCGCGTGCAGGTGAGAATGTGAGGGGGCCCCCTCCTCCTGCAGCAGCCCGACGACGCCTGGACGACGCCTGGACGACGCCCCGACTTGCAACGACCCGCAGTCGCCAGTCGCAGACCGGCATGCACGACCGGTCCCTGGACAGCATGGCCAGCGACTCGTACCTGTTGAAGGCGGCGCCGGCCTCATGCCCGCAGTACCCCTGCCAGAGCCGCCCCGTCAAACCTCGGTGAGTGCAGGGCAGAGCCCGAGGCAGAGCCCGAGGCAGAGCCCCGCATCGGGAGAGAAACTTCAGGTTATCGTGATCCTAGCCCGACCATGGAGAACGCGATAGTCGAAATCAGCTCCAAATTTAGACTGTAAAATAAACCTTGTCATGCAGACATAATTTTGACTTATTTTTCTGCATGAGTGCATGAGTCCATGGACCCGCCGCTCTCGCTCGTCGAGACGCGCTCTCTGCCTGAGCCATCAAAATGGATTTCAATTTGGTGTTCCTCGAGTGTGGTGTTTGCTGCAGCCGCTCCACGTCCTGGCGCGTGGTGGTGGCGCTGGTGCTGCTGCTGGTCGCCGTCGTGGGCCTCGCCGCGCTGGCCTACCTGCAGCGGATGGAGCTGCTCGACATGCGGGCCAGCGTCGCCAACATCAAACGCGAGTTCAAAGACATCTCCACGAATCTTGAGAGGCTGCACATGTACAAGCAGTTCAAGGAGTGGAACATAACGGTGGAAGACAACGACTCCGACAGCATCTACGACACCAGCTACGAGGACGACGATGATGCTCTAGAACCGTACTATTCTGACACCGAGGACACCAACGTAGTGGAGGGCAAGGCGCGCGACTCTGGAGACGGCGCACGCGCCCCCGTCCCGAAGCTGGAGCCAGCCAGCGGCCACCACCAGCCCGTCGAGGCCACCACGACCACGAGTAGCCCCGAGCCGATAATGTTCATGGACCGGCGGCGCCGCGACGTTCGGCAGGCGGGCCGCCAAGCAGGCCGCCCTCAGCCGCAGCTCAAGCTGTACCACATGCTGCAGAATCCCGGGCTCTCCGCGGCCGCGCCTCCACCCGAGCAGCAGTGGTGAGTGGAAGTCCCAGACCTAGACATTGCGTGTAGAGTCCGGCCGCCCCGGCCACTCACCCATGGCCGTGTTGACGTTGCAGGAGCCAGTACGGCGTGCGCCACCCCCAGGACCGCCCCTACGGCCCCGGCCGGCCGCAGCCCATGTACGCGGAGCGCGCCCCCATGGCGTTCGTCCCGCCGCCGCAGCCGCCGCAGCGCCACGCCATGGGCCACGCCATGGGCCACGCCATGGACTACGCCGCCACCACCGCGGCACCCGTCGCCAGTCGAAGGTGAGGCTTCCAGTTCGAGGACCTGTTTACTGACTTTTCGGCTTGGTCTGTCGAACTGACGCTCGTGCCCGTGTCCTGCAGGTCGAGGGTGATGGACGGCGTGGGCACCTCGCCTGGTCCTGGCCAGCAGCAGCACCGCCGTCGCCACCATCACCGTCTGCAGCAGCGGCAGCAGGGTGGATTCCAGCAGCTTCAGAACCTCCAGGACGTGACCCAGGAGGTGCCGCAGAGCGGCGCGGCGCGCAGCGTGGAGGTGGGCCGCCCTCGGTGGCAGCAGCAGCAGCAGCAGCAGCAGCAGTGGCCTTCGTCCACACCGAGACCCCCGTCGTGGTCACCGACAGAGCGCGCCGGGCGTTGGCGGGACTCGTGGCAGGAACGCGCCCGCGCAACGCGGGTGACTGACACACACCAACGCTAAGGACCTGGGCTAGCTAGGCCCTGGGCTAGGCCCTGGGCTAGGCCCTGGGCGGGGTGCGCCGCCGCGGTCGCACTCCAGTTTCGCTTTAATTTCTTTTCCTATTTTCTGTTTACCCTTATTACCAACTAAAAGCACAACGAAACGCGTTGAATGCAGTTTCGATTCGAAAGACTGTTCTTCTTTTAGTTTAGGTAGGCTTACTTATTTGCTCGCTCATTGGAGCAAGATTAGGTACGGTGTCGATGTGACGTGCGATGCGTGCGATGCCAGAGTAGGGAGGTGGGAGAGGGGCGGGATTCATCGGTGTGTTAAGGCAGGCCCGAAGTAGACGACGGACGAGCAAGCACGTTAGAATGAGTGGAGAAGAGCTCCAGAATTTGGGACTCCGTGCACTTTTTGAGTGGAGTTCGTTTCCAATCTGATAAAAAAAGGCTACTTATTTATTTATGTAAATGTTTTTACTGTTGACTGTTAATTTTTTAAGCATAAACTGCATAGTGCTTTTGTTAGAAAAAAATAAAAGAGATAAAAAACTGAACGCGTGCTCTGTTTCTCGTGTGGAACCGCTTTCCCAACACACCGGTGGTTCCAACCTTCCGACCTATCCCAGGCACAACAACTGCGTCAGCTCGACACATCACATCACATCGATTTGCCATAAAACACTGCAGCATCGCTGTTCAACGCGCCAATTCGATATATTTCCGTTGTTAACACAGGGTGGCCCCCGCACCCCGAAGTAGGTCTTGGCCGGGGTGCGCGGGCCTCCAGGGGCCTCTGACGCCATCCTGGAAAGTAACGGTGTTCCTGCTCGCCACAGAGCATCGACGGCGACGTGGAGGTGGAGCAGACGTGGCGACCGTACGCCCCCGCCGTGGTCGAGGGCCCCGCCATCGCGGCGCACTTCGTGGGCGACACGGCGCGGCACCGCGGCACGCATCACTACGACGGTGGGTAGTCCTCGTAGTCCTCGAGCGCGGGAGGGAGAGATGGAGGTCCTCCCCATCTCCGTCGCACGCACGTAGATAACAGAAGGTGGGCCCCAGGGGAAGATGTTGGGTGGAAGAAACCCCCAGCCCCAGCCGAGGCTGGCCGCCGGGCGCGGGCGGCGCGGGCGGCCGCGCGAAGGGAGGAGGGCGTCAGCCGTGGAGGCGGGCCAGCCCGCACCACACCTGTGCGCAACAGGCCGGCCCGCTCGGCAGGCGTCCTCGCCCGCCCGCAGCGCCCGCCAGCCCGCCTCTCGTGCTGCCGGCGCCACCCACGGTCTCTCAAACAGTGGCGATCCACTCGTTTGTCAGGCACAAAGAGACAGACTCGAGTCGCCTGCTTTGAACATCCCGAAGGGCGAGGCTGAAGCTCTCTGTGACGCCCGTCCCTTTGCTGTGCACGCAGACAACGGGCGGCTGAAGCACCCCGCGGGGGAGTACGCGGACTGGACGGCTAGCCCTTGGGTGCGTGAGCTGGGCCTGGACCACCACTTCAAGCTCGCCTCCACCGGCTCCCACATCACGGTGGACACGCCAGGGCTGTACTTGGTGTACGCGCAGGTAACAACACCACTTACTTTGACGGAGTCCTTGATACTTTCCTCCATTGGGCGTTGTCCAACGACTTGTCTGGCGCTTGCCTGCAGGTCAACTACGCCAACGACAAGGACGAGAACGGTTTCTGGGTGTACCGCAACCAGCAGAAAGAGCTGCTGTGTGCCACGGCGGGCGCGTCCGGCCAGGACGTCCGCGCCAACACGTGCTTCACCGCGGGGGTGCTGCACTTGTTCAAGGGGGACCGCGTGTCCCTCAAGGACCTCGCCGGCGACCGCTACCGCGTGCTGGACCACCCGGGCCGGTCCTTCGTCGGCATGGTCAACTTGAGTGCCTGCAAGCTCAAGGCGGAGCAGCCGAGCCGGGCCACGGCCTAGGCCTGGGAGTCCAGTCCAGAGTCTGGACAACCTGGCTGCTGACTCAAGGAAAGGGTAACAGTGTCCGGAATGTGTCGCGTTTCGGGACAAAGTGGGCCGTTCAGAGAAAGAAAGAGAGAGGCTCAAAGAAAAATATCATTTATTGTGAGTTGGTTGGAATTTCAAGGCTTGTATTACAAGGTTTAGTAGAAGCCAAATGGAATATACTTCCGTTTTGTTAAGAACATACAATGTTTTGAACATCCATTTTTTGTAACAATCAAAGCTGTACAAAAAAGATTTTTGTTTCTTTAGTCACCTTTACACATTTCAGTTGCAAAGAGAATCTTATCAGTTTCCATGTAACATGAGCATTGACAAACTATGGTCATTGTGTAGAAGCCCTAATGGCTGAAGAAACACATTGTGAAGTACCTGCGAAATGCAGTTAAAAAATGTTGAATCAGTTCACACCTAAAGCAGGTCACTGAGATACATGCAACATAAAATAAACACTAAATATATTGAAGAGAAAAAGAAAGAAATAGAGGAATGAAAACAGCAAATAATGTGTGATCATCATTGTGTGCTGTCCAAAACATCAAATAAATGCTAATTTCTGGAAAGAGCAGATCACCTTTTAAAACCGTAGGTCAATCTGGGCTAATAAGAACCTGTTCTTAGCAACACTTTCCTACAATATAAAGAAACATGGCAATGATATGACACACACTGGTAAAATTTTAACGTGCCAGACACACTGACATTGCTTTTTATTACAGTATTAATGGAAGGGCAGCATTTTAATAAATCACCACATTTGAATAAACCAAGTCATTACCATTTTTAATTGCTGAAGACACAAGTTAATTTTGCAAATCAATTTAAACTGTCTCAAAACAAAAAAAGCAAACTAACAACATTGTGATGCTAATTCTACAACATGAAACCTTACTTAAAATTGTTGATTTCACTCTAAGGGAAGTCCTGTAATTTAGTTAACTCATATAACAATAACAAATGGTTTTATATCATTTTAACATTACTTAAACAATTGATTTTGCCAACATGCTGCTATTAACCAAATTGACACAAAAACATGTTTCACCACATAGTAGACTTGTATAAAAATAATGAATACAAATATGGTCTCAAAGTTTACTCCAAAAGATGCTACTGGGTGGCAGTGCAAATTTTAAAAGAGCTACAATTTCTCACAAAGTGAGATAAACTAGGTATGACTTTGGACGGCTTGGGATTACAAGAGGTCAGAATTGGATTTTGGACCAACTGCACATCAACCCAGTCCATAATTTTGTGATAAATATTAACCAAAAAGAGAACATCTGACCAGAAAGAAAATAACCCAAACATTATCATTGAACATCAAAAGGAAGCCCAAAACAAAAATTTGACACTTTAAGAATTTGTGTTAATGGACAGTCCTATGAAAGTGACATCAAGTAGCATTTGTGTTTGCAACAGTACAACCTAATACTGTGAGAAAGCTAAGTAACCTTAGTATCCAAACCACAAAGCCAACATGCCATCAAATATATACAAGGCATACTTAATAAATGGATGGAAAAGCTAATATACACATCATAGCTCAGTTTCTATATTCTGTCATTCAGGCTATGTTTGGTGTAGTCTGCAATAAAGGGGGTTGAACAGGCAAAATAATACAATGAAATTGAATAAACAGCAACTTGGTTGATAATTAACTATTATGGCTATAAAAACAATGAAATGTATCAGTCCATGTAACAAATCGAAAATTACTACATACACATAGTATAGTCTATGTTCAAGTAACATACCGAATGTCAAGACTGTGTAAGACTCAATACCATAAAATAAAATATGACGTTTCACATCTAAAAAATTAAGAACATTGGTCTCATAAAAATAGTGTATCAGTTACCTTAAATTCAAATTAAGGATTTCCATTATTTCTGGTCCACACAAAAGAGCAATTTGGCTAAAACTTGAAGTCACTTAAAAATTTTACCGATCATCTGGAACACAATGACCGATCATCTTTGAGTTCACAATAGAAAAAAAATGCAGTTTTACACGTAACTGACACAGCCATTTCATGCAAATGTACAAAAAATTAAACAATGAAAGCTATAAAATAGCAAGTAAGCAGTAACAATATACAAAATACAAACACAACAATGTTATAAAAACAATGAAATCAAAAAGTTCATCTAATGAGAGTACAGATTAGTTATTGAATCAAAAGCAGACCATCATAACTAATCCTGTACTTTTCACTAGGAAAAGTCACTAAAATATAAAAGCAGGAAAGTGCTTTCTTTGCAAGATAAAAATAGTGTCTCACTTTACAGGTCAATCATGGGACATGTTAACAAAATTAGGGTTGTAAAACGTGTACATTCAAAGAAAAATGAGGCATCAAAGAGAATTTAAAAAGTATAGTGAGACTTAAAAACATTGTTCAATATCACTAGGAATAAAAGAAAAATTCTTTGAAATGCTCAACTGACAAAAAGATACAATAAAGAATCACAGTTAAGTATCAGTTTACAATATGAAAAACATATACAGCTTGTCAAAGTAACAGTTTACTCAACACAAACAAGACAATAATCTTAGGAGCTAAGACTCACTGGCATAAAAACTGAATTCAAACGTCACAGGAACGTGACAGTATGTATATCACATACAAACAATGTTCACATTTTCACTCAATTATTCCTATACACATGCACACCCACACACACGAGAGCCTGGTACACTATCTCCGCTACATTTGTACTGTTAAATAACTGGTGCATTGTACTTTGTGGTGAACTTTATTTTGTGTAAGCTATAAGGTGTCTGCCAGGCTCAGGATCTTACAAAAAATCAGGGAAACAATTTGACTAGTTCCCAGAGGACTCTGGTTCCTTGCTTCCAAATTCAAACATACAAAAGGCATTTGCTTCCAAACTTTTGAACCAAGGTTTTGAATACATTAATAATAAACGTACATGTTCATTAAGTATTGGAGTTTCCCACTTCACGAGTCAGTTGACTAATCTCACTTTCTAAATCATCTGTCATAAATGAAGATGGAGCATCTTCCATGAGGCTATCCATTACTGGTTGAGTGTTGCCTGCATTTGCCATACTATTCAGTTCATTTAGGATGGGATCCGCAGAGGTAGTGATATTTGACTGCGTGGCACTTAAAGACAGCGGATCCTCAGAGCAAGAGCCAGGCCCACACTCAGGTCCAACAGATTGAAGCCGGAATGAACTGAACAGGGGATCACCTCGAAGAGTTGTTTCAGGGTCTGGTTTGTACTGCTCTGGAGTTTGTGGAAAGTCCTGAGCTGTTTGTTGACCATCAGCCTTCCCATCTTCAAACATACTGAACATTTCATTAAGAATATCAGGATTGATGCTGTCATGGGTAAGTCCATCATGCAAGTCTTGTAGACTGCTAGGAGCTGGAGCTGGCGAGGGGTGAATACCCTCACTTTCAATGCCAAAGTCCGCAACTTCACTGGGAACTGGTGTGGGAGCAACTGAGCTCCCTGGAGTGTACTGATTAAAGTTGAAGTAACATTGTTGGTTCTGAGGAGGGCCATAATGTGGAGAAGGTAAAGCTGTAGCTGGCATCGGTGAGACAGCTGTAGAATTGACCATACGCCTCAGAGGCACTGACTGAGAACGGAAGGTTGACATCCCTTGTACAGAAGACAGGTGAGGCATCATTACATCTTCCTCAGGAAATAATTCACCCATTTCATCAGAATATTTATCTGCAATTGGTTGGACTTGAGTGCCACTGTGGCAAGAAGGCAAGTCAGGTTGGTTCTTAAAATCAACTGATGGCAGGAGAAGGTTTGAACTCTCCATGTCAAATGAATGAGCTCTGCTCTCCTTTCTGAAATTAAAAACATTTTTCTTGACTGATTTAGAGTAATGTACTACAGGAGATTGGGGAGCAGACATAGAGACCTGGTATTGTGACCTTGGAACTTGGAGAGGGGGAAGAGCAGTAGTGAGATTTGAGGGATTCCATGCAGGGGAGTACACATTTCCTTGACAATCACTGGGGTTCCCTATATCTTGCAAAGCATTCACATCAGGTTTCACATCGACATTCGTATGGTGGCTATTGTCAATTGATTTCATGGAAGCGACAAATGGTCTATTATGCACAGCTTGAAAGGGGGAGAGAGCACATGTCTCACTATTAACAGACATAGATCTCATAATGGTGCGAGGCAAATTGCCCTTGTGCATAGGTTTTCCAGAATACATGGTCGCAGCACCAGACTGCATGAAGGTAGACGTAGGTTGGGTACTCATTCGCCGCGGGATGGGAGTGTTGCGAGGAGATACAAACGGGCTGGCATTGGCACTGCTGGACTTGGTTGGAGAATATGGTCTTGGAGAGATTGGAGTAAAGCTGAACCTTTGCTTTGTGTTCGGGCTTGGTGGAATGCTACTGGCTGCAGAGTCGGGATCACACGGAACCTCAAAGCTAACACGACGAGCACTGTTGTGTTGGCATGTCATCAATGTTGGAGGAATCAAGGCATGCTTTTGTTGGCTTCGTTGAGACATCAGTGACAAACTTGCTGCAGCTGATAACCCATTTTGATACTGAAGTGCTTTACCAGACGCTTCTTGATTCATATTCCTTTCAAGCAAACGACGAAGTTGGGATATCTTGTCCAGGCTGTTGGTCGAGTCTACTTGCATGGACTGTTGAACAGCACTTTGCTGTGGAAAATATTGCATTAACTCCTCCTCCTGCTCTTGGGAGTTACTTCCACCATGTAGATAATCATCAAGGGCATCTTTCTCTAGACATCCAATAATTGCATCATTTCCACCTTTCTGCACACCCACTGCTCCATTCTCATCAGAAACAACAGACGACTGTTTGGAGGGATCATCATCATTCTTCAACCCTGCAGTTTCATGCAAGTTGGGTTTTGGCTTGATCGGTTTGTATTTTTGTTTCTGGACAGGTACTGGAGACTGATGCTGTATTTGTTGTTGTTGTTGGTTACCAGCCCCAGCCATGTACGGAGATGCAAAGGGCGCATTCATATAATTTTGCATGGATTGCTTGGTAGGCTTAGGTAAGCGGGGTATAGGCAGCTTGCCATCCAGTCCTGTGTCAGGCCTCTCAGACATGAATTCTGCGCCAATGTTCGCATTTCCACCTGTTTCAGGTACCAAAGTGTCATTATACAAAGAATGAATGGCAGGACTCACATCTAAAGCACTTCCGTTGCTAAGCAGCGTGTTATTATTCTGAGCATCTGCTTGTCCATTCTTCGTGTTGGCGTATGGCACATCAGAGAAAGGTCGACCACCGGTCAAGTTATCACAATTTTGATTGGTCAAAGGAGCAACAACTTTACTTGCTGCAGAGCGTCGTCCAACAGGACCATTGGCCTCGAGAGGAGAAGAGGAGGATCTTTGCTTCGTACGCTTGCTTCGCATTTTGGTGTCAGTGTGTTTTAGGCGGGCACGCTCGGCATCGTCTTGCATCTTCCGCTTGTGGTCTCTTTCAATCGAAGAGCGAGGTGTCTCACTCGCGGGTCGAGACGGCCCAGCACTGCAGCTCGATGGGGGTCGGGTTTCACTTCCCAGAGCTGGAAGCAAGTTCATGATGGGAAAGAGCTAGGGCAAAAGAAAAAGACTAAACAAATCAGGTATACTTACAAGCAGCAGAAGACGTGGGTCTACTTGGTCCAGCCGAGCGAGGAATGGGTGGGTTCAGAGCAGAAAGAACTGTCAATGCTGCTGTAGATTGGACATTGACAGACATGCTCTGAACAAGGTGGCAAGCAAGATCTTGCAAGCTAGTAAACCGGTGACCTAAGGTCTTCCCTGCCCACTCCCGGACCAAGACTGATATAGCCACCAATAGAGTTCGCTCTGGAGATCCAACTTTTCCACCATTTATATCTTCTAGGGGAGCCTGGAATAAAGAAAAACAAAAAAACAAACAAACTATGAAACATGGTTCTTGATTTGAACCAATTGACACAGCAGGAAAGTGATTGTAAATTTGTACCTTTTCACTGGGTCCAAGATCAGGCAGCAAAGGGGGAGCAAGCCGCATCCTCTTCCTCAATCCAGCATAACAGTACCTTGAATGACCTCGAGTTCCTAGTCTACGAGGTCTAACATTGGGGTAAACTTGCTTCATAACTTTACCAAAGTCAGCAGTTGAAAGGGGTTTCACAGCATTTGCTTGACAGAAATCACTGAAACAAGCAAATCAAGTTATCAATTTGATCAGATTACTTAGTGTCTTCCACACAAGGACAGTTACTTACAGATATTGCTCATAGACATCTTGTTTAGGGAGTGATACTTCTGGGTCTTCTTGAAGATGAGTTTTAATCCATGTTATTGTATGGTGAATTTCCAGCCTGCTACCAAGAGGATTCAAATTTCTGTATGGTAGGAAAAGAAAATTAGATAATGCGCCACCCATGTCAAGAAAAGAAGAAATCTTATTATTATTATTCAAAACACTGACTGTCTTAAAGGGTCTGCAGAGCTTCTTCCATTTGGTAGTTTCAGATAAAGTAAGAGTCTTTCAATGGGCGATAACTGTCGAACCTGTGCAAGCAGGCACTCCACTGTATGCTTAGATTCCATGCTGTAGACAGATTAAATAATAAATAATGTTAAAAAAGTAAAAATGGACAAAATTTTTTTCTTGTTGAGTTTAGTGTTAAAGAAAGCTTGCTATTGGTTGATATCATAACAGCTACTAAAAAAAGCAACTTAAGCTGGCTATATCAAGTTAAGGAAATTCACAATTCACAGATAGGGGGAGGGGTGAGGTGCAGAACTGTGAATTGTGGAGACTCCCCGGCTCACCCCTGGTCCTGTCTGTGTATTGAGAATTTCCTTAATTTCCATAATTCAAGGATGCACCATCGCATCATTTTGGCAGTAATTAAATTAAATAACAAAATACAATGTTGAAATGAGAAGTAAATTTGACAGTTTTCATCTTAACAATGTAGGAGAGCACAAGGGAAACACAAACATCTACTCTCACATATTTCTTTTGCTAAGAATCAATGGAATTAGGATATCAGTTGAACACACTTTGAATGAGTTCAACAAGATATAATAAGCACTGGTATTTGCAAAACGATTATGTACGTAGTTTTATGGAGTGAAACAAGAAGCACAACTTGAGAAGCTAGGACATTCCATATGCATATGGAAATGTGAATACTGAATGTGATGAGTGAACACAGTGGCCTTGACAAGGAAGATCATGTTAACAACGATCATGTAGCATCACATAACGGAGAAATATGAAAGAAAAGAAGGATGCGCGATCAGTGATGAGGTCACATAACACATTTTGTACATTCTTTTTACCTGACGGCCTTTTCCACCGTATCTTGAATCATGGTGGTTCTGTCACTTTCGTTGAGATCCCGGAGGTTGAGAAGTCGCCGATCGCCTTTCATGCTGGAACTATCCATTTCGCATTTCATGTTCGTAACTTCATGCATATCGGTCGTTGAAATGTGGCTGCCTGCAGCTGACGCTTTTTTGTTCAAAATCTCCATACCGATACAGGGACAATGTTCCGAAAAAAATTAATCTTCTGTCCCCGAAGACACTGTAAGTACCCCACCATTTTCTCATACCAATCAGCTGGGCAAGAAACGCTGTTGCCAAGGTTCAGAATCCTATTACAAAACATATCAACAAAAACATAAACTAAAAGTATAAAGAAGAGAGTTTACTCAAGTGATTGGACTCAGATTTTTAAGAAAACTTTTTATCTTTTGAATTCGCTATTGTGAATAGGAAAGAATTAGTATGTGGCTTCATAAGACGCATCCAAAGAATGTCACAGAGTGCTTGTGTTGGTAACATGTTTCGCCCGACGGTAATCTGGCAACACGGTAACTTGGGTGTGTTCAGATTTCCTCCGTTATCTTTTTCATCCAAAAATAGTTTCTCCTGTTAGTGTATTTCCATATTGTTTCTTCGGAATTGGAATCTACCTGGTCAAGTTTCCACTCATCACATCTCATTAGATGATGGCTGCCTAGTAGTGTCCCCACGCGACCCTAAATATGTTCTCGACTGCACACGTCACGTGTCGTCTGCTGTCATCTTCCTGCATATAGTTCCACGGCATGTTGCGTGTTTGTATACACATTATTTGCAGCTAAGCCGGAGGAGCACACCATGCGCTTAAACTAGGTTAAGTTTGTGCTTTAATCCTGTATATTTCTGTCCTGTATAGCAGTAATCGGCTGATTTGATATGGGTCGTCCAAAGGCAGCTCAAAAGGACAAGAGAGCCGAAAAGGCCAAAGTGAAACTAAAGGGTCACACCACTAAATTCCTGCCTAAAGGTTTGAATGTGACTAAAACCGCTTTCAAAGTGCGAAAGATAGTCTTGCAACAGCAGATAAAGACACACGATGGAGACCAGCCTTTATCCAAAAGGAAGCTTAACATCAAGGTACTTTGCTGTTTAGTTTGAGTGCTTGCGAAATTTTATCCTTTGTTTTCTTATGTTACTGTCTTACGATTGGGTTTACAGGAGGTACTGTCAAGACTTCAACATTACAGTGCATCACAGAGGCAAGAGGGGCTGGTTGGACTTACGGATGTCATTAGTCAGATGAATATGGAACAGCTTCTATCTCATCTGTCATCCATTATTGATAGTCTAGGAAGAATGTGCCTTGATGACGATTCTAAAGTCAGAAAACAGAGTGCACACATCCTCACTTCTGTCTTTTCACTGGTTTGTCAGCTCTTGCCTGGATTAACTTAAATTATGAACTGAAAAAATTATTCAATGTTTTCCACATTTTTGTAATTTTTGTCAATTTTCAGGTGAATGAGACTCAACTCCTCCCATTTTGCGCAACTTTGGGGTCCTACCTCAGTTGCGCCATGACTCATATTAAACTTGGCGTGCAAGAAGATTCTCTGCTTCTTCTCGATGCTCTGCTGGAAAAGGCTCCAGCTTTAGCTGCTACATCTGTTCATCAGTTATTACCTTGTGTGTTGGACATGATATCACGTTCAAGGTGACTCATAAGCATATGTTGTGTGCTAAGATTTTGTTTCACCTTATTAACTTCATTTTTGATTTATTTTGTCAGAAGTGATCATGCAACCCGTCAGCTTTCCATTCAGCTGTCTAGCAACCTTGTATCTTCAATTTGGAGAGCCAAGGTGTTTGGACGACTTCAAGCTCTCCTTGTTGTCTCTATATCACACCGAAAAGAAACAGGTATTGAAGTTACTGTACCCTTGGAGGATATTTAAAACTCAAAGCACTAGCCTACAAATCAATTTAAATAATAATTACAATAATGCATATTGTGCTTCTGATTTCCTTTGTCAACTTGATAATTACCGATTTCATCCCAGGTTCTCAAGATACAATAATATTGAATAGAGCTTATCATACAGCCTCAACCTTAACAGTCGACTCTAAAAAGCAATTCAATTTCCCCATTTATAATAACATAAACTCTGTCCCAGTTTCTTTAAACAAAATATTCCGCAAGTGAGTAAGGAAGTCTTTTTACTTTTAGGGGCCAATGTTTCATTAGAAAACCAGAATCTCACAGTCTCTTTCTCCTAGGTCTTCTGTCACTACCAAGCAACTCTTGGATGATGTAACTCAACTGCGTGGATTTGTTGAGTCTATAATGCCTCTCATGCTGGATTCATGGATGGAAGTTAATCCCATTTCTTCTAAGAAATCAAATCTGAAGACAGAAGGTATTGTGGTTTCTCATTTATAATAATCAATAATTGGCAAAAATATTCTAAAGGCCATAGTTTTGTTGTGGATGCATTGCATGATGAAAAGTGTCTTCATAGTATATCATGTGTTGCAGATCAAGGGCTTCAGGTGGAAACTGCGTTAATTTTACATTGTGTTTTGGAAATAATAGAACTGCTGTGGCAGCATATTATTTTATGGGACAAGAACAATGCACAGCATGAATTGGTAATTAACTTGTAAATTGTGCCACTCTTGGGATTCCATCTTATTTGTTCCTGCCTTCATCATACATGTCTTATTTTGTTTTCTCAGTCAGATTGGTTCAAGGCAACATTTGTGCATGATATAAATAGATTTTTAGGGAAAGGATTTCCATATTCTGCTAGAGCTACTTTCTCTATTGATGATTTAGAAGATGAAAGTCAAGGAGAAGGACGAAAGAAAAACAAGAAAAATGATGAAAGTAGTGCGGAGATATCATTATTTCATTTAGCTTCTCCTTCTCTACTCAAGGATAAAGATGAGCTCTCTTGCACTCAAGGAATAGCTAAATGTGTTCTACAGAACTTGACATTGAGTCATCTGCTTTTAAATATAAACAATACGCCTTCAAAAGAAGTGCAGGAGAAAATTCTTAATATGCTAACAGGTAATTATTTTTAAGTACTTCTGCTCACTACTTATACATACTTTTGTTGTGGTTAACCAAAGTACTGTAAACATTAAAAAAAAAAACTTTACAGAATATTTAAATCAGTGGGGAGGTAGCCTATTAGCCTGGTCAGACCATCTTTTTAGAACTATTCGAAGTGTCTTTGATAGAAGCAGTACGTGGAAGGTTGATTTAAATCCCTTTATATCGGCTGTGGTTTCTCGCCATAACCGGTCTGCATCTAAAAAACAGGCTTCTCACCAGAAGTTTGCTTCAAAGTTATGTGATCTACTTGTTGAACTATCTGTACATGAAAACTTCCAGCAACTCCTTGGGTAAAGCATTTAAATTGAAAATTGGTGATTTTACCCTGTTTTTCCTGTTAACTCACTCATGGGATTTCTCATAATTTCTCTCACACTATTCAGGTTTGAAAGTTTTAGATTATGGTTTTCACAACTAGCTCCTTCTTTGAGTAATGGCAATGTGACAATTGACAAACTATGTGTCTTAAATCAATTGGCTAGTCAAAACAACGCTGCCTTTC
Organism: Thrips palmi; assembly: GCF_012932325.1. Classification (NCBI taxonomy): domain Eukaryota; kingdom Metazoa; phylum Arthropoda; class Insecta; order Thysanoptera; family Thripidae; genus Thrips; species Thrips palmi. The sequence continues at coordinate 8,032,957 of NW_023144628.1, forward strand.
TTCAAGGGTTTCAGACTGCTTTTACATCTTTATTAGGTATGCTCTTGTAGAATTAGCACACAGCTCTGCTTTTGTCTTAATACATGGTCAATCTAATCTCTCATTGTTATTTAATGGTCAGATGCTGCCAAAAATTTCCAACTTGCTGAAGGTGAAAATAAAAGTGTGAAGGAAGCTGGAATTGCAAGCTTGTTTTTCTGGGTATCTGATTGGAATGGTGAACAGATTGAAGCTTTGAAGACTATATTAGTTAGTGACAATTGTTCTCCTTCCCTTGCTTTGAAAATAATCAACATTTTATTACTCAGGTAGATTACAAATATTGTTTTTCTATTCCTCTAATTGTTTGGCTGTCTGTATTTTAAAATAACACAAATCTTGCTTCTAGGAGTGAAAAGTTCCCTGCATTGGCTGCTGCTTCTTCCTGGCTGGTTGGTCGAAAGTGACAAGCATCTTTACTCACGAATTATACCGCTCATGTTTAGAACTATCCCTCTTTTATGAGTATCTTGATAATAATCAAATTCTTTTCTTTCTTTGTTTTGTTTGATATGATGATGCCTGCAATCAAATACGAGCATCCTTAAATGAACTTTGTAAAATTGCGACTTGAAGTCAAAGAACAGCATTCATTAATGAACTTTGTAAAATTGTGACTTGAATCATGGGAAATATATTATGGTTTTTATGGATTACATGTCACTTATCTGCCTTTGAGTAGTCCCTAGACGTCAATTAATTGAATACATGGTACAATTTCTTTCATTTACCTTACTCCACACCGGAGGTTCCTCCATGATTCAAAAATGAATCTATGATAAACCTAAATGACTTCTGGCAGGGCTTTCACACCATTGAAAAGAGGGAAGTCAACGGGGGAGTTTCAGGGAGTTCCCCTTCGGATTGGGTAGCTTTTCCCGCCATCAATCCCACCGCCTTGCCACGAATTACCACGAATGGATCTTTTCCATCCAGCACATATCTCCCCTCTGCCCTTGCAATCGTGTAGGATTGTGGGTCGATCATGGCGGATCGCATCTGTTCGGCTCGCTAAGATTTAGATTTCTTTAATCTTCTTGTAAACTAGAAATTATCTCTTAATTCTTTGTGTATTTGTTTTGAAAGACGAGTTAAGGCTTCACAAATGCTGAAACAGTTGCAAATGGGCCTTCGTGCGTTCTTATTACTCGCTTCTCGAGTGTGGACTTGTATTTGTTATTTGCTTAAGAAGCAGGTTAGAGCAGTGAGTACCCTACACAAAGTCATTACTACCCTCTAAGCAGCTGAACCTTGACGGTTAAGCTACTAGTTTATTTAGTTATTAGTTTCTTTTAATTCCAATGTTCAGTGCTCGCATTTTGTGAAATCTCGGACTTAAAGCGCTTCTGTAGACTGGCCATTTCATTTTCTTCCAATCCACTTGATAGCTCACATCAACATAAACAAACTTAACACATAATTGCCCATCAACTCCTTCCTTTAACAAGTCCGACTTGTTTTCACTGTCCATTTTATTCTTCGGCATATAGACTCTCCCTTCTTTTGTATCTGTGCTGATGCATAACCTCCAATCCTGACAATCTGTTATATCATTTTGGACTGTGAGCCAAAATGGTTCATTCATACCTTAACTAATCCTTAATATCACTGATGAAGTATGTAAACAAGTGGAATATTGTTCTTCTTTACTGCCAGCATCCTTTTTAGCTGTTTATCCTCATCGTTGTTAGAAACTGTTTCTTTTTGAAGGTGATGCACAGTGAATGTCAAGTTTGACACTCAGGTGTGGCATCCCCTTGACTAAGAGCTGTCACTAATTTTAAATTCAACTTTTTCTTTGATCTTGTTTTAATATCCTTGTTAATGTTGCTTTCAGTTTGTCCAACATCAACCTGTAAAATATGAAATATATCCATTGTCACCACTATCAAGACACAGGCTAAGTAAGCACATCCGTTTTGTGTTCTAATTGAAATTTTCTCATAAACCAAACTGCACTACCGATCATTTTGATCCAATTCATTAACCGTTCGATTATTTTTTTCCAGACATTGTCAAACGCAAAGTGCTTGTTCTGGATTTGGATGAGACCCTCATACACTCTCACCATGATGGGGTTGTGCGGCAGACTGTCAAACCAGGAACTCCACCTGACTTTGTTTTGAAGGTCACCATTGATAGGCAACCTGTGAGGTTTTTCGTCCACAAACGACCGCACGTTGATTTCTTCCTTGACATAGTGAGTTCTTTATCGCAGAACCTGCAGGAAATTTTATGTCAATGCTGTTTACTTACAACTCTTTGTTTCAGGTTTCCCAGTGGTATGAGCTGGTTGTGTTCACAGCAAGCATGGAAATATATGGAGCTGCTGTGGCTGACAAACTTGATAATAGAAGAGGGATCCTGCGAAGACGCTTTTATCGCCAACACTGCACTCTAGATTGTGGGTCTTACACAAAGGACCTGTCAGCAATTTGCAATGACCTGTCTTCTGTGTTCATCTTGGACAACTCTCCTGGAGCCTACCGTGCCTACCCAGGCATGTAATTTTCCTTTTTGTCCAATTTTAATTTCAATGTCCTCACCATTAACATGATTTTCATTCAACCTTTTCAGACAATGCAATTCCAATCAAGTCGTGGTTTTCGGATCCCATGGACACAGCTCTCCTCAACCTTCTGCCTGTGCTTGATGCATTGCGATTTACTCAAGATGTGAGATCTGTATTGTCTCGAAATTTGCATCTTCATCGTGTTTGGTAGTAGCTTAGGTCTATTTGTTTGTCCTTAATTTATTTCTGAAAGATTGCTCTGCTTGTGTGCACATTGAGTGGTATGAAATGTCAGTTTTAGAAGGAAAGGGACAGCTGTCACCTTTGGTGTAGGCTTTTAGTGAGTGAATTTGGATTGAGTGGTTTGAACAAATTTGTTAAAATATTCTAAGAGGAGGAATGGAAAAGCCACAAATGTACAATGACCTTAACAATAATTCTTATCAGTTCAATTGAGAGCTGTGTCCCTGACCTGTAGTGTTTGCATACTAGAAAATACGAATTTTCATAACAAGCATTACAATAATGTGCTATTGTCCTAGATTCCTTAATGACTGCCAGAGGAAAATATGATGGCACAAATGTATTGACAATGTTGTATATTATTCAGGCAGTGCTCCTCTTTCATTCATGTAGTACCTTATAAGTATGCTAAGTTCTCTGTCATATGATACTTATAAGTATTTTAAGTCTGAACATACTATGTGAAGTTTGTTACTGATGCACTCCCAAGTCATCTTCCATGAGTCATCAGCAGTTGAGATCATTTTAGGTCTCTGTTCAGTCCCTCCTCATGATTTTCCCTCTGTTTTAATGGTAATTTGGAAACTTAGACTTGAGTCAATCAAAGCGGTCTTTTTCCAGTAACTTTTTGGAGTTAAAAAAAAAGAAAAAAAAAAAGACTCCCAGTGACACCTTCTCTCTTGCCCTTTGAAAGTTTCTTCCTTCAGTTTGAAAATTTTTTGTTTTTCAGGTGTCCATTTATTATCAATTGCAAAGTTTGTTTTATTGACAGTATATTTGTCAAAATATATTTGTTTTTATTTTTCCTATCTGTACTGTTTTAAATGATTTCAAAATCTAACAGTAGTTAGACTTGATGCCATTTATGGCTTGTACCATGCCTTTGTTCTATTCTTGAAGTTTCGGGTTAAAATTTTGAAACTTGCTGCTCAGTAATTTTGAGCTATCTGGGAAATATGATGAATCAATCGTATTGTGTCACTTCACAGGATTTTCTTTTATTTTGAAGGGTTGAAGTGTAGTGTATGGGGGCAAAAGTGGATCAAGGTTAATATTTGGGAGTAGTTCTCTATCTGTATATTTTAATACCTAAGAGTTGTAATTGTTCCCTGGTGACTAGTCGACAGTGTCCTGTTCTATACACTAAAAATGTCTTGTACATCTGTTATAATATTCTACCATTTACTTAAAACTGAGAGAATTTACTAGCCTGTGATAAGATTAATACAGGAAGTACTCACCTTCTTTTCATGTGTAGTATCAACTCTAATATTATTATCATGAAATTTTGTCTCATTTTCGTTTTTGTGGTCATCATCATCTTCAACCTTCTTCCTCTCATTGAATCCCTAAATTTTACGGACAGCATCTGTTCTTTTAGTAAGACTTTTTATGATGATCCCCTATGTATGTTTGTTTTGTGTGCAAGGTTTAGGTTTGTATCTGTGTGAATGTGTTTGTGTGAATGTTAACTTGTGTAAATGAGTTGTGATGAGGGTAGTTTACTTCAAGCCTTACCATCTTCTTTGTAACTGTATCATTATTTTGTGATGACTATTTTTATGGCCATGATTGTTAAGGTTTTGTTGTATTTTGTTTGTATATCTGTTAAAGCTTAGTGCTGTGATGAGGCGGGATATTTTTTTAACAAGATCTCACCACTTAGCTGGAAATCCTGTTGCTATTTTCAGCAGAAAAAGTGATTCTTTTTTTTTCTATTTTATGTTTCAATGTTTTTGCTTATGTGGGTCACTCCAGGTAGTCACGTTCAGAGCTTGTTTTCCTGAAGACTGGATGTGAAATGTTTGTCAACTTTCAAATGACACTGCACTCCCCAGTCGGTCATCATGTTAAGCACTTCATTCTTCAGGTGGAACTTCAAAAACTTATATTAGCGATGAGAAATTTTGATGAAATGGCGCTGTTATAATCATGGCGGAGGAACCCACAAATGCATTAATATAATTTAGGTAATGTTTTGTTGCTGTTTAAATGCAATTAAAAAAAAAAAAATACATTTGAAATGCTGCAAAGGGCATTGTGTTCAGAGCATTTGATGAGGATGACACAATATCAATACAATCTGATCTGTCACTCACCTTTGCCAAAAAGTCCTTACACTGAGAAATCCTGTATGGTTAGAAGGGCCTCCAAATCAACTTCGATTCAGAAGTATGTTGATTAAAGCTAGGATTCTCTCCAAAAATAAACCAAATCTAAAATGTCATTTGTATTTGATCTGCTTTCCAATTCTTGTTTCATGCAACACTGTAAATCAATTGGGAACCTAAATTAAAAACAAAAACACAGATTTAGAGATAAATCATATACAGTTGCATTGTTTCATCGGAAACTTTGGTTTAAATTGGTTTTGGTTGTCAAACTAAGTGCTTCCAACATTTGCTGCCTTCATTATGTTCCTAGCATTGACAGTAATATCCTCTCTGATCAGACTTCTCCAGCAAATTTATGACCAAAGTTATTGCATACCTTGACTAAGAAAATGCCCACATTTATGACGGACTTTCCTTCTTGTCCAATCTTTGCTGGAACCTTACCTCAGCAGTAGTTATGTACATTTTCTTAGTGAAAGCATTTGTTTTCAAGTGGGCTACACTTTCAGGTCTGTGATTCTCTGTATTATGTTTAGATTTTTTTCTTTGTTTCTTTAGTTTGTTCTCTGGTTTATTGGTGTCAGTAACATTAATCCAAATTCAAAACAAAATTTGGAAAGATATTTTAAAGTTTTAAACAAGAGGGGAAAATAACAATATTTTGCTGCTCTTTGGTTTGAGTGCCAAGTACCACTCAATGGACATTTTTCACTCAGTCAGATGTCAGACTGACCTGAATTGGGCATGGCATGTAATAATGTTATTCAATTTTAGGGGAATTGTTTTACTTCCCAATTGAACTCACTTTTACTGTTCATTCATTTTCTTGACCCTTTTGTCTATAACAGAGTGATTGTCAATTTTTTATGTGTTTGTATATGGTAAGGTGCCCTTTTCATCATGTATGGGTGCTTGAATCCCAAACCAGTACCTGCTTTGTTTTTGAAACCACATTAAAGGTAGATGAATGTAAGAGCTTGGGTGCATTCTTGGCTCTCAACAAGTGACGAATTTATCAATTGTGCAGGCAGTGTGACTATATGATCCTCAGCATTGATCATTTAGCCTACTTATTTAATAGACATCATTTCAACAAAACTTTTTAAAAAAAAAAATAAATTAAAATGAGTAGTACCTGTTGTGAATTTTAATGCTTTTGAAAATGGTTAGGAGAAGGGATTCCTGTTGAGTGTGATGCTAATTTCTGCATCAGAATTATCATGACACATTCATTGAAGGTGCAGTATTTGCAAAATCTTTGTTTCATCTGTCATTGTATGATGTTCCTAATAAATGAGGAAAGTATATTTCATGAGTCTTGTTCAAAACACCCCTGCTTTATTTAGTTCCATAATTCACACTAGGTTCACACCTCAAATTTGAATAATGTAACTTCATTAAATTGATCAATTTTCAGAGGGGACCGTGTGGCATTAAAGAAAGGAATTGAGCACAGGACTGTTGAAACAGTAAAATTGGAAGTACCATAATGGCAATAGGTTTCACATTTTTAACACAGGCAAGTAATTGCAAAAAACAACTACCAAATACAAGAATTATTCAACAATACCACCCTCACCAGCTTTGAATTAATTCATAGGAATGCAATTTATCACTTTACAAAAATATATAAAACAGCTGGAGTGATTAGATAAATACAGTTACACTGAGAAACAAATCCTACAACTGGCTTAAACACGTTGATTTATGCTTTGATCAAGGGATTAAATAAGAACTTAAAATGGTTAAAACTTGATTTCAACACAACAATATTTTACATTTCATGTAAATTACCCTCACCATAAAAGTCTTGGAGAAATTAAAATTTGAACCAACAATGAGCTTAGTATTAGTTGATTCATGTGACTAGTTACTAGAAAAAAATGGAACATGATTTTATAAAAATATAAACAGTGTTACTACTTTGGTGAAATAGGTAGGCTTCACGTTTGATATACATGTAGATTTTTGCTTTCACTCAGGCACCACCTCTGACATCAGGGCACTGCCATTAGATGTTGAACTGAGTGAACTTCCATTAGTGTCACTTTCATTGAGGAGATTATCTTCATTGGCAGCTGTACTATGGCCATTGACATCTGATGAATCCATAGAAAGTGACTTACTTGCCCCTTGTGAAACCTTGTTGCCATTCTGCTCCTGATCTTCCTGAGAACTATTTCTCTGCTCAGTACTCATCTGCCATGCTGGAATAGTTGGTTTCACATTTAGGCCAGTCCTTAGTGTAGCAGTGGTGGGAGCACTTGGAAACTGTTGTCTGCAAGAAAAACATTGAGATTTGCGAACATTAGTTTTCAATGAACTTCAATCGAGTCTGTGTCAGGAGTCTTTGACAAACCTGTTTTCAAAATAAAACAGTACCTGTTCAAAAGAAGTCCTTTAACTGTTGCAATGTCAGATTTGATTTCTGCCAAAGTTCGAACAGCACCTGATTCACGTTCATGTGATATGCGGCTCAGCTCGGACCGGAGTTCTGACCTCAACTCACTAGTGCTACGACTGACGTTGGTAACAGCTTCCTCGATTGATGAAAGGCTTTCCTCAGCAGATTTCTTTGGTTTAGGGCGGCCGAACAGGAAAGGTTCGATGTAAGACTGCAATTTAAAACATAAAATTCATAAAGAAAATTCTTGATTAAATCAACCTATGAACATATCAGGTTTTCACATTACCTTATAAATCCAATAGATGACATATCCAAAGCCTCCAAGAAGAGCAAGAGTGTGCATGAAATCTCTGAGGCGAATCCATACACTTGATTGTTGTGGGACCACAACATGTTGAGGAACACCATACATAGGAATGACAGACCCCTACAAACAAAAAGTCAATCACTTTGTGCCCCAAAGAAGAAATGGTGGCATCTTGTTCGCAGGAGCATTCATCATACCTGACTTTGATGGGGAACAGAAACTTGAACATTGGAACGCTCACATGATATGCGTATTTCTTCATCCGTCATACCCTTGCTTTTTAAAAACGACTGCTTCTGATGAAAAGGCCGATCCACCACATTGGGGTTAGTAAGAAACCGGATGGCAGTATCTATCTAAAAGAACAGAATAAGTCAAAGCTGCTATTAGTTTTCAAAGTAAACTAAAAACAAGGTCTGATTAAGTGGGTTTCAATGTTTCTTACTAAAGCTTCACGAGGCAATGACTCCGCTGCAGGAATTCCCGATTCAGATGTTGCCATTATTATAGAGTTTCTTTTTAACAACGAAACAACAAATATACACTTAACAAATTAATATCTAGTTTGAAAGTAAACAACTAAGAACAAAGAGACGACAATGCAGGAATATTGCCCGCACAATAGATAGAGAAACTGAGTCACCGGCCGGTACTCGACTAGCATCCCAATGAACTATGTCGAGTCACGGTGTTCAACTAATGTCTGTGAGCTCTCCGTTTTAGTTTCGGGTTTCGCAAGTTTCGACGATACTTCTTTACAGCATTCGTTTTATTTTGGTCAGCATTAACACACGCACACTAACACACTCACACATACACAAAGGTATGAGAAACTCGTTGCCAACCACAACTGCGTGAATATGATAAATCGCTCAGGACGCTTCATGCATGTCTTCACATGTCTTCTTGCTGAGGTAGGCATCCCAACAGACACACAAGTCGAGCGTGTGGTCATCTCCATGGGGTGGTTTACACTCCGCTGTGTACAGGCGTTGGGGCAGTTCCGGGAGAGGAAGGAAGAAGGGAAGTGGAGTAAGCTTATTTCACGATTATTCATCTCTTCTTGTTGGAGTTTAAACTCGCAAAGATCGTTAGGGGATGGGGAGGCTGGGGAGGAGTGAATGATATGAAAAATGAATTTATTGTACTTGTTTTTATATTTATTTATTAATCCTTAAAAGTAATGGACAGCGGCACCAAAGATGACACACGATGGAAGACTGGGCATGATGTTTTAGTTGAGTTCCCGCGACGTTTAAGGGCATCGTCTTTGTCAGAGATTCTGCTCTCGGATTTCACGATCGCACCCCAAGACTCAACCGACTCAACCGTCCCTTCCCTTCTCCCTCCCTTCGCGTCGTACTCGTCTGATTGCAGTGTGGTTGCAGTGGTCGAAATGGTCTCACAGGAGGTTGGCAGCCAGCGCCAGTAGAAGCAGGGAGGCCGACGCTGCCGCCGTCGTGGCCGCCGAAGATGGCCTTTCCTCCTCCCACAGGGGGATCCGCCCCGTCCGGGCCAGCTCGATCCAGAACTGCGACGAGTCCTTCTGGGAGCGCTCCAGGGAGCCACCCTCGTAGTCGACGTGGATCAGCCCGAACGGCCGGCTGCACAGACATAGCCGAATTTTAATTTCATTTTTTCAAGGTCAACATCAGTGTCTCACGAGGCCCGCTGAGCTCGCATCGTACCCGAATCCGGCACTCCACTCGAAACTGTCGATCAAACTCCACGTGCAGTAGCCGATCACCTTGATGCTATACTCTTTCATCGTTGATACCAGGGTGCGCAGGAAAGCCTGAATTTTGAGTGAGGAAAGACAATGATTACACTTAGGAGATAGGCGCGGCTTATCCCACTCCACCACCGGCCCGGTACTTACACTGTGGTAAACGCCGCGAGTGCGGTCCTTCTTGCCCAGGTTCGAAATGTCGCCGTAGCCGTTTTCGGAGATGAGCACCGGCATTTTGTATTCGTTCCAAGTCCACAGCACCGCCGACCGAATTGCGTCGGGCTCGACCTGCAAAGAAGGCATCCGCATGACTCTCGGGCTGAGGGCTCTGGCTGGCCTTGGGTGCCTTGGGCCCGAAGGGAGGAAGGGAAGGGGCTGGAAGGAATGGAAGGGACAACCCATTAAAGTTTTCGCTCGCGCCTCGCGCATTGATACCAACCACACTGAACATGCTCATCATGTGCTGCAGGTCGACGCCCTCGATCATCACGAAGACGAACGGAACGTCCGACATGAAGGGGCCGATGACGGGGATGTGGATGAAGGGGTTGAAGCTGGAGGTGGAGTAGCTAGCGATCATCCCGTAGTACGCGTTGATGGCGATAAAGTCTGCGGTGCCTGAGACGTGCAAAGAAACAAAAACACGAGGTGAATCATTGCGCGCCTCGCACAAGTGTCCGCCGTAGTGGCTTCTTGCTCCCACCTGTGATTCGTTGCCTCTCCGCCTCGGTGAACGGCACAAACTGCTTGGTCGCGTGCGCCTTCACGATCTGCAACCCGGCCACATGCCACTACGTTAGCTTCCGTCGCTCTCTGCCTCTCTCGTACTCAAACGGAGGCCCCCATGTGAGTGCGGAAGAGACCAGAAGCTTGCGGGGTAGCGGTGTTCCCGCCTTCGCGTACCTCTGGGTAGTCGCCGTGGATGATCGGGCTGAGGACGACGCCGGCGGACACCTGGTTGAAGGCGTCGGCGGCGTACACGTCCTCGGGGCGGGTGGAGTTGGGCCGCGCCGTCATGAGCAAGGCCGAGCAGCCCACCTGGCCTGCAAGCCGCGAAGCCGCACCACGATCCGTTACACCAAGCCACTTATCGTCGAACAACCGTCAGCTTACGCTAGGTGCGTACCCTCGTAACCGGCGTCTTTGAAGATGTGGTAGGCCTCGGCGTGGGCCAGGAGGGAGACGCGAATGCACGCGTAGTGGTCCATGTCAGCGTCGGTGTAGATGCCGGCCTCCTTGAACAGGCTGGGGAAGTACGTGCAGTACATGTTGGGCTCGTTGATGGTGATCCACATCTTGACCTGCAACATCACAGAGTTCAAACCACACGCCGTGTTTGGGCGGTACGGATTTCCCAGCCTCCTCTCCTCTCCCGTCCTTCCCCCAGACCGAGTCTATGTAGCTTGACCCACCTCAAAGTTGACCTACCTATATATTAATTAATAAAAATATTAATATAAATATTAGAATATAAATATGGGAATATAAATAGGAGTAATATAAATATTACCAAAAAAAGTTGACCCACCCCACAGTTGACCTACCCTATATTTTTGACTTGAGCGACGAAGCGCGACGGCCTCGCGGCAGGGGAAGCGCGACGGCCTCGCAGCAGGCGAAGCGCGACGGCCTCGCGGCAGGGGAAGCGCGACGGCCTCGCGGCAGGGAAAGCGCGACGGCCTCGCGGCAGGGGAAGCGCGACGGCCTCGCGGCAGGGAAAGCGCGACGGCCTCGCGGCAGGGGAAGCGCGACAGTGTCGCGGCAGGGGAAGCGCGACGGCCTCGCGGCAGGGGAAGCGCGACGGCCTCGCGGCAGGGGAAGCGCGACAGTGTCGCGGCAAGGGAAGCGCGACGGCCTCGCAGCAGGGGAAGCGCGACGGCCTCGCGGCAGGGGAAGCGCGACAGTGTCGCGGCAGGGGAAGCGCGACGGCCTCGCGGCAGGGGAAGCGCGACGGCCTCGCGGCAGGGGAAGCGCGACAGTGTCGCGGCAAGGGAAGCGCGACGGCCTCGCAGCAGGGGAAGCGCGACGGCCTCGCGGCAGGGGAAGCGCGACGGCCTCTCGGCAGGGGAAGCGCGACGGCCTCGCGGCAGGGGAAGCGCGACAGTGTCGCGGCAGGGGAAGCGCGACGGCCTCGCGGCAGGGGAAGCGCGACAGTGTCGCGGCAGGGGAAGCGCGACAGTGTCGCGGCAGGGGAAGCGCGACGGCCTCGCGGCAGGGGAAGCGCGACAGTGTCGCGGCAGGGGAAGCGCGACGGCCTCGCGGCAGGGGAAGCGCGACAGTGTCGCGGCAGGGGAAGCGCGACAGTGTCGCAGCAGGGGAAGCGCGACGGCCTCGCGGCAGGGGAAGCGCGACAGTGTCGCGCAGGGGAAGCGCGACGGCCTCGCGGCAGGGGAAGCGCGACAGTGTCGCGGCAGGGGAAGGGCGACGGCCTCGCGGCAGGGGAAGCGCGACAGTGTCGCGGCAGGGGAAGGGCGACGGCCTCGCGGCAGGGGAAGCGCGACAGTGTCGCGGCAGGGGAAGCGCGACGGCCTCGCGGCAGGGGAAGCGCGACAGTGTCGCGGCAGGGGAAGCGCGACGGCCTCGCGGCAGGGGAAGCGCGACAGTGTCGCGGCAAGGGAAGCGCGACGGCCTCGCAGCAGGGGAAGCGCGACGGCCTCGCGGCAGGGGAAGCGCGACAGTGTCGCGGCAGGGGAAGCGCGATGACGTCGCGGTAGGTGAAGCGTGACAGTGTTCCAGTGACAGTAGACGATACTTCAAAAAAATTTATAATAAGAATATTGGGTAGGTCAACTGTGGGGTAGGTCAACCTTTTTTTGTTAATATTTATAACACTATTATTTATAGTCCCATATTTTTATTCAAATATTTATATTAATATTTTTATTAATAAATATATTGGTAGGTCAACTGTGAGGTAGGTCTAATGAACAGCCCCGCCCAGACCCTCGACATACCTTGCTTCCGTACTCCTTGAAGGCGAGGCTGGCGTACGTCTTGAAGTAGTCGATCATCTTGTCGCTCTGCCAGCCCTTAAACTGGTCCTCCAGGACCCACGGGTGGTCGAAGTGGTACAGTGTCACCAGGGGCACCATGTTGTGCTTGAGGACCTCGTCGATGAGGTCGTGGTAGTACTGGATGCCCTTCTCGTTGCGCGCGACGCCGTCGGGAAGCACTCGGGACCACGAAATGGAGAGGCGGTACAACTTGAGCTGGAATCGCATCGTCGCGTCAGTATGGCAGACTATTTTGGCGGTGCGCGCGAAACGCGAAACGCAAAACGCACCCCGAGTTCGGCCGCGGCCTTGACGTCATCCTTGTAGCGGCGGTACGAGTTGGCCGCCACGTCGTGCTGGTGCGAGTCGTTGCTGAAGCCCAGTTTAGTGAGCTTGCCCGTGTGCAGGACGTGGTCCGCGGCGCTCTCACCCTTCCCTGCACCGAGCCCAACCCAAAAACACGTCGTCCGTCAGCAAAGACCGCGGTCAAATCACGCGCCAATTCGGACAGACAAGCGAGGCCCCGGACACAGCGCAGGCAGCGCTCGCCAAAGATTATGATAACGAAAGGAGCGTTATGTAAGCCGAACTTTGTTGTGTTAGCACACGCCGATGTTGTTGCAGTGGCGTGGCGTTGGTTCACAGTGTACTCACCGTCCTCGTCCCAGGCGCCCTCCGTCTGGATGGCGGACACCCCCGCCCCGATGAGCAGGCCGTTGGGCACGGCGAAGGGGTCGTCGGTGGCGGCGCCGTGGCACAGGGCCACCGCCAGCACGGCCAGCGCGGCCAGCCGCGAGAAGAATTGCATCGCTGCCGCCATACCTAGACCGTTGTCAACTGCGTTAACACCGCGTCAGTCCCTGCAGGCTGATTCGGAGAGTCTCACTTGCATTAAGTGGCGGTATGGACTTTCCGAATCGGTCTGCTAGCTTCGTAAAGCCGCACTGAGAAAAATGATTGACTCATGAGATGAAAACTTTGACTCCCAGGCTTGAACACTTCAATGAAAATAGAACTGGTCAAACCTTTGATGGAGATACTCAAAGCAGTTTGATCAGCGTGTTTGGTTCCAGCCCTCAAACTACTTTCAACACTATAATTCATTCGATGCACGACGACCTTAAATCAAGTTCAATAAGTATCAAAGAATTGATCCATTACTGTGCTCAAACGTTCAATGGGTTCCCAATTTTGTAAAAATGTCACAGAGCGATCCCTTTCCCGCCGGTATTCGATACCCGCAGTCCATTCCCTTACTAGTAATAAGCTGTAAACAGTTTCCGATGAACTGTGCAAGGGAAAACTGGTTACGCACCAACCGGGAATCGAACCCCGGACGATCTCGGTTTACCATCCAGCCTCCAGGCACGGATCCAACTGAGCTACCGTGACAACTGGGGGAGGCGAGAAGAACCAGTGTGTGTTGAGACGGCATGTGACGTCATTCCCGCAAGTGTCTTTGACTGCAAATATCGGCAGTGGAACCTGTTTGGTCACAGAGATGAATCGGAAATCAATTACGGAAACCGATCTTGTTTAGGCGTGTGCATTAAACACGATTGATTATGGCACCATGAGCGTTTAAGGCCTGCAGTAAAAAACTTTTACCATCGAGATCGAAGTATTTGATTTCCACCAAAAAGTGGACTGGTTAATCGACATTTAATGCTAGGAACCAAAGGTTTCATGCCACCATTCAATCATTTTTCTCAGTGCGGATCACCTGACGTAGACTTGACGGTGCCGCTCTCACCTGCTCCTGCACCTGTGCGACTCGGTGGGGCCGACTGTCGGGCGGAGAGTGCCGGGGCTGGCCGTCGGTCGCCGTCAACGCCCCACAGGGTGTCCGCCAGGCCTCTTATTCGGCCACTCGACCAGCCACTGTGACGACGTGAGTGATAGGAAGTCCGTGAGATCCTCGTTGAGATAAGGCCGGCCAGGCCGTCAACGGTAGCAGCGGCATGGTCCTGCAGCCTGGTCCCGGGGTGACGCACCTAAGCAGGATGCCTCAGACTGCAGGCGAAGATGACTCAGATGATGGTATGCAGGGTGAAGCGGCCGCGAAGCTCGACCACCATGACCCTCTCACTACGCGCCTCGCCTCGCGCCGCCCCGCCGCGACTCCGAGCGCCTCGGAGCACTACTTGGAGTGATTGGCGCGCGGGTTGGATTGGCGTAGTGCCGCGTAGAGCTGCGTGGGGTGGCTCGGTTCAGCAGTGCTGGTCGCAGAGGTCGATGTGACGGATTGGCCGAGCAGGTTCAAGCCGCCATCCACAACGGCCGGGCCATGCCGAGCGGCAAGTCGCCTCCCGGGTGGAAGGATCTGTAGTGAAACTGCAGTTTAAACTATAGTGCCAAAACTACAGTTCCTGAACTGCAGTTTTTGGTAAGAACAAAGTGCAGAATAAGTCCAGTTTCAGTTTGCTTATGGATCTGTAGTTTGCTGTGTAAGCAAACTGCTTTCTAACTGAACTGCTATTTATTGACCAGGTATTAAGTACTATCTGTAGTTAAAAAGTGAAGTTAAAAGTTTTTTAATACTACTCTACTTTAATAGTCCACTACTGAAGATCCGCCTACACTTATATCTGCAGCAGGATCTACAAAGGAAATAAAGTTTCTGCTCATACCTTTTTACACAATGACAAACTAGTTGAATGTTTACTACAATTTGTAGTAATTTTTCGATTAAGGCATAGTTTAAGATGTCAAGCACTGCAACTTGAAATGAAGAAACAAAAACAATTACATTGAGTGATTAAAATAATATAAGGATTGAAAAGGAAATATCTCTTAGAAGTTTCAGTTATTTCTTTTAAAGGTTTACGTTGAAATACTTGACGTTGCAGACTTTTAGAAGACACGACTAAACTTTCATATGAAAACCTATATGGCTGGATGTAACCAATTCTTAATATACTATCTGGTTATCTGTTTGCTTATTTTATAATGTTCCGTATTGGTCAGGTAGCATGTGACAAAGTATCGTGGAAATCAACAAGCCACAAAATTTAGCCAGCTTGTCGCCAAACAAGGTCAAACTAAGTGGCATCAAATTCATTATGACTGGATGATAAAATGTCAGACACAAGTAAAACTAGAAAGCATTATAGGACAGTGCGTCTCAGAAGTTAAAAAGGTAACGACTCCAGTCGTTGAAAATTAAGACCTTGAAGGCTCTCTGAATTAAATCACTCCATGGTGTCTTGGTTTCTGAGACAAATTCATTATAAATTACATTTAGGACAAGTGAATTTCACTCCTAGTACAGAGTGGCTTATAGTAAAACTGTAGTTTTCTAGCAGTTAAATTCTAGTTCCTGAGGAAAGCCGGCCTTTCTATGTGGTCGAGTAGCCAAGCCCCTATCCTCAAGGAAGCTCAGTAGTGCAGTGGTCAAGGCCTCTGCTTCACAAGCCATGGGTCCGAGGTTCAACTCCCGGCAACATCCAAACAAAACACACAATTAACACGAAGTCAATCACCTAAGGGGTCAGAGGGAGGAAGAGTCTCCTCAAAACAAGGTTCAAAAATTAAAAATTTTGAATTTTGAACCAAAATTTCAAACTGCAGATTGTCTTCTCTTTTGAACTAACTCTGGCTGTGTAACTAAACTACAGTAAAACTGTACTTTGAACTATAGTCAACTGATCTGAAGACTAGGACAACCTGGGTCAAAAACTATAGTTGTCCGAAATAACTGGTACTTTTTTTGCAGTTTAATTGTAGTTTACTACACTTCAACTGTAGTTGAACTACACTTTACCTGCAATTATACAATACATTAAAGTAATTTAAAGTATGAAAAAAAGTATTTAAAAATTAAGTTTAACATTACAAAAAACCTATATTTTTTCAATGTAGTTGAAACTGCAGATCCTTCCACCCAGGCTTCCTTCTCGGCGCACAGCGAGCAGGGCGAGGCCTTGAGCGAGGCGCCGCAGCATCGGGAGGTTGGCGACAAGCATCAGAGCGATAACCCAGGCTCGGCCGCCTGGTCTCTACGGTCGTTCGAGATCGAGGGCGCACTGGAGGTGCCCAAGAAATGCCGCTGGAGGTGCCGCTGGAGGTGCCGGCGGCGGTGCCCCTGGAAATGCCGCTGGAGGTGGCGCCTTGCCGCAAGGGTGGAGACCGCCATCGCCAGGAGCCGGCAGGTAGGAGGGGAGGCCGTCGGGGAGGCCGTCGGGGAGGCCGTCGGGGAGGCCGTCGGGGAGGCCGTAGGGGAGGCCGTCAGGGAGGCCGTCGGGGAGGCCGTCGGGGAGGCCGTCGGGGAGGCCGTCGGGGAGGCCGCGGTGGCCTCGGTGTGCGCGCCAACCGACTCCGTTTCTGCTTCGCCTTTTCCCCAGCGCTGTCCCCGACCGCCCTGCTGTTCCTGCGGCTCAGCGCCATCGCGCCCCTGGAGGCCCACGGCGCGGAGCTGCGGGTGTCGAGTGCGTGGCGCGTCTACTCCGGCGTGGTGCAGCTCACCGCCCTGGCCGCGCACGTCGGCTTCGACTACCTCAAGGTGGCCCGTCCTTTAGTTCAGTGTACAGCGAAGCTGTAGTCTTAGCTGTCTCTGCCAGGCTAAGACCCAGCATTAGTCGCACTATCTGGCGGTTATGTAAATCAATTTGAGCTCCTTGAGTTTGACGCAGTCGGCGTTTCGGAAGTATGATGTAAGAATAGTTGAAAAGAACGGCGGGACTTTGTCCAGACCGAGCCGTAATCATGAAATGCCTGTAGTTGTCGTCACCGAGTTGTTCTTGTCGTGAATCCAGCCGTCCAACTCCCTGGCGTCCCCGATCGGCGTGGTGAGCGTCGTCTCCGCCTCGTCCAACTGCCTTGGCTCGGCCATCCGCGTCTACAGCTCCGTGCTCAACGCCCAGAATACCTGCTTAGTGGACGTCTTGAACCAGGTTCGCAGCGGGACAGAGAACACCTAAAAATATAATCCGAACACATTTACACGCATTGAAAGAAAGCGCATTGTATGGCAGGCAAGAAAGTTGGTCTGGTCTCCAAGAAACGTCCCTTCAAGTTCGTCACGGGTGACAAACTCTCCCCAATGACGTCACGGATGAGCACGGCGTTGTCCGTTTCGTGGAAAGAGTGCGAATGAGTGTCCTCGTTATCGGCAGGCCCAGCGCGTCTGGCGGGACTGCTGCCCCGGCCAGAGGGACGTCCTCGCCGTGCCGCCGGTGGTCTTCGTGGTCGCCATCCAGGTGCTGCGGCAAAGTCTGCGGGTCCTGGGGATCAGCTCGGTAGGAATCACGTACCGAGGACAGGTTTCAGTCACAGAAAAAACAGATTAGTTACCACGAGTTGCCGGAAGCCACAGAGAACATATTAGTTGATACATCCAAAAATTAGCTGTCGTAACAAACGCTTTAGTTTCTATATAACGAAACGATTGGTTTAAGCCACTGACTTTAAGTTTATCAGCTTATCTGATCTGACATTTGGGTTGTCACAACTAATTCTTCATTGTTTCCATCCATGCTTGCGTAATGACTAGAGGAACCGCGCAACAGCGCTAAAAACGAAGCAGAGTGGCAATCGAGCGGGTAAACACTTCAAGAGATCGTGAAAAGCCTACGTGGCTGATAACGGCATTGAAATGCTACAATTTTGTTACAATATTGACCCCAAAATGGTATAACGTTTACGGGAATTACGCGCGTGTTTACCCCCTCGGTGGCAATCGTACCAGCACATCATAAGGTTGTCATCTCATCCAGCACCACAGGATGGGTAGCTTGCGTCAAGCCCGCGAACAGCACGGACACGGACGGGTTGCTCCAAGCGTGACAGCGCAGCCGCTAACGCCACGCCACTTCCCGCGGCAGCACGCCAATAAATGCCGTGATTTTGCGGCGAATCAGATGAACGCAATTGCTGTCGTCGCGTCGCATTTTCCTGCCCCTGAGTACACTAGTACACAACACAGCGCAGTACACACCCCGGACGGCCTGCAGCACTTACCCCAATTGCCTTCCGGGTGGCCGAGGCCGCCGGGCCAGGTGGTTAAATTAATCTGCGCAGTGCTCACGGGGGCCCCTCCCCACGGAACCTCTTGACCTCGCGGGCCGGCTCAGGGCAGAGTGTCTGTCTGTCGCGGCCGCCTACCCCCTGCCACAGACGCTCAGAGGCGGCCGCAGACCGGGGGCGGCGACGATGCGTACCGTCCGCGTCGTGGGGAGCAGCAAGACGGCGACGACGGGGATGACAGGGCTGCAGCCTGAACTAGGTTGGTGGAGGTCAGATTACGGTGCACACCAAATAAGCGTAAAGTTGGCAACAGTAATGGCCTAGGCTTGGCAGCCTGGTCGACCCAGTCCGAGAGCGTGGACACCCTGGAGATGCCCCTGGAGGTGCGCCTGGGTCGCAACCGTGACGGTAGGGACCGCGAACGCCAGGAGCCGGCAGGTAGGAGAGGAGGCCGTCGGGGAGGCCGCGGTGGCCTCGGTGTGCACGCCAACCGACTCCGTTCCTGCTTCGCCTTTCCCCCAGCGCTGTCCCCGTCCGCCCTGCTGTTCCTGCGGCTCAGCGTTATCGCGCCCCTGGAGGCCCACGGCGCGGAGCTGCGGGTGTCGAGGGCGTGGCACGTCTACTCCGGCGTGGTGCAGCTCACCGCCCTGGCCGCGCACGTCGTGTACGACAGCCTCAAGGTGGCCCGCCCTTTAGGTCATTGTTTCGCATCAGCGGGTGTGCAAGAGGCAATCTTTTTTAGGTGTCAGTGGGCGGGCTGTTGGTATTGGTAGCACTCTATTTCCAATTGTTTTTATCTCCTCCCGATGAAAATTTGTTTCCATAATTTGACTGAGACAGTAGTCATGGCTGCCTCTACTACTCTTCTCAGACTTACGTCTGTTTCTATTTTGGAGACCAGCCGCTCAACACTTTGGCGAACACGATGGGCGTGGTGGGCGTCGTGTCGGCCACGTCCAACTGCATGGGGTCGGCCATCCGCCTGTACGGCTCCGTGCTCCACTCCCAGAACGCGTGCTTGGTGGACGTCTTGAACCAGGTTCGGACACAACGCAGGCTGGCTCAAAACAGCACGCTGAAAACACACCCCGGGGTCGTTTTGGATGAGCACGCCGTTGCGTTGTTCCCGTTGTCCCGTCCCGGCAGGCGCAGCGCGTCTGGCGGGAGTGCTGTCCCGGCCGGAGGGACGTCGTCGCCGTGCTGCCCGCGGTCCTCTCCGTCGCCCTGCAGGTCACGCGGCAGTGGGCCCGGGTGCTTTACACCGTAAGAAACAAATTCTTACCAATGGTATAATTAAGTAAAATGTGTAAACAAAGGTTGGAAACATACGTGACATTGTCTTGGTTTTGCGCAAATCCGTGTTTTTTTTTCTTAAAAAGAAAGGAAATTGTGAGGACAGTCACAATACCATTTTTTTTCGAGGTTTGGATTACCCTGACTTCATAGAGTGACATTCCATTTTCGCGCTCTCATCGGGTTCCATTGCGCTCAAGGAGAAGGTGAGCCGCGAGTTCGAGCGCGAGCGCTCCTACCAGTTCCTGGAGGTCTCGAGCGTCCTGCTGTACGGCTCGGTGGCGGACGACATCCTGGACGCGATGCAGGTCGCCGTCTTCTTCGTGGCGGCGCGGAAGCTGGCCTGCGTGTTCGCCGGCCTGCGTGCCGGCCTGCACGACCTCCTGGACGACCTGCGGCAGGGCAGCGACGACGGGGTGAACGTCGCTAACAAGGCGAGTCACAGCGCGCCGCGACGCTGCCACCCACACACAAGTGGCGGAAAATTTCCACGATGCACCAGTGTGGAAAGGGTTGCCAACTTGTCCCAGCTTGTGGAGACACTCCCCCGTGGCTGGCGAGCGCGCTGGCGTGCGCGCCTGTGAAGTCGGCAGTAGGCAACCCCAGGCACATGCATGCCCGGGGGCACGCGAGTTTGCCTACCCTGCAGGCGCTTGCCGCCGGAGCGAGTGAATTCTTGGAGAGTGATTGCGCCGTGGTGGCATCCTCCAAGCGACGGATGTGAAGCCAACCCAAGGCTGAGTTGGAACCCCTAACTTTTGAACTTGCTGCTGCAGGTGAGTTGCCTCCGCGACGCTCACAAGCAAGTCTTCATCCTGGCCGACGACTTGAGTGGGTGCTTCGGGCTCTCGCTGCTGGCGTCACTCACGCTGCGCATGTGTAACATGATGTTCTGCATCACAGACATCATGAGATCCATTCAAGTCGGAATCGATTGGTAAACGCCCTTTCTCTTTGTCAAAGTGAGGCAGATTGGTAGATTTCTATTCCAGTCTCGAAATCACAATTTCTTTTTTTGTAACCGCAGGCCTTTTCTCATTTCGCTCCTGAACTTTCTGTCACACGCGGCCGGTCCGCTTGCGCTCATGCACGTAGCCTCCCAGATGGAAAATCAGGTATTGTTGGTTATCACACTACAACGATGCAATGAGACGAAGGCAAACAGCAACCAGAACTCCTCTCTCCTAGGGAAATTCCGCCCTGCGCCTTGTCCACCAGCTCATCAACCGGGACAGTCAGAGGTCGAGGCCTGATCTACGCCTCGAGGTGATCATGGTTCACAACCCAATCAAGTCGACAGTTTCCCTCGAGTTTTCACTAAACGCTTTCGAGGAGCGTCTGTCCATTGACGAGCGCCGCCGCGATCTGTTGCAGCTGAGCCTGTTCGCCGACCAGCTCGCCCAGGAGCGCGTGTGCATCCGACTGCTGGGCGTGGTCGAGGCGGGCCACGGACTGGCCTTCAAGGTACGCGTCGGTGGCGGCCATCCCCCTGGCACTGCTCCTCCAAGCCGGGGTTGAAGTTTCCACTGACTAGTGCTGTGTTGTCGGCAGGCTGCCGGCATGATGGTCACGTACGCCGTCATGGTGATCCAGTTCCAGGCGGACGAGACCGCCAAGCCAGCCAACTGCACAGGCACGGTCAACTAGTCGACTGCTGCCGCGGCACGGCTTGGCTCCGCCAAGACGGGCAGAGCGCCACAAGTTGGAGCTGCGGGAGCTACGTGGTGGGCCGGGACCCAGGACCACAGCGCACGGCATGGCGGCACCCCCTCCACCGACGCGACTCTTCGCGGCCTTGAGCTTGGCCCGCAACTAGCGGCGGCCGCCTTTGCCACGACAATTCCCGTCACATCTCCGCATGGAGCCGAACGTGGCCGAACGGTCGGAGTAGGGAGACGGAGCGCCGAGCGGTGGCGTCGGAGGTGCTAATAACCGAGAGTTATTTGCACAGTCACGCGGTCACAACAAGCTGCCCAGTGTGTCCAGGGAACAGTCATATTTGGTTTATTCTTTGATACAAAAAAAAGCAAGTCTTAGGAGAAGATGGCGGCGCTGCTTATGGGTACTCGCCGAACGGGTACGCGGGATGGCTCCTGTCGAGTCTGGAAAACAAGAGCGGGAATGAAATTCTGCCGACCGTCGCTCCTCTTATGGGATATGATTCTTGAGCCACCCACCCCAAGAAGGCCATGTCGAAGATGCGGCCGGCCTTGCCCTGGTCCAGCGCGTCGATCTTGGCCATGTCCACCGTGCTCAGCTCCCAGTCGAACAGCGCGATGTTCTGCTGGATGCGCTCCTTGGACAGCGACTTGGGGATGGCGATGATGCCCCTCTGCACGATGTGCTTGAGCAGCACCTGGCCGGGCGTCTTCTTGTGCTTCTGCGCCACCTCCACGATGGTGGGGTTCTTGATCAGGTCCGGCAGCGTGATCCTAAACACAGAGAGCGTCATGCAGTGGGGACATAGTGGGAGTGCCACCGAACGAGGAGTGTTGCTCACCCGAAGTTCTTGACAAAGTTCTCGGAGCCGGGGCTGCCGATGGGCGAGTAGGCGCAGACGGTGATGCCGTTCTGGTGGCAGAAGTCGACGAGGGGCTTCTGCTGCATGTACACGTGCAGCTCGACCTGCAGGTTGGCGGGCTTGATGGTGCAGTTGTCCAGCACCTTCTGGATGAGGCGCTTGTTGTAGTTGGACAGCCCGATGGCCTTGGCGCGCCCGGCGTGCACCTCGGCCTCCATGGCCTTCCACATGCCGACGTGGTCGGTGTCGGACTCGAACTTCATCTTGCCGTCGGGGCCGATGGGGAAGGGGGAGTCGTCGGGCGACTCCTTGGCGCAGAAGGGGCAGTGGGCGAGGTACAGGTCCACGTAGTCCAGGCCCAGCTTCCGGAGCGAGTCGCTCAGCCACTTCTTGGGGCCGGAGGGTCGGATGCCTTCAGCCCAACAGAACACAGTTCATCAAAATTCGATACCTAGTCCGTTGTGCCAAGGCGCTCGGTAAAGACTCATTCGTAGCGGCCCGCTCGAGAAAGACTCAGTTGCTGCTGAATTGCCGTCTGAGTTGCTACAACTGAGTTTTCACCGCGCGCATCGGCTCAATTGAGGTCTCCTTCTCGTACATATCGAATTGTGATCTCAAGAACAAACATTTTCACAGCAATTTCCCACATTGCAGGTGACTGGTGATAGCCCGTTATCTAATCGTTGCTGGAGCTCACCTGCGGCCGGCAGCTTAGTGACGATGAAGAGGTCCTCGCGCTTCACCTTGCCCGAGTCCATCCACTCCTTGAGCACCTGGCCGATGGCCTCCTCGTTCCTGTAGGCGGCCGCCGTGTCGATGTGGCGGTAGCCGGCCTCCAGGGCCGCGTGCAGGGCGCCCTCCAGCTGGCCCTCCACGGCCTGTGCGTGCATAGCGTGACCACGGCATGAGCTCACGACACGACAAAGATGACGTTGCCGGAACTTCCACTAGGCTGTTCCCTAGTTTCGCCGCCAGTGGCGGTTATCGGCACGGAATGGAGAAAAACAGCGGAAAATATTGGGGAGATAACATCAAGTGAGACGAATCAAAAGCTGGGCAGCGCAAACGCTCTTGCTGAAGTACCGAGTACATTGTACACAGTGTGGCCCAGGTCTTATCAGATATGCTGCCCGATGAACGCAGTGCAGCAATATGCGGCGCGGGAAACAGGTTCGAAAATATGCCATCTGGACGGATTCAAGGTGGTTTCTATTGCTCGCGTCAAAGTAAAAAGGGCCCAAACTCGACCAAAACCGCTCTCCTTACAAACAACAACAACCAGCATTGGGTAGAAGTCCCAAAACATGCCCCTCCTCTATTACATTACAAGAACTTGTAAAGCATTCTCATCCACAGTCAAAAATTGATAGCTACGACGCGGACAACTAAGCTAGAGTTTGTCGTCGTTCAAAGGAGCCAGCTTTTGTTTGCCGGATTTTAGATTACCAACACTTGAATTCAGCCTTCCGATAAACACGAAACGCTCACGAAGAAGTCAAAGAAGTCAAAATGACGTCAATGTGACCGTCAAAACGACGTTGTCAATGTCGAAATTTTGACTAAAAGCAGTCATATTGGCATCAAATGACGTCACGGTGAGCGTCTCGTGTTCTTGGGGCTATCGAGCAGAAGGAGACTCTACCTGCCAGGTTCCGTAGCCGAGGAGGGGCATCTTGGCCCCGGTGTGGAGCGTGGCGTACGTCTTGCTGGGCATGTTGTCGGACTGTCACACTGTCAAATGCGTGGAGGAGGCCGCTGCGAACTGCGAGCGCTGCGAGAACTGGGCAGACCGGCCCGGTTATACTCGGAGGCGACGCCGGCAGAGCAGCGCCGGCAGCGCCGCACGCCACGCCGGCAGCAAACCAAAACACCGCCGGGCGCGGGCGGGGCGGGGCGGGGAGGAGGGCCAGAGGCGTGGGAGGGGAGGAGGACCCGCGCGGCAGAGCACACCGGCCCAGCCAGCCTGACCAACACTTCTACAGTGGGGACGGCTGTCCGAAATAGTCTATTGCACAGTACCGCGCAAGGCCCAAAGGAGCAGACCGAGTTAAAATCGGCAGCTATCGCACCCAATCGACCCACGGCGCATTGCGAAACCTTGTATAAACTCGATCTAGGGAATGGAGGGGAATCACATGCACTGTCATCGAAAGAGCAGGTTGGTATAAGCCTACTGAACGACCGTGGTATATTTCTGCAGATGACGTCGCGGAGCAAAAGATCTCCTGGGAAAACATCAAGACGTCCATCCAGTCATCGCATCTTTCTAGGAAAGGGTTGCCAACCTCAGCCTGCCATTTAAGCAGCGTAGCGGAGCCCAGGCTGCCGAGTGAGCAGGCTGAGATTGGCGGCCCTTTCGACAGGCCTTTGCATGTGGCAGCACTGTGAGTCTATCTCTGCACCCGGAAGGTTGGCAGCGGTGTCGCCACAGGTCGCAATCTTCACCGTGACTAGGCAGAGCGTGGCAGAGCGTGGCAGCGGCAAAGCAGAGGGGCCGCGACTACGGCCCGCGAGTCGCTTGCCTGGTCTAATCGCGGTCGCTCTCTCGCACGCATGGAGAACGGCACGTCACGGCACGGTGCGGCACGGCACGGCCCGGACAGAGACAGACCGACGGCGCCTACCACTCAGCCAATCAACCTGCAGAGAGGCGAAGGTGCAGCTACAGCCTTGGTCTTGGGCCTGACGTTGTGCAATGCGTGTGGGGCTTGACAGTTGGCAGGGCTTCACCAGGTATCACAAGGTAGTGCCTTCGAAGAGTGGGTTCGGTTCGTGGAAGGCGACGCCGGGTTACTCGACTGAGTTGGGTATGAGGCCAAATCCGCACGTTTCCTCAAGAGGTTTAATGTTGTCGCTCCACGATGCTTGACTTGTTGCAAGCCACGCGTTGGGCGTGCTTGCTGCGCTGGCCTCTCGCGGGGCGGCGATAAGGGCTCTGGACTTTCCGCCATGTGTCGCGATACAGGGCAGCCGAGCCATTCTGGGGCTGTCTCTCTCGCACCACCTCGGACGCCCCACGAGGGCGACAGGGACAGAGCGACCAATTCGGAATCAGGCTGCTGATCAATACGAGATCGAATGGCGTCGGACTTGGCGGGCCGCAGCTGATGGTGTTAGTGTGTGAGTGCGTGCGTGTGTGTGACAAGCAAGTGTGTGTGAGCTGGCGGCTATGCGTGTGTGCGACGCAAGGCGACGGCCGGGCGTTGGACTCAGTTGGACGCGCCCCTGCCCTGAACGTTCACGAGGACCTAGGACAAGACAATTTTGCTGAGTCAATTTTTGATGTCACGAGCAACTACACTTAAAACCTAAGTGTGTTCTAGGTACAGAGGGGCTCTATGCGGCTCTATGTGTGTACTAAGTACACAGTTTAGTGCTGTGTACTCAGTACGCACTTATATTCGTTTTGAACTGGAAATATATGAGGTGTTTTTCACGGGGCTGGTGAGTTCGGATGGAGGATGCGTGCCTGCAGGAAGCTGAACCACGAGCGCAGGGCGTTGCCGCACGTCGGCCGGTTCAGCAGCCCGATGCCTTTGCCCCGCAGCCTGGCGCCGCCGCCCTGGGACGCCTGCATCAGGCCGCACCGGAGTCGCCGCTGCCACGGGGCCTCCTGCGGCACACGCCCGGCACACGCCCGGCACACGACGTCAAGCACCGGCCGTGCCGTAACGGCCGCCTCCCCCAAACCAAACACGCGCGCACCTCCAGCTAGTGTTCCGGATTGGGTGGGCGGTCAAAACCCGATGACTCCAGAGCGACTCTAGAACTCGGCCGGGGAATGCAGTGCCGCCCGTAGGCACTGCCGACGGGCTAGCTCAGGTCCTACGCTAGCCTGCTGACAGTGTCTGTTGGCGGCACTGCATACACCGGCCGAGTTCTAGAGTCGCTCTGGAGTCATCGGGTTTTGACCGCCCACCCAATCCGGAACACTACCTCCAGCCACGGGCCGGCCGCCGCGCGGTTCATGACGCCGCGCCTCGCCGCGGCCAGCGTGTCGCCGATCTCGCACAGGGGCACGAACACCATCAGCACGAGGGGGGCCATGAGCACGGCGAACACGTCCGCTTCCACGCCACGCAGCGCCACCTGGAGGCACGCGCCAAAGCGATGAGCCTCGTCCATTCGGGACAACCCCTCCTCCTGGACCATAGCGCGGCCATTACCAGTGGTGGATCCAGAGCGGGCCTGAGGGAGGGCAAGTAGCACTTTTCGCCCCCATGGCTGCTTTCTGCCTACCTTTCAGGCTGCTCGGCCTAGGGGCGGAGGGCCCTCTCTGACGACGCCTACCTCGACGGTGCTGAGCAGCGGCAGCACCACGCTGGTGACGAGCAGGTGCGGCAGCACGTCGGCCAGGCCGCTGTCCAGTCCGAGCAGCATCGGCAGGAGCTGGGCCTGCAGCCAGGGCCAGCGGGCGTGGCACCGCGTCTCCTGCAACCAAAGGGAGACCTAGCACTGTGTCCTAGGGTTGCCGTTCTGGGCCTCCAAACCGCTCCAACCTGGAGGGCCCGTCCCAGGGCGTCGAACAGGTCCGCGGTGGTGCCGTACACGACGAGCAGGCACAGCATGAGCGTGTAGTACGAGTGGATGGAGCAGAACATGGACACGAGCTGCGGAAAGAGTACCATCCAACGCATCGAGCTGGCCAAATACGGATGCACCGCCTCCTGAAAAAAAGGAATCTTCCTTTCGTTTCCAGAAACTTTCCACTCGTGTTTTCAAAGAGACCGGCCAGGCTCACCGCGTGGTGGGGCGGCAGCGGCCACAGCAGCAGGTTGGCGATGGCCGCGGGCCAGCCCTGGTGCACCACGAGGAAAATCGCCGGGACGACTATCTCCGACATGAGGCTGTACGTGACGAAGAAGCGGATCAGGCGGGCGCTGCGCCTCGCCGTCCTCGCCATGCGCTCCTGCCAACCGTCATGCAGGTCGTTGCTGAGGTGCTCAGCCAAGGCTCAGCGAGCGCGGTGGAGACGCTCTCCTTTAAGGCTCTCAAGAAGGCTTCAGACTTGAACGAGCTTCAGAAGGCGGCTGACTTTGGGCGGCTCTTGTGTCCGAAATCGAGGCCGCCAAATCAATCACACTCCACATACACTGCTTAGATCGGGTGGTGCAGCTATGTATAGACTTCCTTTACTTCGTAAAGTACTCTTTGCTGCCTCACCCTGTGCTATGCTACAGTACTTGTCAAAACGTACAATTTTCTTCGTAAGGTCTGTAGTGGCTTGCAAGGTTTTGAGTGTACGAGAAACCCTCCAGTGATTTTGGACCTTCTGTTTTCATGCCCTCGCTACTTTGCTGAGGAATGTGACTGACTACTCGGCTTCGTTCCGGAGCACCGTTACGGAGAAGGGTGGACTGCTCCGTAGAAACAACACGACAGTGACCAAAGGTGGTCCAGCCTTTCCCTCAAGGACCTGACCTGAGACTCGGGGTGCGTGTGGCCCTCCAGATGCTGCAGCAGGCTGACTAGCTGCTTGAGGGCGTCCGTGAGGACGTGCAGGCGTCTGTCGAAGACGTACTGGGAGACGATGCACGAGTACACGCCGATGGCGTAGCGCGCCTGGAACTTGCTGGTGTTGGTGTAGTCCACGATCAGGTCCACCAACGCCAGCGCCATCGGCACCAAGCACGCCACTATCGTCCACTGGAACAAGCAGAGAGTGACACTCGACCAGTCAGAAGAGTCATTTCGTCGCTTTGTCTCTGTCACGGGGCCCTCCGTAAGGGCGCGCGAGGGACAGAGTGACCCACCTTGGTTCCTCGGAAGAGGGTAAGAACCCTGTGCACCAAGCCGGCCTTCTTGTCGGGCGTGAGGTGCCGCAGCCACCACTGTAGGTGCTGGGTCAGGGGCTCGGCGGCCAGGGCGGGGCCTTGACCAGCCATCGTCGCGCAGGGCTGTGTTTTGACGGCGACCCCACCCACTGGCGCAACCTCCGCGGGGCGCCCCGCCAGCGCCGAGCCGTGTCCTCGCCGCGCCCCTCGATTTAACTGTCATTATGTTCGATTGGCTCAAACGGCAATTACAACCCCCGACACACGGCGGCCGGGCATCGGCCGGGCATCGGCCAGGTGCCGCGGGTTGCACGGTGGCATCGGCCGCCGGCAGTATCCCCGAGTCCATCTTGGGTCCACAGTCGCCACACCGCCGCCTTGGCCGCCGCCACCGCGGACGACGGGGAGCTCCATCAGATAGCAGCATCGACCTGGAAATGGGCCGTTCTTCGCGTTGGCTAACCAACACAATTTCCTCGGATTTGGTGGAGGCATGCGAGGAACTGACGCACTTTTCCCCTCGGAAACGCAATCGCCGTTCCGGGAGGCGGGCAGTGCGTCGGCGAACGGAGGCAAGTATGCGTCTCGACATGAGGTGCGTCAGGCAAGGCGTCAGGCCGGAGGCTCGGTGACCCGCTTTCATTGCTGTTGCTTCACTTTCATTGCGTTGTTCTGTGCGCGCAGCCTCCTGAAGGTGGTCCCCCTGAGCGCTGTGCTGGTGTCATTGGCCACGCCGCTCGGCTCCAAGACCCCCGGCCTGCGCGTCTTCAGCCCCGACGCGGAGCCGGCCGCCGAGGCTAGGTGATCACTCTCGTCGATGCGAACGACCGCGCGTGGTCACACGTGACTCTGCCTCTTTCGCACCGATGCAGAGCGCACGAGTGTGAGAGACACAGGTGCTTGGTTCGCCTTGGTTGCACTTCCGTCGTCCCCAGGTGCGCGCTGTCCCTGCTGGCGCCGTACTTGGCCTCCAGCGCGAGGGCAGCGCCGAGACTCTTCGTCATCGGCGACCTCCCCTGGCTGGGAGACTTCCTCGCCTGACTGCCGGCCGTCGCCGCGGTCACGGTCATGGACAAGGCTTCGTGGACGCGACGAGGTGCGGTGCGGGGGAGGCCGAGGGTGACCCTCGGGATGCTTCTTGCCTCTGACCGACCAATACCCTTGCAGCGGCGACCATCCAAGCCGAAGTCCAGGAGCACTCCACCTTCGTCCTGATGGCTGTGCACGGTGCCGCGGAGTTCCACCGCCTGAAATTTCTCACCTTCAGCATCGAGATCAAGATCCTCGTGTGGATCTCCGGGGAGGCGGGGGCCACGCCACCGGAGGTCACCGACGATTTGCTGTCGGACGAGTGCTTTCTGGAGGTAGGGAAGTCCCTGGTCGGCGTGCCCAGGTCGATGTGCGGCCTCTGAGTGTCTGAGTGTGGCAGGGCCGCGTAGCCATGACCGGCCCGGACGGCACCACGCGGGTCTTCGGCCGCCCCCTGGACTGCTTCCACCACGACGACGTCGAGCTGGACCTGTGGCGCCCGCTCCCGGACGGCGGCGGTTCCTGGCAGCGCGGGGGGCGCGGGCTGTTCAAGCCGCTATGCGGCACCTGGCGGCGCCCCAGCCCGCAGCAGCCCCTCCAGATCGTCGTCACGTCGGACCAGGTGGGTCGTGCGCTGCGTGCTGCGCGCCATGTTGCGCTGGCCGCGGTGAACAGCACCCTCACGCACCACGTCGGCTGCCCGCCAGGCCAAAGGAGGCTCCGTCGGGGAGCTGGTGATGCACATCCTGGCGACAATGCTGGGCAAGCACCCCGAGCTGGTTGCCAAGGCCCGCTTCCAGGATGGCCTGTTAAGCATCCTGCGGGACACCACGGACTGCAGGCTCGACTTGTACATCGCCATGTTCTCGCTGCAACGGAGGATCTCCAGCGGGCTGTCCGTGTTCCCGTGGGGCATGACCAGCATCGTGGTGGTGGTGCCCGCCGACATGGGGAACCACCCCGGGCTGCTGCACGAGCTCTCGGACGAGTTCACCGACGGCCTCTGGTGCGCGACGGGGGTGACCATGCTGGTGGTGGCTGCGCTGCTGCTGTGCCTGCGGAGGGGCCGCCGCACGCCCAAGGCCGCCCTAGACGCCGTCCTGGAGGTGGTGACGCCGCTGCTGGGGCAGTTCATGCCCCCCGGCATGCAGGAGACCCTGGCCTCTAAGATCCTCTCCAGCAACTGGGTGCTCGTGACGGTCGTCATCGCGGCCGCCTATCAGGTTGGCCTTGGCGACGGCGCCCAGGTCTAAAAATCTTGTGTGGTTTACGGGATCCTGTATCATTTTGCAGGATCCCGTCTAGTTTTACGAGATCTCGTATGGTTTTGCGGGATCCCGTAAGAACACTCGAGATCCCGGGAGGGTCGCACAGGATCCCTTAAGACCTTATGGGATCCGGTAAGGGTCACACAAGATCCCGAGAGGGTCATACGGGATCCCTTAAGTAGCCGGGATCCCGGGAGGGCTGCACAGGATCCCGAGAGGGTCGTACGGGATCCCGCACGCTGCCGAGATCCGGGAAGAGCCACACGGGATCCCGTGATGGTCTTGCGGGATCCCTTATGTTGCCGAGATCCCGGGAAGTACGCACGGGATTTCAAATTTAGGTATGCTGTAACTCGGAAAGTTTTTAACATTTTAAGCTGAAATTTTGTATGGGGTATGTTCGCTAAAATTCACCAGTGCCATTTGAATTTTATTGAAATCTAACTACTTTTTTCTGCTATCTCGAGAACCGCTGGAGTTATCCAAATTTTGACTGCAGATTTGGATAGATCTCGGTTCCAACCTCCCAGATGATTCAATCTTTTGATTCTATCTGCAGAAGAACTTGCACTGAAAAAAATGTCTAGTTAAAAGTACTAGACTGTTCCTAGTTAAACGAGCACCGGTAATAATAACTAAAAACCTTGTAGTTTTCACTAGATTTTCAGTTATATCTACTAGCATGGGTATGGTAACATTTACCAGACGTCTAGTTAATATTCCTGGTAAATTTAACTAAACTGCTTAGTAATTGTCGTCAAATTTAAAATTGCAATAGACTAAATTTTAACAATGCGTCTTGAATCCCTTCGGTTCCCTGCGATATCCAAAGCAACGTTTAGCAGCCGGAAATGCCACTCCTTCAGCTGCCTTAGGTGAGCGGCAAAACGATGCGCAGTGTCATCGGGCGGGGACACTCGGCTCTCACATGTGGCGTGATAGCGCAGTGGTAACGAGCTTGGCTCGTAAGTGGAAGATCGGTGGTTCGATCCCGGCCAGAAGCGAACCGGAAAATACTTCTTCTCAGCTTTACGATCTCCCAGCGTACATGTGGGGGCGTAGAGTTGAGAAATTACATTTTCTTCTTCTGCTTTGTCTTTTTACAATTCAAAATTTTTACTAGAAGTTTAGTTAATTTTACTAGATTGGGGGTCTGATGGCATGGTAAGGTTTACCAAGAATCTGGTTATTTTTACTAGACAGATATCAACTAGGCAGTCTGGTATTTGTAACTAGATTCCTTGTTGGTTCCTATTCAATTAGACTGTCTGGTAATTGGCACCAAAATCCTAGTTGCTGTAACTAGACTTTTTTTTCAGTGTGTATTTTCACGTCTTTATCTGCACTTTACAGGATCCTTTTAGTGGGCAAAGGATTCCTTTTCGGCATACGAGATCCCGTCCTGGCGTACAGGATCCCGTCCTGGCGGACAGGATCCTGTCCCAGCATACGGGATTTTGAAAATTCGTTAAAGGATCCCGTGTGTCCTCACGGGATCCCGTCCACCTCAGGATCCTGTATGGCTCGGGATCTCGTATAGTAGTACGGGAATCCCTTAACGAATTTTCAAATCCCGTATGATCTTACGAGATTTTTAGACCTGGGCGCGCCGCCGCGACTGTTGGGTTGCCGATGCGGCAGGCGCGACTCGTGTCCGATGGGTCGCCCATGCCGCCACTCCCGCCACTCCCGCCACTCCCGCCGCCTCGTTGTATTGCAGGGCCAGCTGCTGAGCGACCTCACCGTCCTGACGCCGCACCACGAGATCGACACCGTGGCCAAGCTGGCCGACAGCAAGCTGCCCGTGCTGCTGCCGCGCGGCATCTTCGCCAGCGAGCTGCCGGCCGAGCTGCGAGCCCAGGCGCGCAATTACTTCGGCAACACCACCGCCCTGCTGCAGGTGTGGCCCTGTCATCCACACAGCCGAGGGCCAAGCACTCTAATCGACGCGCGTAATAATGCGTTATAATAGCGCTGTAGCCGAAATAATCCGAATTATAACTATTTTAGGGTTGTTCCGCACCGTTTTCAACGAAATTCGGATGATTTTGAGGCTTAATTGGCGCATTAGTCGGGTCACATGGATTGGGCGCATTCCCCGGTCCAAATCGGAGACCGAGTGAGTCGCTACAAATTTGCCCCCCAGATGGTGGCTGAGCAGCGCACGGCGGCCACGCTGCTGGACCCCGGCGAGCTGGGGCTGCTGATGCCGTGGCTGCGCACGCCCAGGAAACTGTTCGCCTTCCTGGCCCCCATGCCCAGGCTCACCACGTTCTTCGCCAGCATGAAGGGCTCCCCGTACGTAGAGCCCTTGCGGGACGCGCTGTCCCGCCTGCGCGCCTCGGGGCTCGTCCTGTACTGGCTGCAGGTCGCCGTCGAGAAGTACGTGCGGTCCTTGAAGCTGCTGGACTCCGAGAGGACCGAGTCGCAGGATCCGCAGGACGACCAGGTACGCCGTTGGAACAGCCGTCGCCAAAAATACGTCAGACATGCGGTTGATGATTGCGTTGTGCCCCCAGCCGCTGGTGGACACGTACTACCTGAGGTACTTGGCCAAGGCCAGCACGCGGCCCGCGCAGCCCATCGACACGCGCCACGTGCTGCCCGCCTTCGTGCTGCTGGGCGTGGGGCTGGCCGCGGCCGCCGGGGCGCTCGCCGCCGAGCTGGCCGTCAAGAGCGGCCTCGTGCCGAAGGTGCCGAAGGTGCCGAAGGGGGCGCCCTCGTGCGCCGCGTTCTAACCTGTACAGTCAAGTCTTGACAACGGGGACGTTTCGAATTAATTAAATGGCGTACTCGTTCATCCTGCGACGATCTTTTTATTGGCTTTGAACAAGAAACCGGCCTCTGGCCCTCCTGTCAGCCCCCTTGCTCCCGCTGCTCGTGCTCCTGGGAGTCCTGGGAGTCCTGGCCCGGTGCCGCGGCAGGCAGGCCGGGCAGGCCGCGCAGGGCGACGGCGGCGCGGCGAGCCTCCGCAGCGCGGTCCTCAGCAGCAGCACCGCCAAGTGCAGGCCCAGCGCCCCCCAGCACGGCCGGCACGACCCTGCGGCATTGCTTTGTTTTCACAGCGTGCCTGCCGACCCGCGAGACCGCGCGGCGCGCGGGGCTGTCGGTCGACTGATGCCGAGGGCCGCCTTCGTCGCTCTGTCTCTCTCGCACCTATACGGGACGCCCCACGAGTGCGAGAGAGACAGAGCGACGAAGGCGGCAGGCGGAAGTACCCTTACCCTGCGCGGTGACGACGCTGGCGGCCGAGGCGAGGAGGCCGGCCCACGTGGCGGGGACGTCGCCCTGGAGGCCGAGGCCGCCGTCGACGAGCACCAAGAGGCGCGACAGGGCGCGCGGCGCGACGGCGCCTCGGCGTGCCCTCATGCTGCTGCGCGCCGGCCAGGCGAGCGCGTTCAGTCTTCAATCGCGGCGCTGCTCCGCGAGTCTGAGGAGCACTGGTGCGCGGAATGGCCCACGCGGCGACACGCGCGTGCGGCACACGCGTGGAGTACACCATGTAAGCGTAATGACGTTGGGGCAGGCAGGCACACGCGACGCGGGAATTATTGAGTCCGCCCCCGGCCGCCGTGCCGCCGTGCCGCCAGCCACGCAGCCAGCCACGCATCGCCGCGGTGCGTGCTGCCGGTGCTGCCGGTGCTGCCGCCAGTGCTGCGCGGCGCAGTGTCCGCCCTCCGGTGCGGCGCGCAGCACCTCGCCGGCCGACCCACCGACCCACCCCGCCGTCCGCTGCCTGTAGACTGCTTCCGAACAACGTTTCGTCGCTCTGTCTCACTCGCATCCCCACGGGGCGGCCCGTGAGTGCGAGAGAGACAGAACGACGAAAGGACGCTGCGGCGACGGCGCGAGCCGACACTCCATCAGCCAATCAGAGTTCACGAAGAGTCGTGTTCTTGACTGTAGCGGCCTAACCTTCTGTCATGACTGAACCGGGCCGGTCATGGCGCTTCCGAGACAAGCAGCGGCAATTAGCTGCGTCCAAACAAGAATGAAAGATTTCAGTAGAGTAGGTTCGAATTTAACGACTGCTTAGGCACTCGATTAGATCCGAACACAGGGTGGCTCATTTGACACGCTACTGAACCTAACTCTTGCAGCACGTATTTTGTTTTGGTTTCGGAACCTATATAAAACCTGTGGCTTTTCTTGCCCACAAAGAGAAGGGTTTGCAGAGTGGGTCGTCCCTCTTTTATCGACATTCGCATTGCAGTGAGTTTGGCGTTGCAGTCCATTTCTTCGGTCGGTCAGCAAGGTCAATCAGAAAGCGGTCCCTTAAATTTTGAGCAACCGTATTTTGATTGACTTTGTGAGCAAAGAGGTGAACGCCGCCATGTCGGTCGCTTTTATCGACATGCCAGGTGAGTGTGTGGCGGCCCCAGGTGGCCCCAGGTTGGCCGCAGGCGGGGCGGTGACAGCTGCCCGTCAACTGGGCCAATGTTATGGATCATTCGTTTCGGGAGCGGGCAGCGCGCCTCGCAGGCGCCCATAGCGCGCCGAGGACCTGACTCGAACGCGCGTCGCCGCTTCGCGCTCTTCGCAAGTTTCCAATGGTCCATGTCCGTGCAAGTCGCCCTTCCTGTCAGGCCTGTCCGCCGCGGAAGCGTACCCACGTAACGAGCCTCTTGGTGGAGTGGCGAGTCGCCCCAATGTTGACCGAGGCGCCGCCACTCGGCCGCCACTAGCCGCACCTGCGCGCCTCCCAGGCCTCCCAGCCCCCCGTCATCGATCCGGATCTGAATTCGCATGTGTCGCCACACCGCCGCCTCGCGGGCCGCGAGCACCATGCCGCTCAGCCTGCAGATGCTGACCGCCGTCGGCACCCTGGTGAACGCCTCCGCGATGGAGCTCGCCGCCGTGACGCTCGCCCACCAGCCCGTCGTCCTGACGGACCAGCGGGAGGAGGACGCCCCCCAGCACGACGACGGTGGTATTTCAATGCAAGGGAAATTCACTGCGACTGGTGGTGGTGGGGATGGCTGGAGACGGTGCGAAATGAATGCATTTCTCCCACCCAATGCCACAGCGCACTGCGGCGAGGACGTGCTGCGAGGGTGCGTCGTGAGGGCCAGCTTGTGGGCGGGCACGTCGGACGAGCCGTGTGGCGGCGCCGTGCCGGGGATGGCGCCGCTGGAGTCGCGCATGGTGGGTATCTTTCCCTTCCCAGCCGCAGAGTATGGAGGGATTTTTAGGTGGCTGAAACCGGTAGTGTGACCAAGCTCAGGGACATCTTCGAGGCGGCGGCGCACTACCACCACTTCCAGGCCGTGTGCCTGCCGCACGCCGGGGTGGCCGCCCTGCCCGTGGCCAGAAGCCGACTGCTGCCGGGCCCCCTGGGGAACCTGCAGCGCGGAGACATCGACGTGGCCCTGGCCCCGTACATCCTGACCAATGAGAGGCTGCGGCTCCTGCGCCCCACCACGGTCGTGCTGCAGGTAAACCCAGATATTGCCCGTGAGGCAAGCTGAGGCATTGATATTTATTTCAACACGGGTTGGGGCATGTTTTGCCTGCTAATGCGACAACGCCGTCTCAAGCCACGACCGCTGCCCGCAGGAGTCTTCGCGCCTGCACGTTCGATGCAAAGCCCTCGCCGTCGGCGGCCACCCCCTCGTGGCCGTGGCGGCCAGGATGTGGCGGAACGGACTGGTGCTGGTGTTGGTGCTCGCCGCCGCCACCAACGTGGCCGTGCAGGCCCTCTTCGTGCAGCGCGCGTCGAGGACGCGGACATTGGGGTACGCAAGAGTGTCTCAGCATCGGATTCCTTCGGTTGCCTCTACTTTGATGCAAACCCTATGTGCTCTCTCCAGCGAGGCCGTACTCAAGTCCACTGTGGACGCCTGGGCCGCGGCGTGCGAGACGGTCGCCCCCACCGCCAAGGCCGCCAAGACCCGCCATGCCAGACCGCCGTCGGCGACCCCCAAGCCGCCTGCCGCTGCGAGTTTCGACGATCGGCCGCCAGTGAGACACGGGTGGCTCAACGACGTCCGTTCGACGGCAGACAGATGAGCTGCCGTCGAACGGACGTCGCCCTGAGCAGCCACCTCTCACTGCTTCCAGGGGCCGGCTCCTTCCGCGGCGTCCTGCGCCTACAGCCTGGCGCGCTGCGTGTGGGCAGCCTGGTTGCTGCTCGTGCTCAACATCAACGTGGGCATCAAGGGCATGCTGTCCGCCGAAAGCTCTGTGCAAGTAAAGCCCCCAGGTCCCACCCTGGAGGAGGTCTCGAGCAACCAGCACCTCGTCGTCGGCCTGCCTTCTCCGCTGTACCTCAACTTGGTCAGGTACGTCACTGCGCTTGAGCGAAAAAGTTACCAGGGTTTGGATTAATGGTATGGAATTGAGTCCACTAGGTACTCAGGGGTCATACCTGTGCACTGTAACTTAAAACTCAGACCAGTTGGATTGCTGGTGCTCTCTCGCGTTCCGCGCTCCTCAACTGTGAACGCTCAAAACCTGCCTTCTCTCGACTCTCACTAAGTTATCTAAGAAGGACACCTTTCTACAAGACAACTGAAGTTTACTTTGTGTAATTATTTTAAACGCCTAGATCTGGTTTCTTGATTTTATGATTACATTTTGGAACAGCTGACCGTTGAAGGTCATTGAAAGAACTATTAACTTAAACGGCCACGCGTCTTACAAATATGTGAAGATGAGTGAGCCCAATTATTTTGATTCGACGGTCTGCATTCCGTTTTCAAACGGCTATGGCGTAAATTTTAGGAGGACGAGGCTTATTATCAATTAAGACATCGGTCTGCGCGTTTTCAGAATATAATTTTTAACAGTGAGGTCAAATGCTAGAATCGCGAGGAGAGGGAATCGAAAACGAGTGATGTATACTTGACGGTCGCGTCGGTGTTGTTGCCCAGCGACGTCCTGAACGTGCCCGCGCACCGCACGGTCGTGTGCGGCGAAGAGGAAGGCCAAGTCGACTGCGAGAGGGTCTTCGCGGAGGACGATCACTTCGCCGTCGTCAAGGAGACGGTGCTGCCGACGGGCATCAAGGCACTCCAGCTTTTCCAAGTACTTGCAGTTGCTGTGTTACTGCTGTGACGGCCCTGTCCCTGTCCTTGCCGTGCAGTGCCTGTCGGGGTGCTTCCACGTCCTGGACCTGGGACTCACCCAGACTCCCATCGTCTTTCTTCATCGACGAGCGTCGCGCGCGCTGGGGAAGGCCATGGACAACACCATCCTGCGACTGCAGGCTGCCGGCATCATCCAGCAGTGGCTGGACCTGGACAAAGCCCTGCGCGACCTCAGGACCGCCAGAAGGTACCAGTCTTGTGCAGCAATCAACAATCTACTTCCTCAAATTATTCCTAGAAATAAGTCAGACTACCCTCAGATTATTTCTAGAAACAAGTCACACTGCAGTGCTTCCTCCGGTTACTTCTTTATCTGCTATCATTGGTTGACAGGAAGACCATAAGAGTAGCTGTCTCGACCAACATGACGGTGTGGGACACCTTCGTGTTTCTGGGGTGCGGACTGGCGACGTCCGCCGCCGTGCTCGTCATCGAGCTGTACGCCAAGATGGCCCTGTCGCACCTATTTGCCAACGTCTGCAAACCGTCTTGATTTATTCGACAAAGGGGGAACAACCAGTCAGACCTCCAAAAGTGTACACAAACGTGACAAAAATATACAAATTACAAAATTATTAGCAAAATCACAAGAAGTTGCAAAAAAAATAGTTTTCAAAAAATTACAAAAATATCTGAGTTGTTTTTCGAGTTGTTTCCCCTTTGACCTCCCCCTTGTATCTGACCCCTTTCATGTACCATAGTTTTCTGGCAATACGCCCGTGAGCGGAAAATGTTTGTTAGATTATGGTGTAAATGAGTGCAGGAGAAATAAAAGGAAACGTTTGGATGAACACAGTCGTGCATTGAGCACGCGGTGCACGCGGTGCGGCTGCTGCTGCTTGGAGTCTGCAAAAGTGTGTCTCTGGTGGCGGCCCGCTGGCACCAGCCGCGGGTTCAGCCGCTCACGCCGACGCGCGTGCTGAAGCCGACCAGCATGTTGCCCCACTGGTACCAGACGCGCAGGGCCTGGCTGGCCGTGCGGAGGCTGACGGGCCCGAAGCCCTTGACGCTCATGTGGGCCGGCCGGGACGCCGAGGCGATCACCAGCAGCAGGGCCTTGCGCGTCTCCAAGTCGGCCATGGACTTGGCGGCGTGCCGCGCGAGCGCCGCCAGTGACTTGCTGCCTGCGACGCACAAAGTCAGTTCCAACCTGCCGTTCTCACACCGGAATGAGGCACTCCGCGAAAGCTTCGGATCCATTGCCACCCTTGACGCTGGGGTCCCGGTTGGTCCCGGTGCCGCACCTTCCAAGGCCCACGACGGCGGCAGCAGGTCCGGCGGCGGCGGGTCCTGGAACGCGGCGTAGTAGGCCCTATCCGCCATGGCCGTGCTGGCGTCCGTCAGGTTCTGGCTGAGGGTCGCCATGGGCAGGAAGACGCTGAGCAGGATGGACGAGCTGGTGAACGTGAGCGGGTCCACCACGTTGAACACCACCTGCAGGGCCAGCAAACGGTCAAAACAAAGGTGTCGTGAAAGCAGCGGGCGGCGGATGACTTTTCACCTGCAGGGTGGCGACCAGCGGCACGACCAGGATGGCCACCATGAGGTGCGCGATGATGTCCGCGAAGAAGTGCTCGTACTGGCGCGCCTCCCCGTTGAGGCGCTGGTGCAGCTGCACGGCGGAGATCACCTCGTGCCAGCCGCGCGCGGCCTTCAAGCACACCGGGTCACTTCACACCAGTAGGCCGCTACCTGCCAGCTCACGCGGCACGCCCTTCACTCGGGTCGCTGCCCGTAGGGTCCTAGATGCGTTGGAGAAACGCAGCGGGTGTGTTCCCCGGTCCACCATAGAGTGTTTTCTCCACATTGCTGTCAAGCCCTTTCAGGTGATAGTAAACGAGCTGATTGGAGTCCCTGGTCGAGCTAAATGTTGACCATGCCCCTCTTGCTCCAACGGGTCAGAAGCCATGCAATGAGGGAAAATCTGCCCGCCAGTTCGTTTCAAAATGGCGGACTTGGGGCAAACCCGCGTTTCTCGAACACATCAGGGACCCTAGCTGGCCGACGGCCGAATGCTGCGTACCTGGAGGCGCACCCCCAGCGCCTCGTACAGCCCGGCGAGCGCGATGGCCTCGGAGCCCATCAGGGTGACGAGGCTGAAGTAGCCCAGGCACCCCAGGAACATGGTGAGCATCTCGAAGGCGGAGACCGCGTGCTCGCCCCAGTGCCCGGGCAGCGGCGGGTGCGGCCACATGGGCGCGTAGGGGTGCGCGCCGTACAGCACGTAGGCCCACACGCTGACGACCATGCCGGCGGCGTAGGTGAGCTGCACCGCCGTCATCCAGCAGATGCCGCGGCCGGCGCGCTCCAACGCGGCCTGCCAGACGGCCAACAGGGCAATCACTTGAGCGCTATCTTTACCTGCGTGGCGGCGCACCGCGGCGCACGGACTGTGGACCGCCCCCACCTGCTCGTCGGGGCTGGCGGCGTGCTCCATGGCCGCGGCGACGCGCATCATGCCCGTGAGGATGGCGCGCGCCCTGGGCCGGCGCACCAGGTAGACGGCGTGCGCCGTGGAGCACGAGAAGAAGCCGCAGCTCATGAGCGTCCCCGCCGTGGACTCCTTGACGCTGCCACCGCCACGCACGGCCGCCATGAGCAGCATGGCGTTGGCCAGCACCATCGCCGCCAGGGACATCTGGCAAGGCCACACGTCACGACCAGTCCACGTAGAGTATGTCGTCGCCCTGTCGCCCTCACCTGATGGCAGCGAGGGAGACGGAGCGACGAAAGTACTCTTCTGAGACGTGCCCTGGCCACGGGGAGGAGTTTTTAACCTTCAACAAGAGATTGTCGCTGGTCACTGGGAGCGCCACTGAGGACAGACTCAACTCTCGTCACAATTTCGAGCTCAACATTTTCGCAAAGCAGGACTCGCACCAAAACGTCCCGAAAAGCGGATTCGGGCGCCAAACCGAGAGCGACGTTCCCGCGGCGCAGATTGCCGCCAAAGAGTGCTCACTTTGCTGCCGACGCAGAGCGCCCACAGCCACTGGCGCGCCGACAGTGGGGGCGCGGTCTGCAGCAGCCACAGCCAGACGGACAGCGGTCGGCTCACCAGCATGCTAAGCGTCAAGCGCGGAGCGCCAAGTCCCGCGGCACGCTCTGTCCGCGGAGTCGCGGGGCGCCTGGGGGCGCGCAGGCCGACGCCACGCCTCTTTAAATAGTCAGCCGGGCATGAATTAGCAGGCGGAGGCCTCCACGGCCCGGCCGCGGCCCGGCAAAGCGAGGGAAGGGAAGGGCTGCGGCGACAAATCTGGATTTTTGATACACTCGTGCATTATTAATTTGGCTGCTGCTATGACACTCACAAGAAAAAGAATCGCAAAAAAACGACACTTGGAAAAAGATTCTGGGGGGAACGAATTAGATGAGTTGAATACAAAGTAACACGGCTTTCACGATTGCCAGCATCAGCATCCTGTAAGATCCTCGGCCACGGCGCGCAGCCGCGAGCGCGTCTCGTCGTCGCCGGCCTCCTCGACGGCCTGCGTCAGGAGTGCGGCCTCGTCGAAGGCGGCGCGCGCGATGTGCAGGCGGAAGGCGAAGATGAGCTGCGCGGTGACGCTGGAGTAGGCGCCGATGAAGAGCCGCAGCGGCAGACGCAGCGCCACCGCCAGCGGCGACGTCAGCATCTCCCACAGCACCAGCACGAGCAGCGTGGCGCTCGCCCCCAGCGGCACCTGCAGCAGGAGCGTATCGGACTTTCTGGCTGGACCGCTTGCCGCGGCTTGCCGCCGCACTGTGAATCGAAAGCCGGCAGCATTCCCAAACCTTTACCGGCGGTCTTTAAGTTTTGCCAGCCCGCCACCGCCTCTTTTTATCGGCATAAACCGGAACGAGCTTCCGTTACTTCTAGTTCCCTCGCAACTTACAAACCGCAGAATCGGTCACCCAATAGGTTGTACACAGTTAAAAACTTCTTTAACAACGCTCTCTTTCACCGCCTTTCGATTTAGGGTGCAAGACGACACCTGGTTTCTTCATCTGTTGTGAAGGCGGTGCGGCGCTGACCCGCGACCGGAAGAAGTGGTGGTACAGGCGGCGCACGGGGCTGCTGGAGTCGCCCAGGACGACGTCGCGCACCCGCAGCAGCAAGGCGGACAACGTCAGCGTGGCTGAGGACGCGTCCTGGAGGGCAGGCCGCTGCGATGTCACACCCAAAAGGACGGAACTTGTCGTATTTGTTTTCAAATTCAGTGATTCAACGTCGTGTGTAAGATTGCAGGTGAAGTATCCAATGTTTAAAGTACTGTGCGCATTGTATTTTTTGACGTAGTTATGCTGGTTTACATGAGAACATTTTTGTGTGGACAAATGCGATTTTCCCCTGATTTTCCTCCTCACCCCTTCGGGCACCATCTCGCTCATCCTAGCGGACCGCGTCCAGGCTGCGTCTCGGCAACGGGTTGGCGTGGATGAGTCGAACGGCGTTGCCTGGCGGTGCCCGGCGGAGCAATACCCAGGTGGCGGAAAGCGCGAGGCAGCAAGATACGCCTAATTGATTGGATTACGTGACCCGCCGTGCCGGAGGGCGTTCTTTCTGTTTTGTCCGTTGAGCCCCATCAAATCTGCAGCGCCCCGTATCGACGCGCCACGGCCCCATCATTGGCCCATCCACAATTCAGTGCGCTCATCAATACCGCCAGCGAGTT
The DNA here is from genome assembly GCF_012932325.1 of Thrips palmi. NCBI lineage: Eukaryota > Metazoa > Arthropoda > Insecta > Thysanoptera > Thripidae > Thrips > Thrips palmi. Next base: position 8,074,893 of record NW_023144628.1, read on the forward strand.
TTCCACGACGGGGTGCTGCTCTTTGCTCCTGATTGCCAGGCTGCCGCCGACCGGGGCCAGCTCCAGTCGCGGACGAGGTCTCCAGCAGCAGTGGCGGCAGGGGCGGTCGGCGGGGAGGTGAAGCAGCAGTCCGGGTGGAGCGGAGCGGGTGAGGAGAGAGGACTCTGGCCCGCGTCGCAGTGGACCCAGACCCATTTTTGATTTCAAGCCTCTGTGTTTGTGGCTGTAGTCCTAAAGGCTCAAGGCTGCTGCCCTAAGCACTGCCGTCCTCAGGGCCGCTGTCTTCCGAGTCGCTAGGGCCGCTGTCCCCAGGACTGCGGTCGTCGGCGCAGGGCTTGCCGCCGAAGCCGTGGTCCTTCTTGATGAGGTCGGCGGCGCGCTCCGCCACCATCATGACGGGGGCGTTGGTGTTGCCGCTCGTGGTGCTGGGCATGGCCGAGGCGTCCGCCACCCGCAGTCCCTGCACGCCGCGCACGCGCAGACCCGTGTCCAGCACGGCGCCCGCGTCGCCGTCGCGGCCCATGCGGCAGGAGGCCGCGTAGTGCCACGTGGTGCCCGTGGTGGTGCGCGCCAGGCAGTCCTGCCACGCGTCCGAGCCGAAGGGGAGCCCGCTGGGGGAAAGAGTGTGAGCACGTCAAGGCTACTGCGTCCACGGTACAAATTAAAGGCACTTTCACGTTGACATGGTTCCTTACGCGCACGCTGGTGCCTGGCCGGGGTCCCGGTTCAGGGTGAAGCCGCGCTCGGCCAGCCTGGGCTCCATGGCCAGGACCAGCTTGAGCCCCTCCTTGTACACGGCCAGGTCCCGGTTGCCGTCGTCCGAGAAGAAGCCGAAGCGGACCAGCGGCGGCTGCAGCGGGTCGGACGAGCGCAGGCGCACCTCGCCGCGACTGCGCGGGTGCAGCACGGCCGGCATGAAGGTGAAGCGGTTGGAGCGCCAGCGGTCCAGCACCACGCACCTGCGGCCAAGGGGTACCCAACTCAAGACTTAACCCACGTTTAGTTGGTAATCAGTGAAATAACCAACATCATCCGATAAAATCGGGGATTCAATCACTTTCGACCTTTTTTGCGAGACCGCTGCTCCCAAAACTATCAGCGGTCAAAGCCTTCCCGAGCCGGGGCATGAAAGAGTACGGTCTTAAGAATACTAGGGCGTTGAGGAAGGCCTTTGACCGCAACTAACTTGCACGCAGTGGCCGCCCAAAGTCAGCAAAAACGACTACTTTGGGAGTTTCATTCACTTTTTGACCATTTTGCGAGACCGCTGCGCCCAAACTATCAGCGGTCAAAGCCTTCCCGAGTCGGGCCATGAAAGAGTACGGTCTTAAGAATACTAGGGCGTTGAGGAAGGCCTTTGACCGCTACTAAATTGGACGCAGTGGCCGCCGAAAGTCGGCAATATTTGATTTTTTGACACTTTGACTGCTTTCCGAGGTCGGCGCTCAAATCATCCCCTATATTCCGCAATAAGCAGCATAATCATTTATAATCTCCTATAATCAGTGATGTTCATAATAATAACATAATCAAAAGAAATCACATGTCATCGTACTCTAAACATAATCAGTGTACATGAAGTTGCCCTTGCCTGCAGCACGTCGCTGCACCTTGCCAGTGTGCCTTTTGCCTCACTCACCCGTTGGGGTCGTTGCGCGACCCGCTGACCATGATCTGCAGGTCGGGCTGCTTGGCCGGCCGGCCGCGCCCCAGCGGCGGCGGCGGGTCCACGCCGGTCCGCACGAAGGCGGTGATCTGCCCCGGCGTGGCGGACAGTGTGCCGTTGCGGTGCCGGTCGTACTCCTCGAGGTCGTCGACGCGGTGCTCCCAGTCCGAGACGCACAGCGACGCGTCGCAGTCGAACACCAGCCCGCCGGCCCGGCTCTGGTCCTGCAGACCCTGGCCCACGGGCAGGTCGGCCATCAACGAGATGTTAAAGGCCTGGAAGCAGGGTGAGAGGAGTCACTGTAAGCAATCCCACCTGATTTCGAACACAAGAACAGGCTAACACCGCACCTTGAGGTGCTCGGCCGGGCCGATCCCGGACAGCAGCAGGATCTTGGGCGTGTTCAGAGCCCCCGCCGTCAGCACCACCTCCTTCTCCGCCTTCACGACGCGCAACTGATAAAACGACCAACACATGTAAGAGCAACTATTGTATCGTAATCCTGACTTTTTCGTCCACTGCACCTTCACCCCCAGGCGCCACGACTCTTGTTTGCTGGGGGACGTACCCTGCCCGCCGCGTCCATGTACTCCACGCCGGTGGCGCGGGGCAGCGCGTCGCCCTCGGTGTTGGCGGTGGGCTCCACCAGCACCCTGGTGACGGTGGCGTAGGTGACGACGCGCAGGTTGCGGCGCCGCAGGGCGGGCCCCAGGTACGCCCTGAAGCTGCTGACGCGCTCGCCGCCCTGCGTGGTGGTCTGCACCACGCTGTAGCCGAGCTGGCCGCGCGCGTTCACGTCGCGTCGGAAGGGCAGCCCCGCGGCCTGGAAGGCGTCGGCCAGGCGCTGCAGCACGGGGCCGCGGTACGGGTGCCACGACACGGGCTGCCGGCCGCGCCTCCCGTGGAACCCTGCCAGTGTCGAAACAGTTTCCAACCCTCAGCCTGCCTTCTGGCACCCTCAACTTTCCCCTCATTGAACCAACTTACTCCTGTCCAACGCGATGATTTTGTCCAGGTTCCTCTCGGCCCGCTTGAAGTAGCGCAGCACGCTGGAATAGCCCCAGGAGAGGTCGCCCACCTGGTTCAAAATGTGTTCGCTCGTAAAGCCACCGAGCATTTCCAGGGCAATCGTTGTTCAAGGGTGTGTACTCTGTTTCAATCATAATTTCCAGATTGGAAACACGGGTAGGTCAACCAAAAAGGCAGAGTGACACATCCCGCTTGTCAAAGGTTCTGTAGAGAAAAGTCACAAATTCGGCCTGTCGGCCGCGGGGCCGCACTGTTGCCGTTGGCGACACGGGCGACCCACCTGCTCCGCCCAGTCGTCGTAGTCCACGGAGCTGCCGCGGACGTACAGCATGCCGTTGACGCCGCCGCCCCCACTGAGCAGGCTGGGCAGCGGGAAGACGCACCCCGTGCCGTTGCAGTTGCCCTTCTCCGGCTGAGCCTGTGTGTGTGTGTACGTGAGTGAGATTTGTTCGTTATGTAGGGACCAGGGCGTCGAGGGCGTGGCGGCCTGGTGGCCGCCGGCCGCTCACCTGGAGGAACTCCATGACGTTGGCGCGCGCCGTGAGGTACGACAGGAAGGCCGGCACGCGCGCCTCCGGCGGCTCCGTGCCGCCCCTCTCCAGCAGCGTGACGCGCACGCGGGGGTCCTCGGACAGCCTGGCCGCCACGATGCACCCCGCCGAGCCGCCGCCCACCACCACCACGTCGGCGACGTCGTCGTCCGGGCCGGGCTGCTCCTGCACGGTGCGTTCTCAGTGTTTTGTTTCAGTTGGCAGTGCACTGCTTTTCAACGAGTGTGACGGCACGCTCCGTGTTTTGGACGTGACGGTCGTCATTGAAGTTTGTCCGTGGCAGGACGGCGGCCTACCTGCGCCCTGGCCGTGCGCTCGGCCTGCAGGCGGCTGTTGATGACGGTGGCCAGGACTGTGACGAACGTGTACAGCGGGTCGTTGTCGCAGGCCGGCGACGCGGCGCGCGACATCTGCATCAGCATGGCCTCGGACAAGGCCTCGGACAGGACGACGGACAGCGACAAGGCGCCGGGGACTTGCGGACGTCGAGTCGGAGCAGGTAGCGAAGACCCCGACGACGCTGCTCGGCGCGGCGCGGCCTTTGCCTGTCTGCGACGACGGCGACGTCTGGGACTCGGGGGCCCGACAGCGCTCGCCGTCCCCCCGGCCCCGCGCCCCGCCCGGCCAACCTGGTTTGGTTTCCAACGGCGATACCGCCAACGTGTCTGCGCACCACTCGTCGCACTCAACGATCATTAGCCAAAAGAGGACTGCACTCGCGTATACCCCACGCGCCGGGGAAGCCGCGTGCGCGGAGTAGCGCCAGCATAGACGCCCGCCGCCCCAGGTCGATCTCCTCCGCGCTTGCCGCCGGAGTGAAGGAACTGACGTCATTGGTGGTGGGGCAGCTCAGGTGTGTGAGTGTGTGTGTGTGTGATAGGGAGAAGGGATGTTTTGGTGGCATGCATCTCTCTGCTGGCCCCACAGTGGCTTCACGGTTGTGAGCAGCTCGGCATTATCGGTGGAGGAGCGGCGGGGAGGGGGGGGGGGAACGACCTCCGGCTGTACGAATCCACGCCGCGGGCACGCCGCGCGTCGCCAAGCCGACGGCGCCCCGAAAGCACGGAGCACAACGAGCACCGGTACCCTTATCAGCGCCGCGGAGAGTCGGCCAAGTACGAAAAAGAAAAACACGCTCAAAGATTTTTTTTAACGACATGTTCTTTATTGTAATGACAGTGTGGAGCAATAACAGTAACACAGTTTTACTAGTTTCAGTCGAAGGCCGTGGCCAACGAAATATACAATAATATCACAAAGCAAATTTTTATCAGTTACAATGTTTGGTGAGGGTCGCAGCGTGGCCTAGAGCCACCCCCAGCGCACCATGTCGTCGATGACGTCACCTACGCGCCGCCTCATGTCGGCGCTCCACTTGATGTTGATGGTGGCCGAAGTCATGTCGCTCTCGTTCAGGACCGAGGCCACGGAGCCCTGCAGCTCCTTCACCTCCGCCTGGTTGGCGTAGAAGGCGAACAGGATCATGGGCGTCACGAACAGCCCGTAGCCCGCCATGTCGCCCAGCCGCCTCTGTGAACAAGGAACAAAGTGCGTTAGTCCTCGTCTTGCGAGCAAGTCAGTTTGGCCATGAGATTAGGGCTTGCACTATGAGCGTGAGCCGAACATACGTTATCTCAATATAACTATAAAGTGCTTTAAGAAGTCAAAACAAAATATTTTTTTAAGGATTTAAACAGATATAACTACAAAATCTCACCATGAACTGCTCCCACGAGTACACGCTGTCGGGGTCCTTGATGCCGGCGGCCCTCAGCGTGTCCTGCAGCACGGTGTGGTAGTGCTTGAGCAGGGCGTCCCAGTGCTTGTCGCGCATGGCCTTCTCCGTGCAGCACATCAGGAGCGTGCTGAGGTCCTGCGCCGTGGTGGAGTAGCGCGTCGTCTGGAAGTCGATGAGGCAGCACCCCGTGCACGCGCCAGCCTGGTGGGTGCAAACCCGGATCAAAGGCACAGTGGGTCACAAGACCGGCGGAGGCGGCCAAAACTCTAGACGCGTTTTGAGCGGCAGAGTCACTGAACTGAACAGGACTCGAACCGAACATGTGACCCCACCATCGGATTCCTCGTTCGGAGAGCAATCCATTGGTGGGGTCACACGCTCGGTTCGAGTCCTATTTAGCGACTGTGGAGCTCAAAACGCGTAGTGTAGAACTTCCCGCACGTCCTGCGATGTTCCAGGATTAGAGAAAAATAAAAGACACCGTTGTTCTGAGGCCGGAAAAAAAAAACGGAAGAGGAGGACGCCTACCTCGTCGTACTGGAAGAGCATGTTGTTGAGGTGGCAGTCACCGTGGATGATGCTGTTGCCGACCTCCCTGCCGGGGGTCAACAACTCGTTGAGAAACTTCTCGCCGAACGTGGAGAAGTGGTGCTTTACTTTGGCGTGCATCGGGCTGCCTTCGGGGTACCTCTCCAGCATCATGTCTGCGAAGGCAAGTCATTCATTCGACCGGTTCAGTGCGCCCTCCCGAAACACCGCGTCCAAAGTAACATATCGGAAGGTACGGTTACCCGGGGTGGTCTCCGAGACGTTCATGAACGTCTTCCACATCTCCCGGATGTCCTCCCTCTTGTAGGGCACCGTGAGCTTCTCGGCGATGGCGTTGAACTCGTCGGGGCGCTGCACCTCGAAAGCCATGGCGGCGCCGTGCAGGCGGCCGAGCTGGCTCAGGGCGTGTCGGATGTGGTGCTCGTCCAGTGCCACGCGGCGGTCGGCCATGCGGAAGCCCTCGGGGCACTTGTCGTCCACCACCAGGCACGGCCGCGCGCCGTCCGGCTTGGAGTACATGCACCTGGTGGCGAGTCAAGGCAGGCTTGCTTTCGAAAAGCCACTTGGTCGCGCGGCCTCTGCCACACTCATGGGACGTCCCAGCGACCAAACGACTCCAGGCAGTGCGAGGCGCCGGCAAGCGCCTGCGGAGCGACGCGTAGGCAACCCAACCGACTCCCCCGCGCGGCGCTCGCGGCACTGTACCATTACCATTAAGGGCTAGACCACACATGATCGTATGCCATTTCGGGCCCGACACATGCCCGCCTGCACTGCAAAACGAGACATGGCCGTCCTTACTGAGGTGACACTTTATCCCGGCACTAGCAGTCCGAGCCGAAGCAGGCTGCCTTTGCTCTGCCTCGCTCTGCCGCGCTGTGCCTAGCAGGCGCAGATCCAGGGCAGCTTCCCTGTCGTCAGGGCAGGGAAGCTGCCCTAACGGCGGCGAAGCCCCTGGAAGTAGTTTGCTACAATGCCCCCAGGACCCGCCACTGGATCCACCCTGGCTGGCTCGCTGCCGCCGGCACTGACCTGGGCCACGGCAGGGGCCTCTGCAGCTTGGCGATGTCCGTGAGGATGGGCGCCACGCGGCCGTAGAACTCGTCCTCCGCCGCGTAAATGAACTGCATCATGGGGCCGCCGCTGCCGATGTCCGACGCCGTGGTCTTGCAGATGAGGCGCAGCTCGTCGGGGCCGCTCTTGTCCTGGAAGAGGAGGGCGCTCAGTGCCGCCAGGCGCCGCTTCACAGTGGGCCAGAGGACCGGTGGAGGCGGCCAAAACTCTGAACGTGTTTTGAGCTCCACAGTCGCTAAATGGGACTCGAACCGAGCGTGTGACCCCATCAATGGATTTGCTCTTCGAACGAGGAATCGAAGGGTGGGGCTACACGTTCGGTTCGTGTCCTGTGTGGTGACCCTGGAGTTCAAAACGCGTCTAGAGTTGCCACCTCCACCGGTGTTCTGGACACCACTGTACGCTTACTCTTACCTCATCCCGGACGATGGCCCTGTAGATGATGCTAGTGTAGCCGTCCCCGTCGTTGGAGCCTGACTCGATGTGGAACCTGCGCACGGAGACACACACTGGTAAAACCAAGGCGTAACACTTCAAGAAGGACGCACTGGTCGAACGCCTTCCTTCACGCCTTACTGTGCACCATTTGCAATTGTTTTCTACCGTCCCTTTTTAAATGTATTTAGGCGAGGACTCGAAAAGAAAAACGCACTTCGTTTTTATAAATTTTACAGGGTGAACTAATTTTCAAAGCACTAACAGCCAACTAGGTTTTTTGGTCCATCGGCCGATGCAGCTTTGTTTGCTGTGCCTGCACGCGTCTCTCTCACTTCCCAGCATCATCTGTGTGGCCAACGTACTACTGTACGTTACTTTGTCAGCACAGTGGTTGGTCAAGGCCATGGCCGCCACGCCACTACTCAGGGACCCACGCGGCTGCCGCGGCTCCGCGCCCCGCGCAAAAGTAGCGTTTATTTTATTTTTTCGTCAGTCCTATGGTGGGATTGGCAGGCATTTTGCCGGTTCTGCCTCGGCCATCCCGGGCCCGGCCGGCCTGGCCACGGCCCACGGCCGCCTGTGCCCAAGGCCGCACCGTGCCAGCGGACGCTCTAGCGCCCTCAACCAACATGACATATCGCATTTCGCGCCAAAAACCAGGAGCCGATGATTAGCCAGTGGCCGTCGCGCTCACTACTTCAACCCTTCAAAACTGGATCGGAAAACAAACCACAGAAAACTTATCACAATGACAAGAACGGAAATAAAATTTTGTACATTACACTCTGCAAAATTGCAGCACGCGTTCCCGACCGAGGCCCGATTTTATCTGACTGACATCAACGGATTTTGACAGTCAGGAAAAGTCATGTCACGGTCCGAGATTTTTTCTAAATCTGGGTAACGCAAATCAACTCTTATTTCCAACAAAAACAAAAGGGGTGAAAAAAGGATTAAAAATCATGAAAAGTGTTGATTGAGTCCGCAATGTTGTGTCCGCTGTGCTTCGCGACGGGTCCACCAGTTAAGATTACGGAAAGACGCGGGCGAAGCGCTTGTTGACGTATGAGCGGAGCGTGTACACTGGAGGCCGTCCCGGCGGGGAGACTGACCCACTGTAAAATTTGGTTTACAATGATTGTGCAACATTACTGGCGTTTATACCGCATATGTCGCCAACTTGTTTTTTCACCTGAATGTGTTCGGGAAAGCCCCCCCCCCCCCCCTCCTCGCTCTGGGGCCCTCACCGCGGCTTCTTGAAGCCCGCCTTGCCGGCGACGGTCTTGATGGCTTCGCCCACCACGGCGGGGACGTCCATGGTGCCTCCGTTCACTCCGTTCACTCCGTTGGCTCCGTTCGCGGCCATGGCCAGCAGAGGACTGACTCCCGGCGCGGTCGTCCGTTCGGTAGGCACCTAGACGGAGGCGGTGGCCGGGATGTATTTGTGAGCGCGGAAGAGAGCTTCGAACGCGCTCCTCAGCGAAAGCCGGCCGCGATAACAAAGATAAACCGCATGCTCGATATGTAGTGCGCGCCTTTTAAGGGAATTGCGCCAATGGCGCCAATATGGCGCGTTCACGTGGGTGCGGTCGACACGTGCTCAAATTTCGGCAAATTTATTTCGAGTTTTCGCCGCTATCACAACACGTATAAAGAATATTGGAGAATATCTTCGTCCGTAATGAGTTTTCCAAATTGGTTAAAAAAAAGTCGTAGTAGGAAATTGCGCAATATTGGACGCGTGGGCGTGTATGCATAATCTTTGTGTGTGTGTGTGTGTGTGTGTGTGTGTGTGTGTGTGTGCACGCGCCAGCTATATTGCCGATGTGTGCACGGTGTGTTTTCATGGTCTGCTGAGTGCTTGGCGGCACTGGTACGCGCATGCACAAACCCAGCCGAAAATTCATTTACGATTTGGGGTCGAATCGAAGTTTATCTGGAAGGCTAGAAAATCTTCGAATCGACATCGATATGTACTTCAAATCGGTGTCGATTCGAGGTCGATTTCAAGCCGATTAAGTCCCCTCAGTCTGTCCAAGGTTTTAATGATATAAAATCTATAGTTCGATTTTTGTGAATATTCGAGATGGATAAAACGACTACTTCGAGCCATTATCGAGTGCAACGACGACGATTCAACCTCGAATCCGAAATGTATTCTCGGCTGGGTCGGTGCAATTTTTCATCACACCTCTGAAAGTCGGGCAGTATTTTGGCCCGACAGTGGCCTTCCGCCCTCCCCGGCCCTCCCCGAGACGCCGAGCTGTGCGCGGCACCGCCTGGCGGGAAGCCCGGTGGGAAAAACAGAGGAAACGGCTGCCTAGCATTTTGCGTCAGCCGAGAGAAAGGCTCCGGACGCCACCCACCAAAACAAGAGGACAACGTTTTGCCCCCTCGATCGCACTCTCAAAACCGCTATCTATTTTAAGGGGGGACATCACTCCGAATACAGAGCTTTTGTAAAATCGTCATAAAAACCAAACGGAAAGAGAAAAACTGTCCATATTTTAACAGATAAAGTAGAAAACAACATTAAGTCAATCCGCCCGGGCAGTACAGCGCTGTCGTTGAAAACGCATTTTTGAGTGTTAGGTTAGACCATTTCGCACGGTTGCAGCGCTGGACGCCAAACGGTTTGACCTAGAACAACGAAATTTGGTGACAGCCTTCCTGAGATGTCTGGCTATGGTGGGTACCTCAATCACATTTAAAAAATCATTTTAAGTTGTATTTGTTACATGCCAAAAAAAATTGTTCAATTTTTTTGGTCAAAATTGTTTAATTTTGAACGTTAAAAAAATAATAAAAATTGACCAATGCAAATTGTTTTGCTACCCACCATAGCGGCATGTCGTAGGAGCTTCCATGCTAAATCTCCCCGCTGTAGCTCAAAAACTGCGCCCTAGAGGCCTGCAACCGTTTGCAATTTCATGTTCCGAGAAAACGCGATCAAAGTTGTGGAAACTGGGCTTTTCCCCTATGCATGTTTGCGGCCCACAACCTCCCAAAACTGCAATTTTTTGAATTTCGGAATGCGGTTTTCGCCATTCGACGCAGAAAAGAATGGTCTATAGTATAAACTAATAAAAAAAAGGTGCGATTTTTTATCATTTTGGAGTGATGTCCCCCCTTAAGCCCAACAATGAAAAGTAGTACACACTAAATTACTATGTAGGTTTTTCTGCGTGCTAATGCACGAAATTGTACATGCACTTCCTAACGCACGAATTTGTGCGCAACAATGCACGATTTCCTGCATACTTGCGCACGAAATCGTGCATTATCGCGCACAAATTCGTGCGTTACGAAGTGCATGTACAATTTCGTGCATTAGCGCGCAGAAAAACCTACATAGTAATTTAGTGTGTATGTCGTAACAAAGTATTTTGAGCATACATGGGCTCACAAATAAATTTGCTTGCAATTTACAAACTATTGTACCTTCATATGCTCAGAATAATACTTGGTGTGGTTTGAAGCATGCGCGCAGCCAAGGCAGGCAGGGCAGCACACCGCCGCTCCTATTCCACACGGCCTGGCCGACTTCAGCCTCTATGCGCCATGGCTATTGACGTTTGACTAGTGTAGTGGACACGAGGAATGGCCCTACAAGGCCTCAGACATCGAGCGTTTTCTGAGCAGTGCCGAAAAAGGCCGGCAGGAGGCACTGTGAGTGATGCAGCGCCTAGCGACGCGGCTTTTCGAACGGCGAGCCGAGGCCTCTATCAGGACGATAACAGAGTTTTGAAGCTTCGCTGTGACGAGGCAGTACGACTCGCCTCGCACTTTTACTCAACGCGTATCGGAATTCGCATCTCCCCCCCCCCTTCCTCTCCCCGCCGGTAGTATACAGAGCAGTGCCGGCGCGCGGCACGGCCAGGCCAGGCGCGCCACGCACGCGGTGCCGGCCGAGTAGTAGTTTGGCAGTTGGACGCTGACCATGGTTGCGAACGGAGTGGCGAGCGAGGCTGCGCCGGCGGCGGCGCTGCAGGCCGCGGACGTCCCCGCGGTGGTGCACAAGGCCCTGGGCGGCATCGTGGAGGAGCGCGGCTGGGAGAAGCCCAAGTGAGTGAGTGAGTGAGTGAGTGAGCGAGTGAGTGAGTGAGTGAGCGAGTGAGTGAGTAAGTGAGTGAGTGAGTGAGTGAGTGAGTGAGTGAGTGAGTGAGTGAGCGAGTGAGTGAGTGAGTGAGTGAGTGAGTGAGTGAGTGAGTGAGTGAGTGAGTGAGCAGAAGTTGTCTCTCAGCTTGTGGGCGTGTGGGCGTGGCTGGGGTTGTCTCGTCGTTGCGCATCACACCTGCGAGGATGCGGCAAGGATCACCTTCACAGTCTCGCAAATACCACTGCGACACACATAGATCAGTTTCGTTTTTGTTTTTAATTTTTGAGTGAAATTTTCATGAAAAGCATGGCATTTCTTTTTTTTTCATGACCATGCCGCGTCGTTCCTAGCAGTTCTCATCATGAGAAAATTTCTGAATATTTTCTTCCTTTATGCTTTTTTTAACGTGGTCAAACGAAATGAAGGATGGGGTCATTTTGTGTCCGTCCAACGACAGTTGTAGCAGTGCATCCTTCTCATTTTAATTTTAACGTTCTCCAATGAGGCAGCTGGCAGCCGTCGCTTTTGGCGGGAAACTTTTGACTCAGAACGTCTGTCTCCGGAGAGGAACGTGTCGTTTTACGTACACTGTAAATGCAAAGTCCGGTTTGAAATGTAAGTCCCAGACGAGGACCATCACCCGGCTGTCATGGGGCCTCGGTCCGCGGTCCCATGCGCGCGCATGCGCGTCAGCAGCAGGCTTTCATTGGCCGCTCCACACTGTGAAAATTTGAGTCGTCACTTGATGACAATTTCAAGGCTAATTTTCCTTACAAGGATGTCATAAAGTCAATTGATGACATTGTTGTCACGCCCATGCAATAAGTATAGGAGCTTTGATGAAAATGTCATCAATTTGTGACGAGATTGACATCATTTCAAAGTGATGAACATGTCATCCTCGTTTTTGTCATAAAGTGACAACAAATTTTCACAGTGCACTGGGCGAGGCGGCGAGGCCCGCGGCCATGAGCGGAATCAAGTCCATGGCTACTGCGACACTGGAGACCAGCTGATGCAGCGTGGCGTTGCCTTGTTGTTGTAGGTTCCACATCGAGATCGGCTCTCAGGAAGGAGACGGCTACCTCAGTGTCCTGTACCGCGTCGTCGCAGAGAACGAGGTAGGAGAAGAGGTTTACCAGCATTAAAACTTGCTGACTTTTTTTTTTTGGCGAAAAATGGAAATTGTATCGTAGTATTGAGGATTGGAATTAGGATGCAGGTGTTTATCTCCTACGTTGCGGATGTGGCTCAAGAAGCACTCAGTCCACGTTGTGGGCGGCGTGCCCAGGCGTGCCGACGTGGCCGCTATCGTGTCGTCAGGCGGCGTGTGCATCACGTCAAGCCGTGGCGATAGCAGCCACCGCATTCTGCGGAGCAGGTCCTCTAAAGGAAGTGTCTTGCAGCGAGATTAAACTACTTGGATTTGAGACGCATTTTGCGCCGCGATAACAATCTGTCTGCGAAGGTCCTTCTGAGTGTTTTAAAGTGCCCCGGCTGAGCCACCAGCCGCCAGTGCCAGTCACTGTAAGTCCACCTTGACAAACGCTGTAATAATTCCATTTTTACCGGAGGGACTTGAACATGTTGCTTGTACATGGGCCAGGGTCCGAGTGACTGACGGGCACACTGCTCGGAGGTGTCAAATGCCCCGGGCGGACTGAACTGGCAGACCGCGGACCCGCCAAACCCACCGCCTGACCCTGACAACGATAAAAGTGTAGCCGCAACGCCTAGGCGACCTTGAGGCGTCTGCCGGGACGCGCGAGCGGAAGTCCACGGCCAGCCAGCGGCCAGCCAGCGGCCAGCGCGCACCTAGCGTCCTGCAGGCCCCTTCCGAATGGCACTGCTCCGTCTCTCTCGCACTCATGAGTGCATGATTGCCAGCGAGCGACCGAATCACTGTTCAGAGTGAGCCAGCCGACGGCCGGGTGCCGCCCGGATAGCCAGCCGGCCCCACTCGGTTCGGGTGGGAGGGGCGGAGGAGGCAAGGCCCCGCGGGTAGGCAACTTATGTGACATGCCGGCTGCTGACGAATGGCTGGCCTACCCCGGGCGCCAGACGCTCTCTTAGCCCAGCCTCTCTCCAATGGACTCCCTCACCCCTTTCTTACCATCGTGTTTGACTGGAGCGATGTTCCCGTGATGCACCGGCGTTGCAAAGTGAAGGCAGTCAACACTTTAGAGGATTCGGTAAATAATCGCCCCCCTCCCCCCCGAACGAGTGACCTCCACCAATGGATTGCTGTCCGAACGCGGAATTCATTCATTGGTGGGGCCGGGTGTTTGGTTCGAGTTCTGCTTAGTGACTCTGGAGCTCAAAAAGCGTTGAGAGTTTTGACCGCCCTGCGCCGGTCTTCTGGCCCACTGTGCGTTTTAAAGGGGTGCCAACCTCAGCCAGCCTTGCTCCCGAAAAAAAAACTGTTTTAGTCGAAAGCCCTCTCTACACTAGCGGACGTGGAGCTTTGAGCCTACTTATGTCGCAATATTGATGTCATGTTCCCCTAAGCACACTGTAAAACTTAAACTTAAGTGTGTACTGAGGACACAATGAGAGCACTTGAGTGTGTACTGAGTACACGCATAAAGTTCATGTAAGAGTACTGAAGTTTTCAGTGCAGATCTTCAGGACCACTGGTGGTCGACTGGTGGTCATGAACTACAAACGTCTTTTGCAAAGCTGGGCGTGATCCTAACGTCTCGTGATCCAGGCTGATGGCGACGACCTGCGCCTCATGTGCAAGACGATGCTCGGCGCCCTGGACGGCTCCCTCTTCCTCGCGCACGTCTTCAAGGCCGAGTCCCTCATGTACAACAAGGTGCTCCCCGCCATGGAGGAGATCGCCAACATGAAGAAGCCCCTGCCCTGGCCCAGGTTTTTATTTCCACTACTCACTTTCTTACAATATTTTTCACATATTTTGAGAGTCACCCAGTTTTGCACCACGATAGAGCACTTCGCATATGAGCTATGACGGAAGTTGAGAAGAAGTAAAGAAAACAAAAGCCGGACTTGTATGAGAATATTGCTCTGTGGCGACGCAGACGCTCATTCTCACGAATCCCGCATGCCGTTTTCTTTTTGATTTCTTCTCAACGTCTGTTTCGGCCCTTCTCCGAAGTACCTTATCAAACAAGGGAGCGTCAGCCGCGTCTGTCATTCAATGAGAACGGCGCCGCGATTTTCCTCGCTCACGTTGGCGTTGCAGAGGCTACCCCAACGAGCTGCAGCCCCCCTGCCTGGTGATGGAGGACCTCCGGCCGGAGGGCTTCAGCATCTGCAAGAGAGGCACGGTGCTCGACGACCAGCACGCCCGGCTCTTCGTGACAGAGGTGAGGTGACTGACGGAGCACCGTTCAACAACAACTTGTCTTTCCTTCGTTTCATTCGCTGGGTCTTGGTGTGCAGATGGCGCGCTTCCACGGCGCCGGCATGGCCCTGGACAAGCTGCGGCCTGACTTCATTGCCGAGTTCGTCCGGGAGTCGACGAACCTCGCGGTGATGGAGGAGCTCAAGGAGAAGTTCGCCGTGTTCACGAACAGCGGCCGCGAAGCGCCTCGTAAGCTCCCTTGGCCATCCAACAGAGTCGAGCGCAAATCAATCAAACCAGGAAGCTTTAACGGTTTAATTTTATTTTCTAGTCATGATCAAGGACAGGTTCCCGGAGGGATCACCCGTGTTCGAAAATCTGAAGACCCGGTTCGAGTCTTTCGGTACAGACTTCTTCGGGTACATCGTGCCGGACCCCGACGGGGGCAACGCCATCGTGCATGGCGACGCCCACATCAACAACGTCATGTTCCAGCGCGATGAGGTACTTGGTCTTTAGAACCTAGAGGAGAAAAGCACGCCCTGTACTGACCTATTTGTCTCCTGCCCGCAGTCCGGCGCGCCCTGCGGCTGCCGCCTGATCGACTTCCAGGCGGTGCGCTACGGCTGGCCCACCCCCGACCTCCTGACCAACCTGCTGTGCGTCACCGAGAAGCCCACACGCGACAAGCACTTCCGGGAGTGGCTCAAGCTCTACCACGAGACCCTCCAGGACACGCTTTGCGCCGCCGGCATCAAGGACCCCGACAGCGTGTACTCGTGGGACCGCTTTCAGGTGAGGGCGCGGTCCGAGGCGGCCAAAGACTGATCCTTCCTTTCACATTTTACGTAACACGATTTTGTTTCGTCGGGCAGGGCCACCTGAGCCGCGCCGCCAAGATGGTGGTGTGCATGGTGCCAATGTTGGTGTTCGGCTTCACGGAGGACGAGGCCATCAAGGAGATCCAGGGCGCGCTGGCGACAATGGCGACCAACGAAGAGGACCAGCCCCCTCCCGACTACCAGTTCAAACTCAAGGAGACCCCCACCCTGAAGCGACGCTTCGGAGACGTGGTGGACGACCTGGTGGAGTGGGGATGGCTGTGATGGCTGCGTTGGCTGTGATGGGGACTTGATCCACTTGGGCTCGCAGGGCGACCCCTTTGGAAAGTTCCAAGTATTTCTTGACGCATATTGGCGGGACCAATGCGAAACGTATCATTATAAGACTTTGCAGGATTACCCTGCATCAAAACACTAGACCCCACGGGCCTAACCAATCGTGATAACTTACTACCATTTCTTACCACATGTACAAGTGCATACACATCTGTCGAAACCGCTTGTTTTTTAAATTGGATAAAATGTTCCAAATTTATTATGTTCTTGTAGCTGTATTATTAAAACCATTATGCCCTCGCACATCCAAACGCTGGAAAAATGTCCTTGAGCTCTGTAGAGCAAGTGGAATGAAAACGGTGACGTCACCCTGCTAAATTTCTCCGCTGCCTATTTATTCATTGACCTTTATTCGCCGAATGGTACCATTTGGGCTTGTCCGCTGCAGCTTTGATGAGAAGCGGCAGCGGAACGGTCATCTAAGTCACTATGTCCAGCGACTAAACCCACACGCCCTTCCCCTCTGGCCTCCACTACCCCCACCCCTTCCCCCTTGCTGCCCTACTAGTCCACCACGTCAATGCACACGCCCCCGCGCCTTCCTCAGTCCGTCCGCGAGTCCCACTCCACACGGAAGCCCACATTCCTGGAACGGCGCGGAAAGCCATGGCCTGCCCTTTGACAGCCACCCTGGGGACCGGCGCCGAGATGCCCCTGCTGGGCTTCGGCACGTGGCAGGTGACCAGCAGTAGTGAATCACGATGCTTCCAAGATGTCGATTGACTTTCCCAGGTATCTTTTCCTCGGAGGAGAGTGGTTAGGGTGCCTGTTTCAAGCGTTGTGCGGTGGCAGGCGCTGGGCGGCGAGCTGGAGGCGGCCCTGGAGACGGCGCTGCAGAGCGGCTACCGCCACATCGACACGGCGGCCTTCTACGGCAACGAGGGCGACATCGGCAAGGTGCTGGAGGCCTGGATCGCGGCGGGGAAAGTACGGCAACATTTTTGTGACAGTAAATCAAAAGCACGAGAGAGCATAGCGAAACTTTGGGCACGGCCCTTCGTGGACAGGGCACCCGCGAGGAGCTGTTCCTGGTCACCAAGCTGCCGCCCGCGGCCATGCGCCCGGCCGGCGTGCGCAAGAGCGTGGAGCGGTCGCTGCGGGCGTTGCGCACCGACTACATCGACCTGTTCCTGATCCACGTGCCCGTCGCCTTCGTGGAGCGCGGCGACGAGATGCTGCCCCTCGGTGACGACGGCGAGGTGATCCTGGACCGCGACTCGGACTTCGTGGCCGTCTGGAAGGTAAGAGCCGTTGGCGCATAGTGCGGGCCTGTTTCGGCGGCCCCTCGGTGCGAGCAGGCAGGCCGTCAGGCAGGCAGTGCATGCGGCACCATAATTAATGAGTGTAAGGCCGAAGGCTGTCCTTCCGTGGCGACGCTGCATTATCTATCGGCATCGACGTCGGCCTGGGCGTGGGTGGGGATGGACGCGCGGAGGGCTAATAAATTCAGACCCGTGATTCCCGCTCACGCCTGAGATTTGATTGGCTGCGCAGGCAATGGAGGAGGAGGTCGACAAGGGGTGCGTCAAGGCCATCGGCTTGTCCAACTTCACCGAGAACCAGATTCAGCGCGTCCTGGACAACTGCCGCATTCGCCCGGCCAACTTGCAGGTACCCAGATGCAGACAATATTCTTGTAAAGGGTTTTTGAAGACCGCCACACTAACGCTGACTGGGATCAGGTGGAGCTGCACGTGTACATGCAGCAGCGGCCGCTCGTCGCGTTCTGCAACACGCAGGGCATCACCGTGACGGCCTACTCGCCCCTGGGCAGCCCCGGCCTCGAGAAGGTCTACGCCGCCTGCGGCCTGGAGTAAGCCATGCGCACTGCTGCGATCACAGTCAAATTGGAGAAGTGTTCTTTTCGGACCGCAAGGGGGACTCAACTCAACGAATTCGCTACATTTTTCGAAGATATTTGACCTAGACGACGCTTTCGGGAGTCCCCCGGTCATGCTCTCGCTGTCGGCAGGAAGGTGATGCCGGACATACTCCGCAACCCCGTGGTGGAGGAGGTGGCCGCGCGCCTGGGCAAGTCCCCGGGACAGGTGCTGCTGCGGCACACCGTGCAACGCGGCATCGCCGCCATCCCCAAGAGCACCAACGAGGCCCGCATCGCGCAGAACATCCAGGTCAGGCACTTTGCCGACAACAGTTCCTATAAAAATGTTGCTGTACAAACGTTCAGAAACATTTTAGCACAAAAAAGGCGGGAATCCTTCAGAGTATCTTGTCCCAAAATTTATAATCACGTAGTTAAGAAAATACATTTTTAATTTTACATCAAGCTATGTGATGCCTTTTCTTTTCAATTAGCAATGAAAGGAGCCCAATTGAACAGCTTGCGCCCTTACAGTAAAAGAAATAAAGTTAAAATTGGGTTTAATTTTTAACATTTTCTTTGCTGTTTAGATCTTTGACTTTGAACTGAGTCCCGAGGACGTGGAGAAGCTCGACGCACTGGACCTGGGCGAAACGGGTCGGATCTGTGACCTAAAGTTCGCCGTGGGGTACGCTGGCGCCCGTAAGGGATCTTGCCGCCGACGTAGAAGGTCCCAATCATCGCTAATTTCACGTAATCACGTGTTTCAGGCTGCAGAAGCATCCGGAATACCCCTTCTAGTCACAATTGTTTACACGAACGAGGAGCCACGATTGCACCGAACAAGCAGAAAACCATGGCACATTAGCAAATAAATAATAGAAAGCAATTTGCCTGGCGATGGCACCGCGTCTTATTACCGCCCTGTATCCCTCATTACCTGGAGGAAGGACACGAAATTGCAGCAGCGCGGCGCACACAGTCGACGGCAGGATGGCGTTGCTGGAGGAGTACTTGCAGGCCTGGCGCCGTGAAGTGCTCTACGACAGGGAGCCTAGCGCGGCCTGGAGGGCGGTGTGGCGCTACCGCAGGGCCAAGGTCAGCCAGTGTCAACCAAACACAACCCCCAAGAATTCGAGGCCCGTTTGAGACCACCACGGCGATAAAGGAAGACCCACCCAGCAAAACATGACGTTTGGGACGCGACGTAACACTGGCTTTCCTCCACAGTGGTTGCTGGTGGCGGGTTACGCGTGGGTGGGCCGTGCCCTGGTGGAGACCGCCATGGCGCCCAACCTGGAAGTCCGCAACCTCACTCTGGTCCAGTTCACGGCCGTGCACCTCGCCATCGCCGCCATCTACGTGTTCGCCTTCCACTCCCCCGAGTGCGGTAACGCGATCACCTGCCTCATTGCTGTGGCGCGCTGCGTCGAGCGGAGCGCTGACCCGGCCACGGAGGTAATGGTGGGGGAAGAGAGATGAGAGTAGGGGGACGGCTTGGCACGAAGAGCAGCTCTCTAGGCGTGGAGGGGGGAGAGCGGCTGGGGTGGGAAGATTCCTGTTGGCAGCTCTTTTCCTTATAGTGGCTGCGGAAGAAAGGGGGTTCGTCAAGAAAGGCTAGGACCGTAATTTTCCCGAGACTAGAAACGCATTTCCAGTTGGAGTTTCGGAACATGGTGCGCCGGCAGCGCCGTATTGGTGCTTTCACCGCGACCGCCTGGGTGGCCCACATCCTGACCTCCCTGCAGACGATCAACGGCTCGCAAAAAGTCTCGCCCCTGAACACAGCGCTCGCGCCCGTCGGCGGCGTCTACTACACGGCCGCCAACACGGCGTTCATAGCCATGCAGGTGAGGGACTCGGTGCCGATGTTGCTGATCGCGCCGGGTGACTAAACGACTTCGCGTGCCAGGTGTGGCTCACTATATTCGGCCTGCTGGCGTACTACCGCATGCTGGCGCTGGCCTGCACGCTGTTCGGCGTCACCACGGCAGTGTACCGCAGCATGATCTCAAAGAGCGCCACGGCGCGGGGTGAGGCGTCGTCATTTTATCAAGTTTCTGCCGTTCACTGCTGCTCTGCTATTGCAGCTCGGGGCGCCTCTGCGTGTGCGCAGGGTCGCAGCTCGACGAGCTAGCCGCCCTGCACGCCCTCATGCTGGAGTGCTGGTGGTGGGCCAGGAAGGGGCTGGGCCGCGCCGTGGTCGTGGTGGTGCTGGCGTGCGCCGCGCTGCCCCTCGCCGCCACGGTGCACCTCACCCTCACGTACCAGCACGACTCGCGTCCCTGGGGCAAGCTGGCGGCCTTGCTGTTCCGCCTAATCGCCAACGTCCTCATCCTGCTCTGCTTCGCGGGTGCGCTCATTCACCATCAGATTGCGATTGTTCGAGGTCCAAACCGATTTTTGAGTCTTAGTGTTACCGATGCTCGTACCGATGCAGGCGACGAGCTGGAGAGGAACAGCCAGCTTCTATCAACGAGTCTGTACGGCGGCCCCTGGCTGCGTGAGACAGCGTCGGAGCGGCTGGTGCGACTCCACCTCATGCAGGCCACCTCCAAGGGGTTGATCCTGCCCGTGAAGGGGCTGGGCCGCCTCAACAGGCCCTTCTGCCTCGCCGTCGTCGAAAAGTGGTTCAGCTTCCTGCAGGTCCTTCTCAAGGCGCAGGGCCTCGGCAGCGCTGACTAGGCCGTTTGCATAGAGGGAGTGCGCAACCTTAGTGAAGGGCAGGTGGCCCGAAAAGCAATGGAAGTAGTGGAAGCACAGCGTTGTAGTAGGTTTGCACAAAATGGACGAAATAAAACCGTTTTGCAACCGACACTACATGCTCTACTCTAAGGACTACGTTCATTGAGTACCAACAACTCAGAAAGCTTATGTACAAGGCTGTGTCGACAAAATACGTATAAAAAAGGGAGCTACCTCGCTCCGTGCGCCCCCAGGTCCCAGGCTCCGGCTAGTCACTAAACTTCATCAGGACCTGAAGATAGCTGAACCAGGTGCGCATGACGCTCACGCACGAGGACCTGGCAACAAACAGTACGCCTCTGATAGTTGAAGTGGAAAGGTAAGTTATGGAAAGGAAAATTTGACAATTAGTATCAAGTACACTCAGAGTGACCGTGAACTCAAGGTCAGCATGAACGTCACATCGCTGTAGATGACTCAAAGAGACTCGTTAAGGGTGAAACGGAGCCAAAAAAAGTCCTGACGCATTAAGTATGAGAGTTTGAGAGCACTCATAGTAGTAGCGACAGAACGATTCTTGTGCAACCCCGACAATACACCGTGACCGAGTGGCTCTCAGTGCCAGCCTTGTGAGGGTTCTCTTGCATGTAGAGTTTGAGCAATGACTACTCGGTTCAACCTGTTGAGGGTGCCGAGGGCCTGCACGCGCACAGACTCGGGCTTCTTGGCCAGCACCATCATCTGCAGGCGGCCGCGCCGCTCGGCCGGCCACTCCGTCAGCCAGGGTCCGAAGTAGCAGCAGGTCGGCAGGGCACTGCTGCTGTCCGTCAGCCTCTGGCCCACCAAGCACTGGCGCCAATCGGATCATTAAAAACAGAAAACATGCGCCGCAGAGCTGCGACGATGATCGTGACACGTCCCATCAACGCAACGATCAGGACCCTACGATCAAAATCACAGCCACCATTAAATGTATCACCAGAGTAAACTATCACTAATTTAGCATCAGAATTTTAAAAGCGATCAGCGTGTACGATCAAAGTCAGAAAATTTGACAGAAAAATACACGTTACGAAACGGCGAGATTCTTTCCTGTTAGTTTGCAAATCGGGCATCGATCAGAACTTCTAGAGCTCTGCGAGCGAGCAGCAGAGCGAGTCCGCAAAGCACACGTGATGGACACTAATGGAGCCAGCTCACCTGCGACACGAATATAATGAAGACGAGGGGGACGCTGCTCAGCGCGAAGGAGTCAGTCTGGCCGCGCGCGAGGATCACCTCCGCCGTGCTGACCTGCAATTTAACGGTGCCGCTAAAAAAAACGAGGTTTGGCCTGGTGGGCGCGTTGTTTGATGCGACACACACCAAGGGCATGACGAGCCCGGCGAACAGCAAGTGGGGGAAGAGCGAGCCGACCAGGGCGTCCATATGGCGGCCGGCCTGCAGCAGCGCCGTGTGCATCTCCGCCGAGCGGACGTTCTCGGCAACACCCCCACGCGCCTTCAAACGCAACAGTTGAGTGGCAAGTCGACCGACCCGGCCCGCGCGGCCCCCCCGACGGCGGCGAAGGGAGCTGCGGCCGGCGGCCCGTACCTGCATCCGAGTACCCAGCTCGCGGTAGAGCGCGGCGCGGGCCAGGTTGACGCACATCATGAGCGAGAGCAGGCCGTAGTAGGACGAGATGCAGCACATGCTGCCGTTGCACATCACCAGCACCTAGCACCGACCGCGCAATTGAGGGGTCAAAACACTTGTGTCAAGATGCCTTGGCCGCTCTTGCGAGGAAAAACAATTTCAAAATGGAGGGTTAAGCAAAAATTAAAAAAAAAAATTGAATCAAATTCAAGGAAACTTTTAAAAAATTGGTGATAATTGGATTTAACTAAAGGTAAAGGGGTGATACAAATCGGCAATGTTGGCTGTCCGTATACTTTTTTTGTACCAGTTTAAAATTGTTTGAAATCTATTCTCTTGCATTAGTTTTTGGCCCGTCCCGTTTTTTGTCATCGTCGAATGAACTTTTGACCCACCTTGGCAGCCAGCGTGGGCGACTGCAGCCAGGGGACCTCGGTCAGCACGGTGAAGACGACGGACAGGAAGGACGATGCTGACGGTGAAGGTGGAGAAGAAACGCTTGACGCGGCGCATCAGACGCGCAGCGGACATCATCCGCGCCTACAACAAGGCCACGTCAGCCGCGTCACCGTCAGGCCCCAATTTTTGAAGATCCGGGCATTAGCGTCGCCCCCTGAACCGGTCTCTGGATCCACCCTGCAGACTGATTCCGAGAGTCGTTTTCATCGCTCTGCCTCTCTCGCTCCTGAGCTATATCCAATTAAGACTTACGCCTGCGAGAGCGTGAGCGCGAGAGCGCGAGAGCGGTCGCCTGAGCGAGGAATCGGAGGAGTGGGGGAAGAGTTTGGAGGGGAACTCTTCCCCCACTCCTCCGATTCCTCGCTCAGGCGACCGCTCTCGCGCTCTCGCGCTCACGCTCTCGCAGGCGTAAGTCTTAATTGGATATAGCTCTGTAGGGCGATAGGTACGAGAGAGGGCGCGACGAAAGCGACTCTCGGAACGAGTGTCGCTGCTTCGCGCTTCGCACCGCGGCGGCCGGCGAGGCGTCGTCCTGGAGGCACGCTGCGACGAGGCCGGCGAGGCGCAGGGCCTCCTGGACGCGCGGCAGCCTCCGCCACATGACGAGCTGCGCGGCGATGGACGAGTGCGCGCCGACGTACAGCCGCAGCGGCACGCGCGCCTCCTCCATGTTGGCGCACTGCGACAGGTCGCGCAGCACCAGTGACGTGTGCACCAGGCTGCTCAGCACGGAGTACTGCGCGACAACGGCCACATTAGCCACATCAGGCCTCTCAGTCGATTTGCCAGAAGACCGACGGCCGAAATTCTGGACGCGTTTTAAGCTCCAGAGTCGCTAAACAGGACTCAAACGGCACGTGTGACCCTACCAATGGATTGCCCGTTCGGAGAGCAATCCATTGGTGGGATCACACGTTCGGTTCGAGTCCCATTTAGCGACTCTGGAGCTCAAAACGCGTTTAGAAATTTTGCCGCCTCTACCGGGGTGTTCTGGCCCTCTGTGGGCCCGTCCCGCGCGACGTTCTGTCCAACCGGAGCGCACTCACCCAGGAGCCCCTGATGTGGCGCAGCAGCCAGAGGCCCACGCCCGGTGAGTCCCAGGATATTTCGCGCGTCCAGGCGTCCAGGGCGCGACGCAACGGCCCCTGCTGCGGGCGCATTCAAATGAGGAAGGAAAGCTTGGGACGAAACTAAAATTGATGCAGGAGTCGGAAGCAACGCCGAGCAAGACTGCTCAATCCCAATGGAAGTGCTGGAGAAGCAAGCTGAGGTGTGTCCCTTGCCTGCTCTGCATGCTCTGCCTGCTCTGGCCGCGCTCTGCCCATGTCCTTCGCGCTGCTGAGGTGTCGCGCTGTCGCCGTGGGGAGACTGGCGGCGTGCCCCGCGCGCACTGCGTAGTTTCCGGGCGGCGAGTACGGAGCGTGCACTTGCAGTGCGGGTGCGTGACGGTTGGGGCCATGCATAAGTCACCCTGCCCCTTATTCATGTGCTATATGCGTGCTTGCTGGCGACAGAGGCCGCGTCCGCGTCGATGCCCTCCAGCCCGGCTAGCCTCGCACGCAGCCGGCCGGCCGGTGGCGGTGCGCGGCGACGTGGCCGCGGCCAGAGCCGCCGCCGACGTCGCGGAGGCCGCGTCGCCGCCGCCGTCGGGGACCTGGAGTCTCCGCCGCGCCGAGCCAGGCCGCCAGGGGTCAGTCAATCATGAGTCAAAGCGGGGGTACTTTGGTATTCGACTTTATTCGCAAAACGCAAAAACAACAGCAGCCTCAGCGCATGCACATGCAGTACTTGTCCCGGAGGTCCACGTAGCAGATGCCGTGTCGGAAGCCGTGGCCGCGACAGACCTTGTAGCACAGCGGGTTGCCGCTCACGGCGCAGGGGATGTGCCACGGGAACTTGGAGCCGGCTGCAACCACTGCCATTGCCTCCGGTCAGTCCATGCTCTCCTCCAGGAGGGCCTTCGTGACGCTGGCGTGGACCTACCTGGCGTTGACTCCGCGACGGCCACCAGCAGCAGGCACAGCGAGAGCACGGCGACGGCGAGCTTCATGGCGGCGGTGTGGGCGGCAGGCGGAGCAGTGCAGGCGCAGCCAGCGTCGCCTCTCGCGTCTCCTCCGCTATCGGTCGTCTCGCCGATTGCGGCACCCTGCGTTCTGCTAATCACTGACCACCGCACTGCAAAAAAAAACTCCGAAACGCCAAGTACGCCAAGTGGTTCAATTGGTTTGATTGCTGATTGTTGGTCTTTTTGCGGGTCCGCTTCGCCCCCGCTCGTCTCCGCCGTCACAGCGCAGCTGCGTCCGCGCGGCTGCCGCCTGCGGCCAGGAGGGTAGGCAACCCCAGCCACTCCACTGCGCGAAGGCTTGCCTGCCCGGCCGGGCGTTCAGCAGTCGGGCGCGGGGTATCTCCGCCGCACCGCGACGCTCCGCGTGTCGGCGCGGGGTAGCGACGCTGAGAGTGGCGCGGCGCGCGGCAGGGAAGGCCAAGTTTGTTTTATTCCTCGTGCATCGCGTCGGCCGCGCCAAATGAAACAGCGGCAGCTGCGCGTCCTGCTGGCGGGAGAGAACTCGGCCTCTGCATGAGTCGAGTCGTCGAGTCGCCGAGTGTGTCGCGTCGCGTCGCGTGGGGGACGACGCCACGACGTCCAACTTGTTTTCCTCTTCTTTTTTGGCGGAGTGTTTTGACAACGGCGCGCTGGTCCGGCTGAATGGAGCGATGGAGCACCGACCAGGCCGACCGCCGAGTGGCGGTTAGCCGTCAACTCAGTCACCCAGGACGGCGTCCTGACGGCGTCCTGATGGCGTCCTCGCCGAGCTCGCGGCTTTCGGGCTGTCTATCGTCCCATTCCAGCCGCACTACACCGTTATGTCGTTGGCTTTTCGGGATTTGGAACGGGGAGGGGGGGGGACACTGCCGCAGCGCGGGGGCAGCCATGATACTGCGAGTCTCCTGTCCCCGCGGGTCGGGTCGCCGCGACACTCTACGGCTGTGCCGTTCACCGGTTCCTCTCCGCGGCCCGCTTTGGCGCTTCAGAGTCTTTCTGTCTCCCTCGCACTCATGGAGCGTCCCGCATAGGAGCGAGAGAGACAGAGCGGATCAGTCCACTGTGGCTATGGCGCTGACTTTGGCGGCCCGGTTGAATGGCATTTGGCATTTGGAGCGACGAGCCACACACACCGCCGAGAGCGACGGTCTCCACTCGATCGGAGATTTTCGGTTTCCCCGGTCCGGCCGGGGAACTCCTCGGTCCCCGTGTCGTCCGGTGGTGCCCGCATGTCCGACTGCGGGGCGTGGCGGGGCGTGGCGGGTCGGGGCGGGGCGGGGACGCGGCCCCCGACGCGCCGCTCCAGCCCGATGAGTGGGAGGTTCCAGTGTGCCATGTGGCTAGGGTGGCCACTCGGCCGGCCGTCGCTCGCTATCGCGCGCAGGACGCACTTGACACATCCGCCCGTGATAGGGTGGCCACTCGTCCGGCGTGACGGCCAAAGTGCCCTTGCACTGCTCGCACTGCTTCTTGCACCACCCTGGGCGTTATCGTTGCGGCATGAGGCAGCGAGGGCCTCCTCTGTCTCTCTCGCACTCTTGCGGACAGCCCCATGAGTGCGACAGAGACAGCGACGAAACGACTCTTCTGAATGGCTGGGCTGGGCTGGGTCGCGCCGTCGCACCACTGCACTCCAATGGCCGCACGGCCGGTCCGGCTAGGCCACTTGGCGCGGGACTAGGCGTGGCATGGCGAGGCGCGGAGCAGCGTGGCGACACGGGCGTGTTTTTCGATTGGCCATGTCCTTCGCTTGGCCACGCCGCGCCGCCACGCTGCTACGCCCCTGCCCGACTATGCGATCCACGCCACTGTGTAGGGCAATGCGTAAAGGCCTTCGCGGCGCCGCGCGGTGCACATCTGTGGCACTGCCGGGACGGCCGGGACGGCCGGGACGGCGCAGCGCCCACCGCATCCGTCCAGTGCCGCCCAGGCGGAGGGCGCATCGGCGGTCCACGCGGAGGAGGCCTTCGCCGTGGACCTGGTCTTAGACCACCGAAACTAGTTTTCGTCACCCTGTCTCTCTCGCACCTGTACGGGACGCCCCACGAGCGCAAAGAGAGGCAGAGCGACGAGAACGACTGTCCGAATGAGACTCGCAGGTCGACGCGGTAGCAGGAAGCCGCGGCGCTTGCCCCGGTTCGCGCGCGGACTCGCGGAAAAGCCGTAAAAAGTTGCAAAAAAATTGGCAATGCGCTGCCGCGCTGGCCGGCCCTGCCCCAGTAAAGGCGCGGCGTGGCCGAGGCCTGCCCCGCCCGGCGTTGCGTGTCGTTGCAGCTGCCGCCACGCCGCCGTTTCTCGCAGCGCAGCAACGCGCAGCAACGCGCAGCGCCACTAGAAGGACGTTGCGCCGCCTTGCGTCAGGCCGTCGGCCAGCAGGTGGCGGAGCCGCGGAGCATCCCGGGATCGAATGCAGCCACTGCAGCACGACCAGCACACTGATTCAGAGTCGTCTTCGTCGCTCTGTCTCTCTCGAACCTACACGGCACGCCCCATAGGCGCGAGAGAGACAGAGCCAACGGGAAATAACTCCAGCCATGTACACCGAAATTCATCAAACATGAAAAATTCGCTGAAATTCTTTAAAATTAATCGAAATTCGACTAAAATTTGTAGAAATTTGACTGAAATTCATTCAAATTTGACTGAAATTCGTCGAAATTTGACTGAAATTCATCGAAATTTGACTGAAATTTATTGGATGTGGACACCGAAATTCACAGTGATTTCCCCTATTGGACAGAGCGACGAAGACGACTGACGGCATGATTCTGCAGCGTGGCGGCCTGGGCGGCCTGGGCGTCCGGCATCATGGCCAGCATGGGGGCGCGCCGGAGCTGGACGCGTCGGGCGTCGGGCGCGGTCGGCGCGGTGACCTCCTCAAAACGACGCGACAGCACGACAGCTCGACAGCGCCAAGGCTAAAGGCCGCACTACACTAGCAGCAGCAGCAGCAGCAGCATGAACGGCGCCCCGGACGGACTTCCGCCGACAATTGGTATCCTTCCTCTGTTATTCTGAATTTGCCACTACAATCGACTACTCGACAATCGAGCCCCCTCACACTGCGGCTCTGCGGGCGAGCGGATCTCTCGCGGCCACTCCGCCGGCCGCTAGTCGGGCGCTATCGGTAGTTGCGTTACATTGTGTACCGGGCACTGCCGGCCACTGCCGGGCACTGGGGGCGGGGGAGGCAGTGGGTCGCAGTGAGGCGCGCCCCGGCCTGCACCTGCTGCCCTGCAGACTGGGAGTCGTTTTCGTCGCCCTGTCTCTCTCGCACCCATACTGAAGGCCACGAGTGCGCAACAGAGACAGAGCGGCGAAAACGACTCTCGGAATCAGTCTGCTGGCCGTCCGCTGATTGTAACAAAACGAGAAAGGAGAGAAACTGAAATTCATCGAAATTCGACTGAAATTCATTCGATTTTCACCCCGAAATTCACAGTGATTTCCCCTTGGTCTGCACTGTGCTCGTGACTTCTTCCTTACCTTCCAGTCCTGGATGTCCTGCTGATTGACTTGAGGGTGGACGTCTGCTGGGACGTGAAGGAGTCTATGTAGCTTGACCCACCTCAAAGTTGACCTACCTATATATTAATTATAAAAAATATTAATATAAATATTAGAATATAAATATGAGAATATAAATAGGAGTAATATAAATATTACCAAAAAAAGTTGACCCACCCCAGAGTTGACCTACCCTATATTTTTGACTTGACCGACGAAGCGCGACGGCCTCGCGGCAGGGGAAGCGCGACGGCCTCGCGGCAGGGGAAGCGCGACGGCCTCGCGGCAGGGGAAGCGCGACGGCCTCGCAGCAGGAGAACCGCGACAGTGTCGCGGCAGGGGAAGCGCGACAGTGTCGCGGCAGGGGAAGCGCGACAGTGTCGCGGCAGGGGAAGCGCGACAGTGTCGCGGCAGGGGAAGCGCGACAGTGTCGCGGCAGGGGAAGCGCGACAGTGTCGCGGCAGGGGAAGCGCGACGGCCTCGCAGCAGGAGAACCGCGACAGTGTCGCGGCAGGGGAAGCGCGACAGTGTCGCGGCAGGGGAAGCGCGACAGTGTCGCGGCAGGGGAAGCGCGACAGTGTCGCGGCAGGGGAAGCGCGACAGTGTCGCGGCAGGGGAAGCGCGACAGTGTCGCGGCAGGGGAAGCGCGACAGTGTCGCGGCAGGGGAAGCGCGACAGTGTCGCGGCAGGGGAAGCGCGACAGTGTCGCGGCAGGGGAAGCGCGACAGTGTCGCGGCAGGGGAAGCGCGACAGTGTCGCGGCAGGGGAAGCGCGACAGTGTCGCGGCAGGGGAAGCGCGACGGCCTCGCGGCAGGGGAAGCGCGACAGTGTCGCGGCAAAGAAAGCGCGATAGTTTTCGCGGCGGGGGAAGCGCGACAGTGTCGCGGCGGGGGAAGCGCGACGGCCTCGCGGCCAGGGCCGCCGGAAGTACTTTCTAGGGGGGAAGGGGGGGCGAATTTTTTATAAAAAATTTTTGGGTTGCCTATTTGCCTACCGTTTAAGGGGCAACACCAATAGGGTTTTAGACTTCTCTAATAAGTTCCAAATCCAGCAAACAAAGCAAGCTTAAAGCGAAAATTCACACAATTCTAGACTTTAACACAACTTTTGCCATTTTTAGAGTTTAATCACACGCTTTATTGGTGGGCGAAGCGAGCCAAACGGCAAAGTAATGGGGGAAAAATTAAGATAACCTGCGAGCGAAGCGAGCAAGAAGCCAAAAATCAAAGAATTTGCGACATTGCTATATTTTTCTCTCTATTTCGAGCTCAAAATGGCACTTTAGTGTCTGAAAGGGGGGGGGGGGGCGATGCAAAAAAGCGAGGCAGTGCCAGCGTCAAACAGCGACGCTGTGCCAGCCTCACACAGCGAGGCTGTGCCAGCCTCACACAGCGAGGCTGTGCCAGCCTCACACAGCGAGGCTGTGCCAGCGACAAACAGCAAAGCTGAGCCAGCCTCACACAGCGAGGCTGTGCCAGCGTCAAAAAGCGAGGCTGTGCCAGCGTCAAACAGCGAGGCTGTGCCAGCCTCACACAGCGAGGCTGTGACAGCGTCAAACAGCGAGGCTGAGCCAGCGTCAAACAGCGAGGCTGTGCCAGCCTCACACAGCGAGGCTGTGCCAGCCTCACACAGCGAGGCTGTGCCAGCCTCACACAGCGAGGCTGTGCCAGCGTCAAACAGCGAGGCTGTGCCAGCGTCAAACAGCGAGGCTGTGCCAGCGTCAAACAGCGAGGCTGTGCCAGCGTCAAACAGCGAGGCTGTGCCACTGCCAGCCTCGCACAGCGAGGCTGTGCCAGCGTCAAACAGCGAGGCTGTGCCAGCGTCAAACAGCGAAGCTGTGCCAGCCTCACACAGCGAGGCTGTGCCAGCGTCAAACAGCGAGGCTGTGCCAGCGTCAAACAGCGAGGCTGTGCCTGCCTCACACAGCGAGGCTGTGCCAGCCTCACACAGCGAGGCTGTGCCTGCCTCACACAGCGAGGCTGTGCCAGCCTCACACAGCGAGGCTGTGCCAGCGTCAAACAGCGAGGCTGTGCCAGCCTCACACAGCGAGGCTGTGCCAGCGTCAAACAGCGAGGCTGTGCCAGCGTCAAACAGCGAGGCTGTGCCAGCCTCACACAGCGAGGCTGTGCCAGCGTCAAACAGCGAGGCTGTGCCAGCGTCAAACAGGGAGGCTGTGCCAGCGTCAAACAGCGAGGCTGTGCCAGCCTCACACAGCGAGGCTGTGCCAGCGTCAAACAGCAAGGCTGTGCCAGCGTCAAACAGCGAGGCTGTGCCAGCGTCAAACAGCGAGGCTGTGCCAGCCTCACACAGCGAGGCTGAGCCAGCGTCAAACAGCGAGGCTGTGCCAGCGTCAAACAGCGAGGCTGTGCCTGCCTCACACAGCGAGGCTGTGCCAGCCTCACACAGCGAGGCTGTGCCAGCGTCAAACAGCGAGGCTGTGCCAGCGTCAATCAGCGAGGCTGTGCCAGCGTCAAACAGCGAGGCTGTGCCAGCGTCAAACAGCGAGGCTGTGCCAGAGTCAAACAGCGAGGCTGTGCCAGCGTCAAACAGCGAGGCTGTGCCTGCCTCACACAGCGAGGCTGTGCCAGCCTCACACAGCGAGGCTGTGCAGCGTCAAACAGCGAGGCATGCCAGCGTCAAACAGCGAGGCTGTGCCAGCCTCACACAGAGAGCTGTGCCAGCCTCACACAGCGAGGCTGTGCCAGCGTAAAACAGCGAGGCTGTGCCAGCGTCAAACAGCGAGGCTGTGCCAGCGTCAAACAGGGAGGCTGTGCCAGCGTCAACAGCGAGGGCTGTGCCAGCGTAAAACAGCGAGGCTGTGCCAGCCTCACACAGCGAGGCTGTGTCAGCCTCACACAGCGAGGCTGTGCCAGCGTCAAACAGCGAGGCTGTGCCAGCGTCAAACAGCGGGCTGTGCCAGCGTCAAACAACGAGGCTGTGCCAGCGTCAAAATGCGAGGCTGTGCCAGCGTCAAACAACGAGGCTGTGCCAGCCTCAAACAGCGAGGCTGTGCCAGCGTCAAACAACGAGGCTGTGCCAGCGTCAAAATGCGAGGCTGTGCCAGCGTCAAACAACGAGGCTGTGCCAGCCTCAAACAGCGAGGCTGTGCCAGCCTCACACAGAGAGGCGTGCCAGCCTCACACAGCGAGGCTGTGCCAGCGTCAAACAGCGAGCGTGCCAGCGTCAAACAGCGAGGCTGTGCCAGCGTCAAACAGCGAGGCTGTGCCAGCGTCAAACAGGGAGGCTGTACCAGCGTCAAACAGCGAGGCTGTGCCAGCGTCAAACAGCGATGCTGTGCCAGCCTCACACAGCGAGGCTGTGTCAGCCTCACACAGCGAGGCTGTGCCAGCGTCAAACAGCGAGGCTGTGCCAGCGTCAAACAGCGAGGCTGTGCCAGCGTCAAACAGCGAGGCTGTGCGAGCGTCAAACAGCGAGGCTGTGCCAGCCTCACACAGCGAGGCTGTGCCACCGTCAAACAGCGAGGCTGTGCCAGCGTCAAACAGCGAGGCTGTGCCAGCGTCAAACAGCGAGGCTGTGCCAGCCTCACACAGCGAGGCTGTGCCAGCGTCAAACAGCGAGGCTGTGCCAGCGTCAAAAGCGAGGCTGTGCCAGCCTCACACAGCGAGGCTGTGCCAGCGTCAAACAGCGAGCTGTGCCAGCGTCAAACAGCGAGGCTGTGCCAGCGTCACACAGCGAGGCTGTGCCAGCGTCAAACAGCGAGGCTGTGCCAGCGTCAAACAGCGAGGCTGTGCCAGCGTCAAACAGCGAGGCTGTGCCAGCGTCAAACAGCGAGGCTGTGCCAGCGTCAAACAGCGAGGCTGTGCCAGCGTCAAACAGCGAGGCTGTGCCAGCCTCACACAGCGAGGCTGTGCCAGCGTCAAACAGCGAGGCTGTGCCAGCGTCAAACAGCGAGGCTGTGCCAGCGTCAAACAGCGAGGCTGTGCCAGCGTCAAACAACGAGGCTGTGCCAGCCTCACACAGCGAGGCTGTGCCAGCCTCACACAGCGAGGCTGTGTCAGCCTCACACAGCGAGGCTGTGCCAGCGTCAAACAGCGAGGCTGTGCCAGCGTCAAACAGCGAGGCTGTGCCAGCGTCAAACAGCGAGGCTGTGCGAGCGTCAAACAGCGAGGCTGTGCCAGCCTCACACAGCGAGGCTGTGCCACCGTCAAACAGCGAGGCTGTGCCAGCCTCACACAGCGAGGCTGTGCCAGCCTCACACAGCGAGGCTGTGCCAGCGTCAAACAGCGAGGCTGTGCCAGCCTCACACAGCGAGGCTGTGCCAGCGTCAAACAGCGAGGCTGTGCCAGCGTCAAACAGCGAGGCCGGGCCAGTGTCAAACAGCGAGGTTATCTTTTTCTAGATATATACAGATTTATTAGTAGAGGCAATTTTGGTAGAGGCAACGATGCCACCTCTGGTGGTTGCGAGGGGTTGGGTTGAATTGATTTCAAGAAGTTTTGGCGAATACAGGACACTAGAAGTGACAGTTTCAGGCTTTTTCTGAGATTCAATCTTCGCGGGGTTCTAGACGATGTAGCCGTGCCTCAGTGCTGGACGGGCGAAGCTACAATTGGGCCCAGCTTTTCAGTTTTCTCATGTTTTTTTTCTTTTTTGTTTTTAAGAACCATAGGCGGCCAAGTTAGATTGCCTTTCAGCAAGGCATGAACCCGCCGAAAACTTCCCCGCGGCTTCCGCTCCGCTCCGCTTTGCGTTCGCGCATTCGATTGCAGATAAAAGGCAGGTGGGAAACGAAGAGAGAGAGAGAAAGAGAAAGGAGCCTCAGGGGTCGGGGGCGAGACGGGGCGAGAGCGAGATAAAATAAAAGTGCCGGAGGCTGAGCCGGGTCTCTAACATAACACGAGGCAAAGCCGCCTGTGAACAGCCAGGCGCCAGCCGCGCCAGCTCGGTACAGCGGGCGGCCTCGCTCTGTCTCTCTCGCACGCGTGGGGCGTCCCGTAGGGGTGCGAGGGAGACAGAGCGACGAAGCACACCTTTCGGAATGATTCCCAGTAGCCACCTCTGACGCTGCGGGTCCGTGGGGGGCCGTGGGGGCCGCGGAGGCCGTGCGGTGTCGGCGCAGCGGGCAAGAAAAAAAGAAGGGCTTAGACTCAATGGAAGAGACGGGGCGGGGCGGATGAATGGAACAAGGACGAATGAATGAGTCAGAAAGGGGGAGAGAGAGAGAGGGGGGAGGGTAGCGCCGACGCCAGTCTCGCCCGCAGCGTTTGGAACGCGTTCAGGACTATATCTCTTGAGGGAAGGATTCAGCGGGAAGGGGGCGGGGACGGGCAAAAGGCGGTAATAAGGGCTGAAAGTAGGGCCGGGCCGTCGGGGGGTTTGGGGGGGGGGCTCGTTCCCCACTGCGTACAGTGACTAATCGACTCACCGTACACCGCACGGCCCTCGCGCCACATTCATGCTGGGTCGCACTCGTAAAAAAATTCAGGAAAAACAATTTTTTTCAGCTGATTTTTTTTTAATTTTTAATTACCTATATGTTTTTTTTAATGTGTTTGAGTCTTGTTGTGTCATCGCGAAAGAAAGTAGCGCGTGTCCTCCGCCGTGTAGGTGTGCACAGTCATAGAGTCGACCCGTGTAAATAAACGCATCCGCTTGGATGGCTCATCTAGTTTTCGCCCCTCTATCCTCGAAAACGAGGTACTTCCGGCGGCCCCGTTCGAACTGATAACTAGGACCTTGCTATCAAAAGGATAGAGGGATGCGCCATTGCGATAAGTCTGCAGTCGGAGCGGAAGGGGGGAGGAGGGGGGGAGGGGGAAGGGGGGGGGAGTCACGGTAAAGGACAAGGACAGCCAATATCTGTGTACAATCAGTGGCAGGTGGGCATTCGCCCCGCAGTCATATGGCCCTCCGCTCCACCGACCAACCGACAGACTGGGCCTCGAAAGCAGAGTGGATGAGCATTGTGACGGTGGCGGCTGGCGCAGGGTGGGACGACTGATACAGCCAAAAGTCCGGTGGAGGCGGTCGAAATTACGGACGCGTTTTGAGCTCCAGAGTGGCTAAACAGGACTCGAACCGAACGTGTGACCCCACCAATGGATTCCTCTCCGAACGAGGAATCCATAGGTGGGGTCACCACGTCCGGTTCGAGTCCCAAGCCACTCTGGAGCTCCAAACGCGCCCGGGGTTTAGACCGCCTCCACCGGTCTCCTGGCCCTCTATGGTGCGGGGCAGACACACTGTGAAAAATGTCGTGCTTTAGTACTTCAGCACGACTTTTTAAAAGAGTCAACCCTGTACACTTGAGTTTGCAGAGCGAGTGGGACTTCCGGAGTTGGTGATGTACGGACGCGCGGGATAAATTATTGACCATTTCCGTACTTCTTCTGTACTCTCTTCCACCGGCGGTGAAGAGTGCCGGGGGGGGGGGGGGGGGACGTAGTGCAGCACGAGGATCGCGAGGATGGAGTGGAGTGTCTTTCTCGACGCGCAGGTTCGGAGCTCGGGGGAGTTTGGCGGATCCAGGGCGAGAGGGGGGGGGGGGGGGGAAGGGTCGGGCGAACTGAATACTGCACGGCAGGCCGGGGCAGGCCGAGGCACACTTGGCCCGGGCGGCGTGTTTGTCTACCGCTTACAGTGCCGTTGTTTTAGTAAGCAAAGAGGCAGAGACAGACGGACGAAGTTGGGGGGGGGGGGAGTTTGCCAACGGGGCGGGGCGTAGCGGAGAGGTCCGCCCGCCATCTCCAACTGTCCTGCGAACCCGTCGCTCTGATTGGCTCGCTAACAGTTCCAGGATTGTCGACAGCTGGAGCGCCTCCGAGCGCGTGGCTGGAGCGCGTAGCTGGAGTGCCTTCCGGATTAATAATGCAGCGTCTTGTCGTCCTTGTCCCTCCAGGACGGCCGAGCCCGGCGCGCTAGACGCCTAGCGGCTGCGAATGGTATTCGAACCGCCGTCCTCCGGCTGCAACGGCGCGCTCGGATGCACCACGCCACGGGTCGCGGGCGCAGATGGTGACGGCGGGAGCGCCCACCCACCCTGCCGGCGCCAAGGCCGCCAAGGCCGCCAAGGCCGCGGGCCAGGGCGGCTGGTCCTGCTGCAGCGTCACCAAGGTGAGTGGCGGCCGGCCGGGGCCGCCGTGTGGGTTCTACAGCCGAGTAACCGTTCCTCCTCGTCCGCAGCTCCAAGCGCGCAGGATGTGGCTCTTGATGTGCGCGGCCGCGCTCCTGGTGCTGGCCCAGTACCACGTGTCGTCGTCGTGGCTCGCCGGCGTCCCCGCGGGCGGGGCGGTGTCGGCGCCCGTCGCGGCCGTCGGCGGCGGCGCGGCGGGCCGGGGGCTGGCCGCCGTGGACGCGAGCAATGAGCTGCAGCGCGCCGTCACCGCGGCGCCGACGCAGGCCTCCGCCACCACCACCGTCACGCTGGACGCCTTGGAGGAGGCCGTGCGCAACTCGGTGGAGCGGCTGGCGCTCAACAACATGATGGCCGCGGGCGTGGGGGCGCGCCTGCTCAGGGAGGTGGCCAACCAGCTGCAGCTGCCCACCGCGCCCAGCCAGGACATCCAGGTGAGTGGGGGAGGGGGAGTTCCACCCCGCGCTGCGTTGCTGCGGCCTGCAAGCCGTCGGTCTAAAAACAACAACGCGGCCGCATAAATCATGCCGTTGTTCGGCGAGACCGCGAGACTCGGGGCAGGCGCTCCTCCTGATTTTACCGCGGCAATAAATCCACGCCAGTCAATCCGGCATCCGGCAGAGCCCGGCATGCTCGCCACGGCCCCGGCACGGCCGGCCTTTGAACGCGCGGGGCGACGCGCACCCTTCGGCCTTTGAACGCTGCCGGGCTGCCCGCCAAACTTTGAGCCCCACGATGCTCCGCGACCGACGCCACCGCGTCGGGGTAGTCTTGGTGGCGCCGCTGGTGTGGCTGGTGTCAACGTGCCGCAACAAACTAGCAAGTGACTCCGGCCAAGTTGCGGCCGCCTCGCCCCGCCCCGCCCCGCCCCGCCGCGTCTTCTCGTGACTTGTGGTACTGCGGGACCCTGGTGGGACCGCGGTGGGCCATGGACCATGGTGGGTCGGCCACCGCGCTCCCACTGGGGCTGGCGGGCCGGGCCGGGCCGCCATGAGGCTTCGCTATCAACTGCCGGAAGAGCAAGAACACGCGCGGCGCGCGGCGGGGAGGCGGTGCTGCAGACTGATTCCGAGAGTCGTTTTCGTCGCGCTGTCTCTCTCGCACCGCCAGGGGACTCTGGAGCTCAAAACGCGTCTAGAGTTTTGGCCGCCTCCACTGGTCATCTGGCCCACTGTGGACAGTCAACCCACTCTCCGTTTCCGACTTCCAGTTCCAGTGCGACTGCCCCGTGTGGGACCCCACCTTCCTGCCGGGCCGCGCGCTGCCCTGGCCCGGCGTGGCCACGCTCTACGTCGTGACGCCCACCTACCGCCGGCCCGAGCAGGAGGCCGAGCTCACCAGGATGGCGCAGACGCTGCTGCTCGTGCGAAACGTGCGCTGGATCGTCATCGAGGACGCCAAGGCCCCCTCCAAGCCCGTGGCCAAGCTGCTGCAGCGCTTCGGCCTCCCCTACGAGCACCTCACCGGTGAGTCTGTCTGTCTGTCTGTCTGTCTGTCTGTCTGTCTGTCTGTCTGTCTGTCTGTCTGTCTCGCCCGCACTGCAGGGTAGCGGCACCTAGGAGAGGGTAAATAAATAGCCGAGGCCGCCGTGGCTAGCACACTGCCAGCACAATGACAGGGCGAGGCGGAGCGAGGCCTGGAAACCGGCGCACCTGTTGGGGGACCGATTTATCCACTGCTCGGACTTTCCTGTCATAAAACCCGAGCAGCGCAGGCCGGGCGGCGCGCAGACCTGTGCCCGGCACGACCTGCCCAGGCCGGCCGGAAGGGGGTCAGATTCGCCCAGCGCCTGTTAGCACCGAGGGTCCCGGCCGAGTCCTTGATAGGCACTCGGCCGACGAACGCATCGACCCGACCGGCAAAAATCATGGAGTGAACCCAAAGCCACCGCGGCCGCCCCCTCGCCGCGTGACGTCACGCGAGCGTTGCCGTGCGATGCACGCAGGCCGCGTGTCCCTCCTCCATCGCGGCGTGCAGCGTGGCGTGGCGTGGCGTGGCGGGGCACCAGCCGACAGCGTTATCGCCTGGGACACATCGGCCCACCCCGCCCCACCCCGCCCCACCCCGCCCCACCCCGCCCCACCCCGCCCCACCCCGCCCCGCCACGGTCGTACTCGAGGTACCCACCGGCGGGGCCGCCGTGCCGCCGTGCCCCCTGCGGGGCCCTGAACATCGCGTGCCGCGGGGCTGTTGCCGAGGAAGCCGGCCGCGCGGGCGGGCCGGGTCGGGCCGGGTCGGGCCGGGTGGTGGGAATGCGTTAGTGGCGGTCGGGTTTGGCGGACGGGCAGGGGCAGGGGGTGGAGAAAGGGGTTGGAGCCAGGAGAAAGGCATGAGGCTTTAATCTCAGCGAGGTGCGCGTCGCGGGGACGCCGCTGGGGACGCTCGCCGTCGCCTCGCTCTCGTGTTGCTGCAGACTGATTCCGAGCGCCGCTTTCGTCGCTCTGTCTCTCTCTACCCCATGAGTGCGAGAGAGGTGGATGCCCCGACAGCAGCACTCAGCATCAACCTGCTGTGACACTTCATCGACAGCCGTCGTTGTCCGCGAAAAGCCGTCGTCACAGGGTCACGTGGCCGCCACGTGGCCTCGCCAACGGCGGCTGTCTGCGTCTGACAACGACGCTAACAATAGACGAGGAAGAACCGCGAGCCGCACACGGAGGATGAGCCCGGAGCTGTGCAGCGCACGACAGCGCTTGGGTTGCCTACCCTCACGGCGCTCTGCAGGCGCGACCTAGGCAACCCGACTGCTACACCGCACGGCGGCGTTCGGGTTGCCTACCCCCACGGCGCTCTGGAGCCCACCAAGGACGAGCGGACGAGCCGCATCGACGCCGCCGTCCTCGCGTCCCCAGCGTCAGTCACCTCGAATCGACGAAACAATCATCTTTAATTGCTGCCCGCCATTGTGACTCGGAATGGCCTGGCCCTTAGTGTGTGTGTGTGTGTGTGTGTGTGTGTGTGTGTGTGTGTGTGTGTGTGTGTGTGTGTGTGTGTGTTGTGTCTATGTCACACCTCCCGCGGGAGCAAAACGCGGAGGCTTTGCAACACACCGCGTGACTCGGCACAAAAAAAACGTCTACCCGCGTCACCAAACGACCGCCATAACGGGTGCCCCATACAGTGTCGTCGACAGCGGCGAAAACTCCCACGACGCGCCCCAGCTGAAAGGATCGCACCAATGGATTCCTCGTTCCGTTGGTGGGGTCACACGTTCGGTTCGAGGCCCGTTTAGCGACTCTGGAGCTCAAGACGCGTCTCGAGTTTTTGCCGCCTGCACCGGTCTTCTGGCCCACTGTGTATCGCCATCCTCAACCTGTCTGCCTCCGAGGCAATACCTGGGGCTTTTGCTCGACTTTGACGCCTTGTTTTGTTTCTGTGCCGCAGCGGCCATGCCGGAGCAGTACCGCAAGAAGAAGGGCCCCAAGCCCAAGGGCGTGGCGCAGAGGAACCGGGGGCTGCAGTGGCTGCGCGCCAACGCCAGGGAGGGCGTCTTCTACTTCGCCGACGACGACAACACGTACGACGTGTCCATCTTCGAGGAGGTGAGTGCCGTGCTGCTGCTGCAGCCAGAAGCGCCAGGAGACCAGATTGTTCTGAAGACTGGAGGGTGAGGAATATGACGCGAGAAATCTCACCGCCATTTAGTAGCAAGATTTTTACCTCATTTTGGACATGATTTGTTCTGCCATCCTATATATAACGAGGGCAAACTTTCTGATTCTCACCGCTCTGGAGTTGAGCATTTTTTTTTCTCACCCCCAGCCCCAGGGTGGCTCCATTTCTCACCTCTGAGTTTTCAGAGTGCAGATCGAGGCGAACACACTCACTTCTTTGTTGTGCGCTGCGGCGCTGCGGCGCAGCGGCGCCCTGTTTGGCCGCGGCTTAAGGATTAGTGGCCTGACGTCCTGACGTAAAGGCGTCGGCGGAACGCGGTGGAAGCACTCCACTGGCAGCGTGCCGCGCAGCGTGTCCTTAGCCACCTTGACAACGCGGTGCTTCTGTTTCAGCGCGACGTTGTCTCACTACGTCACGTTCGCGCATAACCGGCATGGCGCGCTATCATTTTACTTTGGCAATTGGCGTTACGTTATTTCTGTGTCTCGCAAACAGCTTGAGATATGACAGCTATGCGCGAGGACGACCGCACCGAAAATTGAAGTGGGGCCGAAACACAGTGGGCCAGAAGACCGGTGGAGGCGGTCAAAATTCCGGACGCGTTTTGAGCTCCAGGGTCGCTAAAAAGGACTCGAACCGAACGTGTGACCCCACCAATGGATTCCTCGTTCGGAGAGCAATCCATTGGTGGGGTCACACGTCCGGTTCGAATCCCTTAGCGACCCTGGAGCTCAAAACGTGTCTAGAATTTTTGCCGCCTCCACCGATCAACTGGCCCACTGTGCAAAATTTTCCCGTGACATGTTGGTAACCTCCAATGTCGCCGTCTGACTGCAGATCCGCACCACCAAGAGGGTCTCCATGTGGCCCGTGGGGCTGTGCACCAAGGCCGGGCTGTCGACTCCGGTCGTGTCCACGGCCACGGGGGCCTTCGTGGGCTTCCACGACGGCTGGATCGGCGGCCGCAAGTTCCCCGTCGACATGGCGGGCTTCGCCGTCAGCGTGCAGTTCCTGCACCAGGTGAGCGGGAGCCGCACCCAGGACGCCGAGGTGGCGGCTGATATTAAAGTTTTCATTTCGCCGGCCTGTGTTGTGGGGCTGGCCGAGGTTAAGTAGGCCTCGGCCTCGGCCGGGGGGCGCTGCGCAGGGCAGGGCATGGCGTGGCAGAGGGCTGGCCGGCCGGGTCTGGAAGGGGCGGTCGGGGCGAGCCCGCTCGGGGCACAGCGGACGTGGGCCCCGCAGGGGGTGCAGGGCAGCGCGGGGCAGTGCGGGGCTGCCCAGATATTTCCTGTCTGCATGCAAATGGGACCCCGTCCGCCGCCGGCCGCGCCGCCTAACAACCCTGCAGCTCCCCCCCCCCTTCCTCCTCCCTCAAGTTGTGAAAAATGGAGTGGAGGCATCAGACGGAGCCGTTCCGAATAATTCCGTCATCAATTCTTGCTCGTGTAAAATCTGTAAGCGGGAGGGCGTGGCGTGGCGCGGCGTCTGACCCCAAACCCCAAGGCTTGCCCCAAGGAGCAGGGACCCGGCCGGAGACGCCGCCGAGGTTGGGAACAGCTCCACTCGATCCACTCTTTCTCAGACTGCATAAACGGGTAGATTACCGAAAACCCGCCGCCGCCGGGAGCGTGCGAGACTGCGTACAAAACACGCGCGGTGTGTTGCGCCGCTGCGCCGCTGGTTCCCAATTCTTCCGCTTT
Organism: Thrips palmi; assembly: GCF_012932325.1. NCBI lineage: Eukaryota > Metazoa > Arthropoda > Insecta > Thysanoptera > Thripidae > Thrips > Thrips palmi. The sequence continues at coordinate 8,115,085 of NW_023144628.1, forward strand.
GGCGGCGCTGGCGTCGGCCTGCTCTGCCGTCGGCCGCCCCATTCATCACAAAACGGCAGCAGACTCCGAGAGTCGTTCTCGTCGCTCCGTCTGAACGGAGCGCCGCGTGAGTGCGAGAGAGACAGAGCGACGAAAACGACCCTCGGAATCCGTCTGCAGGCTGGGGCGAAAGGGGCGGAAGGGAGCAGAGGGGCCAAAAGAGAAATGGCTCGTGCAATCTCGTTTCGGCAGTGCGTAGTCCGTAGTCCCAATCACCGAGTCACGATGCAACAGAATGGAAGCGGAAGCCGAAGCGGAAGCAAAGCCGATGCCGCGCTCCCCTTCGACCGGCCGGGCAGGGCCTTCCAGTGCCGTGGCAGCCCGAACCAGTATTAATGGCCAGGCCGGCCAGGCACAGTAACTGGAAGGGGGTGGGGTAGTTTTTCTCGGTTCCCAGTGGCGCGCCATGGCGGACCGCTCTTGAATTCTCATTAGACTCGGACTTGGGAGTTTCTCGCTGGCGATGGCACCACCAACACCACTTTGCACCCCCTTCTGGCCCACCCCCTCGGCCTCGGCATTGTGCATAGACGTGTGGGGGTCACATTCATTTCATCGCCCGGCCCGTTTTGAATTCTCCGTCCTCGCTCCGTCCCCCCTGCAGTGTATTCCACGAACAGCCCGGTTGTCCATTCGCCGCCCAGTCGCCTGCACACCTGCAACCGTCCGCACTGAAGGAACACCGCAAGGAACACTCTCCCGTTTTTCTTCCCTTTTCATTTCATTGTTGTTTCCTTCCAGCGGCCGAAAGCCCAGATGCCGTACTCGCCCGGCTTCGAGGAGGACGGCTTCCTGCGCAGCCTGGCGCCCTTCGAGCCCAAGGAGATCGAACTGAAGGCCGACAACTGTACCAAGGTGGGCGGCAAAACGCGCACAGTCGCGCAAAACGTCTCCCAAACTTGTGATCTGACGCATCACTTTTCCGTTCCTGCAGGTTCTCGTGTGGCACACGCAGACCAAGGCGAACGCTCCCTCGCCGCCCCTGGACATGGCCAAGTACAACCAGACCAACCTCGCTGTCCTCAAGACCATCATTGTGTGACCTGCAGCCATCATCGCCTGCGGCTGCTCCATTCGACCACATTCGAGTGATATTTTTTAAAAGACAGTAGACACAGGGTCATCCTTATTACTGCAAGAGAAAGAGAGAGAAGAAGATGAACGAAGAGCGGTGCTTATGTTCCATCGTCTTGGACTACTAGCCGGGTTCTGGTGTGGACGCAGACAAATGCGAAATGAAAACCACCAATCGTCCCTCTGGCACTTAAATCGACGAATGACAGCTGACGTCATCCTGGTGTCCTGTCGTGATGGTGTAGGCAATCCGTTTGGGTTTGCACCAAAAGAATGAGCTCCGCTCGCCCACCGCTGTTGCGAAACTTGTGCCACGTGCTGGAACCAGCTTCTGAGTCGGTTTCCGAAGTTTCCGCGAATCTTTCAATTCTGTGGTTTTACTACGAACAATTAGAGACAATTTTATTATTATGGTGTCTTGTGAAGTTCGAGCACTCCTAAGCACTGTGTCTGTGTGAAACGCAAGAACTGGAGTTCTCCTGGCTGCGTCAAGAACGATTCAATTTGATGAGCGTCGCTTGTCACAACGCATATTTTAACGAAATGAAAAAGCAAAATCGTCGTTAAAGGCGCCTGCGTATGTGCTGTTATGTACCAAACCTCCAATTATAGCGCACATAACCACCATAGACTAAGTTTTTCTAGTACTTAAATCAGTCACCTTTCTGTTTAACTTATCCGAAAGGGGTACACCGACGTGCACAACCGATCATGTGATTTTACGTAGTTTTATAAACTCTGTTGCAACAAGCTTATTTAAAGAAAGCTTTCTCTGTGATGCTAGTAATATAACATCCTATGTACTGTAATCTTCTTGCTCAGCGTTCCCTTTTCTTTACCTCTGTAAGAAATATTCACTATTTTGTTGACAAAGCGCGTTTTGCGCCAGTGTTGTAAATAATGATGTTCGTGAAAAATGAATTGCGAAAAATGTCTTCATAGCTCGCATGATGTCACCTGAAATTTCGTTTAGGCTGTGTCTCACCAGGTTTCACACCTCCTTGGTCTACAACTCTTCTTTTGTATAAAAAATACTGCTATTACCATTCACCGAGCTTAACTTATACCTTACGTCTTATATATACTGATAAGTTTAGATAACAAACCGAACTGATATTTATAGTAATAAAATTATGACTTTTTACTGTAAATAAAATGGAAAATGAAGCCGTCTGCGTTTCTCTCTCCCTTGTTTCCCTACAGTTTTCTTTACGGGTTTTCGTTTTTCCCAGAAAGCGTACTGCGATACATTTGAATTGCCGTAGAGGCTACGAGGCTAAATATTTAGAGGCTAAATGAGGCTGAGAGTAGATTAGATACGCTTTTCATTCAATGTTCTGGATTCAATGTTGTTTTCGCCGGGCCTCATCGCCTGACAGGTAGGCAATCGTGCGCCAGTCGTGTATGAGGGGTTGTCTACCCGCACGGCGCTTCCCAGCACTGTGCACGCGAGGCTAACTTTCTCATAGTTGCAGTGAGGGTCTAGCCTCGTAGCAGCTTGCGGTCGATCGAATGTGGGTCGCTCCGAAATGCAAAAGGGAGCGAACTTGAACTTGCGAGCAGAAAGCTGAAAGCTGACAACAAGTGAAGTTTACTGGTTCTTCCTGCTGTCACTTTGCAATCAGCTGGCGAGTGTCATTTTCGCGTCACGCAAGCGCAAGCGAATTAAAGTGTGGTGCCGTCGCGGGCGGTCGACTGTCAGCTGATGAGATCATCCAGGCCCTTTAAGGACGCCCCCTTCGCTCTGCCCAACCCAAACAAGGAAAACCACAACAAGAAGGGCCGAGCGAGAGCGAGACGAGACTCCCCGCGGAGCGCGTAGCGGCCACGGCGAAGTTGCGCGTTATCAACACAACACGATAGTGCACGCGTCTTGGTGCGTGTGCGTGTGCACTGACAACGTTCCTGGCACCCCTGGCACCCGCCAGTTAAAATGATAACGAGACTGTTTGGCGGGGTGCTATTCTAGGCACGTTCTTCCAGAGTCGCCCCAACCAAAACACAATGTGGGTGAAGCCTGAGGAGGTGCTGTTAGCCAATACCCTGTGGTAAGTTCAGCCCTATGTTTACGCTGTTGCTTGTAACCTGGTTCGGAACGGCTTTCCGACCTGACTTAACGCTTCATTTCGCGAAGGTTATTTCGCATGTGAACGAGCTGTCTTGGTGGGGAAATCATTTACAGTTGTCACAGTGTCTCCTTTTTGAGTGTTTTACTGTTAGGCCCTGGCTTTCAAGGTCAGCTTGCATCGTTCAATTTGTGCCTGAACTGCATTTATGGGGGGTACTTTAATTTTACTGAAAACGTGCATTTTGATTGTATTGTTTAGTATCATGATGTGTCCCAATTTACAGCAATTGGATTGTATGTTATTTTGGTTCCTCTGAATTTTTCCAGGGTTACTGAAAATGCCAACAAATACTTCCTCAAGCAGCGGAGGCTGGGATATGGGCCAGCAACTGGTATATCATCTTACCTCGTTGGAACATGGGATAGCATGTTCGACACTCGGCCTCCTCCATATCGGATCTTGCACAAAACACCTTCGTCCGATGTATTTCATGGTAATTCTTCAAGTCTATGCTGTAAGCTTTATTTTGTTTGATGTTTTAAACTAATGTTTATTTCTTTCTTTTAAAGTTGTTGCTCAAGCATTGAGTTCCACTGATATTAAAGAAGATTGGGAATGGCTAACAAAGAACCTACTACCATCTCTAGCACGTATTGAAAGTGATGAAGATGTGACAGAATATGTATGCTGCAAAATATCATCCTTAGTTGTAAATGATTCTTCGGGTACAAAAGATGTTGATGGTAAGTGCTCTGCATGAGCAGCACTTTATGTCTAGGCACATGCCATTTGTCATGCTAATGTTACTCTCCAAATTTCAGCCGAGGACCAATCTTTCAAAGACTCTTCATACAAATTTCACAAGCGCTTTAATATGCCTCCTGATGAGAAATTAGTGACCTACTATGCTTGCAGGTAATTTTTCCTTCTGTTTGCGCGTTGTGTAAGATAGAGCCTGACATTAAAATTACATTGATGTATCATTCCTTGCAGTTACTTTAAGGGAAGGCTTCCGAGACAAGGCTGGATGTACTTATCAGTTAATCATTGTTGCTTTTATTCCTACATACTGGGAAAAGAGACAAGTCTGGTAATTCGTTGGTCAGACATAAAGGATGTCCGGAAAACAAATCAACTTCTGTTTCCTGACTCAATTTGTCTTGTAACAAGGGAAGAAAAGGAGGTGAATGCATTTTCTATATCTGATATGTCTGTGGTGCATTTGCATTCACTTTTAACTTAACTTAATTTTTTTTTCCAAAGCATTTTTTTTCCATGTTTCTCCACATGCAAGAGACTTTTAATCTTATGCAACAACTCATCAACTATGCTATGAAAAGGTAAATGATCCAAGTACAATTTTTGTCTCCAGTCTAAATTGTTGGCTTTGTGGCAAGTGCATGGTCTTCATATGGTTTCATTCCAGGTTAATTGATGATAAGAGTGGATTTGATGAAGACAAAGATCTATTAACCAAACTCAGGTATACATTACTAGACTTCCTAGTGGAAAAATTACTGTTACTGGAATAATGTAGGTGTAACCCTGCTGTGTCTGCCTTTTCAGCAAAAATGTGCCAAAGAAGCCGTCATTTCTTAAAAGAGATCTGGATGCAAGAGCTCTCTCAGAAGCTTACCGTCTTGCTTTTCACCTTCCATCAACTGAGAAGCTGGATGGCCGCACAGAGGCAACCCTTTGGACACCCTACAATAAAAAAGCAGTGTGGGGGAAGATGTTCTTCTCTCAAAGTTACCTCTGTTTTGAAAGTAAAGTAAGGATAAAAATGGTGCTGGAAATTTGACCATCATATTATCATATATCCACACATGATTGCTAAAGTTTTCCTAATTTTCATTAGACGAGAGGCGTTGTGAGTGTGGTGATTCCTCTGCGAGATGTCAATTCGGTGGAGCCCATCAACCAATCCAGTCCCAATATGACGAAGGCTGTATTATTCACATTGAAAGGTGACGTCACTTTCGTGTTTGCTCAACTACAAGACAGAGACTTTGTGGTCATGAAAATATCAGAGCTCCTAGCAAAAGTTGGGGCAGCCAAAGGGTAAGAGCAGTATAAAAAGTATCATTCAAAGTATTTTTTTTTTTTTTAAATTTAAATTTATGATTTATTTGTTTATAATACGTACATCATTTTGGCAGACATGCTGTATCAAAACTTAGAAGAACTAGTGGGCATGTGAAAGATGGTAGGTTTGGGACTGTAAAAACATTATTATTCCTCAAAATAAGCACCTTTTAAACAATATTTAACCTCTTCCAGACTGGACTCCAACCCCTCCGTTGATGACTTTGTTTAAGACACCAGTTGATGAAGGTGTTGAATACAAGCAACAGGAAAAATTCATTCAATGGGAGTTGCACTTTGGTCAATATGGGAGAGGAATTTCGATGTACAGGACTGCAGAGATAAGTAAACTGGTACTTCAAGGCATTCCTGACACATTGCGCCGTGAGATCTGGCTTAACTTCTCTGGTAAGCTGAGAATTTTATGGTGTTTTGGCTTAGTGGTCGGTGGTTTGATCAGATGTGAGGTCCTGATGGCTTTTTTTGTTTTCTCAGGAGCAATAAATGAACAAGAGACAAATCCAGGCCGCTACCGAGCTCTTGTTGACATGGCCATAGGAAAGCAATGCACTGCAAATGACGAAATTGAAAGAGACTTACATAGATCTTTACCTGAGCACCAGGCATTCCAATCTGAAGTGGGAATTAGTGCATTGCGTCGGGTACTTTCAGCTTATGCCTTCAGAAATCCTCAAATTGGTAAATATTTTCACCTGAAGTTTGCGCGTCTTCTATACTTTAATTATATTAACATTTTTGATAATTTTATGTTTAGGATATTGCCAAGCAATGAACATTGTAGGATCTGTTTTGCTGATTTATTGCAAAGAGGAAGAAGCATTTTGGTTACTAGCAACAATTTGTGAAAATCTTTTGCCTGACTATTACAACAAAAAAGTAGTCGGTGCACTCATGGATCAAGGAGTGTTAGATGACCTCACAGGAAAATATCTGCCACATCTGCACTCTCGCATTCAACAACTTGGAATGATAAAAATGATATCTTTGTCTTGGTTCCTTACTATCTTTATGAGGTAAATTACCCATCTATAAAGAAATGTTAGTGCTGTACCTCTCATTCTAGTTCCTTTTGTGAATTTTAATTGTGTATTGTTTCAGTGTAATGCCGTATGAAAGTGCTGTCAATATCATTGATTGCTTTTTCTATGATGGTGCCAAAGTTATTTTTCAGGTACAAAACAGAATGTCCCAACAAAAAGCATACTTGAAATTGATTGAGTATACTTGACGTTAATTTGTAATGCCTTGCTATGTTTTTCTTCTGGTGTAGGTGGCTCTTGCTATACTATCTGACAATCAAGAGAAAATTTTGAGTTGTAGAGATGATGGTGAAGCTACTCAACTGCTTTCTGATTATTTGGAAGGCATTTGGAATGAAGAAGGACAAGGTGCTCTACGCAACAAGAACTGGGAAAACAAGCAAAAGGTCAGCATAGTGAATGAACAGTGCAAAGGTGGTTGCCTCATAAATTTGAAAGACTTAATTATTTCTTTTGCTTTGAACAGAGCATTTCCATCCAGCAACTTTTACGGGATGCATATACTAAATTTGGTGATTTGACAGCAACTACATTAGAAAGATTGCGATTCAAGCATCGTGTGCGAGTTGTTCAGCAGCTAGAAGAAGGAGAAGAGAAAAATGTAGTTCGCAGTGTTATTGGAGATGGGTATTTCACAAACCAAGAGCTGCATGTAAGTTAAATTTTCTGCTTCATATAACCAGTATTTTTTTTTTTTTTTTTTTTTAAATTGAATATTGGCAACTGAGATTTGTGTTTTTCAAAGGACCTGTTGGGTTTTGTACGAGATGAATTGCTAAAACAACCACGCATCGGGGAACGCTATGATCCTGCTCTTCTTCCCTATGAGAATTTCCAAGTTGATTTTGACCTTTTCAAAATTATCTTCATGGGATTATCTCCATGGGGAAAAGGTGTGCAATCTGAATCATTAGCCGCACGTCTTTTCCAGGTAAGAATATTCAAGTTGCCCTGCTCCTGTATGTATATTTGACTTTCAACCAATAACTTTAACTTCCTTGTTTGATAACAGCTGTTTGATAGTAACGGTGACTCCTACCTAAATTTCCGAGAGGTAACAATAGCTTTAGGCCTCACATGTACAGCGGATGTGGCTCAAAGATTGACATTGTTGTACGTGTTGCATTTACCTCCATTATTGTCAGCAAGTGATATTCAATCTCCTGGAATATCTGGTCAGTACCAGTTTAAAATGTCTTATCATTTATTTAAATTTGTTCTACGCCAACCCTCAGGTTTTAGTAAATGAATGCTTTTGTTTCAGATGCTAGTGGACCTGAAGTGGCCTCTGAAGCCACAGACTTTTTTGACGAAATTGAAGAAAGTGTTGAAAGCTTAGAGCAAGCTATGAATTCATTACTTAACGATTCTCAGACCAATGCTGCTGAGGGTACAATGCGTAGGTCCACATCTGTGTCTAGTGGAGCATCATTTCCAGGTAATACTAGTTACATAGTAAAGTAAATTTGGATCATTCTGAATTTCCTACTCACATCAAGAATCTGTTGTCACATTTCTAGGTGACAAACCATGGGAAGTTCGAGGTATTGGCAGCTTGAGAATGTTGATGGAAGAAAGGGAAACACGCATCAAAAGTTTCCCACCAATGTCCCAACCACATTTCATTGCACTGTGGAAAACTTTGCATGATATTTTCTTGACAGAGCCTGAAGACCAAGAAACTTTCCATTCTATTGCTACCATCGGTACTTTGCTTCTACAGTTGGGAAATGTTGGCAAACGATTTTTGGCTGACAGAGATGGTTCATGCGATAGTTTGGCTTCAGCTTGTGCATCTACTGCAGACTCCTCAGAATTAAAGGTATAGCCAGTCAACATATTTCGGCTTTTACTTATTTTGTAAGAAAAAATCTTGCAGCATCTTGAAAGTTTTTTTTTTTCTTTGCAGATAGAAGACCCCAATGGCAATATCAACAATGAAGCAAAAGCATCTTCTGGCAATGCTGTAGACCCTGAATGGGTAATAACAAAGCAGCAGTTTTTGGCATCAGCCCTGACTGGGATTCCAATTTCTAACTACTTTGGAAAACGTACTAATATCTCTGAAGAAATTGCCAAGATTCAGAAACGAAGATTTGAAAGAACTCAGAGCCTCAACGATAACCCACCTTCACCTACCATCTAAAAATTCAGCTGACTTGAGATTTTGAAATGTTTAATGATCCGCTCCATGTCACCACTCTAATGGGTAAAAATAGAGGAAAAAGTTGTGTACTTTTTCTCATTTATTATACTTCAACTTTGTGTCTTGATAGTAATCTCAGGGCGCATATTGTGTATTGCTGTGATATGTTATGTGCCTTCCAATCATTACCTTCATAGTGGCAGTTGTTTATGTGATACCAGTTGTATTCTTAGTTTTATAGTGATTGAATATTGAATGGTGTTGAAATAATGTTATCATTATGATTGTTGAGAATCTTATCTATTCAAATATTTTCTATATTCCTAATGAATTTGTGAGAAAGATATATGCTGTGAAAATCAGTGCCATTTTTAATTGTAAGCAACTTATGTTGTTACTTTTGTAGGTTTGAGATTAACAAATCCATCCTTCCTTTTTTGTTTCTAATTTGTTTTCTCTTTTTTTCATATTTTTTTAATGCGCCGACTTGGGTACATCACAATGCAAGTGGGCCTTTCATTTTATACATGGGAAATTTTTGAATGGTAGTTTAAATGGTTTACTTCGTACATTTTAAGCTTGGCATAGTTTTGTGTCACTGTATGTGTGCTGCTTGTTCCAATCGCACAACTGTAACTTAACTAGGGTGTTTTTCTTATGCTCACACCTTTTCCTTCATACTGAAGCAAGCATGTACCATGTGTCTTCCAAAAAATGATTCCTCTAACTTGGATAGTTTGTTTTCTATGGTAACTATGCGATCTAGGAAATGGTTCTGACTTGAGTACAGTACTGTTATGCATTCCCAGTGTATGTTTGTCCTATGGAAACCACCCTACTTCCGGTGTCAGTGAGGTTACAGAATACCAAGCAAATGAAGATAATCCATGTCAAATTGTGTTTTGTACCTTTTAATTTCTGATCAGTATTTTTAATATGACCTTTGATTTTTTTTTAAAATGCTGTATTCATGACATTCAGGTCAAATTGAAGGCTTGTGTGAGGTTTCAAGCCTGAAAAGACAATTAAAAGAAACTTATATGATTCTTAATTTTGGAATTCTGCCTCTACAGGCCATTTAATTGTCTCTGCCTTTCATACAACATGTGTAACACACAATATATAAATACAATCGGAATCTCAAAAGAACCTTTACATATGTAGAAATACTCTGCATTACTTTATTTACAGAAGATGTCCCCTAGTTCCTAGGTACCAGACAATTCACACTTCCTATGAAAAGCACTGTCCTACTTTCTCTGAAGCACCCGACTAAAATTACTCATTGCCTGCTAAAATTCAGAAATCTTTCTACTATTAAGGCACGCATTCCACAATACTAAAAAAAGAAAGATGCATAGGAATCCCTCTTGGGAATTTAACAGAGACCAGGGAAATACACAGGGGTGTGTGAAAAATTTTGGCACCAATTAACATGTAAGAGGCTTATGCCTCTATAATTTATGGCTTACAGCCAAAACAAAATAGATATATTCCAACAGTCTTGGAACAATGAACTTTTAACATCAACATGTTGCTAGTGTTGTTTTAACAATGCACTAAATTTCACACAGAATCAGGGTTGCCATGCATCTGGTAACAGAAAACCTTAAATTATCGGGGAAATATGAAGTATGAAGTCACAAAAGTGTGACAACCCTGGGAATACCGCACTACAAATCATTAGCTCTAAGAAAGGGAAGAGCCATAGTTGTATGTACAGAAATTGAAGATGACAGAACAGGAAGATACAGACAAACAATAAAAGAAAGGGATAACAAATATAAAAGAACAGTCATTCAACCTGTGTAACTAAAGCCAACTCTTAGTTTCTTTTTAAAAGAAAGTAAGAGATAAGAAACTTCACATGTAAAACAACAAACTGCTAGTCCTGTTTCATTATCACAACTTACAAGGTGTAGAACTTCTGTTCTATTTTGGGGGGGTAAAATTTTCAACACAAATTATGAATGAAAACACCACTATATCACCACCTTGCCTGGCATGGTGGTGGTGGTAGGTGAGGCTAGGCAAGAGAAACTAAATAGGAATTAAAAAAAAAAAAACAACAAACAAACAGCTTGCCCATATCAGACACCCTGAACCTTACATTATTCATATAACAATAATAATCAAGAACTTAGTAACAACATTAACAATGAGAGTGCTTTCTTTAACAGCTAATGAAAGTACGGTAATACTACTCCTACCATTAAAATAGTACGTTCATATAGCACAATCATTGGAAGTGTTGTGAGAAATCAAAAGTAAATTAATTGTTTTCTGTCCACATGAAAAGCATGTAAGATGCTCTTGCAGAGAGGGTGTTAGAATGCACACAAACACATTTTTCACAAAACTTACTCATCAACCTAATGTTCAAAAGCAAGCTCTAACACAGCAAATCTCAAGACAAACAACATTTTGACATGGAAAAAAACCAATTGCCACAAGGGAGTGTGAATATTGATTGAACTAAGCTGGTCACATTTTTGGGAAAGGGATGTGAAGACTAAGTTCACACGAAAAGAGTGTGGTCATGGGGAACAGTCATTATAAAAGTAACGAACATTTTTTGTCAAGTCAAGGATTACTCATATCCATATCAAAATACAGTCTTCAAAGATTCAGAGAAAACAGTCATAGGTAGGTCACAAGGATTCCTGTCAATTGACCTACGCTCTAAATTTTTTAAATGACAATTTTTGGATAGCGACATTAGGTAAAAACAAAGGTACTTTCTACAAAAATACCAAACTTATTGGTAAAAAGAGGAATTAAAATAAGGACAGCAGTTCCATAAAACGTGAACTTAATGGTTTCTGAAAATGAATGAAAGGAAAGCGTGGACAGATCACAGTGCAACATATTCATTCAACTGTAGGACAGCACAGGTTTGTACCTGCCATATCTGTTCCAGACAGATCATAAATAATAAATAAATAAGAACAAGATAGATATAAGATATTCTGCTCCACCAATGAAAGCAAGTTAATTAAATAGCAGGTTATAAAACTTATTATCACTAGAGATTCAAATAAATATAATCTTCATGTGGGCTACCATTTTAAGCAAATTTGGATTACCACACCTATACAGAATTTACAACACTCATATACAATAGTATTACAACAAGATATATGTACACTTTTGCTTTGGTTCCTTTTCAAAGAGATAGAACTCCATGAGACAGGATTCTGATAGAATTGCTTAGAGAAGTGAAGCAATATTATCAGTTTTCCAGCATGTAACATAAAGAATAAAAATTTAATTGCACCCTGAATAAAATTATTATTGCTATACACAAAAAAAGTACAATGAAAATAAACTCTTAAGCACAAGTCTTCATTTGGGTTCAAACACGCATTTAACTGCATAACAACAGATATACAGGGAATGATGTTCTTCATAAAAATTACAGGTAAGAAACACAGAACTAAATAGGGAGTTTTGAACTATTTTTTTACTAATGTAGCGATTGCTTCATTAATGAGGGAGCATTAATTTACCTAAACATTAGGTAAATGTAGTCTTAAATGTCACTGGTAAAAATACACATTGTGCAGAAAACCACTTGTCAGTCATATGACACCACCTTGTTTACCATGATCTGAACCACGAACTTTGAAAAAGCCCTTTTCAGTCTTGCACTCACGAATTGTCACCGTAGAAAGATTAACAGTTACATCTGTTATGACAACTTGATCAGCCACAGGATTGCGATTCAGCCAATATTCAGGGCTTGTGGCAACAACTTGACTAACAAGATGAGGTGGATGTAATTTTTCATCTTCATCTGACAAGTTGTTGTTATTATTGTTGTTGTTATTGTTGTGTTTACTAACATTATTGTTGTTAAGGCCATTTAGAAGAGGTGGTGACGCATCTTCAGTTCTTGGTTGATTTGGTGCAATTGTGCATGTAAGCTGCACTGTACTGGTTTGACTCAAGTTATCAGAGGCTGGTGGGTCCGGCAAGCGAGGAGAGGGGCAAGGATTTTTCACCTGAAATACAGCAACACGATCATTAGCTAAGTATGAAAGGAAAAGACTGAAAGAAAATAAGACTCAAAGCAATCTTTTTACATACAGGAACAGTCAAATTTGATGGAGGAGGTTGTGGGGTAGTTGGGGTCTTGGTGCTTGAGGCAGATGTTGGAGGCCTCAATTGTGGACTTGAGGGTGGTCTCGCAGTGCTATTAACTGATGCAGCAGGAACATCACTAGAGGGTCTCCGTGGTGTAACAGGTTTTACAGCAGACTGGAAGGTAAAACATAAAATTATGAAATAAACTCAAAAGCAGTACATTTCCACCAAAATATGTTATTAGCACATCAATTATTATAATGAACAAAAATATGAGAGCACTTACAGTTGGGGAGGGAGTTGTTGATGTTTCATTAGCTGGAATAGGAGTGCTCTGTAGTTTGGGCTGCTTAACGGGGGGAGGGCTTGCAGCAGAAGTTGGGCTGCTTGTTGTTATTGTAACACCAATTTTGCCAGATTCTTTTGATAAGACTTCTGCTTTCCTTTTAGTGCCTTGATCCTTGTCTTTTTCCTTTTCTGATTCTGCTTCTGTCTCCTTTTCTTTCTCTTCCTTCTTGGTAACAACATCAACAGCCTTTTTATCAGTATCAACTGGGGAAGATTCCCCGGTGGGAAGATCAGACTCCGATTTCGGAACAGTTTTATTCGTAGTAGTGGTGGTGGTTGTGGTGGTTGCTGTTGCTGTAGTTAGAGGTAAGGTCGTAGAAACCGCTGTAAAAAATTAAACAGAATTTTTATTAATTGAATTTGACCACATCTTTGGACACCATTACATAAGAGCCTTGACTTTGCAGAACACCAATACTTACGTGGTTTTGTATCAGAAGTTACTCTCTCACTCGCATCTTCGTCCTTCTTCCCTTCTTTGGATTTGGCGTTATTAGATGAAGTTGTTGAGGAATTGACAGAAGGGGAGCTAGTGGGTATAAAAACTGGAGCATTTGAGGCTGTAGAATTGATTGTTGTTCGAGGCTTTGACACGTTTTGACTGGTACTTGTATTGGTACTGTTGGAGGACTCTTCATCTTGGCTCTCTTCACCAACTGTATCATCGGGGTCATCTCTAGTACTTCTCCTCTCCTAAAAATACAAGAATTGATGTTCAAGATATTAAATGGATGCAAGTATGAAAAGATTAAGATAGGTGTCAAAATAATAATTAATACACTTGCTTTGGTAGAATCCTTCTTCTTTGGTCCTCGTTTAACATGAGAATCTCCCCGTTTTGCTTCACTGAAAAGACAAGATTGATAGGTAAAGTATAGCTTGCAGTACAACGATAGTAACAATGAATAAGTTCAGCAATGAAAACATCAGAACTAATGTAAAGTAGCTCTATATACACACACCTTTCTTCAAAACTGTCAATCAAACGCCCATCCAGTATATTTTCCTCAGGTTCCCAGGTATTGTGTCTAAAAAGAATTAACGTAAAGAAAACATTAATATCAAGATATTGTACATTTGCAAAGTCAGTAAGTACAAAAAGTAAATGACATACTTTTGACTCCATCCTTTCCATTTAACTAGATACTCTGCTTTTCCCTGGAAAAAATTTACAAAACAAAACAAGAAATTAGAATACTTGTACAGGGGAGAAAACAGAAAGCTAATTGTTAGTGAAACGTAAGTATACAGCAGAATACGCGATGTCAAAAGCCTGTGATTTTACAAAGATATTTGACTATTCAATTGAAGAAGGACTTATAAAATAGAAGTATTACAACCCAGGAAACAATTATAATTTTTTGGAAAAGCTCCGTGTTGTGTAAAATAAAATGTGAGAAGCAGAATTAATGATCTGCCAAGGAATCAAATATAAACAATGTTATGTCATAGTTAAAGCACTTCTTTTGACAGTTTAATGGAACCTCATTTATGCACAGGTGAAGAAAATTCACTTCGGAATTATGAAAACCTGCCACCTAAATTAATTTATTATCTTTAGGTAAAAAGAGAAACGAAGCAGTTCACTTTAAGTTTGGAAACGAACTGCTTCTGCAGACTGCTGCAGACTCTCAAATCAAGGGCCTCATAACCTCACAAAACAAACCAAAGCCGTGCACGAGCGAGCTCACTGTAACGACCAGGGTATAAATTACAGGGTCCAAAGGCAGCGGCCGCGTTAAACAATTTCGGCGGCCGGCTGCCCAGAAATTTGACTGAACTTGAAAAAGAGAACCAGAAAAAGTAGGCTACAACGAAGCCTCCAGAACTAGGACCAACATACCCGTCTCGTCCGCTTCTTCATAATCCGCTCGGCCGCGTAAACCTGGTCTCCCATCTCTTCCATGGTTTTCATACACTAAAAACTTAAAAATATTTTGTACACTGGTGCAGCGGCCACTCAAACAGAATCCATCACCACTGTGAGGTCGCCCCGCTGGTTTTCGCTTGACAAGCAAGCGCTCCTTCTCCTTCTTCAGCCTTCAGGCCGAGCAGCCGCGCAGCATAGGCGGCGGCGGACAGCGCGGCACGGCGCGCACACAAATAAATAAAAACAAGTCTTGAGGGTCACTGGAACAAGCGCGCGGACACAAGTCACTCATCACACACGGGACGTGTCTGCGACACGACGCGGAGCGGACACGGCGCGGGCCGTACGACACGCGACAGCGCTGATGGGCCAAGGGCAAGGCACGGGACGGGCGGCAGCGGCAGGGCACGCCGAACGTAAACAACTTTCACGGCTTCGGCTTCGCGGCGGTCGCGGACGCGGGCGGCGGCGGCGGCGCTCTAGAGGCGGCGGCGGCGCGTCGGGCGAGGCCTGTATCCATGTCCAAAGGTTGGCAGCGACTGAGGGAGGCAAGGAGGGAGGAGGGAAAGGAGTCCTGACGGGAACCGGGAACCGCCGGGACGGGAACAGGACGCGTCGGGAAGAAGGGAAGGGAGTGGCAGTGCGTGGCGCGTGCGTGCCTCACAGTGTGGTGTCTGGCTTGATCTGCGCCGCCGTCGCCGCTGGAGCAAGGATCAGAATGGAAGGCAAAATGCAGTGCAGTGGCGATGCTATCCTCCAGGATCTCCCTCTAGGCAGGGGCGTTACTCCAGGACGCTCCTCCAGGGCGGCAAGGACACCGGCACTTCCCCGCGGCCACCGCGCTGCAGCGTCCACGGACACAAGGCCCTACACTCGCACCTGACCACACCACGCGCGATGCGATCAATCAAACAAATGCAACGAGGGCGGCGAGGGCGCATGGCCACGCATGGCGCATTTGGCGGGGGAGTTGATAAGATGCGTTTCCAGAGGGGAGGGGGAGGGGTGCGGCTCGGGGAGGGGGAGGGGGGGGGTCTTTCGCTGCCCCCTCCCGCGCCACGCTCGCCAGCTGCTGAACCAGCTGCTCCCTTCGCGGACCGGAGGGGGCCGGGGGCCGTGCCTAAGCGGTGCGCCTGGTCGACAGGGCGTTGGGGCTGAAAGTCTGCAGCGGTGCAGCGAACACACGAGCAGCCCGAAGTAGTCGGGCCTCGGTCTGCTCCTGTTTCGCACGGCCGGCAGCATGGCGCCGAGGCCTGCGCACGTGCCGAGCCGCCCCGACGCTCGTCGAGTCTGTCTCTCTCACTCTCTCTCTCTCTCTGTCGTCGATAAGCTCAAGGGCGCAAGCGCAAGTTTTCGGCAAACCGCCTGCGTCATCGCATAATTGGCCCGGTTTGGCTCGAGTGCGACTTGTCCCCGGCGACACACTAGAAAAAATGGGCGCCTCGCCTTCGAAACGGCTCAATCATTTTCCCGCGGCTCTTTGTGGGTCCTTCGGCGACACTGCATTAGGAACGTGCCCCCGCCGGTCTACGCCGGGCCCCGCCTGCACCGGGCCAACCTGGCCAACCCCACTCCAGCCGTGCTCCAGCCGTCCAGCAGGCAGATTCCGAGAGTCGTTTTCGTCGCTCCGTCTCTCTCGCACCTATTCGGCACGCCCCATGAGTGCGAGAGAGACGGAGCGACGAAAACGACTCTCGGAATCAGCCTGCAGGTGCAGGGCATGCAGGGGCAGCTCTCGGGCTTTCGGGCCCCGGCCGGCCTGGCGCGTGCAGCCGGCTTCACACTGCACACTCATTCCGAGAGTCGTTTTCGTCGCTCTGTCTCTCTCGCACCCGTACGGGACGCCCCATGAGTGCGAGAGAGACAGAGCGACGACTCTCGGAATCAGTCCGCTGTGTTGACGGCGTCTGTCTCCTTCTCCCCCGATGCCGTCAATGAGAGTGACGGAGACCGACGACCGGGGGCGGCAGTGGCGGCAGACTGATTCCGGGCGGGAGGTGTCTCTCTCGCACTGCTCGGGCGTGCCGACAGGGTGCGAGGGAGACAGGCCGAGGAGAGCCCCCTGTCCAAGCCGATGACGGTCTTGGCGCGTGCCAGGGTGGCGGTGGCGGGGCGCGCGCCGGAGCAGGAGGTGGAGGGCACGCCGATGGTGGGGGCTGAGACGGCGGCCAGCCGACCGATTTAGAAGATCGGCTTGTCGCTCTGCCTCTCTCGCACCCTCACGGAGAACCCCACGAGTGCGACAGAGACAGAGCGACGGTGCGACTCACATCATCGCCTAATTCGTCCTGCCGATTTGTGTCACATGAATGGCCTCCGACTGACTGACCGGCGTGTCGGAGACAGAGCAGTGCCACGCTGTCTCGCTCGCACCCCGACGGAACGCCCCACCGGCCCCGCGAGTGCGAGAGAGACAGAGCGACTCTCCGAAATCAGCGCCCAGCTTCATTATCTTTACGACACATGACGCGCCTGTGTCTCCGCCTCGCTGGGCTGAGCCGGGCTGAGCACTGGCAGGGCCGGCAGGTGAGCCAACCTGACTTTTATCTGTCCCGCAAAGGCGCCAGTAGCACCTCCACGGAGATCGCCATACTAAAAAGACGTTTGATTTAAATGGAAACACGGAATGACGGAACAGTGTTTAATTGTTTGCCGACGCCGCCTCGAATTGCACGGCTCCACGGATTACAGCAGCCACTGATGGCGGCGAGACGGCGGTGAATGGAGTCACTTGCCGCCACTTTGTCCACTTTCCGGCTTGTTGGTTTGTTATATGGCGGGCCCTTCGCACACCACCGTAAAAACCTAATCGTCGCTTTCTTCGCTCAGTGCCCCGACCTTGGTCCCTTTTTTCGATGGTCATAAAACAGTCGTCTTCTCGGCGAATCGGCGGCTTTGCAAACAAAAGGAAGTCAACATGGCAAGGTAGCCCGCTGACGATGCGGTGGGTAAATTAGCACGGTTCGCTCTGTCTCTCTTGCACTCATGGGGCGTGAAACAGGGGTGCAAATGAGACAGTTCGCGGAGCTTTACCGCTGACCCTTGAATTCCGATCTAGCCTGATTGTTTTGGACAGCTTACGGTACTGAGAAGTGTCCGTCTCGCCTCTCCCTCGGCTGTTGGAAGAGGCCGGCAACTTCCACCGACGGCGCGCGCAGTTACCGGCCTTCGTCTCGTCTCGGTTCGCGTGAACCGCGTGAACAGTGTGCATGCATCGCCTCGCCGCGCTCGACCCGCCGCTGTGCCGCGACCCTCGGCGGCAATGGCTCAGTGCCATTCCGAACCTTCCGTCGCTCTGTCTCTCTCGCACCGCAGCGGCACGCCCAACGCGTGCGAGAGAGACAGAGCGACGACGGCGTTGTTCGGAACGGCGCTGCTGCAATGGGAAAAGAGGAGCCACTTGCTTCCCGTGTGCGTCTACTCGTCCGGCCCATATGCATGACAATGGCAGCGCTCTGTCTCTCTCGCACCCCCGCGGAAGGCCCCGTGGTGCGAGGGAGACAGAGCGACGAGTTCGGATTGGGCCTGGTGCATGGTGCACGCATCTTGGGGGGAAGGGTGGAGCTGTCGCCCCACCTGAGTGGGGAGGACCGCCGCGACCCCGAACACAACACCGGCATCTCACCAACTCACTCCAATTCTGGTGGTTTCTCTCGCTCTCCCTCTCTCGCTCTGCTACACACGGCGAAGGTCTGTTACTGTGGCTCATTTCAAGTTCTCATGTGGTGTCGTCCCCGAGTCTACCTGGTCGCGGCGAGGAATCTCACCTTAATCAACCTCACATTAACTTGAATTAAACTAGAGGAAAACGGGTTAAAAAGATCGTGGACTCGCGCGTGGGTGTGTTTTTCTCCTGCAGTCTCTTTCCCAACGCGGCGCTTCGTCGCTCTGTCTCTCTCGCACTCATGGGGCGTCCCGTGTGGGTGCGAGAGAGACAGAGCGACGAAAACGACTATCAGAATCAGTCTGCTGGGTTGGCAGCACTGCGTTGCATTGCGATGCATTTCGCTGCACACCCCTCCAGACCTCATTGTTACTCTACTGATCTTATTCACATCGGATCTCCCTCCTCCTCCTCCTCCTTTTCCTCCTCTACCTCGTCGTCGTCCTCATCGCGTGAAGCTGTGCCGATTACCCACCATCGCCGCGCCTCCTTCTTTAGATTTGCTTTTTCATTTTTTTCTGGACGTATTATGAAAGACAAACCTCCCCTTGGTTTCGACAGCCACCGCCGCGGGGCGCGTTTCGTCAACCGCGGCACCGTTCGGCCGAAAAGGCGGCGCGGAACTCGAAACAGAGCGACTCACCGCCCCCTAAAAAAAAAATAATAATAAAATGTTTCGTAAAACTTCAAAATATAAAAATAATATGGGTGTTTGAACCCAGACTCCCCGACCCAGGTTGCGACCGGTGAAAGTCTAAAGAGACGCTCACTCAAAAAATTTACAGGACCGCCATTATTTCAAAGTAGAAAAATGAGGCAGATAAAAGATTGCAACAGACTCACCGCGGACGGGGACAAAGTCGGATGCAAAGCCGCGCTCCCCTAAAAGCGCCGCCGGTGAGATACAGTGGCGTGAAGCGGAGCCTCGGCGGGCCAAAGGAGGAGGGGGCCGCGATTCACTACAAATGAGGGGATGAGGGCGAAGGTCGTGCGAACGGTGCTCTGTCTCCGTCGCACCCCTTCGGCACGTCCAACGAGTGCGAGAGACACAGAGCAACCAAAGCGCTGTATCGGGCCGCTGGGGGGTTGCGATCCTCGCGGTGCAAGATTGCAAGATGCACCCGGCCTTGCAGTGCACATGCCCGCGGGTTGAATGCGGGATGGGGTCAGGGTAATCTTTCTGTTTGGTACACCGAGCGCTTCCTGGTCAGGGTGTCGAGCCTCGTGAGCCTCGTCGGGCCCCGCGCTGTCACGGGAGGACGCCCTGGCCTCCTCGCTCCACATCCAAAACAAGGACCCCTCCACTCTAATAAGAGGGAAAGAGAGGGGAGGGGGCAAGAGGGTTGCGCTACCCTTATCGCATTCACCCCCCCCCCTTTCCTCACTCGGTGTCTTGGTGGAGTGGGCCGTGTACCTGAAGCAAGTTTCGTCTCTTGTCACACCCGACCATCTTGGCCTCGAAGAGCGAACAACGCGCCACGCACACCACCGCGCGCTCTGCCAGTGTGCCTCCGTGACCGCGCAGCGCGCACGCCGCGTTTCGCGTCTGTGTTTTTCTGGGAATCTTGCGCAAGCGGCGCGCAGGATGTCGCAGGATCCGTGCAGATCGGGAGACATAAAAAAGAGGGGGGGGGGAGTCCATCCCCCATCCCCCGCACGGTGGTTGATTATGCCACCGCCTGGGGGCGAGGCAAACACGCATGCAACTATGACACGCCGATACATGGCACTGATTCCGAGAGTCGCTTTCGTCGCTCTGTCTCTCTCGCACTCATGGGGCGTCCCGTGCAGGTGCGAGAGAGACAGAGCGACGAAAACGACTCTCGGAGTCCGTCTGCCGACTGGGCTGGGCTAACAACCGGTGGCTGTTTGAGGGTGGCGCGGTCGCGGACTCTTTTCAAATCCACTTTCCTTTGGAGCGTGGGACCTGCTGCGCTCTGCTCTCTCTGCTCGCTCTGCGTCGACACGGGGTGCCGTGTGGGAGGTCACCGCAACCCCCTCCGTCCGCCACCATGCCGCCACTCGCTTCGAGTCCCATTTAGAGACTCTGGAGCCCAAAACGCGTCTAGAGTTTTGTCCGCCTTCACCGGTCTTCTGGCCCACTGTGCGTCGATACGCCGCGCATGAGGCATCCGAAAGTGGCGCGGGGTATCGCCGGGCCGGGCGGTTCGCACGCCGACGGGGTGGGTGTATCGACGGGGGCGTGAGGGATGACTCGGCAGCGCCACTGTATGCACTCCGAGATTTGCTTTGCCACGTGTGTGCACACTGTGCACGTGCCGGCGGGGCGGCGGGGCGCCGGGCCTAAGGCGTGGGCCGTGGACGGACGGAAGGCCCCCGAAACGTCCGTGCGCATCGGCATCGATCGTCGCCCAGCGCACCAGCGCACGCCGCCCCCGCCAGAGGGCGCTGCCGGCGCGGCGGTTGGCGGGGGCGTCGACTGTGGGCGTCTTTGCACCGCTTTGCACAGGGCGGTGCTCGGGTGTTTTCCTCCGTGTGAGGCCCGCCGTGTTGTGGTGACCGTTTGACCCCGCGTACCGCCCGCCGCGCGCCCTGACCCCGCGCGCCTCCCTGGGGACGCGGAGCGCACGCCGAGGAGGCCGTCGACGCGGCGGCGCGACGCTCGGGCCGCGCGCAGGGCCAGCACGGCCCGGACCCCGCCCGCCCAGCCCCCGGGCCGCTACACCGCAAGGCCCGCAAGGGGGCGGATGACGGCGGCCCGACATAACCTCAACCGGAGCCCGTGACCCGCGATGCCGCGCCGCTGCGGGGCCCGCCGGCCCGGAGGGCCAGGACCGCGGCGTCGGGGGGCGTAGCTCCGCGTGGCTGAGGTCCCCGTCGAGGAGTCCGGCCGGGCGCCGCGCCGCCGCGCACCAGTGCGAGGTGGAGGCGCCGTCGCGCAGCCCGTCCGCGGCCACCGTTGCAGTTCCGGGTGAGTACCGCGGCCCTGGAGGAGTCCGGGGTGAAGACCTTTGTGCCCAGCATGTCTGTGTGCGGGAGCGGCGGCCTTGGTACCCGATCGGGGCGCCGCGACGGGGGCGGCGGCGGTGGCCATACTGCATGTCACCACAGCAGCAACAGTTACCCTCCCCTCCCCCACCCCCTCCCACCCCGTCGCCAGGGCACGCCAGGGTCGGCTCGGATTAAACGGCTCAGCCAGCCAGCCCAATAAAGTGTCCATTGCGTGCGTCGTTAAAAGATCCCACCGCCACATAAAACGCGGTTGATACAACGTCGGTTTTGCCGGTGGTTCGAAAACTGCAGTCCGCCGAGTTGCATCGGCGCAGATTTTCTTTTGGTCATGTAGCGGAAAGCAAGCAAGTGCGTACGTACTACTCCACCTTCCTCGTGTGCGCAGGCGAACACCTGCTGCAGCACGGCTCTGCCGCCCAGCGGGGCAGATGTTCCTGTGTGCGTGCGTGTGTGTGTGACTGTGTGTGTGCGCGCGCTTCCCTTCTCCGTCTCTCTCCTTCCGCACCTCCCCCTCCCACTCGCTTCACCTGCCCCCCTCCTTTCTCTTCCTGTCCCTTTGGTTTCCTCTAAAATCATTCAGCCTGCCAGCCCTGCCGGCCCTGCCGGGGCGGCGAGGGGGCATTAGTGTTGCCTGGCAACCCGGTCGACCTGGTCCGACCGTCGGCCAGCCGGACACAAAGGACACGCTCGCGACGACTGCCCACAAGGCCCGCAGGTGTCCCAAACTCTCAAATACAACCACATAAAAACAGCGTTTTTACGCACGCAGTCTTGTTTGTGCACACATGCTGTCCCCGGACGGCATATGCCAGGCAAAATTACACATTTTGGAAAAGTTTCGAGCCTTTTATTTGAGACGACGTTGTCCGAAGTGCGATTTCCTACGCTTACGAGCATTCCCAAACGTTCCCCATGAGTTTTGTTTGACCGAACATATTGCCCACCCTTTTTTTCTCTCGTTTCTTATAGCATGTCATATGAATGTGTAGCTGAATGCGACTGGTTTCTTACTCTTTTCAACCTCTTCATGTGTAGTGCTTCAATAACGTTCTGCTCCTCTTTCTTTTAGGAAAGTACACAGTCAAGAAAAATGGACCCGCAATACTATAATGACCCACTGCCGGACCACATGGTAAAGAATTTTTTTTAAAGCAATAAAAATGTGATACTGCTTCCAGCTTTAAAAACAGGTGCTTGTTTATAGTACAGGCAAAACGTAGTGTCGCGTAAATATTGCGGATGATCAATTATGAAGTGAACAAACTCACTGTCACTTCCGCCAAGTACAGAAAATTATTCACATCGAATTTAGTGCAGCACTTTTGCAAAGCTTTTAGTATAAAACGAACATTAACCATTTGAATTTTGCAAAATAAAAGTATATTTTTGAATTAATTCTTGTCTGTGGAGGCTTTGACGATCAGAGGGCGTAAACTCCTTTCCTCCGCGTAAGCTCTTGAATGTCGCCACCGTTCCTCTAGTTCGTCCAGTAAGTAGTCGTGAAGTCGAATTGAAATGTTTGTCGAGCGAGCCGAGCCTTCGGAGGGACCAGGGAGGAGGGAGTCGCAGACTCGCGGCGTGGCGGAGCGAGCAACTCGAACTCGGTCAAATGCCCCAAAGTGATAAGGCCGAGACGAGGCTGGGCGGCGCGCCGCGCGCATGACCGAAGGAGTGGGCGGGGCGGGGCGCACTTGCAGGCCTTCTCGTGTAGTTTGTGGTGAGTCTGCATGTCCTTTTTCTGCAAAGCTTTTTGTGTCGATAGGATTTGGTATTGCTTACTGCTACGCAGTGTGTCCGTGCACGCGCCCTACTGTTGCGTCAGCACAGGGCATATGCATTGCATTGGTATGTAGTTGAGTTGTTGTACCGCCTGCACAGTGTTGTTGTATTGTGTTTGGGGGAGGAAGAAGATGCTGCTCACTTCATTGGTGGCCGAAAGTGCTCCTGTTTTTCAATGACCGCCGCGATGGCTGTTGCAGTCTATGGCATCGGACGACAGCATGATCGACGACGTGTTCGAGTCCGCGGAGGACGCGCAGCGCGCCTACCAAGACGGCACGGCCTCGGCCTCGGGGGCGCTCGGCGCGCACCTGTACGGCTACCCTGGCTACCAACCGCCGCCGCTGCAGCACGCGCCGCACAACCAGCCGTCCGACCCCAACAAGGCCCCCAACCTGAACCCGTCGCCGACCGGCTACCGGGACTACCAGGCGCCGGCGGACGTCCTCAGTCAGTACGACCGGCAGCGGGAGGAGGAGCTGGAGCTCATCGTTCACAAGGTGGGTGGTTCGACTCCCGGCCGGTGCCCATTTTTTCCCGCGCTTTTTGTCATGAGTTTGGAATCGTTCCAAGGCGCGGTGAAAGCGGGGATTGACGCGAAGCTCGCAGCAAGGAGAGGATAGAGTAACTCGGCCCGGGTGGTTTGAGAACCCGACCCCGGTCTTTGGCGGGAGATTCGAGTGACCTCGTGTTTACTTCCTGCTGTCTGCTGTCCGGCGCCGCGCGAGCGCGCCACGCAACTCCAGAACCGGATCCGTCGCGCTAGCTCCGCTCCGGACCGCCAGAGGCCAGCACTGTACCGCCCAGCCGCCGCGGCCGCTCCGGTGGCGAAGGACCCCAGGCGCGCGGGGTAGCGACGAGGCCTTCCCGCGCGCGCGTGGGGTATCTCCAACGTCGGGCAGGAAAACAATTTAAAAGGCGAAAAAGAAATAAAAAGCAAAACAAAACAACGTCGACTCCCGACTCGCCGCTTTCCGCTCGAGGCGGACTAGGGACAAGGGACCAGCGAGCGGCAACAAGGAGCAAAGGTGGCGACCATGTTCACTGCACTGCAATGTCGCGCGGCCCCGCCGCCCCGCCATGGCTTCACTCTCCGTCTCTTCTAAATGGAGCTTTAGCTGCTTTGCCTGTTTTAGCCGTTTTAGCTCGCCCAGCATCTCTGGCGGAATGAATATTTAAACGCGCAATGGCCCCCCGCGGGGCAACGGTTGGGGCTCGGGGTGGGGTGGGGGTGGGGGGCCGAGGACCTCACCGAGGCGACCTCACTGAGGACCTCACTGAGGACCTCACCGAGGACCTCACCGAGGACCTCACTGAGGACCTCACTGAGGACCTCACCGAGGACCTCACCGAGGCGACCTCACCGACGACCTCACTGAGGACCTCACTGAGGACCTCACCGAGGACCTCACCGAGGACCTCACTGAGGACCTCACTGAGGACCTCACCAGACTCCAAGGCGGCCTGCTGGCTGGTCCTGTGCCCTTGCCGTCCTTTGCGGGCCTCGCCCTTGGCAAGCCTTGCCCTTTGTACTGCGGTTTGGGGCGAGCCCTTGCGCCGCCCTCGAGGCCCTGCACCTTGAACCAAGGGCTTGAACCAAGGGCCGGCCGGCAGG
The DNA here is from genome assembly GCF_012932325.1 of Thrips palmi. Taxonomy (NCBI): domain Eukaryota; kingdom Metazoa; phylum Arthropoda; class Insecta; order Thysanoptera; family Thripidae; genus Thrips; species Thrips palmi. The sequence continues at coordinate 8,139,894 of NW_023144628.1, forward strand.
GCTGTGCGTAGCCCCGTCTCTCTCATTGGCCTCGCGGCACTCTGTTGCAGACCATCCTGCTGGGCGACAGTGGCGTGGGCAAGACGTCCCTGCTGGTGCAGTTCGACACCGGCAAGTTCAACACCGGCACCTTCTCCGCCACCGTCGGCATCGGCTTCACGGTGAGTGCGAGAGAGACACCACGCTGCTGCTCCTGCTTCTTCTTCTCCGCTGCTTCCAGTCTTCGGGGGCTTAATTTGGGCAGTGCGGGCTGATTGGGCAAGCCTGTGGGTGCGAGGGAGACAGGGCGACGGCGGCCTGCAGCCCCAGCCCCGCCGTGGCCCCGCCCTCGCAATCAGGCGGCCACTGTGTCGCCGGGGCGGGCCGCGGACCGAGAGTCGCTCTGTCTCTCTCGCACCTGTGGGGGGCGCCCCGTGAGTGCGAGAGAGACAGAGCGACGGAGGCGGACGGCGTGCCCCGCGGCGGGGCCTCGGTCTCGTCGGGCCGCCGGCAAGACGGCACGGCGCCGACCGGACCGCCTTCAAGGGGTGTCCTCCAAGGGCTGCGTTCCAGGCCTGCGTTCCAGGCCTGCGTTCCAGGCCTGCCTCTCTCCCTCTCTCGCACTCGAACGGACCGCCCCCTGAGTGTGACAGAGGCAAACAGTGCACTCGCGGCTTTCGAACGCACCCTCGTGGTCGAGAGTGGCGGTTTACTACTCAGTGTCGTTTGTAAAAAACGAGATTTGGCGAGTAGGGCGTCTTGGCCCTGCTCGGAAGTTTTGACTCTCCGGTGGCATTGCGAATCGGTCTTGCTTCGGGCAGCCTTCAGAGGCAGCCTCGCCTGGCCTCGCCTGGGTTTGAGTCCTGAGTGGAGTCGGGCGAGGCGGGGCTGGTGGTGCATGCCGGAGTCCACTCTCCGGGATGGGGGGAAAGGGGGGGGGGCACCACCTGCTGCAAGGGTCCGCCGTTGTCCCTGCGGCTAGGCCCTGACTGGGTCTTGGACTCAATAGGGTTCCCACTCGGCGAGCAGTATGCAAATCAGCCGGCGAATCAGTTGAAAGGAGTAATTGAAGGGCGCCCCCCTCGCCCCTTCTAGGGTGTCCCCTCGTCCCCGCTGCCGCGTCTCCGCTCCTCCCTCAAATCTGGGCCGCACGCGTGCGGCTCTGTCGGTAGCTCTGTCCACCTGCCTGTCGACCAATCTGTTTGTTTGTTTGTTTGTCTGTCTGTCTGTCCGTCTACTGTGCGAATGCACTCGGGCAGGCCACTCTGGAGGCGTATGGCACTCGCAAACTTTACTCTGCGTATAAACCGGCCAGCTCGACGCTATCTGTCTGTCTGTCTGTCTGTCTGTCTGTCTGTCTGTCTGTCTCTCTGTCTGTCTGCCCGTCAGCTTGTCTCTCTATAGGCAGCTTAATTAGGTTGTGTGTGAGACCGCCAGCTCGGTGCGGAACTGCGGACCTGTGCTCAGTCATGCTCGCTTTTGCGAGCCCGGCTCCCGGCTACACTGCCAATCCAAGTCTGTAGGACACACTCGCGTAGACCTTAATGTCCTACCCTTGCAAGGACTTTCCGCGGGCCGCGACGCATCCACCATTTTCACTTGTTTTCACTCAGTGCCCCGTCTGTCCCTCCCGGCTGCCATTCCTCGGCGCGCTCTGCCGGCCGCCAGTTCAAAGCAGCCGCTTTATACAGCCAACCTGGAATGGCGTTCTCTGGAAGGGCGTACCTAGAAATAGGCGTTCCGCTACACGCCCTGGAGCGCCCTGGAACGCCCTGGAGCGCACGGGCGAAACCTGGACGTGGACAGCGAGAAAGCCAACCAGGTCGCTAACCAGAAGGCTGACTCCGAGAGTCGTTTTCGTCGCGCTGTCTCTCTCGCACTCATGGGGCGTCCCCTAAAGGTGCGAGAGAGACAGAGCGACGAAAACGACTCTCGGAATCAGTCTGCTGAAGCTGCCCGGGGCACCAATAAGCCCCTTGCGGAAGGCTGTCTATTATTCATAGTGTCCCCCCGGCCAGAGCACCGGCAGTAGTTACCGAATTCGCCGAAGCAAAATAACGTCACCACGATGAAATTCCTCGTCGTTTCCCAATCATTTCAATCCCGGGGCACTCATCGGGCCAGCTCGGGCTCGGCGGCGGGCGGTGCAAGCCACAGCTCGGCACGGCTAGTACTAACACCGGCCACCTCGCTCGGGTCTATATATTTTGTTTCATACACAATTTTAATTACTATCTTTGGAATGAGCCCGCACACACCCCCTATAAGGAAACCAAACGAGTATTAACCGAGAAATTTGAAAGGGAAAAGAAAAAATTTGAACTCTACACCCCCTCCCCAGTCTTAATGGGGAGGCCTCCTGCTTTACTTCGGTGTTCGGGATGGGAACCGGTGCTATCAGGTACCTGGGGTTAATCCCGTCAGCGACCCAAGCGTTCGCCGGGGGACCCAGTAGGACCCCAAAGCTCAGGCAGCTGGGTGAGAGCACCCAGTACGAAGCTCTTTGAGGGGCGGGACGTAGAGTGAGACGACAGAGAGACAGAGAGAGACTCAGACAGAGAAGAGGTTTGGTGGGAGCTTCTTGTTTTCGTAGGGTTGGTTGTGTACCCCATGGTACCCCCACTGTCCGGCGCTCCCGTACCGAACATACAGCGTTTTAGGCCAGCTTCAAAGGACTTATCATCGCCTCCCCGACGAGTCAAGGAGGCACCACCCGCAACCACACACCGGATGGTCTGGATTGATGGATCAAATACTCCATCGCTCCAGTGCCGAGGCCAACCCGCCGAAGCGGATTGCTTTTTAGACACCCACAGCGGAGTGGCCAGGTGAATGTGACTCTGACCACTACGCTATCACGCTTGTACGTCTGGCAGCGTGTTGGACGACGGGTTTGAGTTGCACTGGGAGGAAGGCGGTCGAAAAATGTAATGAAATGATGGGATTCGATCCCCGGACCCCGCCATCGGGATGAGACGACTTTACGCTCTCGGCCACCACGGCCCATGATGAGGGGACCGGCGTGAGGTGGGTTCTTGACGCAACAGGACTCGACCGACCCGGTCAAAATTTCGCAAGAAGTTGGGGGAGTCGAACCGCCGACCCTCGCACTGAGAACCGACGCCTCTACTCCCTGGACCACCACGTCCCATGCTCGGAGCGGGCTCACGTTTACGGGTTTGAACCGCACTGGGTGAGGCAGTAAAATTAAATGGAAATATTTGTTAGGAGTCGAACCTCCGGCATGTGGGCCTGTTGCACACGGCTCCGCTCTCATGGCCTCGAACCACCACCCTTAGGATAGCAAGTCGAAAAAACTTTTGTGACGCTGGTATTCGAACGCCGGTCTGCGGTAACTCGATCCCACATCTCTAACCTCTCGGCTATCACAGCAGTTGTGAAACGCGATGGATTATCTGCTTTCATTAACGTTCGTTGAATGAGATTTTTTTAAATGAAAATGTTGAATCTTAGAAGTGGACCTCTCTACAGAACAACGAAGAAATCTTTGTCGTTTCGCCTTCATTATTTCAGACAGTGTTTGAGAGCGCATGTTATTTGGGTCATCATGCATTTTTTCTATTTTCCTCTATTTTACATTGTCCAAGCAGGCACGCCCCCTGCGGACTTTCCGGGAGCGCCTCCCATCGGCAGACGCCAACGAGGGGAAGCGGGCTGCACACTGATTCCGAGAGTCGTTTTCGTCGCTCTGTCTCTCTCGCTCCTACAGGGGGCGGCCCATGAGTGCCAGAGAGACAGAGCGACGTAAACGACTCTCAGAATCAGTCTGCTGATGATAGCGCCGAAGGCAGTCGAAGGCCACCGGGCAGGCTAACTAGCCATCGCCATTAGAACGAACGCAAATGATAAACAGGGGACGGCGGGGCGAGGCGGGGCAGGTGAAGCGTGGTGCCTTTATTTCGTCGTATTTCTCCGTATTTCGCCTTTGTGATGCTGGCCAGGGTCAGCAGGAGGAGGGGGGGGGAGCTGCAGGAGCGCTCGCCTGGACTCGGCTCGTTGTTGGGGGTACACTGGGGGTACACGCGCGTACGGAATCGACGAGATGCTCCGATGTATTTTCAGCAGGCCCTGCCCCCTCGCCTCCCCCTGCCAGTGTCCCGTCCCTGTCCTCCCCCCTCCCCCCTCTCCTCTCCGCCTGTCCCACCCCCTGCCCCGGGACGCGCCGCGTGGCGCTGGGTGGTGGTGGTGATCGTGCTGCTTGCTGTTTACTGGAGAAAAACGAAATGGGCATGGATGAGGCTGGCGCACAGTGGGCCAGAAGACCGGCGGAGGCGGCCAAGACTCAAGACGCGTTTTGAGCTCCAGAGTCGCTAAATAGAGCTCGAACCGAACGTGTGACCCCACCAATGGATTCCTCGGTGGGAGAGCAATCCATTGGTGGGGTCACACGTTCGCCTGGAGTCCCATTTAGCGTCTCTGGAGCTCAAAACGCGTCCGGGATTTTGACCGCCTGCATCGGTTTTCTGGACCGGTCCACTGTGCCGCGCTTAGTCCGGAACTCGAAATAAAACCCAGCGCATGTGCACGACGGTCGTGCCCCCGCGAGCAACTCGACTCTCGGACGAAGTCGCTTCATAACGAACACGCTGCAGCGCTCCTCTCTGATCTCTCTTGCGCGTCCCTCGGGCCGAGTTCGCGGAACTTGTTCCTGTTCCGAGCGAGGCCGGGCAAGGCAGCGGGCACGGGGCGGCACGCTGGAAGGGGTTGCATTCCAATCACTGTGAGAGACGCAGCAGCGCGCGCCAGGACGCGCAGCGACGGTTTCCTTAGTCGGAATCAATGTCTTGTGAACGCAGTGTGTAGACGTCCGCTTGATGTGATGACGTCAGAGTCGCGGTTGCTTCGCGCGCGTGTATGCGCAGCTGGCGAGGATGCTATGGTGGCGCCTGCACTGGGCCAAGTCTGGCCGGCCGCCTCGGGCCGCCTAGTCAGCCCAGAACAGCAATTTTAGACAGCCGCAGCAGTGGGCCAGAAGACCAGCGCCGACGGCCAAAAATCTACAAGCGTTTTGAGCTCCAGAGTCGTGAAGCAGGACTCGAACCGAGCGTGTGACTCCCACCAATGGATTCCTCGTTCGGAGAGCAACTTAAAGGTGGGATCACACGTTCGGTTCGAGTCCCATTTAGCTAAGGGAGCTCAAAACGCGTCTAGAACTTCGGCCGCCTCCACCGGCCGTCTGGAACACTGTGCGACGCCCTCGTAACGTGTTTGGGCCCTGCCGCCCTGCCCGGCGCCCTTGGCGGCGCAGCCCTTTGGCCCTTTGTCGCCCTGGAGGGCTGGAGGGCTGGAGTGCAGGGTGGCGCTGCGGTTAGGTTAGCCACGCCACTGCTAACGCTTCCCGACCTTCGACCACCTAACGGGGTCCTGGTGCCGCCGTGGGGCGTCGCGTCCGCGGCGTGCGCTCGCTCCGGCGGGCTTCGGCGCTACGCGCTGCGCGGCGCCCCTTCAAGACCCCCTCCCCCTCCCCGCCGCGCCGTCCCGCCCCCCGAGCTCTCCAGCCCCCTCCACGGCCTCCACGGCCTCCACGCGGGGCGTCCCTTTGGCGCACGCCAGGCACCACGCCGCGGCCGCTCTCCGCTCGCTCTCCCATCAGTCGACCAGCTGCCTCCGCTCCGTTCCGAACCCGAGGGCCTAACCGCGGTGCGTTTGCGCGAGTCGAACAGCCGAGCCGAGTTGAGCCGAGCCGAGCCGAGCCGAGCCGAGCCGAGCCGGGTCGCGCGCGGGACTGACAGTGTCACTCCACCCGGTTAGTTAGTTCGCTGCGTCGCTGTTAGCTCTGGCCGTGCCGCGGTGCGGTGTGCGGTGACCCAAAGTTTTGTGTGTGACGGTGCGCGGTGTCGTCTGGTGCTTGTCACGCCGTGTGACGCTGTGTGACGCTGTGACGCCGGGGGTAAGACACGTGGCGCCTGGCGGGGCAGTCCGCGGCCCGCGGCTGCACAGTGGGCCAGGAGATCGGTGGAGGCGGACAAAACCCTAGACGCGTTTTGAGCTCCAGAGTCGCTAATTGGGACTCGAACCGAACGTGTGACCCCACCAATGGATTGCTCTTTGAACGAGGAATCCATTGGAGTGGTCACAGGCTCGGTTCGAGTCCTTGTCAGCGACTCTGGGGCTCAAAACTCGTCTGGAATTTCGACAACCTCCACTGGTCTTCTGGCCCACTGTGCGCCACCGCGCCGCCGCGCGGACCCTCCTCTTGGATCGCAGCGCGCCTTGGCGATGTGATTTGGTTTCGGTGGCCGTTTTACTAATGCATGGCCCGCGAGTGCGTGCCACGTGTGTGTTCCATGTCTGTGTGCTGGGTTTGTTTGTGTATGTGAGCACTCAATGAGACCTGATTGCGCGCGTGCGTATGTATGAGAAAGGTTTGTGTAGTGTGTGTGTGTGTGTGTGTGTGTGTGTGTGTGTGTGTGTGTGTGTGTGTTAGTGTTTGTGTGCGTGTCTGTGGTGAGAGTGTCTGAGAGTGAGGCTGGAGAGGGAGGGGGGGGCGTCAGACACCCCACCTCCCCAGCAGCGCGCGGCCTTGGTGCATAAGCTTCTGTGATTGATTCTGATGAGACCTCTGGAAGGCTGGAGCCTGGCGGCGAAGGCGCCTCTCCAGCAGGCGCTGCACGTCCCAGACGCCCTGCACTGTAGGCGTCGCTCTGTCTCTCTCGCACTCGTGAGGCGTCCGGTGTAGGTGCGAGAGAGACGGAGCGACGCAGTGTGCTGCCACGGCGACACCGTCGGACGGCGCCTGACGTCTAGCCGACGTGTGTGTCGCACTCTGCTCGCCACTCGCACCGCATTTCTGCTGACTGGGTCGCGCGGGTCTGCTGATGCGGATCAATTCGCGATTGCCGAAGGCAGGCAAAACGGCAACGGCCGACAGAGAGAGAGAGACTGTTTGCCCTCGCGCTTTCAAGTATTTTCTTCCACCGTTTGTTTTTTTTACGCCCACTTTACCCGCGCGGTGCGTTCCATTAAAACATCAGCGGGGCGCTTTTTCACGTGCGCAATCGCAGTAATGTGCAATTGCCAACTTTTTTTTTTTTTTTTTGAGGGTTTGATTGGTGACACTGGCGCGCGATCCTGCCTTTTGGCGCGAACGCGAGGATTTGGCGCTGTCTGCGACTGTCTGCGACTGCCGACCGAATCCGAGGGTCGTCGTCGCTCTGTCCCTCTCGCACCTGCAGGGGACGCGGCGTGAGCGCGAGAGAGACAGCGACGAAAACGACTTTCGGAATCGGTCTGCTGCCTGCGACTGCCTGCGACGGTAACGTGGCAGCTGGATTTGCGGCCCGGGCAGCTCGTGACAGCGAGCAGGCCGATTCCGCACTGCGTGGCGCTCTCTCTCTCTCTCTCTCTCTCTCTCTCTCTCTCTCTCTCTCTCTCTCTCTCTCTCTCTCTCTCTCTCTCTCTCTCTCTTTCTCTCTCTCTCTCTCTCTCTCTCTCTCTCTCTCTCTCTCTCTCTCTCGCACACTCGCACCCCTGCGGCGCGCCCCGTGCGTGCGACAGAGACAGAGCGACGCTAGCGACTCCGCGGCATCGGCGGCCGGGCCAAACAGAGAGAATAAATCGGCCTCTCACCACCGCCGTCTCGGCGCACGGGCGCGCGACACTGTGAAACCGCGCGCTCTGTCTCTGTCGCACTCGCAGAGCGCTGTGAGAGCGACGGAGACAGCTTGGGGGGATCGGCTTTGCTGCAGGGGGAGGGTGGTGTGGCGATCCGGGTGAACAGGTGGGGCCCGCTAAGGACGCAGGGCCGTGGGCCATGGCCATGCAACTGGTTGGAAAAGATTTATTTTATTTTCGAGTGGCCCTTACATTTATTAAACGACCGCGACCCGCACGCGGCCATTTTCATGTTCGCGATCGAGTCCCCGGCAGTGCATTCATTCAATCGAGGCCACTCCGCCCCGCCCCGCCCACGCCGGCAGGCCTTTTCATTTTCGGGCCACATCGTCGTTGCAGCGCCGGGGCTTCTTGAGGAGGCTTTGGGAGGGGAGGGGGGAGGGGAGGGGAGGGGGGACCTGTTGCGCGGCGCGACCTCTATCAGGAGCTGGTTTCCTTCCGGTCCTTCGCCGTCCTGCCCGCCTGCCCGCTGGAGGGAAGTGTCCAACGAGGTCACTGAAAAACTGCTTGTTCCGACACTGCTGAATTTTTTTTTTACCTTTTTTTGGCAGAATGTGTTTTACAAATCCCACCCTTGGTTTGCACGTCAGGTTGGGACACGGGTGCAAGCTGCCAAATTCAACTCCTAACTGAAAATGTGGTAGAGTTTTTAGCCGACGCCCGCAAAAATCGTTTCGTCAAGCGTGGTGGCAACTTGACAGTCTTGCCGACCTCGGCCAAGCCCGCCGCGTCCGGGACCGCGTCCGGGACCGCGTCCGGAGCCGTGTCTGGGGCCAGCGGCGAGGCGTGGCGCTGTGTGGACAGATAGACACACTCACACACACACACACACACACACAAGGGCTGCGGTGAACCGTCCGGTCGGATGCGCGGCGCGTGGCGTGCCTGGCGCCTTTGAGGGCACCCCCTCCCTTCCCCCCTCCCCTCCCGCCACGAGCGCGCCAAATATAGTCCAGCCCCCTCCCCTCTTTCCCGCTAACCTTGCGTAATCGCGTCGCACGCCGGAAATTCATGCCGTCCTCAAACCTGCTTGCCACGACGTACCTCTCCGAGCGTCGCTTTCGGCTTTGGCGGTGAGTGTCGTGCGGTTCGCGCCAAATGGAATGCAGACTGCGTGTTTGAATATCCGCCGCGCTGGGTGGGGAGGGGAGGGGGAGGGGAGGGGAGGGGAAGAGGGAGGGGAGGCGATGAGAGGGGAGGGGAGGGGGCTGCGCGTGCTCCGCCGTGTTTGGGATGCGGGAAGCCGCGGCCGAAGGGGCGGCGCGGCGGGTCGGCGGGTCGGCGTGGGGTGAAGTGGGGGGGGGGGAAGATGGCTGGGCTGACAGTTGACAGACGCCTCGTATCCGAATGATAAGGAATACGGATCCGCGATACGCAGGTCGAGGAGTACGCGCGCGTGTGAGTGAGTCAGTGAGAATGAGAGTGAGAATGGGGTTATGGGCGTGTGAGAGTGAGTGGGGGAGAGGTAGAAGCAGCAGGGGGTGAAGAAAGTTTTGCCATCAGATCCGCTGGAGGCGGACTCCCTCTGTCTGTCTGTCTGTCTGTCTGTCTGTCTGTCTGTCTGTCTGTCTGTCTGTCTTTCTCTCTCTTTCTCTCTCTCTCCCCCTCTTCTCGGGTAGAGAATGAGAGGATGCCAGCCTGAGCGTGGAGCTGTTACTCCAAGATGAAATATGAACGCCGCCATCGCCGCGGGCGACGCGCGGCAAATACTGGAGACGAATCCGCATAATGCACCAAGGCTGTACAGCTTGCCTGCAAAGTTTGCCTGTAAAGTCTGCCTTCACACTCCGTTTGCCCTGAAAAAATTGTTCTCTCGATGAGACTGTCGGTGGTACTGCGCTGTACTGACGTGTAGGGTCCGCATCGGGCCTCGCCCTCGCGTAGCACTCTCCACTCTCCGCCGTGTGCGGCCTGCACGACCTGCAACGTGTTGCAAACCCTTCGCCTGCAGACAGATCCGGACAGTCCTTCTCGTCGCTCCGTCTCCCTCGCACTCGTGGAGCGTCTCGTGCAGTTGCGAGAGAGACAGAGCGACGAAAACGACTCTCGGAATCAGGCTGCTCTGCCTAAGCCGGCCTAAGCCAGGCCCCGCACGCGTTGTGGTTGGACTTCGGACCACCACGTGCGGCTGGTCCCGGCCGGACGCCGCCCCGCATAGCTCAGGCCGCACAGTGGGCCAGAAGACCGGTGGAGGCGGCCAAAGTTCTAGACGCGTGCGGAACAAGTGGAGCGCCTGCGATGCTGCGGCTGGGCCGTGCCGCCGTACGGGGCTGCGCGGCGTGCTGCCTACCCCGCCGGCTGCAGGGGCTCCCCCACTTCGAGACGGCGAAGGGGTGCAGTGCACTAGGCAATGCTCTGGGCACTGCCAGTGGCGTGCGCAGAAATTTAGAAAGGGGGGGTCAGGCCACGCTTTTTGCCTACTTACAGGGGGAAAGTGACGCAATTTGCCTACCTTCCAGGCGGCTGTCTAGTGGCCACAGGGGGGGGGGTCATGACCCCCCTGACCCCCCCCCCCCCCCCCCCCCCCCCCCGCGCACGCCACTGGGCACTGCACTGGGCAATGCACTGGGCGCTGCACTGCCTTGCCGTGCGTCTGTGGCCCCATATCGAACTGTGTTTGGCTGGTCGCTCTATTGCCTCTGTCGCACTCCTCGTGGGCGTGGGGCGTCCCGTAGGGGTGCGCGAGCGCCGGGGTGCAAAAGAGACAGAGTGACCGCTGCCGCCACCACCGCCACCACCGCGTGCTCTTTCGCGATGCGGCCGGCGAGGAAACAACAGCCGACACCGCGCCTGCACGCGCGCACACACACCACTGCGAACAACACACATTCACACTCACACACACTTACTGTTTCAAGCCGTGCACGTGGCGGCTCATTTGAAGACCCCATCCCAATGCACAGCCTCCTCGCCGACCTTTCCATCCGCACGCACAAACACACACACACCTACACACAAACACACCCCTCGCCCCCCGCTGCCCTCGGACCACGCGCTACCGGTGTACTGCAGCGATGTTGGGGGGAAAAGAGGGCTTCGCAGGGGGTGCACCACTAGAGAGGTGTCTGGGGCGGGAAAAAATGGGTGGGAATATAAAAGACGAACCTTGATGGGAACACGTGTTGGGAGTGAGTGGAGCGGAGTAGAGTCCGGGGAAAATGGGGGGGGGGGGCTTTAAGGCACGGCCGAGCAGCAGCAGCAGCAATCTCGATATGAAATTCCCTTCACCGAGAACGCGGGGAAGAGGGGGAGGAGGGGGAGGGGGTGAAATGAGAGGGGAAGGGGGGGGGGGGCGAGAAAAGGCGGTGCGAGCAAGGAGCGCACCAGCTGTTCCGCGCCGCCGACCCGTGCCTTTCTCTGGCGACCCGGCGGCTGCGTTGGAAAGGCCTCATCAGGGCTCACACACAACACACACACACACACACACACACACACACACACACACACACACACACACACACAGAGAGTTCTGTCCGTCGCGCGGCGGCGGAGGCGGCGGCCACCGCTGTGGTGGAGCGTAGGATCCAGTATCCTTCTTGCTGCCCCGCCCCGCCCCGCCCCGCCCCGCCAGGCTACCCCTTTGACCCGGGGGGATTAAATTGGAACAGCCCGTCTTGTCACAGGCAGGCCGCGGGCAGACGGAGCAGGCGGCAGTCGTTAGGGAGCTCGCGGTGGCGGCGTCCTCGGCGTCCTCGGCGGGGCGACCCTGTGTGTCCACACGTCCTGTGCGGCCGGCCGTGTCGCCGGTGGCGGCCCACTGCAAGCGCCAGCACCGGAAGCGGTGGCGACGCACAGTGGGCCAGAAGAGCGGCGGAGGCGGTCAATACTCCAGACGCGTTTTGAGCTCCAGAGTCGCTTAACAGGTCTCGAACCGGGCGTGTGACCCCACCAATGGATTCCTCGTTCGGAGAGCAATCCATTGGTGGGGTCACACTTTCGGTTCGAACCCCATTTAGTGACTCTGGAGCTAAAAACGCGTCCGGGATTGTGAGCACCTCCACCGGTCCTCTGGCCCACTGTGAAACGAGGAGCTCTCGGCTGCTCGCTGGCTGGAAACTTCACGTACATTCCTCCCCGCGTCGCCAATCACTGGCGATTGGAGTGGAACGACGAGCCGACGGGGCCCGAATGCCGCCCCAGTCCCGCGTCTCCACGTATCGCCCGCAGACAGACACTCGCACTGTTTTATTCCCAACATTTTCACTCGCACAGTCAAAAAATTTTAATCTGAGAAGTCATACTTTTGGTGTTGCAATGCATAGCAACACACGTTCAAGTGCGTGGCTCTGCGCACGAATGCGTGCTTTTTGAATAACGAGAACACTGTAGCGTGTTCCTGTCTGCCAGGGTCGCAAAGAGCCAAAGAGCCGCCACGGGCAGAAATTTTCCGATGCAGAAACAGAGCGAAGCCAAAACCCATCATCATCGCTGCACCAGCCGCGCGCAGCGCGCAGCCGTAGCCGCCCCCTCCACTCACCCGAACTCTCTCCTTTTTAAAAAAAGAAGAAAACAAAAACAAACGAGATATATAATAATAAAAAAGTATACAAGCATTAGAAAAAAAATATCGTGTTTGCGATCAGAGAGAGGAGCTGGTTCGCTGTGAAAAAATGTGAAAATCAAAACACAGGTTGGAGCAAAAAAATATTAAGCGAAGCGCTCCCTCTGTCTCTTTCTGTCTCTCTGTCTCTGTCTGTCTCTCTCTCTCTCTGTCTCTGTCTCTCTGTCTCTCTCTCTCTCTCTCCTACACGTGTAGGCGTGTCGGGAGGCGGCCGGGCATCGTGCTGTAAACACTCGCCAAGGAAGCGGCGCGTAAAAAAGGGCGGCGATAGTGGCCTCGGCGGCCCTGCACCTGCTGCCCGCAGACTGAGAGTCGTTTTCGTCGCTCTGTCTCTCTCGCACCCATGGGGCGTCCCGTATGGGTGCGAGAGAGACAGAGCGACGAAAACGACTCTCGGAATCAGTCCGCCATGCGGCTGGCGCACCTGCACGCGTCCACGAAACCACGTAACACGCGGCGCCAACGCAAAGTGGGCCGCAAGTGTGGTGGTGGGGGGCAGGAAAAGAGGGGAGGGGGGCATCGCGCAGGAGTTTGCAACTCTTTATGAAAGGGAAACTGAATTAATTCGGTGTTTCCGCGCGTGAATGGCTTCGGCAGGCTTTCCCGCGCTGCGCCGCTGCGGTGCGCTGTTTGTGGCGGAACTTGGACGGGGTGCCGCGGCAAAGCGCGCTTTTGATGTCCCCTCCCCCTCCCCCTCCCCTCTCCCCCTCTCTCCAGGACGTGCGCCGCCGCCGCCCCGCGGTCTGCAAGGTCTGCACTGCGTGTGATAGAGCTACACGTGTCGAAACCCCCATCGCTCCCCGCCCCCCGCCCGAACCCCCGCCGGAGCGGGTGTCGTAAAAAAAACAACCCAACACCTCATTTGAAGGGGTTGTAAAAAAAAAGAGTCCGCCCATCGCCTCTCTAATTTATCGCTCTAGTGACGCGGCCTGCTGCCCCCCCCCCTAATCGTCCGACAGCAGGCCGGTCCTCTCTCTCTCTCCCTCTCGCACTCATGGGCTGCGTCCCGTGTGAGTGCGAGAGAGACCGAAGCGCAGGCGACGGTGGTGCAGCCGGACGCGGTCGCAAATCGGCAAGAAGCTCTCCTCTCTCTCTCTCTCTCTCTCTCTCTCTCTCTCTCTCTCTCTCTCTCTCTCTCGCTGTCATGCTCTCTAATAATGCAAGAGCAAAGCCTTTGCAGTCCCGCCCCGCCGCGGCCCCGCCCGTGATAAAGTATAAACGGAGCACTCGCCCGAGGAGTGGAACGGGAACGGAGTGGAACGGCAGCGAATCGGAGAAATGGGACGGGACGGGGCTATTAGTCTTCGTAATTACTTCAAATTTGCCTCGGAAGAAACAACCCGAGAAGAAAGAGTAGCGAGAGGAGTGTTGCCGAGTGTTGCTCTTCACGAGGGAGAAGCGGCACTCTGCCAAAACGCAGATATTTCTCTGTCATTCTCTGATCCGTAGAGCGAAACGCGACATCCATTCTTTTTCTAAAGTGTATGGGACGTAACGGTAAACCCCGAAGGATTCCGAAACAGACGCTCCCAGCGGCCGAGCCGGGGATTACGCAAAGACCACGCCAGCGGCGCCAGAGCGGCGCGTCCCGCTTTGGCAGTCCGGTCATCCCCACTGGTAAACTGACAGGCCGCTGTGTCATGCAGTGTAGCGGCCCGGCCCGGCACTTCCCCGCCTGCAGACTGTCGGATGACGAGCCTGATCCCGGTCGATCCGGATTGATCCGGGACGGCCCTGCGATTGAGCAAAGTTGGAAACTTTGTGCGAGCAACAGGCTCCGTGGGCGGCCAGTAGAGATCCCGCGATGAAACGGCGTCTTTCTCAGGGGGAAAAGTTTCTTTAATTTACTGGCGTTGTTGTTGTTGTTGTTGTTCCTCTAGTCCAGACAGGCTCGGGACGTAAATCAATTTTCCGTTTGTTTCCGCCGTGTAACTACGCGTCTCGATGTGAATCTGCCCTGCCGTCTGGAGGAAACTGTCTGGTCCACCCACGAACCACTCAAAGTGGTTTCTTGAAACCGAGACTCTTCTTGCCGCAAGTTCATTTACTAGAATGGCGTCACTGACTTCCACCTGCTGAACCCTTCACAGTGGGCCAGAAGACCGGTGGAGCGGCCAATATTCTCGACGCGTCTTGAGCTCCATCGCTGAAGAGGTCTCCAACCGAACGTGTGACCCCACCAATGGATTCCTCGTTCGGAGAGCAACCCATTGGTGGGGTCACACGTTCGGTTCGAGTCCCATTTAGCGACTCTGGAGCGAAAAACGCGTCCGGGATTCTGTCCGCCCCCTCCGGTCTTCTGGCCCACTGTGCCCCTGCCCCCAGCCCCAGGTCGCCCAGGCCCGCCCCCGCCACGAGGCCTAGGCCTCTGCTCTGCCCGGCTCTGCCACCACACTAACACCTCTCAGCGCCCCAGGCTTGGCCAGGCTAGGCTTGCCGCGTCGGAGGACTGGTGGGACTGGCGCTGCAAATCCCTTTAGGGTGGATTAGCGGGCTGTCTGCCCTGTCCGCACAGGGCTGTCTGCACGCGCGGGCCTTTCAGAGTGCCGCGCTCGGCAGCGCTGGGTGGCGGGGGCTCCATTCCGCACCGTGCCCCCTGTCTCTCTCGCACCCCTCCGCGACGCCCCGCGAGTGCGAGAGAGACAGAGCGACCGCTCGGACTCCACCTGCGGAGTGGGAATGAGACGGGAGAAAAGTGCCGCCGTCCCGTGATATCATCACGCAGCAGAGCGGTTCCGAGAGTCACTTTCGTCGCTCCGTCTCTCTCGCTCTCATTGGGCGTCTCGTATGAGTGCGAGAGAGACAGAGCGACGAGATGAACCCTCGGAATCCGTCTGAAGGCTCCTCATTTATGTAGCTCTGCCCATTAGTCCACTCGAGAAACTCAACAGTGCGTTCGTAGTGGCTCCTAATTGGAGTCCAGGTGAAATTACACTGCAAAGAAATCAGTGGTCAGGTAGACGGCAAACACAACAGTGCACCTCCCAGGTCGGTGACGTCACTGGTGACGCCACGCGTCGACATTGGCCAGCCGCCGCAGCTTTCCGCGGTGTCAGCACGGTGTCGGTGTGGTTGTCAGTGTAGTTGTCAGTGTGGTTGTCAGTGTAGTTGTCAGTGTGGTTGTCAGTGTAGTTGTCAGTGTCAGCAGCCCTGGAGCGGACCAGATGGTGTTTGCCGCGCACAGTCCGCCCCCCCCCCCGGCCCCTTCCAAAAACTCTTACGCCACAAAGTGAATGCTGTCCTTTGTTGTGCCCCCACCCCCTCCCCCGCCTAGTCTCCGAGAGTCCCACATCATCGCCCCTTGTGACGAGGCTAGAGAGACCGCTGGGCTGCGCGGAGGTGAAGCGAGAAATCTCTTCTGAGAGCGAGAGAGATAGACAGACACAGCGAGAGAAAAGGCTGAAAAGAGGACAGAACAACGGGGGGAGAAGGAGAAAAGAACGAAATAAAGACAGCCGAGTCAAAAGCAGTGGTTTTAATGCCAAGGGAGGCAAGACGCCCGCGGCTTTGAAGGTTCATCGCGGTATTAGGGGGCGGCTGAAGAGGCGCGATGAGGCCGTGTGTCAGCGTCAGCAACACTGGAAAAAAGGGGTCTATTTTCCAGGAGCCGCCTGGGAATCCCAGGTACTTTGCATGACGAACACCGAAACCAATGCATTACGGGACAAAAACTCAACTTCATCCGTATTACGCGGTATTACGGCCTCACAAAACTATCCCTGACGTTCAAACCCCGTTTATCTGTTAGGGCTTTAGCGTGTGGCAAAGCCCCGCTGCGAAAAGGCAAGGCATTGCTGGGCGGAGGAACGCCTCTTGACCAATTCACTCTGTTGGTTGTTCACTTAAGCAGCGAGGATGGCCACGCCCCGTCCCGCCCCGCCCCGCCCCGCCCCACCCCGCCCCACCCCGCCCCACCCCGCCCCACCAGGCCCTGAAAAGAAATAAAGGAGGCGGACAATTACAGAATGGCCGCTCTAGAGGACAGAGACCTCTCCACCGCGCCCCATCGGCCCCACCCCGCCCCACCCCGCCCCGCTCCGCCCCGCCCCGCCACCCCGTCTGCCCCGGTGCTCCATTTCGTCAGATAATTTGAGATTCACGGCGCGCTGTCTTGGCCAGACTCTTCAGTGGGAAGGGAGGGGGGGATGCAACAAGGCCGGGGCCCTGCAGGCCGATTCCGCACGCCGTAGCGTCGCTCTGTCTCTCTCGCACCCCTACGGCCCTACGGCTCGCCCCGTGAGTGCGACAGAGACAGAGCGACTGAACCGAGCGGCCCGGTTTGACATTCCGCCCCGGCGGCCGCGCCCTCGCATCTCGGCCCATAGGCAAGCCGCCGACGCCGCCAGGCTGTCCCTGTCGCACCCGAGGTCCTTGCCGTGGGCGTGCGAGAGAGACAGCGCGACGAAAGTGAGTCGTCGGAAGCGGGCGGCGGGCCGCACGCCGCGTCCCCATTCCAGGCCGTTCCAGGCAGTTCCAGGCCGTTCCAGGCCGTTCCAGGCCGTTCCAGGCCCTCAGCCAGCCAGGCGGCCCTCTGCAGCCCTCTGCCCTGCATCGCGGGGTTCATATAGAACAGACAAAGGACGTTTCGGCCCGCACGGCCCCTCCCCCCCCCCCTCCCCCCGACTCTTTTAATTTCCGCCGCCCTCCCATCTGGCTCTCGCCCCTATTCTCTTCAGCGGGACTGCCCTTCTTCAGCGCACTTCGCGATGTTTAGCGAACGTCCTGTCGGTGACGACTTGTCGGTGACTTTGCAAGTGACTTTTTGGTGACGTGTCGGAGACGTGTCTTTGACGTGTGAGTGACTTTGTCGGTGACTCGTCAATGCTCACCAGACGGGAATTGCATCTGTAACTCATTGAAGAGGCCAAAGGCTTTGACCCTGGGGTAAAAACAGAGCCTGAATAAGCGATAAAAAATAGCCTGCTTTTGATTTTATGAAGACGAGATCAACCGCGCTAAGGATGAGCCCGAATTTTTGTGAGAACGTGAAGCACGTAGGAACAGGCGCTGAAGGGTGTCGAACGCGGGACACGGCGCGTTACGTGCGACGCGTTAGCGAGCTCGGCTAGCGAGGCTGGCGGTGCCGGGACTCGTTAAAGCATTACACGGGGGCGAGGCGAGTTAACCCGACGGCCTCTGAGAGCGGAAAGAGGAAGGCAGAGTGTTGTATAATTTGCATTCATTTATTTTGGTCGCGTCTTCTGCTGCCGTGGAGCGGGCGGGGCGCGGCGGGGCGGCGAGGGCTTTTCGCTTTTAGCTGGCAGCCCGGCGCGCCAGACGTCAAAGTGCGTCCACGCTTCATGCCAACCCCGGCCGCACAGTGGGCCAGAAGACCGGTGGAGGCGGCCAAAACTCTAGACGCGTTTTGAGCTCCAGAGTCGCTAAATGGGACTCGAACCGAACGTGTGACCCCACCAATGGATTCCTCGTTCGGAGAGCAATCCATTGGTGGGGTCACACGTTCGGTTCGAGTCCCATTTAGCGACTCTGGAGCTCAAAACGCGTTTAGAGTTTTGGCCGCCTCCAGCGGTCTTCTGGCCCACTGTGCTCTGCCCGGGTAGCCGGCGCCGCCGTCTCTCTCGCTCTCGCGGAGCGCCGTGCTGTCAGGTGCGGGTGCGAGAGAGACGGAAGGTCGCGAGTGTCTCCTCCGCGGACGCGCGCCCGCTTTTCACTCTGTACAGTGTACACGTATCCGCGGCCCCGGCGGGACGCGGCGGGCCTCAGGCTAAACCACCCAGTCGGAGTTGGTAATGAGCTCGTTTTATGTTTCTTTTGCTTCCCCACTTCCCCACTGTAGGCCCATCGCTCGCGCCTCGCGCTTCTGGATCCGATTCCGCGGCTAATGAGAAGGGGCCAGGCGTAGCCTGGAGGACTGCGCTTCGAAACTCGATTTGGATCACTCTCTCTTCATCGCGTTCTCGTTCGTTCTTCTCGGCGGAGCGCTGGAGTGCGGGGCCCGCGGGCACAGCGCAGCTCTGTTCGCGCCGTTTATGAGATTACGGACGTGCACTCGAAGAAAAGGAGGGAGATTTTTTGACAAGTTGTTGGCCGGTGAGAGTTGCACCGCATAGTGGGCAAGAGGACCGTTGGGGGCGTGACCGAAAGGACAGACGAGCCGTGCTCTGCCGTGCCGTGCCGCGGCGTCGAGAAGAAAGGGAAAGTTTTTAACGAGCGAAGCGAGGCGTGATGGGTGAGCGCCGTACTGCATTCGGGGAGGCTTACAATGGAATGTGTGCGCGCGCGTGTGTGTGTGTGTCTGCGTATGTCTGTGTGCGCCAAGCCACAACAGTTCGAGGCCGTGCTCGCGTGCACGGCGGTGGTGATGGTGGTGGTCTGGGTTGTGGCAGTGTGTGAGTGTGTGTTTGTGTGTGTGTGGGGGGGGGGATATCAGTGTGTGCGCCCGCGCGTGCCCGTGTGAGGCTCCTCTGGAGGACTCAGTTGATTTCATTCATCAGGTAGCAGCAGGGCGTAACCGCCCCTCTTGATCACGGCACCAGGTGCCGCCGCACCCCGCCCCGCCCCACGCCGCCAGTGGTAAACGCTCCACTATTCGTGATTAAAAGCGAGGCGTCCGCTGCCCTTGGTGGCCCTGCGAGCCCCGGGAGCCCCGGGAGCCCCGGGAGCCCTGGGAGCCCTGGGAGCCCTCGGAGCCCTGGACCGCAACCTCAGCGGTATTTACCCCTACCCACTCCGGCAAATTGTTGCGAGCAACGCGAAACCGCCGCGATCCACCGCCAGACATCATCCTCTGCATCTTCGAGGCCGCGCACACTCACACACACGCACACATACACAAACACATCGCACACACACACCTACACACACATCACACAAACCGCGAAAGTGCCCTTTGAGAAGCAGCATTGCACGCAACCAAGACCGACGAGGAAAACACCGAACCGAGAACCGAACCCGTCTCTTTCACCCTGCTCAAGCCTCATTTCTCTGGCCCCCCTCCCCAGTCCTGCCCCCCCCTCCTCCAAACGCTCCGTCTACTCCCGCCGGCCTCTACAAATCAAACCAGCCGAGCTTATATTGAGGGTTTTCCCAATAATTTCAACGCAAACGCGCGCGCGCGTGTATGTGTGTGAGTGTGTGTGCGAGCGCGCTCGTGTGTGTGTGTGATGTTGATGTTGGTGTGTCTGCGTGTGTAGAACGAGTGTTTGCTTGAGCTACGCCGCTCGCCGACGCCGTAGGATGAGAGGTTGTAAGAGACAGAGAGAGGAGAGAGAGAGAGAGAGAGAGAGAGAGAGAGAGAGAGAGCATTGTGTGTGACTATGTGACTGTGTGTGTGAGTGGACATGGAACACACATGGCGTGGCATGGCCCAATAGAGGCGTCCTGGGACATTCCGCTTGGATCCAACCCCTGCCCTCCGCGCCGACAGGTCCGAGACCGCGGCCTAGCGGGCCTAGAGGACCGGGCCTGGCGCGGACCGCACGCTGACCCGGCCCAGCCAGGGTAGCCGCCCCCGCCGCCCCCCAGTGACGCGGCCGCGCCGCCCCCATGGCCCGACCGCCGCCGTGGTGAAGGCGTCCCGCATCTGAGCAGCCCTCCGTCCGGCGCAGCCCTCGCCGCCATGGACCACGACAAGCAGCAGCACGGCGCCAACAACAACAATGCCACCAACAACAACAACAGCGTGTCGTCGGAGCCGCCGTCGCTGCGCGCGGTGCGGCCCGCCTGGAGCATGCACCCGCACATCCAGAGGACGCCGTCGATGAAGCGCCGCCAGCAGCAGCAGCAACAACAGCAGCAGCAGCTGGAGCAGCAGCAGCGCGTGGACGCCGTGATCCAGGCCCTGCCGCAGCCGCCAGTGCCCGCCGCGCCGCCCAGCCCGCGCCTGGTGGGCGTCACGCAGAGTCCGCCCAGGTCGGCGTCGTCCACGTCGTCCGCCTCACAGGTCTTCTTCCCGCCCACGCCCGCCGCCGCCACGACGGCCACCACCTCCCCGGCCGAGTCCACCAGGGGCAGCCCGCGGCACAGCCCCGCGCACGCCCAGGGCCAGGCCGGCCAGGCCGGGCAGGTGTCGCGGGGCTCCAGCGAGGACTACGACCTGGTCTGCAAGGTGATGCTGCTGGGCGACTCGGGCGTGGGCAAGACGTGTCTGCTGGTGCGCTTCCAGAACGGATTCTTCCTCAGCGGCAACTTCATCTCCACCGTGGGCGTGGACTTCAGGGTGAGCAGCAGCAAGCAGCACGGCTTGCAGCATGCTTGCAGGCTTGCATGCCGCGAATTCGATTAGCAGACGAGTCGCTTTGTGAATGGTGTGTCGTCCACGGGAACCCCAAGGGGACCCGCGTCGCCGTACTCCTCGTCCATGTGTCTGTGTGTCGCTGTATTTGTTTTAACCGCTTCAATCTAGAGCGCACGCGTGTCTGTGTGTGTCCCTGTCCGTGTGACGCAGCCGAAGGAGCTGATTGGCTGCGAGGGAGAGAGAGCGTGATGCAGATGCTGCAGGGGCCTGGAGGAGGGAGGGGGAGAGGGCGAGCGGAACAGACTTGTAATATCGGCCGCCCCGCGGCCGATTGTGTGTGTGTGTGTGTGTGTGTGTGTGTGTGTGTGTGTACGTGTGTGTGTGTGTTCCTGCAGTGCGAAAATGGAACACGACGGCGGCCCGGCGTCCGCGCGCGTGGCGTCGACGGCAAAGGCAAAATAAACTCATAAACTGTGGCGATGGCGAGTCGCCCCAGGAGGCCGCTTTTCCCCGGATTTCCCGGTTTCCCTGCCCCGCTTTCCCGGCTTTCCTGGCTTTCCCTTGCGTCCCCAGCCTTCACCTTGGATTTCAATCAGCTCGACAGATTGATTCTCTGGCCATAAAGGGAAGGAGCGTAATCCGGGGCCCTTGTGTTCCCGATGGCGCCGCCCCGGAGCCGAGGCGCCGCGCCGCGCACCCCGAAAACTACTTTAAATTGGCGTCTCGGGGGAAAGGGCGCCGGCTTGATCTGTCTCTCTTGCACTCATGGGGCCTTGCCGGGCCTTGCGAACAACTCGAAAGGTGGTAATATTCCCTCCTTGACTGGCGGTAAGTTTGTATTGGCGTTGCACAGTGGGCCAGAAGACCGGTGGAGGCGGCCAAAACTCCAGACGCGTTTTGAGCTCCAGAGTCGCTAAACAGGCCTCGAACCGAACGTGTGATCCCACCAATGGATTCCTCGTTCGGAGGGCAACCCATTGGTGGGGTCACACGCTCGCTTCGAGTCCTGTTTGGCGACTCTGGAGCCCAAAACGCGTTCAGAACTTTGTTCGCCTCCACCGGTCTTCTGGCCCACTGTGCGGCCGGCTGGGTTTGGCGGGAATCGTCATCCCCCGGCGGACTGAGAACACTCCTGTCCGTCGAGACGTGTCGAGTCGAGCCGCCAGGCGGGCCCACCGGTTCCATGGCCAAGGCCCCGGCCTCGCGCGTCAAACTTGTGCGCCCGGGGAGCCACGGCCACGGCCACGGCCACGGCCACGCAGCCGACCGCGGGAGCCAAGGTGGAGCCAGTCAAAGCGTGGCCCAGTCAAGTGTGAACTAATTTAGGATTGCCCGGGGGAAAGGCCGGGCCGGAAAATTGCTATGATGTGTACACACAGTAGTGCCTCGCCTCCCCGCACCGCCCTCTCACTGGGGAGTACTCAAAGGGCGGAGAGAAGTCTACCATCGACGTCAACGTCTTCTTCCATTTTTTTTATCAGTGTGGATTAGACGAGCGTCTGTCCGGATGGGGCTCTGTGTGTTCCGTTCCGCACCGCCTTGGCTGTCCGGGCTGCCCGGGCTGCTCGCTTGGCCACTGTTTGTCTACGTTTCCCAGCCTACTTCCGCAGTCGGCAGCGCTGCCAATAATTACGACCGCCGACGGTTAATGTTATTTCGAGGGGGAGGGGGGCTGTTTTTTGAAACGCGACTCCATCCCGCGCCATTCCACCGCCATGATGCGCAGTGGGCCAGAAGGCCGGTGGAGGCGGTCAAAATCCCGGACGCGTTTTGAGCTGCAGAGTCGCTAAATGGGACTGGACGCGAACGTGTGACCCCACCAATGGATTGCTCTCCGAACGAGGAATCCATTGATGGGGTCACACGCTCAGTTCGAGTCCCATTTAGCGACTCTGCAGCTCAAAACGCGTCCGGGAGTTTGACCGCCTGCGCACCGGTCTTCTGACGCACTGTGCGTTGGTTCGTCCTTGTTTAGAGCTCCCCGCTTCATTCAGTGTGCCACTCTGCTCCTGCTTTTCGCTGTTTGTCGTTTCCGCTTTTCTCGCCCGAGGGGTGGAGGTTTTGAACCGGCAGCGTGGCGTGTGTTGCAGAATAAGCTGGTGACCGTCGACAGCGTCAAGGTGAAGCTGCAGATCTGGGACACGGCCGGCCAGGAGCGCTTCCGCAGCGTGACCCACGCCTACTACCGGGACGCGCACGGTGAGTGGCTGCACACTCCGAGAGTCGTTTTCGGACGCGGTCCTATGTTCGGCAGCACTGCACAACTCGGGGAACCGACAGGGTCCGCATTGTTCCATAAAGTATTAGAGTTCTGTAACTCGTACGCGCGCAGCGCGTTTGAGGTCAAGCGGTGGCCCGCGCTTGTTGTTGTTGTTGTTGTTGTTGTTCTCCGTGATCGACTCCACTCTCCCCGTTCGCAGCGCTGCTGCTCCTGTACGACGTCACCAACAAGACCAGCTTCGACAACATCCGCGCGTGGCTGGGCGAGATCCGGGAGTACGCGCAGGACGACGTGGTCATCATGCTCTTGGGTGAGTGTCTTTTGCTTCCCCAAATGTGAAAACGCCGTTCACTCCGACGTAATTTTGCACAGTGAGCCAGAAGACCAGCGCAGGCTGCGTGTGGCTGGGACGGCGACGGCGACCGAGGCCTGCCGGCCCATGGCTTTAGCGATTCTCGATTAAAATTCTGAAAATATCTCCAATCAAGGACACAAAAGACCGCAGGGGAGGAGGGGGATGGTTCGTCATCGGCCGGCCGTGCTCGGCCCCCCCCCCTCCCGTATTTCTATCCAACAAGTATGAGAAACTAACTTTCCCGTGTGACCACACCCACACCCCTCTCCCCCTCTCTTTCCAACCTCATTATCCAGGAGTATTCGTTCTCCCTGTCCTTTTTTTTTCTCCATCCCTCCTGGTCCTGGGCGTTGCGGTGTAGGCCCGCCTGATCGAACGGTCCAGCCTGGGCCGCCCAGCCGGCAAGCAGACCGATTCCGAGAGGGTCGGTTCGTCGCTCTGTCTCTGTCACACTGATGCGGCGTCACGTTGGGGTGCGAGGGAGACAGACTCTCCGGCCGCTCCGTGTCACTTGGCGTGTTTGCTGGAGTGTTTCATTTCACTGGGGGGCACACGTGTTTTTTTTTCGTCACCGCATCCCTTTGAAATCAAAGCGGTTGGACCTGTGCGGCAGCGATCTCCTCACGTTACGCCCGTTTTGCGTTTCGCGGATTTCCTTGTACAGCACAGTGGGCCAGAAGACCGGCGCCGGCGGCCAAAACTACAGACGCGTTATGAGCTCCAGAGTCGCTAAACAGGACTTGAACCGAACGTGTGACCCTACCAATGGATTCCTCGTTCGGAGAGCAATCCATTGGTGGGGTCACACGTTCGGTTCGAGTCCCATTTAGCGACTCTGGAGCTCAAAACGCGCCCGGTATTTCAACCACTGCCGGTCTTCTGGCCCACTGTGGGCAGGCTGCCAGGCTGCCAGTGTCTCCGCAGCCTGTTCCAATAACGCTCCAGCGCGCTCCAGACCCGCCACTTGTTGTGCGTCTCCGCGGAGTCGGAGAACGGCCGAACAGGCGCGACAGCCTCGCGGCCGCGCCGCCCCGACCCGAGCCGTTCCGAAGACTCTCTCTCTCTGTCTCTGTCTCTCTCTCCCTCTCTCTCTCTCCCTTACGGGACTCGCCGTGTGTGAGACGGAGAAAGAGCCAAGAAACGACTTCTCGGAACCAGCCCACTGGCGAAGCCATAGCGGCTGGAAATGTGAGCGACTCCAGCGGGCCGATCCAGAACGGCGCTGTCTCTCTCGCACGCCTCCGGGACGCCCCACGAGTGCGAGAGAGACGGGCGGCGGCGCAGGCCATCTGGCTGGCGGAGTAGCGGCCAGAGGGACCCGAATGGCTTCTCCGCGATAGGCCAATATACATGGCGGTGACGTCATGTGACGTCACGTGACGTCTGGGCCGGGACGGGCGACCCTCCTCATATTTTCCCCCCCGGCCCTTTAGTAACGTCTCTCCTGTCCAGTCAGCCCGCGTCGTTTTTAATTTAGCGGCCCAGGGGAAGCATTAGAAAAAAATATACATCACAAAAAAAGGTTTGAAAAAAAAGCACACAAAAAATCCCCCATAGCGCTATGAAAGTCGTTTGATTTATCAGCTGGGATTTTCTTGAGGAAGCAGGGCGCGCGCCTTCCGGACTGCTGTAAGTTGGTAAATGAGAGGCATTAGTCGGGGGGCAGCCAGCCAGCCAGCCAGCCAGCCAGGCAGGCATAAGCACGGGCTGAGGCTGAAACGTGAGCCGAGTAAGTCTGCTGGCTGCGAGCGTGGCGTGGCACGGCGTGGCGTGGCGTGGCGTGGCGTGCCGTGGCGTGGCGGAGTGAAAAACTGGCAAGACGAAAGGGCGTCCCGCTCCGTGTTTCCGTGCTTGTTTGGGGACTCATCCAATAAGGTGCTTTCCGCGGCCCGGCCGGACGCGCCGCCCGCGTCACAAAGGGACAATTCCACCTCCACTGTAAAAAAAAAAGGAATCCGTACTTTTTTTTACGGGAAATATACAGAAGAGTACAGGACGAACACGGCTTTCTGCTCCACGTGAACTCATGTAAACGGGTACGGAAAAAAGTACAGAAGTTCCAGTTCCGTAGTCGGCAGGTGCTGACGGTCGTCCAGGCAAATTGTTGACCAGACTTGTTTTTCTGCACTTTCCTCTCCCAGCCCCCTGCGCCCTTTTTCCAATAAAAAACAGACATCAACCTAAAAATAAAGTATACATTCAGCCTGTGTCACCTAGTCGCCTCTGGCGAGGAGAGGAGCAGAAGGTCGTCCTCTTAATCGATTCCATCTTTTCGGACAGTGACGCGTCACGGGTTTACACTCGGGTTTACATGTAAATTT
The DNA here is from genome assembly GCF_012932325.1 of Thrips palmi. Taxonomy (NCBI): domain Eukaryota; kingdom Metazoa; phylum Arthropoda; class Insecta; order Thysanoptera; family Thripidae; genus Thrips; species Thrips palmi. The sequence goes on from NW_023144628.1 coordinate 8,165,163, forward strand.
GCAAGGTCCCGCTCGCCAAAACTGCGGGACTGATTTGCCTCTGAGGTCGAAAAAAGGGGAGGGGCTGCTATTGAATATGTTAGGAGGCTCGGAAAGGTTACGCAAGGTCCATAATTACGTGATCCAGGAAGAGGGGCCTGGAATGGTTCTCCGGGGATGGGCGAAGGGCTCTGGGAAAACGCGAGGTTAAAAATAACGGCCAGAATCGAGCCCAGGGAAAAAAGGCAAAAGGAGCGCCGCTCTGTGTAGTCGCGCCGCTACAGTGCCGGTACCTCGGGCTGGGCCCCGGATCGGTTTATGACATTGAGTGTGGACAGAGCCGTAGTAAAAGGAGGGAGAAGTAGCTCCCCGAAAGCAGGGAGAAAAAACCGCTTGCTCTGGCCGGCCGGCTGTTCAGTGCTTTTAATAAGGCGAGGAGGGGGCTGTGGCACTTGACCTCAACAAGTTGCTGGGGACCCGCTGGCTGAGGCTCGGAGGACGAGGTCTGGCTGGAGGCTGGCTGGAGGCTAGCTGGAGGCTAGCTGGAGGCTAGCTGGAGGCTGGCTGGAGGCTGGCTGGAGGCTGGCTGGAGGCTAGCTGGAGGCTAGGCTAGCTGGAGGCTAGGCTAGCTGGAGGCTAGCTGGAGGCTAGCTGGAGGCTGGCTGGAGGCGCCTGGAGGCCTGGCTGGAGGCTCGCTGGAGGCCCCTTCGAGGCCTGTCTGGAGGCTCCGGCCCTGGAAGCCTCTCCAGTGTAGGGCGCCCAATCGGCTTATTCGGCGAGGCCTAGCGGGGCCGAGGCGGGGCCGGGAGAGGCCGGGCTGTCTCCATTCCTCCAAACCTTTGTCGCCTTTCTTTGTCTGATCGTGTTTACTGCCAAGAGTCATCCGATTTCCAGGCTTCCCTGCCCTTCCAGGGCAGAGGCCAGGGGCAGCACAGTGTGTGTGGCGGCGTCCCCGTGCGCTACACTGTGAGGCAACTGCCACGAAAAATCATTGTAACGCGTCCGCAACACGCCACGCTGACAACTGAGGTCTGTGTTCGTTTTATAACGAATCTCGCGCAATCTTCCTGGAGCCGAGCGTGACGTGGGCTGTTCCTTGAAATCCTCGGCAGTGGAACACATCGCCGATCCCCCCCTTTTCTCCTCTTACACTCCTTCTTCAAGTTACTCTTGATCCTGGCCGCTCCCCTTCAGATTCCGAATCCCCGCCTAACCCTTCCTAGAGTCCCTTCCCCTCCCCTCCCCTCCCCTCCCCTCCGCTCCGCTCCGCTCCTCTCACCTCACCTCCCCCCTGGCGTTCCACCTCCTGGAAAGTCGCCCCAGGCTCTCATGGGCCGGGCAGCAGCCTGACTCCGAGAGTCGCTTTCGTCCGTCGCTCTGCCTCTCTCGCACCCATGCGGAACGCCCCACGAGTGCGAGAGAGACGGGACGACTCTCGGAATCAGTCTGCAGGCGACGCCGCCTCCTCTTTCTGGCACCGTCTGGCACGCCGGTCTGGCCTCGCCAGAGTTAAATTTAAATGATGCCCTCCTGCGCGGAGTCTCAGGGAGTCCCGGGGAGTAACGAGTAACGAGGACGGGCAGAACGACGAGTCACTTCGCTGCTGCACTGCAAGGCCTGCCGTTCGCGGCTTCAGCCCGCACGCACACACACAGACACACAGACACACACAGACAAACACACACACGGGCGCTCCGCAAGGACCGATGATAAAAGAGTACCCCCGTCCCTTGGTCTTCCTCCTGATCCATCTTTCCAACCCATCCGGCCTCTCCGTCTCCGGCCTATCGGGCCCCGCCGGCAGTCTGAATACATCCGTCTGGCCTGTTTGTTCGCCTCATCGTCTTGCCGATTTGTTTCCTGGAATCACGATTTCATGAGTCGTTCCAGCGGCTCGCTTCCGGGCGGTGCTCTGTCTCCCTCGCTCTGCTGGGGCCGAGCGAGCGCGAGAGAGACAGAGCACTTCGGAGGCGGCCGACCAATCCGGGAGGAATTCGGCCGTGATCAATATGCGATGTCCGCCCCGTGGCGCGGCAAAACAAAACAAATTTTTGAATTGTTTTTGGTGAGCGTGCTTTAGCTGTGTGTGGTGTTGCAGGGAACAAGGCGGACTGCTCGGAGCGCGTGGTGCGGCGCGAGGACGGCGAGCGGCTGGCCCGCGAGTACAGCGTGGCCTTCATGGAGACGAGCGCCAAGACGGGGCTCAACGTGGAGGTGGCCTTCATGGCCGTGGCCAGGTGAGTTGCCACACTGTCAAGTGGCACAGTGGGTCAGAAGACCGGTGGAGGCGGTCAAAATCCCAGACGGGTTTCCACCTCAAGAGTCGCTAAATGAGACTCGAACCGAACGTGTGACCCCATCAATGGATTGCTCTCGGAACGAGGAATCCATTGGTGGGGTCACACGTTCGGTTCGAGTCCTGTTTAGCGACTCTGGAGCTCAAAACGCGTCTTAAGTTTTGTCCGACAGCGCCGGTCTTCTGGCTCACTGTGCAGAGGGTCGGTGGAGGGGCGGCGGCCCTCCGGGCTCGAGGCGCCCCAACAGCAGGTAGCCATCAAAACAATATTACCAAGTCGTTTCCTTCAATGTTCACCCGCTCGCGCCAGCTCTCCCCTCCCCCCTTTTAGTATTTATTTTATTATTATCCTCGGGCGGTAAAACGTTTGACCAGCTCGTTGGTTCGCGCACGAGCGTGCTCCAGAGACCGCCCGCTGGACCGGGCATGATTTCTCTCGTAATATTTCTGGCCTTCGGTTTCCCGGGCTTCAGGCTAGGCCTTCACCTCTGCGGGGCTGAGTGACCACGTGTGTCCGTCCGCCTGTCTGTCTGCCCGTCTGTGTGTCTGTCTGCCTGTCTGCCTGCCCGTCTGTGTGTCTGTCTGCCTGTCTGCCTGCCCGTCTGTGTGCCCTGTGGGGTTTTACCGCCCAGTCACTGGACTCCAGGGGTGAAACTCATCCCGACCCTCGCACAGTGGGCCAGAGACCGGTGGAGGCGGTCAAAATTCTAGACGCGTTTTGAGCTCCAGAGTCGCTCAACAGGACTCGAACCGAACGTATGACCCCACCAATGAAGGGGTCTCCGCCCGAGGAATCCATTGGTGGGGTAACACGTCGGGTTCGGGTCCCATTTAGTGACTGTGGAGCTCGAAACGCGTCTATAATTTTGGACACCTCCACCGGTCTTCTGGGCCACTGTGCCACACCGCACACAAGCGGCGACGGAGTCCTCTCCCTTTCACCCCCTTTTCAGTCCTGCCACGCCACTGTTTGGCCGTGACAGAGCACAGAGCCACGTGGTCCCCCCCCCCCCAAGAGTCACCCAGTTTGTTCGCCAACGCTTATTCGCCTGTGAAAAGCCAGCAGAATGGATGCGAGGCGGGACCGCCCCGCCCCCGCCCACTCGCATGGCTGGCCTGGACGAACGTATGCGTGGGGATTCAGGTCCAGTTCTGTTTAGTCCAGCCATTTTTGGCAAGCTGAGGAGCATTTTGGGGCCAGGCTTGCCGATTTTCGGCATTGAAAACAACGGTTTTGCTGTGTCGCGCAACAGTTCTCTCCAGAGCAAGCAATCCAGTTCCAGGAGTCTGATTCCGGGAATCGTGCTCGTCGATCTGTCTCTCTCGCACTCACGGCCACCCCGTTTAGGTGCGAGAGAGACAGAGCGACGAAAACGAATCTCGGAATCAGTCTGCAGCCTCCAGACGCGGTGCTGGGCCGGAAAGGGGGGCAGTGCCACGCGCATTGGCTGCGCTCATCTGAGGATCACGTGATTGGCATTTTCCCCAGCACGCCACGCCCGTGGCGGGGCGGGGCGGGGCGTTCCCTCTCATTACTCGCTACGAGCGTGTTAGGCCCCCAGGGCGCCCCGTGGCGCCCATGGCCCTTGGCGCTGGAGCCGTGCTGGAGCCGTGCTGGAGCCGTGCTGGAGCTCAGGCACCGAGTCTGGCTGAGCCAAGCCAAGCACGCTGTCCATGACCGGACAGGGCGCGCCGCGGCTCGCCGCCCGGGGCACATCTCCCTCTAGAAAAGACTCCAGCCTTCGTCGTACTCTCTCCTTTTATTTTATGAATGTGCGTGTATGAAAATTTATCCTGCGGGTGACGTTGTTTCTACCTGTGTTTTACTGTACTTCAACTGTACAGCTCACTCACAAAACGAGTTCTATTTTTTTTAACGTCGCGGGGGGCATTTTTTAGTACAGTTACAATGATTTTTTACGCATTTTCACACACAGCTTTTTATTTTATTTCGTGGATCCCACCTGGGTAAACAATATCACAGTATTTGAAAAAAAGTTTAAAACACGCGAACTAACTTACAGTTTTGGAAAGTGGGTCGCCACCACCGCCAGCACCGCCCCCGGACGGCTCGGTTTCAAGAGGCTCGCGCGTAATCCGTACATTAAATTAATCCCTGCCTCCGCGACGACGACGCAAGCCTGGCTGCTTTCTCGCAAGCCATCAAAAAAAAAAAAAAAGAATCAGGCAAGCGAGCGAGGCAAGCGGAGCAAGCAGCTGACGACGGAATACGGAATACTACAACGCACAGTGGGCCAGAAGACGGGTGGAGGCGGCCAAGACTCTAGACGCGTTTTGAGCTCCAGAGCCACTAAACAGGCCTCGAAACGAACGTACGACCCCACCTATGGATTCCTCTTTCGGAGAGCAATCCATTGGTGGGGTCACACGTTCGGTTCGAGCCCCATTTAGCGACTCTGGAGCTCAAAACGCGTCTAGAGTTCTGGCCGCCTCCACCGGTCTTCTGGCCCACTGTGCAACGTTGCTGTGTTCTCACTTTCCCCCAGCCGTCGTCCCTCAGCTCCCATTTGCCGAGCGTCCCAGCGGACCGCAAAGGAATTCGCTAATCTGGCCCGGCGCGAGCCCCCTCCCCCCTCCCCCTCGGTCCGACCTTTGCACGCTTTTCCAGTGGCGCGCCGCGTTGAAAATCACGAGAGCCACGTCCTTTCCGCGCTGAGCAGCGCAACAAAACAAACACACAGTCGGTCGGGGGCTGCGCGACGCGCGTCTTCTCTTGTTGTTGTTGTTGTTGTTGTTGTTGTTTTTCCTACTTGTTGTTGTTTTTGCCGTTGTCCCGCTCGGCAGGTCGCTCTGCGCTGCAGTGTGCTGTGTGTCTGTGGAGCGTTCGGGGCGCTCTGAAGCGTTATCGTTTCCGTCGCGTTAAATTAATGAAGAACGCAGCGCGAGGCGCGTCGTTTGCCAACTCTCTGTCATTTCCCTGCCTCTGCTCCTCCAGTTGCCACGGTTGTTGCTGCTGGTTTTCTTTCTTTTGTTGTTGTTTTTTTTAGAGAGGGAGAGAGAGATGTTACTGCGATCTTTGACTGAACCGACCCGTTGTGACTGCTTTTTGGAGGTGTCCCCGGGTGCCTTCGCTGCACTGCAACGCACTGCTCGCGGACTCACAGACAGACGGGCAGACAGACGGACAGACAGACGGACAGACAGACAGACAGACACTCTGCGCACTATCGCGGTGCCTCGCCTCGCCACGGCCCCGAGGAAGGACAAAAAGGGCGGAGACGCCTTCTAGAACCCTTCCAGAACCCTTCTAGAACCCTTCCAGAACCCTTCTAGAACCCTTCCAGAACCCTTCCAGAACCCTTCTAGAACCCTTCCAGAACCCTTCCAGAACCCTTCCAGAACCCTTCCAGAACCCTTCCAGAACCCTTCCAGAACCTTTCCAGAACCCTTCTAGAACCCTTCCAGAACCCTTCCAGAACCCTTCCAGAACCCTTCTAGAACCCTTCCAGAACCCTTCCAGAACCCTTCCAGAACCCTTCTAGAACCCTTCCAGAACCTTTCCAGGGCCGCGCGGACGCGCTGTTCCAGATTTTACGAGTCCGCATCTCGTAAACCTCGTAAACGGGAAGTGTTACAAGCGTTATGAATAGGGAAGCGACACATCCAAAATTCCATTCCAGGATTGCGTTTCTTTAGGCACGCGGCGTGTGGCCTGCAGCTCCTGCAGCAGCCTGTCAATCTTAGGGGGACACACTGTGAGGGTCAGATAGACAGACAGACAAACAGACAGACAGGCAGACAGACAGACAGACAGACAGACAGACAGAGACAAAGAACCGGACCAAGCGCGCTGCCGGCAAGGCGGCTGGCAGAGCGCCTGTGATCGCCAGGGCAGGCCACCCGCTCCACAGAGGCGCGTGGCGGGACTGCCCGCCCCGTGTTTCGCAGGCGCTCCGGCTGGCTGGACGCCTGGCTGTCTGCCACACAGTGGGCCAGAAGACGGGTGGAGGCGGCCAAAACTCTAGACGCGTTTTGAGCTCCAGAGTCGCTAAATGGGACTCGAACCGAACGTGTGACCCCACCATTGGATTGCTCTCCGGACGAGGAATCCATTGCTGGGGTCACACGTTCGGTTCGAGTCCTGTTCAGCGACGCTGGAGCTCAAAACGCGTCTAGAGTTTCAGCCGCCTGCGCCTGCGGCCCACTGTGCGCCGGGCTCGTCTGCCCGCCTGCACACGCTAATTGTCCGCCCCCGGCGCAGCATGGCGGGGCGCGGATATGACCGTCCGGCCCTGCACTGTACAGACAGGACGTGCGCCGTGCCCGGCCGTGCCCCGAGCACATCACAGTCGCGGCAACGTCACCGCTCTAGGGATCAGTCTGCGCCAGGGGCTGCGCTCGCATCGACGCGTCGCTTTGTGACTCTCTCTCTCTCTCTCTCTCTCTCTCTCTCTCTCTCTCTCTCTCTCTCTCTCTCTCTCTCTCTCTCTCTCTCTCTCTCTCTCTCTCTCTCTCTCTCTCTCTCTCTCACCCTCGCATGACGGCCTGTGAGTGTGAGAGAGACAGGAACCACAAGAAGCCGGGCATCCGGAATCGTCACCGAATCCAGTCTCGTCGATGCTTCGATTTACGGTGACGAATTTCCACCGACGTCGATGATACCATTCCGGCGTGGAATTCAATTTGAAAAGGACGTTGGATTTGACGTCGACCGCGTCGCTGTTCAATATCTGACTGGAGCGAGCTAGTTAGTGGGGGACAGGCTGGAGTGGGGCGGATGGCTGGAACGCTGGTAATGATTCGCGGAATGCTATTTTACCCCGACCCTGGCGTGGCTGGCGCGGCCTCGCACAGTGGGCCGGTCTTCTGGCCCACTGTGCAGCAGTCCTGCGAGTTCTCATTCCACGCCGTGCCTGGCCGTGCCTGGCCTTGCCCCGCCGCCATGGCGACTTCGTTTTACCGCCCCACTTCCCTGCCACGTTCGCCGCCGTGTTTTCCTGTTGTCTCGTTTCCCTTCCGTCGTTGTTTTATTTTTTTTCCCGCCGTCCGGCCGATGGATATCGTCGCGCCGAAGATGGCGGCCCGAACACTTCCCTTTGGAGCCGCTCGCATCGCCACTGTAGACTGATTCCGAGAGTCGCTTTCGTCGCGCTGCCTCCCTCGCACCCACACGGCACGCCCCACGAGAGCGAGAGAGACGGGGAGACTCTCGGAGTCAGTCTGCGGGTAATCGGATCGCAGCCCCCATTATGATTGAACCTCATCCGTCCCCTTCCCCCACGGCGCCGCCCGGTGCCGCCGGGCAGGCCAGGACGCCAGGCCGCCAGCAGACCCATGCCGAGAGTCGTTTCCCGTCTCTCTCGCACCCACGCGGGACGCCCTATGAGTGCGAGGGAGACAGAGCGACGGAAACCACTTTCGTAATCAGTCTGCAGGACCGGATAATTACAAGAGGGGCGCTTTCGCTGCCTCGCTGCTCGCCTGCTTTGGCGGCGACGCGGCAACGAGGGCTGCGAGTCCTGCCGCCCTGCCGGCAGTCCAGGCGTTGTACCTTGATCCTTTGGTCCTTGATGATCCCGCACGGCAGGGTTTGGATCGGACGCGTCCTGTCGTGACACTAGAGGAGCCGCGCCACTCTCTCTCTCTCTCTCTCTCTCTCTCTCTCTCTCTCTCTCTCTCTCTCTCTCTCTCTCTCTCTCTCTCTCTCTCTCACACACACTCACTCACTCACTCACACACATAGTAACGCGCACATGGGGGGATTGTCACGACTGTCCATCCGCCGGGGGGTCGCGCGTGCGTGTATGCAGTGTATGCGCGCGTGCGTCTTCCGGCTCCGCCCCACGTGCCTGACGGTGTCTTGTCGTCTGCTCTGACCTTCCCCCACTCCCCCCCCCCTCTCTCTCTACCCGCGCGGCGCTGTGTCGCCGTGTTTCGTCTCAATTTCCGCGACGAAATTTTCCTTTCACGTGCAGCGGTGCGGAACGAGATCCGAGCCGTTGCGTTCGGCACTCTTCTCTCTCTCGGGCCGCGCGCCCCGCGTCTCGCTGTGCGTGGCGGTCACAGACCGATTCCGAGAGTCGTCGCTCTGTCTCTCTCGCACCTAGACGGGACGCGCCATGAGTGCGAGAGAGACAGAGCGACTCTCAGTCTGCAGGCGGGGCAGGCCGGAGTGCCGGAGTACCGCGCCCCTACTTTTTTATTTCACCGGCGTGATCCATATCGACGCTTTTCAAAGGCCAGGCGTGCCAGCCGCTCCATTCCGGAGAATCGTCTCGTCGCTCTGTCTCTGTCGCACTCACGGGGCGTTCCGCACTGGGAGTGAGAGAGACGCAGAGTGACGAAAGGCTTCTTCGGAAACGGCCGCACCGCGTTCGCGAACGGAAGTGTGCGGCGGACACGGACCGCCTCGCCTCGCCTCGCCACGCCACGCCTCGGAATACAACAGAATCGCGAGCGCGAAGCAAGTTAGTTGGGAATGGGATGAGACATGTATGGAATGAATGAAATGAACTGTCACTGTGCCTCACCGTCACCCCTCCTTCCCACCCTCTTCCCCCGTGCCCCTCGGCGCTTCCCTCACACTTCCGCCTGCCCCCTTCACACACACACACACACTACACCATTCCTCGCCGTTCTGCGGAATGTCGCGGGACTGGTGACCGCGCGCTGTCCGCTACACTGTAGGCGGCAGCTCGGCAGCTCATCGTTTATGTATATATTTTTTAAAAATTTTGCTTTGCCTTACTGTCCTGTGCTTCATGCTTCCAGGGAGCTCAAGTCCCGCAAGAGCGGCAACCCGGACGACAACCGCTTCAACGTGCGGGACTTCGTGCGGGAGCACCAGGCCCAGCGGCCCAGCTGCCCGCCCTGCTCCACCTGAAGGACCTGAAGGGAAGGACCAGGACCGCCGGACGGCCGAGGTGAATGCCAATCTGAATAATTGCCTTTCGAGCGATTCCGCTGCCCGTACTCTCGTTCTGTCTCTCTCGCACTCGTGGGGTGTGCCCAAGGGGTGCGAGAGAGACAGCGAGGGGTGGGGGCGGCGGGATCGCCCCACCCCTAAGCCTTCAAAGTCTGAGATATTTTCAAAATGAAACGATTTTTATTTTTCCTGTCGTATATTGCTGATGATAAAATTGTTGGTCTGCTTGTCCTTTTGTTTTCAGACGGAAAGGCCTTTTCCCTCTTTCCAAGAGAAATCTACGGACGGGGAACCTACCCAGCCCCATGGAGCGATGTGTGCAGTAGACGAGTCCGATCGCTTCCATTGGTGGCGTAGCGTTTTCGACAGTGTGCCAATGACGGCGCTGCACCGGGCTATGGCCTTCGCGTTGATGCCGATGCAGTTCGTTCAGTTGTACAGTTTGTGGAACGCTTACTCGATTTAATATTCTACGGTTGCTTTGAACACCGCGTGTGTATGTGTGTAACAAGGGCTACTACCGTTATTACAAAATGTCGCAAGATTGTGACTTTCTGAGCTATTTATCTCTAATTGATCGTTTTTATTATCTTGTTTGAGGATGTCTATTTTTGTGCCAATTATTTTGCATTTGTTGTTGTGTTTTGCCAAAAGTTTAATTGAGGCTACCGTGGTAAACTGCAGTGGCCCTTCGGCAGCACAATGGAAAACCATAAAACTGAGAGATGAAATTAACTTTATGGTGGTGTGTTTCGTAATCTGCTGAGGTGCATTGCCAGATTATCTGCCTCGAAAGAAAGCATATGGTGTAGCACAAAGAGACATCTAAGTCTCATTAACGCTATTGTTGTTCTAGTTTGTGATGTTTAATGCATTTATGTCTTCTCGTTGTACGGGGTTGTGTGGCATACTGTACCAGCTCTGACTATTTTGGAGGGCTCGCTTCCCACGGAGTTCAAGCAGCTCTAGTACCAAGATACTCACAGAGACCTACTCTGGAGCGTGAACGTATTCTTGTGTATTTTTGTAGTTTTACACTACATGTTGTGTCATTGTCAATTTGGATGAAACTGCTAATGTGTTTTACTCGCTAAGTATTTTACAGAATTTCCTTACAACCATTAAGTTGACTTAAAAGTTAATGTATTCATGTTTACCTAGTTGGTCTTCCCTTGTAAAATTCACTTATTTCCTTGAATGATAAATGAAAGCATTTGGGTTAGATAATCAGATAGCTTTTGAAATAGAAACCAAAACTTGCACTTCTCCAAACTGTTTTTTACATTGTCCTGAGGTAAGGCTTTTGACCATTTATAATTTATTTTCTTTTATCCGAAGAGATGTTGCTATTAATGCATATATCCTAGGCATTTATTTCCGTTGCTGATATTGTGTGATTTCCGTGATAGAGGGCCTTGCTGAGCCTGAGTAAAAATGGGATCAACTGATCGGGTCAAATCAAAAAAATTCTGGAGGAGTTAAAGTAGGACATAGAAAAACCCTACCTAAGCTGTAAGTTTTTAGATTGAGTGTTAATTTTTAATTTTCTGTTTGATGGACCTAGTTGTTTTTCAATCTTAGAACCTCTGTTGTGTAGTTAAGAGTATTTTAAATAACTTGTCAGTGAAAAAGAAGTGTAAATATCTTTGCGTTCTTGTGTGTGAAAGAACCAAAAGTTTGAGCTGCATAGCTGTCATCATTAAAATAACATAATTGGTGCATATCTGTTTGTGGACTGATGACAGAAGAGGCATCAAATCTGTACTGTGTAATCTGTCTTAGATTAAGTGTTCTCAAGTGCTCTGCAGTTATCGCAGTCCAGGAACACTTTGGTCGTGTAAAGAATATAGCGATTTACAGCACTCGAACAAATGCATGCATATCCCTCAGTGTTGGTAATTTGTATCCTCCTAGGCCCAAATGCAAACAGGTCTTACATAAAAAAAGCTAACTTCCTTAACACAACATTTTGTTAATATTTATATGTAGAAGCAGACTCCAATAGCTTTGAAAATTAAGGGAAAAAGAGCATGTTATGTGTACCACATAAGCTTGAATTTATGTATTTTCAAATACTCTTTCTCAATGCTAGTAGTATCTGTGTTCTCAATAATTCAAGCAGATATTTACTGACACTCAATGTTTTGTTTATTGACACGTGTTTGAAGGCTGTTGCCAACTTCCTGGAGCTTCCTGTATTTAAGCATCTAAAAAATAAATAATAATAAAAAAAAACAATTTAGTGAAGCAAAAATAATTGTCTTTTTTCCATCCGAAGACTCTCAAACATGATATCATTTTCCTCTCAAACCCAGTAAGATTGCTCGTCTTCCCTGTCCCTTCACGTAAGATTTTTTTATGTTGCGTACAGGAGAAAATAATCGATTTCGCAAATAATCAACCATAATATATTTAATTCTTGTCAAGACAATTACACTTTCAATGAACATTGCTGCTTAACAGAAGCACTGCTCAGCAGGTAAGCATGAAAATGTCTCCTAAATGCTCAGAAAAGTAAATAAACCACATTCACAATTGTTAAACGATAAGAAAAATACCTTCAATATAATACCTTTAAACCACATTATTGAATGATGCTATTTGTCAATTGAAGAGCAAAGAACTGTTATTCTACAAACTACACCATTCAGGTTGGGAAAGTGGGAGTGCAAGAAAACCTTTTGTCTGTCCTGTACTGAAACATTAATTCACAAAATTTCATCCAAAATACAACGAACCTAAAAAAATACCCTGCGTGTGGATAGAATAGGATGACACATACACAGGGGCTCCTAGAGGAGTAGGCAACAGTTCTCAACTTCACTAACAATATGTAAAATAATTTTTCTCTATGTATCAAATTAGAAGCAGCTAGTTAAAGTACAGCAAACAAAAGGAACAATTGTTCAAATTAACAATACAATAACAATATGTTCAATAATGTAAATATGTCAGTAAAATATAATGCTTTTTAAACTAGATAATGTACCAAAATCTTGGGAACTAAATGTAAGACAACACTACTTCCCTTTGGTTTTGCTTTCCTTGCAGTAAACATGCAGTTGAAGTTACCTGACCATCACACATTTATTCACATTTATTCTTTACGCAAACAACAATCTTGTTTGTCTGATGAATAAGGTACAGAGAACTCACAAATACAGCATTTGGTCTGAAAACAATGGAAAATATTATTAGTCAAGGGTAATAATAATAATAAAATCATGATGCGTGCACCAGAGTTACCACGCTTTTGGGATTTTAAAAATTTCCCTGACAATTCAAGATTTTTCCCGGTTTTCCAGGTGCGTGGCAACCCTAATGCACTAACAAAGAAACAAAAATTACTCACTCTCCTTCTCTGAAGAACTCCTTTAGTGTGTTAGAGAAGCGTTTAGAATATCTAACAAAGTCCCGCTTGCGCTGCTCCAACTGTTGCTTTCCTTCAGATCCTGGAATGAATCCAGTCACTTCATTCACAGCATCTAGAAGTTTTTTTATGGCGCTTGCAATTTCCCTGGAAATCAGAGTGACAATTCACAGTGACGACTCTCACAAATAATTGATTGAATGCAAGAGGTAATTTAACATACTTTATGGTTTCCAAGAAGGTCTGACGATCTGTTATTTCATCAGGGATTCGGCACAAAATCTTCTTCAACGCAGCTGATTTTTTATTGAGTTCTTGGAATGCATCTTCTGAACGATTAAGTCGGTACTCTACCACTGTAAAATGAATCAGATAACAAATTAATCTCGGAAGGCCAATGGCCAATACAGAAAAATGGTTTTTGACACCATTACTTACTATCAGCATCAGTGGCTGCTCCTTGGAGACGTAACACTGTTTCATTTAAATTGACACTAAACTCTCCCCGTTGCATTATTCCAAGGACCAAATCATAAGTGAATCCTGGATGTGCCATTTCAGCTTTTGAGAGGGCAGCTCGTAGAGTTTGGGAGGCAGCAACATCGCGTCGTTCAAGCTAGGTAAAAAAAAAAAGAAACAGTAGAAAATAGTAACAAAACGAAACGGAGATCATCAACACTACGTTGGGAACTACAGGAGAGCAGCCATAAATCTTTGACAAAATACCATAGACTAGGGGAAAAAAACAGGGTTAGTCGTCTGACTTCTGTCCCAACCGACGGCTCCCAAATAAAAGATGAAGACAGACAAGTACTTAAAAAGAAAAGTACTGTAGGGTAGGCACACAATATCTATACAAACCTTGGACAGAATGGGACGTATTAAAACTGGAAGTACGAGAGACGACACGGGCGACTCCTCCCCCATTGTCATATTCGAGGTTTTTCTGTTATTTTCTCCACGCTTCCCGTGCGCGGCTCCGGCTTTGAGCTCGTGAACCATCAAGAAATCTTCAAACTAGACGAAAACGCATGAGCCAAAAAGTTTGCACCACTTAGGTCAGAGATATATAATGTTTGTGTCTTCTGGGCTGATCCACAACACAATCTAAGCTGAAGTGGGGAGGGAGGGGAGGGGGAGGGGGGCGTTGCGCTTAAAGCGCCACAAGCGGCGACAACCCACACTAAAAATGACCGATGGTCGGTTGCGAGGCTCCGCGCCGACAGTGAAGAAGCGTGAACGCACCTCAGCCTCTCACCACGTTTCCTTTCCGGCAATTTCCTGTTCTTCTTTCGTACCAAGATGCCACCGAAACAGACCAAGCCGGGCGACAAAGCTGGTAAATATTAATGAAAGGGGTGAATTTAGCGTTGGGTCGATCACAATTTGTCGTGTGTACTTAATTTCGCGTTATATTCGCATCGAAAATTGGATCCCAATCGGAAAGTTTGCCTAGTGCGGGTGTGAATGGGTTTGTAATGGCCACATGGTCGACACCAAACTGTTCTCAAAACTGTCAGGATGCTCTAAAACAGTGGGCGTTAGCAGTCCTGTGTGCGCAAAATTCCTATTTGCCTTTGTAACTGATGTAAGGAAGTAGGGTAGTCGAGTCGCCCTTCTAGGCTATGCATTCCTTTCGAACATAACCTCTCTTGTTGTTGTCCGTCCGACATGGCCGCCTTGGCCGCGTTATGTACACGGCTCGTGTGGTCATTCCTTCGTTGGACGTCAGTTGACGCGACCCGCTGTTTCATTTTAGAATACTCGCCCATTCCTGGCAACAACCGCTCGTTCCGTCGTGCGCGTGTTACCGGTTCTAATTGTTTGTTGTCAATGTTTCAGGCGCTGCCAAGCCAGAGGCCAAGAAGGAGAAGAAGCCTGCGGCCGCTGCCACTGCTGGAGCTGCCAAGCCCGCTAAGCCTGCTGCCAAGCCCGCTGACAAGGATGGCAAGCCCAAGCCCAAGGCGGCCGACAAGAAGGCCGCTGCCGCCAAGGCAGCCAAGGGACTCAAAGTCGCTGCCAAGGCTGCCAAGGCTGCCAAGGGAGCGAAGGGCGCAGTGAAGGGAGCTGCCAAGACCGCCACCAAGGGCAAGGCTGGCGCCAAGCCCACCAAGGTTGTGCCCAAGGGCCAGAAGGGAGGCGCTGTCAAGGCTGCCAAGGCTGCCCTCGACAAGGCCCGCAAGGTCCAGAAGAAGGTGCGTTATTTTTTTAAATTTGCGTGTTTATGTTTTAAGACTATTTCACTCATGTCACTTTACAATGATGTCTTTTAATCAGTGGAAGTTTTATTGATAATATGTGAAACTATTATTATCCTGATGTAAGGTGTTCAGTCATATTTTATAAATGATTTTCCAAGTGCATTGCTTCAATGTAACACATCAATTGTTGCTTCTAGTGACTTCAGTATGATGCATTTTAACAAGTGGAAGTTTCACTGATTCCCTCATGAACTGATAACTGTTCCTGACCTGAAGTTACAGAATATTTTAGATCACTGCGTTGTCTCTAAGTTGCTTTAACATGATGTCCTTAAACAAGTGGAAGTTTCACTGATATCTAATGAATAGATAATTGTTTCCTGATCTAAAGCAACTTTTTACAATACTTTGACTGGAGACCCTTGATTGAAGGTATCAAATTCTAAATTGTTCACTTATGTTTACAGGTCATCAAGGGACCCTTCGGCACTCGTGTCCGCAAGGTTAGGACTTCAGTTCACTTCAACCGCCCCAAGACCTTCAAGGCTCCCCGTAACCCCAAATATCCCCGCAAATCCGTGCCCAGGAGAAACAGGTTTGTGTGCCTTGATTGTTCAGTTGTCACCAACGCTTAGTGGAATGCTTAATTTTTATTTTCTTGTAGGATGGATGCCTTCAATATAATCAAGTACCCCCTCACCACTGAAGCAGCAATGAAGAAGATCGAAGATAATAACACCTTAGTCTTCCTTGTTCACCTTAGAGCAAACAAGCACCATATCAAGGCAGCTGTCAAGAAGCTGTATGATATTGATGTTGCTAAGGTTAACACACTCGTCAGGTGCGTGTTTTCTCACTGCTTGTCAATTATTTAATGTTTTTCAATTTTACTGAAACAATTTGTCTGGTTCCAGGCCTGACGGCAAGAAGAAGGCGTACGTGAGACTTACGAGAGATTTTGATGCTCTGGATTCGGCCAACAAGATTGGCATTATCTAAATGTATCTCCTTCTTTATTAAATATCTTTAAAATCCATCTGTGATTTTTGTTCCACCTGCTGCCCATGGCGTTTCAGAATTATCACCTCATTGCTATCTTTAAGATCATTCATTGAGCCCAGTATTTTTAGGTTGATCTGGGTAGCATCTCCAGTGAACACACTACACAAACACCTGAAATTTAGGAAGAATTTTAATGCCAGCACAACGTCTTAGAAAACGCTTAGAGTGTGGTCTGATCGTGAGTTAGGGTAGTTCAGGCATACATAAATAACGTTAATTGCAAAAGTCAAATGTTAGCACGCTCTGATCCCTGTTCAGAACCTGCTGCCAGGTACACAGTCCATGTTAAACTGGGTGACGGTTGATTCCAACGCCGTCCCCGGGTCTTTGCGTGAACTAGGTGTGCATCTTATTTATTTATTCCTTCCGGCATTGCGACGATTCTGACGTTTGTTTCTCTCGCTGCGGCCGGTCTGGGAGCTCCTCTGGGGTGGTGGTGGGGGAGGGGCTCGTTGCCATAGCAACCACCCGCTAGTCTCCTCTGAGGTGTTTTGTGAGAGAGTATAGCTCGTTTGAGCATTGAGAGGAAGCCGATATCCCTGCTGGCTTTTTGTCCAACATAAAACAACAAATAAAAGTACTTTTGATTGTACTTGAATTGCCTCCAATTCTTCCCCGATGGGGTAGATGCTTCTTAATCGGCAGTTGATCTCGTATCCTGCCTCCACTGCAGCAAATGTGCTATATAGCAGCCTGCTGCGAGACTAGTTTGATACCGTTGTACTTGTACTGTCACTTTGTTTACTTTTGTTTGAAGTGATTCGAAAGATGCGTTGAAAGCATTTGAATTTCATTATTTCACCCCAACGATAATGGAAAAAGTTTCACGTGGGTTGAGCCTTCATCACAACCGTGAACATCGAGACTTTATCAGTCTAGGTAATAGCCCTCTGTCATGTACTTCTGTTAAATCTGCCTGACATTTTTCAGTAATAAACTTAGTGTTTTCCCCCCTAGGTCATGAAATAACATCATGTCTTCCATTGCAAATGAGCCTTTACTTCAATGTGATATTTTTCCCTTTTTGGATCGCTACGACTCTTACAATGCTGAGTTTTAAGGTAAGAGTTTTTTTTTTCTCATGAAGTGCAGTTAATTTTTTCTGGAGTCATTTAAGATTGTTTAATAGCAACCTTTATTTTCTGTCCCTAGTATGAATACCTTTCAACCATCTACAAATTTATCTTAATATTAATTTTAGTGTGCTTGATCATTATCGAGTGTGTTCGTCTTTACTTGGGGTATCTGGGAAACCTGTCTGAAAAGGTAAAGTCTCTTTTATTAAGGTAGCCACTAATTGTTTTGTTGTTGTTTTGTACTAAGCCGTTTCCCTTTTGTTTCCAGGTTCCAGAATTGGCAGGCTTCTGGGTTCTATCCATTGTTCTGCAGTTGCCTCTTCACTTATTGCTACTGTTCAGTCCTCCCTTATGGCCTTTGCCAGCAGAAACTGCAGTAGAAATCGTTATGTTGGTGCTCCTTCTAACACAGCTAGGAAGTGGCTTTTTCGCATTGCGAAAATCTGCTCTACATCAAGCTCGGAGGTATCACCTGGCACAGATTCAAAATAAATCCACCCTAGAAGATACTTCAATGAAATGAGGAGCTAAGGGTATGACTTACAATAAATTTAAATTAAGGCAAAGAAACAACTTCAGATTTAATTTTCTATCCTTGAACATCAAGTATACAAAATCAATATCTGTAATAATTATCACACTCTTATTTAACATTTATCTTTCACATCTTACATATTTACAGAATCCAGTAATAAAAACTATGGACTTTCTCACAGCTTATTCAAGAAGTTCTTAACATGTCTTTCCACAATAGAATATCTAGAATATTTTGTATAAAATTTTACAGAGATAAAATATTCTATTTACATTATAGATGCAGTATTTTCATTGCTGCAGATGACTTAAATCTTGGAAATTTCACATATTTAACATATTTTTGGACATAAAAGTTGTTTCCTTTTTCAACCTTTGATCCATAATTAGGCATAGCAAACAAAAATAATAGTCGTAATACAATCTATAGTTGTTTGGTATTGTCCCCTAAATCAGTATTGTCACCTGACCTATCCTAAACTAGCTCCCTATGAGTGCACACACATAATAATGTAATGTGACAATGTTCTGATGAGATATAGCAATTATCACAGTCAATCTTACAGCTACTGGGTTTGTCAGATTATATTAATAATGGTTTGAGACTGTAACACTTTTGAGAAGGAAAAAATGTTTACATTACTGGTACTATTTGTGGGAAAGTGCTATCTATAAAACCTTTGTTGGGAGCTAAGTTTAAGAGCTGTGAGTTTTCGCAGTGATCACAGCATGCTCTGCTAGACAACCACCACAATCTTTTAGTAGTGGTTAGCTAGCAGGAGGTCAGGTGACATCCGTTGTCAGCAGGTAGATGTTTCTTCTCCTTCCAGAGTACACGAAACATTTTCCAGCTTGTGGGCCAGATGAAGTTTCTTGCAGTAGGGATCCATGTCTAGTGAGTCCAGGATCTGTGAACAGGAGATGAGAAAAAAGACAGTTACACATTTATTAATCATGACTAATAAAAAAATTGTTTTGCCATTATTTCTGAATGAACACTAGGAAGGAAAACACAACAATCTATCAGATAACTAACAGTGAAGTGGATTCAAGCAGCAAATAAATATTGTGCAGCGTGCTTTACAATTCTATAATACATACTTGGACAGATGCACTCTTTGTTTCTTGTGAAGGTTCACGATACAATGTGTAAGTGTTGTTGTGGATAAGCAAAGCTTAAGCAGTTGTTTTCTAATTATTTGGTGTTCTAGGCAGGACTGAGAAGGGAACAATCAATTGTCTCTTGAGTTCCTGTTTGGAAAAGTTTAGCAGCTGCTAGAAGGCACATTTGTGTTGAATGAACGTGTCATCCCCTTCCCATTCCTGGTTAAAAGTCTTGGACCACGGGTAAGCAAGGCAGAAGCATAATCAAAGTAATAGAGCTAAAGGTCTTTCATTAATTAAAAAAAATTTATTAGGTGTAGCAGTACCATTTGAGCACAGCTTTATAAGCAACTGCTTTACAGTAACAACAAAGATTTACAAATTTTACAAAATAGATACAAAATACAACAGTATTTATAAATAAATTTTTGCATTTATAAATTCTACAAAACATTACAGCAATAAAATTTGCAATTTATAACAACAGTTTATCATGCTGTTTTCCAGCCATGCACTACGCAAAGCAAAAGTAACATAGCACACCAATAGCAAAAGAAATTGTCCACACAATTTATGGTCAATTACTACTACTGTGATGCAAAGTAAGTCCTGGGTGAAGGGCATTCCTAACAAAATAAGTTACTACAAATTTCGGTTTCATTGATAAATCGCAGCCATCTACCCCCTCAAAGTTTTCGTGATCTTCAACATATGGATTTTTAACTGCATTCCTAAAAAAGAAGCTTAAGGCAACCTCATTTAAAGAGACTTACTAAACTAGACATTTGGTTGATAGGATGAGGCATCAAATTAACTTGTCTGATTGAGGCATATATGACAGGATTATCTTACACCAGTCCAAATTTTAACTTACACAACTTTTTCTTCCAGCAAATTAGGAGCTGTGGTAACTTTATTTACTATTATTAAGTTACCCCAAGAAAGCATGGCAACAAAATAAATTCTAACTACAGATTGGTAAGCAATCTAAATTACACATACTTGCTACTGTATCTACATATGCCACACTATTAACACATTTAATGACAAGGCAGGTCACCTAAAACTAATTCTCAGTCGTTTTTGATGTTTCCATCATTCAATTTACATACTTTATACAAAATTCATTTGACTTAGATGGCAACTTCTACTACTAATCAAACTGGTTTTGAAATCTGAAATCACTAGCTCCACAAGGACAGTCACAATGAGACAAAACGTCATTTTCAAGTACAGGATGACATGAAGCATTTTGGGAACGACCATACGACGTTGAAGGAGCATACATAGTAGGATGGGAGTTATTGGATTGAGACATATAAGCAGAGGAAGTAGATGCAAGAGTTGAATGGGGGTACTGATGCAACAAGGCATACGTAGCTTGTGAGTGAGCATGGGCATGTGCCCTAGAATGGGCCTCCATCGCTGCACTCACCTGGTCGCTGTATTTGGTGACATAGATGTACAGCTCCTTGAGTGCTGACACTGTGTCAAACTGACTTGCTTGAGAAACTGTGGCAGAGAGTTGCTGCATTGCCGTGCTCATCTCTTGGTCTGTTATTTGAGGGAGCTCAGCTACCTCACTGTAGAACCTTGACACCATTTGTCGATAATTTGGAATATCCTTGGCAAAAAGGAGCTTGTTGGATGGTGAATCTTTTCCTAGCCGGTGTTCACTCGTTGAACAAGCATCCATAAATGTTTGTGCTATCACAGACAAACATGAATCCACCGTTGGAGTTTTGTTTATGTCAAAGATGAAATCCGGATTCTTGATGAAATTGACCCAAAATCTCAAAGGAAGGCTGAAAAAATGAAGCAGAAACCAGTTATATGGATGCCTTGCTAGGTTTCCCAACAACATTCTAAATCAATGGAAAATTAAATTACCTATTTGATTTCCATGCATGAACAACTTCAGGATCACTGATGTTGTGTTTTCTAGCTGCTTCATCAAGAAGATCAAACAGCCATTTTACAGCAGGAGGTAACATTTCATTTGCTGTCAATATTGTTGTTAGGAAATCATCAACAAACTTCTGAATGGTTCCTTTTGTAGACAGTAAACGAGTTAAAAAGATCTCTGGTATTGCTTTGTGTGTCCGCTCTCTGTCGCGGTCAACTGTACCAGTTTTAGAATTGCTAAGATAGTGAGAATCATCTACTGGTTTTACAAGATGGAAGACTTTAGTATTGGCTCCTTGCTCCAAATCACAGGGAATTATGGGTGATAGTGAATTGCCAAAATATCCTGTGCAGTTATGACAAGCTTGTTTGCAATTAGCATTGTTGAAGCTTTCATTCTGCCTGGGAATCAATGACATGATGGCAGATGACTTGACTCCATAATGAGCCAAAGTGTTTAACTTTTTCCAACCACCAATTGACTGAGTGGATAGATCTTCATCTTGAAGAGTGAGATGTCCTCCTCTTCCATGACGCCATTCTGTGAATAGATAAATACATTTATATACATTTGAAAAATGAGTTTAGTAAAGATATCAGTTCTCTATGTTTCAGGAAATGAACTTACCAAGATCCACTTCATGAATGGATGGCCGCAATGAAAATGGTGTATTTTTATACAAAGCATCTAAAATTTTTGACTTTACTTGGCTGATTGTATCACAGTCCAATACCCTACATTGAATTTTATCATCCACCTCATCTTGGACAATATGAAGTGTCTGCAAACAAAAGTCACAAAAGAATATTACCATAAAGTCACATTTGCAAATGGCTCAAACAAATATGAAATCAAGACCTACCTGATATGTTTGGTAAGGTATTTTTTCATAGTGTGGATCCTCCTGAACAAGATGAATTATGACAGTGCCATGGTCAATTTGTTCACGCAGCAAACGTTCTTCAGAAAGTGAATATCTTGCATCATGTATCACAGTGTCAACTGGTCCCTTTTCAATTTGGTGCTTGATGGCTTTGTATAGGAGGAAAAGAGAGGAGCCAGCACAGTCCTTCAGGTAGCCATACATACATAAAGCCATCCAATTCGTCAGCATTTTCTCAACAACTGATTCTGTGCGACGCAACATGAGCTGAGGGTGCTTAGTTCCCACAGATTTTTCAATGAGACGTAACAATAAAGACCGCAAAACATCAGTAGCGTATTCCATTTTGTTCATAAGAACAACCATGAGAAGAGAAGCCACATTAACTCTGAAAATAAAATGGCAGAAACATTTGTTAGTAAATCATTAATAAGTAAGTTGTAGAGATTGTAACAATGTAATGAAAGAAAACTAACTTGTCCCGAATATTGAAACTTTTCTGGGCCTCCAAAGTCTCAATAAAAGTTAAGATAAAACATTTATTGCCAATAAGTTGTTCAAATTGTAGCATTGCTGCATCATAGTTATTCCGTGGACCATTAATTCGGACCTGGAATGAATATTAAAAATTGGATGAGATTAATAAGCACATGTAAACTGTAAAGATGTTTTAAAAATTCTTTTTTAAAATTTATTTCTGTAGAGAACATACCTTTGGCTCATTTAAAATTGGATGATCAATAACACCAGGAAAGAAGACTTTGAGGATGTAATTTGTATGATCTAGCATGGGAATACCAGAAGAGACCAGATCTGCTGTAAGATCAGTCATGTCTGTCTGCAGCTCTGCAAATGCTGTAAGAAAGAAAAGTTCTATTTAAAGAAACAGTCTGTCATTATTATGAAAACCCCACTTCCTACTAGGAAATGGCACATACACCCTAGAGAAAATAATTGCTAATACAAAGGAGTCCCTGTTTCCGATTGTTTGTTTGCTTTTAGCTATTTAAGTTATCAAAAAGCGCGTTGGCTCGTACATAGAAGACAAACAAAATTTTTATTATAATAATGACAGTCAAGCTCTTTTTTTCTTCTTTTATCTTTTTTTAGGAGGCAAACAGTTACAAGTAAATCTTACTATGCGATTACATGCAATTGCTATTATGAGTTTGAACGGAAAGAACTCAATTAGTTGGCACCACCCAGCAACATCAGCGCAATGACAGAACAGCGCACAGCACATGACAAAGCACAGAAAAATGAGCAACCATGGAGCAACTGATATGCAATTGAACATCCAACATGAAGCTGTTGTTAATGGTTAGAGACAGCGACAGAGAGGACTATTGAGCTCACTATTGGCTTTCACAAAAAGGAGACAAATCTCTCACTCTCTCTGAGGACAAGAGCTATATGCGGCTATATATGGTATGCAAGATTGTTCTATTATTTAAGAAAATTGAATTTGGTTATCCAAGAGGCAAATTAAAGAGAGGAGTTCCACTTTTGGATGTAACACACATATGAACTGCATTAAAGCCACATAATGCAAAATGCAACACGCGCTGTGATATCCAAGTGCAATACCATGTGGGCTGAGGTTTGAACTGCCATTGCGACGGGGGTCCCAAGTACACATCTGGACAAATGCTGAAAGAACAAAATTTAAGGGGCAAGGGCACATTTTAGCAAAGATTTTAAAAGTTCCTATCAGGTATTTTTACCAAAGTTGTACATAATAAAAATTAGCTGTTAACTTAGATATCAGCAAGCCTAGTTGAGTTAACAAATGATAAACATAAATTAAGTTATACAACCCATTAAAATAAAAATACCAAACCCAAGAAACCCCAACCAAATCAAGTCAAGTTAAAATAAAAAATACAAAGTGAAAATAACAAAAAAAAAAATATTTGAGCTTACCTTGTTTACATTCAGACCGCACATTGCTTTCAAGGGTGTCCATTTGGATTTGGATCCGTTTGTATTCTCTTTCAGCCTGAGTTGATTTCCTACGGTACACCACAAGCACAATGGCAAAGAGTACAACAAGGAAGAATGTTCCAGCTGCAATGCCTGCTATAGCTTCTGGTGGGAATGCATATGGCTTTATCACTTCATATCGGAGGGAGCCAATAGGAAATCGCAATGACCTTCCCACTCGAACGACAACTAAGGGCAAACCACTGTCTGTTCTGGCTCCAGTTTCGTCTGTCCCAGATGGTTGAGTGTCAGGAGGGGAGCACACCAATTGGGTTTGAGCCAGGGAGGTAACATTGCATTGTCGAGTACCAATGGTAACATTGACATCAGACTCATCTGATGCATAGTTTAAATTTTCTCCCTATACCACAGAAACAAAAGAAATTAGTTATTGAATGAGTTTGCCATAAATATCAAAAACTGATGCAGCTACAGCTTTTACATACCTCAATGACCAGTGTGTCACCCTTGTAAAGTTTTATGTCTTTAGGAAATTGGAAGAACTTTGGATCTTCCACATACAACAGTTGGGATGGGACAGATGGAAAGTGTTTGCCCAGCTCCACAGCTGATTCAACATCATCCATAATGAACCCAATATGAAGGTTTATTTGTGGTGGTGACTTCCCTGTGCCACTAGATCCAGTCAGTGAACGCAACTGTTTCCTTCGAGCCACTTGGGAGCGAACCAAGGAAACTGTGGAAGTGGCAGACTCCGTGGGTGATGAAGCCGGGAGAGCCACAGTGGATCTTCGCGTCCGCAATGCTTCAGATAGTGTTCTACTATCAATGGGTGGTGAAGGGCATTCCATTTGAGCTGTATTAAGTACGTAGCAAACCTGAGAAAAAAGGAAACAGTAGGTTAGCAAAATTCTAGCTGGTGACAGTGACATTAAGGTTTCCATCATATTTATACTTGCCGATCGGTTGATTGGGTTTGGGTCACCCTCTAGATAGACCACCATCTCTGGCTTTTGAACTGTGTCCAGATTAGTGCCATGAACAGTAATCATACGGCCACCAGACGCAAAGCTCCTGAGGGGTTTGATTTCCAGAATTGTTGGATCAACTGTGTAATTGAATGGGTAACCAGAGAGTGTCCTATTGGCACCATCAATTTTCAGAGTTAATCTCTGAATAACTCTAGCAGATGGTGCTCGGGTGGTGATGCAAGTGAGTCGGGAACTTGAAGCCTGAGTTGCATTAACGTGACAAGGAAGTTCATCTAGCCAAGCTTGGACTGTGCTGCCAATGTTCAGGTACTGCCCAGAAATGGCAAGCTGTGTGCCTCCACTCTGGGGACCCATTGGTGGAAACAATCCGGATATCTGGATGTCCTGAAAATATAAAGAGAAGAATATGTATAAGTTGCCCAACATTTCCAATAAATTAAATTAATTATTTAAAAAAAATTTTTGGCATACCTTGTAACTGAAGCTCACAGTTGATTCAGTGAAACCAGCATCATTTCCAACAATGACAGGAGCAGACAATTCACGCTCTGCTCTTCCTGTCCTACAGACAATCCTCACAGAAACTTCATATTGTGTCAGTTCACAAGGCGTGCTGCCTATCCGAATCTTGCCACGGACATCATCTTCCTTCAGTCCCAGATTGCTTCCTTCAATTGTCACCAATGTTCCTCCTTCGATAGGTCCACTCAAAGGTTTGATCTGGAAGGAGACGAAAAGTTTATATTGACACGGTTGCACTTCTTAAAAGATGCAGGTACTCAGCTTGTTTTGTTTTTACTAACCATATCAATTCTTGGCTTAGGGCATTCATTGGCAGCAGAGTGGATACAGCTCTGTGAATAGCTACATGTGTTCCCACACCAGCTGCATTGGTACTTAGCATTGCGAGTGACACACAGAGAGCAGTCTGGATGGTCTCGGTGAGAGCCAAGAATCTCACACTTGTACAAAATAATGTTTGTTGTGTCAACATGGTGGTTACGGTTCCACACAACACTCACGGTGGCCTCGTATTCTCCAGTGTTAGCTTCATAAGAATACTGTTAACATAGAGAAAATAATGCAGGTAAGACAATGTTAAAATAAGCCGAAACATCATACAGAAAATATGCACTTACAGTTGTCTTGTCGCAAACAATGTATCGTCCACTTTCAACTTTGGCTGGGACCATCATCTTGGAAGTCTCAATGGTGACAATGCACTGGAAGCCTGTGTGCCCAACCTGGGGATGAGGGAGGTTCTCCACCTCCAGAAGGATTTCCTTGGCAACATTGTTGGGCCGTAGAATTTTCTCCTTGGGTTGCTTGAATCGGGGGCAGAAATTGACTCCATGATGAGTTAGATGTGCCGGATTCTGTAAACACAAATTTTCCAAAATATAAACAAAGTCAAAATTTTCTGGAGCCCTGAAAGAAAACTAATACTGTCATGTTGTGGGGCAAATGAGTTTAACGGGAGGGAGAGGACCTAGCACACATCACATGGCCAGTGACTGTCACGTCCCGCCATCAGCCATCAGCGTGCAGCAGGCAGGAATTAGCCAGCCCACTGATGGAAACCGCAACCCCCCCTCCCCGCCTCCCTTTCTGCTACCGTGCCAAAAGTCCCCCAATGAAAGGCGTGGATAATACTAATACTGGAGTCAAAAGGTCGAGGGGTCGCAGATCAAGACGATCAAGACCACGATGCAGCCGGGTGGTTCAGGACAGCGGTTTGTCGCACCGTCTCTCTCGCACCCTTTGGAGAGCCTCATGAGTGCGACAGAGACAGAGCGACGAAACGACTCTTCGGAATCACTCGGCAGACGTAGGGCCCCGCGCGCGGGGTTCGGCCAAGGAGCAAGGAGGGAAAACAGAGAGGGAGGGAGGGGTGTCTCCAAGTTTGGCAAGAGCAGCGCGACGTGGGCAGCCTCCCCCTCCCCCTCGACAGAAGCAAAGGCTGAAATTAAACTTGTTGCGCTTTGTTTGGACGGACCGGGCGGGGAAGAGCCAAGAGCCAAGTGCGCCCTCCAATACAGAAGAAGGGACTCGCTGGCTGGAGGAAGCGGGACGGGGGAGCTGCACGGAGCGGAGCGGACGGGCGAGTGCGACTGTGTGACGCCGACGACGCGGCCAGGCGACGCGACCAAAACAACGGCAAGAAAGCGGACAAACAAAAAGAGCGCCTCATCTCTCTCGCTCTCTTTCTCGGGGGTGGCAGCGGGCGGCAGCGAACTTATGCGCTAGGCCGGCCAAAGCTAGACGCGGGGGGCCCGCCCCGCCCCGCCCCGCCCCGCCCCTCCGGCCGTCGTAACGCAGCGCCGGGATGCCGCTACGCCGCGCGAGCTGCGCTACTAACGCCGTGCCCGGCCGTGCCCGGCCACGCCGCCATTTCCCGGAGAACAATGCTCTCGAGTTAAGGCATTACGGGCTGACTATGCCATGGCTGCGCTCTAACCTTTTAACATTTCCCTTATCTCCGTATAAAGCTGCGTCATCAAAATCCGGGCCGGCCGCGCCGCCATGGCGCTGCGAAGGGCTCCTGAGCCACCCTCCGCCACGCCAGGGCAGGCCATGCGCCACCCCCCGCCGGCGGCATGGCCCGGGGCCTGCAGCCTCGGCAGCCAGCCGGGCCATAACTACCCGCCATTCCGGGCTAAAACGGATATAGTGGATAAACGGGCCTCGGAATAAGCCGCGGTCCGTCCGCGCGCCATAGCGACGCAGCGACAGCGAGGCAGTGTCGCGGGTTCGAGCCCCCGCCGCGACGACACTGCCTTTGCCGTCGCTGCCGTCGCCAGCTGCAGCAGCTAGACAAACAAAGCCGGCGGCGGGTCGAGTCGACAGAGCCGACGAGCGGGAAGGCGAGGCCAGGGAAGGCCAGGGAGGCCAGGCAAGGCGGTCGTGTTAAAGAGACTCGCGTAATTAGTAGCCCGTGCAGCCCGCGCATCCGCCATCAACCCTTGCCCTCTGTGCACCGCCTCTTCAACCCTGCCAGCGGCGCCAGCCCTGCCACTGTAGGCACTGTAGGCCGGGGCCGTGGGGCCGTAGGCTGCAGCGCGGCGCACTTTGAGCCACCCCGCGCCGCCACCGCCACCCCGCCCCGGGGCCCCGGGCACAGGAAGGCCCTCGACGCCGAGCCCGGCCGCCGCGCCGCCACGCCGCCGCGCACGGCCCCTGCCTCTGTTCTTCGATGACTACTTGGGCTGCTTTCTGGGAATGGATCCGCGCCACGCAACGCGGCCGCGCAGGCCCCGCGCGGCCCCGGCGGCAGCCCTACAGGACAAGGACCAAGAGGGCAGTGCGTGAGGCGACGCGGCGCCGCGCGGCGCCCTCCTCCAGGACCCCGATGAAAGGGAATTGAAACAAAGACGGCTTGGCCCGGGCGTGGCCGGGGTGGGGAAAGGTGCGCGTCCCGCCCCGCCCCGCCCCGCCCCGCCCCGCCCCGCGCAGCCCGCCGAAATTGACCCTCGCAAAAAAGGGGACAGCTTGCCTGCACCATTTCTGTACCCGCTGGTAATGGAACGGCGTGGGTTGTGGGTTCAAACCCGGCGCGCCACCGCTATTTTTTCGCAGCCCTTTTGTCTCAGGTGGGGTTGGTTGGGGGCGGGGCGGGGAGGCTGTAACGGCTCGGGGGTAAAAGGCGCCGCGCACCGCGTGTCGCGACGAGGGAGCGAGAGGGAGTGAGACAATACCGAGAGAGAGGGAAAGTGCGGTGAGTGGGAAAAGAATGAAGACGGGTAAGGGGCCCACTTGAGCCAGCTTGCCCCCGCCCCGCCGCGCCCCGCCGCGCCCCGCCGCGCCCCGCCGCGTGAGGGTAAAGGCGCCGACATGGCCGAAGCGGGGCGGGGCGGGGCGGGGCGGGGCGGCGCAGCCAGGCAACAAGGCAGCTCGGCCCCGCCCCGCCCCGCCTCGCCTCGCTTGCTTAATTAGAGCGCGAGCCAAGTGTTTCAGACAGGCGGGCCAGACGGAGCCGAGTGCAATCCCAGAGAAAAGAAGGACATTGCCAGCCCTTGCCCTTGTACTACGCACTCCCTTTGAACACCCTCGGACTCTCCCCGGCCCTCCCCGCGGCCCTCCACGGAGGCTCCAGCCACACCTGCCGAGGCCTGGCGAGGCCTGGCGGGGATATTTCGCTCTCCCGGGTTCAAACGCCGGCTATAGCAGTTGAAGCAGGGCACGGCCGAGGTGGCGAGGACACCCGGGGCTGTCACGGTAACGAGAACGAGCCCGGAGGGGCCGCGCCGAAACCCCCACATTTTTGTGCCCCACTGTCCCCGTCCCATTGGGTCGGGGAGGGGTGGGGGTGGGGGCGGATAGGCGTGAAGGCGCAGTGTAGTGGGCTGTACCTTTCAGTGCCTTTGGAGCGGAAAGTCCTGGCTTGTGATGTGATCCCACCCCGTAAGGCACACCCTAAAAAGCCGGCGTCGGAATCGGTCTGCTGAGGGAGTGTTTCGCCTACTGGGCCCGGGTTCGAATCCCGGCCGGGTACTCACGTTCTCGCCGGAGATGACGGTGCGCTGGCAGGCCGACGTGTTGTGCGAGCAGCGGTTCTCGTAGACGCACCACGAGCACGCCCACTGCGAGCGCACGCAGTCCGAGCAGGTGGTGTGCGTGGAGCAGTCGTAGTACGCGAAGTGCCTGGAGACGAAGTCCTTGTTGGTCTCGGACGAGCGCACCGCCAGCGGCACCAGCACGTGGTCGCGGCCCTCGGGGATCCTGGGCCGGGAGGACACGCCGGGCGTGGGGCAGGACAGCCCCAGCGGCGTGACGGCCGCGTCGATGGGGTCCGCGTCGCCGAACACGCACTTGTACTTGGCCATCGGGGGCAGCTCGGGCAGGGTGCGGATCGTCAGCTGGACCTGCGGGCAGAAGGAGAGGCACGTTGAGCATGTGCGCAGAAACAGTCCACGCGGTGCCGCGTGGCGTCAAAGGGTGTAACGACTCGCCGCGCCGCGCTCTCACACCTGCCAACTTTGGAGCGCAAACAAAAGGATTGCGTCTCACTTTCATCACGGCCAGCAGGAAGGGGAGGAGGAGGCGGGCGCCGTGGCGCAGCGTCGCGCAGCGCCGCGACGCCAGAGTAAGCCACAAGATTATCACACGCACCTGCCCTGCCTGTTCACTTCATCTAACCCCCGCCCCTGCCCCCTCCACGCCCCCTCGCCTACTTCGCTCTCTTCTTTTCGTCCTCGCGACCTCGGGACACTTTGTTCTGGAGGGCGGCGGCGACGCGGCGACGCGGCGACGCCACAGAGGGAAAGTGGCTCCGGGGGGAGTGCCGCTGGCGCTGCTGCCGCCGCCTCACGCCGCCGCGCTGGCCCAGAAGGTCCTCACGCTCCTCGCCGCTCCGCCAGGGCCACCCGCCTCCTGCGCCAAACTGCCGGCCGATTCAAATTTGGCGCCACGGCCACGTCACGGCCACGCCCCGAGCGAGGCGGAGAGCTCCAGAACGGGGCCTGCTGCCTGCTCGAGTGACCGATTCGCTCGCGAAGCGCGGAGCAGCGCAAGTACCCCTGAGCCGTGCCGGGGTTCGAGCCCGCCCCGCCCCGCCCCGCCCCGCCCCGCCCCGCCCCGCCCCGCCCCCTGCCGCGTCTCGCAGCTCCTTTTACTTCTTGGCCAACATTTGGCCTCCCGGGGCGTGGCGGGCGTGGCGGGAGAGACAGCGCGCGCGCTTTACCGACCATTCGCACGTACTCGGCCCCACCATCGGTCACTGCGGGCGGTGCAGCAGTGCATCAGTTAAGCCCCTCGCCCGCCTGCTCACACCAGCGCGCGCACCCACCGGCCCAATCCGAATCAAACTCCCTCGCGCACACACACCTCTGCACACACCTCTACACGCGAACACGCACACACACAGGCTCAGGTTGGGGTGAATGATACCAGCCACTCCGCCGCCACGCCATCCATCACTGAGATGGCCGACAGCCGAAGCGCCGAAGCGGCAAAGGGAGAAACCATCGGGCATATCCATAGCGCGCCCTCGCGCCCCCGCCTCGCGCCTCCGCCTCGCGCCTCACGCCCTCGCCGCCGACAAGGCCGCCGACGAGACGACTCAGGTCGCGAACGCCACACGACGAAAAAAGGGACCTGCCGCCGCCGGGACTCGAACCTGCGTCGCCAAAACAGCGAGCAAAGGGAAGGGCGCCGGGGGCGTTGGCGCGGCTGGCTAATCCCGCCGCCCGCCGAAAAAACGAAAAGAAAACCTTCGCGCCGCGAGCAGCGAGCATCCACCGCGTGAAGACAAGGGTCTTCTTCTTCTGGCTGAATGTGATGAGACTCCCTTTGCGTCGAGGTAACGCGCAGGCCTCCGGGCCACTCCGCCTGGCCCGCTGGAGCTTCTCCAGCAGCGCCTACGCTCAGCCACGCTCGGGCAGCCCCAAGCTCATCCACGCTCGGTCCAGCAGTGCGATGCTCAGCCACGCTCAGCTCCACGCTCAGCTGCACGCTCAGCTCCACGCTCAGCTGCACGCTCAGCTCCACCTTCAGTTCCACGCTCAGTTCCATGCTCCAGTCCCACGCTCAGCCACGCGCTCAGCCACGCTCAGCCACGCTCAGCCACGCTCAGCCACGCTCAGAGACCTGGCCCGGCGCGCCGCAACGCGGTGACGACACGATGCTTGTATTCCATTCCACTCTAGCGCGCGCGTACACAGTGTTTCCGTCTCTCACACACATGTACACACACACACACACACACGCACCCCTTCTCCAGCCTCCAGGCCGCGGGGAGGGGGGAGGGGAGGGGGGCGCAATCCCGAACAGGGAAAAACACTTACGGAGCCCCCGCCCGGCCTCAAGGTACAACGGGCGGCATTAATATGGAAATGAAAGAGAGAGAGCGGGAGAGAGAGAGCGAGAGAGAGAGAGAGAGAGAGAGAGAGAGAGAGAGAGAGAGAGAGAGAGAGAGAGAGAGAGAGAGAGAGAGAGAGAGAGAAGGAAGGGGAAAGAAAAATAAGGGACAGACGCGCCACTTTGGGGAAACGCCGCGCCACTCGAAGCGAAATGCATTTGGGCGAGGAAACGCGAATCGATATGCCTCATGCCAGGCGCGGCGCGGCGCGGCGCGGAGTTCGAGGTTTCCCAAGTGTGCACGCCGTGGACCCGTTTGACCCTTCGGAGCCAACGGAGGAAAGGATCTAGCTTCAGGTGACTGCGACTCAAGAACGGCAAAATGCAAATAAAATCTGAAGTTTTAAAACTCGATTTCCCGATTTTGTCATTCCGTGCCTAGCGGCGTTTACGAAAAACGGACACTTAAACTTGTGTTTTCGTCGAAGTTTGCAGTCCCTGGAGCCCACCGGGACACCGGGCTTCCAAGAGCGGGGCCCGTGCTGGCATCCAATTGGCGACTTTTGTCATCGGCATGCACGGCAACGCCAGGGCAACGCCGTCTACAAAAAGGGCCTCTGGAATGTGGAATCCCTTAGGCTCCCTTCGCCCAGATTAGAATCGCCTGTCCGCGACCATTAGTGCCGTGCTTGCGTAAACCGGGTGGCTGCAGGCCGATCCACGGGCCAAGCCAAGCCCGAAGCGCGCCTCGCGACAAGCTGTTTGTTGCCGTCATCGTGCCGAAAACAAAGACAAAAACAAAAACAAGAACTTGGCGCCGCCCGGCCCGGCAGCCCAGCCGCCCAGCCCTGCACCTCGCTCCTGTTTTGCCACAATTAGGGTAATGAACGAGCGAGCCGCCGGGAACAATCGGCGAGCGGGCGGAGCGGCCAAAGTTAGAAAAGAAGGAAAGAACCGAGAAATGGCGGCCCGATTAATATCTGGCCCAGTCGAGCGGGGAGGCGGCGGCAAGGCGGTGGCAGTTCAGCGAACAAAACGCAAACGCGGAACGCGCGGGAACGGCGGACGGTAAGAAAACAAGATGGCGGCGGCCAGGTACTCTCGCCGGGGAATGGCTTCGATACGGCGATACTCCACGCGCCAGAGACTTCCGCAACGCGAAGCGTGTGGATTCTCTCACTCGCCGCGGCAGTTTCTCTCTAAATCTCAAACGCCGCCGCGTGTGCAGTCCGACGCCTCTGCCGACAAGGCCCTCCAAAAAACAAGAGACAAGCGAAAAACATTAACAAAGACGCGGAAACCAAAAAAAAGAGGGGAAGCAAAAAGGGACGGGCCGAGAGATAAGGGAGAGGGAGCCAGCGCGTTGTCCGCGGCCGTGTCGGCGTGGGGCGAGGGGGGCGCCACTGGATGGGAAGGTGGACAATGACTTGAGGCTAGATTGACTGACTGTGACTAATTTCAATGGTGACTTTTTCGACTTGTCCCTAACTTTTTGACTTGTCTCTGACTTTCCGACTTTTGTACGGACTTTAAAGACTTTTTGGTGACTTTTTCGACTTTTTCAAGGCGTATCGTGGCCTTAACCCCTTGAATTTAGGCAATATCTCCCCAAAAGTTAGAAGAATTGACTTTTTTTGGCCTTTTTGAGTGAAGTGACTTTTTGACTTATGATGACTTTTTTGACTGAAAAATTGACTTTTTCGGACCCCGGACAATGACTTTTGAAAGTGGCGCCCCCCTCGGCGTGGGGTCGGCGTGGGGCAGTCCTTCGTCCTTCGGTCGGCGCGCGGGCCGCAAAGCAATGCAAGCGTTGCGTCCACACCGACTGGCGCGGTTCGAGTGATAATTTGGGGGCTGCGAACGGCAAAGGGTCGTTCATTGTCGTTTTCAAGCGCGGCGCCGGGGAATGCGGCCCGAAGGCCGAGGGTTGGCGCGGCGTGGCGTGGCGTGGCGGCCCTAGAGGCCCGCGGGGAGCCCGCTGGGCCGGGTAACGACAGAAGTTAGGCCTGGGCGATTATTGGTTGTAATCGTAATCGGCCGATGAATAAAATAATCGCGATTGGTGTCGATTAGCAGTTCGGTAATCGGTAATCGAAAACGTACACGATTAACCGAAAATCAACGATTAATCGGGGGAAACCGATTATTTGGAAATTGACAAACAAAGGTTAATACTCGTACTATTGTGAAAATAGCATTTAATAAGAGGATAGGAAAACCATTGGCGCAACCTCGAGTGTCTGAGACAGCTTTTTCGTGCGTTAACTGAAAACTTTTCAAGACTTTTCCGCTCAGAATTTGAACAGGTGATGCATAGAATATCCGATAATGAGACGATTAATCGATAATCGATCATCGTTAAATAATCGGTCAATCCTTCGATTACCGAACCACTAATCGGGGGTTTGAAATAATCGGACGATTAACAAAATAATCGCGATTATTTTCGATTATTCGATTCATCGCCCAGGCCTAACAGAAGTGGCGGCGGCCAGGCCAGCGCAAACTTAAATTCACTTTCGCCTCCGCCGCGGCCCCGCCGCCCCGGCAGTGCCGGCACGCTGGTTGGCACTGGCTGGCCCGCGTCCCGGTGGCTTGTTGCGTTCATCCCTTAAGGAGGACGGAGGGGCCAAAAGTGGCGCCAGGTTAAATAAATCATTAGAAAAGCCGGAGTCGCGCGCGCCGCGCCCTGTTGAAAAGTGTCTCTCCAGCGGCCCGGCCCGTTCCAGGTGGCTCCAGCGGCCCGGCGGCCTGGAAAACGGCAGAGAAAAGAGCGGGAATTGCTGCCATCCGCGCCCTTCCTTCATAAGGCCCGCCACCTTCAAACTCCCCCCTCCCCTCCCTTCTTCCTGCGGCCCGCCGCGCACCCCCCACCCCCTCGGCGACACTTTCATATTTTATCCACAAAAGGAAATTGAGAGGCATTGAGAGTAAGATTGATGGAGTTGGCAATGCGACAGCAAGGGCACTGCGAAAAAAAATGGGGGAAGAAGTAGTCTGCGTAAGGAGCGCGCTGGCTTTAATCACTGCCAGGCAGCAACAACAACAACAGCAACAACAACACCCCGGCGACGTGTCTGGCGGTCGTCGCGGGGGTGCGCGCCGAAACGACGTCCCTAACCGCCGCCGCCGCAGCCAGCGCTCATATACGCCCATCCCGGACGTGGGAGAGGGGGGGGGAGGAGGGCACGCCACTTGCCGTGGTTTCACGACGACGCCCATAACCAGAGGCAACCCCGAGCGGCGGCCGTCGCGGCGGCGCGGTGAGACGCCTATCACCGAACCAGTCATTTTACAAGCGTCGCTCCTCCCTCACGTCGTCCTGGAGGCTGCCGCCTCTGCACAGTGGGCCAGAAGACCGGTGGAGGCGGCCAGAACTCTAGACAGCGCAGACTTCATACCGCTGCGGGGCGGATCAAGAGCTGGGGCGGCCCGGCTGGGATTCTGGGATCATGCCCCAGCCACGCCAGGAATGCCAAAAGGGCGGGGATAAAAAACGCGAAAAGGGAAAAGCGAGGGCGGCGGGGTTTTGAACCCGCGCCGCTGCCAGCTCCGCGAATACCTCCGCCGCGCACATACCGCGCGTCTTGCAGCCAGCGGGGGCGGCAGCGCGCCCCGTCTGGGGACCAGCGCTGCCTCTCTCGCACCCCGGCGGTGTCCTCCGGGCCGCGCCGTGAGTGCGAGAGAGACAGAGCGACGGCGCGCTGGGGCCGCCGCCGCCCGCCTGGCCGCCAAGTGCACGGGGGACTCGGGGGACGCCGCCGACGACGTCGACGAGGCCGGGGATGACGCTTACAGATACGTGTACATATTTTGACGCGCGCACTCGGCATACATCAGCCCGTCCAAACACTCGGAGGGCGAGGAGGGAGGCCCGCCTAACCCTGCCCGTCCGTCCACCCCCCATGGTCCCCGTTTTCGGCACCGTCGTCCTCATCGTCGTCCTCGCCAACGCCAAGCCCTGCATAATCCTCGATCGACGACCCGCCCAAACATTCTCACGCACCCCGGCGGCGGAAAATGTAACACACACACACACACACACACACACAGCTCCTCCTAGTATCTCTTTTATTTATTTTTTTGGCGTGTGCTTAGCGCCGCCGCGCTGCGCCGCGCCCACGTGGCGGTCGCGGCGGTGCGTCCGAAGACGGCAAAGACGCGCAAGTTGTTTGCCTTTGCATCCAAATGAGCCGCCAGTATGACTTATCATCAAAGAAGAAGCGGTATTCGGTATTTGCACTCGGCTGCAGTGCAGCGCCGCGCAGCAGTAGCGGCCCCCGGGGGGAGGGGAGCCTACAATGCAAGCCGCTGTGTCTAGTTTAAATATTGACGAAAATTTGGTTTCACCGCGAGAGAGTGAGACAGAGAGAGAGAGAGAGAGAGAGAGAGAGAGAGAGAGAGAGAGAGAGAGAGAGAGAGAGAGCGAAGGAAAGGGCACACGGCCCAGGGCGGCCCGGAAGAGGATGCGAGGGGAGGGCAGGACGACGGACAGCGGGGAGGGAGGGCGCTCCTATTGCTATGCTGGGTGGCGATACATTGTAGGGAGGGGTGCGGAATGGAGATGGCCGATAGGGCGTGAGAGAGAGAGAAAGAGAGACAGAGCGCGAGCGCAGTTAGAGAAAGATGACTGACAGCCCGTGACGGCCACAGGGCGTCGTCATGAATGCGGCATGGCACACTGGCAAAATAAAAAAAGGAGAATAAAAACAACAAAAGGCGGGGGCTAAATTAAAAACCGTGAATGAGGTGGTGGACATGACGAGCCCAGCGCGGTGCGGTGTGGCGGTGCGGCGGCGTGGCGCGCACCTGATCCATATCTGTGGCGTCCCTTTGATCGCCCAGTGGCGCCTGTGAATGGAGCCTGATCAGGATGCCCCGTGGTCATGCGGTGCTGCCGTGCCGTCGTGCCGCCGCCCCGCAGGACAGAGGCGCCCTCTGGCCGCACGCCGCCCGGACGGACACCCTGGACCGCACACAAATTCACACACCGTGCGCCTGGCCCGCTTCGCCCGCTTCGCCGCAACACCCGAGAAGCATGTAAATTTTCCATGAGTGGTCACCGCCACCCGGGCGCGCAAACACTCGGGCGGGGCGGGGCGGGCGGCGGGCCCGGGTTGAGATAGGCAGCCGCACCCCACCGCGCCCGGCGCCCCACCCTCCCCGACGGCGAGCTCCTGATTTAAAATTAAGAAGCGACTGGCAATTCATTGAGATGGCCGGATAGCGCGATGCGGGGGCGGG
Organism: Thrips palmi; assembly: GCF_012932325.1. Lineage (NCBI taxonomy): Eukaryota > Metazoa > Arthropoda > Insecta > Thysanoptera > Thripidae > Thrips > Thrips palmi. The sequence continues at coordinate 8,201,435 of NW_023144628.1, forward strand.
GCGGGGCGGGGCGGGGGAACCCCCGCGGGGCGCACGGGGAAGCGCCTTGCAGTCGCGATGAAAGGCTTCAATTAATAGGCAGCCCTCCCTCCAGGGGGCGGGGCGGGCTAAAGGTGGCAGTTCCAGCGCAGGGCCGCGCCGCGGGAAGCGCTGCTGGAAAGCCGGAGAAGGAAGGGTTGAAAGCACGGCCAGGCCGGGCGAGGCCGCGTGCTAACAAAAAAGAATCAAGTCAAGGCGCGCGGTGACAAAGGGGACGACACGACGCGGAAGCAGCAAAAACAAAAACAAGAAAAAGCGTCGCCGTGGGGAAAGCCAAGCAATTGTTTTTCCGGTGTAGGCAACCCTGCTGGACAGGCCGATAGGCCCCGCATTACGGCGTAATGTGCGTTTGTCCAGCCGACAGCCACGCCTGGGCGGCCGGCCACCGCCACGCCCCGCCACGCCCCGCTAAGCGCATCCACCACATCCACCACCCCCTGGGCCTGGCGGGGCGTGCCCGGGCGTGCCGGCCCCCGTGGGGGGAATGGGCCGTGTGTCGCAGGGCCCGGCGTGGCGTGGCGCGGCGGGGGTGGACGGCGTGAGTGTGTTTGTTTCGATGCGATAAAACAGCCATGGACGCCACGCCACGCCACTCACTCACGGTCCATTGGCTGGCGAGGCCGAGGCAGGGCGAGCAGAGGGCCGCCAGGACGGCCTCTGCGCTCTGCCCTTTAGCGGCGCGGCTAGCGCGGACCAAAGTGGCTGTCAAGGGGCTGCCGCCAACGGCGAGGCCAACGGCGCCAACGGCCTGCTGGTTCGGGGGTCGCGAGGTGGCCGCCCAGGGGTTGGGGGTCGAGTTTTCGACCGCCTCCAGCGGCCTTCTGGCCCACTGTGCGTCGTGGCGGTGGTGGTCATGACGTGGTCGCCGCTGTGCCATGAGCTGGCCGAGCCATGGCGACGCCATTCCGTCGGGATTTCCCCATCTGGCGGCCTCGGCTTCCCTCGGCTTTTGGCGGCCATACCCCGGCCATTTCTCATTGCGACTGCTATCTGGAGCCTGCGGGGGCGGCGGGGCGGCCGGGCTGGCGGCCCAGCAAGGCGGCCTCGTGACGCGTCAATATGTCGACCACGTAGCGCGGCACGGCCTGGCATGGCCTGGCATGGCGCAGCGCGGCGTGTACTTCTTATCAATAGGCCTTGAATACCAAACAGACCGGCCGGCCAGCACAAGTAAACCCCTCCCAGCCAGCCAGCGCGCCCGCACGTGCGGGTCCTCGCTCTCCAAAAACTACGCCCAAACTCAAATTCGCTGTTGTGAATAGACGCCGGGACGAAGTCCGAACTGTATTAAACATCCACAAGGAGAAGGGGGAAGGACCAGCCGGCAGGGACGTGTGGGACGAGCGGGACTTGGAGGAACTCTTGTGTGCGGCACACTGTGCGCGACGGCAGCCAGCCAGCGGCAGCGAGGCCCCATGGGGGCGTACAAGTACTACAACGGACAGTTTGCGACCTTTCAATTTTCCGTCGAGGCACGTTGGTCCCCGCGTGGCGTGGCGCGGCCCCCAGGCCCCGTCGAATTACCGGGCGAGCCGGACGTGTGGCCTCGCGGAGGAGAGCCACAAGTTTCCCCCGCGACGACGACGCGACTTCGGCGGAGAGGGTGGTCTTGGGGGCGAGGCGGAGCGGCACGGCGCGGCGCGGAGGAAGCGGCCGGGACAGAAATGATGAATCACTGACAATTTGTGAGGGGCGCGCCGTGCCGCCCCGGCCGGGGGGTGCCTCTATCACAGATGAAGGCGCAGTGCCGCGCCACTCGCCGCCGTCACCGTCCCGACGCTCCTCAGCGCGCCTCGGCGACGTGAAGGACGGCCGGTATTCGAACCCGTGACACCGCCGACGGCGCCCGGCAGCGAGGACGGCACCTGCTGCGTGCTGCTGCGGCTAGGCCCGGCTGCCGCCCCCGCACTCCATCCGGCGGCCGTCCCTGCCGCCGAAACTTTTCGCCGCGCCCCGCCATGCGCGCCGCGCGCCGCGATGGCAGTCGAGAGACAGAGGGCGCTCGACGGAGGGGGAAAGTAGATAGGACCCACAGGAAAATATAATAATAGCCCATTCCGGCCTAACTTTGAACCACATACATCACGGGGCCATGGACAAGGCCGGTGCTGCTCGACACGGCCCGGCCCGGCCCGGCCTCGGACACACGAACCGCGGCCCCGACAGCGCGCGGCGCGGCTCGAGCCCCCGGGCAGAGGCCTGGCCGTCGAGGCCTGCCGGGCCAAAGACCGAGGCCTGTGGGCAATATGCTGAGAAATCGCCCTCATGAATCTCCGCCGCGTCTTTCCCGCGTGCAACTTTGGCGGCCAACTCCGCGGCCGCAGCGCGCACGCTCGCCTTGCGGAAAAATATAGCGAGCTACAAAAAACAAAAACAAAAGGGCGCCTGGTATTCGAACCCGCGGAACGTCGGGGCGAGCGCGCCGTCGTCTGCCCTTCTGCCCTCGATTAAAACGGGCCGGGAGGAAAACACATTCCGGGACTGGAAATTAGCAAAGTTTTCCGCTGCGGGTCGCGACATTGAAATTTGGCGGCAAGTCAGTGACACGGCGACGCGACGCTAAATCTAATGCTACTCTGTCACGGCGGCACGGCGGCCTCGCTGCGCGGGGGCTTCCGCGGGGAAGTCCTTTGTTTTTCCATTTGGCAGAGCACTAGAGCACTAGAGCACCAAGCACCGAGGAAGCTGCGAAACCCCGAGCCGAGCCGCTCGGTCGCAGCGCGGCAGCGTCGCGGCGGAGGACGGACGAGAGCCGACTGGAGCCCTGCCGGGTAACGTCGGGGTAATCTAGGCTAGACCGGGGTAACCCGGGGGGTAACCCTCACCCATTACCGGGGTAATCCCATTAACGGCCCGAGGCGGAGCGGAGCCGGGCGCAGCGAGCCTAAACACATCACCCTGCCCTAACCGCTCTTTGAACACACGCGCGCACGCTCACACACGCCTCCTCCGGTTCCGGGCGAGACTTTTCGAAAAGTTGGTAATTTTTGGTGGCCGTGGCCCGTGGCGCGTTTACGATGTCTGCGGAACTTTGCATCATTTTACATCTTTCATGTCGCAACGTCAAACACGAGGGGGAAATCACTCCTAAAACCTGCGACCCGACTATTACGCCTATAACGCTCTATTACGCCTCAAAATATAGCGATTAAGCTGAAAACAGACCAAAAAACCCCTAAAATAGATCAAATTTTGAGAATTTCAGCTATTACGCTACTATTACGCACACTATTACGCGTGCTATTACGGACAGAGTGACCCGACTATTACGCGAGTGCTTTCCCCCTCGGTCAAACACTTCGGAAAAGGCACACACCCCGAAAAAGCAGTTTCTTGGGGCAGGATAATATCAAGCGAATTTACGTGAATTTTTCAAGTGATTCACTGGATACGAGTCGGTTTTGTTGGTTCAAGAAGCAGCTTTCTAGGGTGCACTGTCGGTGCGCTCTGCGAACCACTACACTGCGACTGGTTGCGTTTCGTTTTCGTTGTCCGTGTCGATTGGCGCACCTGGCGTCCCGAAGCCGCCACTCCGGCCGATACGCACACTGTACGCACACGCAGCAACGCGCAGCAACGCGCAGCGGGCAGTCCAGTCGGCCGGCTGCAAATCGACTTGCCCACGACAAACATTTGCCCTCCACTTGACGGGCAAGGGGTGCCACCGCCAGGTTGCCACCGGCAGGTTGCCACCCGGCCACAACAGCAGCAACACCACCCAGGGGATTGATTCGTGCAGGTGGTGGCGGTGAAGGAGGTGTCGCACAGTGGGCCAGAAGGCCGGCGGCGCGCAGGTGCGAGACAATGACGTCATCAGGCAATCGGGCTGGCCACGGGATGAAAATTTGCAGGCACGGAATTTGTTGGCGGGAAAATTGGGCGTGGAAAGAGCGAGTTGGCAACGCTGGCGGCCGAGGCGAGGGGTAAGGCAAGGCGAGGGGTAAGGTTGCGGGTAAGTCGACGTCGGCGTCCCCTTCCGTGTGTTTACTTTCAATTCAGCGGCCGCCCCGCCCCGCCCCGCCACTCTAGGCCCTGCTGTAGGCTGTGCTCCAGGCCGGCGGCTGGTATTGCCGGGACGGGGAATGAGTGTGGCGGGCTTCGTGGCGTGCAGCGCCGCCCGGCGTTCGCAAGCACGGCGAAATAGCAAAAACAGCAAAAGCGGCCTAACTTCGGCCTACTTCCCGCGACTCGCCGCGGCACCCATCCGGACGAGCTTGAGCCGCGCGAGCAGTGCAACGCAGTGGGTCAGGAGACCGGTGGAGGCGGTCAAAATCCCGGATGGACTTTAGAGTCGCTAAATGGGACTCGAACCGAACGTGTGACCCCACCAATGGATAGCTCTCCGAACGAGGAATCCATTGGTGGGGTCACACGTTCGGTTCGAGTCTCATTCAGCGACTCTGGAGCTCAAAACGCGTCTATGATTTTGGCCGCCTGCGCCGGTCTTCTGGCCCACTGAGCGACGCCACGGTTACCATGGAAACAGCGCACTCTTTCCATACCCTTTTTTCCGCGTTCCCTTCGTCTCCGGCGCACCGCGGCTGGAATCATTCGACAGACGAAAAAACAAGAGAAATACCCGTTCGTTGGCCGGCCGGGCGGCCGGGGCCCCCGCCATCGACGTGAAATATGGTTCTAATGGAAAGAAAGACTGCCCCGGGGCAGGCGGGCCCATGGCAGCCCATGGCAGGCCGTGGCATGGCAGGCCGGATCTCCGAGGACCGCCTGGACCCGCCAGGACTGCCAGGACCCACCGGGAACAGCGCGTGAGCAGCTGTCAAGTGCAAGCTGCATTTCCACGGCATTCCTTCGCTCCGCCCACGTCTACACCGTTAAAAACGGCCCGACACCGTTTTTTCGTAACGCCAGTCAGGCGAAACGTGACGCGGGGCGCTGCTCTGCGCCGTCCTTTTTGGCAGCAGGCTGATTCCGAGAGTCGTTTTCGTCGCTCTGTCTCCCTCGCTCTCATAAGGCGTCCCGTGTTGGTGCGAGAGAGACAGCGCGACGAAAACGGCTCTCTGAGCGAGCCTGAAGGGCAGCCCTCCGAGGTGTCATGCGGGCGGGGCGGCCCTTTGGTCAGTCCCCCCTCCCCTCGCTTTTCCGCCCGGCCCTTCACGGACCCATTACAGGGCGGGCCTGCCTGTCACACCAGAATGTATCGCCTCCTCATTCGCTAAATTAGCACTGAATGCAGCCCGAAAGAGTCGCTATCCGCTTCCCAAGAGTCGTGGGTTCGAATACCAGCTCCGGACGCCTGCTTTTTTATTCGTCCCACCACGCCGTTGAATAATCCGTCTCCTTAAACAGCCCGGACCAAATATATATAGATATATATGAAGTCCACATTGAAAGCTGGCAACTGGCCGACCCTCCTGGCGCGGACCGCGGCCCGGCCCCACACTCTGGAACGATAATTGGTGGTGATTCGGAGAAGGAGAGGGGAGGGGGCAGGGCTCTGATCGGGAGCATCAGAGTAAAGCTGCAGGCACACACACCGAGCCCCCCTTTCCGTCAAACATCGACATACACCGTCCAGCGCGACTGGAAAGGTCGCAGGTTCAAGTACAGCTGCCTTCTCTTTTTTTCCCCTTCGAGTTTCTTTTGGTCAAAACAAGAAGTGCGCTACTGGCCTCCTTTGAGAGCGGCGGCTGGCTGGGGCAGCCAGACTGTCCTACTGTAGGGGGAGGCCAACTCACTTAGCAGCGTTAGAACTGTTCACTCATTCTCTCCGGCCGGGATTGGATTATCGCCTCCGTGGTCGGCCGGCCGGCCCCACTGCCTCGTCGCTCTGTCTCTCTCGCACCTATAGGGACCATCCCATGAGTGCGAGGGAGACAGAGCGACGCAGTTCGGAATCAGCCTGCAGCAGCCCGGCCCTCCCGCAGACTGATTCCGAGAGTCGTTTCCGTCGCTCCGTCTCTCTCGCTCTCACGGGACGTCCCATAGAGGCGCGAGAGAGACAGAGCGACGAAAACGACTCTGGGAATCAGTCGGCCGGCTGGGCGGGGCGAGGCGGGGCGAGGCGGGGCGAGGCGGGGCGAGGCGGGGCGCGAAGTACAGCGGGGGGCCTCAGCGCAGCACGCGCAGCACGGCCCCTAGGATTCTCATTACCCGCGTAATCGAATGAGAATTAATTCACAGTGCGTCCAGGAGGCAGTGACTCGGACTGCGTCTCGGCGTCGCGTCGCCCAGGAAACGAGGACGAGCCGAAGGGAATCACATTAAGGCGATGCGTCCGCCGACTCGGCAAACAAACCGAACACGACAAGCTAGCATGGGTTCACTCTTAATTTTTCTTTTCAAGGTTTCTTTTTTTTGCGCGTGTGTGGTACGCGTTCATAAACCCGGGCTAGAGACTCCGCCATCCGCGCCGCAAAATTCCAGCTCGCAAATTCTCGTCCGCGAGGGCCGGCAGGGCGGCGCGGGTCACATTCCGGGCGTGGCGTGGCAGGGCGTGGCGGGGCGCGGCAGGGCGCGGCGTGTGTGCGAGCGCGCGTCGGGTCTTCTTCATCGCGAGGGGGCGTCGCCAGGGCGGCGCACTTGGGCGTGTTCCAGCACATCACCATCCAGGCCCCGCCGCCTCCTCGTAGTGCCGCAGCAGCTGTTCGCCTGCATTCGCAGTGTAGCCGGAAAATCGCGGAAGGAAGAAGCAAGCTCCACACGCAGTGTAGTAGCGCAAGGAAAAAAAAAGACGCGGGTTCAAATACCGGCAAAGTCTTGCGCAGCCGGTGTGTAAAAGTTTCGGCGTTTTCATCTGCTTGGCGTGTCGGCCAGCCGGGGGTTGGATATCGCTAGGAGCGCGGTGGTGTGGGTTACACACACACACATACACACACACACACACACACACACACACACACCGGGTAGGGAAGTACCCAAGACGGGCGAGCCGCGCCGGCGCCGCCAGCACACAAGCTCGCCAAATTATCACGAGCAGATTGCGGCGCTCTTTTTAGGTCCTGGATCCGCCGCATACGCCGCCCCGCCGCGCGCCTCCGCCCTTCACGAAACTTAATTTTATGCATGAACAAATCCGAGCTCCGCCGCGAAGCTCGACTCAACTCGTGTCTGCGCCGCCGCGTCCCGCCGCGTCCCGCCCCGCCCAACATACTCAGGCACGCCGGGGCGGCCTGGGCCGGGGCCCGTCCCTAAGTCACAAACTCGCCCGTTTAAGTGACAGCAGCGCCGAGCGGAACGAATTATTTACGCCAGATTTTCGCACCACTTTCCAGCCGGCGGAGGCGCCTTGCTCCGGCAGATGTACCAGGCACGTGCACAGTGGGCCAGAAGACCGGTGGAGGCGGTCAGAATTTCGGATGCGTTTTGAGCTCCAGAGTCGCTAGATGGGACTCGAACGGAACGGAACGGACGAATTTTATTTTACTTTCAGTAACTTAAACCATGTCACCGACCACGACCCCCGGGCCTCGCCGGAAGAGCCCTAGCGAGAAGGAGCAGGGGAGTAGGGAGAAGGGCCGGAAGTTTCCTAGGAAGTTTCCGAGGAAGTCGGCGCTGGACGTTTGGACAGAAAGCGACAAAGAGAGCGAGCGAGACAGACGCTGTTTGGGAGCGGCGAGTCCCGGCAGTGCCAGCAGGTAATTAATGGATGAATCCCCACCTTTCGCTCCCCCCCCTTTTCCCCCGCCGCGCCGCGCCGAGCTGATTGAAAAGGAAGCGTGCTGGCAGTGGTAGCTGGGACTGGTTTGTCGGACTCGCGGGGATCAAGAGACGTGCAAACCCGTCTGTCTGTCTGTCTGTCTGTCTGTCTGTCTGTCTGTCTGTCTGTCCGTCAGGGATTCGGCCGACCAGCGTCATGCTCCCAGGTCCCCAGCCGCGCTCCCAGGTCCGCGCCTAACCGCCGGCAAATCGAAACTAGAGCGTTACTGCACGTCCTATGACTGGCCAGCAGCTGCAAAAAAAGAGAGGAGGAGGAAAAAAGGTGAAAATAAAATAAACATGCGACGATCGCATGTCGCCGCGACAAGGTCTCGCGGACATACATGTCGCGCGCCAACCCCAAACGAGACAAGAGACGGACAGGTCGGAGGGAAAAAAAAAAAAAAAAAAAAGCAAAGACGCGATCGGAGTGGACAGTCGCGCGCACACGTGCAGATGCTTCATCGCGGCGAGACGACGAGACGCATGAATTAAAGTGGAAGCCTCTTTCCCGGTTGACAGTGGAGTAGCGAAACCCTGCCGGCACTGAGAGTTCTACTTCGTAGTTTCAAAGTAAATGAAGGCATTGTCGGGTTCGAACTACTACAGCGAAGACCTGTCGCGGTTAGCCTATGCAACGCGAAACCGAAAACCGAACAGCGGTGAAACGGCTCCGATGGACCGGGCTTGGAAAGCGCGTATCTGCGGCTGCCGCGGCGCGAGATACGGCCGTCGGCCCCTGGAGGAGAGACCGGCCCGGCGGCTCGGCTGCACAGCGGCCTGCCTACCCACCGCATGACAGGGGCTTTACTCATTCACTGCTGGCTGCCGCCGCTGCCGCCGCTGCCCGCTCCGCTCGGTCGGGCGGTCGACTGCCCGTCGCTCGGTCCCCTCCACGCCGATTTACACAGCCTTTGGCCACAAAGCACGCAAAGCGAGCCGGTACGGAATTATTCTGGGAATTATTCACTATTCAGCAGACAGCGGCTGCCGGGCGATTCCGGCACGTCGCTCTGTCTCTCTCGCACGCCTCCGGCACGCCCCACGAGTGCGAGAGAGAGAGAGAGAGGGGGGGGGGGGTCAGCAGATTGAACACTCGTCCCTGACCCTATGCGTCCCCGCGGCTAACCAGGCCGTGCATCTTACAGTGCATCTTTTCCAGCGAGGCTTAATTTTCCCTCCGAACCGCCCAGCGAGAGAGAAAGAGACCGAGTTACAACGCGTTGTTGCGAAGGAAAGTGCGGGGAATTGCAATCTCAAACTTAGTTCCTCCGGCACTGCTTGCATCTCCTTGGGAGACAGACGCTCTGCGGCAGGGCGCCGTGCTTGGAGCTCGCCGGCCCCAACAACAACAACAACCTTCGGCTGGCCGGCCGCCACCCCAACAACAACAACAACAACATTCGGCTGGTCGGCCGCCACCTTAAGAGCAACAACAACAACAACAACAGCCACCCCGGGATCGCTCATCGCCCCAAGTTGGGCCGGCCGGTCAGTCCGATGGGGATGGGGCCAGCCAGGCCAGCCAGGCCGGCCACCTGCAGATGTCCCGGCAGCTGCAGCGGTAAAGTCCTCCCTTTACGAGCCATCGTGCAGAGAATGCTCCATAAAAGCGAGGCTGCCCCGAGGGCGGCCCGCCTCGGGGGTTGGGTCGGGTTGCATTAATGCCCGTTTCATTACGAAGGCATAACACGGCCTTGGCGCCCCTACAAGTGGTGCGACGAGGCTCACGATAAACTGCAGGGCGTCCCGCACGCCGCCCTGGAGGCTGAGTGCATCTTCCCGGCCCGCACAGTGGGCCAGAAGACCGGCGGAGGCGGCCAAAACTCTAGACGCGTTTTGAGCTCCAGAGTCGCTGAACAGGACTCGAATCGAACGTGTGACCCCACCAATGGATTGCTCTCCGTACGAGGAATCCATTGGTGGGGTCACAAGCTCGGTTCGTGCCCTGCTTAGCGCCTGGAGTTTTGTCCGCCACTACCGGTCTTCTGGCCCACTGTGTGGCGCCGACTTGGAGGACAACAAGTGCCCGCTGCAGTCGGGCCGGCCAAGGCCACGGCGTCCGCGGCCTCCGCGGTGGCGGCGACTTGGCAGCGGCCGCGCGGCGCATCTGTCACGCCCCCCGAGCCCCCCGCACTCGTCGCAATGAAAACGAAACAGCCCGGCCGCTATCAACGCACTCACACAATTACTTGTTAATTTACCCGGGGCGTATGTGAGTCCCCCGTCCCCCTCCATCTTGTCTATTTCCGACGCGACTTGGCAATCTCCCCCTCCCCTCTCCGTCCCGCTTCCGAGTCGCTGATAAGGTCTGTCTTTCTCTGTCTTTCTTTTTGGCGTCACGTGGCCGTCGCCCCATTCCGCCGCTCCACTGTGAATGCAGCTCTTCGTGTAGCCCCCTCCCCGCTTTTCCCATCTCCTCGTTACCAACGTATTTTCAACTTGCAAAAAAAAAGAGAATGAAGAAAAAAAAGTTAAATCAATATAATTTTTGCCCCACACCGGCGGCAGCGGCTCGTGTCAGTCCACAATAAAATTTCTAAAAACGTAATGTGTCGTTTCCCGCCCGCGGCCGCGCCCTTTGGCATGCAAAGTGGAAAACAAAGAAAAAACTGCAAGCACGTTCAATGGCCGTTTATTCTACAGTAGGAAAAACGAAACGGTGTACAAGCATGAGTGAAAAAAAAGTTGGAATAAAAAAAAAGTAGGTAGCGGTGAAAAGCGATGAACATGACAAAATGAAGGACGCGAACAAACACAACGTGGCGTTACATGAGCGAGGCAAGGTGGTTGCAGAAGTTAACCCGTACTTTACACATCAAAATCACAGGAAACATAAAAAACAATAAAAACTAAACAGAGCAACAAGCATGTACAATAAAATTAAATAAAGACTGGTATTACTCGAAAAAAAGGACTAACTACATTTACATTATCAAGACACGGTGTCGTTCAGGACGCCGTGTGTACAACAGCCAATTCATTTAATTTCTCTTAACGTTCTTTCCTTTTGTACAAAAAATATAAGTTACAGCTACAAGTGTAAAAATTATCTAACAGACGCGACGCGTGCGCAGAAAGCCGCCGAAACCCCAACAGCCCTATGGACGCCACGAACCCCCACAGCAGCGACAGCAGCCCAGCATGGGGAACCCCTCGGGAAGTGCATGCAGTGTGCGGGAAGGTTTAGTCATGAATGCGATGGCCAGAGTTAAAGACGAAAAAAAAAAAAAAAGGTGCAACGTCAAAAAAATTCCCTACATGCAATTCTACCACGCCGTGTAAAAGCAGAGCACCATGCACACCGCGAGGGGCAGCGCCTACAGGACCGGAGGGGGGCGGAAACGAAAAAAAAATATCTGGAGAAAAATTTGGCCCACAATTTTACAGACGACCCCCCGTCAAACGGAACCCATTCAGTCTTGCAATCTTTTTCTCGAATAAATTAAAAGGCGGAGAGTATGTACAGCGGCTCGATGCGAGCCAGAAACATAAAGAGATGCTCTGAGCATCATTGGCACAGCACTGGTCACCGTGTCGGCGTGGCGACACGAGAATAAAAACAAGAGTCAGAATAAAAGAGGAGAATCAAGCTAGCGGAGACTAGCGTCTGCTAATAACGAGTAAAAAGTTCAGTCTAGAGGCAGTCAATAGTCAGTCCGAAGCCCCCACGGGTCACAGCCTCACAGCAGCTTGTGCCAGACCACGAAGAGGGTGACGAGCACCGAGTGCGCGGGGGTCGCGGCGCAGCCGTGCGCGCGCGAGGCCTGGGGCCCCTGGGGCGCGCGCACGGCCGGCCTCGGCGTCGTGGTGGTCGACGTGGTGGTCGTGATGGGCACGGCCAGGCGCCGCGGATACGAGATCCTGGGCGCGCGGCTCGTGCCCGCCAGCATGGACCTCTCCGTCATGCGGAACCACGCCGGCGGCACGAACTCGGTGGGGCGCGGGGAGGGGCGCGGGGGCGTGGCGGGCCGCGGCGTGGTGGTCGTGGTGGTGGTGGCGGGCGGCGGCGCGCTCATGGTGGCGAGCGGCGACTCGCTCGTCGTCAGCACCAGCACGCGGCGCGTCGCGTCCCCGTCGGGCACGTCCCGCAGCAGGTCGCCCGCCCCCGTGGCGCCGAACCTGGGCCCGGGGGCGTTGGCCACGGCGGGCGGCGGCCGCAGCGAGGGCAGCGCGGAGAGCGCGGGGCGCGGGGGCCGCGAGGGCGCGGACAGCGCGGGGGCGGAGGCCGCGGGCTGGAAGACGCGCGAAGGCGTCTGCCGCGGCGCGGCCGGCAGCCACCACTTATTGGCGGGGGCGGCGGGGGACTGCGGCGGGTCACCGCGGAACGACGCGAGGATGCTGCTGTTGAGGAACCGGTTCATCAAGCTGGCGCGGCTCTGGTACTGGGGCGTGGCGGGGGCCGTGGCGGGGGGCGTGGCGGGGGGCGTGGCGGGGGCGTGGCGGGGCGGGGGGCGCTCGCTGTGGGGGCCGCGGGGCCGGCGTGGGGGCCGTCGGGGGCGGCCTCGGCGCACTCACCGTGGTCATCTGGCTGACGGGGATGCGGTCCGGGAGGACCTGCTCGAAGTCGATGCACTGCTGGCCGGAACCGACGGACAGCCACCGCGGCGAGCTGTGCGCCGCCTTCTGGCACGCGCCGCGCACCGTGCACCTGCAACGAAAACAACAACACCTTCAGCAAACAACAACAAGAGCAGTGGCGCGCTTTTCGCCAACAACAAGGACACTAGTCCGGACGCCGGGCCGGGCTCGACGGAAACGGTCTCGGAAAGGCCAATAAACGCGACTGGCTGGCCGGTTATCACGGCCCGAACGGAAATAAAATAAATTTATGGCGCGATGGCCCTCGAGCCCCGGTCCCCCGTGGGGGCCAACCCGGGGGCGGCCGGCCAGGGGCAGCCAGCCCCGTCCGGTAGATCGAGTGGTCAGCTGATGCGCACCGCGGCAAACACGCCCGACTCAGCGTAAAAAATATATATAAAGAGGAAATTGGTTGAGCCGGGCCGGGCCGCCCCGCCGCGGCCTCCACCTTTCAGCGCCGGATTCCGGCCGGCTTATTCGGGCTTATCCGAGGCCGTCCGAAAGCCGAGAGCCGAGCGTGCCGCCTTTGTCGCCAGCATGCCGCACAGTGGGCCAGAAGACCGGTGGAGGCGGCCGCCAATTCGCCGCGTTTCCGTGCGAATTCCGCGAGCCGGGGCATACCTCCCCGGAGCGGCGTCGCCCCGCGGACGGACGGACCGAGGACGAGGGGCGCAACCGGGCCGCCCCCGTCCGGATCGTCAGCGCGGCGCGGCATTGGCGGCGGAATTTGCCTGAGCGATACGCGGGGCTGGGCTGGGCCGAGCCAAAGCGCCCCCCTCATGCTGACGCCGGCACCTCGCCGCGCCGACCGCGCGCAAAACGGGCCACTTTTTCCTGCCTACGCCCCCCGCGGCCCTAACTGTATAACAACACACACACACACACACACACACACACACACACACACACACAAACACACACAGAGCCCCACGCCACCATAAATAAGAAGCGGCGGGGACACCCGCAATCGCTGCGCCACCGCGGCCGCCGCGCCACCGCCTCCGACGCGTCGCCGTTCTGACGATGCAAGAACGGGGCAACGGGGAGCTAGCTGCGCTGCCCGCCCCCGCCCCGTGGGAGCCCCGAGCGACGTCCGTCCCTCTCACACTCCCGAGGTGCCCCGGAGGGGCGGGAGAGAGACGGAGCGACGCTCTGCTGGCGGCGCCGGCCGGCGCTATATCACGCGCCAGTCGCCGGCCAGTCGCTACCCCACCCCGACCGGCGACGCCGCTCGGCACACCAGAAATCGCCCCCGACCCTTCGGGGCCGCGAAGCGCTGCGAGGCGCGACCCATTTTTACAACTTGGGTCAAATGAGCAGTTGACACTTCCGTGCGCGCTCAGCGCTGCGCGTCGCGGACCGCCGGGATTTACAACGGGCCGCCAAAGTTGTGGTTGTTACCCAAACGGCGGCAATCGTTTCCCTCGCGGCCCCGCACAGTGGGCCAGAAGAGCGGCGCCGGGGGCCGAAACGCCAGACGCGTTTTGAGCTCCAGAGTCCGCTAAACAGGGCTCGAACCGAGCGTGTGACCCCACCAATGGATTCCGTTCGGAGGGAAATCCATTGGTGGGGTCACACGCTCGGTTCGAGTCCCATTTAGCGACTCTGCAGCGTCCGGGATTCCGACCGCCTCCTCCGGTCTCCGGCCCACTGCCCCGCCCCGCCACGGCCCCGTCTCTTTCTTCGCCCCAGACAAAAATGATTACACGGCCGTCGAGTGAACAGCGCAGTGTCAACAATCTCGAGAAACACCCTTTCTCATTTCACTTTTTCTAATTTTGGGCGGGCGCGGATGGGACGGCGCGGGCCGGGGTGCTACTATCGGGAGGCTGCTATCAGAGTGGCCGAGGTCGGGGCGCCCTCCGCGCCCCCGGACCCTCCCCAGGGCCTCCGAGGCCGGGCCGCGCCGAGATCACGATGAATAAGATCTCGGAGTGATTACAAGACCAATAGCCAAGTTTACAGGGCCAACTTTTCCTTCCGGAGGGGAAACTTATGCAGAGGAGCGGGCGGCCCGGCCTTACAGTGCAGCGACGGCCAAGAATAGCAGACAGTGACGGGATTCGCGATTTGCTACTTCCAGCAGGCCAAGCCGTCCGCCTGCCGCATTGCCGCCGTTTGTCTCGTGCCAAAGAACTCTCGAAAAAAAAAAGAAGGAAACTGGAAAGTGAATAATAAAGTGTAGCGGCGCGCCGCAAGGTGCAAGCCTATCGCAGTGATGCACTCAGTTTTAATGACCTGCAATGACCATGATATGCATGGACATGACCATCAGGCTTTCGATAAACCCAAGCCGCCACTTCCATTAACATTTCCCCCGCGTGCGCAAATTAATTGCAGCAGTGACCAATCCAATTTATTTATTTTTATTCCCGTTTTTTTTTATTTTTCACTTTTTATTTCTGCAGCAGCCTCGTCCGGCAGTCGAACGAGACCCTAATGCATACACGTGTACCCATCGCCGTTTATCAAACGATCGGGTCTGCCGCCGCGAGAAACAAAAAGCGAAACCGAAAAAGGCGGCGCCGCCAGTGTTTGAACCCGAGACACTGCTGCCAGTTTGATTTGGTGTTACGGCCGGGCAATGTCCTGTGTGAGCGTCGCCCTGACCGCCCGGCAGGCCGCCGCGCCGTGGCCGTGCCCCGCGGCAAAGTACGGGGCGGGCGGTCTCGGCCAAGCCAGGCCGAAGCCGCGTCACCCGGTAAGACAAATGTGTCGCCCGGCCGAGTTGTAGGGGACCTGCACCCCCCGCCCCACCCCGCCCCGCCCCGCCCCGCCTTGCCACCACGCCCTGCTCCTAGCAACGCCCCCTACGCGGGCCCGCACCGAAACACAAATTCCGAAATGACAAATGCCGTCAGAGTGATGTAGTTTGCCGGGCGGGTTGCCGCTTAGCAGGGCCCCTCGGCTCTCTGGGCCCCTCTGCCCCTTACCGCAGCGCGATCCGGGAGGGGGTCCGTCAGGCGGTGATGAAGGGCTGGCCGGCCGGCCGGCCGAGCCGAGTTTTCACGCAAAAATGGCGGTTAACGCAGGGGCGGCCACCTCCACAAACAATGATAACACGCCCGGCTGCGGGGTGAACTTGCACGAAGAACCGTGCGAGAGAGACGACGAATAGTAGACACGCCCCACTGCAAAGCACTGGCTCGCTCCACCCTTTCTTCTTCAATTTCATCCGAGATTTCATCCCAGCTCGCAAGTAGTCAACTGAAAATGGTCGACTTGGTCGTCGTCGTCCGGCGCCGCCGCTTGACCGACCGCGAACGAGTCCGACCCCATTCCACCCCCTCCACCACTCATTCCCACTTTTCCCCTTTTTGTTATTGTTGTTTTTGTCCTTTCCAGCGTCATTATCTTCTCGTCCCTTTTTTTTCCCGTTCCCCACCGCGGCGAGCGCCATGTCTAGAATCCCGATGTATCGCCGCACAAATACACTATTACGTCTTCCGCGGCCGTTGCCGCCGCAGCGCCCCTTTCCACTCTGTGTGTGTGTGTGTGTGTGTGTGTGTCGCAGGAAGCGGGACGGGCGTGGCGGGCCGTGACGCGGCCGGAGGGATACAATTGGCGACACAATTAGATGGCGCCGCCGATTGCACCCTCGGCGGCCATCCCTCTGCCTCCACCGCCGCCGCCCGTCGTTTCGTCCGTCTGTCTGTCCGTCTGTCTGTCTATCTGTCTGTCTGTCTGTCTGTCCGTCCGCTGACGGCGAAATTCGCGGACGAAACGACCAATAACGTCCGCGAGCGGCCGCCCCCGACGACTGAATGACACCGATTTCTAATCACAATGGCCAAGTAATGAACCCGCCGATCACGGGGCGAAAAAAGGCACCGAAAAAAAAGGGGTTGGAGCAGAGAGAGAGAGAGAGAGAGAGAGAGAGAGAGAGGAGAGAGAGAGAGAGAGATAGAGAGAGAGAGAGAGAGCACCGCCTGCGCCGCCAGCGCCATCCCGCGGCCCAAACTAACAACTCGCCATTTACGTCTTTTCGTCCGCGGGCCGCCGAATTTTAGAGACGGGCGCGACAAAAGGACAGGAGGAGCGAAAGAGCAAGCAGAGCGGGGGCGTGGGCGGGGGAAGGGGGGCTGCCCGACAATCAGTCACCTCCCCGTCGACAGGAGCCCGGCCCGGCCCGGCCAAGACAGCGCGGCAAATAGACACAGAGAGACAGGCGTTACAAAGCCCGGCGCTGGCACACTGCTGGCACGGCCACGGCAGCGCAAACAGCGGTGCCTCTAAGCTTTCGGGGCTTTCAGTGCATCAGCCAGGGCGGCCACTGGCCTATACAGCTTTCGGCCGCAGCTTTCGGCCGCAGGCACACTGTTGTACACACGCGACGCAGGTGGGGGCGGCGAAAAAAATAAAAAGAGACGGGGAAGCGGCGGTGTTTGAACCCGCGACCGCGGCACCGCGGCCAGGGGGCGGGGTGAAAGGGCACCGTTAGGGCAGCACCCTTTCCCTCCCCCGACGCGTGTGCGACACGTGGCTGCAACACGGCGCGGGCCTGCACTGCAACTGGACCGCACGAGATAACGAAATCAGCACACGAGCGGCGGCGGCGCGGCAGTCCACTGCATTGTTGCGGCCCCCTGCGTCCGCATCGGCCACAGTCTCTCTCCCGAACGGTGTGCTCCGTCTCTCTCGCACCCCAGCGGCGCGGCACGCGAGAGCGAGAGAGACGGAGCAAATGGAGTCACCGAATTAGAGCGGCCGCCCTATCAGCGCCGGTAAATAAATAAGAGTAAGGACACGGTCGCCGCTGCTTATGGCAATCGCCGCATGGCGTGCTGTGTCTGTCTGTCTGTCTGACTGTCTGTCCGCTCGCCCCTTCACCGCACGGGTCTAAAAATAACGCCCCCGCGCCAATCGCCACGCCCGGCACACGAAAAGAGAGGTATATATTTATTTTTTTCCTTTCCTCGCGGCCCGCCCTGCCCGGCCGTGGCCCGCCCTGACAAACGTACACAAGCCCAAATAATAAGGTGAAGGGAGGGGGTTCCAAACGAGCGGAGGGCTCGCGGGGCGGGGCGGGGCGGGGCGGGGCGGGGGTAGCTCGGAACGACGACACAAGCGAGAACCGACAGGCCGCGCGCCGGGTCGCCGCCCTGCCCCAACCCAAACAAACCTTCCGGACCGAAGCAACCCCCAGCAGTGTAGCAGACGGCCGAAACCGAGACTCTGGCCAATTAATTATTTTCGCATCTTCCTCTCCCTTTTTTTCGGTCGCTCCCTCTTCCCGCTCTTCTTTTTCGCGCTGATCCTCTCTCCACACGTTATTAATCAAGCGCCCGAAAACGGCGGCACGCCAGCGGCCCCAGCCGGGGCTCGAACCCGAGACGTATCGATCTACGCGGGAATGCTCGCTAAGCTCCCACAGAGACAAAAAAAGCAAAACGAAAAAAAAATGAAAAGAAATAAAAACAAGGAAAGGGGAAGAAACTTTGCTGACGATTCCACGTGCAAACAGCAGGCACGCGTGTGGAGAGTAACCAAACAATAACACGGGCCAGATCGTGCAAAACACCGGGGTATATGCATACGGAATCATTCCCAGTGGACGCGCTGCGCGGGCCTGGCGAGGCCTGGCGAGGCCTCCGCCGCCCGCACTCCCATCGCTCGGTCTCTCTCGCACCCCCACCGCACACGCCGTGAGTGCGAGAGAGACAGAGCGGCGTGGCGTATGGCGGGGTGAAGGTGATGAGGGGCTGGTGGGGGCGAGGGGGGGGGGGGGCGAGTACTCACCCCTCAGTCCTCCGCCCCTCCCCGCCCCGCCGCTCCCCTCCGTTTCATATCAGCGAATGCGACAACGTGCATGCAAATTGTCATCCTCCCACAGGGCCCGTGCCGCCCGTGCTCGACCCTCTCATTGGCCCGAGTGGCGAGGGGCGCGGGAACGCCACGGCAAAAAAACAACAACAGCACCCAAAACACCGGGTTGTTAAAAAAGAAAGAAAGAGAGAGGAAAATACCCGGGCACACGCTGACGCGCCGGACTTGAAGCAGGTACTTTCTCAAGGTTCTTGTGAAACCTGTCGCCGATAATCTCAAACTTACAACTTGGGCGCGGTAATCGCCGCCAAGATGCGGCTCGGCCCAACGGTGCGACGTTCGCGCGGCGCCCGTTTTATTACGCCATCAATTTGTTGCTGCCGACGTGTATGATGCCCAGCAGCAACAACAACAACAACATGGGTGTCCAATTTCAGCGCGATAAGCAGCACCGCCCGCCGATTCGCGGCCCAATAGTCGCCGCACGTGCAGCCGTGTGCAGCAAATTTAATTTTTGGCAATTTGTCACTACGGCCCCTGCGCTGCTCCGCCCGCCCCGCCCCGCCCCGCCCCGCCCCTAACGCGGATCCGCAGCCGCCATCAGGTCAAACCGCCGCCATTGCCCGCAATTAGTGGCACAAATTAAATGGAATTATCTATATTCGCCGCGCTCCCGCCCTCCAGAAACGTTTTCCCTTCCCTGCCACGCTCCATTCCACAGAAAAAACACGATTTTTTTAAAAAATAATTTTTGCTGTTTTTGCTGTTAGGCCTGCGCAGGCGGGCAAATATCGAAAGCACCCACCTGCGTCGAGCAGTTATTAATGGAACGGTTTTAAAATATCATTTTTGAATATCACGCACACACACACGCACACACACAACACAGTGCCCTTGTTCTGGGGTGACCTTAGCAAAAGACTGGGCTGCAAAGGGGTGGCCGGCCGGCGGGTTCAGCAAAAATAAAGAGAGAAGGAGAAGCGAGGGACAAAAGCTTTTTCCCGCGCAGAACCCACTTACCCCGGAAGGCCGAACGGCCCCCAGCGGGGAAAGGGGGAGGGGGAGGGGGTGACCGGGGGCTGGGGGCGACCAGCAGGCCATAGGGGCCAGGAAACCGGACAGACCTGCGAGTGATATCCTGCCTGCCTGTCACATTTCCATGCCAATGGCAACGCCATTCGTGTGGACGTGTGTGTCTCTCCCCTGTGTGTGTGTGTGTGTGAGCGCGCGCCAAGGCCATAAGAACGGGGGCAGAGGGAGAGGGACATGAATATCATCTGGCTGGGGCACAGAACTTCGCAACTCTGCGCTGCTCCAATACATTACGCTTCACGACCGGGGCACATCCAGCGCGTCACGCAGCCTCACCTGAAACACACAAAGAAACAGTCGACATGAGCAAAACCGTCCCGTCAAAACAGTTTCCACACCCTCGTCGCCCGCCGCGTCGGGACTAACAGGCCAAGAAACAGTGTGCACCCAAGCACACACCTCGTTGGAGTGTACATGCAGGCAATTTCCAGCGTAAGTGTTCAGTCCGTACAACGGCAGCCGCCGAGCGACACGTGAGTGTTACGTGGTTTGGTGCACGCCGCCGCGCCGCTTCCGTCCACCTCGCGGCCAACCACATCCACCACCTGCTGCACGCGCCGAGGCGGCCGAGGTGCGCCGCACATGTGCGGTCGTGGCGATGCACCGCACCTCGCAGGTGCTGTGCCAGATAGATATCGGTAAAGGCTCGCATCAAATAACACTCACGACCGCCAACAAAAAACCCTCGCCGGCAGTGTAGCAGCAGGGCGACCTGCCTGCAGGCCCTGCACCTCGCCTCCACGAAGAAAGGCAAGTTGGTGTGTCGTGCGCTGGGAGGCCTCGCTGTGCCTTCTGGGTGTGCCTCGGATAGCAGAGGCGCCCTTTAACTTGTTCCGGACTCGTATTGAGAATGCCGTACACAAGTTTCTTTCCGGTGGGGTGGATCGGCTACGGCCGAGGCAGCCAAACAGCAGCCCCTCCCTCCCCATCAAATTAATGCCGACCCAGCTAAACTGCACATTCGCGGGCCAAACGCCGAACACGCGCGCGGAGGCAACAGCACTGTAAGAGTTTGTTGTCACTTCGAGACAAAATTGAGACTGACTTTGACTTTATTTGAACATCGTAAAGTTGCACAAGGATGATCATTGTTTTGATCACCAGAAAATGAAGACTATGTCATCACAAATTCAACAAATATTTATCAAAGACCTTCACATGCCGCAGGATTACTTTTCCAGCGCAGTTCCGAGGATTATTTCCGCGCCCTTTCGTCGTCCTTTTTTCTCGAAATAAACGCAAGGCGTTCGCGCTCTGAAGTCCGCTCGCATTCCAAGCGACTTTGACACAACTTTTCAGATCGGGACGCACGCGAGGTGCAAAGACGGTATCGAGACCCATAAAACAACAAAAACTGACGCGAACGAAAACAACAAAAACGGCAACGAAGGCGGCCTTGGGGGGGAATGAGTTGGCAGGCACGTAATCGCGACACATAAAGGGAAGTCGGGAAATCAAGGGCCGGGCCGGGAGTGCCATCGACGACCGGGAAAGATTTCGCACTCAATTAAAGATTCACTGCGAAAACACTTTGGGAATAAAAATGTCGACCCGGGACTCGGTCCCCGCCGGTCCCGACCCCCGGTTGACTTTTTCATAAAGTGGTGCGCCTGCCCTCGTCTTATTGGCGTAAACGCTTGAATAAAACAGATTGGGAGGCGGCGGGCCGTGGCGGGGGCGGGCAGGGGGAGGGGGTAAGATTTTCATTTCCGGTCTACCTCGTCACCACCTTGCGCCCGGAGCCGGGCCGAGCCCCGCGCGCCCCGGACGAACCCTTTTAAGCGACTCAACCGCAGGGAAGCGGCAGACTGATTCCCTTTTCGACGCTCTGCCTCTCTCGCACCCGTGCGGGACGCCCCGTGAGTGCGAGAGAGACTGTCGGAATGAGTCTGCAGGCGGGCTGCGCAATTAGAGCTGCGAACATTCAATAACAAGCATGCCCAAGTGGTGCACCGCACCGCGCGCACGGCCAATTCCGTCACTCTTGGCGCTCCAGCCGGCTCCAGCCCACCCTCTCTCGTTCGAGACTCTCGATTTCCCGACATCGACCCGGCAGCGCGCTCGAACAACGGCAAAACAAAACACAGACGCGAAAAAAATCTCATTGCAACTCTTCAGCGTGAGCGTCCCACTCCTGCACGGTATACATGATGCACCAAAGGGGCAGAGGGTTCCTTGCTTTCTTTGTGAAAGTATTAACTCCATATTCAACGCTAGGGAAAAGCTTGTATGGAGATGTAACGGATGCTCCTGCACACACACACACACACACACACACAAAGCACGGGCCATTTTTTACATTGCATAATACGCATCAAAGCAGCTCATAATCCCGTTGTTGTCGAGTTAGCCTTTGAAAGAACAAGTACGCCGAACACACGTACACACGTGCACACACACACACACACGACGCCGGCGTGCTCCCGCTTTTGCTCTTTCGCCCTGAGAAAGAATGCCTGATTTTGGAGCCAATTTTCACCAATACGGTTTCCAGAAACGAGCCCCCTCCCCCACCCTGTTCCCAGTAGCGGCGCCAAACAGCCGAATTATTATTTCACGCGTTTGCCATGTTGACTCGATAAGATCAACGAACCCGCCGTCGCTCGCCGCCCAGACCGCGTCGTGCCTCCACTGCGTTCGACGCGTGTTGTCGCCCACACCGCAAAGTGTTTGCCCGCAAAAAGGAGGATGACGTTCAACAGCTTAGACTGCCAGCGGCGGAACCATGACCAAACGCGCGGTCGAGCATGGTCTTCTTTCCCGGATTTCGAATCCGTCCCGGGCGGTCCGAGCAGACCGCCAGAGATTCCCAAGGATCCTTTCCTCGCTCTGTCTCTCTCCAACTCACGGAGGCAGGCCTTGAGTGCGAGAGAGACGGAGCGACGAAAGGATCCTTTGGAATCAGACGGCAGTCCGCCGCACCAGACCGCGAATGTGCCACAAGCCACAACACGAAGCCCCGATGAATAAACTAGACTCGGGTAAGCCTGCAGCGCGCTCGGCGAGGCACCGCGCCCCGAAGAGTCGCCCCGGCGCTCTGTCTCTCTCGCACCCCTGCGGCACGCCCCGCGAGTGCGAGAGAGACAGAGGTCTGGCACTGGTAGGGGAAGGTCGACGCTACCGGAGGGCCGGGCCGGGCGGAGCCCCTTCCACTGATAACACAAACATTTAAAAGTTGAATGACCTCTCCTCCGGAGTAATCAATTCCCGCCCCCAACTACAGCGCCAAGGCAGGGCGAAAGGTGTGCACTCCCCGTCGCCACGTGCCCCGCGCACGCCCGCGAGGCCGCGAGGCCGCGCATCGACACAGTCGCCGAGCGAGACGGAGCACAGTGCGCCAGCGGCCAAAACTCTACACGCGTTTTGAGCTCCAGAGTCGCTAAACAGGGCTCGAACTGAACCAATGGATGGTGGTGGAGCGAGTACGGCCTTCGCCAAAGAGTGAGACAGAGAGTCTCGCCTTTCCGCGGAGTGAGTGAGAGAGAGAGGGGGTGGCGGTGCAGGCGGAGCGAGAGAGACGGCCGCGCAGCCGCCGGAGCGTGTCGGAGGGGTCGGCAAGGGGTTGCTGCGCGTTGCTGCGCCACCGCTATCACACATGTCGATCGGTGTAATCAACTTTAAGCTGGCAGGCCGGTGCCGTCTCTTGCTCCGCCGCCGGGCTCGGCCGGGCTGCGCGATAAAATGCCCTTCATGTCGTTAACGGGGACGCGGGGACGCTCGGGAGCAAATACTTGGCTAAACTGGATATGATCGCCAGGGGTTCAAGGGGTCGGCTCTGCTCGCTGCTCGACCGGCGCGCGAACGAAAAATTGAAATTTCTCACGAGAGGAAAGGGCCAAAGGGCTCATTAGCATCCGGGGCCCCGCGAGGCCCTGCGCCCGCCGTGCTTCGTCCTTCGGCCCTGGAATGCCACCTTGAAGAAAAAGGTCGCAGGGAAAAGCCGAGCCGGGAGATTCGAACAGAGGCAAACTCAACACAGCCACGATATACTGGAAACGAATAATGGGCTACATTATATATACACCGGCAATCAAGGCGCAAGTTAATGCTTCAATGAAGGACAACATTACGTTTGACTTGGTCTTCTGGCAGAGTAAGGACAGTATTTTTGAAAGAAAGTTCTTTAAATATTCCTCTAAAAAAGTTACGCCTTACTTTTGAAAGGGACAATTCCAGAGACAAGAGAGGTTAGGTTGTCTATGGACAATTCACACAAAACTCGGCATGTTGCTTTCGAGGTGGCATCCCGCTAGCACATTTTCGCCAGATACACTCGAAGAACAGCAGAGCCTCCGAAAATATCCAGCGGACAGCAAAATGGCGTCGAGCCGAATGGGAGCCTCGTTTCGTTTCCCCTTGGCTCGAGGCTCCGCTGGCCTCTGCTCCATCTGACGTCATCCCTTCTCCATCAGATAGCGCGCGCGCCATGCAGCGCCGAGCCACACAATCAACAGAGCATTAATTGATAAAAGCATCTAAAGTACACAAGCACAAAAACGAAACAAGAAGCAGTCCGCCAGCCGAGCCGGCCGGGCCAGCCGAGGATGGAGTGAACCAGGCCGGGCGAAGCGAGCCAAGGCGAACGTAAGCGATTTTTAATCGATAAACAACCGCCGAACCGAGTCGAGCCCCAGACGGCCGGGGAACGGCACACGTGTAAATGCAGTGGCACGGAAAATTAACGAGAAACACAAACACCGCGACAAACACAAGGGGAGCAACTTTTCGTTTCGGAATATCAACAGAAAGTTGGAGGGCGAAAAATACAGCAGGCGAGTCGCATCTCAAGCACGCAAGGGCCGGGCCGGGGCAGGCCGGCAGGGGGAAGGCTGAACGCGAAGCCCGCTTTCCGCTTGGACCCTCAAAGAAGAGCGCACACACAGGTTGCTAAGAGCAACCAATTTGCCGAAATGTTCTGAAAAGACTTTGGGCCCCTATCATACATGCCCGGGCTCGCGATTAAGGTTATTATCCAGAGAGCGCTTCCGAGTCTGGGGGAGCGGGCCGAGGCCGGTGGAGGCCCGGGCAATGATCCACATGTGCTCATTCAAACCGCTCAAAGCAATACGAGGATCAAAAGCACGCAACAATTTGGGGCCGCTGCGCGCTGCGCCGGCCTTTGACAACAAAAGGCCCGGCCGCCCGGCAAGAGAACGGCGTGGAACGGAACGGAGGTGCGAGCGAGAAACTGGAGCCGGGGGAACGGCGGAATTTGAGGCCGAGAGAGAGAGAGAGAGAGAGAGCAGCGGGAAAGGCGCTGACGACGGCCTGACGGAACTGGCACTCGCTAACCCAATAACTTGACATTCGTTTCGACTGTCGTCAGCTGTGGGAAACTCGGTGACGCTGAGCCAAACATTGCTCCGGATATAAACATATTTTTGTCGAGCTCAGATTTTAATTTCAGCCTGTTAGGGCTACTTTAAAACTCTCTCTGCACTATACAGACTTAAAAATCTGTAAAAAAAATTGCTAATTTAATTTATGATTTAGAACAGGACGAATCGAAACGAAAATATTTCTTCAAATCAAACTGATGTAAAAACGAAAAAATATTCAGATGACAGAAACTTGGTTCAGAGAAACAACTTTTTTTTCCAGGTGGGGGCCAGGTAGGTACTCAGCCACGGCACGTATGGCAGCTTGTTTACCCAAAGGCTGAGGGGAGCGGGAAATGCAAAGGGTGGGCCGGCAGCTGTGTGACAGAAAACAACAGCAAAAAAAAGAGGGACCACTTCTCTTTTTGCGGACGTAAGGGTAAGGATATTCCACCTTTAATTTTTTTCCCTCAGTCCGGTAGCACACACATTCCTGGCTTGGCGCCGGTCCGCGGGCCACATTTCACTAGAAAGGGGCTGAGACATCCATTCCCGATTCAGCCGACTTGATCCATTTGCCGAATTGCCGACCCCGTGCGGCGGGGCGGGGTGGGGCGCGCTGCGGGAGGGGCGTAACTGCAGGCACGTCGCACCCTGCAATATCGTCCGGAGTCGACAGCGTCTGTCCACACCGTGGGCCCCCCGACCGGGCACGCCCCTGGGGGTCCGTCTGCACACACACACACACACACACACACACACACACTTACAGCGTGGCCATTCCTGGGGACAGGGAACGGCTTTCCTGATCGGAACATACTGTATTACTGCTGCGGCGGTCCACAGAGGTGGGTCCGCTCGCGGACGACAACATGCCGTGCTGCGAGCTTGCCGGGCGGCACGACGGCGGCAGGTAGTGGGTGAGACTCCGGGAGTAACGTCCCGGAACTATCCGGGAAGAATGGAATGAAAAAGGGGCCGCGCGCCGCTGCTTTGAGGAAGAAGTCACTGTTGACGTCTCCCACGGGACCCTGCCCCCGACTGCTGGCTGGCTGCCTGGCTGGCTGCCTGTCAGCGCGCTCGACAGCACTGCATCTACATGCAGCCAACAACGAGGCAGAAAAACGGCCCGCCGGTCCCACGCGTACCGGCCCCCGCAACTGCCCACCCCTTTCTCGGCAGTTGCGTCGTTTTCCTTCAATTTCGATTCCGCGACGCGTTTTACAGTGCGGCGCGCGCGACGTCGGAGTGACAGGAAAAGTGCGAAGAGTCCCATTCACGACTGGGAACAATCGCCTCGTTCCATCGCTTTGGCGTCCGCCGGTGTTTGCCGGGCATCAATCAGCAGAAGGCACAGCACAGTCAGCCGCAGATAGTTGTGCAGCGTGCTCCAGTCAGGCTCCAGGCTGCATCCAGTCGACTCCAGGCTGGCTCCAGGCTGGCTCCAGTCAGGTGGCATGGAGAAACGCTGGAGTCACTCCCTATTTCCACTCCAGTACAGTGTCGATCCATTCACGCGCGATCGCTGCAGGGCTTCTCCAGTTCCAGTGGCACAGACCTCCTCCAGCAGCAGAGACCTTCTCCAGCGACAGCTACACACGGGCGCGGCTTCGCCCTGCCCCGCCGTTCGCCTGGAGGCAGCTTATTTCTCAACAAACTCGGTGGGGCCGCGTCGCGAGGCGTCGCGGGGCGTCGGCGAGGCGTCGATGGGGCGTCTGCGGGGCGTCGGTTTGCGGAGCGACGCGGCGCCAACTTGCCAATAGCTCGGGGCCAACCTCGCCACCCGGCGAGAGCGGCGGCAGGCCGGGGCGGCGCAGTGCGTCCCTGGAGAGCGCGTGGTACCAACGCCCTGCGGCCGGTCTGTCTGTCTGTCTGTCTGTCTGTCCGTCCGTCCAGCGACGACAGGCGAGGTGGGAAAAGGTGCCAATTACTCCATACGGCCAGATTGACCGCCTAATTACGACAAACTACTCTTTGTTTTACGCGCTCCGCATTCAGCCGCTCTCTCTCTTTTTTCCGGCAGCGCGTCGTCGGCGTCCTCGTCGTCGCCACGTCGTCCCCTTTTGTCGTCTAACGGGGCTTTTGTGCCTCGGCGGCGTTTCCGGCCCGGCTGAATATCTGGATAAGAATGCCAACGAGGAGGAGAAGAAGAAGGAGGAGGAGGAGGCGACGCCGCGCGATAGATGGGCGTCGAGCGGCTAATTAACAGCCGCCTCATTTGTGTCGAAACAAATAGCGGGCTGCCATCAGCGGAGGCTGTGTGTGTGTGTGTGTGTGTGTGTGTAAGTGTGCGAGGAGATGACATGTCAGCACTACCAGCCACACGCCACGGCGGTGATGCCACCGAAACCGAAAATTAAAACCGCCACTAATAACGGCTGGAGAGGTATTGTAATGACCGTCAGGGTCACGGTTCGGTCACGAGGCCGTAGGCGGGCGGGCCGCGGCTGCTCGTCTTTGTTTTGTTCCAGAGTCATTCCGCTTGCGCAACGACGCAACGCAGTTTCCAGCAAACCGAACGCGACGCCAGCGGCGGCGTGACAAGACAGCCCCTGGGCCTCTAGGCAGCGTGACGCGGCGACGGACGCACAGTGGGCCAGAAGACCGCTGCAGGCCGCCGACAGCTCAATGAGGAGTCGTCTGCCTATTCGCAGCGCGCGGCCGGCCCGCTATTCGCAGTCTTCGTGGTCGTCGTGGTCGTGTCCGGCGGGACGGACACCGCGCGATGCACCTCGGCGATGACGGCGGATAGCGGCGGACGCTCGCACACCGTATGCGCGGTGCACGCGGGTCGCACCCCGACACGGCCGGGCCGCTCTGTACGCGCGCCGCGCCGCCGCCGTGTCGTGCAGATAGCCCGCGCCGTGTTCTGCCGATAGTCCGTCTGCGGCGGGGACGACGACACGCACCGCGACTGCGAATAACAGACGTGGGCGACGCCGCCAAATTCCGCGCCGCGGAGGAGGCGCCTTGGCCGAAGCGGATAGGCAACCCGGTGGACGCGCGCGCGTTGCGGCCCGGCCGGCTGCCTACCTTGCCCGGCGCCTTCTCGTTCGGAGAGCAATCCATTGGTGGGGTCACACGTTCGGTTCGAGTATCATTTAGCGACTCTGAAGCTCTCACCGCGTCCGGGATTTTGACCGCCTCCATCGGTCTCCTGGCCCACTGTGCGACGGCGCTGAGACACGCTCAAGCTCACGCTCGCGGCGCCGCCACGCAGCCAGGCCTAGCCTAGCCTAGCCAGGACGCACGCTCCCCATTTGTTACACTTTCCGCCGACACCATTACCGGGGGCAGGGCGGCAGGGCCGGGCGGGGCGGTGTTTACTCGAGCCGTAATTGCGATTCCATTCACCACCGCGCTGCAAAGCGACACACACACACACACACAGTGGCGCGCAAACGCGTGCGTATCCCCGGGGGCTTTTGGTGGCGAAGCGGTGGCGGCGGCGGCAGTACGGCGGTAGCGGCAACTGCCGGCGCGCGGCAAGGCAAGGCAAGCTGCTTCAAGATCGCTCAACGGATCCGTGTGCGGTGCGGAGCGCGGAGCGCGAGCGGGGTCGCTCGGAAGCACCGCCATTTGCGCGGAGCAACACTCACACACGCATAAACGCACACACACACACGCGCGCGCGCGCGCGCGCACGGACACAGCCGCACGGGCACACTTCGAAACACTTTATTGCGCGTCAAACTTTTTAATCCCGGCGGTGTTTGAACCGGGGGCGACGATTGGGGGACGCGGCACAGTGGGCCAGAAAACCGGCGGAGGCGGCCAAAATTTCCGACGCGTTTTGAGCGGGGAAGGGGAAGCCGAGGAGAGACCCGAAGCAGCCGAGCGGCCGCCCTCCGATTTGCCGATTTCCGTGCACTGCAGTGGCGTGGCGGTGCCGTGGCGGTACACTGCACATCGGCCGGCCTGCTGGCTCGCTGGCTAATGAGGCCCCACGGGGTAAACCTCGGGGGGCGGCAGTAAGCGAGCGAAATAAAAGGGGCAGAAAACGGAGCCTTTTCGCGGAAGATTGGCGCGGCCGGCCAGGCGGCAGCACTTCGGCAGCCCTGCAGGCGGCGCCGTTGCGGTGGCGAGGACCTCGGTAGACTCATTCCGAGCGGCCGTGCCGCTCCGTCTCTCTCGCACCGCAGTGGAACGCCCCACGAGTGCGAGAGAGACAGCTCGACTAAAGCGCTGCCGTTCGGCATCGCCCGGCAGGCCAAGGCTGGGGTCCTATCTCTGCTAATCTGTGCGGTGCGGTTTGTTTAGTCACGAATGAGTCTGGAGTAGCGCAGTGGGTGCCCGCCAGACCTGGCCCTGGCCCGGCCCCACTACACTGTGGGCAGGCAGACGGTCCTGGCAGCCTCGGCTTCCCTTCGGCTTCCCTTCGGCTTCCCCTTCGGCTTCCAGCAGTGTGTGCTTCCGGCGCGTTCAGCGTTCGCGGCGGGGCGTTCAAACATTCGCGCCAAATCATCGGGGGAAATAAGCACGCTTTTCACGGTCGGGCAGGGCAGGGCAGGGCGGGCGGCAGACTGATTCCGAGAGTTGTTTTCGTCGCTCTCGCACTCCCGGGGCGTCCTTCAGAGGCGCGATAGAGACAGAGCGACGAAAACGACTCTCGGAATCAGTCTGCAGGACTGCAAGTCACCCGCCGGGCCGGCCCAATGAGGCTAGTTAGACGACGCCCTTGTTGTGCTGGACGGCGTCACGACGCGGTGCTCGACGCGGTGCTCGGCGGCGCTAACGGACTCGCCGTGCCGCGGCCAAGGCACCACCTCGGAAAACAAACACTTTCCAACATGCATGCCCGGAGAGGACACCGCTAAAAACTCGGACAAAAAACAACAATTCCTCTTTGTTGTTTCCGCCGCCTGTGTGGTCCTTGTCTAGGCAAATGATCTATTCCCCGGCCTAGGCTAGGCCAGGCCGTCCGTAAATGCCCGTTGTGACCGACCGCCGCCGCATCTGCATATTCCAGCACACCGCAAAAAAAAATGACGTCAACAAAAAATGCGCCGCGCCCCGATAACTTAATAACCGGTCGGTAACGACCAGCTGTCATAGCCTTCCAGCGCCGTGCCCCGCCGCCTCGCGTTTTGCATAGAGAGCGCGGCAAAAGGCAAAGCGCGGTTTTAATGAACCTTAAAAAGTGTCATAATTGACAGTCAAGATCCGGCGCCACCGGCTTTCACGCCAGCCAGCAGTCGTTTCCGTCGCTCTGTCTCTCTCGCACCTACACAGAGCGCCCGTGAGTGCGACAGAGACAGAGCGACGAGGACGACTCTCGGAATGAGCCTACTACAGGTTGGGGGCTGCGCGCGGCGTGGCGCTGCGACGGGCCGCTGGATCTAGGCCGCGCTGCGCCCGGGGCGCCCGGCGAGGACACATTTCGAGCAAAGGGAGGACGGTGGCCCCGCAGCACCATTGCTCGGCTGAACTTGGCGTGGGGAAACGGCCCGGGGCGACGGCTGGAGCCGAGCTGGAGCAGACGGAGGAGAGGAGCCGCCCCACAGCGGGCCAGAAGACCGGCGCCGGCGCCCACAACTCTACACGCGTTTTGAGCTCCAGAATCGCAGAACACGACTCGAACCGAACGTGTGACCCTGTAACGCTCACTTTGTGCGTCACAGTTTAAATCTTGGCGCGGAGCTGACGGCGAAGTTTCTCATAACTGCCGCTCAGCTGTCTGCAGGGATGACCGCCCAGTTTCTCATACTCCCGCTGCTTCCGGCTTCCGGACTGTCAGTACTGTGTGGACGTTGAGAGTGTGAAGTTCAATAATTTTATCTGTGATCATCCGATAAGTAGTGAACAAGTTTTATTACCTGAATGGTTCTTTTATATTCACTCTTCTGAGAAATACTGATGGATAATTCTTGGTGAGTCCCGTGGACTGTGAGATTGAATTCTGAAGTGAGCACATTTTACACTGGAGGCCATAACCTGACTTTTTGGTTCCGGTTACAGTTTGAATATCTTGGAGTTGTTATGAATCCTTTATCCTGGCACAATGCAATGGATTCTTTTGCTTCGGTGAGTCGATGGGCAACATAGAATATATCTGCAGCATTTGTATTGAGCTCAGTTTCTAATTTAGCCTGTGTGATGTGGCTTGATGCTGAACCCGATACGACACTCCACCAATGGATTGCTCTCCGAACGAGGAATCCATTGGTGGAGTCACACGTTCGGTTCGAGTCCAATTTAGCGACCCTAGAGCTCAAAACGCGTCCGGGATTTTGGCCGCCTCCACCGGTCTTCTGGCCCACTGTGCGCCCCTCGCCGGAGCACGGCGACGTCGCCTTGCGGAGCCTGGCGGCGGCGCCCTCGGGGAGAAAATGACGTTTTAAATATGTAATTTCGTGTCGCGTTACCGATCCAATCATTTTCCATCGCGCGCGTCGCCGCCGTCGTCGTCCTGGCCCCTGCACCGGGGGGCTCCCCTCTCCGGCACCACGCCCTCGTTCGAGGCGGCCGGGTCAGGCCGCGCCAGGTGCACGCCACCGCCGACACGGGACGCGTTTTCCAGACCGAAAGGGTTCCGGGGCACTCAGCGGCGCGCCTCCGTGCCATAGCGGCAAGGCGCGTCCCGGAGGACGAGGCCGACATCCTGGAGGGCGAATAGCGCTGCATCCGCGGCCCTGGAGTGTGCGCCGGCAGGGCATGCACCGAGCAGCCCCAGGAAGCCCGCAGGGCGCCGCGCTATGTTTCGCAGCCAGCGTCGGGCAGGCAGGCAGGCAGGCGGGCAGCCAGGCAGGCGGGCAGCCAGGCAGGCGGGCAGCCAGGCAGGCAGCGAGGCGGGCAGGCAGCCACCGGCACAATGGTGTGGGCCGGGGCAGCCGGGGACACGAACGCATTACCATAGCACACGCCTTATGTTCGCCGCGAGGAGCGTACCGAGGCCCCAAACTTTGACCACCCCCGCGGCCTTGCTTCTCGCCTCGGCCGCCGCCTCGGCCGGATCCGCCCGGCCGCCACACGCAATCGCAAAAATGTCGCCGCCAGCCGCGAGTTGCCGCGAAGCCCTGCAAAGGGGCCCGCGACCCCGGCTCAGCCAATAAACTGGAAACACTCCCAGGACTTTGGCGACCGACCCGAACTCCCCCCCCCCCCCCCCCCCCCCCGGGGCGTCGCTGCTCGCTGACTGGTTTGTTTAGCTTCGCCGAGCCAAGACGTTTCTGCGCTCGAACCTCGAACCCCGGCAGCCCTTCGGCAGCCCTTCGGCAGCCCTTCGGCAGCCCTTCGGCAGCCCTTCGGGCCGTTGCCTTCGGCCTTGGGGTGCCTTGGGGCTGTCTCCGGACCAGTACCAGTGTGCCACCGCCCACAAGGGCCGACCGGCGGCCCCGGACGGGGACGCCAAGTCCCTCCCTTCCCTCCTCAACTTGGACTCTGAGCTGGTGATGTGGTTGCGTCTGCCGCGTCTTGCCTCGTTGGACGACCCCAGTCATTGTCATAGCCAGGCGGGCCTTGGACACCCCCGCCAACTCGCGCAACTACACTGATAAAGGGAAGCTCCTTAAAGCCGCCCCCTTCCCCCCGCCCCCGCATACTTGCTCGTCAACTCGAGTCGCCCGGGCGGACGTCCACGGGCCGGGGGCGGGGCGGGGGAGCCCTTTACGCGCCCCCGAGGACGTGTTCATCACCGTGTACCAGTCCGCGGCACGGCGCGCAAAAATGGGCGGAGACCGCGTCGACGGGGAGGTGCTGGCCGCGGACTCCCCTGCCCGGCATTTAGCGAGACCTGCCGCTTTTGTGGCCGTTCCCCGACGAGCGCGACAAGCAGGACAAGCGGGCCCCGCTGCTCCACGCCTCCGCGAGGGACTCCAGGGACGCGCCGGCGACGTCCGGCGCTAACAGCCGCGTCAGCACACTGACTCCGAGAGTCGTCGCTCTGTCTCTCTCGCACTCACGGGGCGTCCCGTGTAGGTGCAAGAGAGACAGAGCGACTCTCCACCGCGGGGCACTGCTTCGCCTTCTCCCCATTTGGCGGCAACGGGAAGAGGCCGCTGCGGTACGTACACTGCAGCACCGCTACACTGTTGCTGGCTCCAGACTCCAGACGGCGCGGCCGACTTCCAGCCGGAGGCCCTCCAGGGGCACCGCCAGCGCCACCAGCGCGGCGGATTAAAAATGAATTGATTTGATATCGAGGTCGCGCTGCCAGTGGAGTGGAGGGGGTGGGGGTGCAGTCCGCATGGAAATGGGGGCGGCAGCCTAAGGAAATTGCCTGCATGGAAACGTGTACCGATATGAGCAGATGACGGCGCGGAGGGCGGAGGGGGGAAAGGGGGGGGGGTGCCGTGGAGGATCACGCGGGGCTCAGCGGCAGACGCGGTCGACTAATCCCTGATGGCGGCACCAGCTGCGCGGCCCAGCCTTTCACGTCAGCCAAAACTTGCGCGGCGGGCAAATACAACAAAAAACAAAAACAACAACAACCATCAGCAGGGAAAGGAGGGAGCGACGCGCGCGCGATTGAATTTTCTGCGATCGACTTTGAGGTCAGGCCCGGGCAATACATCAATCACGGAATTGGAAACGCAAAGCGGCGAGGGACGGAGCGGGCGTCGCGTCGAGGAGGCCGTGCGTGGCGTGGCAGACCAGTGCAGGCGGCCAAAACTCTAGACGCGTTTTGAGCTCCTGAGTCGCTAAGCAGGACTCGAACCGAACGTGTGACCCCAGCAATGGACTCCTCGTTCAGAGAGCAATCCATTGGTGGGGTCACACGTTCGGTTCGAGTCCCATTTAGCGACTCTGAAGCTCAAACCGCGGCCGGAATTTTGACCGGCGCACTGTGCGTGGCGTGGCGCGGCGTTTAACATAATTTCCTCGGCGAGCGGCGCGGCGGCGGCAGTGCCATTAGGGTATTGGGAGGCGCTGCCACTAAATCACACCGCGTCGTAAACTTTTCATACTCTTGATACGCGCGTCGCTATGTACGCGGTGCTGTGCTGCCGGCCACGGCCATGCACATGAGAACACGCAGCCACCACTGCCAATGTCATGTTTTGATGGCGCCGCGGGGAGGGGGTTGTAAAAGGGGTAGTAAAGTGGGTACGGGGCGGGGGCGGCAGGCATGCACGTGCGGGGGCAGGGGGCGGCGGGGGCGGGCGAGGCTGGAGCCGAGGGCGGGGGTCATTTAGTGCGAATTGCACCGTCAACGCAATTTACATGGGCACCCCCTCGCCGGGCCTCGTCTCGCTGCAGACTGATTCCGAGAGTCCCTCTGTCCCTCTCGCACTCGCGGGGCGTCCCGTGTGGGAGCGAGAGGGACAGAGCGACGACAACGACTCTCGGAATGAGTCTGCTGGGTGGCCTGGCTGCACGGCGCCGGGCCCCGCCGCTCCGCTGCGCTTGCAAGCCAAAGCCACGGCCCGGCTGGGCTAGGCTAGGCTAGGCCCGGTCGATGCGGTGCACGCAATGTCACCCATCACGCACGCCGAAAGACCCTGCTGTCGTGCCGAGAGTACCGACACTCCAATCGAGCGAAAATCAAGGACCCATCACGGCGCGCTTTCTCTCAATCATTTGTTGTTTTTCCACGCCACTGTTCGTTCCTCCTCCACGCCGGCGAGAACAATGACACAACAGCAGCAATAACATCAACAATCTGGTTCGGGGACCGGCGGGCGTTTTGCTGCGAGCAGGTCCCACGGGGTGGCGCCACCAGGCGGGGCGCGCGATCTAGTACACTGGTATCGACACAAACACACGCACACACAGCCACCGGCACACTACACACACACAAGCAAACACCGCGTGCATTAGCAGCGTGTTTGCCCTCGTGTGTGAGTGTGTGTGTATGTGTGTGTGTGCGAGCGCGCGCGCGCGCGAGGCCCCAGCCGGTGCGTGGCACTGCGTGGCCCGTGCGTCCGCGCTCCGCTCACCTGTCTAATTCGATAACCGTGGGGGATAATAATTTGATTCATAGCGCGGCCCTGTCGGGGCGGGGGGGGGCGGGGCGGGGCGGTCGCCGAATTATTCAAACGGTCGCGGCGTCCATTTGACGAGGCCGGTCGTCGTCCGCCCGTCCCGCGGCCGCAGGAGGAGAGCTCACAAGGGAACGTTTTCAGGTGTCAGGAGCCGATTGCTCCCCTATTTTGGGATCTTAAAGATCATTTCAAGAAAAAATTTTCGGCACCCACAGTTCGTGCTAAAAGTCACTACAACGCCCTAAAATGAAAGTTCAAGGTCGGGGCCCGGGCCCCTTTTTGGCCCAAAGCCGTCGGACGGCGGCCAGTGGTCAGTCAGTGGGTCACGCGGCAAAAGTGCGTGTGTCACTTCGAGTTGTCACTCCTAGTGTTGCTAGGCCACTAGGCCGTTGGCATTGCCACCGGGGTCATACCGAAATCCACCCCACCATGTTTGGTCAAACCTGAACAGCAAGGAAATCAACTTCGCAAACTGCAGATCTTGCGGAACCCTTTTTTCCTACCCTCTTCTCTTTCCCTTTTGTTTCTGTTTCTGGGGGGTCACTCATCCCTGGTGCACCTTGCCTGGGTCGGCGCTTGCTCTGGCAAGCCTTTGGGGACTGTGGCGACTCCTCGGGTGTAAAGGTCAGGCGTGCCTGGCTCCAGTTGAGCCTCCAAACTTCTAGTGGGGCCCCTAGCCAGCTTTTGTTCGACTTGTCGTACTTGCTCGTCTGCGCCTAGCGAGTTCCCCAATGAGGTTAAGTCTAGCGAGGGCAAGCGAGCGAGTTGCCTCTTCAGAGTCTCTCGCAATGCCAGAAGGCCGCTTCCGAGCACCGTCTCCGATGACCCTCCTAGCCAGCCCCACTGAGCTTGTACGCGGGCGCGGGCACTTGCGAGATGTCCTGGGGTATTTGTGCTCCACCCCCAAAACAAAAAAAAACGAAACGAGGAAAGGATAGGCTCGGATGGGCAAAGGGCCCGGGTTGTGGCAGGGGTAAAGGGGTCCCGCACGGTGCTGTGGGTCCTTGGAAAGCCTCTTCTGATCCAATTTTTTTCATTTTCAATTTTTAATAGGCTGGGAAATTCATAAGACCTTTTCAAACTAAAACAATTACCATGGCAAATTGTAATTTCTGCTCTTAAATTTTTTCGTCGGGAACTAAGAATCATCTGCTTTCATGGACGTTCTTTGAAGTTAAATTTTTTGGTCAAGTTTATGAAAATTGGTCAATTTTTAACTTTCATTTTAGGGCGTTGTAGTGACTTTCAGCACGAACTGTGGGTGCCGAAAATTCTTTTTTAAGGTGGTCTTTAAGATCCCGAAGTACGGGAGCAATCGGCTCCTGACACCTGAAAACGTTCCCTTGTCAGCCACGAGCAGGATCGTGTGGCCGGGCGAGGCGCTGCGAACAGAGCCCTCTCCGTCTCCCTCCCACCTCTACGGCGCGCCCTGTGAGTGCGAGAGAGACAGCGCGCTGTTGCGGATGGGCCCGCAGGCGTGTCGGACAGCACCCTTTAGCTGCCTCTGCCTGCCACTGGCGCGGACCGACATTCGAACCCTGCGACCCTCATCAGGCGTTATCAGTTACCCGGGGCCACTGGTGTGTCGCCAGCGGACTCGTTCCGTCGCTCTGTCTCTCTCGCACTCGCGGGGCGTCCCGCATCGGTGCGAGAGAGACAGAGCGAGTCCCGGAATGAGTCTGCAGGGGCGGCGGACACGGGGTGGACGGAGGCGACGGGCGACTCGGAAAAGACACCCGCACAATGTTCCTCCCGCCCCTACCCCTCCCCCCCCCCTTCCCCGACGCCAGTTTCCCTGTAATCACACAGCTTGTCTCTGACGATCTGACGATCTGACGCGCCGTCCCGTCGGCCCGCCTCGCCTCCCGCTTGTAGACTCATTCCGAGAGTCGTTTTCGTCGCTCCGTCTCTCTCGCACTCGTCGGCGTCCTCCGTTAGTGCGAGAGAGACAGAGCGACGACTCCCGGAATCAGCGTGCAGCCGAGAGGCCGAGGGAGAAGTGGCGATAATTCTCTTTCGCCAAAACACGGGAAAACGAGAAAATGAAGGAGTCCTGATTGGCGCCATCGGAAGTGACGGACGCGGCCGGGGAGGCGGAGGGGCGAGTTTTCGCCGGGCCGTCATCGTCTTCGCTTCGTCACTCCGGTTCCGGGTTCGACTACCGCCGGAAGCCGCCGCGACATTTTGGCGCGCTTTTTTTTTTGCCCGCCAGGTGCGCGCGCTGCGGCCCCCTCCTCCTCAGCACGCGTTTGCGCGCGCCCCGTTCACGTTTGTTTCCAAAGTGGATCACTTTAGGGTTGGTCGAATCGATTACGATTTAAATCGAAAATCGATTCAAGGAGTCGATTTTCGATCCAAATCGTAATCGATTCGACGTGTCGATTTAATCGAAAAAATCGATTTAGGCGATCGTTTTTTCGATTTACCTTAAATTTGCGCTTTTTTGCTCATTTGGCGCTCTCAGAGAACTCAAACTGCGGCGATTTTGGTGAAATTGAAGACTAGGAATCATTTACCACCAAGTTCAAGATATGATCATTCAAAAAAAAGGCCGTTGAAGTAATCGTGCTGCTGTGCGTTGGGAGAACATTGCAAATTACGTCAAATCATGGCCGGCCATTGTATTACTAATAGGGAGGACGCACACGTTTAGAAAGCCGCCAACAAATTTAAACCCCATTTCTACGCATTTCAGAGGCACGATGGTAAATTTACCGAGATAGCTGTTGACACCAATTAAACACTCTGTTCTTTCCAGGAATATGTAACTTCAAATAAAGGATTTGTAGGCTCGTAAGGCATACACCATGAAGTTCAAAAAAGTCGGCAAGGGCAAATTTACCTTCTTTACCGCCATTTAAACCAGGATTGTGAAGAGTGACTCGCACAAGCACGCATCAAATCTGAGCCGCAGGCATGTAAAACGCAATTTCCTGAGAAAGGCAGAATCGAAAATCGAAAGTTGAAAAATCGATTTATCACGTTAAAAATCGTTTGGAAAACGTTTGTTACGATTCGTGAATCGACGAATCGAAAATCGATTCGAGTGGCGAAAATGACACCCAACTTAATTCACTTTGAAAGCCGTCTTGGCGCCCCCCTCCCCCCTCCCCCCACGCCCGCCACGTCGGCGTCGCGTCAGGGCACGTCGCCGAGGTGCTGACGTCTATTCAGTAGTGATGTACGTGGAAAGAATTCAGACTAATGCCGCGCCGTGCAGCCAGCCAATGGGGTGACGGGGCTTGACGAGGTGCACGCCGGCGGCAAATTCAAAACGAGAGAGAGGGGGCGAGTGAGAGAGAGAGAGAGAGAGAGAGAGGGGTGGGGGCAAGCGCCGGATGCGTGGTGCGAGTTGTTATTTAAATCACTTTGCGGACCAGCAATGAATGGGCGGCGCTGGCGCTTCCTTCCGCACACCACTACACTGGCGGGGTGGCTGCCCCACGGGCTGCCCCCTCCACCGGCAAACTGGACCAGACTGGCCGAGTAGAAACAGAAACACAGAACACAGCGGCCGGGCCGACAATAAATCTACCTGATTCCAAATGTATCGGATCGGCCGGCGGGCCGGCGGCGGGGCCTACACTGCCTCGGCCTGGGCCGTGCAGCCCCATTCCGGACCCACACTCCGGCCGATGAATTTCCACGCGGGGCTGCCAGCCCCGGCCGGCCGCCCTGTCTGCCAGCTCGGTCTGGCCGGCCCGCTCAACGCCACAATGCCGCCGAATCTGCAAAAAGCGGCGAGGCAGAGGCAGGCAGCCCTTCCGCATATCGATGCAATACACTCTGAAAGGATTTGTCACTCGTTCGGGGCGAGCAGGAGCGGCGCGCCTGTCGGTCAGGCCCGGGGCCTGGAGGGCGCTCCCGGATCGCTGCACTGGGCCTGCTTTACGTGCCGGTTCGATAATGTATCAGTCGCCGGGCATGACTTGGAGGGCTGCTGCCGCGGCTGCTGCTGGCTGGTTGCTGGAGCCAAAACGGCGGGCAGACAGACAGACAGACAGACGGGCGGACGGCGGTGCGACTGCTTTTAACGGGATTACAAGGTGCGGTGTGTCGCCGTGGCGCCGCGCTCCGCCCGTCCGCCCCCACGGCCAAGCATCACCTTCCCTCTCTCTGGCGGTGGCCCCGCCGCGGCTCCACCGCGCCCCGCCGCGCCCCGCCGCGCCCAGCCCCGCAGCCCAGCGCGCGATGAGTCGATCGGAGCGTTCAAATGGACGCACAAAGCGCGGTGGTCCGGGGAGGGGGGGGGAAGGGACAAAGGGAGCGCCCTGGAGGATCAGCGCCAAGGCCCGGTGAAGGTAAGAAGTGACGGTGCGTAGGTGTGTGTGTGTGTGTGTGTTCACGCACTCCCTTACACTTTTGCACTCCTCTGCTGCTTCGCTAAAATAAAGGGGGGGGGGGGAAGCCGCAGCGCGACACAAAGGCTGAGAGGGACGCTCCGCGAGAGGCGAGGACAGGGACACCGGGCGAGCGGGGCGAGGGCCGTTTGCAGCGAAAGTGCCGCCCTCGTGCAAACACCCCCGCCGGTACTCGAACCCGCGCCGCCCCCTCCTCTCGTCCCTTTTGCGCGCGGTGATTGATTAAGGCCCGAAGTGTGACTCACGGCCGGAAGGGGGAAAAATTAAACCGACTCTACATTTATCTTGCCGGGACAGTCGGGGAGGGCCCGTCTGGAAGGCGGGCTGCAAGGCGGGCCGAGCAAGGCCTGCAAGGCGCGCACGGCAGCGATGCTTTTAATTTTTATCAGATCCGCTGACGGGGTCTGGGCTCCGGGCCCCGGGCTCCACCGACGTCGCCCCCAGCGCACTCACTCCGCACAGTGGGCCGACAGAGCGGCGGCGTTCGGGCTCGCTCGGCAGCGCGGGTCGCGAGTTTCCTTTCTCTGCCGCCGCGTCCCGCCGCGTGGACTTAGAGAGATTTAGTTCGGTTTGTGTTTCGCATCTCTCGAGTGCTCAGGTCGCCGGGAGCGACGCGGGGAAGGCGATGGAGGCCGCGGAGGGGAGGGCGTCCTCGCAGCAGGCAGCGGCTTCGTGCCGAGTCGTTCTTCGTCGCTGTCTCTCTCGCACTCATGGGGGCGCACGTGTCGGTGCGAGAGAGACAGAGCGACTCAGTCCGCGGCGGGCCCGCGCCCCGCCCCGGGGCCGGCGGAAGCGCGCAGCACGCGGAGCAGGCGGAGAAGGCCCTCCCGGAAGTCAATTCATGTTTGAGCTCGGGATGATAAACAAAGGGAGGGGCACTTAGAGGTGAAGGTGACTTGGAGGGCTGCTAAGCCGCATCGCACACCGCGCCTACAGTGGGAGCGATTCGCTCCTCCAAGCCCACACTCTTCTTGGCCTCTCTCTCTCTCTCTCTCTCTCTCTCTCTCTCTCTCTCTCTCTCTCTCTCTCTCTCTCTCTCTCTCTCTCTCTCTCTCGTCCTTGGCAGTGTACTGGCGGCGTGGAGTTCACCGAGTTCACCGCGTCGGCCGGCCGGTCGGCAAGTCGCGGGGAACACAAATGAGAAACCGCAAGGCGCAGGCAGCGCGAGGCGGCCGGGGTCGGCAAAGGGCGCCACCTGCGGGCTGTCTCTGTCTCCCTCGCACCCTTACGGACCGCCCCATGAGTGCGAGAGAGACAGAGAGAGAGCCTAGAGCACTGGTGCTCGGGCAGCAACAGGGCGGCCCAGGCGCGCCTTGAAGTCCTGCACTCCCCTGCCGAACCTCGCGGGAAAGTCCCCGGAGAGAAAGAGAGGGGGGGGGGGGGGGGAGAGAGAGACAGCTCGGCAAACATGGCGACATGACAAAGAACGTGATGGCTTCATTTAATTATGGATGGTGTTGACGGCGTCCTCGGTTCCTGCCAAGACACTGCCGACGTCGCCGCCCGTCGCCGCCCCACCCACACCGCGCCGAGCACTTACGTGTCCAAATACTGCCCGGCAAATCAAACGACGGCCAGGGCCGGGACTCGCCCTGATGAATGTTGTCTCTGTGACGGGGTCGAGCGCAGCCCCGTCGCCCCGATGCGACCCCCGCCCCGCCCCGCCCCGCCCCGCCCCGCCGATCCAACACGACGCGCCGGACCACTTAGGCGGCGCTTGATGCACTTTAAAGCGCAGTCTCGTCGTTATGAAAATTTCAGCGGGGTATTTGAACCCGGGACCACGCCCACCAGACTTACCGCCACCACGGGCGCTCTCTCTCTCTCTCTCGCACACGCCACTCCACTCTGCGTAACTCACCTGCGGACAAGAAAAGAGAAGGGAATTAGTTCAAGTTGTCGGGGAGCATGACGACCAGCAGGACAAGCAGGACGGCCCCGGAGTGCACACGCGAAGACCGACATGATGGCCGTCGGCCTCGCCTCCCCGGGGGACACCTCCAAGTCGGGCCGCAAAGAACAACGCCAAGTCGACGGACTCCGCGAGGGGGCGCGCGCACAGTGGGCCAGAAGACCGGTGGAGCGGCCAAAATTCGAGACGCGTTTTCAGCTCCAGAGTCGCTGAATGGGACTCGAACTGAACGTGTGACCCCACCAATGGATGTGTGCATGTGTGTGTGTGTGTGTGTGCATGTGTGCGTGGGTGTTTGGCGTCGCGCCGCTCCAAGTGGCCATTTAGCAAGGTGGCGGCGGCACCCTCGCTGCTGATGCCGAGGGGTGGGGGGGGCCGCGGGGGCCGCGGGGGCTGCATGGCTGCATCGCCCCACAGCGACAAAGCCCGGCAGCCTTTAGACTCTCAGGCGGCGCGGCGGCCCGCTTTGCCTTGGCCTCGCTGCAGCAGCGGCTCGGCTGCCTCAGATAGGGAGCCAAATGGCCGCGGCGCCGCCATGCAGGCCGCCATGCAGGCCGCGCCGTCTCTCTCGCACTCGCGCGGCGGCCCGCCACGGTGCGAGAGAGACAGAGCGACTGCCGGGCCGCGAGCACGTTAACGAGGTTATGAAGTAGCCGTGGGCTGATAAGCGCGCCGCCAAACGGCAATACGATAACGTTAAAAGTAAATTCCATTAGCAAACAAGAGCAAATCGCGAGGGCATTTCTCCCAGAGCCATATTCAGATGCCATCCAGGTAGGCGGCGGCGCCTGGTGGCTATGTGTGTGTGTGTGTGTGTGAGCATGTGTGTGTGAGAGAGAGAGAGAGAGAGAGAGAGAGAGAGAGAGAGAGAGAGAGAGAGAGAGCCAGTGATTGCAAAGCGTACGTGAATGCACACAAACGTATCTAGATTCAGCCTTCGCCACTGCAGTTTCTCTGCTGGGAGCGTCGAGGCTCTCCGGCCGGCGCGACTTTCCAACGCAAAGCAGCTGCCCTTTTTTGGCGACCTATTCGATTACTTTTCCAATCTGGAAATAAATTGGCTCCGCAAAAGGCGAACAAAAACACTAAGGCGACGCTACTGTTTGTATAAGTGACGCGGAGGTTTCTCTCGGACCCTGCGGCTTCGTCCGAACGACAAACTATAACCGGTCCATTTTTCGTAAAACTCGGGGTGGCTTACGCACGGTCCCCGGCGTGTGACTCGCCGTGCGCGGCCAGGCGGCGTGGAGGTCACCCCGCCCCGCCCCGCCCCGCCTCGCCATTTGCAATCAATTTGTACAATTTGAATGACAACGAGGCGAAGCAGCCCGGGGCGACAAAGGGACGGTGGGGTCAGCAGCGAGGTGGCAGCGGCGCGGCTGAGCGGCGGAGACTGGCGGAGCCGCATGGAAAAGGAACGGGCCGCCTGCCTCCATTAGCTGGGGGCCACCGTCGCACAGTGGGCCAGAAGACCGGTGGAGGCGGCCAAAACTGCGTCCGGGACGGCCTACCCGCCGGGCGCTCGCTCGGCCTACCTTGTCCGAGACGGACAGGTACTTCGCTACACTCTCGCTGCAGCCCCCGCCTTTACGACGTGCCGACTCAATGAAACGACGCCGTGCCCCCACTTCCCGGGGAAACCCTGGCGAACCCCAACAAGAGCGTGGCAATCGATACAGTGTGGCCACGTGGCGCGGCACGTGTGCGGCGAGCTGGCCGAGGAGTCCGTCACTGACTCCGCAACCGGATCCGGGGAGCGGCGTCCGGCCGAGGGCCGCATAGGGGCGCCCCCCGCGGCACAGTGGGCCAGAAGACCGGTGGGGGCGGCCAAAATCCCGGACGCGTTTTGAGCTCCAGAGTCGCTAAATGGGGCTCGAACCGAGCGTGCGACCCCACCAATAGATTCCTCGTTCCGAGAGCAATCCATTGGTGGGGATCACACGTTCGGTTCGAGTCCCATTTAGCGACTCTGGATCTCAAAGCGCGTCTCAAGTTGCTGCTCTACCTCTGTCGCACTCACAGGGCGTGCCGTAGGGGTGCGAGAGAGACAGAGCGCGGACTTCCGGACTCGCAGGGGGTCTGTTTCGGAGCACGTACTTGTCGGGCCGTGGCAGGGACGCCAGGCGACGCCAGGCGACGCCCGGGTTGTCGCGGCGGCGCCTGCAGATGGGACGCCTGACCGCGACGAAGCCACGCGACTCGGGCCATGCATATTCATGCCCTACATGGCGCGGCGCGGCGCGGCACGGCGCGGCCAGGGGTGCAATATGATGGCGCGCTCCCCTCGGGGCGGCCGGGCCGAGAGCCGGGGCCCCCTCGGGACGCTGTCTTACACGCTCTCCGCCTACACTGTCCGCGCGCTGCCGCGCTCCGAAAGCAGCACAGTGGGCCAGAAGACCGGCGGAGGCGGCCAAAACTCTAGACGCGTTTTGAGCTCCAGAGTCGCTAAATGGGACTTTGATTTCGGACTTGACAGGGAGCATATTATCCCTTCGCAAAGTGTATACATCGGGGCAGTTTTTTGGCAGTGCAGGCCCTGGGGCGCGAAAACGCGTCAACGCCGCCAAACAGATTGAATTCGTTGTCGGCCGATCGGAACAGCGCAGCGCGCTGCAACAAATATCCGGTGTGTCCATCACGGCGCGAGCTCTAAAAAAACAAAAGCCATTTCGTTGGGGATTTTCGCGGCTTGACTTACTCCGCCATTCTGTATACATTACGTTTTTCTTGCTGGCCACGCGGGGCAAAAAAAAAAAATCAGCTCAACCTCAGACTTTTTACGTGTGTTGACAATGGCGCTTTGTACTGGCTTTCCAGCACGCGACACTGCACCTGAAAGCGTTAAATGGGAACCGCTCTGGGAAAAACGCAAAGCTACCGCGGAAATGCGTTTAGTTCTGCCGGTGACCGCGAATGGAGCGGGGCGCCACCGTCCACTGCAAAAATTGGGTCATTTAATTTGATTTAATAAAAGCGCAAAAATACACGATCCGGAGTTGGCTCAGCCGTCCGTCCGTCCGTCTGTCAGTCTGCCTGTCTGTCCGTCTGTCTGTCTGTCCGTCCGTCCGTCCGAGGCGGTGGCACAACTGGTGTCGACCAGCTGGCGCGGGTGGCGAGGCGAGACCCGGCCCATGACAAATCGTAAGGGGCTAATTTGTCCGGCAAGCCTCTCCCTCTCACTCCCAGTCTGCGGCCTCAGAAATCCAGAAAGGGGCAGCGCGACACTCTGCAGGCGGGCCGCCGAGCCACGCCAGGAATGCTGGAGAGAGAGAGAGAGAGAGAGAGAGAGAGAGAGGGGGGGGGGGGCGAGGAGTGAGGAGAGGGTGACAGGGTTGACAGCGCCAGTCGTTGCTGACCTGCTGGGCCCTCCTACACACACACACGCACACACACACACGAAACGTGTCGGCGGTTGCGTAGAGCTGGACATAAAGTGGCCATGAAATGAAAGACAGAAGTGAAATTCCTTGCGCTTGACAGCTAGACACGCGCGCCAGCCGGGGGACCGGGCCGGGCCAGTTCGCCGCGTCGCGAGGGAAACCTTATTCGGGCTCGGGACCAGGGGTTTGGGTCAGCCGGCGAAAATGACGGCTAGACTCGCCTCCGCGGCCACCGAGGCCACGTCAGTGGCGCTGACGGCGTCCTGGAGAGGCCCAGTCCAGGGGCCCTGAAGGCGTCGAAGTCTAACAAGCCTAACAAGTCGTACTGTGCCCCTGTAAGTAGGCAACTTTTGCAACCCCCCCCCCCTCTTCCCCCCAAACCCGTCTCTGGATCCGCCCTTGGCCGGTCCAGAAGGTCCGCGCGCACCGGACGCCGCATTCCGCGACCATTCAACAAACATCCCGCTCGCTCGCAACTCACTCGCATTTTTTGCCCGACGATTATCAAGCTGCCACGCCGCGCGTCCCCGCGCCACAAAAATGCGGACCGACTTCATTCATGCTCCTCCTCCCTCAAGGCCCTCGTCGCG
Source organism: Thrips palmi (assembly GCF_012932325.1). NCBI lineage: Eukaryota > Metazoa > Arthropoda > Insecta > Thysanoptera > Thripidae > Thrips > Thrips palmi. The sequence goes on from NW_023144628.1 coordinate 8,246,053, forward strand.
GCCCTCGTCGCGGCCCTCGTCCGGGCCCGCAAGCCGCCGGGGCACAACAACCGCGCATTTTTCGCGACGACGGCGCGCCGGCCGAGAGCGACCACCGCACTGTGGGCCAGAAGACCGGTGGAGGCGGACACAACTCTAGACGCGTTTTGAACTCCAGAGTGGTTGAACAGAGCGATCCCTCGGAATCCGGCGGCCGGTAGTCACGGCCACTACACGAGGAAGGACCACCGGCGTCAACGCGCTCCCCAATTACCCGAAACTTTCTCACCCGCCTGTACACTACACTAGTCGGGTCCTTAGAGTGGAGGCTTCCAGTGGAGGCGCCCCGGCGACAGCGAATTCGACAACGACACGCCGTCTCGTCGATAAGGGGAACTGGTCCTGCCTTTCGAGAGCTTTCTCAGGGAAAACGGACAAAGCAGACGAAAACGAATCTCGGAATCAGTCTGAAGACGGACACCATTCGTCGGGAAGCCCTTCTGAGTGTGTGAGACAGCGTGAGTGTGTGCGTGTGAGTCAGAGAGAGAGGGAAAGTGGTCGCGTCGCATTGCGCTCATTCCTCGAGGGATGAAACGATTAATTGCCGAATTAGGGCAGGTCACTTAATTACCCGGGAATGTGCAATAAGATTTAAAGTTCCAGACCGAGAGCGACGAGGAGGAGAAGAGGAAGAAGAAGGAGGGGCGATGGATTCCTTACGACGGCGACCTCGCTGACCCTTGACCAGCCCCGCAACACGGCGCGGCGCAACTCCCGCCGGACTCCAACTAGAGCACGAACTACTACCGCGGAGCATACGACACACCAGTACCGACCCGGAACACCACCCCGCCCCCAACCGGGGCGCGGTGCCAACATGCAAACCGAAACCCATACTTCCTCCATAAGGGACTATTGAATTTTTTTTCCCAGTGCCGTTGGCAGCCGTGGGTGACGCACGTACCGAATGACAAAGGGTACCGACCGCGGCGGCCCCGCGGCGTGGCGCGGCGTAGACCCACAAGGATCCACGACGGCCCGACAGGACCCAGCAGACTGAAAGTCGTTTTCGTCGCGCTGTCTCCCTCGCACCGACGCGGGACGGCCCGGGAGAGTGAGGGAGGCAGAAAACGACTCTCGGAACCAGTCTCCAGATCCTAATGGTATTGTAATGACACTGCTCTGTCGGCCCCGCCGCGCCGCACGCCGCCGTGGCGTGGCCCAGCGCTCCCAGGACGGAGCGGAAACAGCGGCCGACACCTTACAAGGAGCAGCGGCCTCGTGTGAGCCGAAAACTAGTACAAATCCCCTCCGAAAAAGGCCGCGGACGGCCGCCCACATCAAGGGGGGGCTTGTTCCGAGACGAAATTTGGGAAATTTATGGACCGAGCCGCGACGAAAAACAAAACCTAAGCGGCCAAGCGTCACGTAACAAGGCAGAATGGGTAAAAATCGTGAACAAAACTCTTAGTTTTGAAATCATTTTCCGCCCTTCTTGAGACGTAATTTGGAAGAAACTAATTCAAGAACAACCTAACCAAGAAATCGCGAGAAGTGGGAAGTGTAAAAATCAATGCAGTAAGGCAGGCACGGAGGGTTTTTTTGGTCGTGTAAATGAAACCCAAGTCCAAACGGCTCCCAAGACTGACGCCACTCGCCTCTCCCGATAGAATCAAGCTACCGCCCGACTCCGGACAATCGCAACGTAGAGGAGCCAAAAGAGCGAGCGAGAGCAGCGAGTAAGAGAGAGACCGCGCGAGACAGCGAGCTGAATACCCAGCTCGAATCAAAAGGCCCCCAGAAGTCCGGTTCGGTTCCCTTCGTCCAGGACAGGAAGGCACAAAAGCAGCGGAGCGAGGAAGAGACGCGCCGTCTCTCTCGTCTTGCACACCGCGCCGCATCTGGAGCGGGAGAGCGAGAGAGACGGACTGGCCGCCCGCCAGGCGGAGCGCAGCTCAGCGCAGCGCCCAAAACACATCATGATTAATATCAAACGTCACAATATCGCGGCGAGGCGGGCGCGGCCGTCAGGCGATCCATGATGGAGCGGCGAGCCGGCCGGGCCGAGCCGGGCCGAGCCGAGCCGAGCCGAGCCGCGGGGGCGTCGTCAGCGACGGCGTCAGCGACGCCTCAATGGCGGTAATGAAAGGGCGAGATCCCTTTGCCGGCACCCCGCCGAGCACGCCGACGACGAGCACGCCGACGACGAGCACGCCGACGACCGCCGCCAAAAGTCCGCGCCCGCACCGACGCAGGCAGGACGCGGCGGCGGCACTAAACGACGCGCCGATGAATAAAAACACGCAGAGCATCACGGCGGCGCAGTGATTGATCAAGGCCATCATGGAGCTAATCAAGACGGATACCGCCCGCATAGCGCGCGCCCCGCGTCGCCCGCGGCCAGCGTCGCTCCGTCCCTGTCGCACTCGTGCGGCGTCTCGTAGGGGTGCGAGAGAGACAGAGATACTGACGAGACGCGCTCAGGCGTTGCGCGGCGGGCCAGGACGACGGCGACGACGACGCGCGCGACCCGGACCAATCCGAGATCCGATAAATGACGCTCCTTCCCGCGGCAAGCTCTCGCGGAACCGAGTGAACGTCAGTGAGGCCGCCGTCGGGAGGCCGTGGAGGACGTCGAGGCCGCCGTCAAGGAGGCCGCCGTCCAGGCAGACGACGGCCTGGCGCCAAGTCACCACACGTGCGGGCATTCGCGGACCACCCCGTGTTGGCCGTGTTTCCTGTTCGCCCTCCCCCGCGCCGCTTTCGGCTCGACAGCGCCAGCCGCCGCGGCCCCGCACTGCTAAAAATATGCCTTCGAGGAAAAGGAACATGTAGGCGACGGGGCCGCGCAAGTGCAGCGCCACCGGCAGCCACATACCGGCGCGTCAAAGTAGTTGATGAGTTTGTGTTTTCGAGATGATGAATGTCGGGCGTGCGCGACACGCCGGCGTGTCACGGCCGGGGCGACACGCGCGTGCCTGCGCCCGCCTTCGGCCGCCGCCCCGAACACTATCCGTTTCGCAGATGAAGTGGCAAGCGGCGACCTCCCGCCCCCTTCCCCCCCTCCCCCGTCCCCAGACCTCCGAGACGGCCGTCTGACGTATTTCCATTTCCAACTGACGTGGAGGCAGCGTGACCCCGGACACGTCACACAGCCAACAAGACGGAGAGGGGAAGGGGGGGGAGAAAGGGGAGGGGCAATGCGAGGCTGTTCACACGGGGGGCCTCGGTCTTTTATACAAATGATGATTCCGGGAGAGCAGGCCGAGCTTGCGGACTCGTTTCTCTGTCCCTCTCGCACCGACACGAAGCGGCCGTGAGTGCGAGAGAGACAGAGCGAGCGCCTTGGCACCGCCGGGCTGCTGACCCTTCGCGGCAGGCGATATGCTGACACAGGTCCTTCCGCTAACAAGCCTACTTTACCCTGCTCGACTCTCTCTCGCTCTCTCTAGTACTCGCGTGCTGAGGACAGGAGGGCCTCTCCACCCCCATCCCCTCCCCAACCCCCGCCGCGCACATACTGAGTGCGTGCTTCAAAGATACACCGCACACAAGTCAACCAGGGTCAGTGTAAGAGGCTGCAAAAAAAAAAATGGAGAAAATAAAAGAAAAACACAAACGAAAAAAAGCAGAAAAATAAGCATCTTTCTACGCTGGGATTTGAACCCGGGTGAACGTGACAACGAAAGTAGTTACGCCGGGAGCGTCTTTAGCAGTGCAGTGCCTTTAGCAGCGTCATTTCATTACTTTGCCTCGTTCGATCAACGGCAGACAAAGCGAGACGAACAGACGACGGACGGATGGATGCACAGACAGACAGACAGACAGACGGACGGAGGCGTGGCGGAGCAGGTGACTGACTGAACATTATGATGGACAGGGAGCGGCGGCCAGGTAATTGAAACTTGGAGCGAAAGAGAGGCGAGAAGAGAGAGAGAGAGAGAGAGGAGAGAGAGAGAGAGAGAGAGAGAGAGAGAGAGAAAAGGAGGAGCAAAAGGACGACGACACGAGGTAATGGAAACAAAACCCGAGGACGTCCTGGAGGGAGGGAGTAGTACGCGCCGTGTGTGCCAAACCGATGGCGAAAAAAGGGGGACAACTTTCCAGGCGCCCCCTGCAGTGCCCCCTGCAGGGCTCCCGGGCCGCGATAGTTTAACCCCATCAGTGGCCGGGCCGGGCAGACGCCGGGACGGCCAGGGCGGCCCCGTCGAGCGAGCGCGGGGCTTCAAAGACGGGGCGCCCGAGTTGCCGGAGTTGGCGGGGGGCCGCGGCCCCGCCGGGGGCAGCCGGGGGCCCCCAGCGGGGTGGGCGCGAGGCCCCACGGGGGGTCGGGAGCCCCGCGGGCCGCGTCGCCGCGCCGTGAGCCAGGTGTGGCTCTCGATGTAGCTCTCGATGTGGCTCTCGATGTGGCTCTCGACGTGCTTACCGTTTCTCCAGGGAGCACCAGCCGCAGTAAGGATCCTTGGCCTCCAGGCAGGACGAGCAGTTGGTGAAGGAGCCGCAGTGCTCCACGCGCATCCTCGACACCTGGAACGGAGACGAGACGGTCAGTTTCCAACAACAACCGAACAACAACAACAAATGCCGGGGACATGCGTGAACTTTGTAAAAGGTCCTCTAGGATGGCAAGGCCGTGATTGGATCCGCCACCGTCGTCCTGGGAGGAGAGTGGGCCCTGGCCGCGCTGGCCGCCCTGGGACAGGACGATGACTGTCTGTCGCCGGTGCGATATGAGATGCATGCTCCTCCAAGTGGGATTTAATTTGTAGCAGCTGCCAACTCGAGTTACCTCAGGAGGGCCACCCCTCGCCTTCGCCGGCCGGCGGACCATCGTCTCAAACTAATCTAAGTTTGGCCAACTCGTGCCGGAATGCGGGTCTAATCATCCCGCCACCGCGCCGCGCACCGCCCCGCCCCTCCCCGCCGCCACGCGTCACCCACGCGGCACGGACTTGTTGCTCAACTTGGACACAAAGTCCCCCACGCCGCGATGCAAGCGCCGTGCCGGGTAGGCAGCCGCGGAGCGCGCCTGTTCGGCGGGCGTGCCTGGCCGCCAGGCGGTCCGCTCGGCGGCGTGCTCGACGGTGTGCTCGAGGGCGTGCTCGGCGGCCAGCAGCGCCCCGGGGCATGTTTGCGTTGGCCAAGGTCAGAACGCTGGCTAATGCGGACGGACAAAGCCAGCCGACAAGAACAACACAAGTACAACTCGGCGGATCCCACAACTCCGGGCCGCGCTGCCTGGCCCTGCCGAGCTGCCATGCCGCCGCCCCCGGGCCGGCGGGTGGCATTCATATTTCCTTGTTCGGGTCAAACGGAACCGCGATTCCCCTCCCCCTCCTCTCCCCTTGCCACCGCTCGCGGCAGAGTTGCTCCTCGGCGACTCAAAGCTAGTGGTGCACAGTGGGCCACTAGACCGGTGGAGGCGGCCAAAGACGCGTTTTGAGCTCCTGCGCGCTGCGCGTGTGCACGGAGGATCAACACGATGACGTCACCGTGACGTCACGGCCATTTGTCACCGCGTCCGATGCACCGCCGCGATGCTTTGGCCTGCGACTCGCCGAGGATATATATGAAATTCCCGGCGACCGTTTTTATCGGCGGCCAAGCGACGTTTTATTTTCACCTTTTTCTTTCTCGTCATCCTCCTCCCTCCTCTCCTGCCCCTTCCCTCGTCTTCTCTTTCCTTGTCCCTCTCGCGCGTCGCACTGGCATGCATCATCTCTGTCTCTCTCGTTCTTTCCATTCCGAACGTGTCGCGAGGTGGATGTGTGTGTGTGTGTGTGTGTGTGTGTGTGTGTGAGTGAGTGCACGGCCTGTTGCCCGGACCGGCCAAAACGGTTCCCACGCACGAACAATGCACAGTCGTGTCGATCGGAAATGCAGCGCTCACTGCAACGTCTCGGCAAGTTCAAGTTCGCGTTCGCGCCCCAGTTCCCCCGACCGCGGTGGCGGCCGGCCACTGCAGACTGATTCCTTTCCGTCGCTCTGTCTCTCTCGCACCTAAACGGGACGCCCCACGAGTGCGAGAGAGACAGAGCGACGAAAAACGACTCTCGGAATCAGTCTGCTGGCGCGCCCCGCGGGGCGACCACTTTATCAACGTCCAACAACTAGTACTGTTTGCTTCGTTCGCCTGTGAGTCGTTTTTCTGTAAAACTGGAGCAAGCGCGTCCGTCCACCATCGACTGCATAGTGCTGTTGCGCTTCTGCGTCGCACTTGTACCCAATGCAGTCGTCGCAACACTCACTCACACACACACACACACACACACACACACACACACACACACAGCGTCCTGACACCCAGTGACAGGAGCCTGTGGGCGGAGCAGAGAGGGATCAGCCTGCGTGGCAGCACGGCACCGCGGGATCAAACAGGAGCAACACACACGCACACACACACTCACACAGGCGCACGGCCAAAGCTGCTACCGTGGCAGCTATGGAGGGTGCCTGGGCAGAATGTCAATTCGACTTTAATGAATGGTAATTCAAACGCCTGCCGGTCGAGTTGCCGCGCTGCCCGATGCTTTGCCCCTTCTCGCCCGACGGCCCCGGACGGCCCCGGACGGGGTCACTGCCTAGTTATAAAAGAGGCCGGTAATGGATGAGATAGCGCAATGCACTTGTTACAGCCGCGGCACAGCCCCACGACTCGAGCAAACAATTTCGAGAAACCACTTCTCATCCGTATTAAACCTTAAACACCTTTGTTGTTGTTGTTGTTTCTCGGTTCGGAAATACTTTTCGCGCTGGACCGGTGCTAGGCGAGCGCAGCGCCGCGGTGGCGCTTATCTGAACCAGTTCCACAACTCATCCCGCGGCCGGCCGGCCGGCCGGGCGCTAACCCTTGCCCCGACCAGCAGAGTCGTCTTCGTCGCTCTGTCTCTCTCGCACTCGTGGGGCGTCCCGTATGGGTGCGAGAGAGACGGAGCGACGACTCTCCGAATCAGCCTGCAGCCGAGGAAAGGAAACGAAACGAGTGCAGCCCGCCCGCCGTCCGTCCGGCGGTCCGGCCGGCCGGCCTCCAAATTATCAAGGCAAGGTCGTCACTCAGAGTGCACCGAAATGGGTACTAAATTACGACGCGGGAGTGCACATCGACGCGGGGACCGTCCAGGAGCGCGCTATTCGCAGTCAACATCGCAGGCGCAACGTTATTCGCAGACAAGAGGACCTCCTTATTCGCACTCGCACAGAGTCAAAGCCAACTCGAAAAACCGCCACATATGCTCTGGAGGCACGCGTCCCTCTCGGAAGCGGAAGGAGGAAGAGAGAGAGAGAGAGAGAGAGAGAGAGGGAGAGAGAGAGAGAGAGAGGCAATTACAAATGAAAGAGCCGGAAATGGCGAACATTGCCCGCGCAAAACAAAGGCTGCAGCACAAAAGACACACGCAGACCAAACCGGCCAAGGGATCAGCATGTATAATGGATAATTACGGAGGCAAAGAAATCGCGCAGCGTCTAGAATTCGCCAATCGCGGATCGCGGGCAGTGCCGGGCAGACAGTGCGCGCGGGATCAAATACCGGATGCGGTCGAGGAGAAAATGGATTCCGAGGAAAACATTTTCTGTCGTGTCCGGCTGCGCTGCGGCAGCGCCGGGAGGAGAACGATATGGGAATAAAAAGGAAAGACCGCATTACTGGACCAGCGAGGATCCATTGTTTTACTTATTATCTGTCTCCCTTGTCCCTGGCGCACCACACTCACTCACCCACACACACACACACACGCGCGGCAGCATTCACTCGCACTTTCGACTGACGTACACGCCGAACACGGCGCCGACCACCACAGCCGCCACGCCCGCCCCGACTGCTCCCTGATGGATGAATTGCATAACTGCGTGCGAGAGACGCGCTCCCTGCCTGGCGACCACCAGCGCCACCAACGGCAGCGACAGCAGGGGCGAGGTGGTACTACTGTAATAGCTCTGCTCCGTTCTGACCCGCACAGGTGCGAATTCAAACCATGTACCCTTTTTTGGCAAATTTAATTGGGAAAGTCTCTCTCCTCTCTCTCTCTCTCTCACACACACAGACACACACACAGACACAGACACACACACACACGCACAGCACAGAAATACCTTGAGAGAACACCGTCAGTGACAGTGGAGTGTCGCCACACTAAATCCATCACTCGGGGGTGTGTCGAGCCGCAGGCAGTGAGGGGCAGGCGATGCCGAAGTGCCGTTTCGTCGCTCCGTCTCTCTCGCACCCCGACGAGGTGGTCCTGGCGGCCCGTGAGTGCGAGAGAGACAGAGTGCGTGAGCCCGCGGGCTGGGAGCGCTGGGCGCTACCGTGCGCCGCCCAAATGAGACTGCCGGGCCCTTGGCCTGGCCCATCCCGGGGCTCCACTAATGAGTAAACTCCTGATTGACAGTAACAGATCGCCGACTGACCGGCACGGACCGACGGCAGCGCAGCGTCTAGAAACACGCGCAGGCGAGGCAGAAAGGCCTAAAGGTGGTGCAGCACTTCCACGAGTTGGCATTCCAGGACGACCTCCGGCATGGAGGCTCCAGGTCCATGCTCTCTCTCTCTCTCTCTCTCTCTCTCTCTCTCTCTCTCTCTCTCTCTGCACGCGCCACCTGGAGGAATGGCTGCGCAGCAGGCCAGCCAGGGGTAGCCAGCACAGGCATGCCCAACGACCAATCAAACAATTAATTATCTCCACTCATGTCCGAAGGGAGAAGCAAGGCGAGCACTTTTTTCTGGTTCTTGTTTTTTTTTTTTCGTACCTCCTGTGCACTTTGCTCCTGCCCTTAGGCCCTGCACACACACCTTCTTTTCTTTCTTCCCGACTTTTTCCGCCGCTTTTTCGAGCCGCGCCGTTTTAACCCACGCCGTATTTAGCGTTTCACTTCAGCAAGCTTCCACACATTCATTCGCAGGGTCGTTTGGCGCAGTGATAAAAACAACAACGCAAAACGAAAACGACGCCGAAAACAACAACAAAAAGGAAGCGGCAAAGACAGCAGAAGGAGTGCGATGCGCCAAAGCGTTTTCCTTGCATCCGTTATAGGCCGACCAAGTACAGAGCGGTGCGCAGTTTACGCGGGACGTCTGGGAACGACACGCACACGCACACACACACACACACGTACACACACAAACACACACGAACACGACACAATTGCCTGCCAATCGCGTAAAACAACGCCTTTGCGGCGAAGCGCCTGGGCTGGGTCCCACCTCATCAAGAAGGGAAGTCCCTCCGTCCACGCAGAGTCCACAAAGCACACGCACGGACACACACACACACACACACAGACGAGGAGAGCAAACGTGTGATAGCGACAAGAGCGTTGAAGAAGCGGCAAGACGAATTAGCCCCACGCAACGAGTCTGTGTGATGTCGGCGGCCACGGAATGTTAAAACAGAACAAAAGAATTAAATCCAGAATGATAATCATGGGACGGGCAATGCATATTACACACACACACACATCCACACACTTATCTTCTAGGAGACCGCTTATCGCGCGATAAACATACAAAGACTAACTCTACACTGACTAATGATGTTGGACGAGGGCGGCTCGGAGTCTCCAGCGCAGACTGATATTCCGAGAGTCCTCTTCGTCGCTCTGTCCCGCTCGCACTCACGGGGCGTCCCGTATAGGTGCGAGAGAGACGGAATCAGTCCACAGCGTTCGGGGCCGGAGAGTGCCGGGCAGATAAGAGAGTCCGCGGCTCAGATTAATACACTCTCGTTTCTCGTCACAGGTGCCGCGGCGTCTAAACAGACGGCGTGCGCTTTCTGCGACGGGGATGGACCGTCAGCGCGCAGCCGGCTATCCGCATACGAGTCAGACGAGAAAACCAGCAACAGCAGAAAAACAAAACGAGGAAAACCGGGCGAGAAATTAAGTTACCCGCTTGTAAGGCTTGTTACCTGGCCGGGGGTACACCGTACCTACACTCGACTGCTAAAATGCGGTGTCCAAGTTCGTAAGTCAGCCATTGTTCGCGCCGATTCGAAGATACAAGCACGAGGGGCCGGGCCGGGGCTGGGCCCGGGGCCCGTGTAGCGAGACCCATTGACCTCTTGGCAGCAGTGTTGCCACGCCAGCCATGCCTCAGCGGGCCAGCCTGGCCCCTCAGCCCCGCCGCACTTTATGAACCGTTCAGCTGGCCTGAGGTTGCCCGGTTGCCCCCAGAGGTTGCCAGCCCTGCGCAGGTGTGAGTCTTGCTCTGTGTGTGTGTGTGTGTGTGCAAGTTGTCGCCCAGTCCATTGAGCGGACTACAATAGGGCGCACTGCCTCGTAAATATGACTGCAATGACCCCTGCAACGCACGGCGATCGTGTGTGTGTGTGTGTGTTTCGCGGGGGGCACGCGGGACGCACGCCAAGGTGGAGGGGGGGGGGAGGCACCAACACGGGGGGCTCCCACACCCGGCCTGCTCGGCTGCAAACTAGTGTAAATCCTCCGCACGCCACACAGCAGCAGGCCCCACAAAAAGACGGCACGGGAAATTCTTGTTCCTGGTGATGTGTGTGTGTGTGTGTGTGTGTGTGTGGTCCCGGCGGCGGCCGTGGGGTCCCGCGGCGGTGGCGGCAGGCTGCGTTGCGGAGAGCAAGGGGCCCCCACACACGCCCCCCGCCCCCTCGGGGGGCCCCCTCTCGCTCCTCGCGGCGCGTCCGAGGACGTCCAAATTCTCAGCGGGGCCTCTTCGGCGCGCTCTCGGCCGCCTTTCGGACGCGGCCACTTCTTGTCAATGGGTGCACACTGCCAAGGCGCAGCCAGGACCGCCGGCGTAATGAATTACACGGGGATTACCGTACCAATAACTCACGCACCACGCCCAACGAATACGCACGCACGCACGCACGCACACACAGGGGCATGCGTGCACTTTGCGTTACATTCTAACGTCCCGGAACGGCGCGAGGAAATGCCGGCGCATGCATGACTACGAGGCTGTAGGCGCAGCTAGGCACAGCTAGGCGACGAAACAATGGCCGATTAAACGGAGCCACCCTTTCTCCTCGGGGCAAAAGACGTATGCGACTCGCAAAAAGGAAAATGGGTTCTTGACGACAAATTTAAATGACCTGTTGGGCCACTGCGCGGTGTCGGCGCCCTCATCAGGCACGGCCTTGATGGGGTCAATCGGGTTCAAGGCGGCGCCGCATCCCAGTGCCCCCGATTCCCGGAAACTGGGCCACCCTTGAACGGAGGGGGGGGGGGGGCTAAGCGGGTGGAAGCGGCTTCCGAGCCGCGCCTCTTTACTTTTATTCCCACGAAGAAGAGAGGGGGGGGGGAGAAATAAGGCCAAACAAAAGGCAACAAAATCGAGAGGAATGATGGAAAGCAAGTCGACAAACGGAATGAATCCTTTGCTCATCCCGGCAGTGCCTGGCTGGGCTCGGCTCGGCAGCCACAGCGGGAGCCACCCACAAGGCGAGAGCGCCCGGCCGGTCGTTGTGGCCGAGTAAGTCAACACCGAAATTGTTTCATTAAGGTAAAGGGCACGGCAAAAAATAAAACGCCGCGCACTGGAATAAGTCCAGTTGAAAGAGGAAACCCTTTCAGCAGAGAGGAGTTTCCGGCCAGGGCGAAAGGGTGACTCCGCCAAAGGGACCGACCCCGCAGTGCACTGACCTAGGTCGCCCGGCGTAGCCAAGGTGTAGCCTCGGACGGGGACCTCGACGGGGACGGCACTTTTATAATGCATCCGAGCGGAGCGGAGTCAGGCCGAGCACAGCCGAACAACGCGGACCTCACCGCACAAGTCACAAGCGTTTCTATGCGCGCACGCACGCACACACACACACACACACACACACACACACACACACACACACGAGGCAGGCGACAACGACGCGGCGACACACGACTGACCTATTCGAACGTCACCTGAACCTGTAGGTGTCGGTGTGTGAGTGTGTGTGTGTGTGTGAGGTAGGGAAGCACAACACGGCGCACTACATGCTCCGCGAGGAAACAAGCGGCGCCTTCGTACTGCGTGTGTGTGTGTGTGTGTGCGCGTGAGCCCCATAAAGTGCCCCTGCACTGACAGATCAAGCCAAAAGCACCATTGCACCATTAATTCCGCCGACTTTAAATATTCGTCGGCAAACGAGCCTTCCCCCCTTTCCTTGACTGTTTTTGTTTTTGTGCTGTTTTGTTTTCGTTTTTTTTTTTTTTCATGCCCTCGACTCCGCGGTCGCCGTCGTCTGCTGCTCGGTCGCGGGGTGATGACGGATTTACAAGGGCGCGCTCGCTCTAGAAGTGCGTCTCGTCTCTCGGTCCTCGTCTGCAGACTTCGGCCGCCGAGGACAGGTGCGGACGGTCGCGCGCCAACAACGCGAATTGCCGCCGGCAGAGGCATGCCGCCCCGGAGGGCCCGGAGGACCCGGAGGACGGGGGCGCAGCGGGTCTCTCACACACGCACACACACACACACACGAGTATGCGTCTTGTATGTATTCAATTCGGGCCATGTATGCATTTGGGGCGGCCAGACGTCGTGGCGCTCATTTTACAGCGCCCTGCCCCACCTCGCCCCGCCACGCCCCGCCACGCTCCACCACGCCCCGGCGGCGGTGCGCTGCTGGGTGGTCGTCTAGTCCCCTTCCACCTCAAGATCCCCACATGTGCCATTTCCGAGAGAAAAGGCCCTTTCCCCAACGTGGGGTCCGAAATAGAATCCGCACACACACATACACACACACAAGCATACACGTGCACTCACACACACACACACACACACACACACACACCTCTATACGAGCGCACGCATGTGCACGCCCCGCCACGCAATACACTATAGATGCTTCGACGGCAAACATCACCAAAGGCCCTGCTTGCACACACGCACACACACATACGCACTCACACACACACGCACACACACACGCACACACACTCCCGCACCGCGCCCGCCCTTCGATTCGCCGCGAAACAACCAACACTTAACGTTTGATACCGCTAGCAGCGCGCGCATACAAGCAGCACACTGACCACGGACCACGTGCAAAGCTGCAAGCACCACCGACACACACACACACACACACACACAGACAGACAGAGGCGCTGCTCAGCCCAGGTATAATGCAAGGCACACAGTCGCGCGGTCGCATATTTGCCGTCGTAATGTCTAAAATTACGATCCGCTTCGTGTGAAGCATGCAGCGGCGTGCAGCGCCGCGCGGCAAAAACGGCCGGCACACCAGCAGCGCTGCAGCGGCTGCAGCCTGCAGATGTGATTTACGGGTTTTGTAATTACAAACACTTCCCGCGGGCGCTCTGCTCGGCGCTCTGCTGGGCGCTCTGCCACTCCTCGCGCGGTGTGCTCCAGGGGCGTGGCGCGCGGTGGGGCAGCACTGCGCTCAGCAGCCAGCGTCCAAGAATTACAAACTCCGTTTAGTAGCCATTCCACGTAAACAAGCAAGAGCAGACTGTTGTTTCGCCAAATTTTTCATAGCGGCTTGATGGGCGGCAGTCTCGCCATTCAGCCCCGTCCACTCTGAATATTCTGTGTGCTGTACTCGCTGGCCCGGCCGCCTGGCGCGGCCCTGGCGTGGCCCCGGCGGCGCCCCGCACGGCCGCGACGTCGCAATGACCAACAGAATAAAAAGGGACACGAGAGAGAGAGAGAGAAAAGAGAGAAAGGAACAGGGAGACGGCGAGGGCACAAGACGGGCGCAAGACAAAGAAAACGACAACCACGACGACAACTGGGAGCAATTTTCCATGAATGAAGAAGAACAGGGCAGAGAGGTCTCGGATAATGGGATTGTGGTCCTCCACCGCCACGGCCTCGACCAGGGCCTCGACCGGGGCCTCGGCCGGGGTCTTCGTGTGCAAAGGGGCTCCGGACGCGCCGCCGGCCGGCCGGCCGGACTGCAAGACCATTTATTTGCAAGGCACGTATATGATATGAGGATGTTCTGCCCGCTGCAAAGCCATATGCACGGACAGAACAAGCCGTCCTCGCCGTGCCTTGCCACGCCGTGCCCGGAGCGCCGGAGCGGGCCACCCACACACGGGGCGCACGACCCCGTCCGCGTTTTCACAGTGTGCTCCCTTTCTGGCGCTGCTGCCTGCACTGCTGCCTTGGCGGCGTGATGGACACGGCGCCGCGCATGCACACGGTGACTGATGCGCAGGTCGCCGTGACGTCACGGCACGCTCCGTCTCTCTCGCACTCGCGGGCCGTGCCGGCGGGGGTGCGAGAGAGACAGAGCGACGGCCGCGGCGGTTCATCTGCTCCGGATAATGACCCCCGCGCCGTCGCCGCTCGCCCACTTTCACTCGCGGCGTCGGCGATCATGACGTCACCCGGCGGCGGTTCGCTGCCCTCCGCGCCAAAGTCCGAGTTGTCTGCGGCCGCCTCGGGCAGGCCTCGGGCCCGCGGGGGTCAAGGCCTTCTCAAGGCCACCGGCTCAGCCCCCGAACCGCCGCGCCGCCAGGCCGCCGCGGATTCGCCGAGTTGTTTGTTTCGCATGGCGGCCGTAAAAAGGGCCGCGCGGCAGAAAGGGTTGAGGGATGGCCCAGAATAAGGGAGGACGCGTGTGTCTGTCTGTCCGTCCGGGGGGCGTAAACTCGACGCCAACTGAAACCGCGTGGCCGCCGTCAGGGGGGTGCGGAGGGAGGGGAGGGGGAGGAGCGCCCACTGGACCGACCCGAGAACACATAGAGATGGCCCAGTCATTACTCATTAGCCCTCCATTAGTTACGCCCTGACCCTCGCTACCGCCAATTGGCGCTCACACACACACACACACACACACATACACACAGAGCGCGGCCACAGAGTCCCCAGCAGGGCTCCTTGATCCCCGTGCATCGTTACCGCACCGCAATACACCGGTAACATCAGCCGGACAGGAAGACTCCCCCGCCGGTACCCGACTACTCCCACCACCACACTGCCCACCCAACAACAGCAAAAACAACAACAGCAAGCAGCGAAAGAAATTGGCGCGGCCGGGCAAAACAAGGTGTGGTTTGGTCCAATCTGCGGAACTTTTTTCCCTCGTTGGTTTTGTTATTACTCCAGGAGTCCACACCACCACACCGCAGTCCTAGTACGTATGTCCCCGTCTCTCTCTCTCTCTCTCTCTCCAAGAGTCCCTCGCAGCACACCACCACGACGGCGCGGTGCAGTGCGCAGTGCACGGCACGAAGGGGTACACAGGCTGCCGGCCAGGTCGTCCCAGGTAGCCCCAGACGGTACGAGGAGGAAAAGACGTGAGTAATGAGGCTGATTGGAGGGAAACGTGACAAGACTGAGGTAGAGGCGCGGTCTCTCTCTCTCTCTCTCTCTCTCTCTCTCTCTCTCTCTCTCTCTCTCTCTCTCTCTCTCTCCCCCCACAGACTCAGAGGTGCCGTGTGTACACCGCACGTTGGTTACCGTCTGCGAGGCGCTCCGTGAATTCCTATTGGGATGAAAATGAAATCACTTCCATCAACACGTCCCGGGGAAGCCCACTTCCGGGCTGCGGGCGAGCGAGTGCCAGCGGTGCCTTGCAGCAGCCCAGCCGGGCACACACTGAATGTTATGTGCAATTTTGTACGAGACATCACAGTTTTTTGTGCACACGAAATTTTCGTACGATTTTTATACGAAAAATTGCACATTTTTCGCCATTTTCGAAGAAAGTTGATGAACCTTACCTTGGCGGACGACAGGACGTAGAGGAAGTCCCCGTTGGGGGACAGCGTCGTGTCCGGCAGGATGGGGTGGCCGGGGTCCACGGGGACGGACTCGTAGTCCAGGGCCTGGTTCGCGCCGGAGATGAGCACCTGCGAGAGAAAACACGAGTCGGTCAGCAACATTCTTTTACAGTGTCACCGTCGATACAATCGAACGGGCATGCCTCTGTTTAATTTTCCTCTAATATGGTAAAGGACGGAGCAGAGGGAGAAAGTAAAAGGCACAAAAAAAGAGAGGGGCAACAAAAGAATCCGGTTGGATGTCGCGAAGGGGGAGCAAGAGCGAGAGAATACGCAAACCATTAGGCGGACAGAGACAGCGATAGGGAATATAAATAGGGGCCCGTTTACGTGGCAAGTTTCGGGGGCGGGATCGGAATAAGAGCAAGCGAGACAGAGAGATGATGATGCAAACAACAAATGGAGGGGATTTCGACGAGAAAAATGAAGGAGGGAGGGAGAAAGAAAGAAACTGGGAACGAGAAAAAGTTGCGCCCACGAAGGAGGCGAAACAGACGAAGGAGCGCAGCGAAAGGGAGAGGTCATCTCGACAGCCGAGGCCCGACCCGACCTACTGCTCCGTCGTGTCTCTCTGTATTGACGAAACTAAGACACGGCCGGAGTAGCGGAGGCACCATCTAGCCGCACCAAAGCGGGCTGACCAGCGGCCAAAGCCTCCCAGCCACCCGAATTCAGAAGAGATCGCCTCTGCCTCTCTCTCTCTCTCTCTCTCTCTCTCAGCCCTACGAGGCGCCCCGGGAGTGCGACAGAGACAGAGCGACGAGTCCTTCGGAATCGGGCCTCAGAGGTCTCGGCAAGGGCGCTACCCCTTGAGGTAGGCCACTGGCAGTGCACTAATTGGTTCGCGTTAAGACGGTGGGGGCGGGGAGGCAACGCGGCTGGGTATTGCCTGTTAGCAGCCCGATTTCTGCACCACCATTAACCGCACTCCGCGGCCCAGAGAGGGTCACTTTCAGCCCCTTGGCCCGGGGCAGCCCGGCGGCACGGCACACCGCAACGCCCAGGTGCATTCCACGCTCCCCGCGGTGGTGCTGCAGTGGCGGATCCAGTGAGAGAGGGGGGGGGGGAGGCGCACTTTTTGCTCACCTAGAGGCAGGGGTAAAGTGCTGCTTTTTGCCTACCTATCAGGCGGCTCTCTAGAAGCCTTTGGCCACCACACTAGATCCGTGCCTGCAGACGAAAACTGCCGCGCGGCGGGTAGTCGTGGGGGTGGGGGGATAGCAGTGCGAAGCAGTGCCTGCCGCCGCGTCAAATCCCTTCTTTCCCCGTCAGACACGACTCCAATGATGCCGTCCCCGCGAACAAGGCGAGGCCGATCCGGGGCGACGGGGAAGGGGGGGGGGGTAGATTTGTACACAAGGACGCCAATGCGACGCCACTGCGAATCCCGACGAGGCGCGCTCGTGCAAATGCGTCAATCCAGCGCCGCGCCCGATATTCTGACAAGTTGGCTCTCGCGAGTCGAGTCTCGCGGCCGAGAGAGACGCGCCGCGTCACCCGCACCATGTCGTCTCCCAAATTGCTGTCGATTTTTCCCTCCCTCTGTTTTCCTTCCACGCTGCCGGAAGTAACGCCCCTCGTCAGCGGGCCCGCCGCACAGTGGGCCAGAAGACCGGCGCAGGCGGCCGAATAGCTCTAGACGCGTTTTGAGCTCCAGAGGCGCTAAATGGGACTCGAACCGAGCGTGTGACCCCACCAATGGATTCCTCGTTCCGGGAGCAATCCATTGGTGGGGTCACACGCTCGGTTCGAGTCCCATTTAGCGACTCTAGAGCTCAAAACGCGTCCGGGATTTTGACCGCCAAGCCTGCCCTGCTGCAGCCTGCTCAAGTCAGCCCCAAACACCCGAGCGGTACCCAGCCAGCCAGCGCCGAGGCGCCCCGGCCGATCCACGTCGAGTCAATGTTGACCCCGCCAATCACAGCCGCCCAAATAGACAGTCCCGCCTTCGGACTTTAGGACCGAGTCGTTGGGGCGCCCGGAGCGCCTAATCCGGGGCCTATCCATCCAGTAGGCGACAGGGCGCCGCCAGCCCCGCCAGCCCCGCCAGCCCAAGAGATCCAGGCGAATTTCAGCAGCGCGCCAGAGAGAGACGCCCGAGCTGTAAAACGAATGGGCAGTAGTTACGGCAACGGATGTAGGGGGAGGGCGGCATGGCGCACCCGCGCACCGCGTCCGGCGAGATGGGCTGCTTGGGGTGGAAGGGGCAGGGGCGGCCCCCGGGGCCGGCGCCGCCCCGCCGCCACGAGTGTTAAGTGTTAAGCGGGCGCTTAGCAACTCTCGGACGATGACAGCCCCTCGTATCCAAATCCAGTCGCGGCCGAGTTGCCGCCGCCACTGCCGCCGTCGCCGCCCACATAAAGCCCCGCGCGGGGCCGCCATCAAAACACAGACGAACACGGCCAAACAATCGTGGGGCCATTACAGTGGCGTCCCCGCGGCCTGCAATGGCACGTCCATAGGCCGGACTACCATTGATGCCACGCCGCTCGGGGCAGGAATGCACTGCGCACCGCGACAGACCGTCCGAACTTCAAAGGGGTATGGATTACCTCGCCGCACACCGCGGCCGTCGCACACACTGCGCTGCAGCGTCGCTTCCCCCGGTCGCCGCCAGAGGCCGCGCGCGCCCCGCCGCCCCCATGCACGCCGTCCTCAAAGACAATCAGCGGATTGACCGATATCGCTGCCCGCCTACCAGTGGAGTGCCGGCATGCGGGCCCGGCACACTGATTCCGAGAGTCGTCCGCTGTCTCCCTCGCACTCGCGGGGCGTCACGTGTAGGTGCGAGAGAGACAGAGCGACTGTCGGAACCAGGCCACTGGTGGACTGCTACCCCAGCGCGCCGGCCTTCGCTCCTCCTTGCTAACGATGTCGGCTCTGCGCTGCTCTGCGTGCGCCACCCGGGGCAGCACACTGATTCCTCCAGTCTGCCCGTCCCTCTCGCACTCACGGGGCGCCCCGTCTGGGCGCGAGAGAGACAGAGCGACGAAAACGACTCTCGGAATTAGTCTGCCGGGGGATGGCGGCTGGCCCGCCCCATTGCCGGGCGGGGCACGTCGGGGCGGACACGGCCCGACACCCCTCGGCCGCCCTCGGCCGCCCTCGGCACCACTCCGTAGATTTAACGGGTTTAACGGATTTGCCTGCGCGGCAGTAACGGATCGCGCGGCCCGGGGTATTTATAGAGCGGACCCAACAACTACAACCACTGCCGGCACTGGCACTGCCAGGGCACTGCCAGGGCACTGCCAGGGCGCTGCCAGGGCACTGCCAGGGCACTGCCAGGGCACTGCCGGCCCAAACGGGGGAAGGGGAGGTCCGGGCCCCAACGACGCCGTCAGGCGGCGACTTGCGCGGCAACTTCGCCGCCATTTCCCCCCCGCCTTCGGACCGAGAGTCGTTTTCGTCGCTCTGTCTCTCTCGCACTCACGGGGCGTCCCGTAGGGGTGCGAGAGAGACAGAGCGACGAAAGGCGACTCTCGGAATCGGTCTGCCGGGCACGCTCGGGCACTGCAGCGGGGCGGCGAGCGCGGCGAGGCACTCGGCCGGCTGTTTTGACAGGGTAATCACCTGCCGCGAGCATTACCCGGCATGATGCAGCAGTACGGCTGCCGGGCCGCGCTCGTCGCGCCCACGCCTCTGGGTTCCCGGAACACACGGGGGAGCACGGGGTATCGGGCGCGACTACACGCTAAGTGACCGAAGGGGGTCAAGCAGCCGAGCGCTGCCGAAGAGTCGTTTCGTCTTCGTCGCACTCACGGGACACAAAAGAGGGAAGATATTTGATGAAAAAAAAGGAAAAAAGACGTTTTGCGGAAAAACGGAAATGAGTTTGCGGACGACTGCTTTGCAGTGGCGCCATGAGCTAATGCACTCCACCAAGGCGAAACAGGCGGCGTTACATCCCAGCATCGGATGCAGCCATTAAAATGTGAAAAAGCTGTGATTTAATTGTTTCGCTTTTCTTAATCAGTAGAAGACTTATTGAGAGCGGTCTATCGCTTATTCCTCATGCTCCATGCATTTTCAAGGATTCCTAGCTCCAATGCTTTATACCTTTCTATTCGAGTCGATTGGAAACCTCAAATGCTTCAATTTACGTCCATTTTTATATTTTTCACATTTTTCGAAAAGTAAAGCGATGAAAAGAAACCGAAAAAAACCGTTTTTTTCGCAATTTTTCCAAATATTTTTCACGCTTTTAGAACCCTACACGGGACACTCCAAGAGGGAGGGAGTGAGCGAGAGAGCGAATAAGAGAGAGAGACAGAGAGCGCTGCGGGTGCACTGGCGATTGGCCGGCGGCGACTCCGCTTTGCAGTGCACCGCCATGACGCACTGCACGTCCACCAAGGCGGCACGGCGGCGTTACATCCCCGGCACGGCACGGCACTGCACGCCCATGAGCATGCACGCTGCACGCGCGGTATGAAACCCCTGGAGGGCTTCCCTCGGGGGGCTCACATGAGCCGGGGCGGCCTATACCGACCTTGCGCCCCACGTATGCACACCCAGAAAAAAAAAGTCACGAGAAAACAACAACAACAAAACAAACAGCCTTTTTGCGGATTTATAAACATTGAATGCATCCCGGGCAGCAACAACAACAACACCGGCAACAACGAGGCGGGCTGCACCAGACTGCAAACAAAGGGCGGAGGATCGAATCCGCGGTGCAGGCGGCGGCATTTGGCGCGGAATACAAATGATGCGAAATCAAAGAGCGTGCGTGCCAGCCGCCCCCCCGCCGCCCCCACGCCACCCCCGCGTCACCAACCCCGCCGCCCTCCGCGACACATGTGACACAACATGTGATGGGTCACACTGCAGCACTGCAAGGGGCGGCGTCCGCCCCCGCCGCCCGGCGTCCTCCGAGCACCGCGACGGCTGCGACAGCTCCAAGGAGGAGCCAAACAACAACAACAACAACAAGCTACACCGGTGCGTACAGCGCCTCACTAATTGGTCAAGGTACTCGATGTAACGACGCTGTTTTACCTGGCCCCCTTCATCCCGGTGCCCCGGTGCCGCCCCCCCCCCCCCCCCCGGTCCCTCCAGCCTGCAGCCCTTGACGACGTGCGCGGCGTACCGGAGCGCGCACACGAGCCGCACCGCGCCGTGCGCACGCCCGTGCAGTGTGACACACGAGTAAAACAACGGCCGTGCCAACAGCGTCACACACACACACACACACACACACAGTGAACTTCGATGCAGATGACGCCGGCGCCGTCGAACTAGGTAGTGCAATTTGGTGGCCGTGCAAAATCCCATTCGATGCTCTTTCTTTCGTCCTTTGTAAGATAGGAGCGGGATGGAGTGAATGAATGT
The DNA here is from genome assembly GCF_012932325.1 of Thrips palmi. Classification (NCBI taxonomy): domain Eukaryota; kingdom Metazoa; phylum Arthropoda; class Insecta; order Thysanoptera; family Thripidae; genus Thrips; species Thrips palmi. Next base: position 8,267,059 of record NW_023144628.1, read on the forward strand.
AGTGCTATAACGCACACACGCACGCACACACACACGCACATAAACACACGCACATTTGCTTGGCGGCGGCGATTCACAAGCGGCGTGATGTTCGTTACCAACAAGAACAATAGCGCCACCCGCGATTAAGGCCCCACACGCACACACTCAAACACACACACACACACACACACACACACACACACACCCGCGGTCGGTTATAGAAAAATCTACACGCCAACAAAACTGCCCACTTAGAGCCCACAACAATGCGTCCGTAATTATAGATGAGTTAAGTGCGGCGTTGTTTACACTGTACAATGCGCCGCGTCGCTTTGCATAAGCGTTTTCTGTATATTTTTTTCCCGCTAGGAGGGAGATTCCTCCGCACGGTGTGCACGTTACAGTCGGCCGATCTGGAGCGGCACTGGATTATTTAAGCCCGTCAACACACGCTGGTGCCGTCTCTCTCGCACTCACGGGGCGTGGCAGGGAGGTGCGAGAGAGGCACAGCGGCCAAACGACCCTCTCGCAAAAGTAGGCTGCATGCATACGTGCGTGCGTCGCGCCCGTTCGCTCCCGGCTCTAACAACCTGGCGGCTGGACAAGAAGCACTTCCAACTGGACTCCAGTCGGCGCCAGTCCGGCTGGAGCCATAAGCCTGCCAAATCATAAGCCTGGATGGAGCCGGGGTTCGCGCCGCCGCACCCAACCGCCCAGCACCACACTGTCATACAGACCGCCCAATCCGACCTCGTTTCCGGGGTGTTTTTCCAGTCACTGTGTGTGTATGAGAGAGAGAGAGAGAATGTGCATGTGTGTGTGTTGTGTTGCTCAGCCCCATTAGTGGATGCCCCGATTCGCGTTCGGCCCTCTTCCTAATTCATCGCACGCAATCAGGCGGCAGCAGGCACGGCAGGCCGAAGCGCCAGAGCCGCGCGCACCGCACTAAAGCTTTCCAGAGCGACACTTCTGCAGCCAGCCGCTGCCGGGCCGCCAGTCGGGGCTGGCAGCCAGTCAGGCGGCCAGCCCGCGCAGGCAGGCAGGCAGACGGCACTCGGCAGCGCCGATTCCATTTGGCACAAAAATCCACATCCCTGCCAAGCAATTACCGCCGATTGCAAATTAAGGTGCGCCGGCCGCCGTAAAAAAGGAGGCACTCCTTGTCGGCGACCGGCTTCAAGTCCAGCGAAGCAGCGGGCCGCGGAGGTAGGCAGCCTCGGCAGCTGCAGACTGATTCCGAGAGTCGTTTTCGTCGCGCTGTCTCTCCCGCTCTCATAAGGCGTCCCGCATATGTGCGAGAGAGACAGAGCGACGAGAACAGTGTGCTGGCGGCGCGGCGCACTGCGGGCGGCCTACCCCGTCGATGGCGGGCGCTCGGCGTGTCATTCGGAACACGACGGACGCGCCCCACGCGAGGAGCGCGAGGCGGCCCGGCCGGCGGCGGACACGGCACGGCGCGCCACGCCACGGCGGCTACTGCGTGCGTGCACGCCAAGCGCACGCACGGTTCGACGCTGAGAACCCGCGCCAGATAAGGAGCACCAGCCGGCTGCCTGCGAACCGCGAACCTCCGTCTCTCTCGCACTCACGCGGCGGGCGCGGCCGCGAGAGAGAGAGACACACAAGTACCGCGGCGCGGACTCGGCTCACAGCGCCGGGGCGCGCCGGGCCCCACCGCGAGTTGGAAATTGAATTACCCGGCGTCACGGTAAACACCTGTGAACCGTGTGAGTGGGTCGGAGCGTGCGTGCGTGTGTGCGCGAGTGGGATAGTTGTGTGTGTGTGTGTGTGTGTAGACTCGGTGCTCAATTTCTCATACGACTCGAAATAAAACGGAAATAAATCCGGCCGCTACGTGCTGTGTGTGTGTGCGCGCGCGCGTGGGTGAGTGTGCGTGTGTGTGTGCATCCAGGCCGTGTGCTTGGCCCTCTCCAAATCAAGATTTGTGACTCGGAGGGCAAGCAGGGCCAGCAGGAGGCCGGGGGGGCTTCACCCGCGCCGTGGCCGTGTCGGGGCAGGGCGCCGCCGACGAGGCCTGGGTGCCGGGGTGCCGGGGTGGCGTCAGCCGGCGTGTCCGACACTCCGACCAGCAGCAGACACGTCGCGCCCCCCAGCCCCGCCCCCACCCCCTCCGCGACAGCTGAGCAAGCTGCCATGTTCAATCAGGCCTCGGCTGTACCCAGCGTCCGGAAGGGATCCTTGGGCCGGATCCTGGAGGGGCTCCTGGAGGGGCTGCCGCCGGAGCGAGGGAACGAAAGGTACAGCCGCGTCCAAGAGCCCCAGGATCAGACTGATTCCGAGAGTCGTTTTCGTCGCTCTGTCTCTCTCGCACTCATGGGACGTCCCGTGTGAGTGCGAGAGAGACAGAGCGACGAAAACGACTCTCGGAATCAGTCTGCAGCGCGGCGAGACAGGTGGTGCAGAGCACTGCAAAGCCGACAGTGTGGGGGAAGGGTCCAGGCCGCCGCCGCCGCCTTCGCCGCGATCAAGATCGCAATCCAGTCTGCACGGTCGGGCGGGCAGGGCTCGCCACGAGTGCGAGAGAGACGGAGCGACGATGTTCGGCGGCGTCGCCCCAGACTTCAGCTAGACGCCGAGGAGCCGAGGGCGGTCGCCGCGCCGCCACGCATATTTGCACAAGGGGAAAAAGGGGGGGGGGCGCACCGGGGCGGGGTGTCCGTGGCCAATTCCAGCTAGGCGTGTTTGCCGTTTGAATTCACTTTTTGGCGCGGCTCGCTTCAATAGACTCCACGCGCCACTGTGAGTGAGCGTGCGCGTGGTGTGTGTGTGTGTGTGTGTGTGTGTGCGCGTGTGTGTGTGTGTGAATCACCCGGGACCCTCTCCAGTCCAAAGCGGAAAGCCAACCTGTAATGAATGGCCCATCCTTATTCGCGCTGCACTAGAACACTGCGCTGCCGCGCCGCCGCCCTCACTGTAACGAGGCGACGCGAACGCGAGCCAATTGTTTTAATCAGTCCGGCCGACTGATTCCGAGAGTCGCTTTCGTCGCTCTGTCTCTCTCGCACCCATACGGGACGCCGTACGAGTGCGAGAGGGACAGAAAACGACTCTCGGAATCGGTGTCCGGGCCTGCACAACAGATCCTCCACAGCGGCGCGGCGAGGTGGCGTCGCAGCCCACTCAGCGTGGGGCGCTGATATTTGGAGCACGCCGTTCAAAACGAATTGCAGGCAAATTGTTGGCTCCGTTTCGGCGAGGGGGCGAGAGGCTAGGTGTCCATTGAGTTGCGCGGCATCCTTCGAGGGGAGGGGGGGAAGGGGGGGATCAACTTGGCCTCGTCAGTGAACAAGGAGGACATTCCTGCTAAATGGCGTCATTCTGTGACAAACGGAGCATATTGAGGGGAGGGGGGTGGCTCCAGGGGAGCAGGCAGCGAGGCAGCAGGCACAGGTGGGGCTTGTCTGCGGGGCTCGGCGCGGCCGCCCCGCCACTCCGCCCCGCCACACTGCCAGCCTCGCCCGCCTCGCGCGTCGACAGAATGTGTTGTGATTTGTCCCCGACGGACTGACAGGGCAGCCCAGCAGACTGATTCCGAGAGTCGTTTTCGTCGCTGTCTCTCCCAGGGGCGTCCCACAGAGGGTGCGAGAGAGACAGCGCGACGTGGCGTCAGCAGGCCCCCCGCGCGCGCCTCAACTCCACTATTTATCTGATTCCGAATGGCAGCCGCTTGGCTAAACACTCGGGACGGCGGCCGGCGCGGCGGGGTCGCCGCCCGCCCAAGCCTTTGCGCGTTTTTCAATTTTCCAAAAAGGAAAGGGGAAAAACGTCGGTCGAGTCCCTTTGCCGGAGACCGCGCAGAGATTGCTGACCCGCTCGGAGCCGTTCAAGTGCGAAAACGAAGGCGACTATCGACGAGTCGGGGGTCTCGGGGGCGGCGACGCGGGGGCGGCGACGCGGTGGCGGAATCACTTAGGCCCCGAGATAGGGGCGGCCGGCAAACACTGCAGATAGTGCTGACCGGGTGGGCAGGCCGGCGGCACACTGCGAGGGGAGGCAATGGCTTTCGCTTTCAGGGGACAGTAGCAGACAACGTGGCCGGCCGGCGTTCTATTTCGAAAAAGCCATATCGAGCTTTTCCAACGCCCGGCTGACGACGCCGTCGTCCGCCCCCGCGGCCCCTGGCGGCCGGCCAGCACCGCGGCCTGCACCTCGCCGTCAACGCCTCGCGCGACACCTGCGGGGGTCGACGGCGACGTGCGGGGACCGTCCCCGAGCGCAGCAGGAGGCCGAAACTCTAGACGCGGTTTGAGCTCCAGAGTCGCTAAATGGCACTCGAATCGATCGTGTGACCCCACCAATGGATTGCTCTCCGAACGAGGAATCCATTGGTGGGGTCACACGTTCGGGTCGTGTCCTGCATAGCGACTCTGGAGCTCAAAACGCGTCTAGAGTTCGCCGGTCTTCTGGCCCACTGTGGGCCGCCCCATTTTTCCTGCACTGGAAAAAGAAGGGTTGGCGGGCGGCCAGGGACTCCGCGGCGTCCCCGTCGCTCCGATTGCGCGCGCCTCTTATCGAGCCGCCGTAATTAGCCGAGAAGCAGGAGAGAGAGAGAGAGACTCGGGAATCAGCCGGCAGCGCAGGCAGCGCCACCCACCAAAAGCGACGCGAATCCACAAAAAGGCGGGAATAATTAGAGCGAGTGCAAGTCAAGCCGCCTCCGCCAGGGCCCCTCGTTTTCCGCCGACAGCATATCGGTCGCTCTGTCTCTCTCGTACCTATAGGGGACGCCGCACGAGTGCGAGAGAGACAGAGCGACGAAGACGACTCTCAGGCTGCAGCGCCCTTGGCGGGCGGCGCGCTTGGGCATCCCCCTCTCTCTCGCTCCCTCTCGCTTTCTCGCTCGACATTGCGATGCCTCTCCGGGGCCCACGGGGACGACCGAGTGGCCCGCGCCGCCCCGCCCCGCCCCGCTGCCGCGAAATGACAAATTGCCCGGCACCGGGGGACCACTATCACTTTGAAACCTGTAAATTATGACGCGCGTCTCGCTCGGCCAGGTAATAATCCAGGCGCTGCCGGAAGGGCACTGCCAAATTTTCCGTAAATTACGTAACAGCGAATCGCTTGCCGGTGCGGCAGGGGGTCGGCCAGACTACGGCCCGGGGCGCATGAAAATACAGCAACGCAAAAAGGGAGCATCCGGTGACAAGGCTTTGGACCATCGGAGATGAGATGTAAGAGACAAATACTTTCCTGTTTCAGGTGGCGGCCGGCCAGGCCGGCCTCTGCAACCCTTTGTCCCGCAAATGCAAAGCAGACACGGGCAAAAATAAAATGGGAAAACGGGGGGAAAACAGGAAGATAAAAAGGGGGAGCACGAACAAATAATCTTTCCGCAGATAATGGGAGGTCAAAGACAAAGGACAGCTAAGCCGGGCAAAAGCGCTGGGAAGCAACGTCAAAAAGGGAAAAGCCAAACACAAAACCGACGATTCTTCGTTATTTTTTACTCGAGTCGAAGAGGTTCTGACCGGCGGCTGCCCGCCGCGCCGCCGCGCCGCAGAAGCCAAAGAAGTGTGAAATCAACTCGTGTGTTCCAGGAAGGTGTCCTAATCCTCATGAATACTGCGCCCGGCCCGTGAAATCTGGTAATACCCTCTAAACCCCGCGCGACGACGCGTACCGACGGGTACCCGACGGCCGGCCGACGTGTCACCGAGCCGAACCGACAGCAGACTGAGCCGTTCTCGTCGCTCTGTCTCTCTCGCACTCACAGGGTGTCCCCTTTTGGTGCGAGAGAGACAGCGCGATGAAAACGACTCTCGAAATCAGTCTGCTGCAGCGGCGGATCCGATCCGCGCCGTCCCATCAGCGCGCCCAGATTAGCAGTGACGAAAAACAGAGAAAAACAAGTCTAGTTTTCGGCCACCTGCGCCGACGCCGCCGTCCGGCATACCGACGCCGCCCGGAAGGAGGGGGAGGGGCGCAGGCGGCAAAAATTCTAAACGCGTTTTGAACCCCAGAGTCGCTGAACGGGACTCGAACCGAACGTGTGACCCCACCAATGGATCCCTCGTTCGAAGAGCAATCCATTAATGGGGTCACACGTTCGATTCGAGTCCCATTTAGCAACTCTGGAGTTCAAAACGCGTGCGGGATTTGGACCGCCCCCACCGGTCTTCTGGCCCACTGTGGGAGGGGACGCCACGGCGACGCCGCACGCTAATTACGAAGACGCCCCTTTCCGCATTTCCTTTCGATTTCGCCGGGACAAAAGCAGCGGCTCCCGGAATGCGCGGCCCGAAGTCCCGAACGGACGACTCGGATCGCGAAACTCCAAACTCGACGGGGCGCGAAGCGACGCGACGCCATCACGACGATGACGTCACGTGCCGCTAGGCAAACACGCACTCAAACATTTCTATCCCGTTGCGCAGACTTTTATCAAAGGGCGCTGCCGACTCATTTTTTCCTGCTCTCTCTCTCTCTCTCTCTCTGACTGAGATTGAAATACTTGGTAATGACGTCTGCCGCGCGGCCATTCTTTGAACAAAACTGCGTGCGCGCACACACACACACACACACACACAAGTCGACTATGAATAAGGAGCGAATAAACACCGCCACGACAACGGTAGACAACGCACATTACATTCAGGCCCAGCCAAAGGGTCATCAAATTACGACCATTATCCCCCCCCCTTTCCCACTTTTACATGCAGTTTTTTCCCCTCCTGCCTTTTTGGCCCGCTGCACACAAACACGCACACACACACACACACACACACATGCAGGGAAGGGTTGTCGCACAGGGTTGCATGCCTGTTCTCTGAGTGGCCGCCTGTGTGGCGAAGGGGGGTTCCTTCGCCGGGGTCCTCTTGGGGTCACACACAATGGTTACACACACACACACACACACACACACACACACACACACACACACACGAAACGAGAGCAACTACCGAGAGCAACTACAATATATGTAATGTGCAGTTTCATTTGCGATAAAACGCATGACTTGGCCCATGATGAGTCGACCTTTAAAGTCTCCCCGCCGTAACCCGTCTGGCAGGATGCAGGATGTACACTGCTCGCAAAAAAAAAGAGGAATCACTTCTTTCAAAGAATGATGCAGAAGGATTAGCTCGGGGGGTGAAAATAAAAAAAAGGGAGGGACAGTGTACCACACCGAGGCATTGTACACACAACACGACACGGCGGCAGTAAACCGCAAATTCGTCCCCCAAAACACGCAAAACACGTCGTGCAACGTACGTAGTAGGGGGCACGGCCAGGCACGACCGGCACAATGAAAAACAAGAGTCACCGGGAGCCTTGCAGTCTGGGCGACAAGTCTACTTAAACCTCGCACATTCTGCAGCACATCTAAAACACGCCCCTCTCCACCTGCGCCGCCGTGTGTGAGAGAGGGGAGGGGGGACGGCGAGTCCGCTATTCATCAGGCCACCGCGGACGGGAGGGGCGCTGAAAGGAGAGTCGGCCACTTTTCATACAAAACGCCTGGGTAACTACGTGAAAAAATAAATAAAAAAGAACCCCCTAAAAAAACAACATCAGTCCGTCAGTCCACACACGTCAATTTTTCATTTTCTTTGCTCTCGTTTGCTTGTTGTGAATGCGAACGTTGGGGCTGGTCACAAGGTAGAGAGAGAGAGAGAGAGAGAGAGAGAGAGAGAGAGAGAGAGAGAGAGAGAGAGAGAGAGAGAGAGAGAGAGACTTCGGAATCGGTCGGCCAATCGAACGGCACGCCGCACATCACAACGCCCCGCCTGACCACATTGCAGTGGCGTGGGGCGTCCCCCGCCCCCTCTTCCGGCCACACAGAAATAACCGGCGGGGACGCGCGCGCGGGGCCCCGCCTAACGAATGGGGCGTTGACGAAACCATCATTCCAAAACGTGCCATGTTTCTAAAACCGGGCCACTTCTTTTCAGCCGCATCGTGCCAGGGCGGGCCGGAAGACCGGTGGAGGCGGCCAGGACCCTAGACGCGTTGGTTCAGAGTGGGACTCGAACCGAACGTGTGACCCCACCAATGGATTGCTCTGCGAACGAGGAATCCATTGGTGGGGTCACACGTTCGGTTCGAGTCCCATTTAGCGACTCTGGAGCTCAAAACGCGTCTAGAGTTTCGGCCGCCTCCACCGGCCGTCTGGCCCACTGGGCGGCGCCTCGCGTCTCAATCCGCCGTCGTCTTTTTAAAGTGGCGGGGAAAAGACGCGGCACGCGGAAAGGGTTTTCCTTCGGCTCCCTTTCGTTTAACAAACGACCCCCGTGCCCGCGCCTGACGCCAGTCATTTGTATCCGCGCCGCCCCCAGATTTGTAGCGGCCGAGGCGGTTCAAGGGGCTGCCAGCCTTTGGGGGGGGGGGGGGGGGGAGGGGGGGGGGGCGGCAGCAAGGCGCTGTCACTAAAAATTAAACAGTCGTAAAATTCGCCGCGTACGGCGGCGCAGCGGCTGCAGTGCCAGCCAGAGCCAGCAGACGACGCGCGCTCTGTCTCTCTCGCACCTAAACGGGACGCCTCATGAGTGCGACAGAGACAGAGCGACGAAAAAACCGACTCTCTGGACCAGTCCGCTGCACCTACAGGTTCTGAATAGACAGCGAGCAGCACGCCGCGAAAGAAGGGAAGAAACAAAGGGGTGGGGTGTGCGGCACACTGTGTGGGCCGGAGGCAGGTTTGGCCGCGTTGATGGACAGGGCTCCGGGACAGGGGGAGGGGGGAGGGGAGCCGCGGTTCTGCGCATCGCACACTGTCAGCAGGAGTCGTCGCGCCGCGATGGCAGCTTTCGTCGCCCCGTCTCTCTCGCACTCGCGGGGCCTGAGGAAAGAACGCGAGAGAGACGGATGCCGCTTTGCGACGGCCTGGCCCGTAGGGGTTGGAGGAGCGGAGAAAGGCGGAGAGGGAGAGAGAGAGAGAGAGAGAGAGAGAGAGAGAGAGAGAGAGAGAGAGAGAGAAGGAGAGTGGAAGACAAGCAGAGGGTCGCGCCAGCCGATCGAGGCCTATTACACATCAAAGGCGGCCGCCGCGGTGCATTAAACAAATAACGAGAGGGGATGAAAAATTGCGCGCCGGGGCGGCGTCCTCCACGGCGTCCTCCACGGCGGCGTCCTCTCGACGGGCTGCCCGACGGCGGCGGTGGCGGCGGCGGCCTACAGTCGCGGAAGAGAGGCAAAGGAAGCAAAGGAGAGAGAAGAAGGGACTTCACCGAGACTTCACACTCGCTGACAACATAATACACACCACGCGGCCACTCGCCACCACCTCCTCCAGGCATGCCGGGCAGGCCGTGCAAAAGTAGCCGCCTCTCTCTCTCTCTCTCTCTCTCTCTGGAGTAATCCTTCGGGATGGCGACGCTGCCGCCTCGTCCGCGGCGTGGCGATGGAGCTTATTAATATTCGTGAAAATGTACAAAGCATTATATCGGCGCGGCGCAGCGCGCGAAGGGGAAGGGGGTGGGGGGTGAGGGGAGGGTGAGGACGGATTGTGATTAATCGACGCGTGACGGACATACCTCACACAGGACACACGGGCCGCGTTGGTGATGATAAAAAAAAGCCAAATTGGAAAACAAATGAATGAAATAGAATAAATGCCACGGGGAAGAAACGAAAAAAAAAAAAACGAAACAAAAGCGGCAGAATCCGTCGTCCGTTCCCCCTTTCCCTCTTTTCACATACTTTAGGCAGACAATTAATTAGCGACCGACGCGGTATTTATCGAATGCAAAATGAACCCGACCCGCGGAAACGACGCCCACCAGACACTAACCATTTTTTTTTTCGATAATTATTATTTTGTTTTTTTGGCCATGTCTGCTGCATGTTAGCGCGCGAAATTTGAACCGACGAAAGCGGTTTTTGGTGGCGGCGGCGACATTGACTAACAACAACAACAACAAACGACAGCGGGCCCAAAACACAGACACACACACACACACCATAACATAACTGCAGCGTTTCATCATTAGGGTGGGATTACGCATCATTGTGGCCGAAGGGCTGCCGAAGGCGGGGCCGCGGGGCCGCGAGGGGAGAAAAATAGGCGGAGCGGAGAGGGGAGAGCAGTGTGCCGCACTGTGCTGCCTCCAGGACCGGAAGGAAGGAACCAGAGCTCGCCATCGGCGGACGCGTATTCGTGTGTGGACTCCCCAAAGCTCCGACGGACACACAGTCGCAGACAGACAGACAGACAGACAGACAGACACGCGTCACCGTGACGAGACGACGCGTCGCTAACGACCCAAGCGTTGTCAGCCCTCTCCGACACCACACACCACGATAAAGTCAGTGTAATACCACCCCGATGCATTTCCCCAAAGTCCCCGGGCAAAACGAGCAGCAACGCCCCGCCGGTAACGAGGACGCTCCGTCTCTCTCGCACCTCCGCGGCACGCCCCACGAGTGCGAGAGAGAGACTCTCGGAGTCAGTGTGCCGCCCTGGGAAGCGCCGCAGCCCCGTTCTATCGTGACTCAAGCAGACTACTATCGCCCTGCAGGTAATTTTTTCTTCTTTCCCCCGGGGCTTGCCGTCGGCTTGCCCAATACCTATGCAAGCTTCGTGCCGGCGGGGCGCATGGCGTCGCAAGGCGCCCTGCAGACTGATTCCGAGAGTCGCTTTCGTCGCTCTGTCTCTCTCGCACCTGTACGGAACGCCCCACGAGTGCGAGAGAGACAGAGAGACGAGAACGACTCTCGGAATCAGTCTGCTGCACCCGAATCGTGCCTCACGCCCCGCAACGGCTGGCTAACTAGCAAAACACCGGCGAGCACAAGCACCCCGTCAGCGAGGACGGCGGAGTCGCCGCGATGAATCACCAACTTTCGGAAGCGACTGTCCCCCGGAATGGATGGCGCCGGGCCGCGCCGCGACGCGGGGGCACTTTATGCACCTGCCAATACACCTGGTGCCCGACCTGCCCAATGACCCGCGATGTCACGGGTCACGGGTTCGATTCCCACCAAAGGCGCGCGCTTTTTTTCCCTCTTCCTTCTTCTTTCCTCGAGTTCTTTTCCTTTCCGTAACTCACGAAGTCGCCAGCCTTTCGGATCAGCAGCGTCTCCGCGTGTCTCATTACACACCTGCAACAAAAAGAGAAGACCGTTTTATCATCATGGCATCGCCAAGCAAGAGAGAGAGAGAGAGAGAGAGAGAGAGAGAGAGAGAGAGAGAGAGAGAGAGAGAGAGAGAGAGAGAGAGAGAGAGAGAGAAGGGGGATTCACCCCGCGCGAGTGCTCCAAGTGGCGCATGACCGCGGCGGGGACAAACTTAGGGCGTCAAATCCGTGTGCAGAGCGGGCCGGCGCGGCCGACCCCGCAGAGGCCTCGAATAAGCCCCGCTGGGGTTTACGGCTCCGGGCCTTGGGGACGACCAGGGCACAGACAACCGATAAATTACGGCACACACACGCACACACACGAGCGCACGCGCCGCTCTTTTTGTCTTTGAGTTGGCCGAAGGACCACGAGGCACTTCCTTATCGCCAGATCTCAGAGATGTATTTGGGGCTCATGTGGGGTGGCGAGCCCTCGGCCAGGCGGTCGAGGGGCGCGCAGTAGGCAGAGATGGCCAAAACTCTAGACGCGTTTTGGGCTCCAGAGTCGCTAAACAGGACTCGGACCGAACGTGTGGCCCCACCAATGGATTCCTCGTCCGGCGAGCAATCCATTGGTGTGGTTACACGTTCGGTTCGAACGCGTCTAGAGTTTTGGCCGCCCCCACCGGTCTTCTGGCCCACTGTGGGGCGCTGCGCAACTTTTTCCCGCCTCCTTCCGCACGGCCTTGGGCGCGGGGATTTGCAGTGCTGGGCCGAGTACATTTCATCACGCTCCCCCCGCCCCGCTTAGCGAACCACTTCCGGGGGTCCGACCGCGCGGGTCCAGCGGCCGGTCCGGGGTTCGAATCCAGCTGCTTCTCAAATTAAAGCCAAACGCGCGGCGCGGCCCGGGCTTAGAGGGTGGTCCAGCTGGCTGACCGCTGTCCTGTCCCTCGGGCCCCCGGGATATGGAGACACGCTCGGACAAGGGCCTTGTTAATGACAACAACACCAACTGGGCCCTGCTGGGCCCCACCCGACGCCACCCTGGCCAAGGCGGCAGCGGCGCGGGCAGCGCCCCACCCCGGCCAGATGGCGTTCCCCACGCAGGTGGCGCGCCACTGACTCACACCTCCCAGGCTTTGCGCCGCGTCTCTCGTCGCACGGAACGGTCGCGGGTTCGAATCCAGGTCGGCGCCGCGCGGCGCACTGGGCGCACTCGCACGAGGCGGAACTGATTCCGACGCTGGAGCACGGCCAAGCGACGCCCATCGCACTCCCATTCAGACGGTTCGGAGACGCCCCTCTCGTGTGTGTGTGTGTGTGTGTGACGGTGACACCGCCACGCGAGACTTCTATGCTGCATAATATTCAAATCCCTCATAGCGAGGAGACACAGAGGATGAACAGTCAAGCGAGGGCCGAGAGAGAGAGAGAGAGAGAGAGAGAGAGAGAGAGAAAGAGAGAGAGAGGGGGAGAGAGCCTCAGAAACAAACACACACCCACAAGCACACACACACTCACACCGTAACAGCACGCCACATCCTGAGGAACACATTATCCCGTAACAATAGGGTGCCACACGAAAGGACCCTATAGGGCCTATATGGGGCCTCGCCCGCGGGGCTCGCAGCCCAGGGGCCCACGGCCCGGAGGCCCACTGCCTGGGGGCCCACACACACGCTCACCGGAAGTACCGGAGGCACCCGGGAGGCCACCCGCCACTATCATTTGCCCGGAAACCAAATGAAACGCGTCGTGATTACACCGATTGTGTGCTTGCGTATGTGTGTGTGTGAGTGACTGTGAGTGTTTGCGCCCTCCGCGACCGAACATACCCGTTACAGCACACACATTCTCCCGCGGAAGAAGATGATCCAAACAACGTGACAACGGCGGAGAAGGGTATATGAAAAAATAATGAGCCCCGAAAAAAAAAACGAGAAAGAAAAGCCCGGCCCGGCGTGTGACGAAAAGTCTGCCGCTGACGCGTCACGCCGCCACGTCACGCCACGGCGTCGCCGCGAGATCGAACGACGCCAACACGCGCCTTTCATGAACACACTTTTTGCGTCTTCCACTAAAGAGAGAGCTTATGAATATTTTTTTTCCACTCTCCGTCCTCCTTTTCCCCGCGAGGAAGCGGCCTCGGGAAGAGACGGGCAGGTCCGTACGGTCGCGGGGCGGGCGCGACACCGAGCCGCGATGCAACGCACCCGCCCACGCCCACACACACACCAACACACACACACACACACACACACACACACACACACACACACACACACACACGAGACCCCTGGGAACTAATTGAATGGATTGTAAACTGACCGCAGCCGGCCAAAAAACGGGTTGTCATCGCGTTTGGAGTCCTAGAGCCCTGGAGTCCTTGCGGTGCTGGCTGGCTGGCTGGTTGGCCAGCCACTCCGCTAGCCGAAGTCCACCCCGGGTTTTTCCGCCAAAAGCGTTCTCCTGGCACGGGCCGCGCCGCAAGTCAGGCCCAATTTGCAAATTAGCGGCCTACGGCGCCTACGGCCCCCGACGAATGGAGGCGCTGACAGTGGCGCGCCCTCGTCGCTCTGTCTCTCTCGCACTCGAGGTGAGCCACGGGGAGGTGCGAGAGAGACAGAGCGACGAAGCGCGCCGCCGTTCGGATCGGCCTGCTGGCGCTGCTGCAACCATAGCCATATATTTTATTCCTGGCAAATGCGGGGAAACGAAAACGGAGCCAGCCGGGAGGGAGAGAGAGAGAGAGAGAGAGAGAGAGAGAGAGAGAGAGAGAGAGAGAGAGAGAGAGAGAGAGAGAGAGAGAGAGAGAGGGAAAGTGTCGTATCGCTTCGCCGTGAAACCCACCGATTGAACACGACAGGAGAGAAATATCGCAGCGTTTGAGTAAGTTACGAATAATTTTAGACGATTTTCCGAAAATTATTTCAAAACCGTGCAAACTTAACTTGTCTGCACTTACTATACGTTACTTCTCCATCTGGCCAACCCTTCCTGCGCCTAGAAAAACACTCCCAGTGCCAAAGCGTCCAGTCCGCCGCCGCGGCCACCACTCGCCCCACCCGGACTGCCACCCGGACTGCCACCCGGACTGCCACCCGGACTGCCACCCGGACTGCCACCCGGACTGCCACCCGGACTGCCACTCGGACTGCCACTCGGACTGCCACTCGGACTGCCACTCGGACTGCCACCCGGACTGCCACTCGGACTGCCACTCGGACTGCCACTCGGACTGCCACTCGGACTGCCACCCGGACTGCCACTCGACGCGCCGCGGATGTTTGCTCACGATTACCCATGCACGCCGCCGGCAGCGGCCGCAGCACCCTCGATAAGAACTTGCCCCGAATTTAATGCCTAGAAAAACCGCGTGAGAGCGACCGCCGCGGCGGCGGCCGTCGAGAGGACGAGGTCGAGGCTCGCATCGAGGAGAGCTGGCAATTAGAGGCTGGACTAAGGGCTGGCGCCAAAGACCTGGCGCCTGAGGCCGGAACTAAGGGATGATGCGAGATGATGCGTCGGAATTCCGGCCGCAGCGTCACAGCAGCCTCCCCTCTTTATCACGTCGCCACGCGGCACTGCTCCGCAACGCTCACACATGTTCCTCATGATGCCGTGGACGCGTCTCCAGACTGGAGAACCCACATCCAGGCGCCTCCAGCGACGACGGACAGACAGACAGACAGACACACACGCACACACAAACAGGTACCGGGCCGATAACGAATGGCGTGGCAGGCGGCGGGGGTCGAACCGCCACCGCCGTCGTGGGGAGGCCAAAGAAGTGATAAAAATGTGGGGATAAGGAGGGCTGGGCGTAAAAGTGGATTGGGTGGCAAGTGTGCCAGTCTCAGGGTGCGTGCGTGCGTGCGCGTGTGTGTGTGCGTGTGTGGGAGGGTAAGCAAGGGAGGGCGAGGGCATACTGCTGGCTCGGCAGCTGGGGAACATTTAGCCATTTCCATGTGGGTGCTCCTCCTACTCCTCTTCCTCCCCCTCCTCCACGTCGCCTCCATCACTGCCCTGGCTCGAATCGGCGCCTACCCTACAAGAAAGGCAAAAATAAGCGTCGCGATGTACCCGGCGTCGCGCCTCGTGCCCTCCGCGGCCGACCGCGCACCGCGACACCTAACCCACTCGCAGTAACTCACTTGACGCAACCGCGGAGAAGTCCGCACACTCACACACGCCCACACACACACACACACGCAGATAAAGCAAAAAGACCGGGGGCTCTCAGCGTGGCGGTGACACCCACTTACTCGGCAGTCAAGACACCGAGAACTACGGCAGGGGCATATTTTAGTCCATAAAAACTTGTTTACGCCACGTCAGGCGCAGCGCGCGCAGCCGCGCAGCGGCCAGGACTGGCCGCCCGGCCAACCCCCGCCTCCTAAAGGACCCCGAGAGGGACAAGCCAGGCGCCGCCAGCCGCCCAGTTAGTCAAAAGTTTGAGCCGGATATGAAAACCGCGCTCCACAAAGCGTCACCGAGCGACCGAGCGAATTCGGGGCAAACAACAAGCGGCGCTTTTTCCGCGTCCCCGTTGCATCGGCGGGCAGCCGCGAGGGTGCGAGGGAGACAGAGCGACGGGGCTCGTCATCAGGCTGCGGCCGCAGTGCCGCACCACGTGTCGAGGGAATAAATTAGCGATGACGGACAATGGACGACGACGTCTCTGTCGCACTCACGGGGCTCTGCGCGAGGGTGCGAGAGAGACAGAGCGACTGCGACACTGCAAGGGAGGAGGGAGGCCGCCGATGCACTGCTAAGGCAGCACGCAGCGACGCAGGGGGCGCCACGCGAATACCGCTCCAGCCGCGGCCGCCAGACTGATTCCCAGAGTCGCTCTGTCTCTCTCGCACCTTCAGGGGACGCCCCATGAGTGCGAGAGAGACAGAGCGACGGAAAGGACCCTCGGAATCGGGCCTCGGCCTCGGCAGCGCATTAGCGCAGCCAGTCATCCGCGGCCTCGGACAGCGGCGCTCAAATTGCCACCTTGTTTTCCAGCGGCCGAGACCGCGCGGCCAGCAGGCCGCCACACTGTGCCACACTCGCCACTTACGCGTGCCGGCCGAGGCCGAGGCCGACCGGAGGACTAATGCGCCTCCGACGCGTCCGACGTCCTCGCCATGGAAAGGGCTTTCAATGACCGCGTCACTCTAGTGACGGTTCGTTTAACCCGGACAGCGACGCGACCCATTTCGGCGCGCAAAAAGGGAAAAGGCGACCAAAATAATTCAAAGGCGGCAGCAGCTGCTGCTGCTTGGCCACACGCTTCTACCCCGCGGCATTTGTGCGCGTTTTCCAGTGTGTGTGAGAGAGAGAGAGAGAGTGGGGTGTGATTGTGTGCGAGGCCGGGTCGGAGCTCGAAAGGTCCGAAAAGTTGCCCCGATCCCAGCGGACCGGAACTCGGACTTCATTTGAGTGTACAGTAAAGCCCCTTCTGGCAAGCGGCTGGCCCCGAGTGCCCCGCGGCCGCTTCCAGTGGCGTGGCTTCCAGTGCCGTGGCTTCCAGTGGCTGGCAGTGCAGGCCCGGCCCGCAACCACACCCACCGCGGCCACCGCTACCAGCACTCCCTATTACACTCGTTACTCGCGCCGTTATCAACAGCACTGATTCCGAGAGTCGTTTTCGCCGCGCTGGTCTCTCTCGCGCCCAAACGGGGCGCCCCATGAGTGCGAGAGAGACCGAGCGACGAAAACGAATCCAGCCCCTTGCAGCGCTGTGCTCCCCACCGCAAGTCGGCCAAACTCGTGCCCCGGCGCCACCGCCAAGTGTGTCCTTATTGAGAACCACACCTCCGCGAGTAGCAGGCGGGCAGGCAGGCAGGCAGGCAGGCAGCCAGGCAGGCAGCTCGCGCGGCGCCCGGCCAAGTGACCAATCACCGACGCGAGAATACGGAGTCTCACACTTCTGCTGCTGTTGACGCCGCGACCCTCTCACGCCCACAGACGCCTGTACCTTCACACACACACACACACACACACACACACACACACACCTACCTACACACACACACACACACACAGAGAGAGAGAGAGAGAGAGAGAGAGAGGCAGGCAGGCAGACACAGACAGACGCGGTCGTCGGCGAGGTGCAATCAGCACAGAACGGCGGCACTGCACGGCGAGATACGAGTTGCATGTCGTTCCCGTTCTCTTCCCCGGGACTGGGTTCGTCCCCACCGACCGCCGCGCCGTCGTCCGTGCCATCCCCGTCCGCATCATCAGGGGGCCGGCTGTCCAGGTCGTGCTTGTAATCGCCAAGTCCACCAATTGTTATCTCTCCTGGGTGGAGCGGCGTGGCGGCGCGGCGCGCACTTACCCCCACCGTCCACCACCGGCGGAATGAGATTTGGACAAGGCGAGGGGGTGGCCGTAAGGGGATGTCCATAAATTAGCAGCATGATGAGGGATTAATACGGGGCAGCTTCGCCGTGCTTCGCCGTGCTGGGCTGGTGCTCTACAAATCAAAGAGTGTACATAGTATGCTCTAACTGGAGCATGCCTGCAAGCACGCTCTAGCTAGCGCATGCCTGCCAAGCATGCACTAACTAGTGCATACATGCCATGTACACGCTTCCTGATGCAGAAAACTCCCTATCCCTTATGCAGTAAAGTATGCTTCAGTTAGCGTGTACATGGATGTATGCACTAGTTAGTGCATGCTTGGCAGGCATGCGCTAGTTAGAGCGTGCTTGCAGGCATGCTCCAGTAAGAGCGTACCATGTACACTCTTTGATTTGTAGAGTGCTCGGCCGCGCTCCGGACGCCCGCACAGTGGGCCAGAAGACCGGCGCCGGCGGCCAAAACTCTAGACGCGTTTTGAGCTCCAGAGTCGCTTAGCGGGGCTCGAACCGAGCATGTGACCCCACCAATGGATTCCTCGTTCGGAGAGCAATCCATTGGTGGGGTTACACGTTCGGTTCGAGTCTCATTTAGCGACTCTGGAGCTCAAAACGCGTCCGGGATTTTGGCTGCCTCCTCCGGTCTTCTGGCCCACTGTGCGCCGGCCGCGGGGAAGCGTGGCTGCCCCGCTGTAAATTACAGTGGAGGCGGCGGCTAATTGTGGCAGTGGCACCCTTCAGCCCTCAGCCCCGCAGGCCCTTGATAATTCCCACGTCTTCGACGGCGACACCGCCACCGCGCCCACTCCGAGCTAGACTCCGAGCCGCCCGCCGCGTCTCCCTCGCACCCCCGCGGCCCGGCGGGGACGAGCCGCGAGTGCGAGCGAGACAGAGACAACGCCGTCCGGAGGCAAGCCGCCGCGCGGCGTGCTCGTCCGCCTGGCATCAATATTACCTCATCAGGCCTAAGCCCCGGCGAGCGGCAGTATGGTCGCCGAGTTAAAGTCGACGTCGAGAATACCACGCCGGGGCCGCCGGGGCCGCGACGGCGACGCCACGACTGCGTCGCCGCGGAGGGCGAAGGAGAGCACGCCCAAGAACAACACGGCCTCCGGGAACCCGAGTACACCGCCAGCGTGTTTCCAACTTCTTGTTCCGTTTTTCAAAATCAATTTTTGACTGTCTCAGTTGGTTTGGAGAGCGCTTTTTCTCGGCGGCTGGGCCAGGTCGACGGCCAGGTCGATGCATCGACGCTCCGCCGCCCCGGACGCCTCCAAGTGGCCGTGGACGCGGCCCACTGCACTGTAGGTGGGTGGGGCGGCGACCAATGGCGGCGACGCACGGCAGCGCGACGCAGACGATAACGAGGTCGCCTCTCGCCGTCAACAAGGGGGTCTTCGCCTCGCCACCGACCGAAAAACGCGTCTTCGAAAAATAAGTCTTGCTGGAGAGGTGCACTGGCAGACTAATTTGGTCGCGAGGCCACCGCCGCTTCTGTATTCTGCGGAGCGCCATGTGTCTTCCATACTCGACTGCAGACTGAGAGTCGTTCTCGTCGCCCTGTCTCTCTCGCACTCACGGGGCGTCCCGTGTGGGTGCGACAGAGACAGAGCGACTCTCGGAATCGGTCCGCTGGCCGGCCGGCCGGAGCGCGGCGGCGTCCACGCCATTCCGCGACAGGGGATCAGAGAGGGGGAGGGGCAGCCGAGGCGGAGGCACCAGAATAGATAGAGGCTTTCTGCCCTCGCAGACCCCAGCGACGTCGCGACGCACTGCGCCATGCGCCCTGCTGCCTACGCGGTGTGTGTGTGTGTGTGTGTGAGCGCATGAGTGTGTCCTCAATCCCCCGGACGATTGCAATCATTGCGCGGTGCTGCCCCTCCCCCTCCCCTCCGCATCCACGCGCTAATCCCTCACGGCACGTCTTCTGCTGCCCCTCCCCACTCCAACCCCCAGAGGGTCTTGACCTTCTCGGGCGCGCAAGGGCAGCGGCTCCCATACTCCAAGTTGGCGTGATCGAGTTACGCGGGTTCGAGACCCCCCATGGGGTGGGGGTTGCCAGTGTAGGCGCCATGATCCCCGCTGGACGTCGGCCGAGTGTTCCACCGCGGTCTGTGCTAGCGGCCTAGCGGGGCTGCGGGGGCCCCAGTCGCTGTCAGGATCGCGTCAGAGGAACGCGGAGGGGGCGTCCTCTCCGGCCGCGCCAAGCACCCCGTCAGCCTGGCGAGCGCTCCGACGCTGTCTCTCACTCGCACACTTACGGAGTGCCCCACGAGTGCGAGGGAGACAGACTGCTCTGAATCGCTCGGCCGGCGCGCTGATCGGACGGATATATGGGGAGAGGCCGCCTGAGTGGCTGACCCAGGCCGCCATTCATTAGCATGAGCAAACAGAGGCAGATGTCGCACACGTCGCGCTCTCTCGGCCTCGACCGGCCAGTCAGTCGTTTTCGTCGCTCTGTCTCTCTCGCACTCATGGGGCATCCCGTATGGGTGCGACAGGGACAGAACGAAGACGACTCTCGGAATCAGTCTGCAGGGTTATTCGCAGAGCGCAGCGGGCCATAAGCGCGGCCGAGGCCGGCGGTAATGAAATTTCCGGCCTCCGGCCAGACACTGTGGAGGGCTGCGGGCCTCGGCCACGCCACTGCCACGCCACTGCCACGCCAGGGCCAAACGGTAACAATCGAAGGGTAGCGAAGTAGGTCGACGCCGTCCCATCTGTTGGCGGGTGGTGTGGCCGAGGCCTGGCCGTCCAAACGGCCTCGGGCTGCCCTGGCCGCCCCGGCCCACCCCGGCCCACAGGGATGGTCAGGCTCCGGCCGCCCGGCCGGACCCTCTCACGGCATCCCAATCCCGACAGACCACACCAAGGTCATCGCGGACGACGGCGGCCGCCTCTGTCTCTCGGTCTCTCTCCCTCCCGGGGGATCATAAGTCCGGCCTGGTCTAAGAAGAAACACACTGGAGCCCCCCCGGACCCTGGGCCCCGTTCGTCCGGCCGGGGCCCAAGCTCCAATATCCTCGCAAAGGGAAGGCGGCGTCGGGTCTCACCGGTGTAAAATTCATCAGGATTTCAATCAGGAAATTCCTGATTGGTCAATCAGGATATTTTCTGATTGAAAAATCCTGATGTTTTTTCGCGCACCTCTGATTGATGATTTCTGATTGGTACCAGTTCTGATTGACTATTTCTGATTGTGTTTTTTCTGAGTGGACAGTTCTGATTGGTAAGACAACTTCAAACATCGGTAATATGACCATGCCGAGGCACATTTAAAATTGATGATAACTTCTCTGGGGGGTGAAAACTGAGTCCGATCCAAATCTGAAGTCCGATTTTTGATAGCTCGTGATCAGGCCTCGATATGCTACTAAAGATGACCCGATGTGCATAAGATTAAAATGGCCCTAGTCAAATCGGCTGAACATATCACATACCAAATTTGAAACCGATATCGCAAATACTTTCCATTTTATAGGCATCTGTACTTTGACACCATCAAAATTTCCTGATGTTCTTTTCTGATTTCTGAGCGGCAATCAGCAATCAGAAAAGCAGTCAGAAATTTTCTGATTGCCAATCAGAAATCAAATATCAGGAAATTTCTGATTGGCACTCAGACATCAGAAATCAGGAATCTTCTGATGTCGGTACTCAATCAGGATTTTTTCTGATTGACAATCAGAAATCAGAAATAATTCCTGATTGACAATCAGAAATCAGAAATAATTCCTGATTGACAATCAGAAATCAGAAAATCAATCAGGAAAATCCTGATTTCTGATTGGAAATCAGAAATTCAATCAGAAAATCCTGATGGCATTTACACCGGTGCTTCGACGGTCTTCGACACAGGGACAGGCGGATTCCGAGTAAAATCTAAATTCCCTCCTCGTTTCTGGCTCAGGGCGGGCCTCGGGGAGCGGCCGAGGCCGAGAGGGAGCGCTTTGCAGCGCCCCGCCAAACTGCATCCCCGCCGCGGGAAAAGGCCGCCGTCGTCGGCTTGGCCAGGCGAGCTGGCAGGCAGACGGGCAGGCAGGCACGGCGCATCAAATTCAATTGGCTGCAAAGTTGCGGCGCGCGGTGCGGTGGCCGCGTGGCCGACAAAGAAGCGCGGGGCTTCCTCTCCCAGTGGCCTGTGGCCGAGGCAGAGTGGGCCAGCAGACCGGTGGTGGCGGTCAAAATCCCGGACGGGTTTTGAGCGCCAGGGTCGCTAAGTGGGACTCAAACCGAAGGTGTGACCCCACCAATGGATTGCTCTCCGAACGAGGAGTCCATTGGTGGGGTCACACGTTCGGTTCGAGTCCTGTTTAGCGACTCTGGAGCTCAAAACGCGTCTATAGAATTTCAGCGGCCAACACTGGTCTTCTGGCCCACTGTGCGAGGCCTACTTCGGTGCGCTAAAGCCTGCCTGTGCCTGTGGCCGAGGCCGTGAGGCTACAGGTGGCGAAGCCTGCCGGCCGCGGCGTGCGTCAATTAGGCCCCCGATGAAAATTTAAACAGGAATAACCGACACTCCGGCGCCAAGTTTCCCCGCAAAACATTAGCATTTTTCGGCGGAGACACTGCATTTTCCTCGGCGTCGCCGTTCCGGCAAAAATAATGAAACGGTCGGCATTCATGCAGCGTGCAATCCGCGCCAGCAATCCATTCCGACAGAGCGCCGCGCTGTACTTGTCTGATGCCGCGACGTGCTCCATCGCTCTGTCTCTCTCGCACGCATACGGCACGCCCCGCGAGTGCGAGAGAGACAGAGCGACGCCGTCGCCGAGGCCACGTCGCCGCGTGCGTCGCGAGGAATTTCATTTTGCGTCTCGAGCGGCGCTGGCGGCGCGGCGACGGTTTTAGGGGTCGCTCGTGATGAGAAATCGAGGCAGCGCGACGACTAGTTGGTCCTCGGTCCGTCCTGCTGCCACACGAGGAGAGCGGAGAGTGTGCGGAATGGGGATTACGGCGGGATTGGGGTTGCCGCGCGTTGCGGCCGGCGCGCGGGCTGGCAGCGCGGTAAGTCCCGTGCAAACCTTGGAGTAATACTGTGGGGAGTCCTAACTGGCGCGGCGGTGGGCCGAGCTGTCCTGACGAATGCTAGAGAGAGAAAACCACCCGGTCGGAAAGGCACTCCATGAAACCGACCGAATTCATCGATGCTGATTACATCCCGTCCATCTCCTTCGCCTTCTAAATCCATTTTTCAAAACCAGAACTTTCTAAGTTGCCCCAGTCAGGAGCTATATGGTGGCAAAGTTCAGAAACTATCTCTTTCTCTCTCTACGATTCGCCGGACACCTAGTGCCACGCACAGAAACGCCCTGAACTCCGGAACGGTATGGGTTAGCTCCAATCTGTTTGCATCCCGTAAATCCTCACTCTTTTTGTGACAAGATGAGCTATTGGGAAAGTCTCTAAGTTAAAAATCAAGCCTTCAGGGCGTTGGCAAACAGAAAGGTGCAGCTCTAGTTAGGACTCCCTAACAGTATTACTCCAAGTGCAAACCCTCTCCATTGATTGAATTAGAAAAGAGCGGCCAGTTTCATTATGAATGAGGACCGCCCCGGAGCCCGAAGCGCATCCGCGAGGGCTCTCTCTCTCTCTCTCTCTCTCTCTCTCTCTCTCTCTCTCTCTCTCTCTCTCTCTCTCTCTCTCTCTCTCTCACACACACACACACACACACACACACACACACCTGTACAGTGCCGCAAACGCAACAGGCAGCAACTCCGAGGACTCGGACCGAGTTCGACAACTCGCCGTAAAATGGGGGTTTGACGGGGATGGCCGTGCGAGGACGAGGAGGCACGGGGCCGCCGCCACCGAGCGTGCGTGCGGCGACCTCCGGGGTAACTTGGCCCGGACTCGCCTAAGTGCGACCTGTCGACGCACAGTGGGCCAGAAGACCGGCCCACTGTGCGCCGGTTGACAGTGCCGGCCGGGGCCCGGGACGATGGGGCCGATGGGGGCCCCCGACGGGGCCCTGCCCGTCCCTCGCCGGCCTCGGACCCGGCCCCGCCCCGCCCTGGTTTGCAAGATGGAGCAAACTTGTAATTGGTGGCCGAAGAGGCTGGAAGGCGACGTGCCGGTCACCCTTCGTCAGGAGGTCGGATAACAACGCGGTGCGCGCGCAAACTTCACACCGGCAACTTTTAAACGCGACCACCGCAGCCCAGCCCGCACCGGCGCGTTTTTTTCCGGGCCGGCCACGTCGGTTCCAGCACCTTTCGGCGGCTTTTCCAGCAGCTTTCTCCGAAGCTCTCCGTAGGGGCTTTTCTTGCACCTTTTCCCTCACCATCGCCTGCACTTTTTCCTGCAGCTTTTTCCGGGTAGCTTTTTCCCGTTCTTTCACCGCCAGCTCCCGGCTGCGCCCGCACCAGGCACATGTCAATCGACTCATCCTTTCGCCGCTGGAAAAGGGCGCGGAAAAAGGGGCAAAACACCCTCCACATTACGACCCCAATCACCCGGCGAAACCATGCATGGCCTCGCATCCCCGCCCCGCCCCACCCCGCCTCGGCCTCGCCCACTGGGGCCCCCGCACGTCATTTCACACTTCATTTTACCGGTTCGTGCCACGGCACTACTTCAATTCCTCGCTCTCCACGTGCTCCTCCCGGAGCGGCGCGGAGCGGGGCGGACCGCCCCCTGCGCGCACCATTCAATTGCGACCCCGTCGACCCGCGGCCGCGGCGCTGCGTCGAGGCCCCCAAGGCGGCGATAGGCAGCACGCCGATGCACAGTGGGCCAGAAGGCCGGTGGAGGCGGACAAAACTAGACGCGTTTTGAGCTCCAGAGTCGCTGAATGGGCCTCAAACCGAACGTGTGACCCCATCAATAGATTCCTCGTTCGGAGAGCAATCCATTGGTGGGGTCACAATAGATTCCTCGTTCGGAGAGCAATCCATTGGTGGGGTCACACGTTCGGTTCGAGTCCTATTCAGCGACTCGGGAGCTCAAAACGCGTCTCGAATTTTTGCTGCCTCCACCGGCCTTCTGGGCCACTGTGCGATGAACCTCCCGGCTGTCACATCCACATTCGCGCCCGCGTTCACGTCGCAGCGAATTACCCTCACCCGGGCGAAAGGGCTGCCAGCGGTCGCTGCGTCTCTCTCGCGCTCGTGGGGGCGCCAGGGAGGAGAGACAGAGCGCTGTTCGCCCCGCCAGCCACTCGCGAGGTGAGCGAGCGCAGCGCACCAACCCCCGTGTGTGCGTGTGAGAGTGTGTGAGTGCATCCCAACGCCGCCGCCGACGCACAGCCTTTCAAAAGCATTCCGTCCAGAGCCGGGCTGGCAGCACAGCTTTGAGGCGCCCCAACCGCTGCAGCCGGCTAAATCATGCCTGGAATAATCTCCGGGAGGGCGCCTTGACGGAGTCCTCGACGACGAGCCCCAGAGGCCGCCACCCCCGCGCAGGTGAAGCCCGGTCCCCCCGGCGGCCGCAGGGTGCAGGCCTAGTGCCTTGGCAGTGCCCCTGCAGGGGCTTGTTCAGTGGGGAATCGCTGAAACGTATGTGACAGGCTCGCCTGGGGCCCATCCACCCGTCGGACCGCGCGGGCCTCGAGCCTCCGAGGGGCTCCACTGGGGCGGTCACTAAGTCCACGTCTATTTTTTTCGGGCCCTTGCTTTCCTCGAGCATCCGCAGGAACTACTACAGCCCCGTGCAATTCCACCGGGAGAGAGGGAGAGGGCGAGGAGGGGAGGGGGAAACCAAACGGACGCCCAGCAGTGCATCACGCCCTCCATCATGGCGTCCAAGTGCGTCGTCCGGGCGCGGCGCACCTGCCCCGGGGACAGGGAGAGAGAGAGAGAGAGAGAGAGAGAGAGAGAGAGAGAGAGAGAGAGAGAGAGAGAGAGAGAGAGAGAGAGAGGCAGAGGCACGCCGTCAGGAGTACCGGAAGAGACGTCAGTGTTTGCCTTTACCGCTGCCAGTCCGCCCAGAGAAAACAGATATTAATCCTTTAAAACAACAACAACATAAAAGAGAGCCGTGCACGTTTTTGTTGTTATTCCCAGCCGAATGCCGATCGCGGTGCCCCCTATAAGGTCCCCTAGAGGGCCCCCTGTTCAACATCACGAAACGCCTAGCGCTGGAGTCAAATAAATGTATCTGATGATCGGCGGACTGCTCAAGTCAGCGCGCGGTCGGTGTGTGCCCACCTTGTGCCCACCGAGCAGCAAACGCCGGAAAAATAAAGGTTGACAAGAAAAACAACAACAATAAAAATCGGCTGCGCCCCTATCGGCCGAGGGATCGCCATTTTTGCATGAGAAAAGGGCTGCTGTCGCGAGTGGGATGTTGTCGCGTGGCTTATCTGCATTTTAAAAATCAAGACCGACTCTGATAAATTCCTCGTTTTTATTTCCTCGTCGTGATGTTAGAGGTAGAGGGACGTGTGACCCCACCAATGGATTGCTCTCCGAACGAGGAATCCATTGGTGGGGTCACGCGTTCGGTTCGAGTCCTGTTTAGCGACTCTGGAGCTCAAAACGCGTCTGGAGGTTTGGCCGCCTCCACCGGTCTTCTGGCCCACTGTGTACTGGCGGCGTGACGAGTCGCGGCCGAGGTGTCGTGGTACGGCGGGGCGCCGCGGGGCCGCGAGGGGCCGGGGCCGTATCCTGCACCAATAGCGGCCATTCCCAAAACAAAGCACTGCCTGGAAGCCCGCTGTAAAACCTTTACGGATCGGGGAAGTGCTTCTAAAACAAGGGGGGAGGGACACGCGGGCGCGGAAGAAGAAGAGGAAGTACAAAAATCTCCGCCATAAGCCTAAAAGCGAGCCGAATTTCCCAGTGCGGGTGGTCCGGGGCCTCCGGAGACTGATTCCGAGAGCCGTCGCTCTGTCTCTCTCGCACTCATGGGCCGTCTCGTAGGGGTGCGAGAGAGACAGAGCGCTGGCCGCGGTCCCCTGGGGTCATTAGGCAAGTTCCCCACTCACCACGCCGAGGTGTGAACGGGCAGCGCGGCGGCATGCACACTGGGCCGGGCCCGGCACTCACCTGGGGAAAGACAGAGAGAACAACATTAGGAGGGCATTACCACAGAGGGGGGAGAATCTGGACCAAAACTTGTGCGCGCCGACTAAAATTAGGCTCGGTGCACACCCAATGCATCACCGGCAGGGGCCAAATTCATACTCAGACACACACCAACACACACCGACACACAAACACACCACACGGTGCAGCACGTTTTGCATACTAGACTTTCGCCATCCCTTCATCACAACGGTGCTTCCCCCTAATCACGTCAGCCGCGGGGACACCGAGAGCACAGCGCGGTCGCTCGCTCCGTCTCTCTCGCACTCACGGGGCGTGCCGTAGGGGTGCGAGAGAGACAGAGCGACGCGACGCCTCCAACGGCACCGCTCGGCAGCAAGAGCGGCGCGCGGCGCGCGAAGACAGCGCAGCCAGCGCAGCCAGACAAACAATTTATTTATTTGCGGTGAGACACAACACAAGACGGCGAAGCGGGCCGTGCTCGCGGGACACCGCACCACACGGGACACCACACGGGGACACCACACAAGTGCGGTCGCGTGGTGCAACTCTCTCGCGCGTCGTTTCGCGGGTTCAAATACCCGCACAAAATTCATTTATTTTTTTTTAGTCGCGTTTTTGTTTTTCTGTTATTGTTTTTTCGGTGTAAATCAAGGCGCGAGGATGGGAGGCTGCTTCGCGCCCGCGGGCGATGACAAGCAGTGCACTGCGCGGCACTGCGCGGCACACTGCAAGGGACAATGCGCGGCAAGGCGGGGCCCGCGCGAGGCGTAGCGACGCGTAGCAAATGGACCGAGGAAATTACTTGCGGAGAGGAAAACACAATGCAGTAATAAGAAGTCCTCAGATGCATCACATGCGCGGTGGCAGTGTGTGTCTGCTGTGCGTGTGTGTGTGTGTGTGTGTGTAGTGAGAGAGAGGGAGGGAGAGAGAGAGAGAGAGAGAGAGAGAGAGAGAGAGAGAGAGAGAGAGAGAGAGAGAGAGAGAGAGAGAGAGAGAGGAGGGGGAGCCCCGTTCCGCGAGTGGCTGGGCCCGTTGTGGGGGACTCGGATTACAAAGTGGGATGAGCCAGGCCGAATATGCGTCGCGGCGTCGCGGCGCGGCCGAGTTGCACAGCCACCCCGACATGCAGGCTTGCTTGCAGGGCGTCGCGGCGGAACGGTAACGACAAGGACTCCCACGTTCATTTCCAAGTCGGGCGGCCCGCCCCGCCCCGCCACGGGGTCTTCCCGTTAAGAGACAGGCACGAGCACGACGTGCACACAAAGTCGAGCGTGCCCCGCGACGCGACGGCGACGCCGTCCTTAACGGTAGCCCCGCACTGTCGAAGCACGACGCCGTACATACTACAGGACACCGCGGGCATGGCCTGCACGCCCAGCAGCTTCAAATCGGTTACCCACTTCGAAAAAAAAAATCTTTTTTTTTTTGGTGTGGTGGTGGTAACCCCGGTCGAGATTGATGTCAGGCTGGTCGCTCTCGGCGCGGCGAATACCGACCGACGATTTCGCAATCGGCAGAATCGTGCATCTGATGCCGGGGCGCGGCGCAAACGCAACGCAACGCGGCGACGCGGCGGGCCGCCGTGTTCGAACCGGGGCATTCAGCAGTCACTCCAGTCACTCGCCGCAGTCACTCCAAGGGCCATGTGCCATAACAAGGGCCCGAGTGACGTCGGAGTGACGCGGAAGTGACAACGAGTGAACGCAAACCGTTTGCTGTCGAGGACGATAGTGGCTGCATTGCAGGCAAGACAGGCTGACAGACAGAGAGACAGACACTAACACACACACAAGCCCAAATCCGAGACTCGTCCCATCAGTCTGGCGATGAGGCGGTCAGAGACTGACCCGCGCACCCAGGGCCTGCACTGCAGAATGCACCCAGGAGTGCCGTGTCGCCAGAGGTGCCAACTTCCGCGCGGTGAGTGCACCGCACGACGTCTCACGTGCGGTCGGCACGGTTGGCACCACTGCTCCTCCGTCGGGGCACTCCGGAAGCAGACGACGCCAGGACGACCGACGACTGCGCTCTCATAACTATCAAGACCTCCGGGGAAAAGCATAAAGTGTAACGGCCCAAGAGGGTGACACGACGCGATGGCCGGCCGGACGGACCGAGCAGGCGGCCATCGCCGCACAGTGGGCCAGAACGCGTCCAGGATTTCGACCGCCTCCACCGGTCTTCTGGCCCACCGTGCGCCGACCGGACGGGCGAGCATGCAGGCAGCCAGCAGGCACGCAAAATCAGCCGGCCGGCACAGAATAAACACAAAACGACGGCCGCCTCAAGAGCGCTGAATACCCCTAGCGATATCAAAACAAGCAACCGGTTCCCCTTTTATTTTTTCAATTCAAAACCCCCCGCGCGCCGGCAGCCTGCCTGCGGCCGGCCGGTCGAGCTGGCGGCCAGTCGTCCGTCCGGAGAGTCCGACCGGGGAGTCCGGAGTCACCGAGACAAAACCACGGCGATTCGTGGTTAGCGGGCTGCGTCCTTTATTATGTTCGGGGACAGAAATAAACAGGCGGACTCTCGGGCTGAGGTGCCTCGCCGTTCCTCGCGCACGCACGCTCCGACGCATCTGCCGCTTCCTTTACGAAAAAAAAGAAGAAGCACGAAACAAAACTCATATTTAATTATTCCGTCACAATTACACGGGCCATTTAATTAATGAAATTCCTAGGGGAGCGCGCGGACTGGGCGGACTGGGCAGGTGAGGGCGCAACAGTCCCTGCTTGTTTGTCTCGGAACAACGAAATCCCTTTGTCCGCGCAGTCCCGCGCACTTTTTCGCACTCGCTCTCTGCAGACTGATTCCGAGAGCCGTTTTCATCGCTCCGTCTCTCTCGCACTCATGGCGCGTCCCGTATAGGTGCGAGAGAGACAGAGCGACGAGCACGACTCTGTCCGCCGGCGCGCCTCGCAATTTCTCATACCACTTCTGCGATGTCAAACACAGCGGGATGAATCGCCTTGGCACGCAACGTGGAAATAAATTAAACCGCCTCTTAGCGCTCCCTCAATTGGGTCCATTGCTCCCCATCAGCCAATCAACGCGCGACGCGGCCCGACACAGACCTCGCTATTGGCTAGCGACAGCGCGGCCAGCAACAAATGGCAGGGCAACTTCGTAACCGCGACCAGAGATACCATCGAAATTGACCCGCTCGGGTTAACTTACAATGTTGCGACCAAAGCGGAGCAGTTGTCGGCGGCGCAATAAAAATCGACAGCTTGTTCTACAAAGACGCCGTCCGTCGTTAGCACTGCGAGCGTCACGGCCTGCACACTGATTCCGAGAGTCGTTTTGGTCGCTCTGTCTCTCTCGCACTCACGGGGCGCCCCGCAGAGAGTCGGAGGCCTTCGCCACCTCGGCGACACTTCACGCCCCACCGGCCTCACCGGTCCGAGCGGCGTCGACGAAATTTCCAAATTTAATTTCGGAATTGCGTTAGCCGCGCGCCTGTCACACTTGTCACTCACGGCCCCTAAGAACCAACCCGCGCCCAAGTTGGGCCCCGACGGTGCCGGTCACGGCCCAGTACACTGGAGGAAGGAGTCATTCCTGAATTTTCCACCGCCCTGTCGAACTACACATCCACGAGGGCCCAATGGGCCGTGTCCGGGCAGCGAGCGGAACACTTTACCCCACCTCCACATCTCAGAGTTGCTGCCGTGGAGCGCACAGTGGGCCAGAAGACCGGTGGAGGCGGCCAACACTCTAGACGCGTTTTGAGCGCCAGAGTCGCTACATGGGACTCTCAGGCTCGGACTGGCCAGGGCAGACAGGCAGAAAAATCTGCCGGGGCCTTTGGATTTGTGAGCAGTAACGTCACGAAGTTGGTCAAAAAGTGATTGAATCTCCGAAAGTAGCCGTTTTCGCTGAATTTGAGCGGCCACTGCTGCGATCTAGTAGCGGCCAACGGCCTCCCTCGATGTCCTAGTATTCTTAAGACCCTACTCTTTCATGCCCTGTATAGGGAAGACGTTGACCACAACGATTTTGCCTTTGACCGCAACGATTTAGGGACCAAAGTTGGTCAAAAAGTGGTCGAATCTCGGAAATTTGCTGATTTTGCTGACTTTGGACGGCCACTGTGTCCAATCTAGTTGCCGTAAAAGGCCTCCCTCAACGTCCTAGTATTCTCAAGACCCTACTCTTTCATGCCCTGTATAGGGAAGACGTTGACCACAACGATTTTGCCTTTGACCGCAACGATTTAGGGACCAAAGTTGGTCAAAAAGTGGTCGAATCTCGGAAATTTGCTGATTTTGCTGACTTTGGACGGCCACTGTGTCCAATCTAGTTGCCGTAAAAGGCCTCCCTCAACGTCCTAGTATTCTCAAGACCCTACTCTTTCATGCCCTGTATAGGGAAGACGTTGACCACAACGATTTTGCCTTTGACCGCAACGATTTAGGGACCAAAGTTGGTCAAAAAGAGGTCGAATCTCGGAAATTTGCTGATTTTGCTGACTTTGGACGGCCACTGTGTCCAATCTAGTTGCCGTAAAAGGCCTCCCTCAACGTCCTAGTATTCTCAAGACCCTACTCTTTCATGCCCTGTATAGGGAAGACGTTGACCACAACGATTTTGCCTTTGACCGCAAAGATTTAGGGACCAAAGTTGGTCAAAAAGAGGTCGAATCTCGGAAATTTGCTGATTTTGCTGACTTTGGACGGCCACTGTGTCCAATCTAGTTGCCGTAAAAGGCCTCCCTCAACGTCCTAGTATTCTCAAGACCCTACTCTTTCATGCCCTGTATAGGGAAGACGTTGACCACAACGATTTTGCCTTTGACCGCAATGATTTTCCGACCAAGTTGGTCAAAAAGTAGTCGATTATCGGAAATTTGCTGATTTTGCTGACTTTGGGTGTCCACTGTGTCCAATCTAGTTGCCGTAAAAGGCCTCCCTCGACGCCCTAGAATTCTTAAGACCCTAGTCTTTCATGTCCTGTACGGGAAGGCTATTGACCGCAACTTGTGTGGGAGCGGCAGCCTCACAAAGTTGGTCATGAAGGGTAAAAACAATGATGATCGGGGGCCTTTTGCGGTCTTATCTGCCGGGGCCTTTTGGGGGCCAGTCCGAGCCTGGGGACTCTGGCCCACTGTGGAGCATCGGAGAGAAACCTGGCGAATGTTCGCAAAAAAAACAAGAGAAAAGAGACGAGAGGCGTTTAGCTAGCCACACGTTCTTGCGACATTGTCATCGACGACACAATTAGGCATAGAGGGCGTTTTTTATTTGTCTTCCCATTATTTCGCTTTTCCTCTCCCACTTGAGAGTTGAAAGAAAAATTCAAAAGGAAGGTGACAAAGGCTTGGGCCGGCACGCGCAACAAAAATAACTTTGGAGAGAGAAACTTTTCCACTTGCGCCAAAGACGCGCCGCGGAGTCCTCTCTGAAGCCAGCAAAGTAACCCAAGCGGGCGAGAGGACAAGACAACGCCGAAAAAATAAGAAAATAAAATAAATTTCTGGAAAAAATGAAGTAAAAACGTATTGCTAGCGAGAACTACCTCGCCGGGCCTGGGAACCGATCTGTATCTCGGCCAGGGCGAGCACGGCGGACTCGGCGGCGATGTCAGCGAGTTGACACGACGGGGGCGTCACAGTCCGGGGCTCTCAGCACTCGGCGCGTCACCCCGAGGCACGCACGCAACACTTTCAATAAAATCCACCTTGTCCACCGCGGCCCAGCCTGCAGGCCGAATCCAAACACTCCATCTCTCTCTCTCGCACTCACGCCGCGCCCCGATGGGGAGCGAGAGAGACGGAGACAGGTGCTGTTCGGAAGCACAGGCTGTCCAGGGTGCGGCCCGCTGCAAAGCGTTATTCATCGCGACGTTTGTGGCGACGAGAAAGCAGTCGCTTTTAGTGCGATGATCCGACGGAATGGCTGATAATCCGAAGGCCTCGGTCCTGCCTGGGTCCTGCCTGGGACCTGCCTGGGACCCTTGGAGCGCCGAGGCCCCGCGGGGGGTCCTCGGTCCCACGGAGGACACACATTGAACCTGCAATGCAAATCACCTGCCACTGCTCAGCACCAACTTTATTCTCCGCGCCGGAATCGCCTCCAGTTTTTCACACCTTCGGAGTGTATCAAAAGGGCAGGATTAGCCCGATGCGCGCGGCGGCCAAGCGGTCCGGAGAGTCGTTTCGTCGCTCTCTCTCTGTCGCACTAGAGGACCTCCTCGGGGCCCATTCGCAGCGCGGCGCCCACAAGCAGCCCGTCATCATTGCGGCCGCGATGCCGGACGCGAAAAGCACCCGCACGCGCGTTTAATTCAGTTTACTTTGTTTTATTTTTTCCAGTGGCGGAAACTTGCGGCGGGAAGCAGGAGCAGGCTGCCACTGCCAACCGCCCCGGCGCCTCGGAGGTACCTGCCAAGCACTCTCGCGCACCGCGCCGCACCGCTCACCCCCGCGGACCCGCGGCGGCGGCGACGGCTTGGCGGGCTGCGCCGGGCGTTCATCAGCCTGGCCTTGTTTGGGCGGAGCGGAGCGGCACCGGGGCGCGCCCACTAAGCACCGCCCTGGGGGCCGTCGCGGCGACGGCGCGCGCCACCGCGCCACCGCCACGCCGGGGTCGTCGCCGTGCCAACCCGGCCGTGGCCGTGATAGTGGTAGCACGCTAGTACACTGGCATCGGCGATCCGAGGACGGCGACAACGCGGCCAGGCAGAAGACCCAGTAACGCACGCCGTCAGGCGGAGTAGGAACCCCCAGAGAGAGAGAGACAGAGAGCGAGAGAGAGTAGCACCCGCCAGCCCCCCCCCCCAACCACCACCACCACACACACACCCATTCACATGTACTGACGACGCAAATATCTCCCGCCAAAAAAGGACAAAAAAATATAAAAAAATCACAATCACACACGTGTATGTGCACGTGTGTTCTCACGACGCCCCGGCGGTCCCCGGCGGCGCGCCCCGGGGACGTTGGCGACATGATAAACGAAACGCGGCGCGGGATCTGGAGGCCGTGGAGGCCCTGGAGGCCCTGGAGCGGCTGGCTGGAGGCGCCGGGCGGGGGTGTGGCGCCGTAAACACGGGGCCCGTGTGCTTCAAATAAAGGGACGCAGCGGCAGCGCTTCCAAATAAAAAAAAAGAAGAAGTGGGAAAAGAGGAGAAAGGCGTGCGGAGCAGTGCGGAGCCGCAAGGGGGCTGATTACCATTGCAAAACTAATTCGGAACAAAACCCGCCGCCCCTCGCTTTCGGCGCTTTCGGCGCCGTATTTTTCGCAACACCCTTTATCACGCGGGCTGGCTGCTCGGCCTGGCCGCCGCCCCGCCGCCCGGCTCCTCCAAGGAGTTTGTGAGTGTGTCCAGCCCTGGGGGTGATAACGCACGCTATGCAAATGTCGCTAATGTTGCGGACGGCCCGGCGTCCCGCGCGAGGTGGGCGGGCTGGCTGCCAGCTCGCCTGGCCGCCTGGCTGCCGTGCAGCCGATAACGCGGAAAAGGTATTTTTTCCCATCAGCGCCTTCCTCCTTCGGCCTTCGCCGAGGCGGGCGGCTTGCCGAGTGCAGCAGCGCGGCCCCGCCTCGCTCAAGGCCGCGGGGATGCACGTCGGCGACGGCGGCCTTCCGCTCGACGGCGACCTCGCCAAAGTGCGCCTTCATTTCCTGCCAGCCGCGCAGAATAAACGTGCCGCTTCCCCACGTGAACGCCGAGCACCACCTCCTCTCTCTCTCTCTGTCTGTCTGTCTGTCTGTCTGTCTGTCTTCTCTCTCTCCTCTCTCTCTCTCTCTCTCTCTCTCATGCAGGGGCGCTGCCGGCGCGCTATCGGGACGCTATCGGGGCCGCGAGAAGTCCCCCATGAAATGCGACAGCGGAAACGGCGCCGCGCCGCCTGGCCGTGCCACGCCGTGCCACGCTTTGCCGTGCAGTCGCCATGCAGGCCCAGATTAAAGATCGACGAGGGCCGCGCGGCCAGGCGCAGCCCTCCGCGGCCAAATGTGCGCCGACCACGCGACACACGCCGGCCCGGCGGCGGCGCGGGTTCGAGTCCCGGCGGCGGCCGCGGCGACGTTTTCCCCGTCGACAAGGAGGATGTGCCCTATGTGGGTCAGCTGTGCTTGCTCCTCCGTGCCGTCCTCGCCGCCCTGCATAAGCCAAGAGGGGAGCGGCCGCCAGACGCCGGAGGACGTCACCATGCGGACGCGGGCATCGCGCACCGCACTCGACGGCGGCGGCACCGTGGCAGATTTACAGGCGCGGCCGGGGCGACTGAAATTATTATCATCAGTATTATTTCATGGCTCGGCTTAAAAACTCCCGGGGCCGGCGGCATTACGGAAGCAGGCGCGTTACATTAAGGGCCGAGTCGCCGGGCCGGGGGGAGGGGGAGGGGCGTCTTAAGAGACGGGGAAAGGAAAGGGGCGGACTGCAGGTGGCGCAGCCAGCACCAAGCCGAGCGGAGCCAAGCCGGGCCAAGCGCGCAGGGGAGCCAACCTTTTTATTCCGAGCCGGTATTCATGGTGGCGGCCGCAACATGGTCGCCAACATCACCGCCAAAAAATCTTTGCGCTTTCACCGGATTCAGGTCCAAAAGCGGACACGCACACACACGCACGCACACGCACACACACACACTCACACACGCCGCTGGTCACTTCGACGTCCACCCCTTGACCAGAGTTATAGGCCGTCGAATAAAGGCCGCCACCCACAACCCCGCTGCCTGCCAGCCGCCGCCGTCGAGCGATCCCGGAGAGAGAAAGGGAGAGTCCTCGCTCTGTCTCCGTCGCACTCGCGGTGCGCCCCGTCAGGGTGCGAGAGAGACAGAGCGACGGGGTGGCTCTCCGCCGCCACTTGACACCTGGACGGCCTGGCCCATATTGGCGGGCCCAGAGTTACGGCCGCGGCACCGTCAACTGTTTGCGTTTAAAAAGGGCGGGGCGGGGCGGGGTGCGGCGGGGTACGGCGCCCCGCGGCCCAGGACGTCATTATTATTTATATCCGAGTGGACGCGGCTGGCGGCGGCCCGCGCGATATTAATTGATTACAAAGGGTTTCCAATTACCGTGTCCCCCTCCCCCTGTCCCCCGCATTGGTGGGGTCACACGTTCGGCTCGAGTCCTGTTCAGCGACTCTGGAGCTCAAAACGCGTCTTGAATTTTGGCCGCATCCGCCGGGCTTCTGGTCCACTGTGCGCTGCAGCAGCGCGACGCGCCGGAAGGCCGAGGAGATGCAATGCAAAGCGCCTGCATTGCAAAGCGCTGCAGCAGGACAGCGCTCCGTCTCTCTCGCACCCGTGCGGGACTCCGCCTCACCGCCGTGGAGATGCAATGCAAAGCGCCTGCATTGCAAAGCGCTGCAGCAGGACAGCGCTCCGTCTCTCTCGCACCCGTGCGGGACTCCGCCTCACCGCCGTGGAGATGCAATGCAAAGCGCCTGCATTGCAAAGCGCTGCAGCAGGACAGCGCTCCGTCTCTCTCGC
Organism: Thrips palmi; assembly: GCF_012932325.1. NCBI lineage: Eukaryota > Metazoa > Arthropoda > Insecta > Thysanoptera > Thripidae > Thrips > Thrips palmi. The sequence goes on from NW_023144628.1 coordinate 8,302,853, forward strand.
ACCCGTGCGGGACTCCGCCTCACCGCCGGGAGATGCAATGCAAAGCGCCTGCATTGCAAAGCGCTGCAGCAGGACAGCGCTCCGTCTCTCTCGCACCCGTGCGGGACTCCGCCTCACCGCCGAGGAGATGCAATGCAAAGCGCCTGCATTGCAAAGCGCTGCAGCAGGACAGCGCTCCGTCTCTCTCGCACCCGTGCGGGACTCCGCCTCACCGCCGAGGAGATGCAATGCAAAGCGCCTGCATTGCAAAGCGCTGCAGCAGGACAGCGCTCCGTCTCTCTCGCACCCGTGCGGGACTCCGCCTCACCGCCGTGGAGATGCAATGCAAAGCGCCTGCATTGCAAAGCGCTGCAGCAGGACAGCGCTCCGTCTCTCTCGCACCCGTGCGGGACTCCGCCTCACCGCCGAGGGAGCGAGAGAGACGGCACGACTAAAGCAGAGGCGGCGTGCTGCCCGCCACGATAAGAGGAGGGCCCGGAGGCTGGGCCTCTGGACTCCTCCTCTCCAGAGCGCCCCAAGCTCCAAGTCCCATCGCAAATGGAGGAAAACAAACCGCGGTCTCACCTTCCAGCGGGCCGGGGCCTCACCGAACAACAAAAACGAAAACAACAACAACAACAACTTTCAAACTAATGTCAATCCCGGAGATGGCGCCCCGCGCCAATATGGAGAGATCCTCCCGTCCTCACAATACAGTCCAATAAAGAAAGGGAATCGCGGCTCGCGGGCAGCAGTGCTTTCGGCGAGCTGTCTCTCTCTCTCTGTTTCTCTCTCTCTCTCGCACCCTTACGGGACGCCCCATGAGTGCGAGTGAGACAAAGCGACGGAAACGACTCTCGGGGTCGGTCTGCAGCCCGGGGCGCAGGCGGGGCCGCGGGGGCGCCCGGCCGCCCGGTCAGCGGGCCAACAATAGCCGCCTCGGCGCGAACACAGATCAGACACGAACCCTCCGCTCGGAGGAAAGGAGGCCGCACCAGCTTCGCGCCAGCCCACCCCGCCGGCCACCATCCTTTTAAGGCCCTTTGTGACACCGCGACGCACCGCGAGCAGCGCGTCGTCCCGGAGCCCCGCGGCCCCGGGGCCCCGCGAGGCCGCCGTCACACCCAATCAGGCAAATAAAGGGTCTTTGAGCCGCGGGGCCGCGCCCCGCCGCGCGCCGCCGCGTCAAGCTATCTCTGGTCGTCATCAACGAGCACCCTGACAAGCCGGAGCCACGCCGCCACCGCGCCGCCGACTCGGCCGCGGAGCCGCCAAGCGCAGCCAGCGGCAGCCCGGCAGTGGCGTAGATATGGAGATAACTCCAACTAACACCAGGCAGCAGCCGGCAGGGCGGCCAGGCTGCACGGACCCCACGGCCGTGTCAGGCAGTCACGCAGGCGCGCATCGCTTCCAGGAACCCCCCTGTATCTGCCCGTCCATCTTCGGCTGCTGCAGGCGCGGGGCCGCGGCGGGGTCGGCGGCGTCGCCCCGGCGTGGCCACGGCGTAGCCGGTAGCCGCGTCCCACAGTGGGCGCGGCCAAAACTCTAGACGCGTTTAGAGCTCCGTGTACCCCACCAATGGATTCCTCGTTCGGAGAGCAATAATCCATTGGTGGGGTCACACGTTCGGTTCGAGTCCCATTTAGCGACTCTGGAACGTCTGGCGTTTTGACCGGTCTTGTGGCCCACTGTGCGTCCCCTAGCCGGCCGACCCGCACACGTGAAAAATACGGGGGCAATTAAAAACGATATACGCCGCCCCCTATCTGGCGGGAAAAAATGGAAATTCGTGGCGGGGCACGCGGCACGCGGCGGCGCCGGCCAGGCGGGCGAAAAACAGGCCGTTTCTCATCCCGCGCGGTATTTCGTATTTCGTAATCCCCGCGCCGATACGTACAGTGGGGTAACGGGGCGACACGGTAAGTGCATTTGGCGCGTACCCGCCGCCCTGGAGGCGACCGGGGCGCCCTCTCTGGGGGCATTATTGCCGGCGGGCACGCGCCCCACGCACACACACATGCACACCACTACACACACGCATACACACACGCACACACACACACAAAACCCCCAATCCCAATCCGATAGCATTCCATTAAAGTACACCTCGGAAGGAATAAAGCAATCAGAGACGTTGCGCCCCCTCCCCCCACTCAACTTGACGGGGAATGCCCGCCAACGCTTCATTACGCACACCTCATTTTCTGTGCACTGTCCGCACCCTCTCCCTCGCACTCATGGGGCGTCCCGCGCGGGTGCGAGGGAGACGGAGCGACGAAAGCACTGTCCGGGATCGGACGGCGGGGCGGCAGGTTAGCGCGGTGATCGCCGCCGAGGCGGTGGAGTCGGTGGAGACGGTGGCGACGCCGGTCCGGACGGCGTGATGGATGGCCGCGGCGTGCAGCACATCAACTGGTTGCGGAATCGACTCACGTCCACCACGCGTCGCTCTCACCGTCGGGAAGGCAGGCAGGCAGGCCGGGCGGCCGCCGCAACGCCGGGGCAACACATTCAATTTGATAGCTCGCCGGGCCGCGCGCTCCGCGATTTGCCTGGCGGTCCGGGACCGCCGTCGCTCTGTCTCTCTCGCACCCAAACGGGACGCCCCGTGAGTCCCGTGTGAAAAAATTTCATGAAACCTGTCGGAATTGGGCCTGAATGAGTCTGACGGTAAACAGCGACAAGACCGTTCCACAAGGGATTCCGATGGATTCAGATAGGATTCAGACAGCGGTCAGATGGATAGGCACGCCAGAGGCGCCTGAAAGCCCTGAAAGTGTCTGACTTCCGTCTGAAAACGGCCGTGCAGGCGTCTGAAGTCACTTTCCAGGCGCCATTCAGACGGATTCAGACCGGATTCAACCGATTCATGAGGCTGCATGAAAATAAGTACAGAGAGGGCCCTCGGACGAGTCGAACCCCGCACAGAGCGTAGAAGTCCGACACTCACGCTGGCCAGAGCGACGAGATATGGAACGGTCGGGCACGCGCAGCCATAGCGCGCAGCCGAACGCGCCAATGCAGCACTGTTGTCTTCAGGTAAGTCGCACATGCGACACTTGCCTATTTTCCGACACGTTGACATCGTCATATTTGACGGCGTGCTTAATGCGCTTGTTTATAAATGTCGATGAATCCAGACTGCACGCATATGACTACCTCTCTAGGGCGACACAGGGGTGCATCTTTGGGGCTGGCCCGGAGGCGCGGGGGTCTCTGGGGGCATTATTGCCGGCGGGCACGCGCCCCACGCACACACACATGCAACCACTACACACACGCATACACACACGCACACACACCACAAAAACCCCCAATCCCAATCCGATAGCATTCCATTAAGTACACCTCGGAAGGAATAAAGCAATCAGAGACGTTGCGCCCCTCCCCACTCAACTTGACGGGGAATGCCCGCCAACGCTTCATTACGCACACCTCATTTTCTGTGCACTGTCCGCACCCTCTCCCTCGCACTCATGGGCGTCCCGCCGGGTGCGAGGGAGACGGAGCGACGAAAGCACTGTCCGGATCGGACGGCGGGGCGGCAGGTTAGCGCGGTGATCGCCGCCGAGGCGGTGGAGTCGGTGGAGACGGTGGCGACGCCGGTCCGGACGGCGTGATGGATTTGCCCGGCGTGCAGCACATCAACTGGTTGCGGAATCGACTCACGTCCACTACGCGTCGCTCTCACCGTCGGGAAGGCAGGCAGCAGGCCGGGCGGCCGCCGCAACGCCGGGGCAACACATTCAATTTGATAGCTCGCGGCCGCGCGCTCCGCGATTTGCCTGGCGGTCCGGGACCGCCGTCGCTCTGTCTCTCTCGCACCCAAACGGGACGCCCCGTGAGTGCGAGAGAGACAGAGCGACGCGCGGCGCACGGAGGCAGTGCAGCCCTTGCTGCACTCGCGCCCCCCGCCGCGCACAGTGTGCCACGCACCGCAACTTTTCAAACTGCGGCCGTAACCGCCAGGAATGCGGCGCGCGATATAATAAAATCTCTTTGCCTGAGATTGCGCGAGACTGGCTCCGTCTCTCTCGCACTCGCGGGACACGCCCAGTGGGTGCGAGAGAGACGGAGCGAGAGCGCCGTCCGCGTCGCCAAAGGAAACAATTTGGCGCGGCGCGGCGCGCGGCCCAAGGTTCGGGGTGCGAAAATAATAAGAACGCGACGAAGAAGGGGCTGACGACTTCCGGCGAAGAAGCCGGGCAAAAAAAAAATATGACGCCGGCGAGCGACCCCTGGGCCGTTCGAGAGGGCGGAGCGTGGAGGCGCCAACAACAACAACAACAACAACAACAACGAGCTCTCTCATTGATTACTCGCCGGTCGCTCGGTATGAAAAATTGATAGCCGAATCGCGCACACCTAGTTGAGTTTTAGCGTTTTATGGCTCCGCAACAAAAAAGAGGAAAAATCACAACACGAAAAAAGCGTAAAAGTTGTTGACTGCGATTTTAATCCCTTGGCCGCGAGCTCTGCCCGACAGCTCTGCAGCGATTACTCACTCCGGAATGATATTACGCCAACGTGTTATATTTCATTCGGAAACAAGACGAAGCGCGGCGGGGGCGGCGCGGGGGCGGGACCAACATCCCCCGCGCCGCCCCCGCCGCGTCGCCGGGAAATTCGAGGCACTTTCACCGTCCCATTCACGGCGGCATAACAACAACCAGGGACGGCCTCGCCAGGCCCCGCCAGGCCCCGCCAGCCACGAATCATGTGCGAGGGGCCTCCTCCAGGGGGCGGCGCGGCCCGCGCCCCCGCCGCCACCAAGCTAGCTATCCGTGTCGCTGGATGCGCGCCACAGGCCGCGGGTGTGTGTGTGTGTGTGAGAGAGAGAGAGAGTGAGAGAGAGACGCCGCGGCCTGCAGCAGCCCAACCTCGGCAATAACAACGGCGGGCGCCACCTCCGCCGCGGTCCGCGGCTCCGCGGCGCTAAGTTGGCGGGACGCGTGTGTGCGGGGAGAAAGGACACCCCCCCCTCTCTTTCCCCTCCAAAGCCGTCGGGAGGCAAAGAAGCCCGTGGCATTCATGTGCCGCGGACCGAACTGGCACGCCACTGGCACGCCACTGGCAGGAGGCTGAAAGGGATGGCGACACGTCAAACGAGGAAACAGCCTGCCCTAATAAGACGCCGTGGCGTGGCGTGGCGGGGCGGGGCGCCGCTTTCAAAGCGGTTCCTTTTTCCGGCCGGCCTCGCGACCGCGGCGCGGACCCCAGTCCCGCTCTTCGGGATCGGCTTTGGCGCGCCACTGGGATGTGAATGTGCGCTCGTCGCCGCGCGCGCCGCAGACGGAGGTCCGCGCTGCAACGCCTGCTGTCCCACTCGCACCCACGCTGGACACAGTGCGAGAGAGACAGAGCGACGAAAACGACCCTTGGAATCAGTCTGCTGGGGTGGTCTCGCCGCCCCGGGACCCACCCGCACTGCAGCACACTGTGAGTGGAGAGCCTCCATCCGAAATCCGTCCCCCGCGGAGTCCGGGGGCCCCCAGCGAGCGCTCCGTGTAGTCCGGCGGCTCCATTTTTCCTCCCGGCCCCGCGCTCCGGCTCCGGGCCTCGGGGCACTGGGGCTCCGTGGGGGCGGCGGGGACGGCGGAGCGGGGATTACCCGTTTCATTAACGACTGTGTGAACGGGGGCCGCCCCGTGGCCTGGCGCCCCGTGGCCCCCGTGGCCCCCGTGGCCATGCGGGGGCGGCAATGGCGCAAAAACGGACGTGCCAAGGGGCACGGCGGGGCGTGGCGCGGCGTGGCGCGGCGTGGCGGGGGAAGGATCCCAGCTAGAGGATCCCAGCAGACAGGCAGCATCAGGTTTTACGTGCAGCGGCCGCTCCTCGCTCAGCACTAGCACTGCAGCGCCGCCCCGCCCGCCCCCGGGGGCAGCGCGGCCCCCGTCGGGGCCCCCTTGGTCCAGGAGGGGGTCGAGGACGGCGTCGATTCCGCGCCCCTTCCCCCCGGAGCCCGGAGAAATGTGTCGCAGCGGGAATGTTGATACCCACCCTGTCCTCCGGGCGGGTCCCTCCGGCTCCGGGCTGCAGTCTCCGGGCGACTTAATCAACCGACGCACTGCACCGACGCACTTTACGGGGCACTACGCCGCGCCACGCCACGCAGTTCCGCGTCCATTCAGTCGGAAAGGATGGCGTCGGAGGCGGGGAGTGCATTACGTCTGGAGGATATCAGGTGCGGGCCACCGCCCCGCCCCGCCCCGCCCCACCTCCGGCACAGGGCATAACTCTGGAAACGACGCTGGGATTGGTTTGAGCTGGATTGAGTTTAGAACCCGGGGGCCAAAGGGGCTCGGACGACGCGCCGCCGTACCATAACTCGAGGTCTTCTCGGCCTGCTCGGGGTCCTCCGACCTGCAAATCGGCTCGCGGCCGCCGGGACGCGAACCCGCGCCATCCGCCCCACCCGCCGCGGCGCTAGCCGCTCGGCCAACCGGCCGTGACTTACCTTTCTCACGACGCCGTCCAGGGAGCCGAGGAAGGCGACGGTGTGTCGCTCCGTGTAGCCGATGGTGACCGACGACAGCGTCGCGTTATCCACTGTGACGGCCGACGGGCTGGAGATGGGCGACACCCCCGAGATCTTGAGGCCCACCTCGCAGAAGTTCATGATGTTCCCCGTCGTCTGCAACAAATCGAGACAAACCCAAAATGAAAACAACGTTTCCGAAGAAAACGGCGCGTGAGATGGATACGCCGCAAAAAGGCGAGAGTGAAACCGCCACTGCGCCAAACGTCGGCGTCTCTTTCTGACGCGGTGCAACTGGAGGCCAGGCTGGAGAGGAGCAGCAGACTGATCTTGAAATGGCGCTCCTTCGCTCGTCTCTCTCGCACTCATGGGCGCCCCTCGGAGTGCGAGAGAGACAGAGCGACGGCGCCCCCTCCCGGAATCGACCTGCAGGCGCGCAAAGGGCTGCACATTGCGTTCGTTAGCATTGGCGGGGGCGCCGTGGGGGAGGGGACGCCCCGTCGCTCTAGCGAACAAGTGTTTATGCAAGAAATGAAAGAGTGATGGTGCAGTCCGCCGCCCACGCCTGCCCACCTCCACAATGCCCCGCAAATGAAGAGGCAGTGCTGCGCCGTCTCGTCTCACACCACCGTCTCGCGAGGCGCCGAGCGACGCGCCAAGTCGCCGCCTGGAGAGTCGGTCCAAATGTGCCGCGCTGCACAGAGGGCTTTGGGGGCGGGGTGGGGGCATCCACCTGGTCTTAATGAGGTGGGTGACGAGATGCACGGGGTGGCAGGCGGCGGCAGGCAGGCAGGGTGTTCGCTCAATAAGGCCCTGGGCTTAACGGGCTGTTCCGCTGGCCGTGCCGTGCCGTGCCGTGCCGCACAGAGCAGAGCACACTTGCCCCATTAGGGTATCGCCAACACGCTCCGAACCGATACTGCCCAGCAGGCCGATCCCGCACGGGGCTCTCGTCGCTCTGTCCCTGTCGCACAGTGGGCCAGAAGACCGGCACCCTCGGCGCCTGCACTCGGAACGGCATCAGCCCCAGCAGAAGAAAAACTTGGGCAAGTGTCCCCCGGCGCTTCCCCACGGCCTCGGCCACGGCCTTGTTGGCCTCGGCGCCGCGGCCCGGCCCGGCCCGGCACGGCCTCCCCTTCCAATTACCGCCACAAACTCAGTGCCATTGCGGCGCCGAGGCCGGCGAGGAAGCCGGCTGCGTTGGTGTCCAGAAATCCACTCAGCGCGCGCCTCGCCGGGCCTCGGCGGCCGGGGGCGGCCGGGGGCAGCACGCCCACACCTCCGCGGCTAAAAGCTGCCGGCGCGGCGGCGCCCTCTTCATAATATCAATTACTTGTTCCTTTCTTCTTTCATTCCTTCATTTTTACTCCCCTCCGGTTGCGGTCGGCGCGCACGACAGCCGCCCTTCCCCCCCCCCCCCCCTCCCTCCCTCCCCCCTCCTCCCTGCCCGCGCCGCGCGCACTTTGATCTGCGAATGTTTTCTTGGTAGGAACAACTTCCACGAGGTAAAAGTTCTTAGAGCAAAGTTTTCCCTGCAGAGAGCGCAGTTCTCATCTGAAGAATTTCCTGTAATAAGGAGTTGTGTGCCTGGGCTGCCTGGGCGGGGCGGGCGGCGCGGCCCGGGCAGAGGGGCGCTTTTAAGATGAAGCATTTAACAAGTTGGGCGCGGTGGCGACTCCGCGGGGTGGTCCGCGAGGACATCGACGAGGCCTCGACGGCGACCTCCAGGACGTCGTCAGCCGCCGTCAGCGGCGTGCCTGGCGGCTTCCAGAAACTGCAGTTCGGCATCCTCGCATCGATCGCGCTGATCCCGCTGTCTGTCTCTCTCGCACCGACGAGGACCGCCACAGGCGCGCGAGAGAGACAGACGGAAGCCGCGTTCGGGATCGCTCAGCCGGCGGTGGAGCGACAGGCAGGGGATAATAGAAATGCACTTCTTTTCACCGCACGCGCATTTCTGCGCAGGGCCTCCTTTTTTCCCGCGCTTTTCCCCCCGATTCGCCGGAACGGGCTCGCGATTCCAGCAGCCTTCCAGCGGGGCGTGCCTCCGCCTCCCGACTGACCCGGCCGGCCGTATGTGGGGCCGCCGGAGCCCTGCAGCCTGGAGCCTCCAGATCATTCATCCGCGTCACGGCCGCCATTCCAGACAGCAAAAAGACTCCAGACCCCCCCCCCACTAGATTATTCCCCTCCCCCTCTCCCTGGGCCTTGCACTTGATTCCGGCAAACAGGCCCCATGGAGCCCCACGCCCCTTCCGCCCCCTTATCAGCGACAAGGCGGTCCGTCCGGGTCCACTCCCCACACACCACTATCACCGAGACCATCTGCTTCCTTACAGAATTATTTTTCGGCTGGTGCCGGGCCCGCCAGACTGACTGACTGCCAGCCCCGCCAGACGGCCTGCTGCCAGCCCTGCCAGCCCCGCCAAAGGAAAGCCATTAGGTTCAGGGCCGTGCTGATAGTGCATTGTGTTGTCACACAGGTGGCGCGTGGCGTCCGGACGCGTCCCCGCCCCGGCCACCGCGACGGCAGCCTGTCACGGCCGATGACGAAACACGTCCGACCACGACGTCTCCAAGCACCCGCCGAGAAACGGCGCGAGTTTCCAATTTCCAGTGCAGTGGCACTGACCGATCCGAGTCGATTCGAGTCCCAGCGACTCTGCAGCTCAAAACGCGTCCGGGGTTGCGACCGCCTCCGCCGGTTCTGGCTCACTGTGCGCCGCCTCGGCCGAAACCCAATCCCGGGCGCCGTACAGGAGCACGTTGTTGTCGTGTCTCCCGATTACCATCCCGCCATCGCGGCAAATAAGTGTCCATTCACCAAGTTGGGCGGCAAACAAACCGGGCGAAAGAGTCGGGGCGGCCGACGGGCACGGCGAGGACGGCGAGGGCGCAATCGAGAAAAGATGACCGAAAAGTTTGGGGCCGAGGCAGGTTGCGAGTGGAGCGCGGCGCGCGGCGCCTTGAGCCCCACTCATATCGTCGCACCCCACCCCCTCGCACACACACGGACACACACGGACACACACGGACACGCACACTGGCGCGCTGCAGCGAAAACAAAAGAAAACTCCCGCCGCACATAAAGTTTACACCGAGCCGGGTAAACATTTCCACGCCGAGGGCCCACGGCACAGCAGCGTGGTGGACACGTCCGAGGGAAACCATTGGTGCCCCTACACTGTCAATCAGAAAACGGCAAACGGGAGGGGGAGGGGGTTGGCTCGAACCACCACTCCAGCTCTTATAACCATCGTTAAAAAGGAGGATGAAAGTTTAGCAAACCCCTGGCGGCGACATGAAACGCTTCCATTGAGGGGACGGCACCGCACTGCCAGGCAGGCAGGCAGCCAGCCACCTCACCGCGGATCGGTGGATCGGTACGGCAGAGCTTCGCCGCCCCCCGGCCCGGCCGAGGCTTCGCCAATATCATCCCGATAACACCGCGCTGTAAAAGTTAAGGCGGACGAAGAAGGTCCCCGCGGAGCCGAAAACTTCTCCCGCCAATTATTGATAAGGGAGACGAGTTTTAAAGCAAATCTCTCCCCTCACGGCCGCGGCGGCCGCGGTGGCCTCGGCGTGCTCGCTCACGGCCTCCTCGGCCTCCTCCTCGCCATTGATTGCTTTCTCCTCACCGTCCGAAGGCCGGCCGCGTCGGCGAGGTGATTCGCATCCAGAGCGTGGCCGGGGCCGAGGTCGGGGCGGTCGCTGGGGAGCAGGACGCTGTCGAGGCGGGCCACTGCTAACGAGTCGGGGCGATCCGGGGCCCAGATATCGGCAGTAATTACGACACGTGACACTCCGGGACACTTCCGGACACTTCGGCGATACTCCGGGTCACTTCGGAACACTTCGGGCTGCGTTCGGGTCACTTCGTGTCCCGTTCGGGACGCGCAAGGCGCACGCGACGGCAGCGCGAAAAAAAGCGGAACAACAAAACGGCGCGGACGGACCGCGGTGGCGCGCCGTCGAAACGAAATACAATTGCCTCGCGAAAGGTTAATAGCCCGAGCGAACAGCATAACTCCATTTACTGCAAAACACACACTCGCAGGGTCCCTCTCTCTCTCTCCCACACGCACACACGGGCGAGGGATTCGGAACCAGAGAGAGAGAGAGAGAGAGAGGGAGAGAGGGAGAGAGAGAGAGAGAGAGAGAGAGAGAGAGAGAGAGAGAGAGAGAGAGAGAGAGCAAGCGTTGCCAAGAGCACTAAAAATTACGCGCGGAGCGCCCCAAACAACGCCAACGCGCCCCTCTCTAAACACACACGCACACACAAACACACACAGAGTGAGGCGCGAGCGCGCTCAAAATTGGTGACTTTGGCGGGGCGAATGAGTAAGCCCCCGGCCGCCTATACGGGATTAAATCGGGATGTGAAACGGGCCAGAAAAGGGCGGCGGCGGGATCAAGGCCAAACTTGGGGCGCTTGTTCGGTCGGAGCAGGCATCGCAGGAAGCAGGCATCGCCGCGGAATTAGCTCCAACCTCGGCACACAGTGGGCCAGACGACCGGCGGAGGCGGCCCAAGTCTGGACGCGTTTTGAGCTCCAGAGTCGCTGAGCAGGCCTCGAACCGAACGTGTGACCCCACCAATGGATTCCTCGTTCGGAGAGCGATCCATTGGTGGGGTCACACGTTCGGTTCGACTCCCATTCAGCGACCCTGGAGCTCAAAACGCGTCTAGGGTTCGTCCGCCTCCACCGGTCTTCTGGCCCACTGTGAGGCGGCGCCATGATTACAACGAGCAATAAGGCGATCAGGAGGAAGGAGAAGAAGCGTCACACTTACACGCGGTGCGGCTAATGCGTAAAGTTTGGCCGCGACGCCGCCGGGGCCTCGACGCCGAGGCCGCCGTCGACGACGCCGCGCGCTGATTGGCCGACGCGCGGGCAAGCGGAAGTAAGCCGGGGCGACGGCCGGGCCGCGTGTAGCCCACCGAGTGACAGTTCGAAAGCCCCGCTCCGGCTCGGCTCGCTCGGCCCTACGCACCGGACCCTCCGGCAGCCTGCCACTGCCTGCCACGTCGCGCCATTCCACTTGGAAAAACAAACGCGGCACGACAACGGCCCGGCCGGTACTCGAACCCGGAACCCCCGGGGCCGCGCCAGCCGCGCGCGCTGCTTCCCGCCAGGCAAACACTCCCCGGCCTGCTGGCCGGGCGATTAGAGCGCCACTCCACCGCGGCGCAGGGCACGACTGCAAGAGGCTCCACCAACTTACTTCACCCGCCTCGAGTTGGACCCTGTAAAACCGGGCCCGGATCTGGGCTGCAGGGCTGAGGCCGAAACCGAACGTGTGACCCCACCAATGGATTGCTCTCCGAACGAGGAATCCATTAGTGGGGTCACACGCTCAGTTCAAGCCCTGTTAAGCGACTCTAGAGCTGAAAACGCTTCTAGAGTTTTGGCCGCCGGCGCCGGCCTTCTGGCCCACTGTGGGGCTGCTCCACCAGGCGGACTTTGCCAGGTCTCATACACATGACCTGTCACGTCGGACCGGGCCGTCCGGGTGGCGGCGGTGGCGGACCCGGCCCGTCCCCGCACCCGCATGCAGGCTAACTCCGAGTCCGAGTGGCTGGGCGCAAGGCTGGGCGGCAGGGCCCAGACCGTGGCCGGACTGGCTGGGCAGGCAGGCGGGCCGCGTCGCGCACACCCTCGTCACAGAGTCCCTCGCCATGCTCGCCGAGCCGCAGGCACCGCCAGCCGTCTCTCTCTCTCTCTCTCTCTCTCTCTCTCTCTCTCTCTCTCTCTCTCTCTCTCTCTCTCTCTCGCTCTCCCTCGCAGCCGGACGCCCCACGAGTGCGAGAGAGAAAGCAGACCGACGAAGCCTCCCTCTCGGAATCGGGCAGCCCCTTCCAAAGTTGACTCGGCCGCTGGCGGTGGCGCGGCGACGGACACCAGTGCCCCACTGCAGAGCGAGTGCGACTGTCTCTCTCGCACTCACGGGGCCTGCCGCACGGGTGCGAGAGAGACAGAGCGACCAAGCACTGTTCTTCGCCATGAGCCTACAGGGGGCGAGGCTCGTTTGGAAGCTCGGCCAGGCGAAGTACGCCTTGACCCGCCCAGCCATAGGCTAGCCAGGCCTCGCCGCGCAAACTTCTTCCCCTTGTCCCGCTCTCATTACTCACCTCTTTATGCCCTCATTAAAAATACGAAAACGGCCAAGGAGCGGTTGCACCTTACGCCGGCGAACGCGCAGCCTGCTCGACCTTGGCGCCACCGGCACCGGTTTCTCAGCCCTTCTGGGAGTGCAGCCCTTGCATTGCAGCGCCGCAGGACGCGCCACGCCCTAGACACCCCCTCCCCTTCCCCCTACGGCCGTTTACTTTTGAATGAGGCCATACATCGCCGGCGCGGTGCGCAGCGCAGCGCGCCGTGAAGGGCTGCAGGCCTATTATCAGACGGGCTTAGAAGGGTGAGCTTCCGGCCGCTGAAAGATGAACTCCTGGCCCTAACCCCTTTGACTGCAGGCCTGCAGGGGCGGCGAGGGCGCAGGGCAGGGCGCAGGGCAGGGCGCAGGGCGAAGGGCAGGCAGGACGCAGTGCTGCCACTACATTGTACGCAAAACTTCACATTTACCAACCTTGGCCAAGCGGGATAGGTTGGCAACCCTTTCAACCACTCTAGACTCGTTTTGATCTTCAGATTCGCTAAATGGGACTCGAACCGAGCGTGTGACCCCACCAATGGATTGCTCTCCGAACGAGGAATCCATTGGTGGGGTCACACATTCGATTCGAGTTTTGTTCGACGACTCTGGAGCTCAAAACGCGTCTAGAGCTTTAGCCGCCTGCGCTGGTCTTCTGGCCCACAGTGCAGCAGCGCACGCCGGCATTTAACACTGTCACGCACGGGGCGTGGGTTCGACTACCGGCGCCGCGCACAACAATTGTGATGAGAAATGCGGCCGGCAGACGCAGCGCGCCGCAGCCGAGATTCTCTATCGATCATTCATGAATGTTATCTCAACGAGACGGGGCGTGGCTGCGGGCGGGGCGGGGCGGGGCGGGGCGGGGCGGGGCGGGGCGGGCGGGCGCGTGCGGGGCGGGCGGGGCGGGGCGGGGCGGGGCGGGGCGGGGCGGGCGGTGCGGGGCGGGGCGGGGCGGGGCGGGGCGGGCGGGGCGGGGCGTCGGCGGGGCGGGAGCCGTAGGCCGGAGCGCATAGCGCATCCAGCAGCCGCGCCGCTTCGCCGCTTTACGAGCGACACTCCACATAAAATCGAACACTTGCCATGAGCAGAGGAAACAACAAAAAGCAGAGGGAAGCCCGTGGAAACAAAGAGCACTCTCATCGGCCACCCCACAACGTCACATAACGCCCTGCATAGGCCGGCCGGCCGGCCAGCGCGGGACGGACGGGGGACGCCCGTCAAACGACCAAAAAAACACACCGAAACACCCGCCAGCGCTCCGCGCCGTGCCGCGCCAGTCTTGCCTCGCAGTCCGCTCCGCTCTGCTCCGCTCTGCTCGCCTCTCCCAACAGGAAACACATAAAGATTGTAAATTAGGGCGTTTTCTTGGAAGGGGCGACGGCGCGGCGTTTGGGCCCCGGGGCCACGACGGCGACGGCCGGGCCGCCGAGGCCGCCGAGGCCCCCCAGCGCGCCGAACTACTACTGTCACAAGGCCGTGTTTTAAATTCGATCCCCGAATCGCTGCGAGGCGAGCGGAGCGCTGCGAGCACACTGCGAGGCGTTTACGGGGGAGTGAGTCGCAGGGGCCCGTTGCGAGGGCCGCAGGAAAACACACCGAGGCACACGCGGGCCAGCTGGCTGCATTGTTTCCGTTTTCAGTGAGAACGGCTCAAACGCGCGGCGCGAGTGGGCGGCGGCAGCCTCGGCGTCGCGGGGCGTCGCGGGGCGTCGCCGTCAGAGGGCGCATCTGTCGCGGCGTCGCTGCGGCCTTACGTGACTCCGTTATTTGCTTTGGAACGAGACGGACACAGCTGAGGGCCCTCCGCGCGGTCCCACGCCCCTCGCGCGGACGCACGGCCCGCGGACGACCAACTTCCAGGGAGGGTCCCATTTCCAGGGACTAACATCCAGGGTCCCCATTTCCAGTGTGGACCTTTAAAGGTTTATTTTCGGGTCATATCCACTTTTCAGAGTCCAACTTCCAGACCTCTTTCCGAGGACTTCACTTCTAGGGTCCAAACTTCAACCAGCCCGAAGGGACCCTCCACAGAGCCTCCACAACTCGACCCCTTTCCCCGGCCGTTGAACCCCCAGGCTGACCCTCCATGGTGCCGACCGAAAAAAACAAACACTCCTTTGTTGGCCCCGAATCATCATCTCCGCTAATTTTTTTCCCGTGCCGGCTGTATCTAGTTTCCCGGGCCGCGGCGTCGCGGCGCGCGCCCACCATAACAGCGCCAGGTAACGAGACACCCACGCGCCAATTTGACACCGCGACGCCCTTTTCCCAAATTCAGACACGTCAACAACAACAACAAAAACAACAAAAACATAAGTGTAAGGCTAGTCAGTCATAATGAAGTAGCCAGATCACGTCAGTACCAGTAAGTAAGTAAGTCAGTAAGTCAGTAAGTAAGTAATCGGCCGAAGTCAGTCAGTCAGCCAGCCTGCCAGTCAGCCAGTCTGTGGGAAGCGAAAAATCCGGTCCCGCCCTCGTCCCGATACGCGGCCGCCACCACTGTAAACCGTAAACCCCGCGAGAAATACGCGAAGGCGTGCGTCGGACGAGTCTGTTCGTTCCAGACTCGCCCCGCCGAATCCAATCGACTTTATAGGCCGGATTGGACACGCACTAACTACACGACGCCACCCTGCCAAATAACCGCGCGGCTGTCCGTCTGTCTGTCTGGCTGGCCGCTCGGTCTGTCCGGCCGTGCCCTGCGGGTGCGCCATGGCTACGCCCAGCCCCGCCGCGCTCTGATAGCGGACCGTTCGGACCGGCCGGCCCCTCAGAGACCGTCGTCCGGACCGTCCGGACCGTCCGGACCGTCACCGTGGTGGCCACACTGCCACAGGGACGACGCGCCGCAGCCCGCAGCAGACAAGGAAAATCGGACTGGAGGGCCACGCTGCACCAGTCTTCGGTCCGTCTGTCTGTCTGTCTGTCTGTCTGACTGTCCGGCCGAACGTCCATCTGCCCGAGGAGGTTAATGAGGACCACGGGGATGACATCACGTGCGTCGCCGCGATGACGTTCCGCGGCGCCTCGTGGGAACGCAGTGTGTGTGTGTGTGTGCTGTGTGTGTGTGTGTGTGAAGGTGTGAGTGTGTGAGTGAGCGCGCGAACGCGCGCGTGTGTGTGTCTGCAGCGCGCGCCGCGTCGCCACGCCTCTCGGTGTATGGGCCGCGCGCACGCACTCACTCACACACACACATACACACACACACACACTCGCCGCCGCCGACATTAGGCCTAATAGGAGGCGGCCTACGCTGATTATGTTTATGGCTGCAGTGTGTTTTGTCGAGCGTGGCGCGGCGTCGGAGAGGGCGGCGGCGGACGGACAGCCGCCAGCACGAGGAGGATCTTCTAGACGAGGAGGAGCGCGCCGCGCGCCCCGGCAGACGTGACCCGACCTCCCCCTGTCTCGCCGGCAGACTGATATTCCGAGAGTCGCTCTGTCTCTCTCGCACTCAAGGGGCGTCCCGTATGGGTGCGAGAGAGACAGAGCGACGAAGACGACTCTCGGAATCAGTCTGCGTCGCAAATCAAGGCGGGCGGCAACAATGCGCTGCCTCGCTGCTCGGCCGTTTGGCGTTTGGCAGGCACGCGTTAAAGGGGTGTGCTTGCACGGCTTGCACCGAGAGAGGCGGCACCGCGGCCACTCACGTTGCCCAACATCATGAAGTATGAGACGCGGCCGTAAATCTCCGCGGCCAGCACAACGCCGAGGCCGCGCCACGCCACGCCACGCCCTGCCCTTCGGGGCGGTACAGGCAAACTTTTGGAACAATGCGGGCATTGTAGCTCGCGGTGCAACACGGCCGAGGGACGAGCAGGGCGAGAGACACGCGCCGAAAAGTTTGCCGTATACAGCGCGGACGCGCATCGCCTGCTCCTCGCCGGGGCCAAGGTACACGTGCGCAAGTACGCCGGGCGCCGCCGCCGCGGGGCAGCCGTACAGTGGGCCAAAACTCTAGGCGCGTTTTGAGCTCCAGAATCGCTAAGTGGGACTCGAACTGAACGTGTGACCCCACCAATGGATTGCTCTCCGAAAGAGGAATCCATTGGTGGGGTCACACGTTCGGTTCGAGTCCTGTTAGGCGACTCTGGAGATGAAAACGCGTTTAGGGTTTCGGCCGCCGGCGCCGGTCTTCTAGCCCACTGTGCGACGCCGCAAAGTTGGCGGGCCCGAATCGGCCAGTGGAGTAGCCGGCCAAGCCGCAGGGGAAGTCGCCCTGGACTCGCCGACCCCCGTCGGGCTAATCCAGGCCGAGGTCGACGAGGACGTCGAGGACGAGGTCGAGGGCGACGTCGACGAGGGCGGAGAGTGGGGCAGCACACGCGCAGAGAAACTCGCCCCTAGTCTAATTGGCGGCCGTAACGTTTGTCTCGAGTTGCGCGAGCAGCGCGCGTCAGTTCGACCATCCGGGCGCCCCGCGTCCAGACTACGCCCTGACCACCGCCACCACGGCCACCACCACCAAGGCTACCACCACCACCACCACCACCACTACCGCCCTCGCACGCCGTCTCCAGGATTAGCCCGCCAGGCCGGCGCCGCTACAATGTAGCCTGCGATTGTTTACGGTTACGAGGCACAGGGCGGCAGGGCGGTAGGGGCGGGGGGTGGCCGAGGCCGAGGTGTGCAGGCAGGGCAGGCAGGGCCGGGGGGTTGGAATTCAATCGGCGGCGTGGTGGGCCGGCCGGCCGGCCGTGCCACCGAGTGGCGTGGCTGCCCGCCATTCGCAATGGTCCACTCGGTGAGAACAAGACCCAGCCATCGGAACGCGGCAGCGCGGCCCGAGGCGGAGAAGTGAGGCAGCGCCGGGCAGGCAGGCCGAGGCCGCACGCAACGAGGACAAGCAACCCCTGCAAGACCGCGGTCAGTTCCAGCGCCCTAGCCAGCGCCACCTCGGGGGGAAATAGGAGCCAGACCTTTTCCCTTTTCTCTCTCTAGGACACACACACACACACGCGCGCGCTCGCCCCGCCCTCGCTGCACTCCAAGGAGCAGCACCAGCAGCACTACTACTCCTGGAGCACTCCGTGAAGCACGCCATCTCTTTCACGTGGCGGCCGCCGTCCGACGGGGAGGGAAACTGGGAGGGAAACTCGAGTCGGGCGCGGCGGCGGCGGTCACCAGGCAGCACGGCAGCGAGGACGACAGGGTGCTCCCGTGGCGCGGAATGCAAGTGCAGCGCGTGGAGCGTCCGACCGTGTTCAATAACGCGACGGACAGGCGGACGGACAGGCAGGCACCCCACGGACGGACGCAGCGGGGGCGCGAGCGCGATGACGTCCCGCGAGGTGATTGGCAGGTGACGGGTCACCACCAGGCTGGCACTTTCCCTCCGAAAAGGGCAAAAAAAAAACGGTAACACACTCACACACACACACACACACACACACGCAGACAAACAGGCAGGCGCACGAGTCTAGCCAGGCCATACTGTCTGTCTCCCCTGCTGTCTTTTTGACGTCGGAACAACAGCGTGTCTATTGCCAAGTTCCTGCTCTCTTCAGCAAATCGAATTCTTGGCCCGCGCGGGGCTGGGGGCGGCAGGGCGGCCGGCCCCGGGCGGGGGCGGTTCGCGGCGTCGGCGGCGAGGGCGCGCTGCTGGGGGTTGGAGGGCGGGGCGGGGCGGGGAGCTCCGCGAATGTCACGCATAAATTGGTAGGCGGCGGCGGAGACAGGCTGAGCTGGCACGGCGCGGCGCGGCACGGCCAGACACACGCTCCATTTGAACCATCGGCACCCCCGATCGCGAATCGGTCCCACCGCCTCACCGCCACACTGCCACTCGCTCGGCGGCGCGGCACCGCCCGGTACGGCAACCCTTCCACCCCCTTCACCGGAAGTCGCGGCTCACACTGCCAACAGCGAAAAAAAAAACGGAAACAGAAAACACAGCACGGACTGGTGCCATTCCGACGAAGCAAATAAAACAAATCGGATGGTTTAATTTCAGAGGCGTCACTCCGGCCACGCGGCCGCGCCGGGGGGCGCCAAAGGGAGTCCTCACCGCGCGCGCTCATGCACGTATGACTTGTCGCCCGAAAAAAAAACAACAACCAAAAAAGAAATGGCGTCGAGACGAAGTGTGTTTTGCGAGGAAACGAGCAACCATACGGCCAGATCGGTTTGTCGCTCTGTCTCTCTCGCACCCTTACGGAGAGCCCCGTGAGTGCGACAGAGACAGAGCGACCAAACGACTCCTCTGCATCGCTCGGTGGGGACTGCCAGGACCCCCGCCGGCTGGGCGGCGGCGCGCGGCGGACAGCGGCCCGGCGTTTGATAAATGCCCCGGTCAACAACAACCAAGTCGAAGAAAAGAAAGCGATTCGATGGTCCAACTAATTTAGCTAATTGCGTTCGAGAGCGGGAAGAGGAAGGAAAGGGGTGGAACCTGCAGGCAAGACGGGGAGGGGCACCGACGTGCAGCCTAGAATCTATATGCCGATTTGGACGAGAGAGAGAGAGGGGGGGGAGAAAAAAGAGAGAGAGCCGTCGTCGCAATGCAAATAATTGCGGAGCGTATCGGCTCGGCTCCCTTTAAGGAAACTTCCGTTATTAAGCCTTTTTTGTTGGCCGGACTGTCGGACGGGCCAAGAATAAGGAGCAAATACGCGCAGCGGGGAGAAGAACCAACAACTTTCCATTTTAGTGCAAACAACTGCAGCCCTTTTTTCCCCTCATCCCTCCCCGCAAAACTTTGCCGATTTATTTTTTGAAAGAAATCACCGTGGCGAGTAATTTTTCGTCGCCTTTGTAAAGATGAACGCACTCAGGTCTAATTATTCCTCAAAATACTGTTCGCCAAAAATGTTTTTTTTGGAATGGAAGTTACAGAAAGTGTGGCCGAAAAACGAGCCACGAGGCTGACGCTGGGCGCCTTGTGTCCTCGTGTGCATATGCAATGCAGGCGGGGGCGCGCGGGGCGGACAGGCCGAGCCGTTTCGTCGCACTCTCTCTCTCTCTCCCTCGCACCCCCTGCGGCCTACGGGGCTCCGCGCGAGTGCGACAGAGACGGAGCGACACGCCCCGGACTCGGGCCGCAGGACCCCAGCTAGCGTGCCAGGGATCCAGATAGCGCTCGGACTATAAATCTGCACTTTGAGACACAGCAACGCCATTCTCGCCTATCAGGCCCCATCTAGTGTTGCTGCAAAACTCATATTTCCCCTCTCGCACAAAGCAACAGCCATCGGCCATCACTCTGGCGCGTTACCGTATCGAAGCGCTGCCAGTGTGCCAGCAGTGCCGCCAGCCTCTCGCCGAACTCACCTGCAACAGAGGAAAAAGAACGACGGGTTAGATTCGGCGGACGGGGAAGCGCTTCGCAGATTGCAAC
Organism: Thrips palmi; assembly: GCF_012932325.1. Taxonomy (NCBI): domain Eukaryota; kingdom Metazoa; phylum Arthropoda; class Insecta; order Thysanoptera; family Thripidae; genus Thrips; species Thrips palmi. The sequence continues at coordinate 8,322,801 of NW_023144628.1, forward strand.
GACGCGTCGCTCTGTCTCTCTCGCACTCGCGGGGCGTGCCGTAGGGGGCGAGAGAGACAGAGCGACGAATACGACTCTCGGGATCGGCCTGCTGGCAGCTCGTGCAAGGGGCGGGAGGGGGAGGGGGGAATGCGGGGGAGGGAGGACGAGGGGTGAAGGGGGATGGACACGAGGGAAAAGGGGGAGGAAGGGGTTCACGCCGAGGCCCCAAGCCGTGCCGGGCGCCCCGCCGCGCGCGCAAAACATTGACGAACAAAGAAGGATTAGAGCAAGACAGTTTGGCTTTCGTTGTACACTGCGCGCCGCGGCGCCTCGCGACGCTACACTGCGTTATGGCCCAGAATTAAACGGGATTAGCGATTAAGCATCGGAGTGTGCCAGGCAGGCAGTCCCCGGCACGGCACTGCAAGGGTTGCCCCGGCCGGGGAGGGAGGGGCACTGGAATTCGGAAATGAAGACGAGGATGCGGTAAATTAGCTAAGACCGGGCAGGGTGCACGGGCGGACAGACAGGCAGACCGACAGTCAGACAGACAGGCAGGAAGCGCGGAACGCGTCCGGGGGAGCGACCAACGGCGAAATTGAAAACGCACCGCAAAGCGCTTCGCCGCACAGTGGACCAGAAGACCGGTGGAGGCGGCCAAAATTCTAGACGCGTTTTGAGCTCCAGAGTAGCTAAATGGGACTCGAGCCGAACGTGTGACCCCACCAATGGATTGCTCTCCGAACGAGGAATCCATTGGTGGGGTCACACGTTCTGTTCGAGACCTCCTTAGGGACTCTTGAGCTCAAAACGCGTCTATAATTTTGGCCACCTCCACCGGTCTTCTGGCCCACTGTGCGCAAGCGCCGCAAAGGTCAAACGCCTCGCACGCGCCTCGCGCCCTCTTCCGGCATTCCTTCCGCCGCCAGCCCGGCCCGCTGGCGCTGAAGCTGGAGGCACGTCGCTTTCCCTTAATTAGGTGGCCAAGTTCTAATTGGGAGCGAACCGAAAGAAGGAAGCCAGGCACGCCGCGTGGCATTCACAAACGTGTCGCCGGCTTGGGATGCTGCAGACTCCTCTCGTCGCTCTGTCTCTCTCGCACTCATGCGGCGCCCCGTGAAGGTGCGAGAGAGACAGAGCGACGGCTCTCGGAATGAGTCTGCTGCGCCGAGCGGCGGCGTGGCGGCGCGACACCCTAGACGCTGCCGGCGACGCGGCGGCGCCGCCCACCTGAGCACCTATTAGGCCGGGCCGCCGGGCACACCGCGGGCCGACCGCACTGAGCCGCCGCCGCCATCATCGACCAGCCAAAGTGAATAAAAATATGAAAACGCCACGAAATGGCGGCGAGAAGGCGGCCGCACGGCCACGCGCACAGATAGCAGGTAATTGGCAATTACGCCGTCCACGACACCACGACCCCCGCGAGCACGGCCAGGACCGCGACGCCGCGCAGTGGGCCAGAAGACCGGTGGAGGCGGACAAAATTCTAGACGCGTTTTGAGCTCCAGAGTCGATAAATGGGACTCGAACCGAACGTGTGACCCCACCAATGGATTGCTCGTTCGAAGAGCAATCCATTGGTGGGGTCACACGTTCGGTTCGAGTCCTGTAAAGTGACTCAGGAGCTCAAAACGCGCCTAGAGTTTAGGCCGCCTCCACCGGTCTCTGGCCCACTGTGCGGCGGCAGGGTGGCACCGAGGAGCGGGGGAAAAAATTGGAAAAAATTGGCTCGGCTCGCGGCGGTCCGGTCCGGCTGGATATCGGCCGGCTGTATTTTCCCAGCGCCCGCCGGATTACTGTTGACAAAGGAAAGATGGCAGCGCGGGCTTAGCGCACTCGCAGCGCCACCTGCCGGCCGCCAGCCCGAGCAGCCAGGCAGCGGGCAGCCCGCGCAGCCAGCCCGCCGCGGACAGCCAGCCAGTTCTAATTGCGGGGATAATTCAGATGGATGTATTATTGGGCGCGGGGCCCTCCGCAGGCTGCTTGCAGTGCAGGCCCTGCAGGCTGAGAGTCGTTTGCGTCGCTCTGTCTCTCTCGCACCCAAGGGGAGCCGCGTGTAGGTGCGAGAGAGACAGAGCGGCGAAAACGACTCTCGGAATCAGTGTGCTGGTGGAGGGGCGCGAGTTGGGGCGACGCGACCGCGATTAGCCCCGCGCGACGATTGTAATGGAAATAAGGAATAATTAGTCGGCTAACGACGCTTCATAACAATCTGGCGGGGCGTCCCGGCAGTCTCGGCCGCCTCGCCGTGCGGCCGGTAATGTGACAGCCGGCATTGAGACGCATTGGCACGGCCAGAAAAGAGCATCAAAAAGCAAAACCACCTGCTTTGAGAGGAATACTGGACTCAGAGCGAACGTGTGACCCCACCAATGGATTGCTCTTCGAACGAGGAATCCATTGGTGGGGTCACACGTTCGGTTCGAGTCCTGTTCAGCGACTCTGGAGCTCAAAACGCGTCTAGGGTTTCGGCCGCCGCCACCGGTCTTCTGGCCCACTGTGCGTCGTGGTGTCGCGAAGCAGCGGACCGAGACGCAATCTCCGCTCTCCGCCCACAGGGGGCGACACCGTCGGTGACCTCCAGGGCGTCCCCGCCACAGAAGTGCGTATGGCGCTACGGCGGCGCCCCTCAGGCGCCTGCCTGCTCTGCTCAAGGTCTGCGCGCGGCAACCCCAGCAGGGCGACACCGTCGCTCTGTCTCTCTCGCACTCATGGGGCGTCCCGCTGGAGTGCGAGAGAGACAGAGCGACGACGTTGGGAGTCGGGCCGCAGGCGGCAGCAGGCGGCAGCCTCCGCGGTCCCAATCAAAACGGATTCAGACAGATCACGCGGCGAGGGCGTGTGTCGCGGCGCGGCGCGGTGTGTGGATCGGGGGCTGTATCGTACCGCGAGGCTGCCTGGGCGGGGCGCTCCGGGCTGTGCCTGCCCCCCGCCGCGCCGCGCAGGCCCCCCGCATCTGAGAGTCAAAACCAGCGTGTGTGATGCGGCGGCGGCGCGGCTCGGGGCGACAACTTTCGGCATTCCAAGCCGTTTGCTCCGCGCGGGGCTCTGCGGCGCTCTGCGGGGCCACTCGCCGGCCACAATTGCCTGGCCAGGGCGCCGCCGCGCCGCCGGGGCCCCGCCGGGGGCGCCTGGAGGAGCCCCGCACAATGATTCCGAGAGTCGTTTTCGCCGCTCTGTCTCCGTCGCACCTATACGGGGCGCCCCATGAGTGCGAGAGAGGCGTCCGGCCCAGCCCCGGGCCGGCCGGGAGGGCCAAAAGTGTCGCCCGCAGAACTAATGTGGGCCTAAATCAGACCGCGGACGGGGGATGGCGGACGGACGTCCAGCCGGGGGCGGCCGGGGGCGGCCGGGGGCGCGGCCGGGGGCGGCCGGGGGCGGCCGGGGGCGGCCGGGGGCGGCCGGGGGCGGCCGGGGGCTGCGACGGCGGCGCGGCGAGCAGAAGGACCAAGTCAAGCGCACCGCCCCTCCCCCCGCGGGGCCCGGGGGCCCGGGGGGCTAAATAAGGCCCCCGCAATGAGGAGAGGCGCCATCAGGGCCGCGGGGGTCGTATTTCAATGCGAAAGGCGGGCGGAGGGCCGGAAATTTGGGTAAACGGCACAAAGGAGCGAGGCGAGGCGGCGCGGAAAAAAAGAGGACGCCGCGGAAAAACCGGAAGCAGAAATAAAGCAGCGGCGGCGGAGCGCGTCGCGTCGCGGCGGGGCTGCCGGTGTAGCAGCCGTGCGTTCGACAGCCGCGGCCGTGAGCGACACGCGCGAGGCCGGGGGTCAGCGCCGCGCGCATCCATCAGCCTGCCTGCCTGCCTGCCCGGCTGGGCTGGCTGCTCGGGCGGGGCGGCGGACGGCGAGCCGGCCGGGGGACATTAGGAACACTCTTGTCGTCGCGGAGGTGCAAGAGAACGGCACCGCCATCCACTTGTTCGATATTCCATATTTTATGTGGCGGAAATTGATAGATGGGCAGCGCAATCTGCGCCGCCTCGCCCCGCCCGCCCGCCTGGCCCGCCTTGCAGCGCTGCGCCTTCTAACTAAACATGCCCCGCCCGCCCGCCTGGCCCGCCTTGCAGCGCTGCGCCTTCTAACTAAACATGCCCCGCTGCCTTCATTCCGGATAAGCAGCAACAGCGGCCAAAAACCGATATTCCGGCCCATTTTTTCCCCCTTCATATTTCCCTGGGATAATTCTTGCTTTTATTTTTTTTCGTTCGCCTCCCGGGCGCAGCCGCGCGCTTGGCGCATGTGCAGTTGAGCGACTTGCCAAAGTCGACGTTGAGCCGGGCCGGGCCGGGCGGACCCCGAGGACAACCGAGAGGACAACCACCGTGCGCGGACTCGTCGGTCTCGGTGGCCGCAGGGTCGGGTGTCCGCCCTGGCCGACGTGGACATCCAATCCCAGGGGAGGAGCAGGGGGACGGGGAGGGGAGGCTCCTCCACGTAACACGGTCTGGACACACCGCCGCGAAGGGCATGTCCTTCCAAGACGGCCACGGCCCCACGCGAATTCACTCCATCAAAGCGAAACAGAGGCCTCCTTTCCTCTTTTTGTTGTTGTTTTTTTTTTCTCGCAGCGACAGTGGCGGTCCAGATGAAAACTAAGCGAGCACGGGGGAGGGCCGCCGTCGCCGTAACTCGGCCGGCACGGCGACGACCTCCAGGGCCTCCAGCAGACTGAAGCCGAGAGTCGCTCTGTCTCTCTCGCACCTGTACGGGACGCCCCGTGAGTGCGAGAGAGACAGAGCGACGAGAACGACGCTCGGAATCAGTCTGCCGGTGCCTCCCGGGCCCGCGACCCCACGACACAGGTGTAACGCAGCGTCCTTCCTGGATTATCCCGGACGCCACATTCATCAAGGGCCCGGGACCGGCGAAGGGCCCCGGCAAGGGCCGCGCCGAGGGCCCCACCAAGGACGCCGCGCGCAGGGAGAAGGGCTCGAGGACCTGCCGGGGGCGCCCTGCCCCGCCCCGCCTTGCGCCCGCTGGCCGGTCGACTGGCCGTGAGGTGATTTGTGGGGGGTGCCCTTTGACGCGGGCATCCCTTGACTTCCGGCGGAGCGAAACAAGGAGGGTTTGGGGGGTGGGGGCGCACAAGCAGGCCGTCCGCACGATAAGACGGACACCCCTACACTCCGCGACACACACACACACACACGTGACAGCCCCCTACACACACACACGGTGAGGGAGCGGCCTGCTCTTGGCTCACCTTTCTAATAAATCCTTACCAATATTGTTGTGCCCATCTGGCCACACCCACCCCGACGAGCGAGCGGGGCGAGGCGGGCCAAAGCGGTCCCGGCCGCCAGCGCCGCCAGCGCCGTCGCCAAGTGACAGGATTTATTTCCAAAGGGGTGTGAAGGGGGCGTGGCGCGGCGTGGCGTGGCGCGGGCACCAGTGGCTGTCGCGCCGGTGTCGGCGGACAAGTGTACCCCCCGGCCCAGGGAACCCTCGGGTACATCTCGCCTAGGACCAAGGTACCCGGGGGTACACAACGCCTAGGCTCAATGTACCCCGGGTACCTCAGGCCTGGGGGGTACACTGAGCCTAGGCGAGTGTACCCCGGGTACAAAAAGCCTAGGCGAGTTGTACCGGGTACAAAAAGCCTGGGTGAATTGTATCCTCCCTCATCCGAGGGAGGATACAACTAGCCTAGGCGAATTGTACCCCGGGGTACAAAAAGCCTAGGCAATTGTATCCTCCTTCATCCAAGGGGAGCCCGTTGGGGTTTGGTTAGGAAAGGTTGTACGATTTCTTTTGAGAATCAGATCGTCGCGAGTAGAGTAAGATCTGTCACGAGCCCGTTAGGTTTGGTTAGGATTGGTAGGACAATTCAGTTTTAGAAGCCTTCCGTCGGTTCAATTAAAAACCAACCATTGACGCATCACAATCCTGCCGGGGAAGAATATAAATCCCCTCGTCTTGTTGCATCCTCCCTCGGCGAGAGAGGATACAATTCGCCTAGGCTTTTGTACCCCGGGGTACAATTCGCCTAGGCTAGTTGTATCCTCCTCTCGGATGAGGGAGGATACAATTCACCTAGGCTTTTTGTACCCGGGTAAAACCCTCGCCTAGGCTTTGTGTACCGGGGTACAACTCGCCTAGCTCAGTGTACCCCCAGGCCTGAGGTACCCGGGGTACATTGAGCCTAGGCGTTGTGTACCCCGGGTACCTTAGTCCTAGGCGAGTTGTACCCGAGGGTTCCCTGGGCCGGGGGGTACACTTCGCCGCTTACACCGGCCAGCCCGGGCGGCCCCCGCTACCCCCTTCGCGGCGCGCAGCTGCCCCGATACGACGGGCCGGCAGGCCGGCAGGCCGCACCCAGGCCCTTCAATGGCGGCCAAATTTTGTGTGGCCGACGCCCGCCGCTCCGTCTCTCTCTGCCTGACACGCGGCCAGGCCGCACGAGTGCGAGAGAGACGGAGAGAGGGCCACACTTCCGCGACCCTGGTCCCCGGTCCGCCCAGTGTGCCGGTCAATGAGGGCGCATTAGGGTCGCCCAGTCGGCCGGGCTGGCAGTGGCGGGGCCGCGTTTCGGCAGCGCAGGTACACTAATTAAACTGCCACTAGCGCGGTATGCATAAAACATGGACGAGTGGAGCAGCGCGGCGTGCTTTGCCCCCCCTCCCCCTCCCCGAGCAACTGATGCGACGACAACTCATTAGGGTCGGCAGCCAATCGCACGCCGCGGTGGTGGCCCATTCAAACTCCCGCCGCCGCGTCGCCGAGCACCCCTTTTCCTCTCTCTCTCTCTCTCTCTCTCCTCTCTCTCTCTCTCTCTGTCTCTCCCTCTCCCGGATTCTTGGCCACTCATGCGCCACCCACTCGGGGCCTTCTGCTTCGGTCCGCCCAACTCTTCCCCGCTCATTGCGTATTTCATTTCTCAATTTGCGCGGCCCTCGTGCTCCCCGTGCTGGCGGTGCTGGCCCGCCCAAAGGCCCGCCGGGCCCGCGCCGCGCTTGGCCTTGAGTAGATTCGCCGCCTCTTCCTCCTCCTCCTCCTCGTCCTCCTTCTGGTGCTCCAGCAGCGGCGCGGCAGCAGCACGCGGCAAAGCCTTAATGCCCCACCCTGATGCATTTTTGCCAGCCCAAACCACTCTCGGTAAAGTAGGGGGAGCGCCAGCCCCGCCAGCCCGTATTTCAGAGCGGCCTGAGGTGGCGCGGCGCGGCGCGGCCCGGGCCAGCACGGGGTAGGGCTCGGAGCGAGGGAATGCATCATGTGCTTGCCGTTCAATTTACTCGGGTGCCTCGCCAAGCGGTACCCACCCCCTTCTGCTCCTCGGCGACGCGCGACGCCCCACGTACGCACTTCACTCCACAGTGGGCCAGAGGACCGGTGGGGGCGGTCGAAATCCCAGACGGGGTTGGAGCTCCAGAGTCGCTAGATCGGGCTCGAACCGAACGAGTGACCCCACCAATGGATTGCTCTCCGAACGAGGAATCCATTGATGGGGTCAAACGTTCGGTTCGAGTCCTGTTTAGCGACTCTGGATCTCAAAACGCGTCTAGAGTTTCGGCCACCTCCGCCGGTCTTCTGGCCCACTGTGCGCTTCTTGGCACGGCGCGAGACGAACGCCCCAACGGCCCCATATGCACGCGCTCATCGACTTTATTAAAGCTTCTGTCGGGCCGTTGGCCGGATATTCACTCTGTTTACCCATTGCGGGGCAGCCTGGCATTCCTAGCCGTGCCGGTCCTGCAGGGCTGCAGGGGCTGCAGGCTGAAAGGAGGAAACAGTGCAGAAGCGATAGGGCGCCCTGCAATATGTAATATGGGAGGGGAGGGGGCGGGCGGGCGCTTTGCACGTGCCAAATGACTCGGAAAGAAGGCGGGTAGCCGCCGTCGGGGCGGCCGGGGCCGCGGGGCCACCACCTACGCCCCGGATGGCTACGCCGATGGCGGCGCCGATGGCCGTGGCGATGGCTGCGCCCTGCTGCTGCTACGCCACTGCCTCCCCCTCCACCCGCTGCATACTAAACAGCGCCACACGCCGGCTCGAGCTAAATACGATTATCACTGCCCCTCCCCGCGCGGCGCGGCGCCACCAGCCCGCCACTTCTACAGAAACGTGCTCAAAATAAGTAGCAGCCGCCGATGAGGGTAGGATCACCGGCAGCGTCCGCACCTCGCCGCGCCACCCCACTGGAAACGGGGCCAATCCGGGACCCGGTCCGCTCACCGGGTCATTCGTAATAAGACCATTCGGCCACCGAAAAGAAAGTTGTAAAAATATATCGTCGTCGGTGATGCACTTCTCGGCGGTGGCGCACAGTGGGTCAGAAGACCGGCGCAGGCGGCCCAAACGCCGTGCCTCCAAGCACGTCGCCGTAAAGGTCGCGGACGGCGTCGGGGTGCTCGGCGTCGTGTGTCCTCGGCGACCTACTTCGGGGCGACGCGGCCACGCCACTCGAAACAACGAGCGGAACACTACTTTCCGTCCGCCCAGCTTTTTGCGACATCGTTTCCGCCCGGGTAGAGCGAGCGAGCGAGCGAGAAAGTGCGAGAGAGAAGGGGAGCGTTTAGCGAGATATTCATATTCGGAGACCCTTACCCCGGTTGGCCGGGCCCGGCCGGGCCGCAGACCGTCTCAAGAGGTGCAGCGAGTCGTACGACGACGGCGTGGTGCCGCCCCGCCCCGCCCCACCCCGCCCCGCCCCGCCCCGCCCCACCCCGCCGTGTTTTGCATTTCAGTTCCCCAATTAGCAGCGCGATTGTGAGGAAATGATCGATGTTTCTCAGTTGATAAGCCACGGCCCGGCCCCGCCAGGCTCACCGCGCGCACCAGACTATACGGCCGCCATTATTATTTGCGCGCAAAAAAATAGAGAGAGACAGAAGAGAAAAAACGAAAACACGGTGCGAGAGGAAAAAAATGTATGAAAATGGAAACGCGCGACGAGAGCGATTAGCGCTACATACACTGTACATGAAGTAATTTCGCCGGCAGACACGCGGCCGAGAAGGAATAATTGAGAACCGGAGAGACTAATTTCGCAAAACGAATAATCACACACACACACACACACACACACACACACACACACAGCCAGCAGTCGTGGCGGAGGCTGTGGAGCACCACTGCTAGTACTACTCCTTCCCTTCCCCAACCGGATAAGAAATAAGTTGAAATCGGAGCGCCGGCGCCCCGGCGCGAGTTAGGCCGCTCCAGCAAGCACGCCATAATGAGCCAAACGTCTTCTCCAGGGCGGAGGAGACTCCAGCCCCAGCCTGGAGACTCCAGAGCAGCCGGGCGCCGCGCGCAGAGCTCTTGTGTTTTTCTTGTTGCCAGACAAGGCGCAAACTGCTACACAAAAGCGGCGCAGTGGTGTGCACGGCCCAAACCCTTTCACTACTTGGTGGCGGGGCGGGGCGGGGCGGCGATATTAAACGTTTCCTCTCGGGACGGGATCATCCCCTTCCGCCGCGCGATTGTTCTCCGAGGGAAGCTGAGTAAATAAGAAGGCGCTACAAAGGCGAAGTCCGGTGGCGCTACTATACAGTGTATACACGCCCCGAAAAACGGCGGGGCGCCGCTCAACAGCGTCTCGGTCAAGCGTCCCGCCTCAGCGCCCGGATAAGGAAAACCCCGGTTTATTTTCGAGTGAACTACCGGTAGCGCCGCGTGACTGCCTTGCCTATTCAGCTTGGCAAAGGCGCCTGGCGGGTAGGCAACCCGGATGCACCTATGTGCAACGGGACGGCCTACGTCGGACGGCGTCCGTCCGCGGGACATCGCTTCAATCTTTCTCCTGGCGCCGCGGGCTCGCTTCCATCGGCAAAGAAATTGGCACCGCGAAGGCAAACACCCCCCTTTGGTTGTTGTTCCTGCGGCTCGTTCCCGGCGGGCTGACGCTGACGGCCTCTACAGTGCACGTGTCCGATCGGCCAATCGGCGCTCCCCTCGCATCGCGAGCATTCTGCCGGCGTGTCAGTGCCTGGTCGGGGCCCGCGTGCTTCCGAGCGGAGAGCGTCTCTCTCTCTCGCACTCGCGGCGTTCCGCGGGGGTGCGAGGGAGACAGCGCCGAGGCGGCGTGCGCGGCATGGCGCCCGCTCCCCTCACCTACACCGACGAACAGATATTGGCGGCATAAAAGAAGGCCTCGGCGGGGTGATGATCGCAAGGCGACCCCACTGTGCGAGCTCGCGCTAGCGCCCCTCGGACCGGCATGACAGAGCGGCGCGGATTAGAGCGCCGGGACGCCCCGTGAGTGCGAGAGAGACGGCCTCCAGGTCGCCGTCGAGGCATCAATCAGCGTTCGGCGGCGCGCATATTCAGCCGCCGCCACGGTGCGGCAGGCGCAGCCAACCTGCTCTGTCTCTGTCGCACTCGCGGCGCGTCCCGTAGGCGTGCGAGAGAGACGGAGCGCTGGGACCGCCAGCCCATTAGCCCGCTGGGTGGGGGGGGTGGCCTGAAACCAGGCATCAACGCCCCTCTAAACAACGGCGACAGGGAGGGGAGCCGGGCCTAGCCTCGCCGCCGAGCGCGCCGGAGCGCGGCCCGCGTATACATCACCGATGTCGCTATTCGCACTCAGCACTTGCTGCTAATAGGGTGCGCGAGGGTCTCAAGGTGGCACTCGCAGTGCAGGCGCCACCCTCCCGGACCCTCCGCGGTACCGGCCCTCCCCCACCCCTCCTCGCACGGCGCCACTTAAAAGTTCACATCGTGGCAATCGGCGAAACCCCCGAGGGGAGCGAAACAAAACGCAGTTATTTTATCAGCGAGCCAGGATTCTGCGGTTGTGTTTGGGGGCGAGCCCGCCAGGCCGCCAGACGCTCCAACTACCAAACTCGCTTTTTCTTCCCTCATTCCCCGCACACAATCTTCCCTCGCCGTCTTCCCCTTCGCACCCCTATCGCCTCGCATTCGTTTTAATACACAAATGCAGTTTGTCGCGGATAAGAGCCGCGCGACGACGCGCGGCAGACGGACGGACAGACAGACAGGAGGAGACACACGGAGGACGCACCGACGACGCTCTTTGCATGCGTCCCCTCCCCCGCGACGACTTACGGACAATCGTCTGCACTTACGTCTCGGCTCCGGTCGTTCGACGCCCCCATCATCACCCCCGGCGTCGTCTTCGTCGCGTCGTCGCGCACAGTCCGCCGACCGCCCTGGCGGCTCGAGGTTCGTACACGACCAGGTACTTGCAACCCGTCTCTGTCAACGAGGTCTTGGAGGTCTACGAGGTCTACAAGGTCTACGAGGTCTACAAGGTCTACGAGGTCTCGGAGGTCTACGAGGTATCGGAGGTCTGCAAGGTCTCGGAGGTCTACGAGGTCTCGGAGGTTTTCGAGGTCTCGGAAGTCTCGGAGGAGAGGGGAGGCTCCAGTCAAGGTCCCAAACATCCCAACAGGGCTCACCGGATCGGCCGCCGGGAAGAAAGAGAGAGATGAAAAAGAAAACAAACAAGAAGAGTGAACTCGGAGGGATGTTGCCCTGACGAACATTTCATACCGCTCCCAACTTGCTACCCTCTCTGAGCCGCGCCGCGCCCGGTCGGCCCGACGTCGAAGCCCCGGCCAAAGTAAGAACGCTCCAAGAATCCCTGTGTACCTGAATTCCGCCGGATTCGGCCATTCGGCCCAAAGGGGAGCAAGAATCCTCAGATTGTTTCTCGGCTCGGCTCCAGCAGGCTCCAGCAGCAGACGGATTCCGAGAGTCGTTTCCGTCACTCTGTCTCTCTCGCACACGTAGGGCGCGCTACAGGAGTGCGAGAGAGACAGCGCGACGAAGAGGACTCTCGGAATGGACCAGGCTTCCAGCGGGCGGTCCGCTCCAGCACGCCTCCAGCGCCCCTCCCTGTGTCTACAGTCCACAGTGCACAGGCTTCCCAGCGCCGTTTCGCGCCCCTCCCGCCTCGCCCCGCCCTCGCCGTACCCGCGCCGGCCGCGCCCAGAAGGAGGTAGCGCCCAGGGCGGCCGCGGAGTGCACCGAGCCAGAACGCGTCGTCAGCCCCCGGAGGGCCCGGGCCCAGGCCGCCCACAGCACAGAGGGCGCCACCTCACTGTTAAATTCCAACAAAGAAGTGGTCTTTGTCGTATAAAGAAAACAACGGCTTCGCAACCTAACTGCTCAAAAAACACGACCATTTTGGGCGTGGAGATTTTAAGTGCGCTCGGATCTCTTTCTTGCGATGGGAAAACCCAGGGAAACCTTTGGCACGGGCGAGGCTTGGCGGGGCGGGGCGAGCCAGGGCCGCCCCACGCGCCCCGAGGGGGCCCACAGGCGCCCCACAAGGGGCATTATGAATAACCATCCCGCACTTGTGTCAACACGGAATCCCACGAGAGTAGCTCCAAGAGGTCGACATGTTTGAGTTACGTTACCTGCGAGCGCTGCACGTGCGCGACGCACACACACACAAACACAGAAGAGGAAAAAAATCTCGGCGGTTCCGGGATTCGAACCCGAGGCCACGGGCGCGATTCAGACCACGTCTCTGATAAGGGCGTCCCGCGGCGCGCTCATGAAAGTATGGAACACCTAAAGCAACGGGCCAGTCAGCTGGCCAGTCAGTCACTCAAGTCACCTAGCGCGGCTAGAGCGTCCCGGGGCGGCGCGCTCAGCTGGGCCGGCCAGGCCAGCGCCAGCGCAGCGCCCGGGCTAAATTTATGAGCAGGAATCAGCAAACTTGAAGATTGATGCATCGTGCCGGGCGATGCGCGCGCCCCGTCCCACAGTGTCTGTCCGTCGGCCTGTCCGTCCGCCCGTCGCACCGACCGCGCTGCGCCGCGTCTCCGCCGCGTCGCCTCATCTCCATAGGCAACCGGTTCTGCGTTCGAAACGCGTACGAGGAATCCGTTGGTGGGGTCACACGTTCGATTAGAGTCCTGTTTAGGGACTGTGGCGCTCAAAACGCGTCCAGAGTTTTGGCCGCCTCCACCGGTCTTCTGGCCCACCGTGCGGTCCACGACGAGCTTCGAAAATCAAGACGGGCCGTCCGAGAGGTCCGAGGCTCCGGGTGGCGGTCCCCGCCATAAATCAGGGGGCATGATGCAAAATAATACAAACAGGGACCCACCGAGGGGGCAAAAACTCGCGCAATCATGTGTACACGGCCCCCGAAATCACACGCGAATCATTGAGAATCACGCGAAATCAAGCAATCCGAAATCAGCCAAAATCACTAAAATCGACCGAAATTAGGCAGAATCACACGAAACCAGGCCAAATCAGTCCGAAATCATTTCTTTCCGAACACAATCACACGCAATCACGCTCAACATCACCCTGGTGCGTCGCGAAATAAGGCAAAATCAGCCATGAAATCAATTAAAACCATGCGCAATCATTGCGTTTTCCGAATCATGTGTACACGAAAATCCCGAGTTTTTGCCCCCTCGGGACCCACACACAAAAATGACGATAAAACAAACCGAGCCCACCGCGCCTTTTCACTTCATTTTATTTTTCGCAGCCCACCGCAGTAAAGGCGAAACGACAAAAAAAAACTCGTAACGTTTTTAACTTTGATTCGAGAGGTTGGCGAGCACGCAGCCGCGGCCGGGTCCCAACCAAGGACCCCGGGGATGGTCCAGCTTGCCGAGCCTGCCGAGCCCAGTATCACGTTACACGGCCATTCCGGATGGCCTTGGCAGGGCCGGCAGGGCCAGCACCGGCACGGCCAGCACCGGCACGGCCAGCACCGCACGGTTGCTCCAGCAGCAGGCCAAGCACGCCGTCATCCTGGAGACTGCCTCCACACAGACGTCGGCTACGTCGCTTTGCTTTCCTCTCACTCCCACCCCTACGGAATGCCCCGTGAGTGCGAAAGAGACAGAGTGACTTGCTGGACGGCCAATCACGGGGTGGCGAGGCGCTCATAAGCATCTGCCCGCCGAGGGGCAATAACAGCGCAGAAAGGGGGGAGGGGACCCGGAAGGGGAGGGGGGGGGGGGCGCAGGGGGTAACGACGCGACTCCGGGCAGGAAGGCCTGCACAGGCGCAGGGTCCAACTTAGAGAGCCTGCTATGTCCAACCCATCCTAACCTAACCTAACGGAGTCGCGACAGATCTTACGCTACTCGCGACGGATCTTACTCTATTCGGGACAGATCTTACTCTATTCGCGACAGATCTTACGCTACTCGCGACAGATCTTACTCTATTCGGGACAGATCTTACTCTATTCGGGACAGATCTTACTCTATTCGGGACAGATCTTCCTCTATTCGCGACAGATCTTACTCTATTCGCGACAGATCTTACGCTAATTGCGGCAGATACCGCCTAAAGCAACAAAAAAAAAAATAATTATGGGGAATAGATCCCGCGCCTGCAGCATGTGGGTCATGCGCGCTACACCTCGTCCACCGTGTCATCTGCCGAGACGGGTCTCCAGTTGCAAACACTATCCGCCGCAGCGCTGCGTACCCCCACCCTTGATCCATGGAACCCTGCGCCTGTGCAGTCCTTCCTGCCCCGAGTCACGCCGCAGGGGGTAAGCATGGCACGGCCCGATAAGAAGCGCTTCTCTCCCATTTTCGCTCGCCTTCCGCGCCACGCCTCGCCTCTCCACGCCACGCGACCCGGCGACACTTTTCGGCAGAACGACTCAAATGCCGATCTCATAACCACCTGAGCGTGCACAAAAGCCGGCAGCGCGGCGTCGCTTCCTCCCGGAGCAGGCGGAGCGGCGCGAGCGCGCGGCGGCAGCCTCCCCCGGAGCCGCCCGGAGCGCGCTGGAGGCTGGAGTGAGCGAAATATTTATGAAAGAATGCACCTCCCGCAGATTGTAAGGAGATAGAGGGCCGACCTTTGTGTCAGCCAGTTATGGAAATACTGCGGGGCACAGTGGCGGGGCGGGGTGTACAGCGTAAAGGGGTGGGCGGGGCGGCCCCCGCGGCCCGGGCACAGGCCGGGCACAGGCCGGGCACACAGACGACGGAAAACAATTTAGTTTTAAAGTATGGAATTATGGGGTGCAAGCGTGCGGCGTGGCGCGGCTGGCTGGGGGTGGCGGAACGCCGCGGAACGGGGGTAACAGGATGAGAGGAGGTGAATAATGCACACCAACTGGGCCCTCCGGCCGCCCCGCCCCGCCCCGTGCCCCCCGCGGGACGCGGCCCGGAGAGAGAGAAAAGGCATTCATGGTCCTTGACTGGGCAACTCCAGCCAATGCAGCCCTTCGCTTTACAATCAGCGTGCGCTGCAGCCCCCGCCGCCCCGCGAGCGAAAAAAAAAAAAAGGAAAAAGAAAACTTGTCGGCCACAGCGGCGCAAACGGCAGCAGTGGCCGCCAAATTTAAAATTCATCAAATTCATTGCGAATTTTCATCCCGGACGGAAACAATACCGCAGCCGGGGGCGAGCGAGATTAACAGCGTCCCCAGACAGCTACCCCTTGCCGGAAAAACGGCCAAAACAATTAGACTCGTGCTTGATCCCGGGGAAACTAAAACGTTAAAAAAATACTTACGACTACACAGATTCGGAAAGCAAAGTCTTGAGTATTGTGAGCGCCGGCGAGTGGCTCGGTTTCTTCCCGAGGGAAGGCCAACCCCGGCACGGCACGGCGCGGCACGGCACGGCGCGGCACGGTGCGGCTCTGCAGCGCCGTCCCGCCTGTGAAAACTAACCCCCGAGATACCGCGCCGGGCCGCGGGACATTTCACAATCTGTTTAAATGCAAATCTTGATGTGACAGTCGTAGATAACGGGGGCGGGGAGCACAGGGCCGCGCTAGGTTGGGGGGGGGGGGCAAAGGGGGCACGCGGGGGTCACTCCTCCAGATGAAAGCCAGACAGGGCTAGCGCGGCCCCACCACCCCCGGCCCGCCCTAATGGAATAAAACAAATTTCCGACTCATTCCGACCACTTGCAGGGGGACAGGCGGGGGCTGGCCCGACTAGGGGGAAGGGGGAGGGGGAGGGTGGAGGCCAAGGGGGAGGGGGGGGTACGCCCTCCGCTCTAAATTACCAAATCGAACTTCCTATTGACGACCGGGGAGTGGTACAGGAAAATGGAGGGGGCCTCGCGACGCCCGGCTTGTGGTTCGGCTCCACTCGCCTCAATGCTTCAATGGCGTCGCGCGGCCTTTTCACGGGCCGACCAATCAGCGGCCGGAAAGCAGTCGAGCAGTCAACAGACGACCTCAAAGGTGCGCGCCAAAAAGGGCTCGCTCCGCGAAAAAAAAAAAGGCGTGCAGAACGTATTGGCTGGGCGCGGGGCGGGGGGCGGGGGTCCGCGACCGGGCAGCGGCCGCCGGGGTCCACGCCGGACATCGAACACACCCGCGGTTATCAGATGAGACACCCCGCCAGGCCGCCAGCCAGCCAGGAGACTCCGTCCGAGAGTCGTCGCTCTGTCTCTCTCGCACCTGTACGGGACGCCCCGTGAGTGCGAGAGAGACGAAAACGAGTAAGTCTGCCGCCGTGGCTGCCAGCGCATAAAGCACTGCGGGGCGCGCCAACGCCGCCGACGCAGTGACACAGTGCATTCCGGGTGTCACGCGGACAATGGCGCACTGCAGCGCCACGGCACCAGCGCCAGCCAGCCAGGAGGCAAGCGGTTCGACGCCGACGTGACAGTCGCGTGACGGGCGGCGGCGCGTCGTCCAGGAATATGCATAGTACAGGTTGACACTCGCGGCGGCCCAGGACTAATCACCCCGGCGACTCTACTTACTGGGGGTTCGGCCGTTCGGCCCGCCACCTGCAGCACGGCCGATCCCGAGAGTCGTCGCTCTGTCTCTCTCGCACTCATGGGGCGTCCCGTACAGGTGCAAGAGAGACGGAGCGACGAAAACGACCCTCGGAATCAGTCTGCGGGATGGCCCGCTGGGGACGCCGGCAAAACAGGGGAAATGACGACACGGCGGACACGGCCAGCTGATTGCCAGTGCCGCGACATCGGCCCACACCGAGGGCCTTCCCCCTCCACGCCCTCAATGTGCCCGGGCGGACTCCGGACCCCTTAATTCCGTACTTTACTCGGGCAGCTCGGGGCAGAGACCGGGCCGAGGCCGGGCAGGGAAGGGACCAAAACGAGCGTCCTGTGGCTTGAACGAATCCAACAAATTTGGCCGGCCCCTTGCCTGCCTTGGCCCCGGGTCTGCCGGCTGCCAGCTCGGGCGGGGTGCCGCCAGGCGACCCAGACCGACCGCCATCGGCATCCCCGGCGTCTCTGGGACACTCTACTTGATTCGAAGGCAAGTCAAGGCAGACGCAGCGCCGCGCACCACTTCGACCCCGATTCCACGCAGCGCGTCTTCTCCCTGTTCTCGGGATATAGACCAGACGACTCAAGTCCGCTTTTGAGCGCGAGGCTGTGCGCACAGCGAGCGCCACGGCGGCGCCTCGGGGTCTCGCATTTCGCGTGACCGAACGGTGGGCGTCGCCGAAAGTTTGCCCAAAGGGTGAAAAACGTCCGGGATCGCGTTGGAAAATAAAGTCTGCGAGCCGAAAACGTGGAGCTCGCGCAGATGGATGAATTCATGGTCATAATCTTGCATCATCGTAAATCAATTTGAAGCGGTGACGCTAGGTTTCTTAGTCGGGGCAAACTTTCAATACTCCAGGTAATTATTGATAATGACCGGGTACTAGTATATTCAGACCATTTTTGGCGCGAACTTCGAGCACCGCGCTGCAGAATTTCCCTCTGGCTCCACCGAGCGAGTTGAGCTCAGCGGGTTGCCCGGTTCCAAACTGTACTTCCACCGAGTTTCCTCATCATGGCCTGTCGAAGCCGCACTGCCGGCGGGCTACTTTGTGGACATTGCCGCCCTCCATCCGGCGTGGTCGTCGACGTCGCCCGGCCAACACTCACCTGGAACAAGAGAGGCAACGGTTAGTGTCGGCGGCCACATCGGTCACCCCGGCGTGCGCTGTCGCAGGCCGCCGGGCCAGCAGACTGAGAGTCGTTTCCGTCGCTCTGTCTCTGCCGCACTCATGGCGCATCCCCTGTGGGCGCGAGAGGGACAGGGCGACGAAAACAACTCTGAGTCTGCGGGCATGCAAACGCACCGGTACCCGACAGGACACGCTGGCGCACGCGGTCCGCCGAGTTTGGACCGGACGGCTATCTACGGCCGCGCTGGCCTCCTTCGCCTTCTCCAGCACGCAGCCGCGCGCGCTGCAGCAAGCCGGTCCCACGGTCCCGGGTTCAAGTACCACCACGCCCGCGCCTTTCTGTTTCAGCGCGTTTTTCTTTCCGCCCCGCCTGTCCCCTTTGTTTCGTTACGGCCGTTTTGACACGCGCTTTGCGCCGTTAAACGCGCCCGAACAAAGGTCACGGGTTCGAATACCGGCGTCGGATCTCGACGCACGCGCATATAAAAGTGCGCGTAGCACGCATGGTAACGACAACAATGCCACCAATTTATTGCGACTAAAAGGCGGGGCTGGGCATAAAGCGAAGACGCGTCATAACAAGACTCGTAAAGACCGCGGGGCGGGGCGGGGCGTGGAACGCGGAGAACGAGTTTAAAGTTTCCAAGCAGCCGGGAGAAAAAAACGCACTTTCCGGGCGTGATTTTTCAAACGATAAAGCACGGGAATTAGCAAATAAAATTGCTGCCGAAAAATGTCGGCCGAAAAAAACGGGGGAAGAAAGTTGTCTCCATTCTTTCTTTCTTTTTTCACGGTGTCGGATCCTCCCAGCGACAAGGCGGCGGTGGCGGAGAGGGGGGGGGGGGCACCGCGGCGGCGGCACAGCCCTGGCGGCCAAGGCACAGCACGGCAGCGGGGCGGCCCCGAAACCAAGGAATCGTAATCAGGTGAAACTCGAAGATCGATCAGACGCTCAACAAGGCCCCGGCCGCCCAGGCCAGGCGAGGCCGCCCCGGCATAGGTGATACGGGGCGAGTGGGCCTGATAGACGTCACGATAGAGATAGAACGGCCGCTTTGAGCGATACGGGGGGGTTGCGCCCCGCCGCGCCCCGCGCCCCCCCCGCCCTCGCAATCATCCCAAGCCTCTTCCATCCATCGCATTGCTGAACCAACTCGGCCCGAGGCCCGGCCGCCTTGCCGCCCTGCAGGGTGATTCCGCGGAGCGCGGCTGTGCGTCTGTCTCTCTCGCACCTGAGCGGCACGCCCCCAAGCGTGCGAGAGAGACAGCACACCGAGGGCCGGAATCACCCTGCCGGTCCCCGGGCCGTCCCCAGGCCGTGTCCCCGGGCTGCGGAGGCTGGAGGGGCGGCAAGAGGAGACTTGTGATAGGACCCGTCAAACTCGTGACTTCTCCATAATTCACCGCAATTCGTCCCCTGCCGATCGCGGCCTCGCGGCACCTGGAGGCCGCCCTCCTGGAGGCCCTCCTGGAGGCCCTGCTCCACGTGGCCGCCGCACTGCGCCGGTCTTCTGGCCCACGACGCGGTGCCCCGCTGCGCTCACACGGAACGGAGGAAGCCCCCGATCGTCCACCGCGACCCAATTTGTTTATTACGCGGGATTGAACGAATCGAGGCACCCACACACCCACACCCGCATGGCCCGCCCCGGCCAGTAAATTACGACAGATTCATTCTCATACGTTGCTTCACTGGCCCCGCACGTCCTCGGAAAAAAATCTTGTTTTACACACTTGATAACAAAAACAAAACCTTTTGTTTTCTCATGTAGTAGTACTAAAAACCTGGTGAAAGTAATTCAATTTAACCGGCGTGCTGGGCGGCGATTCGAACGCGCGATCGTAAACTCGAAAAAAAGGGCCGTTTACATTCAATGGAAACGTGCGCGACAAAAAGGCCCAACAGAACCACTACACTGCCACCAAAGATAATATAAGAACAGGCGGCGGCCGTGCTGCACGGCCCGTGCACCCGCCAGCCAAGGCCGAGCCGAGCCGGGCCGAGCCGAGCCGAGCCAGCGGCATAACAATATCTTACCGCCCGGGCTAAGACATTCCACGGCTCCCAAATAACAGCTCACGTCGCTTATAAATCGGACACAATTTACGACAAATGCTCATCGAAAGACAAGTTCCCCCAAAACACTGGGCGATACAGGTAGAACGTGTGCAGGGGCCGACGTTTGATTACATTTGCTCTCCGCACCACGGAGAGAGAGAGAGAGAGAGAGAGAGAGAGAGAGAGAGAGAGAGAGAGAGAGAGAGAGAGAGAGAGAGAGAGAGAGAGAGAGAGAGAGAGAGGTGCACGAGGGAGAGGATCTCAGGTGGAGGGAATCAGGTGGACGGGAGCAGCGCGCCGCCGCCGAAAAAGAGATGAGCGAGTGACGACGAGGGAGGGGAGGGGAGGGGAGGGAGGGACCGGAGGGAGGGATCGAATCGGAGGGAGAGGAGCAGCAGAGCGGAGCAAGGGTGCGGCCCGTCGCCGAGGTGAACATCTGAAGTATCAATATGATGGACGCCCGCGGCTGGCTCGGCGTAGCGCGCGCCGTAGCGCGGCGTACAGTGTGAGCGCCCCTGCGGTTCCGCCGGTCCCCAATATATCTCAACTCCCACAACCTCGCCGGCAAGCTGGATGGCAAACATGAGAATCCCTGCGGGGGGTCGAATCGGGGGAAGAAGGGCATGGCCGCGATGGCCGCGACGGGGATGTGTGTGCGCGCGTGTGTGTGTGAGCGAGTGTCTGTGTGCGGGTGTGCCTATATGAATAACCGCCCCAAATTTTGGCCCCGTCCAGGAAACTTGCACTTTACGAGGTCCATTTTCTCCTCGCTGCCGATATAGGAACGGCCGAGGATGGAAAAGGCGCGAGCGAGGAGGCGCAGCAAATTATCATCAGTGTGCCACCGTGCCGTGCCGTGGCGATGCGCGCGGCGACGGTAAGGACGGGCAGGCCAGCGCCCCGGTAGCCACACTATTTCATTAGGAGGCTGGACTGGCCTGGCCGCCAGTGCCGCGGCACGCCGTGCGCAACAACATGCAAAAGGCAAATTTGCAGGCCCGCTGATGACGACAGGATAACGACTGCAAGGTCCCCATACATTTTAATTAAAGCCAAAGATAATCTCCAGGCTGTGCTGAGCAGCCCAGCCATGGGCCCAGCGCGGGGGAAGAGAGAGGGAGAGAGAGGGGGGGGGTAGGGGGAATGGGTACGGTACACACCCTGCCGGTACTCGCCGAATTACAATAAACTCGCGCGGCGCTGAGCGACAGTTTATATCAAAGGCTACCGTTCGCGCAGCGGTCCGGGGCTCCAGGCGCGCTCCAGGCCGGCTCCAGGCCCACCCCGTCGAGACGGTAATTGCAATACTTCACAGGGACCGTAACGCATGCGGCTGCAATTGGCACGTCGGGCCGAAATAAAGCAGGCGGAACGCGAAAAGGAACCCGAAGCAGGAACCCCAAAGGGGAACCCCAAAGGGAACCCGAAGGGCCACGGGTACCCAAAGGGCCTCAAAGGCACAGGGCTGACGTCAATCGGCCGATATCGCCCGGCCATCGCGTTGCAAAGGCCCTTTTAGAGGGGAAGGGCGCGCGCGTCGCACCGCCCCAAAAACAACAACCTCCGCGACGACGGGGACGACGAGCAGCAGCGGCAGCAGCGGGCCGGGGCGACGACGCGGTGCATCGCCGAGATATTTTGCATCTCCTTTCCGTAAAAGGGCTTGACGACGGCGTTGCCAAGTCGCCCTTTTGGGAATAAATAAAAGTAGCGGCACGATGATGCCACTGCCACACACACACACACACAGGGAGAGAGAGAGAGAGAGAGAGAGAGAGAGAGAGAGATAGAGAGAGAGAGAGAGAGAGAGAGAGACTGACACAGGGCGGCCGTCTTGACTTTCAAATGAGCCCGCCAAGTCGCTTGCCGCCGCGCGGCCGTGGTGGTGGAGGACATCGTGGAGGGCAGCAGCGCCAAGGCAGCGCGCATGGCGACGAGGGCGAAAACGAGGAGAAAACGCCGGCAAAATATGATACCGTCGTCAGCGCGGCGTGATCCGGGCGCGATCTGGCGGCGGCGGTCGCGGTGCCGACAGTCTCCGCCAATCAGAGCGCCCGATCCGCGGTGCCGATGGCGTCGAAGCGCGGCGAACCGCCGCCACTTAGCGCCACTAAATCAGCTTCCAGTGGCGGCGCGCACCGCGTCGCGTTGTCGCCGCTCGGCGCGGACTCGGACACACGGACCACACCCCCTGCCGTTTATCATTTGTCATCGCGACCGACTGATGGTCACACGCCACGCACGGCCCCATGTGTGTCACGCGTCATACGCGCCGGGGTCACGCGCGGAGGTCACGCGCGGTCGCACGAAATTCGTCGGCGAACGCCGCGCGCACGCCGCCTCCGAGTCCGTTTTCTCATTAACACGCGCGTGTTTGGGTTTTATTCCGTTTTTTCCCGACTTTTCGTTCTTCTCCTCCGCCGTGCCGGCACTCCTTTTCCTCCGAGATGATGATTTTTTCCAAACTAACCGAGGCGGCCGACTCCGGCCGGGCCCCGCCGGCTGTCTCCGAACGAGCGCTTTCGTCGCGCTGTCTCTCTCGCGAGGGGGCGTTGCGTGCGGGTGCGAGAGAGAGAGCGAGCGCTGTTCGGGCAACAGGCAGGCAGGGCCCCATTAGCGCCCCGTCTCCCCGCGACTCGCCTCACTACCGCCACCCACCAAAACTAAAGAAAACAACAACAGCGCTGCCACCGAGTACGAGGAGGATGCGGCCCACGGACGACTGCATTGAACGTAATTAACAAATAAATCATTCGTCCGAGGCGATAGGCCGCGATAGGGAGAGAGAGACCGGCGTGGCCTCGAGCGAGGCTATCACCGTGTCATCTTCACACCGATGCCCGCGCCACGCCGCCGCTTGGGCCCGGCCGGCCGGCCCGCCCCGGCCCGCAACCCCCCTGGGGCACGACCCCCGGCCACGCCCACTTCTGACGCCTCGCGCGACTCGCCCGTGTCACGCACCGGCAATGTCACAGGTTCAAATACCCGCCCCGGCTGAAAAAAAAAATTCCAACCGTTTTATTTTTGGGGGTCAGAATAATTTTCTAATAAATTATAAAATCACAGAAAGTGACGGAAAACTCGCTTTCCGCATTTCCGTAGGCTTCGTATACCTGCGGGAAACTTCGAGGTTCTGGAATTTTCCAAAACAAGTTCACCGAGAATTTCCTAGATTTTTTTCATCAGTGCAACCCGGTGCCCCCGGCGCCGCGCACAGTGGCGCGCCGTGCCTGCCCAGCCCCGCCTGGCAAGGCCTGGCAACGCGGCAGTAAACTTTGGCACCCTTCCCGAAACGCTCTCGGTGCGCTCTCCTCGACATGAGCGAGCAGTACCCGGCCAGGTACCGCAGCTTGTGCAGCTTCAGATAGATTATAATTACTCTTTACGATTGCCATAAAACCGCAGCAGGGCGGCCCCAGTTTCCGCTGCTAAGGAGCGCCGTGTCCCCCTGACGAGCCCTGAGTCCGTCTGTCTGTCTGTTTGTCTGTCTGTCTTCTGACCACCAAGTGTGTCCGGCCGTTCGGACTGCAACCACACAGTGCACTAGCTTTGGTTTCGGCCGTTGCGCCCCGCCTTCACGATCTCCAGACAGACAGACAGACAGACAGACAGACGAGTGGGTAGCCCAGTGGGCCCACCGCGCACATTATCAGGCCATCAATTATTGTCCTTGTTCCTACCAAATATGCATTTATTCCGGATGGAGAAACGCATCAAAAAAATAAAACAAAAAAACAACCACAAAAAAATTTAAAAAACAAAAATGAGAAAGAGATCTGGTGCACGCACGACGCGAAGCGGAGCCCCGCCGAAACACTCACTCACGCTGGAACGGCATAAAGGCCACAGAGGTGCATCTCATTATATTAGACTCCGCGGCCAACACACACACACACACACACACGAGTACGGCACGACCGCAAGGGAGTCCGCGATCCTCCCATGGGGCCTTGCTGTGCGATTCGAATTAGTGGTGTCCTCGGCTCTGTGTGTCTGCTTGTCTGTCTGTCTTTCTGTCTCTCTGTCTGCTGTCTGTCTGTCTCCATGTTCGTCTGTGGACCCAGCGCGGCGCCGCGACTCTATAAAAGTGAAGCTCTGTGCATTGCTCCCGCCCCGTCCCCTTTGCTGAAACAGTTGAACAACCAACCTGTTGAGGCGGCGCGCGTTTCATATCGTGCCGCGCCGCTCTGCCGGAAAACAGAACGGTTCGGGCCGAAGGGAGCACACTGTGTCTGTCCGTCTGTTCGTCCGTGTGTAAAAAAGGCGCAGTGACTGGCGACGGCATGCACCACGCCCCGAGACAGAAATATGAAAGGGGAATTAAAAGTCGTCTCATTGTGCGTGGGAGATGGAACAGATCGCCGCCTACGCCAAGGAGTGCACGGAGGAGCGCACGGTCGAACCGTACACAAAACGCGGGGCCGGCCACACCCACCACTCTCTTCTTCTCCTCCAGGAGGAGAGGACCGCGCTCGCGGCCAGCGGACTGATTCCGAGAGTCGTTTTCGTCGCGCTGTCTCTCTCGCACTCCCGGGGCGTCCCGTGCGGGTGCGACAGAGACAGAGCGACGAAAACGACTCTCGGAATCAGTCCGCGGGGCAGCGGCGAGGCCCTCCGCGCATTGGATCCATTTCAGGCGGGCGTGTTGCGGCGTGTAAGCAGAGAGGCCCTTTCCAAACTACCCTGCGAATAACCGACCCTGCGACCGACCCTGCGAATAACCGAACGGACCGCGAGTCATTCACGCACCGCGTGGCGCACCGCCACCCGATCTAGGTCATAAAGCAGACGCCGCGGGAGGCACAACGGGCCGCCCGGGTCCTTGTTAAAAGTATCACTGACCACCACACCGTGGCGCAGTCGCTCTTTTTGGACCGCTGCTCTCCAGCCGGGAGGAGCCGGGGCAGACAAAAAGGGCCCCAGCGATGCAACTACCTTTGTGACTCGCTCCCACGCACTCCTACACACACATACACGCATACAGTCACACACATACACACACACATACACACACACATACACACATACACACACACACACACACACACACACACAGAGACGCATGCACGGCGGGGCCCTGGTTCAATCTGTTGCTCGCTGCAGCCCTCGCTGTAGCTGCGCCGCTGCGCCTCCCAGTGGCAACGCCCGGCTCCGATTTCCATGACGCACCCCGCATTGGCGCAACGAGATGAGCGGGAGAGACATTTGATAGCGGAGTGCCTCCTCGTCCCACAGTGGGCCAGAAGACCGGTGGAGGCGGCCGAAACTCCGGACGCGTTTAGAGCCCCAGAGTCGCTAAATTCAACTCGAACCGCACGTGTGACCCCACCAATGGATTCCTCGTTCGAAGAGCAATCCATTGGTGGGGTCACACGTTCGGTTCGAGTCCCATTTAGCGGCTCTGGAGCTCAAAACGCGTCGAGAGTTTTGGCCGCCTCCACCGGTCTTCTGGCCCACTGTGCGTCGCCGTCGTCGCCCTCCATGTGGCCGACGGGGACGTCGACGCGCACCTGCCCTCGTCGCGCACCACCATCCCCGCCATGAGGGGCATTACAGTGCATTTCCGCCGCCAAGTAGGTCACCCAAGCCCTCCCCCGCGTTTTTTAAGAAGCCGCCCCCTCCCCCTCCCCCGCCCCTCGTGACCAGCAAACGTTTGTAAAGTGTTGCGCCACCAGGCAGCGCCACCAGCATCATGGCGGATCCCATTACCAACACTTGGCAGTGGGCCGGGCGGCGCGCGAGCCGAGGCGCGAGCGGCGCGAGCCGCCATTGCGTAACGCCATTATTGTTGTTATGCTGTTATTGTTGTTATTTTGGGCACTTTACGAAAATGCGCGGCCGGGACACGGGTGGCGCGCCGCGGCGGCCCGGGAAAAAGGAAGGGGCGGACCTACACTGCCGCGGCACACACCGGTCGCGTGATTTATAACCCCTCATAAATAACGCTCCAATTATCAGCAAGCTGATCCACATGCCTTCGTTCTTCGCTCTCGGTTCTTCCCCGACCCGCCGCGGCGCGCTGCCGGCCAGCCGCATTCGCGGTTGGCGCACTGCTAGAGCCAATCGAATTTGCAGTGTGGGCCCCTCCTTTTTACGAGCCGTCGCACTGACTGCTCCGAAAGGGGTAACCGGCGCGTTCCCACCGGGCCCCTCGAGGGGCCCCTCCCTTCACCGGGGGCTCCTGGGGGGCGAGGGGGCTTTGTACGGGCCCCCGCCCCCCGCCACGCCCTCGCATTGTGTCCAACTCTCCGGCGCCGGATGCACCGACCAACAAAACAAGTCCGACTTATTCGGAGAAATTAGACAATCTCCGTCCCACTCGGGCACCTGGGGTACCGCCGGGCCGCCAGCGCGACGACGGTCCTACTGACGCGGTTGAGAAATGCGAGCACATTCGCGGCCCCCCCTCTCTCTCTCTCTCCCGGTCTCTGCGGCAGCACGGACCATTCATCATAGGGCAATACAGTGGGTGGACGCTGAAACACAGTGGTGCGGCTGCAAAGGCAGAGGAGAGGGGAGGGGGGGGGAGCCAAACAAGAGATTTCCGACACGGCCGCCTGGAAACTGGAGGAACAACAACTCTCCTCGCCACCGCCAGCACCGCCACGGCAAGCGCGGTGCGGCGCGGCGCGGCCAGGGAGGCAACACCCGACAGTCAGCCACAGTTGCAGAGATACGAATTAATTTAGCGCGCGGAGCGGCGCGGAGGTCCGGCGCCCACTGATTCCGAGAGTCGTTTTCGTCGCTCTGTCTCTCTCGGCACTCGTAGGGGCGTCCCGTATAGGTGCGAGAGAGAGAGAGACAGAGCGGCGAAAACGGCTCTCGGAATCAGTCTGAAGGGGTGCATGGACTTGGAGGAAAGTCCTCGCGGGCCGCACTTGCAGCAGCGACGAGCGAGGAGAAGACCGTCTCACTGTTGATGCAGAGGGCAGGGGGGGGGGGGGGGGGGGAAGGTCCACCACCTCGGCCTCGGCACAAGGCGCGCGAGGCGGGCGAGGCGGGCGCGGTTTTCCGAAGGGCCGAGAGGCCGCAGGGCCGTCCCTGGAATGTTTGCCCGTGTCAAACCCTGAGGAATCGGCGCGGCAATCGATACAGCGGGCAGCTGCGAGGCGGGCAGGCCGAGCTGGCAGGCAGGCAGGCAGGCAGCCAGGCGGGCGGGCAGGCAGGCTCGCACCTCCGAGGGGCACTATGCATTCCTGGAGGACGACAAGCAGCAGACTGATTCCGAGAGTCGTTTTCGTCGCTCTGTCTCTTTCGCACTCACGCAGCGTTCTTGCGGGTGCGAGAGAGACAGAGCGACGAAACGACTCTCGAAATCAGTCTGCTGGCCCTCGGCGCGCTCTGGGCAACCTGCAGCTTGGAGCAGCGGCTTGAAGCATAGCGGCTCATTGCGGTTGACGAGACGCTCTCATCCCCAACATGAATACATATAAATAAGGAACGCGTATTTCTCCGCCGTAAAGCCGAATGAAAATAAACACACCTCCGACGGCGCGGTGCGGCAAGGCGCGGCCGGGCGGCCAGGGAAAGAAGAGGCCTCTGGGAGGCTCATTTTCATTTCTGACGAGTTCCAGTGTCGGGGCTGTTTTGAATGCACTGGATACTGGTGCCCCTCAAGACTCCGGACTCGGCTTGACACGGACTAGATGGACTGTACCGCGGCCTGTCTGCCAGCCTGCCTGCCTGTCTGCCTGCCTGCCAGCCTGCCTGCCTCGGGACTTGACAAGTAAGATTTCTATTACCCGCATAAGAAGTGGCAACTGAGCCACGAGATGGCTGCGCGGGGCTGCGCGGAGCGGTGCGCCGTGGCGGCTAGAGCACGGCCTGCCTGCGACTTGCCCGCTGAGGGGCACGTTGCAGAGGACCGCGTTACACGTTACTCGTTAGGAAGTTGAGACGTGCCGTCCACAACGTCGGCAGGCTGCGGCGGCCCGGCGCGGCGGGGAGGCGGCGGCAGCGGACGACGCGGACCAGGATGCCGGGGAGGGGGGTTCCCGTAGATGGCGCCGCCGCCACCACCCCGCCACGAATACTTTGTATTGCAGGCGACGATGCCGAAATCCCGAACAGCCTGTCTCTGTCCCTCTCGCATGACGCCCCATGAGCGCGAGAGAGACGCGACACTGCTCGGCCTGCTGCTGGCCGTGCTTCGAGACGCACGCGCTGTCACGCGCCGCCAGCCGCTTCCGCCGGCCGTGCGTCGCCGTGGCGTCGTCGGCGTGCTCGCGCTGAGGTCACGAGTTCGCCAGAAAGAGAACGACACGCGTGACTCAGCGAGCAGTGTGACGGCAATGACTCAGGGCGCTGCACCGGGGCCGGCGAGCTAGCGCCGTGCCGGGTAGGCAGACCCGCGGCGCTGGCCAGGTCGGCGGGTTTGCCTACGGGCACGGCGCTCCGTGCCGCGTCGCCGTGCTGGCCATGACTAGCTGGACTTGCCGCCTGGAAACGGGGCCGCGCGTAACAACGCGCAAGTGTAATCAGTTGGACAGGTACTCGCAGCGGGGCGGGGCGGGGCGGGGCGGGGCGGAAGGGTCCAGGGCCACGGGGTCCAGGGACTCGCCAGACAAACGGCGGGGACGTGCGCGCCGGGCCGCTCGCCGCGCGTGCTGTGGACCGATTCCGAGAGTCGTTTTCGTCGCTCTGTCTCTCTCGCACCCATACGGGAGGCCCCACGAGTGCGAGAGAGACAGCGCGACTCTCGGATTCAGTCTGCCGCGTGCTGCGCGCTGCAGCCGGGATCAAAGACCAGGCGGGGCGGGCTCCAGCTTCAGCAGGGCGTCCCGTGGGAGCAGCAGCGCGCCGCGCAGCGCACGCCGAGGCACGGCGGGATCGCCCTCAGGAATACTTAGTACATCGTTGTCTCCCTGACGGGCCTCGGCTGCCGCCAGCGCGGCCTGCGCCAGAGCACTTCATGTTTCATGAGCAAGCCTCGGCTCGCCGCGGCCCGGGCCAGCGCGGCGCGCGGCGCGGCATTCCGAAAGCGGAGCTCGATACACTGCACAGCCTAGACAGCGGCCCAAATCGGCAGCATGCAAATGCGGCGCAGGCCGTACGTGGGCGCGGCCAGGCGGCAGGCGCAGGCCTGGTGGCACCAGTGTGTGCTGCTAATGGCAATCCCTTGTACCCGCGGCTAAGGCTCGAGGGGCGGACACGGCGGACACGGCGGCGGGGAGAGCGGCCGCCGGACCCGTCGGCGGCGGCCTCACGTCACGGCGTTCATCGGCCGGCCGGCCGGAACTGCGAAATCAGCAGCCAGCTCGCGACTTTCGATTTTGATTCAGTCACCCAGTGGCGTGGTTCTTCCTCGACTTTGAAAAGCCACGTGGCCCGACGCTGGGCAATTCGAACACACCCAGGGCAGGGTAAGGCCGACACCTGACGGACAGCGCTGCGGACCTGTCCGTGCCCATCCAGGCCGTGTCCGCCTCAACGCTCCGTTGTCCACGACCCCTTCCAACTCCTCCCCTTCCCCTCCCCCTTCCCGGTCGACAGTGCCACGGCACACACAGATGGCGATAAGTCCGCCGCCGCAGCTTCTGTATCACGGCATGCAAGCAGGCAGCCGGCAGGCAGCTCGGCGCACTCAGCCAAGTCGATGCGAGTCGAGCAGCCGAGCGGTGTCCGCCCAGCCGACGCACACGCCGGGAGCCGGGACGCCGCACCCGCTGCGCAGCGCGCATAGAGCGATGCATGCCTTCTAATTAGCATCGGGTGGGGCCACTGGCAGCGCAGGGGGACGAAATCAGTCATCTTCACCGTTGCGGCGACATTTGACTCCCGGCTGAGCACGCACGCACGCACACGCCGCACACGCGGGGCCATCGAACACGAGCGCCCGACGGTGGAGGAGGCTAGGAACATGTGCATCGATGAGGAGCCTCGACGACGGCGTGCCTCTCGACGACGGCGTGCCTCTACAACGACGGCGTGCCTCTCGACGACGGCGTGCCTCTCGACGACGGCGTGCCTCTCGACGACGGCGTGCCTCGACGACGGCGTGTCTCTACGACGACGGCGTGCCTCTCGACGACGGCGTGCCTCGACGGCGAGCCTTCCTCTCCCTGTCTCCTCCCGCCCTGGCCGATGAGGTGGCCCGATAGGACTCCGACCTCAGCAAGCCTGCGTCCGAGTCCTGCGCGCACGCTCTCGCCCTCTCTCTCGCTCGCACGTGGAGGGCGGCGGGTGCGACGAGGACGTCCAGCCTGTTAATTAATATCCTCGCTTGCCCATTAGGGTCGAGATCGGGCACAATTTATACCTGGCGAGGTGAAGGGGGAAGGGGTGGGGGTGGGGGAGGGAGTTCCGCCAGTGGGCTCACCAACCTGTACAGATAAGCGCGCCGAGGACGCGAAGGACACGCCAGGAGGCGAGGCGAGCCAGGAGGGCGCACAGTGTGCCGCACACACGACACGGCCGGCGAGTGCGGCGCAGCCGTTGGGATTCCGAAGCGTGCCTTCGTCGTCCCGTCTCTCTCGCACTCACGGGGCTGCCCGCAGGGGTGCGAGAGAGACAGAGCGACGATGCGGCGGCCCATTTACGGCGAGTGTCCTGCCGCTTCTTTCGCGGAGCGCCTCTCCTTTTTCCCTCGGCGGGATGAACGCCCTCGTCACGTGACGGCGACGCGACGCGCACGCGACGCGCACGCGACGCGCACGCACACGGGCCGCGAAAAAACGCGGGGGAGAAGATTAAAACGGGCGAGCGCGGCAAAAAGACGGGCGGGGTGCCCCAAAGGCGAGCGCGCTGATTGTGCCGCCGTGCTCATCAGCACCACTGGCCAGGACCACTGGCCAGGACCACTGCACAGTGGGCCTGAAGACCGGTGGAGGCGGTCACTCGTCCTGACGCTCGTGCTTGGAGAACCCCAAAACCGCCGAAGCACTCCGCCAAAAACACGGACGGCCGGGGATTCGAACCCGCGACCTCCTTCCTGCGCTGCCCCGGCCAGGCCGCCAGCTTATCCTCACCGCCAGGCGGCGCCAGGTAAAGGTGAAGGCGCCCCGCCCCGCCCCGCTCTGCTTTGATGTTCCCGCCAACCCCTTCCACGCGATAGCCCGGGGCTGCACCCCTGATAAGACGGGGGATCGCTTATGGTCTGGTCCGGGGCCTGCTTGTACAAGGGCGGAGCGGGAGGGGCAGGGCCCGGCAGGGCGGTGCACGTTCGAACGCTCGGGTCGATCGCACGACGCGATGCCCCGGCCGATAAGGGCTTCGCCGGGCCCGGCGGGGCGTGGCGGGGCCGTGCCCCCAGTGTCCTCCGCCGCGTCGGCTTAGGCTTTCGGTAAGCCCTGGCCGCCTGGACCGAGGCCCTGGAGGCCGGACACTGGGGCGCACTTTGGAGGTGTGCGGCTGACGGCGGCCTCTCCGCTGCAGGCCGGGCCGCGCGGTCCGGCCAATCACACGGGGGCAGTGACGACGGCCAGGACGCCGACGATCGATGCACCATCCCGAGGACCAGCGGGCTGCAGAACCAACGCCGTCTGCGTCGCTCTGTCTCTGTCGCACCCAAGCGGCATGCCCCGAGTGTGAGAGAGACAGCGCTGGAAACGACCCTTGGAGTCAGTCCGCAAAAAGCGGGTCGCCATGCAAAGTCCCTAATGCGGGCTGGCTGGCGGCCCTGGCGGGGCGGCGTCGTAACCTGCAGGGCTGGACTGGGGGTGGCGGCCAGCACTGCCAGGGCGGCGGGGCGGCCACATCACACGTCGGCGGGGCTGGCGGGGCGTGGCGGGGCTGGCGGGGCTGGCGGGGCTGGCGGGGCGGCGGGCTGGCGGGGCTGGCGGGGCCATGATGGATAGCGCAGCGTGTCGCGGCCGCCGAGCGCCGCCACCCCGACGTCCCCCAAGGAAGGCCGACCGCGCCGACCACCCCTTGTCCTCGTCGTCCTGACAGGTGGGCGGCCCGGCGGCGGCCCGAGGTCGGCGGTTCGAATCCCGCCGGGAGCGCGAGATTTCTTCCTGTCGCCAGTCCGTCGACGCCACCCCCACCCCCTGCAGGTGGCGGCGTGTTGCCCTCGGCCAGGAAATCGCCTGGAAATAACAGGAAGACGACAGCGGCGGCCACGCTCAGCCAACTCGGTGCGGGGGCGGCGCGGGGGCGGCGCGGGGGTGGACCGTGCCCGGGGGCGGCAGATTGCGCCGCCAAACTAGCCGGTCATCCCGGACCGAGGACCGAGTCCCCGAGTCCCGGACACAAAGTTGCCGCGGCGACATCTGCGGTCGGCAGCGCGGGGCCCAACCCCAGGCCCGAGGCGGGGCCGCGCAGGGCCGGCGGTAGTTGGCGCTCTGCCGACAGCGCAAAAACAACCATTCGAACACTCGGCCGGCACGGCCGGCACGGCCAGCGCCACCAGGCCCAGGGCCAGCGAACCGCCCCCACGTTCGCGCTCCGCCCTGGCGGCCCTGCCCTCGTGTCATTGTCGGCAGATAAACATTAGGAGGCGCAGCGCGGCGAGACGGCCCTTTCCAAAAAGCGCCGTCTGTCTCTCTCGCACTCACGTGGCGCCCCGCAGAGGCGCGCGCGTGCGAGAGAGACAGACTCGGAATCAGGCTGCAGAGTACACACGGCTCTGCAAATACAACACGGCCATAACGACGTCGAAAAGGGCGGCCGGAAAAAAGCCAGGCCTGGACCCATAATGCCCGCCATGGCCCGCATCAAAAGGTTTTTGTTTTGACGGCGAGGGGAGGCGGGGCTGCGGGGGCCCCGCGGCGGGGGTGGGGCGCCGCAGGGTTGACCACTCCGCCTAATTGAGCCCAACATGCAAAGGGGGTGGCCCCCGCCCTGGGCCGCCCTGGGCGGACGGCCGCGGCGGCGCGGTCAAGTCGCCAGGCCACATCAAGACCGGCCAGGCCGTGGCCGAGCCGTGGCCTGGCCATCCAGGTAATGCCCAGATGCGCCCTCAGTGATAAGCCCCGGAGACGGGACGCACCGCCGCCCAAGCCAGCCGCGGCCCCGCGGGCCCCTCCACCCCGCCAAATCGGCTTTAACCGCTCATGTTCGCGGCGTCCGGCCGCCAGACAGTCGCCGCCCCCGCAGTCGCCACCGCCACGGGGCGCTGCACGCCACGCCACGGCACGGCGCCACGGAAGCGCCCTCCGGGTCGAAGTTTGCGACCACTCCGACGTCCCTGTTTACAACGTTACCGCGAAGCACACAGCGATCCGGCTACTCCACGGTCGATGCAGTACTCACCTAAAACAGACAAACAGACAGGGCATTAGCATACCACACACACACACACACACACACACACACACACACACACACACACACACACACACACACACACACACACACCAGAACACCCCCATGACAACCAACCCCCTGAACGCGTTCGAGGAAGGGCCGTAAAATGCACGCAAATAACCGCACACGGCGTGCAGGAATACGGAGTGCATTTTTCGAACGTGCCCCGGGGGCGAAGGGCGGGCGAAGGGCAGCGCAGGACACACGGGCATATTAAAGTCCGACACCCCCACCACCCCGACGACTCCCTTTCGCCGACTGCGCTGGCGAAAACGAAATCAATTAACTTTTTTATCCCCCCGGCCTCTTCCTCTTCGTTTTTTCAGCCTCTCTCTCTCTCTCTTTTCTTTTATGTTCGTTGGCGGCCGCGGCGGAGGACGGACAGCACTGGAATCCAAACGCTATGAGTATGCGTCAATGGTCTACAAAAGCATTGCACATGAGTGCAATGCCTCCCAATTCCCATCATTAGCATAGGGCCTTTCGGGAAGCATTGCACCAAAGGTGCAATATGGCTGTGGCATTGCAGTATGGTGCGATATCACAGCGCATTGCACCATACGTGCTATACTCATAGCGTTTGGAATCTCAGTGAGTCATCACCAATAACGATCCGTATTATTCCGGCGCAAGGTAACTCCATAACGCTCCGAATGCACAGCGCGCACACACACACGCACACACACACAAGCCGCAAACGCACTCTCACACCGGTACTAACGCCCCGCACTATAGTACTTTCCTCCGCCCATGCCCGCGGCTCCAAATCCCTGCCACGCGCGCCCAAATGCCATGGCCATTTTCCTGTTTCCCTCGCCAGCCAGCCAGCCAGGCAGCCAGGCAGGCAGGCAGCCAGGCAGGCAGCCGTTGCGCTCATCCGCCACAGTGTGTGCGGGCCCTCGCGCAAAGTCCCGCAGTTAGACCGGCCGTCCGTGGAGCAGGGTGCCACACAGTGCTGCGGTCGTGTACAGTGTACAGTCGCCCCCAAGATGCCTCCCCGCTGATTCACTCGCGTACAGTCCGAGCCGGCAAGCCCTGCAGGGGCTGCGGTCTGCGGTGGCGGCGGTGCGCGACCCCAAGGCAGCCAGGCCGGCCAACCCCATCAGTTGAAAAGATTAAACCCCAAGGCCGCCAGTCCAGTCGGCTGTTTTCAGAAACAATACCCCGAGCGCGCGTCGGTCGGGTCAGGCCCGTCCGGGCCGAGCAAGGTGGGGTCCGTTCCTTTTTTACAAAACAGAACACACAATTATTAATTTGAATACTAGAGGGCGCCGAGGGGTCGGCCGGTCAGGCCGAACCTTTTAGCGCGGCCGCGGGGCGGGGCGGGGCGGGGCGGGGCGGCCACCCCACCGCCCGGGGTGTGTTTTGTTTCGCGACTTCCTTTCAATGCCCCGCTGCCCTTCCATGCGCGTCGGACCGTGTGCGCGCCCGGGGCCGTGCCGTGCCGTGCCGTGCCGTGGAGGGCAGCCCCGCCCCGGGCCCAGAGTCAGGAGCCAGTGTGGCAAAAATGCATACCGCCCCATTGAGCAAGAAACAAAACGACAACAACAACAAGAGCGCGGCGCCTGCTGGGATTCGAACCGGCGACGTCGGCCGCCGCGCCGCTCCCGGCCAACGGAGCCACTAAGTAAGGCTAAGTGCAAGCAGCTGGACCGCGACCCCTCGGCCGATGCATGATTAAAAAGGTGTGCAGAGAACACAACCCCCATATCAGTTTCACGCGCAGCATTAATATTCCCTCGGTCGCTTCCGACGGGCGGAGGGCCGCTGTATACATGTTCCGGCCGACACACACTAACACACACACAGACTCACTTTACAGCGGTCGTCGACTAACAGCATCAATAACCTAGGCCGGCCGATGCAACCCTATTGCGCAACTTTTTCAATTTTCCCCGCGAAAGGCCGAAAGGCTGGGACCGCGCGGGGCGTACCCGGAGGCGTACTCGATGACGGCGCCCCGCCCCGCCCCGCCCCGCCCCGCTCCGCCCCGGGTCAGCCCCTAAGTGCGCCTTCGGATACAGCACCTGCTGGCCGGCCGGCGACGATAAACAAGGACAGCAAACTTGGCCCGCTCCCGAGGTGTAAAACAAAAACGGGAATTGCAAAGTGTGTTCTGCCGCGCTGGGTGAATCAGTCATTCATCGCAGCGGATAAATAAAACAATAGGCGCCAGTGTGCTGGTGCTGCCCGCCGCGCGGTACAGACGCGGAGGTTCAAGGAGCCTAGCGGACTGATTCCGAGCGTCGCTTTCGTCGCTCTGTCTCTCTCGCACTCACGGGGCGTCACGTACAGGTGCGAGAGGGACAGAGCGACGAGAGCGACTCTCGGAATCGGTCTGCTGGAGCCTCTCCGGCCGGCCACGCCGCCCAATCGAATGACGCGCTGCAGCTGTGGCTTCGCCTAGCTTCGCCTGGAACCATTCCAGCGGACCGCCTGGAGCCCCGGGGGCCCGGCAACTGGACTCCAGGCGGCAGTAGCACTGGAGGCTGCAAGCGACGCGGCCCGAGAGTTACGGCCGGTAATGTATATTTTACTGCACATCCCCGCCACGCCGCGCCACGCTGCGCCACGCAGCACCGCGCGCGCGGGCAAATCCTGCATCCGCAACGAGGGGCCCGGGTTCGAATCCCCGCCTCGCTCTTGCTTTTTTTTGCGAGCTGACCGCCTTATCAATTGACCATCTGGCCACCTGGCTGCGGGGAGGCAGGCCAGGCGCGAACGCCGCAGACGACGCCCCGCACAAGTACCGCTCCCCCTCCCCCCTCTCTCCCGGCAACAATGTCGTGGTCTATGGCCTGCACTTGGATGGGTATCCGATGTCACCCATCGGCTATCGATCCGCCGCGCAGGCAACATTGATAGGCTTTCGGTCCGACCGTCCGTCCGCACGCGCGCACGCACACGCGCACACACACACACACACACACACACACACACACGCACAAACGCACACACGCACAAACAAACGCGCGCTGGCACTTTAAATTCCCGCGGCACAGCGACCGCGGCCGCTGGCGACAGCACGAAATAACTAACTCCGGATTCCGGAATTTGCATCGGACGGATACGCAGGCAGGCTCTGCAGTGTGCAGGCAGACCGCCGCGTGCACATGTAATATCCAAACAAGGCGAGGCTTGCCTTCAACCTGCCGAGGGCCGAAGGCCGAGGGGAACCCCCTTCCGAGCATGGCCTTGGCCACCCATACAAGAAAGACACCGCCACGCAAAAATTGAAGTAATCCGCATCGAGCGATCTTTTATAGTACCAAAAGCTTATCAAGCGCTATGCAGCGCAAAAAAAAAGGATAAAAAGTTACGAGGCGAGGCGGCTGCTGGTGGGGTTCGAACCTGCGCGCTCCGCCCCGAGTGAGCCATCACGTCGAACGCGTTGCGCCCCTCGCATGCACCGTGCGGCCCTGCGCCCCTGCGGCTGCGGTGAAGCACTAATGTAGTGGAACCCACACGGAGCCACCCTCGCGAAAATACCCCGCGCGATAAAGCGCGCTGATTCCGAGAGCCGTTTTCGTCGCTCTGTCTCTCTCGCACTCGTGGGGCGCCCCGTAAGAGAGCGAGAGAGACAGGGCGACGAAAACGACTCTCGGAATCAGTGTGCTGCCGCTAAATGGCTCGTGTTATCAGGCGGGCCTTCAATTAGCTGTCATCTCAAAGTTGCCGCAAACTTTCCTTTTAAAAGTGGCGTGCCGGGACGGGGGGGGAGGGGGGGGGGCGAAAGGGCGCCGCCAGCACACCGCCAGCACCACATGCAGGCCCTCTTCCAGGCGGCCTCGTTGGTGACAGTACGGCGGCCTGCAGACTCATTCTAAGAGTCGCTTTCGTCGCTCTTCTGCCTCTCTCGCACTCACGGGGTCGTTCCGCATGGGTGCGAGAGGGACAGAGCGACGACGACGACTCTCGGAGTCAGTCTGCTGGCGACAGCGCGGCGCCGGCCCTACACGCGCAATCCCTCAAAACGGCGCGCGCCGGACGGACGGCGCCAACGCCTCTCCCGGGATTGGCTCTCGAGCCAGAGTTTCACGCGCGGGACTTTACGAGAACGGCCTGAGGTCCTTTCTCCGTCACACACTCAGTCCCCCCACCCCTTTCTCTCTCCCCCTCACGTCACGGGGAGGTCTCATTGGCCGTTATTTCCGTGGTGCCTCGCTGCGAGCAAAAGTACGCCGCCGCCCCGCCTCCTTGTTTCTTCACATCCCCCTTCCCCCTCCACCCGCATTCCATTCAAACTTGGTAATTGAATAGCGGCCCACCTTTGACTGAGCGCGGACACTACACTACTAGAGCGGTGCCCGCCAGTGTGCCCGCCCCGGCCGGCAGATGGCGCGCAACAGCCACCTGTCCTGCAGCGCCCCCAGCAGGACCCAGCAGGGCGCGGACAGCGAAGGGCTTCCATATCATTTCCAAAACATTTTCCTCATTTTTCCGAGTGTCATTTTACGCCGCGTTTCTTTTCCGTATCATTCGCAGCTGCTTGGTGAAAAATAAAAATAAAACTAAAGTCGTGTTTTTTTGGTGAGATTTGTAACCCTACCGTCGTGCTACACCGCTAATCCCCTGTTCCAGGCACGAACGCACGTACGTCATCTTAAGAGCCCCCGAAACAGGGCACTGCGTGGCGGCAAGTGACACACAAGGCGCGAGAACCGGAGCAAAAATACAACAACGAAAACCAGAGAAACGTGGAACGGGAAAAAAAAATTGTCGTGTATCGGGGTTGGCCGCTTCCGGTGGCACACTGTGGCACACGACTGCCAGCCCTGCCAGCCCCGCCACAAATCCGACGATATAGAGCCGTTAATCACGGCGAGAGGGCAAAAGTGTGCGCCGCTTAGCAGATAATGAGTGCGACTTGGCCGCTTGGCCCTGCGGCGCTTGGCCCTTGGCACTTGGCACAGTGGGCCAGAAGACCGATGCAGGCGGCCAACACCCTAGACGCGTTTTGAGCTCCAGAGTCGCTAAACGGGACTCGAACCGAACGTGTGATCCCACCAATGGATTCCTCATTCCGAGAGCCATGCATTGGTGGGGTCACACGTTCGGTTCGAGTCCCATTTAGCGAGTCTGGAGCTCAAAACGCGTTTGGAATTTAAGGCCGCTTCCACCGGTCTTCTGGCCCACTGTGCCTTGGCGCTTTGGCCTGTGGCGCTTGGTCCGTAGGGGTCGGCCGCTGGCTGGCCTAGCAGCCAATCGGACAGCGCGCCCACTCCACTCCACCCTGATATTGTCTGAGTTATTGCCCTAATGTGCTCCAAGTCGGGCCGGAATTCGCAACAGTGGCGTGGCCTGGCGCGGCCCGTGATGGCCTGGTGCCCGTTGGTGGCCGCGCCGCGGCCGATTCAGAAGAGATCAAGCAGAGAGAGAGAGAGAGACCCCGCCCAAGCGACCACGAATTTTTCATCAGGGCTTAACTCCGATGGAACAACAAGACAAACAGCAGCAACAACAGCAGCAACACCCGTCTTCCGGGGCCGGGATTCGATCCCCGGCGCGCACGGAAGGGCGGGACGGCGGCGGACTCGCGGATTGCAATTTGGACGGAGTGGCGCCGAGAAATTTATGAAAGGGAATTGTAGTATCGGTACGCTGCAGTACACGTGGCACACACAGACACACGCGCAAACCGTAGTAACAGTACACGCCCTTGTGTGTGTGTGTGTGTGTGTGTGTGTGTGTGTGTGAGAGAGAGAGAGAGAGAGAGAGAGAGAGAGAGAGAGAGAGAGAGAGAGAGAGAGAGACGCGGAGCGCGTACAAAGGGCGGGGCTAGTTAGTTCCCCATGTGACAATGCCTCGCTAGAGGCAGTGTGTGTGTTAGCGCAAGTTGTGTGTGTGTGTGTGTGTGTGTGTGACAAATGAATACCTCAAACGCTCAGCCTAATGGCACCGGCCGTGAGCCAGTCCGCTACCCTTGTGACCTATCACCCCACCCACCCCCTCTCAAACTCCCTGGTCTAGTTCAGTGGCCGTGCGAAGGTGGAGGCGCGCGCCGCGCCACGCAACCCCCTGCTTCCCGTGTCGCTGCCCGAGTCCCTGCGTGCAGCCACCTCCTAAAAGCCCCCCGTCCGCCACGCCCCGCCACGCCCCGCCACGCCCCGCCACGCCCCGCCACGCCCCGCCACGCCCGCCGCGACGGCCAGGATGTATGTGGCCCCGGCAGGAAACCACCGGTCCCACTTTTAATAAGTAATTTTGACACCTCGCAACAAGTTCGCCGTACGGCGGATTGTACCAATTTTCCCACCCCTCCGTCCGTCCCACAGTGGGCCAGAAGACCGGTGGCGGCGGTCAAAATCCCGGGCGCGGTTTGAGCTCCAGTCGCTCCTCGAACCGAACGTGTGACCCCACCAACGGATTGCTCTCGGAACTAGGAATCCATTGGTGGGGTCATACGTTCGGTTCCAGTCCCATTTAGCTACTCTGGAGCTCAAACCGCGCCCAAAGTTTCGGCCGCCTCCACCGGTCTTCTGGCCCACTGTGCGTCCCAGGCAGCAAGCCAGGCTGGCAGCCGAGGCCTGGCGGCGAGACTTGCGCATTCAGACTTGCGTATTCCGGCTGCATTAATGCGAACGTCTGCCTGTCGCAGGCTTGCTTAGCTCCTTTGCGTGGCCGGATGATTGATCCGGACAGACAGTCAGACAGGCGAACGGACAGACAGACAGACAGACACGGGGCTGCAGCGCGGCAGCGCGGGTCCCTACAAAAGCGCAACCGGTTTCGTGAGACTGCATAGCGCATATCTGAACAGCCGGCAGCCGCGCTGTTTGCAAAAGGACTGCTGCGCTCGCCGCGCCCGGAATGCGACCTGTCACATCACGTGACCGTCCCTATGACGCCCTGCAGGCCCTGCAGCCGACGCAGGCCGGCCAACACGAAAACACGAAAAACACAAAAAGAGCAAAACGCGTGGTGCTGCCGGGCCCCCTTAAAAATCACACGTCTTACAATAATAAAAATGGCGGAGTGGCGTGGCAGCCCTGGGCAGCCCCGCGGGGGCCGCATTCTTGCTTTAGCGCCACTTCCGGTCGCATACGGCGCCACAGTGTGCCACAGTGTAGGGGCGGCGGAAACGGAGAGAATAAAAATGAAAGAAAGGCGCGGAAGGCGCGATAGCGGGGCGCGGCGGGGACACACACAAAAAAAAATAAAAATAAATAAATAAAAACATGTCAAAAAGGAGAGAAACAGGGGGAAAACAGGGAGGGACAGTCCGTTGGCGCGCGACTCGTGTGTGGCCGTGTAAAATTAATAGCGGAGTGACCGGGCGGCCGGGCGGTGACGGCGGTGGTGACTTGCTGGCGGCGGACGCCACGGCCCCCTCTCGGCCTCTGCCGTCATGTCCTCCGAACCGTGACGACCAGGACGACGCGCTTCGATGAGGGCGCCGCGACGCCCCGCCGGCCTCGGCCTGCCCCTCCCCGGCCTCGGCCCCGGCCCCGGCGCCAGTGTGGCCAACCGACCGAGGACTTAGGCCTTCGCACCTCCACGCCGCATCCCCCAGTCGGCCGTGCAGTGGGCCAGAAGACCGGTGGAGGCGGACAAAACTCTAGACGCATTTTGAGCTCCAGAGTCACTAAATGAGCCTCGAACCAAGGGTGTGACCCCACCAATGGGTTCCTCGTTCGGAGAGCAATCCATTGGTGGGGTCACACGGTCGGTTCGAGTCCCATTTAGCGACTCTGGAGCTCAAAACGCCTCCGGGATTTTGGCCGCCTCCACCGGTCTTCTGGCCCACTGTGCGCCGCTTCGCCATCGGCAGGTAGGGTCGGCCTCCAGCTCCAGCGGACCCCGCTCCAGCACAGCTCCAGCTTCCGAGCTCGCCAGCGAGGTCCCCAGTCACCGCGCCGGGCCGCGCCGGGCAGACGGCGCCGTCGC
The DNA here is from genome assembly GCF_012932325.1 of Thrips palmi. Classification (NCBI taxonomy): domain Eukaryota; kingdom Metazoa; phylum Arthropoda; class Insecta; order Thysanoptera; family Thripidae; genus Thrips; species Thrips palmi. The sequence continues at coordinate 8,363,767 of NW_023144628.1, forward strand.
CAAGCCAGCCATTGTTTGTTCACAGGAGACGGCGCGGAATGGATTTTAGATACGCCAGGTTGACTCGCTTTCAGAAGGATGGCGAGGAGGAGGGAAAAGAGGGAAGTGGGGGGGGGGGGAGGGGGATGGAAAGGGGGAGCGCAGCGCAGCGCCAAGACGCTGCAGCAGGTTAGGTCGTCGTCGTCGGGAGGGTATGGTAATGACCTTTGGTGTCCCTCCTCACTCTGTGCTGTGTGTGTGTGCGTGTGAGAGGGAGCCGCCTGTTTCCAGCACCAAAGTAAAATTGCGTTATGATTCGAGGCGACGCGGCGAGAGGACCAGGAAAGGGGGGGGGGAGGGAAGGGTGAGGGGGGCGTGGCGGCGCGGGGGGCGTCGGCACAGGTGCCCGCCGACCGCCACCGCTGACGCGCCTCGAAATTTATGACTTGCTCCAGACGCCGATATGAAACGTCCGATTGCGCGCGTCACGAGGGCGGCCGCGTTCTTTGGACTTTTTGTGGTGTAGCGGCGTAACCAGGTAAATAAAAGTGGAGCGGGACGAGAGACTAGATTCGGGCGACTCCCTTGCACGCGCGCGCAGGCAGCGCAGGCAGCGCAGGCAGGGCACACGCCGCGCGGGCCCCAGAGGGATATCAAGAAACGCACGATATGCATACAATAGGAATGCGCGATGATTTACGCCAAAGGGGGAACGACTGACCGGCCGGACCGCGCCGAGCCGAGCCGCTGTGGCGGGGGGCGGGCGGGGGACTCCCGCCCCCGGCGGGCGGGGCGGGGCGAACGGGTGGGGCGGGGCGGGGCAAGGCGTACCCTCCTCGGAAAGGCTTTTGTACGAATTAAAACATTGTTGCGGCGGACGGGCCGGGTCCGCGATAGCCATCTAGGGGTGGTGCTGGCGGGGCCGGCGGGCTGCAGGCTGAGTCCGAGCACGGCTCTGTCTCTCTCGCACTCACGGGGCGTCCCGTAAGGGAGCGAGAGAGACGGAGCGACGGTGCCCGCCGGGCGGCCGGCCGGAAGGAAAGGAGCAGACAAAAGTACAAACAGTGTCCAGTGGCAGTGGCTAAGGACCGAATCGCGTGAGGGTCATGGAGGCCGCCAGGCAGGCCGCCAGCCACGAGCCGCCGGCCGAGCCGCCAGCGCGCTGACCAAGTCGGTGACGAACGGCTGGCAATTACGCGCCGAACAATCACGGGCAATCGCGTTGCCGCGACAAGCGCACAGTGGGCCAGAAGACCGGTGGAGGCGGTCAAAATCCCGGACGCGTTTTGAGCTGCAGAGTCGCTAAATGGAACACGAACCGAACGTGTGACCCCACCAGTGGATTGCTCTTCGAACGAGGGCCCACTGTGCGTCCGACTTTTCCCCGTGCAGTCCCCGCGCAGCTGCAGCGGCGCAGAGACCGTCGCGTCGGATATTCCAGCCAGAGCCCCGCCCGCCGCCACCCTCAGCCGGTCCTTACTTATGCAGAATCGGCGCTGCGGCCGTCGTCGGCTGCAGGGCGGGTAAGGGGGTGGGGGAAAAAGGGGGGCGGGAGCGAAAAAATTGCAAAGTTTCCCTTTTCCTTTGAGCCACGTTATCGTTGGCACCATCGTTACCGCCGATCGCCGCCCCATCATCAGCATTTCCAGCGATGCACCCCGAGTCTCCGTCTCTCTCGCACACCGCCACGGCGCTAGAGAGAGAGAGAGAGAGAGACGCGCCCGAGCAACGGCCTCCGCCCAGGTGGTGCGTTTGTACAATTAGCGACTCGCGCTGAGAATAACCCCACAGAAAAGAAAGGAGGAGAGAGAAAAAGAGGTAGCCGAGGAAAAATAAAATATTTTTCTAAATGGAAGGTTTTGTAAAACAATGGGGCGACCTTTGGCGCCACCGCCGTCGGTCCCATTGTGGCCGCTCTAAGCGGAGCAGTGGCGCGGCGTGGCGTGGCGTGGCGTGCCACGCCCACGAAGGGGGCGTACCGCACCGCGCGGTGCCAGCACTTTTACTAACAGTCTGATTAATCTCCTGCCGAGCGCTTTGTAAGGGTCAATTACCGAAGAGGCAATGTTGCGAAAAGAATCCGGAATGAGGAAGCGGCGGCGCTGCGGATCCGACCCCCCTCCCCCTCCCCCTCCCCCCGCGGACCCTTGTGGCGAGTGCAGCGCAAACACCAAGGTGTGCAAGCACTTTGGCGGATAGCCTGGATAAGCGAACTCTTCTGGATCATGTCCAACACACGGCGGCGGCGCCACGGCGCGCCAGTCCCCCGCCAGACCGCCACGCCACTGTAATCGGCGGCCATCCCCTTCCTCCCCGCTTCCTTCCTGCTTCCGCCCCTCTCTTCACGGCGTCCTGGTGTCCGCCTTGTCCGCCCGGCCAAACGGCGATCCCCGGGACGAGCCGCAGTGGCCAGAAGACCGGTGGAGGAGGCCAAGACTCTAGACTCGCTTCGCTCGCTCACACCCCTGCGGGACGCCCCACGAGTGCGAGAGAGACAGAGCGCCGCTCGGAATCAGGCGGCTATGCCGCGCTGCCGCCGCAGACGGGAAGCCAAACCCCTCGCCGCCGAACAAGACGCGGGGCCGCGGCCTGGCGCGGCGGGCTTCGAGTTTTCCAGCGGCTGTCAATTCCACGACACTCCGCGCGGGACGCGGGACGCACGCGAGCGCCTGGCTCGGCCCCGCCCCGCTCCGCCGCCAAGCACCGCGAGTTCGCCAACTCGAGTCGCCTCGACTCGGCGCGACTCGGCGATACAAGCTTCTCTTTCCTTTCCGCGGCAAAACTTGCGCCGCATAAAGGCAGATAACATCGAGGAGCCGCGGAGCCCTGTGTGTTCCGCGACGACGCCACTGCCGAGGCACCGCCGCGACCTCATATAACTTTGCGCCCCTCCGCCCCCTCCTCACTGTAAAAAGCACCCGACCCACCTGGCCAACGAGGGCCTCGCGTGCCGCACACGCGACGAGGGGCAACCCTAGCCGACGACCGGCCGGACGGGTGGCCACCCTAGAGTCCGCCGCACCCGGTGGACCGCCGACGGCGCGATCCTGGCCAGTGCCAAGGGGGCGGGGCGCGCGGCGGTAACACCCAAGTTTAGCATCTTCCCGCGCCATCAGTTGGATTACGGCGCTGCCGGTGGCACTGCCATCGCACGGCCACAAAGGACGGCACCAGAGCCACGGCCTCGATGAGGGCGTGGCGGAGCGGCGGAAGGGTTTGCGCCAGAAAAGGCCGGCCCAGTCGATACGACTCGCTCACACACACGCACACACATAGACACACACTCACCTATACATATAGACACACACACGCACACACACACATACACCGGTGGCGTGTTAATACAAGGGACGTAAGGACGACGTACAAAGGGCGGCCGGCGCGCGCATTGCGGGGCGGGGCGGGGCGGGCGCACCGAGCCAGGGGGCGGAAAGTTCGATTATCTATAACAGGTCCATTACTGTCAAAACGGTTGCAAGGCTTAAATCAACAGCAATGCCCCCCCCCCCACAAGGGATGATGTTACCACCCCCCCCACCCCCTGCGCCGCCCCCCGCGCCTTAATCGCAGGTGCACGCTCCCATGCAGTTGCTCACCCCCCAGCGACAACCCCCCGGGGTCAGGGGGCGTGTGCCCCCGCGGGGGACCTCCGCACTTCGCCACGCACTGGGCTCACGCCGCCCCCGCCCCCGCACTTGGCGCCACGCACTAGCCTCACACCGCCCCCGCCGCCCCCACCGCCCCCGCGACAAATGAACACGCCGGCTGCAATCCACGGCCGGGAAATCCAAGCCCGCCGCCCCCCGCCCCCACCACTGGCCGCGGACAGCAGACGACGCGCCGCGTCCGCAACGCCGCGCCCTGCCCGGCAGCACTTCAACTTCAGTCGCCATCGTGTTCAATCATGCTCTTTTTTTTGCGTTTCCCTTTTTTTTCCCAGAATGAAGCAGGGGAAGGGAAGTCGTCAAGCCCTACACCACTGTGGGTGTCGGGCGGTCGAAAATACGACCGGATTATGCATGCAGTTTTGCATTTCGTTTCCCCAATTACTTTCCTCTTTTTTTTTCTTTTTCATCCGGCTGCCTAATGCCGGCAGCCCCGGCTGTGTCCCTTCGCTGCTCTGGAGCAGGGCGGAGCTGGGCGACGCCTGATTCCGAACACAGAGAGGTGTTGAAAGGTTGGTGCGTGAGTTACTGCCCAGCCCTGCTGCCTGCCAGCCCCGCCAGCCCCGCCGGGGCTCTTTGGGTCACATCGCACGCCCCCCTCCGCGACGCCATGGCGACGCCCACCACGCGCGGTCCATTCCCGAATTCTTCCATTCCGTGCCAGGGCCAGCCCGGGCCAGTCGCCCGATGTCGGGCAGGGCAGTGCTTTCGTCGCTGAGAGAGAGAGGGAGAGAGAGAGAGAGAGAGAGAGAGAGAGAGAGAGAGAGAGAGAGAGAGAGAGAGAGAGAGAGAGAGAGAGAGAGAGAGAGAGAGAGAGAGAGAGAGAGAGAGAGAGACAAGGAGCAGAAACCGGCAGGGCTGTCGACATACGTCATACCCAAACAAACGGCGGCTCGCGTTTCGGCTGGTCCGGCGCTCCGCGGCTCCGCCATCAAATTTGCCGAACAAGGTGTCGTGGCGCGGCGCGGCGCGGGACGCGGGCGTCGTATAAAATGATTAGAGCGCCACACAAATTAGACGGGCATAAACAAGAGCTCCGTTCCGCCGTACTTTAATCCGCCGAGTCGCGCCGGACGGCCGGGCGTAGGCAGGACAAAAACACACTGTACGTACCGAGAGCGTAAACCGCGGATCCGCCTTCCAGCAGACTGATTCCGCGAGTCGCGCTGTCTCTCTCACACTCCAGGGGCGTTCCCAATAGGTGCGAGAGAGACAGAGCGACGGGCTGCGCGCCGAGATTTGGCTCCGCCAAGTCTGCGCGGCGTCCCACGCAGAGCCACGCACGCCGATACTGTACAGCCATGTTTTTTTTTCCTTCCCAAGTTTTGGGCGTATCTCTCTCCTGGCGGTGCACTGTACAACTTGGAAGCGAACGCGCCGTGCTTTGATAGGCGTCAGGGGGCAGGAGCCCGGCAGGGCCGGGGGCGCAACGCTGACTCGGAGCAGATCCTCCTTGGCGCGGTCGCACCGAGACGCAGCGGTCCGTGAGTGCGAGAGAGACAGAGGCCCCGGAATCGCAGCGCAGGCGGGCGGGGCACCGGGGGGGTACGGACGGAGTCCCAAGCTTGGCGGCGAGGGGCCCGCGCCGACCGGGAGCCCCGCGCGGCCGCGTCCGAGACAGACCGCGGCGCCGCGAGCACGCCCCACGGCCAGGGCGACGTCGTCCTCCACGACGGCCACCTCGGACGCGCCCCGGGGCCCGCGGTCCGGACATAAATCTCGGCAGCAACAATTCCGAATAAAATATGCCGCTTATAAAGTGGGGAGGCGAGCCATTGCAGCCCACGGCAAATCAGCCCGAAAGGGGGAGGGGGCGCGGGGGGGTCTCAAACAAAACCGGGACGAAACAAAAAGCAAAACGGCTGCGGCGATATTTGAACCCGGTACAGAACACACGTCGTTCTGCAACACGGCTTTTGTTTTGCTCGACGCGCGCACGCACGCTCGCCAGGTGGTGCAACCCGTTCCCGGACAAAGCTGGTCGCCAAAACGCGCCCCCCGCCACTGTACCGGCCATCGCCTGGCGAATCCACGCGAGTTATAACACGGTGAGGTCCAAACTGTCTGTCTGTCTGTCTGTCTTCTCTGTCGCTCTCGCGGAGCGTCCTGAAGGAGTGGGAGAGAGACGGAGACAGGTTCGAGCCTGCAGGCCCGAGCCCGGCCGGCGCGACCTTGGCAGACGAATGCGGATTTCGGAATGGACCGCGGCATCGGCATGCACTCGGCGTGGACGGCGTGCAAGCGGACGTCGCCGCGACAGGCCCGCATACAAACGGCGCGCTCTGGCGGCGGCTAATTCAACTCACCCCGCCCAAGGACAACGCAGTGCAACGCTTTGTAAGAAAATGAAAAAGACACTTACCCCTGCCGTAGGACACATGCCGTCCAAGATGAGCCCGGAAATGTAGTTCATGTTGCGGTAGTTGCGGCTGCCGTTGAAGCACATGTGGATGTTCTCGTTGAACTTGGCCTCGATATCCTTGAGGCTGTACACGCACACGGCGGAGCGGGCCTGCGGCTCGGCCGTGATGGAGCGGCTGGGCGAGAAGACGCCGATCATGACGGGGTCGCCGGGCTCCAGGCCCATGCTGGCGGCCAGGTGCTGGCCGGCCGGCACCACCTTGGCGTCCTGGATGAGGTTGTAGACGGCGGTGACGGGCTTGCCGTCCTCCGTCCAGCGCGCGTCGCACTGCAGCGTCACCTCGGTGTAGCTGTCGTAGTTGGCGTCCGTGATGCACGTCCGCGCCAGGCGCGTCACGAAGCCCAGCTCCTCCTGCTCGGGCAGGTGCGACTGCTTCTGCACCAGCACGAAGTAGGCGTAGTCGGACGCGTTGAAGCCGTAGACGTAGTTGACGAGGAAGTGGTCCCGGTACTTGACCTCGATCTGCAGCGAGCTCTGCTTGGAGAAGGACAGCTCGGCGAAGTCCAGGTTGTGCAGGCGGCGCGAGGAGATGGCGGGCACGTCGTGGCGGTACTCGCCGTTGTTGGTGAAGGTGGTGCCGACGTACAGCACGTTGGACGTGCCCCAGTTGTTGTAGCGCTCCGGGCCGATGAAGGCGTACGTCGACGAGTGCTCGTCGTTGGCGGCGATGGCGCGCGCGAAGAACTCCGGCGCGTGCGAGATGTTGCTGGCGCTGTACTTCTCGCACGAGCCCTGCGACAGCGACCCGCACACGATGAGGTAGCGCGACTCCGGGTCCAGCACCAGCACCTTGTTGACGTTGTCCGTGAGCACGGTGGCGATGTCCGAGGACGAGCAGCCCGACGCGTGGCACGCGGGCGAGTCGGGCTTGGGGCCGGTGACGACGGTGGCGAGCGGTCGCAGGCTCGAGTCCAGCTGGAACAGGCGGTTCACGCCGCCCACCACGAGCCGCCCCGTCACCCTGTCCAGCACCATGTGCGTCAACCGGATGGCCGTGCCGTTGGCGTCCTCCGCGGCGGCCGCCGAGGCCGGGAACTGGCCTAGGATGTGGTGCAGGCCGCCGCCGGGGCTCTGCTGTCCGGGACCCTGGCCGGGGGCGGTGAGCGGCGCGGGCGGCCCCGCCCCCGCCAGCGCGACCAGCCCGAGCAGGCACAGGAGTGCCATGTCCCAGGCCTGCCAGGCCGTTGGCCAGGCCCTCCAGGCTCGCCCGCCCCCGGCGCTGCCCCCGGCGTAGCCCTGCGTCATGGCTGTGGGGCTAGGGGCGCGCCGTCGGGGCCGAGCGCGGGGCTCTACCAACTCGGAAGCTCCGCCATCCTCCCTGCAACAGAAAGGGAAAAACACCGCAAATTAAAAACCCGAAAAATTTCTGTCTCCTTCCCGCTGTAATTTTCATTTACGTTTCGGCGGTCGGTCAACATTGACCCTTGCCCCGCCCCGTCCTCAAGTGGCGCGGCCCGCCAGGCCACCAGGGGGGCTTCCCTCATTTGCGGCTTTTTGCAGCCAATTAAAAACGTAAGCCGGTCGCCAAACAAATTACAGCCCCACAATGCACTCAATAATTCAAATTAAGTTTGAAATGACGCTGGCCGCCCGCCGCCAGGTGAGGGGGGCCGGCTGGGGGGAAGGGAGGGCAAAGCTAATAATGGAAATTATTCCAGGCGGGCAGCCGCCGCGGGCGGAAAGAATCAAGAGGCTAATTCGATAAACGAACGCAAATTGGCCGCAGGGCAGCATTTTTACAGCGGCGGAGTGTATTCGTCGCGCGGCCCGGCGTGGCGTGGCGTGGCGGGGCGCTGCCCGACGCGGCGCTCCAGCAGAAGACGCGCCGCGCGTCGCCATAAAATTTCATTTACTTGGCAGTAATTTGGGGGCGAGGCTGCGCAGCTAGCACCGCCAGCGCCGCCGAGGCCGGGGACGCGGCGCGACGCGGTGCGACGCGGTGCCAGACGTGTGCACAGTGCAGGCCCTCCCTGCCGCCTGCCTTCCGCGCCTTCCGCTGATGAGGTAACCTCGTTACCATTACTCTGCATCCCGAACAAGATGCACCCGCCGACCTGGCCCTGGCGGCGACAAGGCGCGGCGCGCACAGTGGGCCAGTGGACCGGCGCAACATGGTAGCGCCGTGGTTAGAGTGCTGCGTTACCGACTGGCAGGTCTCGGGTTCGAGACTAGTACCATGACCATATTTTTCGGCAGAGGCAACCAACTTCTTGACGAGGTCTATCCGGAGAGGATTGAGTACCAGCGCTGGCAGTGCGGGCACCATGATCCTCCGGTAGCTCAGTGGTTAAGAGCACGTTGTGGCAAGCGGCAGGTACCGGGTTCGGGACCGGTAGTGTACACAATTTTTTCGGCGACCAATTGCTTGGGGAGGTATATCCAGAGAAGATTGGGTACCGGCGCTGGCAGAGCGGGTGTCATGGCGTCCCGGTAGCTCAGTGGTTAAGAGCACGTTGTGGCAAGCGGCAGGTCCCGGGTTCGGGACCGGTAGTATCCACAATTTTTTCGGCGACCAATTGCTTGGGGAGGTATATCCAGAGAAGATTGGGTACCGGCGCTGGCAGTGCGGGTGCCATGGCGTCCCGGTGGCTCAGTGGTTAAGAGCGTGATGTGGGAAGCGGCAGGTCCCGGGTTCGGGACCGGTAGTATACACAATTTTTTCGGCGACCAATTGCTTGGGGAGGTATATCCAGAGAAGATTGAGTACCAGCGCAGGCAGGGCGGGGACCATGGCGTCCCGGTGGCTCAGTGGTTAAGAGCATGATGTGGGAAGCGGCAGGTCCCGGGTTCGAGACCACTCAAAGTACCCTTTTTTCGGGACCAGATTTCTCGAACGGCAGCTCAAGAGGAGTTGCGACATCGCCGCTCACAAGCTGGTTCGGTGGCTGAGCGGTCAGGGTAGAGGAGTTGACTAGACTCGGCTCTCGGGGTCGCGGGTTCAAATACCCAATGTGACCCCTCTGAGGTAAGGCCTCTGAATCTGGACTCTCACTGTACCACAGAAACCGCGCGCACTTCGGGTGGGCCAGCCTAATACGAACCCACTAATCTGTCGAATTGCGCGGCAGGGAGCGTCGGATGAAGGCCCGGTTCCCATAAGAACACCGAAGCTGATCGGCGGGTCTCCTTGAGACTTTCGTATTGCCACTTTTTGCCGCCGATTTTTTCGTTTTTTTGTTGAATATTTTAATTTAATTTTTTTATTAGGTAGGCGAACTATAGGTAGGCGAAAAATGGCAATATTTTATTGAATAGTTTTATTCAATATTTTTATTAGGTAGGCGAAATATAGGTAGGCGAAATAGACAGGTAGGCGAACATTTAGGTAGGAGAAATGAACAACTCCCGCTAAACAGGACTATACCCAAACGTGTGACCCCATCAATGGATTCCTCGTTCAGAGAGCAATCCATTGGTGGGGTCACACGTTCGGTTCGAGTCCCGTTTAGCGACTCTGGCGCTCAAAACGCGTCCGGGATTTTGACCGCCTTCACCGGTCTTCTGACCCACTGTGCGGCGGTGACAAGGCGCCCGACACGCCCTTCTCCGAAAACAAACGCCGCCAATTCGCGCGGAAAATCTGTCCGTCCCGACGCGACAAATCGGCCCGGAAACTAATTTCCATTTTCCGGACCGGATTTTCCTCCTTACTGTTTTTTTCCTCTCTCTCTTTCTCGCTCTCTTTCGGGCCCTACTTCGTCGCCGTCTCCACCCCCGGCCGGCCCTGCAGGGGCGTTCCACGGCCTGCTGGGGTGGCGAGGCCGGTGACATTCTCCGAGCGGGGGCGGGGCGTGGCGTGGCGTGGCGGGGCGGGGCGGGGCGGGGCGGGGCGGAGTACATCCTGTCCGTCACGGAGGGGCCCAGCGTGCTGCTGCTGTGTCCCCGCCACTTCCTTCCTGGGCCGCAAGATGTGCGTGCATGCGTGCGTGCGTGTGTGTCTGTGTGTGTGTGTCTGTGTGCGTGTCTGTGTGGGCGCGCTCTGCACGTGCCCTGCAACTGCTGCGGCGCTGCGGTGCTGCGGCCGGTGCGGCATTCCTCGCGAGCCAGTGGCGTGCCTCGCGACCCTGCCGACCATCCCCTGGCCGCGGCCGGGGCAGGGGCCGTGGCAGGGGCCGCCCTCTAGGCCAGCCAGGCCGCGATCTGGCCAGCCCCGAGACCTGCAGCAACACCCTGGCCGGACCGCAACGACCAACACAGATTCGCCGTGAATGGAGCGGGGGAGGGGTAGCTACGGCGGGTAACCAGAGTTATGCCCGGGGGAAGTTCCGCGTTCTATTGGTGCTCCTTTTCGGCGGTGCTTTTTTTCTCGCGCCGCTTGCCGCACACACAGACCACGGCGCCGCTAAACGCCGCGCCGCCCTGTCTCCATATAATACTTTCGACAATAGCATTACGGCCCCGCCGGCCCGGCACTCAGTCCGTCTCGCTCGCACCAAGGGAGGCGCCGGGCCGGGCCGGGCGAGGGTGAAGCAATGCGCCGCCGTCGTCCTCCCGTCGCCATGGCGACGCAGGCCGCGTCTCCCCCAGCACCCTTTCCATTCTTCTCGCCCCAACACAAACACGCCCACAGGCACACGCACACCAAACACGCCACACCTACGCGCCCCGCGGCCCTGCGGCCCAGCGGGGTCGCACTAATGCACTCCAGGCTCTGCCATTTCACGAAGATGGAATCCGCGAATAAAGAACGGGAGGCCGGCCGGACGGCCACTGCCCTCGCGCACCCACACTGCGAAATGGGGGAAAGGTGCTGAGGCAGCGGCCGGCCTGGGCGGCCCTAGGCCACGGCGACGGCGCTCTCCGCAGCGCTCTCCAGTGCCCTTCCAGCGCCTCTCTCCAGCCGGACGTCCACGGGGAAGGGTGCACTATTGGATATTTCTGCCGTCAGCAAAGACCTGCTGCCCCCGGCCTCGGCGATAGCGCGCGGGGGAGAAATGCACCTGAATCCTCCCCCCTCCCCTCCCCCAAACGGACAACCCCCCCACCTGCAGGCGCCCAGCTGCCTCCAAGTTGGCCGGCACGCTGCCCAAGTTTGCCAATATCAGCACGCACAAGTAACCACCTGCCACCGCCACCGCAGCCGAAATATGTGATGACCGCTCCGCTCCGCTTCGCTCCCCGCTGGGCCGTGCGGGGCCGTGCAGGGCTGGGCGAACGGCGGCCGGCCCCGCTGCCGCGCAAGCGATTTCCGAACAACTTGACCCTTTTCCTTCCCTCCGTGACGTCCGGGGCCCCGGCACTACCGCGGCACTACCCCGGCGCTGCCTCGGCCATGTCGCCGAGGAAGTTGGCGATTCCTTTTGTAGAAGCGACGGGGGTCCGGGACCGTCCGACAGGGGTGGAGGCGAGGGGGCACCGCATTCAAAAGTCATGGACACTACCTCAGCCTTTTCCTTTCTTTGGCGCAGAGGGCCAATCCTGTCACACGCCCTTCCTTTCGGGACACACACGCAAACGCGCGCGCGCACACACACACACACACACACACACGCACACACACACACACAGACACACAGTCCGCGTCCCCGCCGAGTTCGCAGGGGGCGGCGACCGGCGGCGGGGACCGCACGAAACGCCCTCACACACGCATCCACCACGGCGGGGCACGCACCCCCACGGCCCCCACCCCCTCGACGGACTTTACAAAAGTATTCGCGGCCAACTCCCTTGCTTGCCGGCCAGCCGGACTCGTCGGAATTGAATCCCGGAATTCGTTTCGGATAGGAGTCGGCGTGGGGCGCGGCGGGGTGGGGCGGGGTGGGGCGGAGCAGAGCACCCCGCAGTGACCCCACCGCGACCCCACCGCACCGCCAAATCGCTGCAGGCCAAGTCGGCGTCGCTGCCACGGCACTGCCACGCCACTGCCACGGCCGTGACATGACGGCGCGGCTAACAAACCGCACCAGAAGCCGGCAGACTCGGCAGAGGGACCCCGTCGGCCCCATCGTCCCATCCCCGGGCACGAAATGGCCCCCTTCCGGGCGAACCCTACCCTCGGCCTGCTCGGCCTCGACGTGCGCCATCTTGCAGCGCCGAACCTCGTTAGACCAGCACCGCCATCTGGACATCACGCGCACACACGCACACGGCAACGCTCTCTCTCGCTCTCTCACACCTGTACTCCCCGAGGGCGCCGGCGATCCGCATCCATATGCATATCGACCTGATTGAGTCTTTGACACTGCGGCAGTGCATTGCGAAGCCCCGCTGCTCCGCCGCCCCGCCCGAGCAGGCGACCACCCGCGAGCCGAGCCGAGCGGCCGGCCGTTCAAACAGACTCGGACTCTGCCGAGCCGCCGAGCCGGTCTCCCTCCTCGCCCCGCCCCGCGCGCCACAGGAAGAGAAGTAATCAAATTCTGGCCGGAGACAAGAGCCGGGGCGGGGCAAGGCGTCTGTTGGGCCCCGGGCCAGCTACCACTCATGTGTTGCCGCCCGCGCCGCCCCGCCCCGCCTCGCCCTCGCCCCGCCCCGCCCCGCCCCGCCACGCCACGCCCCGCCACGCCACGCCGCGCGGCACCGGTGGCGCACCTTAATTTCCGGTAATGGTCCCCATCCGAGGCCCGGGCACTAACGTGCACCCAGGCAGTGTCTTTCAAGGATTCAGCGCCAGCCAAGCGCCAGGCAGGCAGGCAGGCAGGCAGGCAGGCAGGCAGGCAGGCAGGCAGGCAGGCAGGCAGCCAGGCAGGCAGGCAGGCAGGCAGGCAGCAGGCAGGCAGGCAGCCAAGCGCGCGGTGCGCGTACACACCGACAAAGGGCGGCGCGTCACCAACAAGCCTGGAGATGCGGTTCGCTCCAGCCAGCCTGCTCCAGCCAGCCTCCTGCTCCAGCCCGATACGGACGCGATAACGCGGTGTGCGCGGCTGGCGGGGCGGGGCGGGGCGGGGTGCGGCGCGGCGTGGTCTCCGGGCCGCCCCCTCGAGCTCCTCGTACACCACCACACACCGCCGACTAGATTTAGTGGCCATTTACCGTGGCGAGCAGGGCGAGCGTCCCACACGCCGCGCTGGCAAACTCAAGGGGGTACTCTCCGGGCTTCCGGTCGGGGGGAGGGGGGGGGGGGGGGGTCGGGGGAGAGGTACCTGACGGGGTGCTTGTTATTCCGCGGCGCGCTGCCCGCAGCAGGCCGTCTCTCTCGCACTCACGGCCTCGCGGGCCTTTTATTCCTATTCACGGCGTCGTCGTCAGCCTTTTAAAAATTTCCCGGCACGCGACGACACTGTACGACGGGGCGCGCTGCTTCGGCGGCTTCCGGCGCCGAAACCCGAACCCCGCAGCCGATGCCGGAGAGCAGGCCGCCTCTCTCGCACTCGCGGTGAAGGTGGTCGTCCCACACGAGGTGCGAGAGAGACAGAGAGAGAGCGACGGAGGGAGGCACTGTTCAGCATCAGACTTCAGCAGCGCACAGCCGAGAAATTCCACAGGATCGTTCCGTCGCTCTGTCTCTGTTGCACGCGTGAGGCGTTCCGTTGGGGCGCGAGAGAGATAAAGCGAAGAGCACTGTACGCAGCGCACACCTCTCCGAGTCAATTTCCTCATTCGGCGCGCTCTCAAACAAGGACCACTACACTGTACGCCGAGCGGAGCGGGCCGAGCCGCTCAAACGAAATAATGGAGCCGCCCACTGATTCCGAAAGTCGATTTCGTCGCTCCGTCTCTCTCGCACCGATACGCGGCGCCCTGGGAGAGCGAGAGAGACAGAGCGACGAGAACGACGCTCGGAATCAGCCCGCTGGCGCGGCGCCGCGCGGCGCACACATCCCCCGGGCGAGATTAAAGGCAGCCTCCACCGCACGCGAGGCCCGGCCGAGGCCGGAGAGATGACAACTCTTTTATTGTCGTTACGCCGGGCTCCGCCATGGCTCTGCGCTCCACCCGGCCGGCATCGGCTGGTCGAGCCCCTGGACCGCCCCTTGGGGACCTCGGCCTCCACGGCCTCGGCGCCGAGCACAGCGGAGCACCCTGGGGACATCGCAAAGCCAGCCATCCTTCGATGGCCGTTGCGACGACAACCGTGATGAGGATATGTCGCGATGTAAACAAAGACAACGGGCCGAGGCCGACGCCGCCGCAGCCACCGCGGCCGAGGCCGGGCCGGCCGCGACGCGCTCCCCTCGCGAGACACATAAGCCCCGCTAACCAAAGGCAAATCTCCCGCGATCTTGTTCGCCGGGAGCAAGGCTCGGAGCACGGCGGCGGGGCGAGCCCCGTGGCGGAGCGCGGAGCGGCGGGGCCCTCGCCAGAGCCCTGAGGGTAGGGTGGGTGAGCCTCCTTCAAATCCTTTTCCCCCTACGAACCAACCGCCCCGCCGTGGCCGGGCAAGGCACGGCCTCGGCCCCGAGCAACAGCGATCGCGGAGGTTTAATGTTTCGCTTCTTGCTCCAAACCGCCCCGGCCTCGGCTTCGCCCGCCCCCGGTTTGATTCGCCCGGCCCTGTGGCGACCCGAATCTCATGAATGCTCTAACGACCCGCGGCCCTGGCCGAGGCCGAGCCTAGCCGAGGCCTGGCAGATGCAAACCGAGGATACGAGCGAAATGAACTCGCGACGGTCCGGCACGGTCCGAGGCCGGCCGGCCAGCCGCTGGCCGAGGCCATAACTGTCCCCATTACCGCCGCTTGATCCCATTCGCAGCACTCGCCGGGGTCGACACCGAGGCCGAGACCCCGGGCCACGTAATTAGACCAGCCACCGCGAGGCGGGCTTGCTTCGAGGAGTCCGGGAGCGGCGCGCCGAGCGGGGCCACCCTGCTGCAGAGCACATACTTGCGCACACCACACTTGGTCCACACATGTCTCGGCGAGCCGGGCCGTGCCGAGCCGTCGCCACTGGCAAAGCTGCACCGCTCCAACACACTGCAGCCATAAAACGAAATGATGAAGATTGAACGGAGTGCGGGGAGGGGGGAGCAACAAGCAGCGGCCCCTTTATCAAAGAAAAGGGGGGGAGCATCTCAGGAGGGGCGCTAAACTCTGTGCGGCCAGCGCGCCCCTGATAAGAAGGATGACGAGTGGTCGCGGTCAGCCCCCCCCCCCTTTGCGTTTCCCGATATATACTGCAACCTGCTCCGCCCCGCCGTACATTCAGTGGCCTTGTTTCTGGGCGGCGGCGCCGTCTCGCGGCCGATCTCCGCCCCGATTGCACTGCAAGCACCCCAGACCGAAAATGGCCCCACGGCCTCAGCTTCGGCTTTCCCTCCCTTTTTCGACGCTTGGAAACACGCCGCAGAGCGCGCCACAGTCGCCGTCTTAATTGGACGGCGGCGGGGGCTTTCGGACGTACCCGTCGTACCCGAGGACGCCGTCGTAGCCGTCGTGCACGAGGACGCCGGCGTTAGACCAGGACGCCGTCTGCACCCGCCTCGCGCGCCGCTGCTGCGTTGCTCCTCCGCGCCGAGAAGACCGCCGAGACAATGGCCGCTTGATAGCGCTGCCCTGATTGGCGGCGTCCGTGATAGCGGCAGCAGAGCGGCGGCGGCGTCGAACAAATTGGCATTCTAGCGGCGGACACCGGGCAGCCCGGCCAGGCCGGCCAACACACGTCGGAGCCCCTTTATTGGTCTGCCGCCTGATTCCGGAGGATCGTTCCATCGCGCTGTCTCTCTCGCACCCGTCCGGGACGCCCCGCGAGTGCGACAGAGACAGACAGAACGGAATGAGGCGCCTGTCGGAGTGAACGGAGCGAACGCAGCGGGGCCGGCGGGCGAGATCACGGGGTTCTTGTTGGGCGACTCCTTTGTTTGCGGGTTGTCCGCCCCGCTTTTACAGTGACGGACGCGCGGCCGGAAGTGGCGAATCGGAAGCAATATCGCAGCAATGACGACGCATGACAATGACGCACGGCTCATTGCGCCGCCACCCCGTCACTCTCGCCGCCCCCACCCCACAGTGGGCCAGAAGACCGGTGGAGGCGGCCAAAACTCTAGACGCGTTTGGAGCTCCGGAGTGGCTAAATGGGGCTCCAACTGAACGTGTGACCCCACCAATGGATTTCTCTCCGAAAGTGGAATCTATTGGTGGGGTCAAACGTTGGGTTATCGACTCTTGAGCTCAAAACGCGTCTAGGGTTGGGCCGCCTCCACCGGTCTTCTGGCCCACTGTGCGCCCCCCACCCCCACCCCCGCAGCCCGCAGAGCCCCCAAAATTCAGACTCTAGCTCTAGGCCCCACCGCCAGCCCGCGTGAGCGCTCTGCCGCTGGCTTTTCGGAAAGCAAGATTTATACGTCTGGAATAGTGTTTGCGCGCACCCCCTCCCCCGCAGCCACCCCGCCGGCCATTGTACGTGACTTTCGAGTGTCGCCGGGACATAACATAATCGCGGTTTGTTCCACCAGAGAAACGACAGCAAACAGCAACAACAACAAGAACGGAGTAAAAAGGCCGGCGCGTTCTTCCGAGCAGACGGCAACAACAACAAATCTCACGCGCCGAATTCGGCTGCCGTCGATGGACGCGAGGAGGGTTTGACAGGATAATGAAACCACGTACGGCGGCGGCACAAATAGCGTCGCGACGCCCGGGGACGCCGGGGACGTCGGCGACGCCCTCGACCGGCGCGGCGGCGCGGCGCCTCCGCCAGCCCCTGCAGGCCCCGCCGCCGCCGTCGACGAGCAGGGCTGGCAGGCGTCGCCGCCGTTTCATCACAGCCTGCCATAAACGGACCAAATTCTCGGGGGATTACCGCCGCCCCCTCCTCTCCTGACCCCGGCGTCGTCGACGTCGCCGTCGGTAACCATGATTCCGTCCACGGCCGCGGCCCGCAGGCTCCGGCACACCATAAAGCGATGAGCGCGACCGGTACCTAGAAAGAGAGGGCGAGAGAGACGGCAAACACACTCATCCCCGATTTCCGACCGCGCCGCGTCGCGCCCGGCCTGCCCGCCACGCCCCCATTCCCCTTTACGAGGAAACTATGCAAAGACAATAAAAGCATTTGATGGGGGAGGGGCGCGGCAGCGCGGCAGCTCGCTGACAGTCACATAACGCTCAAACTTGCGCCGCGGCCCGGCACGGCACGGCGCGGCACGGCACGGCACGGCACGCCACGGTGGGGCGTGATGGTGGCACTACAGCCCAGTTAGGCCCGCGGAGGGCGGCGAAGGGCCTCCGACTTGTTCGTCAGAGCGAACAGGCGAGAAAATGGGAGGGGGGGGGGGGGGCGTGTGTGACGCCGAAGGCTGCCGCCAAAGGGGGAGGGGGGGGGCTTGACTGCCAGCAGAAAGCTGGCAAGACGAACGGGAGGGGGTGTCAGTCTGCGAAACACCAAATCCCGGGGCACAGTGCGTGCGCACGGAGCGGGGGCGGGGGTGGGGGCGGGAGGCGGCACACTGTGAGGACATGCGCGCGATCCCGGTGGGAATCGCCTTTCCTTCGCCTGCTTTTCTAAATCTGGGGCGGATGAGGACTGCGCGGTCCTTGCAGGCCCTCGGAGGGTCCCCTGGCTGGCGGGGCCGGCGGGGCCGGGAGAGCAGCGCCCTCGGGGACTTCGGGGACCTTCTTCGGGGACCTCGAGGAGGGCGCCTCTTCCTCCTCGGCCTCGGCTGATGAGCGAAATACGAGATGCAAAATTCACGTGATTTCCTTATTCTGCTGCCGAAGACGTCTGCGGGGACGGCCGTCGCTAATGCAACACCGGATGCTGGTGGGGGCGCACGTTCGGTTTAGAGTCCTTTCGGCCGCCTCCACCGGTCTTCTGGCCCACTGTGCCCTACGCCACAACAGCCAACAGCCTGTCAACAGGTTCACGGCGGTTCACGTTCACGCACGCAGCGCCATAGAGCGCTACAGTGGTACGCGGTGCCCGGACGGCCCCTTTACAGGCACTGTAAATTCCTCGGCGGGACGTCATGAACACAGAATTCAACTTTAACTCCGGCCCTGAATCGACTAACGCACGACGACAGAGGACAGATAAGCACGCACGCACACAGACGCACACGGCGCGCTCACACACACGGGGACTTTACTGGCCCGCCATAAGAAGAAGGCCGTCTCACAAAAATACTCGTATAAATTAAGCGTAAACGCCTCTCGCAGTGGCTGCTAATAGCCCCGGTGCGACGCGACCCTCCCAGGACCCTTCCAGGACCCTCAACGACAATTTAGGGCACCTGCTGCAGGATCCTGCAGGACACTTCCATTCTAACGACACTCCTCCAGGACCCGGCCGGCTGCTTCTCGGCCACACAAGAGCCTCGGCAGGATTCAAACTGGAGCCGCAGGGTTCTGTCTGCCAGGATACGTCCATGGTCCTTCAAGGAAATTCCAGGATCCATCCACGACCTGTCGGCAGTCCTGCAGAAACCTTCTTTACCCTCGCATCAGGCCCCTCCGGCACTCGCCAGGACACTCCAGGGCAGTTCAGGACAGTCCAGGACACTCCTCCAGGACCCTGAACCCCTTCCAGGCCGTCCAGGGTTGGCTGCCCGAGGTGCCGGAGCCAGCATTTATCAGCCCATCTGTTAGTTGGCCATCTCCCGGGCCAGCCCGTGGCCCAGCCCACGGCACTCCACCACACTCCACTCGGGGGGGACGAACGTCCCGAGACGGAAGGTTCGAGGGTCGCCGGAGTAAAACCTCAGCTGTGTTGCCGAGGACCAGTCCGGACCCATCCTACCAGTGTTGCCAGGTGTGGCGGCGGGGGCCGGGGCCGGGGGCCGGGGGGCGGCGGGGGCGCGCGGGGCCGGCCGGCAGCAACACGGCCAGCTTGGGGGCATCGGCACGGCACTGGCGCGGCCCATTGTGCGCCCATTGTGGCGGTCCAAACGCACAGAAAACGCGACACGCCGTTCGATGCTTGGCCGCTGCTCGCCAGACTGACCGAGACTGACCGGGATCGAGTTGCCACGAATTTGGGATCGGGTTTCACGGCCAGGGTCCGCCAACGGGAACGTGCCCCCGGGGCCTGCCCGCCACCGTTCAGGACTCACGCACGCTCACACGCACACACACACACACACACACACACACAAAGTTAGCACCTGCATGGCGCACGAAGAATGCTGGGGACACCTGCCGTCCTGCGCCACCGAGCAAGGCGAGCGAGGGGCACAAGCCCACTACACTGCCCGCCCAGACCAGTAAACGCCACCATTTGGGCCAAAATGGACCCGTAACGCCGACGGAATGCACGCCTGTTTTGTTGTGCTGTGTAATTCTTCATTGTGTGCCTGTCCATACACACACACACACACACACACACACACACACACAACGCGTTCCGCCTGCTGCAGCCGGGCAGCATGGAGAAGGAGGTCCCCAGGAAAGAGCAGCGGCAGGCTGATCCCGAACAGTCTCTCTCTCTCTCTCTCTCTCTCTCTCTCTCTCTCTCTCTCTCTCTCTCTCTCTCTCTCTCTCTCTCTCTCTCTCACTCTCACTCACATGAACCAAGCCCTTGGCCTCACGCACGACCGATTCGATAATACGATGTCACCTCGCCCCTGGCCTGACAATACGAGCACGATAAACCGACCGCCATCGCCGACGTCGCCCCGGGAAAAGATTGACACTACCCGGCACCGCGATGTGTATCTGTTTTTAATCCGTCTACTTAGGAGGTTTTTATTTCACATTTTCCTTCCCGACAAAAATCATTTCGGGGAACCCTACTACTGCTAAACAAACACATTGAGCCGGTCCTTGTATTCCCATAGGCCACGGTGACAGCACCACCGCCTACACCCGCTACCCGATGATGTTACGGATACATAATGACTCTCCGAAACGCTACGCGGCCAACCCGGTGTGTCCACGAATGCACGTAACGCGTGGCGCACGCTCGCAGTCACGCCACGCCACGCCGCGCATCACCAACAAGCCGCCGGCCCTCAAAGCGTATCAAGATCCTGCTCGCGCGCAACACACGACAAAAATTCAAATATTGATCTTGTCGCGCCGCGCGTCTGGCTCTCTCTCTCTCTCTCTCTCTCTTTCTCTTTTCTCTCTCTCTCTCTCTCTCTCTCTCTCTCTCTTCTCTCTCTCTCTCTCTCTCTCTCTCTCTCTCTCTCTCTCTCTCTCTCTCTCTCTCTCTCTCTCTCTCTCTCTCTAACGTTTATGGAGGCGGGTCGCACTAGCCGAAAGGAGAGGAAATCGAGGCATTGCTCTCTCACACGCACACAGGCGTACACACACACACACCTACGCACACACGCACGCCGGGCACGAGACACCTGAAGAGAGCGTCGCCCCATTTCATGGATGGCGTCGTGATGGCGTCGAAGGGGGTGCTGCTGATAGTCTCTACACGACGAAGGGGAGCGCGCGGCGTGGCATGGCGTGGCGCGGCGTGGCGCGGCACGGCAGAGCAGGGGAATGTAAATACACGAGCCAGCTGCCGCACGCTGCCGCCAGCGCCCCTACCCGCGCCGTCCCGGCCAATGTCGCGGTCCGGCTCGGCGACAATAACAAAACGATAATTGAATCGGCCATCGATCACCGGGCAGGTGGAGTAGTGCAGCGTCGAGGCGGCGGCACACTCGTGTGACGGGGCGCCGTGCCCGCCGTGCCCGACGACTGATTTGTCTTTTGTGTGTGTGCGCGCCGCGCCGCGTTTGACGTATCGCCCCGCACACCGCTCGGCCCCGCGAATGCAGCGCAAGGCCGCCCCGCCCCGCCCCGCCACGCCCCGACCCGCCACGCCCCGCCCTCAGCAGCGACCTGTCTCCGCGCGCGCGGGTTCAATTACCGGCGTACACCTCAATCCCGACTCATTTATCCCTCTCTCTCTCTCTCTCTTTCCATCACTCTCGGTATAATTTAATACTTTTTCCAGCCAGCCACGCACCGCCACTGTAACGACAAGTGTCCCTGAGTGCAGGCACTACACTGTGCACTGCAAAGGCACTGCAACGCAGCCAACGGGGTGGAAACGGCAACGCGAGTGTCGGCCGGATCATCCAGCCGAACGGAAAAACTCGCTGCAGCCAGCCGAGCCATGCCGAAGAGTGGCTACGGGGCGCGCCATGAGTGCGAGAGAGACAGCGGCATAGGCAGACCTGCATAGCGCACAATGGATCGAGTGCTGTGGGATGCGTCGCGTCGCGTCGGCCTTGCCCAAGCCTATCATCGCCACGCCGCGGCGCGCGCGCCCGCCAGCCACTTTGCGCCGCAATCCTGCCCGCTGCCGCTCCGTCTCTCTCGCACCCGTGCGGGGCCCTGCGTGAATCCGAGAGAGACAGGGCGATGAAATAAGTGCTCGGAATCGGTCTGCAGTGCGCCAGCTGAGTGCGCCGTGCGCCCACGCGGCCGCGTTGCCACCCACAAGGCCCGCCCGCCCCGCCCGCCCCGCCCACCCCGCGAGGCCACAGAGGGCGTGCTCTCAAACGGAAGCAGCGGGCGCCGATTTTCGCCGGTGGAGGCCGAAGGAAACCAGACGGCATCTGCCGGCCTGGATCCACCCTGGATCCCTGCAGCAGCCCCCTGCCCCCTCCATCCAAACGAGAAAGAATAATACATCCTCCAGCAGCCTGATTCCGAGAGTCCTTTTCGTCTCTCTGTCTCTCTCGCACCGACACGCAACGCCCCATGAGTGCGAGGGAGACGGAACGACGAAGACGACTCTCGGAATCAGCCCGCAGGCCGCCCTGCCCTACTCCCCTCGGAATCCCAGGCCGCCATACAATGGCCCTGCCCTATACCTGAGGCCGAGCCGAGCGCGGCAGGCCCATTCTGAACGACGCTGCGTCTCTCTCGCACTCACGGGGCGTTCCGTTGGGTGCGAGAGAGACAGAGCGACGAGAGCGGTGTTTGGAATCGAGCACAGCCGAGCCTTCAGGTGAGCCGGAGTACCGCCCCGGGGCTGCAAGGCGTGTGCGACGTGTGCGTGTCACTGACTGTCGCCGCCGAGCAGTGGCCGAGCAGTGGCCGAGCAGCGGCCCGGCGTGGCGTGCTAACAGTCGCGGGGCGCCACCGCGCACTTGAGCGGTCAACGCTAATCGAACGTCCTCGCGCGGTTAGAGTGGAGAAGAGTGGAGCGAAGCGACCAGACAGAGTGGAACCGGCCAGTAGACTAGAGTCTTGCCTTCCTCTCTCGCTCCCATAAGGGACGCACCGTGAGTGCGAGAGAAACAGAGCGACGAAAACGGCTCTCTGAATCAGTCCGCCGAGGGACCGGGCCTCCAAGGGACCCCAAGGGCCGGGGCAGGGGAGGCGATGTCGGCAGCCTCGGCAGCGCAGCGCAGCGCAGCGACCACCTGAGCAGAGCGAGCAGAGCGGGCAGGGCCAGCCGCCCGGCGGCCAGACCGAGCAGCCAGGCAGCCAGGCAGCCCGAGCAGCCGGCCAGCCCGGCCACTCCGCCTGCCTCACCTTTTAGTTTTCTTGTTATTGACTGGTGCACTGGTACACAGCCGTAAACGGGCCGCTTCGTTCCGCAGATTCGCAGCAGTAAACACTCTCAGACTGGGCGTGGCGGGGCGTGGCGGGGCGTGGCGGGGCGTGGCGTGGCGAGTCCGGGCGGGGCGGGGTGTGGCGCGGCGGGGCGAACAATGAGTGCCGGATTCAATTTGTCGCCTTAGGCCCGCGGCAACCCTTGCCGGACAGGACGCGCTGGCGAGCAGGCACACAGTGGGCCAGAAGACCGGTGGAGACGGCCAAACTCCCGGACGCGTTAAGAGCCCCAGAGTAGCCAAATTGGACTCGAACCGAACGTGTGACCCCACCAATGGATTGCTCTCTGAACGAGGAATCCATTGGTGGGGTCACTCGTTCGGTACGTGCCCTGTTTACCCACTCTGGAGCTCAAAACGCGTCGGGAGTTCTTACCCACGGCCCACTGTGTGGCGTGGCAGCCGAGGTGCAGCCAAGCGAAAGCCCGACCCGTCTGCTATCGCGGCCCGGTATCTGCTGCAGTGTCGCTGCTCCGCCCGTCCCCACATGTGTGACGTGACGCACAGGGGTGGCATCTCCGGCCGGACAGGTGCCCGCCTCACATTCGACGCACGCCCCGCCCCGAGTGACCCGAAGCGGCCCCGAAGCGGCCCCGAAGTGACCCGAAGAAGGCCGTAATCAGGTCGGCCGGCACCACGGAGTCCCCTCACGCACGGGTACTTGTCGACGAGCGGCGTGCTGCACCGGGCCGACGAGAGGGAGTCCGGGAGAGGAAATATTGTAATTGGAGGGCACTCGTTAAACGCACAGCGCTCCGCGACGCCCCCTACCATCAATGACTGCCGCGGCCCGACCGGCCCCCCGGTGTGAAACAATATAGCGTATTCAATTACCTCCCTGGGCACCCAGTTCGCCGGTTCAAAACAACCAGTTTTTCTTTTTCTTTTTTTCTTTTTTTTTGGCGGGTCCGTGCCTTGCCTTCCGCACCGCCTTTCCGTTTGACCCGCGTCTATCTTATCTCTCCAAATAAAATGAGCCACCTTGCCGCGTCACTCCGCACTCGTCAAGTCCGTTGGCCGGCCTGTCTGTCTGTCTGTCTGTCTGTCTGTCTGTCTGTCCGTCTGTTCGTCCGGCTGTCAGGCGCATGCCGCTAAATGGCACGGCCCGCTCATCACGCTGACGGCTCAAAGGGCCACAAGGAGGAGGAGAAAAAAAATAATTGCAATTTAGGTACGGGCCCGGCCGCCACGGGCGAATAGCTGGATCGGGTTACAGCGGAGAGGGACAAAAGCAGCAGCAGCGCTGGAATGACGGAAGAGAGATCCACTTCCACTCCATCCAGGCCATCTTCATCTCGCTGCGTATGACGCCGAAAACAACACAAAGATAGAAAGGGGGGAAAAGATTCGAAAAGCCTTTTAGAAGCGTCGCCGCCCTATCGTCGTCTTCCTGCGAGATTGTCATCCGACAGAGACGGACGTAGTACAGACAGACAGGCAGACAGACAGTCAGGCGGGCAGACAGACAACCGCACAAACAATTTGACCGAAACAAGCTTAGTGCCGGTCCCTGGGGACACTCGATTCACTTGCGCCGTATTTCGACGCTAATTTCGCTCACAACACACAAACGTGTGTGTGTGTGTGTGTGCGTGTGTCTGTGTGTGTGCACTGTAACTGTGTGTGTTCACTGTAACTGTGTGCGTGTGTTCGTGCTGGCCGCTGGCCCCACGGCCGCCATGACGAAAATCGAGCCGTGCTTTCGGCACGAAGCCCACTCGCGTGTTGACACTGGCCGCCTGGAAAATTAACTTGTCCGATTTCCGTGACAGCGTCGTCACTTTTGTGCGGCGAACCGGCGGAAGGGAAAAGCACACAGGCCGAACCACTTGTTTCCGTAAGGCGCGGCCCCGGTTGTCCGAAGCTCTGAAAGCGAGCACGATTTTCATTTTTGGGAGTTTCAATTAACGTGATTTAGAGCCCCTGAACTCGGTGCCGAGTGTTGGTAACAGCCCGAGGTACCGACGCCCGGCCGTGCCCGTCACGTAGCCCGCGTAGCGCTGCGGCCGCCCCGCGAACACGTCCACAACAACAACAATAACAAGAGGCGAGTTTCGTCATCGCCGTCCTCCCGTCATCGCGCAGCCCGGAGCGACACGACTGTCCGGGCGGCTGGCGGCATCCTGGGCTTTGAAACGAGACGCTCCCCGACCCGCCGCACGTCAGGGCACGGCAGGGCACGGCACGGCACGGCGCCGCACGCAAGAGGGTCAGCAGGGTACCGTCCGGACGGCGGTCGGTCAACGGACGGCCAAGTCCAATACGGTCCCACTGATAAACCACACAGCCCGACCTAACCGCCGCGGTTGCCCGGCAACGGGCGAGGCAGCCAGCAGCGGGGCCGGCGAGGCCATGGAGGCCCTGCACCTTCCCTCCCGGCCTCCCCCAAGAAGGCCCTAATGGTGTCTCGGAGGGCGGACGGGCGGGCGGGCCGCGGGGCGCCTCCCTGCACGATAAGCACCCGGGCGCCGCGCCGCGCCACGCACCGACCGGCCCGAAATTGGCCACGGTCGCCAATCCGACGACGTCCAGGAAGCGGCTCCCCTCGCGTGTCTTTGTTACCGGCGGTCGAATCTCGGAAATTTGCTGATTTTGGGCGGCCACTGTGTCCAATCTAGTTGCATTAAAAGGCCTCCCTCGACGTCCTAGTATTCTTAAGACCCTACTTTTTCATGCCCTGTAGCGGGAAGACGTTGACCACAACGATTTTGCCTTTGACCGCAACGATTTTGGGACCAAAGTTGGTCAAAAAGCGGTCGAATCTTAGAAATTTGCTGATTTTGCTGACTTTGGGCGGCCACTGTGTCCAATCTAGTTGCATTAAAAGGCCTCCCTCGACGTCCTAGTATTCTTAAGACCCTACTCTTTCATGCCCTGTAGCGGGAAGACGTTGACCACAACGATTTTGCCTTTGACCGCAACGATTTTGGGACCAAAGTTGGTCAAAAAGCGGTCGAATCTTAGAAATTTGCTGATTTTGCTGACTTTGGGCGGCCACTGTGTCCAATCTAGTTGCATTAAAAGGCCTCCCTCGACGTCCTAGTATTCTTAAGACCCTACTCTTTCATGCCCTGTAGCGGGAAGACGTTGACCACAACGATTTTGCCTTTGACCGCAACGATTTTGGGACCAAAGTTGGTCAAAAAGCGGTCGAATCTTAGAAATTTGCTGATTTTGCTGACTTTGGGCGGCCACTGTGTCCAATCTAGTTGCATTAAAAGGCCTCCCTAGACGTCCTAGTATTCTTAAGACCCTACTCTTTCATGTCCTGTATCGGGAAGACGTTGACCACAACGATTTTGCCTTTGACCGCAACGATTTTGGGACCAAAGTTGGTCAAAAAGCGGTCGAATCTTAGAAATTTGCTGATTTTGCTGACTTTGAGCGGCCACTGTGTCCAATCTAGTTGCATTAAAAGGCCTCCCTCGACGTCCTAGTATTCTTAAGACCCTACTCTTTCATGTCCTGTATCGGGAAGACGTTGACCACAACGATTTTGCCTTTGACCGCAACGATTTTGGGACCAAAGTTGGTCAAAAAGCGGTCGAATCTTAGAAATTTGCTGATTTTGCTGACTTTGGGCGGCCACTGTGTCCAATCTAGTTGCATTAAAAGGCCTCCCTAGACGTCCTAGTATTCTTAAGACCCTACTCTTTCATGTCCTGTATCGGGAAGACGTTGACCACAACGATTTTGCCTTTGACCGCAACGATTTTATACTTATACTTCGGCGACGACGCGAGAACCGCGGCGAAGACGGCGCAGACCTCGGCGACGACGGCGCGTACTAATTTAGCGTCTAAACGGCGGCCACCTAGCGCGGCGCGGCGCGCACGGAATCCGGCGCCAAATTCGCGCTTATCTGATGGGGTCCAACCGGTTGTCGGCCCGGATCACCTGCGCCACCAGCGTCGCCGCCAGCGAGCTCCGCGTCGGCGCCGCGCGCGGGCCCGGCTTCGAGTCCCGGCTTCCTCCACCGACTTCCTCGGCCACCACAAGCACAGCAGCATCTTGCACATCTGCCGGGGCCGCCTCCGAAGGAGACGAGGCCCCGCCGGGACGTGACCCGACCAGCCCGGCACACCCGGCAGCTGTGCTTGACTTGCTGGTGCGGGAAAATAAGCCAAAGCCCGCCTATGAAAACTTGGCCAAACTCAATCTGCCAGCGCCGCGTCGTGTCGCTCGCTCTGACGGAATTTTTGGCATTGCGGGCCGCGGAAGGAATGTGCAGGCCGCGACACGCCGGGCTGCGCCGGGCTGCGCCGGGCCCGGTTCAGCGATCTCTCAAATAAATAAACCGGACCCCCACAGCGCGGCGCGCAGCGCTCGGCGGCCGGGGGCAGCCGCAGGCGGCGCGCCCGGGAATCGAACCCACGACCTTTGCCGGAACGGCACGACTGGTCGTTCCCCGGTACGTACTACCAGTACCGCTCGTACCGTCGCGAAAAAAAATTTAGTTGTGGCCACATTGCGTTCTGGATAATTTTGATTGCCGTTAGCGGACTTTGTTTTTGCCGGGTGAGTTAGGCCGGAGCCGAACCGAAAACTGAACCCCTGACGAGGCCGGGGATCCAGAACCAGGATCCCACCCCAGACAGGTTCAGGTAGTGCTGGCCCGCCCATTGTTCGGTCCCTCCGGCCGCTGCTCGCTCCAGCGCGGCGAGGCCCTGGAGGCCCTGGAGGCCCGGCCTCGGACACCTGATGAGCGTTCCAGGCTCATACTCACCCTGATTTCCTCTCGGCCCCACTGTGCGGCGGACACACTGTCGCGACAGTGGAGGGAATCGTGATGCTGGCTGTGCGTATCCGTAATCACTGAATCACATCACTTTATCCAAGCGGCTTATTTGTTTCACTGAACACACTTCACTGCAACACTCACTTTCGGAGCCACGTTCACACACAAATGGATTGTCGCCACTGTACGTGGCTCCGCAGCACAACACTGTAAAATCACTGAATCCGGCGGGGTATCCAAATGAGAGCGTCTTGAGTCACTATCACACTTCGACGCGGCGCGACGCGGCGGGACGCTGAAACGCGAGCGAAATCCACGGCCGCTTCCGACACGAACCGGCCGCTGCGACGGCTGCGAGCCAACTGACGGACGAGTCGAGTCACGGCACGGCGGCACGGCACGGCCCGGTTGGACGCGACGCCGCCAGACCCGCGCGCCGCTACGGTCAAATGGGGACTGGCGGCGGCCGGAGCGACGCTAGCGCCCTCGCGCGGCGGCGACGGCAAGCGCGCTCGAGACGCTCGGGCCCTCGTGGGAGGAGGAGGGAAGCACTCGCCGCACTGTGCGTCGGAGAAGGACGCAGGATCCTGTCCAGAACCAACCAGTGCTGCTCCCTGGTGGCGCGGCCGGGCGGTGCGGCTCCGAGACGCAGGTAGACCGGGTAGACGGTTCCTTGAAGTCGAATGGGGCGTCCTTTGAATGCGATTCACGGGGACCGCGCGTAAATAGCGGCCCAAGTGAAGCGACCGCGCTTGCACTCCCCCCACCCCTCTCCCACTCGGCAGAGCGTCGCCAATCCAATCAAATACCAATTCGCCTCGCTCTTGACGCGACCCCACTCTAAACCGGAGCAAAAGACAAATTTTTAAAAACTTGTTTACCGAAAGGTCAACGCAAACTCCGTCCGCCGCCATCACGAATCGGAGTGATTTACAAGTAGTCAACCTCAGTCATTTGTCAACGCCGTCACCCTCCACCCCTATTCGCAAACAGTGATTAAAACACGTATCGAGTCCATTTCGATATTGGCGCGGCAAGTGCCGGTTCGGCGCGCCTCCGCACTCAGGACCACATTTACTTCTAGCGTCCGTCTATCCGTCCGGCCGTCGGGACGCCATTGTCCTCGATTATTTCGTATCGGCGTCGACAGTCAAATGGGGCTTTGGCCGGGATTCGATCCCGCGACCACCGCCGCCGCACTCCGCAACAGTCGCTCAACACCAACAAAGATCTGGCGCTGAGGAGACGCGGATCCAGGCGGAGCGGCGCAGAGCAGCGCCGACCAAGATCCCCTTTGTCCGCCGTTTCGCTGTTTACAGCAGACGCCTTTTGTTTTGAGCCTCTTCAGAGTGTTTAGTCGGCGGCTTCCATGAAGATGACGTCACCATTCAAGTTGCTCTTTTGGTGCAGCCGCGGCGCAGGCGTGGGAGGAGGCGAAGAAAAGGCCAACCCTAACCTAATATGTTCTAATCCAGCATAACCCGTCAGATCCTCACCTGACCTACCTGTTTCATAACCTCACTTCCCAGTCAGTTTCCCCGGCACGACCAGCCATTCCACTGTTAGTCGATACTTGCTTTACTACGATACCGACTCAGTTTTTCAGCGCCTTCTTGCCGCCAGTGCCGCCACTTGAACGAGGCTGCTTCAATTTTTCGCGGGCGATTTAAAAACGAGCGAGGGGCGTTTCGCTGCGTTCCTCAAAGGCCGTGACTCATTGCAGGGCGGGGCTCGGCGTGCCGGCGGACAAAAACAACAAAAACAACAAGAGGGAGGAACAACAATTAATTTGGGCCGCTCTGCCCGGCTCTGCCCGAGGAAGGTGTCTCCCTTCGGATTGAGCACCGCAGTCACTGTCGCCGAGTTCGGGTGGTCCGACCGGACTAACAGTGGACTGCCGGGGTGTGGGAACCTCGTATCTTCACGCCCCGGCCCCGGAGTTGCGTCTTTTGTGAATTTTCTTGTTTATTTCCGACTTTGGCGACCTCATGCGGCGAGGGGGGCACCCGGGCCGTCGCATCACTGTAAGACCCCGCAGCACGTTCGGGTGGGTGGCCGAAGACGCGACGTCTTATTCCGTCTCTCTCTCGCACACACACAGACACACACCGACACACTCACACACACAGACTGCCGTACAAGGGCATACATGCACACAGGGCACACAGCTCGCTGTTTGGCCATCCTCCACTACAAATACGTAAACAAAGTCAGAGCTTCCCCCGGAGCGTGGTACTACGCTGCACCCCGCCAGTTTGAGTCCATGTGTGTGTGTGTGCGCGCGCGTGCGTGTGTGCGCGCGAGAGAGACAGAGAGGGGGGGCCTCCGTGTGTGAGATGTGCCCCGACATCTTTGTGATCGGAAGGAAGGGCCCGTTTGCCGATATTATGCCCTCCGTTTTGCCAAAGGTGCACCTCGGCCGCGACGCGGGCGACGCGGGGACTATATTATATTTCCGGCAGATTTATGGCGATGTTTTTTCACCGATTCTTCGGGAGATCGCTGCTGCCGCCCCCAACTCTTGCTTTCCCCGCGGAAGAAGAGGAAGAAGAAGAAGAAGGGGGGTGGAGGTGACAAGAAAGAGACGCAGAGTGATTCTTGGCCCCCTTCAACCCCCTCCCCCCCTCCTCGTTTCCCGGACAAGACCCGGTGCGTTTTTCTGTTTCCCGTGCCGTGGACACGCCGACGGCGTCTCTCTCACACACACACACAAGCACACCGCACACTCACTCACACAGACACACACACACACATTCATACAGAGATTCCTTGTCTCGGCGGCGGCGCACCCAAATTTGTCGTACATGTCAATAAAACGCGTTCTCCAGGCCTAATTAGACTCCGCTGCGGCTGGAGGGGAGGGGGAGGGGGTGGAAAGGTGGGGAGGGGAGGGGAGGGGAGGGCGATCCAGGAGTGGCCGCGCGCACAAGGCGCGCAAGGCGGCGGTCGGAATGCGTCGGCGACACCAAGAAAGTCGTGCTCCTCCCGCACGTCGCACCACGTCGCGCTAGAAGGCGAAAAAAAGAGGCGAGGGGAGATGGGGGAGGGGGGGGGGAAGTAGGCGATGTGTCTTGCTCGAATGATTTACTGGATCATGTGGAGCGCTCGGTGGCGTGTCGGCGCAGTGGCGTGTCTGCGGCCCGCGGTGAGGGGGAAGGGGGGGGGGGGGTGAGTGAAAGGTACGGTGGGCGAGAGGGGCAGGGCGCGGCGGTGTCGCGGGGAGCCTACAGGTAGTTCGTTAGGCTTACAAAGGCTTGCATGGGCCTGGCCGGTGGGTCTGGCCGGTGGGTCTGGCCGGTGGCTGCTGCTGCTGGGAACCGTCCAGAACCATGCAGTGGTTGTAGTCGCGGGGATGATCCATCCATCACCTCGCCCGACCCGCCATTACGGGTGTCATGATAAATATATCTGTTCTCGCGCTGCACAAGCTCATCCTGAACAAACAAACCCGCGGGCCGCGCGTTTTGACTCCGAAGTTTTCGAAAAGCGGGGAAAAATCGAGAGTCGCACAGTAAAACGCGGTGGCAGAAGAACAACATTGGCCCGCGTCCAAGTTGGCCTGCAGGGCGCGAATGCACGGTGTCTCTCGTCGCTCTGTCTCTCTCGCACCTTCGCGGGATGCGCCACGAGTGCGAGAGAGACAGAGCGACGAAAGCTCGGTTCCGGAATCGGCCTGCGCCGCGCCAGTTATTAGCCAAGCCGCGTGCATTTTCCCCTTTTCCCTTTTTCCTTTTCCCGCGCCGGTTGTCTTATTTCCTCTTCAAAATTGGTGCGCTCTGACACTGAAGCCAAAACAAGCAAACTCGATGGCTCTGGCCGTGGCACTTGGCAGAGAGAGAGAGAAAAAGGGGGGGGGGGGGGAGGTACCGAGAGGACGAGTGCGGAGAGAGAGAGAGAGGGGGGGATAACGTGAGAACCGCGTCTCCCGTTCAGTCAGACATGACGGCCGGGCGATGACACTCGTCCCAGCGATCCATATTTGATGACGAAAATACGCCGCTCTTCTTCTTCTTCTTCTTCTTCTTCTTCTTCTTCTTCTTCTTCTTCTTCTTCTTCTTCTTCTTCTTCTTCTTCTTCGCGGCGACAGGGCCGCCTCTCTTTGCGTCCGGTCGAAAGGCAGGCGGCGGCAGGGCAGGCCGATGAATGCGTCCGAAGACAAACCGAAAATAATTATTCCGGTATTCGAACCCGGGCCCCGCCAAGTCGAGCCGCGAGCAAGCGCGCGCGGGGCCCGGCGGGGCCCTCAAAGAAAACGACGAAGGATGCGACAAGGACGCGGTGCTGACGGACGACCGGCGGCGGGCTCGCCGGGGATAAGGCCAAGAAGGCCGTGTCCCGTGTCCGTCGGCGCGCGGAGCGTTGCGGCGTGCGGCTTGTGCCGCCGTCGCGTCGTCTGCTGCGTCGTCTGCTGCGTCGTCTGCCGTCACTTCCGGTAACGAGAGACAAACACACGCCGCTCGTCACGTGACTCATCGGCGGGGTGACGGAGCGATCCAAGCCGTTGGCCCTTTTCTGCTTGTTTACGGAGGCCCCCTCGGTTATCTTCCCCGGCTGCAGACGGAATGCAAACATTGGCTGCCCGGCACGGCAGTCGGCCTCACGAAAATGTGGGTAAATTTGGCACCGGCAGGTTGGTGCCACGCACAGTGGGCCAGAAGGCCGGTCGAGGCGGCCAAAAATCTAGACGCGTTTTGAGCTCTAGAGTCGCTAAATGGGACTCGAACCGAACGTGTGACCCCACCAATGGATTCCTCGTTTGGAGAGCAATCCATTGGTGGGGTCACACGTTCGATTCGAGTCCCAGTGAGCGACTCGTCAGGGATTTCGACCGCCCGGTAACGGTACTCGCCCTGCGAAAACCTAAAAACGCCGCGCGCGACGCAACATGTGCGTATTTCTGTACCCTTAAATTTTCGAAACCGTTTAAGTCCTCTTTATAATTTACGAAGGGGAAATGAGTCTGTCGAGTCCAGCCTGCATACAGCCCGCGCCAGCAGCCCTCACACGAGCATTCACACCACACACACAGCCACTCAGACAGGCAGACACACACACACACACACTCACGCCGCACACACGCCGCATCGTTCTGGTGGTAAGCCCAAACGCAGAGCAGAGCCCTCGAGATGTTATGGCGTACTTGAGATTTGTATACAATGCGTATCAGGCCGGCCGGGCTGGGCCGGGCTGTGCTGGTCCCGCTGGTCCAGACAGCCATTTGGCCTCGCTCTCGCTATCTCCCTCCCACACGTTCAAATGAAGCGCGGCAGTGCGGCCCGGCAGTACACAGTGTGCACGCAGCAGGCTTCCCTCCTTTCTTTGGACTAAACGGGGAGAGTTCCAAGACGCCGCCAGCTGGAAGCTGTTCAGTTTGGAACACCCACCGCTTTTCCAGCCGCTCTGTTGCACTTCCCTTCCTGCGGGGCACGACCCCGCTCGCTGAGGGCTCGGGTTCAGTGACACTGTAAGCCTTGCACTTGTTTTAGATGCCGTAAAGAGGTCGAAACGGCGACAAAGGTGTCGAAATCGCGGTTGCGAACTTTCGGCAGCGTCCAATCCGAGGGGGAAAATCGCACTCCCTCGAAGAGGTAGCATTCTTTGATACTTCCTTAAACATGCTTTTGTTGCGGAGGGCGATTTCTCGCCTGGGATTGGACGCAGTGGCCGACGAAGAACGCTTCCAAATGCACCGTCCGATTTACTTTTGACAGTAGGCTATCACCCACGGCTGCTCGTTGGAACCCGTCGCCTGAACCTGAACCTTAACTTGAACAAACCACCACGCCACTGCATTCTTCCCAGTGCTGGGCCCACCCACTCCACTGAGCTGCACTTGGCTTTTCCAGCCGCGCCGCTTCATTTTTCAAGCCAGGCGAGCTAGGCCTATGCGATCGTAAGGCCCCCACACTGTCTGGCTCGACGCACCCCGCTGCAGCGTGCACCGCCTGCGCCGCCATGGGACGAGCTCCATGATCCCGTATCAGCGAGATAAAGAAGGGTGCGATAGCCATGGACAAGCCGGGCGTGATGCAAGCCAGCGCACTGCAAGCGCCGGCCTACAGCGGGCCAGAAGACCGGTGGGGGCGGTCAAAACCCCGGACGCGTTTTGACCTCCAGAGTCGCTAAATGGGACTCGAACCAAACGCGTGACCCCACCATTGAATTGTTCTCCGAACGAGGCATCCATTGGTGGGGTCAAACGTTCGGTTCGAGTCCTGTTTGGCGACCTCTGGAGGTCAAAACGCGTCTAGACTTAACTTCTAGCCGTCTCCACCGGTCTTCTGACCCACTGTGCACCCCCACCCCCCGCAGTCAATTTTTAATATGTTTCTGGGGGTCCCATGACCGGATCTGCCACCGCCACCCTTCCCTTCGTCGGGTCACACCAGCCAATACGGCGCTCTTCTGGCGACGGAGAAAAACATTGCGTCAATATTTAGGGACCGGATTACGGGCACTTATTGGAACGAGCGGCGAGGACTTTGGCGCGCGATGTCCCGAAAAGGCGGCATGGCACGCCGGACCTTATTTGTATTTTTTTGCCGTTCTGCGAAACCCGCGCGCGCGCGCATGATCCGGCCGCCGCTGTGGCTGTCTCTGGAGCGTCACAGCGTCACATACCGCGGCTATAAATAGAAAATTCACCGCACTGCGCGCGGAATCATTCAGCAGGACACGTCCAGTCCGCGGAACACACACACACACTCACTCTCTCTCTCTCTCTCTCTCTCTCTCTCTCTCTCTCTCTCTCTCTCTCTCTCTCTCTCTCTCACACACACACACACACACACACACGCGCACAGAGGCTCAAGCACTCATGCACATACACACTCGGTCACACTGTCACACGTGCGGGACCCCGGTTTTGCCCGCCCCGGGGGCCCCAAAACCTTTCCCGGGAAAAACCCCCCCCCCAACTTTTCCCTTTCCACCCCCCCCAAAAAATTGGGATTTTCGAATCGATCGGGTACGCGCCACTTTCAGGGAGGCATGGGGGGCCCGTCGATCAGTCAAGTTACCGAGGACTAAAAGTGCCCCCAAATAACCGGGGCGAACTTCCTCGGCCCACCCCCAGGGGTCCGGCCCCCGTGGGCCCCGGTAAAATCTCGCGCCGGCCACGGGGGAAACGATGCCGCCGGGGCCAAACTTGGCGCCGTGCCCCCGGGGGGCGAAACCCGACGGCGCCAGGGCAAGTGGGCCAGAGGGACGGGGGAAAGGCGGCCAAACTCTAGAGGGCGTTTTAGCTCCAGAGCGCCAAAATGGGAAACCCCGAACCGCGACGGGTAACCCCACCAACAGATTCCCCATGCGGGGGGGCAATTTCCCCAGGCCGGGGCCACGTGGGAATTCGCGGGCATGTTTAGCGACTCTGGGTTTTCAAAACGGGAATCCGCGGCCCCCTGCGGGTCCGGGGGAAAGTCGCGCCAGGGCCCCGGCGGGCCACGGCGAAAGTCTCGCAGGCCACCGCGGGCCACGACGGCCTTGACGGGGACCACGCCGACAGCCCGGCTTTTCATAGACGGCCAATGCGACTCGAAAACTTCTCATGAACATCGAGGAGTCGCCCAGAGAGAACATCGCCAGCGCCGGCACCTGGGTCGACCCGGGCGGGCCCGGGTAATTGTTTTAGAGCGTCAGATTTTCCGGTCCGTTTGTCGCTGGCTCCAGTTGGTACACCTGGCTGTTTGTTTCTGACGTGTGTTGTCGTGTAATGGCTGTTATTACCTGGCGGTGTTGCAGTGGCGCGGCCAGGGCGCGGCCCCCTCCCCTAACCATCAGCCATCTCATTGAGGACGTCGGCGTGCTGAATCACTCCGTCTCCGTCTCACTTATTAACCGAGTTGC
The DNA here is from genome assembly GCF_012932325.1 of Thrips palmi. NCBI lineage: Eukaryota > Metazoa > Arthropoda > Insecta > Thysanoptera > Thripidae > Thrips > Thrips palmi. The sequence goes on from NW_023144628.1 coordinate 8,398,793, forward strand.
GTTGCACACTTGATCTTTTCTCTTTTTCCATTTTTCCCGAGCGCTGGCGACAATGCAGTGTGGGCGAAAAAACAGGCGCCGGCGGCCAAAACTCTACACGCGTTTTGAGCTCTAGAGTCGCTGAAAAGGACTCGAACCGAGTGGACCCCACCAACGGTTTGCTCTCCGACGAGGAACCCATTGGTGGGGTCACACTTCGGATCCAGTCCTATTTAGCGACTCTGGAGCTCAAAACGCGTCCAGAGTGTTTGCCGCTGGCGCCGGTCTTCTGGCCCACTGTGCAGTGCGCTCCTCCAGCAGCGGCCCCTCGCCGTGCTCCGCCCCCTCTGGGTCTCCGGTCCGATCGCCTCGGGAATGTACCCTACGGTCCGAATCTAGGCGATCCCTGCCCTTTTTCCCAGCGTACGTCCCTTTGATTTCTATTCCTGCCCTACATCCGGTCACCAGGCGGACACACACACACACACACACACACACACACACACACACAAACACCGCGACGGCCGGGCGACTTGGTAGGTGGCCGCACCATGTACTATAGTGCACCACCACAGCACGGACACATCAAGCAGCCGGCTTTTGAATATAACGCCGAGTTTTTATTCGGTTTCTAACAACCGCACCCGAAGGGAAAAGCGACGCATGTCGCGCGCGCTTTTTGTCGTGTTGACGCCTCGCATGGAGGATGTCGCGCCGAGTTTCTTATTTCCACTCGGATGGACTTGTTGACAGTCTGTCATACAGCCTGGCGTGGGCCGTCGGGACCGCCGCCGGGCCGCCGGGGGGCAGTGGAGCAACAAGATTAAACCGCCGCAACAACTAGGATCGGACGCTAAAGGATCGGCGGGACAAAACAGTCGGGCCGAGTTTGATTTCACTCTTGAAAATAGAACCGAGAGGAAATTTTGAAATGGCCGAAAAGTTAAAATTACAATCGGTGAGACCCGAACCCAACGTATGACTCCACCTGTGGATTCCTCGTTCGAAGAGCAATCCATTGGTGGGGTCACACGTTCGGCTCGTGTCCAATTTAGCGACTCTGGAGCTCAAAACGCGTCTAGAGTTTCGGCGGCCTCCGCCGGTCTTCTGGCCCACTGTGCCTCGCGCGAGTGCGACAGAGCGACGAAACGACGACGCTCCTCGGAGGCGCCCGGCAGAGGGCGCCCTGGATGCGGCGCTCGCACGATATCGGATTCGTCACGCCGGTTGAAATCAGTCCGACGCCTCAAAGGTCCTGGTGCGGGCCCTCTGCCCCTGCCGGTCCCTGTCCGGGGCGGGCCGGGGCGGGCCCTTCGGGACGGAGGAGGGACATGTGGGAGCCATGCGGGAGCCCTGTGTTGGCACGATTGTCCTGCGCGTCGCCCTCCTCGGCGTCCTCCAGGATCGCCTTTGACGGCGACCCCGCCGGGGCCGGCGGGTCGGTCACCCGGCGCCCCTCGGCAAACTCGCAGCACGCCAAGCAGAGCGGCACGCCGGCAGCACGCTGGCAGCACGCGCCCCCGAAACAAGGCCACTGATGACACGGGCCGGTAAACAGGTGGCCAAATTCTCAAGGAGCAGGGCCACCTGTGTACACACACACGCACACACACACACACACACACACACACACACACACACGGACATAGACGCGCGCAGACATACACAATACACACGCGCAAGCGCACACAACAACAACTTTGGAATTCCCCCTGGCCCTCCCCCCGACAGCGCGCAACATTTTTAAACAACTCGACCCACATAACCTGATGGTGTAATGAGCGTTTGAGTTAGGACGGGCCTTGGGCCTCCGAGCGCTCCTCCGCGCGCGCGTCGCCCGCGTCGCTCATGCCCGCACAAATTTGCGTGTGGTCCTGATTGCGGTTTAATAGCGGAATGTCTCCCCCCCCCTTCCCCTTCGACACCTGCTGCCGCTCCCCACCTGTCGTAACAGACTCGTGCCGCCACCGCTCCTTGCGCGCTCCGCCCCCGCCGCCTCCGACCTCCGCCCGCGCCGGTGGAACTAGTTTTTGGAAAGCCACGCATTGTTTTCCGCTTTGCAGGCCGCTTTGGTGCCGCGATTCGCGCAAAGGGCGCACAGTGGGCCAGAGGACCGGTGAAGGCGACCGAAAAACTCTAGACGCGTTTTGAGCTCCTGAGTCGCTAAACAGGACTCGAATCGAACGTGTGACCCCTCCAATGGATTGCTCTCCGGACGAGGAATCCATTGGTGGGGTCACACGTTCGGATCGAGTCCCATTTGGCGACTCTGAAGTTGAAAGTAAGTACGTCGAGGGTTTCGACCGCCTCCACCGTCCTTGGAAAAGGTGCTACTTCGGCTCTCCCTCGTGAGGGAGGGGCCTGCAGGCCGAGGCCAATCCCGGATCCACCCTTGTTCGCCCTAACGACGATTTGACACAAAACAACAACACTGCTTCTCGCGGCGACCGCGGACAGTGGTGGCGTGGCGGCAGCGGCGCTTCTTAACTCATGCAGGTCGTCTGAATTTCAAATACGCAGCTCCACTGTTGTCTCCTAGCCCTGTGGACCATTATGCCGTCCCGGCCTCGTCGTCATCCGGCAGATGGCGCGGTCCAGACGTTGCAAAATCGCCGCCTGCACTGCAAAATCAGCCTCAAATTGGGGTGGCGCAGTGGGCCAGAAGACCGGTGGATGCGGACAAAACTCGAGACGCGTTTTGAGCTCCAGAGTCGCCAAACAGGCTCAAACCAAACGACCGCACCAATGGATTCCTCGTTCGGAGAGCAATCAATTGGTGGGGTCGCACGTTCGGTTCGAATCCCATTTAGCGACTCTGGAGCTCAAAACGCATCCGGGGTTTCGGCCGCCTGCACCGGTCTTCTGGCCCACTGTGCGCGGGTAGGAAGTCTCAGTCTCCTCCGCGCACCCCTGCAAGCAAACGTGCGCGCTCGCGCTCACACACACACACACACACACACACACACACACACACACACACACACCACACACACACACACACAAGGACACACGCCCTTCTAGAGTGGTAGTTGGCCGCGGGTCCTTTAATGAAAGGTAACCACAGATCGTCGCGGGGGCCCGACGGGGAAAAGGGCTGAATCTTGCAAACCCTTTAGCACGTACAAACAGCAGGGAGCGGCGCAAGGGCCTCGCCATCGGGGAACAAAAGACAAATACACGCCGTCGGACTGAGGACAGCAGCGGCAGCAGCGTGTGCCCCGGCCCTACACAGACACCAGCACACACACACACACACACACACACACACAGCGGCGGTGAGTCCAAATACGGCGGGGTAAACGCATTGTTGGGTGGTGTGCGTTACGGTGCGGATGACACTGCCAGCGCCGCCAGCGACTGTGCGGGTGTGTGCGCGCGCGCGCGAATTCTTGTGCCGCTCGCAAATAGAATAAAAATCCTTTTTAATTAACAAATTGCGGCCTCGTTTAATTACAAAAACTGCTGGCGACGGAGCGGACGACGCGGCACCGCACTACACGGCGTGGCGTGGCGGGGCGGGGCGTGGCGGGGCGTGGCGTGGACCGGGGGCGCTCGGGGAAAGAAGGCCAGAGTGCTCGCTTCGCTCCAGCGCGCTCTCGGACCGGCCCTTGATTACACAAGGGAGGTTTAAAAGGCACCCCAGCCATTTAATTAGCCAACCGAGGTAGTTCGTCTCCATCAAGGTATTGACTTTAATCCCTCTGATGATCCCGGCAACGGAGCCTCCGGGACGGTCAGAGTAACGCCAGTTTGATGTAGCCCGGGACAAATCCGCACCCCCTGGAGACACGCCCAGGCTTGCTGGAGGCCGCCTGGAGCCTCGTCCAGCCACCGGCCAGCGATTCGGAGAGTCGTTTTCGTCGCTCTGCCTCTCTCACACTCATGGGGCGACTCTCATTCGTCTCTCATGACGTCGCAAAAGTTGCCCACCAACAAGGGTCGAAGTGCGACTTGCTTCCTATTTTTCAAGGGCGACGGTCCGTCCCGATCGCCTCCCCCTGGATCCGCGCCCGCTGAAAACGTGCCTAAAATATCATCTGCGATCAGTGTGATGACATTTCAGTCGGAAAGGAAGGACTGCCGATGCCTCGTCGCGTCCTCGCTTCTTTTTACTGCCAACCTTTTGGCCGCGTAAAAAGAGGCCCAGCGAATATTCTTGTCGATCGCCGGGCCGACCGACCGACGAGAGGCCGCCGTTGCCTCTGGAAAAACCAGTTCCGGAGATCTATGAGAATGTGACTGATTCCGAGAGTCGCTTTCGTCGCTCTGTCTCTTTCGCACTCATGGGGCGTCCCGTGTAGGTGCGAGAGAGACAGAGCGACGAAAACGGCTCTCGGAATCAGTCTTGTGGATGGCCAGGCCACGGCGGGGCCCTGCAGGCGCCCGGACCACCTCGCGGCAGTAAACGCGGCGTTTTAGACCGCGCGCCCAAACACTAAAGCTCACCCGTTTCCACGTTTTAACAGGCACTTTGGTACCCAAATGGACTGCCGCGCTAACGAATCACGGGGACTTTCTTTATCCTCCAGTTTGTGTACACTGCCAAAACAGGATTCAGCCGGATTTTTGCTTCGTGCTAAATGTCTCCACGGTAAAACGCTGTGCGGGCATAAACGCGGTCTGAAATTCGTAAAAATGTTTGTAAGATGCTCACATAGACCGCGAGCTCCAAAGTGTCTTCAACAGCCACCAAATGCCAATCATTTCACTCATAATTGCTCATAACGCAAAGAAATGAGAAGAGTGTGAGCCACTGGTGGAGACTTCACGAAGTTCAAGAGTTCCAGAGTACTCTGCTCGCAGTGACAATCATGTCCCCCCCCCCACACACACACACACTCACCCACGGGAACTGACCCTGTCCACCTGCCGGCCCCGGCAACACTGTAACACGGTAACACTGTAACACCTGCTACTGAGCCTCGCCCCCGCCCTCGCCCCCGCCCTCGCCCCCGCCCTCGCCCCGCCCCGTTCCACCGGATCAACTAGTCGATTTCACACTCGAAATAAGTTACGGCCCCGCGGCCATGTAGGATGGAAATTGCAGAAAACTCGACGGCCGGTCAGCTTGTTTCTCGCACGACTTGGCCCGGCCAAATTATTGTTTCAACAACAACAAAAACAACAACAAGAAAGTTGCGTTTTTTTCCCTGCTGCTTCCCTTGGCATCGTGCATACTATTACATGCCTCGCCACGCCACGCGCGACGCAAGTTTAGCTCGGCAACTTTTGGGCAACAATCCCCGCCCAACTGGCAGGGCACAGGGGCGCAAGCCAAGGCGCAAGCCAAGGCGCAAGCCAAGGCGCAAGCCAAGGCGCAAGCCAGCGCCTTATTTCGGGATCCGCGAAACCTAATTTTGTGTTGAAAAGCCACATCAAACGAGGCGGCAGAAGTAGCTCGTCAGATTCCCTGCGCACTCGCACGGCGCGAGGCACACGCATGCACGCCGTGCGCGGTGCAGCAAGCTGGGCAGACCGATTCCGGGAGTCGTTTTCGTCGCTCTGTCTCTCTCGCTACCATACTGAACACCCCATGAGTGTGAGAGAGATAGAACGACGCTCATTGGCGTCCTAGAGATGCAGGTTCCACACCGACACATCGTCCGGTGACAAATACATTTCAACCAACTCACGCGCGCGCGCGCACACACACACACACACACACACCGCGGCGGCGGCGGATGACCTCTGGGGGACTGGGGCTGTCGGGTCAGCCAGTAATACGGCTTTATAGCGCGGCAATTGAAACCACGAAGCGGGAACTTGTTTGGGCCGGACACCCATCTGTATCCCCACTGTATCCCCAGTGTATCCCCCCCGCGCCGCCGGCCGCGCCTCGCGGTGGTGCTGCCGGCATCCGTCTCTCTCGCACCCCAGCGGGGCGCCCCACGGGTGCGACAGAGACAGAGCGACGACTCTTCCAGTGTGGGGCGCTGCAGGCAGCAGCAGTGTCGCTCCCCGTCTTCGATTAATTGGGCCCAAAAATGGCCGCCGCTGGCGGGGCGATGCCGGAAAGCCGATTTCGGCGCTGTCTCTCTCGCACACCTAAACGGCACGCCCCGCGAGTGCGAGAGAGACAGAGCGACCACATCGACGAGCCCGTTCGGAATCGGCCGGCCCGGCCGCCCAGTAGAAAATTAAACTGCGGCTTTGGCGATGGTGCCCTCGCACTCCAAACTGGCGCCCAGCCCTTTTTAACATTTGTCTGCCCTCCCCTCTCTCCCCTCCCCCTCTCCTCCCCCTCCCCTCCCCCTTCCCCTCCTCCGCCGCGCCACCGGCGATCGCCAGAAGAACGGCGTAACGGATTATTTTATTACTCATTCCCGAGCATCGGTTTGATTCGCGAGGGTCTTTTCTTTTGCCCTCCGGATGATCGCACGATCGAGAGGCACTCGCTGGGTTGTGTCTTTAACGGCGGCCCCTGGCGGCCCCGCTGCGGGGCGAACAAGTAGCCGGGTTCGAATACCGGCGGCGGCGGCGCGCTTTCCTTATTGTTTTCCTTTCAGTCCGTCAGGAGATGCGTTGCGAAGCGCAGCGCGCGGCGGCGGGATTTGAATGGCTTTTTTACGGGATCAGAAACCCCGAGTGCGCTTTTGTTTTTAACAAAAATTCCTCTGTTTCCCTCGGACTTTCTCATTTCCGGCCGCGCTGCGCGTGCGAGGCAGCGTCGCCTCAAAGCGGCATTCCGAGAGTCGTCGCTCTGTCTCTCTCGCACTCATGGGGCGTCCCGTGTAGGTGCGAGAGAGACAGAGCGACAAGGGCGACGCTCGGAGGGTGCCGGCGAAATCTTCACTTGGCGTCGCCGGCTCGTGAAACATGATCTCCGCTCCAGCCCGACTCCAGCGAGCCTCCAGCCTGACTCCAGCGAAGCTCCGGACCGAAATCCGAGCAAATCCGCGACGACACGCAAAGTACACGCCAAGTTGCTGCCGCTTATAGTGGAGCAGCGCGGAAAGCAACGACGCATTGTTAGCAGTGCACCTGCTGGCCGGCCGGCGCACAGTGGGCCAGAAGACCGGTGGAGGCGGTCGGAATCCCGGACGCGTTTTGAGCTCCAGAGTCGCTAATCGGGACTCGAACCGAGTGTGTAACCCCACCAATGGATTCCTCGTTCGGAGAGCAATCCATTGGTGGGGTCACACGTCACGTGACGGACGGAAACAAACATCTCGTTTGTCGGGATAATTATTTCGGTAATTGAAACTAAGTGACCTAGTCGGCGCACGCGACGGTCCAGCCAAGCACCTGCCCATGGGTGGTTGCGAACGGCCGTCGCTCTGTCTCTGTCGCTCTCGCGCGACGTCCTGTAGGGGTGCGAGAGAGACAGAGCGACGAAATGGCTCTTCGGCCAGGTGCGCGGCGCCGGCCACCTGTCCTGGTGGCGAGTTACCAGTGGGACACCGCCCTCGGAGACAAAAGAAACGGGGTCATTTCGGGAAAACGCTGTAAAAAGAGACCTTTTTAAAAGGCAGCTGGCTGGGTGCTGCTTCTTGAACCCTGCGTCCTAGAGGTCCGGGCGGCTCACTCTAGTGGAGCGGCTGCTTCACCTGCTGCTTGACCAGCTTGTCCAGCAGCCGACTCCAGGGCCCGGCCTGGAAGCGTGCCGCCTTGCCGCCAGGGCCGCCAGGGCCGCAAAGGGCCGCCAGGCAGAGACAAATGATTTTATTGGCCGCCACGCCACGCCCCGCCCGAACGTTCTACACATGTGCCTTTGTTTCCAGAGTGCAAAGAATGCTATCGGCGAATTAGTCGGGTTGGTACGAGCGCGGACTGGAGATGAGGCGACATTCCGACTGTCGCTCTGTCTCTCTCGCACTCACAGGGCGTCGCGTCGCGGTGCGAGAGAGACGGATCCGAGAGAGAAGGAACCGCGGTTCGAAATCGCTCGCTCCCTGCGTCGCTGCCGACGCACAGTGGGCCAGAAGACCGGTCTTCTGGCCCACTGTGCGACGGCCACCTTGCGAGCTTTCCAAATCGATGGACGGGATGAAGGACGGCTGTGACTCACCGGGGAGCCACGTCGCCGTCGTCAAGGCTCCGGCAGGACGTTTCCAAATTTCACTTTTTTTCCCGTTTTGTTCCGCGCCGCGATTGAATAAGAAGCACTAAAAATCGCCGTAAAATCGCAGGGAGACGGCCTTAATTTTTGCCAGTGCAATAAAGTCCGCAGCAGCTTTCAAACAAAAAAAAAACGAAAAAAAAACCGCGTTGCTGCCGCCGGTATTCGAACCCGCGTCCGCGGCGTAAGTGCCCGATGCGCACGGTATTATAATCTGCAGCGATCTGGCGACGTTGAGCTCGAGGTGTCGCGCCGATAATTTGCGTGACCGGCGCGTGTATGAATCAGATCGCCAGCCGACACACCTGACACCGGAGCGGCGAGCGGCCGGTAGCGCGCCGCCGTAAACGCCACCAACACGCCCCGTAATTGCACAACACGAGATCTCGATAGCGTCTGGACGTATCGAGATCTCGATCTCTCGGACTGGTGTCGACAAAAATACTGACGGTCACTGAAACGGCCATTGCACAGTGAGCCAGAAGACCGGTGGGGGCGGCTAAAATCCTGGACTGGTTTTGAGCTACAGAATCGAACGTATGACCCCGCCAATGGGTTGCTCTCCGAACGAGGAATGCATTGGAGGGGTCACACGTTCGGTTCGAGCCCCATTTACATTTTTGCAGACTTTGCGTGCTGCTGAAATGTCCAATTCTGACGCAGACTACCGCACGGGATAAGCAAATGCAGTTGCAAATTCTTGCCTTCTTCCATGCTGGTAAACACGCATGTAGAATGTGGAGCAAGATTAACACCCGGGACATGTTTAGTTGTTTCGCATAATTTGACATATTTATAACAGCGTAACTTACATGCGAGAGGTCCGATGCACTCCGTACAGTGTACATGACGTCCATGGCGTCCCGGCACGCCATGAGCATGCCCAGTCATGAGATGCGTCCACCAACCACATAACACGGACCAGCACAGTGGGCATGGAAGACCGGCGCAGGCGGCCAAAACTCTGGACGCGTTTTGAGCTCCAGAGTCGCTAAACAGGACTCAAATCAAACGTGTGACCCCACCAATGGATTCCTCGTAAGGAGAGCAATCCATTGGTGGGGTCACACGTTTGGTTTGGGTTCCATTTAGCGACTCTGAAGCTCGAAACGCGTCCGGGATTTTGACCACCTCCACCGGCCTTCCAGCCCCCTCTCATGATCTGCGCTTACAGACAAGAGGCAGAAAACTTACTTTTGAGCTATTTTAAGAGGCAAATTCAGGGTAACTTGAAAGGTAAAGAGCAAGTCAGCAGGCACGATACTTCCCATCCGCGGCTGCAGCCGACCTCCGACCTCGCGTCCCCGCGCGTCCCTGCTAATGCACCGATTTGTAAACACCGGCCGTAAGAGCTGCGGACGATCTGATGGACAGGTTGGCCGGGCCTCTCCGCCCTGGACTTCCACAAACTGGTTCCATCTCCTCGCTAGGGATTTATGGTAATGACACCTAACCACGACATTAGTATTTTATTAGAAGGGCACACACACACACACACACACACACAGAGAGAATGCACACGCACAGAGCGATGCACATGCGCACGCACACTTGCACCGTGATTGGGTGCATGGCCGAGGCATCAAGCTTCGAACACGCTTACTAACTCAGTGGCGACTTTTTTTTCGACACACACACACACACACACACACACACACACACACACACACACACACACACACGTTGACTGTGCGCGGTGCATGTGCTCCCGCGCGTTGAGGTCACCGGCGAGTCGATGCCCCGGGGCAGCGCCGGCTTTTTATCTAATTCACGCCGGTGGCGCTGGTGGCACCGCACACTGGCAAATGGCTGCCGCGTTCCTCCGTGCTTCGCCGCCTCGCCCTCGCGGTCAAAATGAGAGTGAAAACGGGTGAAGTGCGAGGAAAACGGGCGGCGCTGTCTGACACCGTGAGTCACAGCGCCGCCTCCGGGTCGATATGCCGGCCAGCAGACCGATTCCGAGAGTCGTTTTCGTCGCTGTGTCTCTGTCGCGCCCCTGCGGCACGCCCCGCGAGTGCGAGAGCGACACAGCGACGAAAGCGACTCCCGGAATCAGTCTGCAGGACGAAAAGATAAACGCGCGGCTCGTTAATCACCACAAGAAGCCCGCCTGATATCTCCCGCGTGCGAAATGGTTATTTTAGGCCGCGCTGCCGCGCTGCTCGTATCGCCGGCGGGGAGACACGCTGACTGCCCCTCCGCACGGCAGCCACGCCAGCGGGCTAGGCCGCCCGCCACACCCGGCTAAATTAATAAAGCGGCCACCTGGACGCGCAATGGCGCAAGGCCGAGCCGAAACAGTGTGAGACAATGCCACATAAAGGAGGGACGCGTCCTTCTGGGACTGCCCAGGGCCGGATCGGACCGGACGCAGTTTGGCAGGAGCACACTGCCAAGGTATGTATTGGCTCAGACCGCCACTTGTTACACTGTTAAAGTTTTTGTCTCGTCAATGGTGACAGTTCCAAGGCCATTTTATTGATAGGAATGTCATCAGACTGTCAATGTGGAAGGATCAGAATGTGAATATGGAAGGATCAGTCTGCCAATAGCAGATCAGTCTGCCAATAGCAGATCAGTCTGCCAATAGCAGATCAGTCTGCCAATAGCAGATCAGTCTGCCAATAGCAGATCAGTCTGCCACTAGCAGATCAGTCTGCCAATAGCACATCAGGCTGCCAATAGCACATCAGGCTGTCAATAGCAGATCAGACGACTGTCAACAGCAGGCCCGTCCGCCAAACGGCCCGTCAGACCGCTTCCGCGTGCTCGGCGCGCCCGGCGTGCTTCCCCTTGGTTTCTTGCCGTGACGGCGCGTCACGGCGTGCAGACCTATCATAACACTCGCTGCCCAACACAACGTATTGTACTGCCATGCGCGAAAGAGCCGACTCATTCCCAGGGCTGCCAACACACACGCACGCCAACACACGCACACCAACACACACACACACGCACACGCACACACGCATCGCAGCAACAGCCTGCCAGCCCGCCGAGCGCGCGAATCGATGGGGAAAAAAATTAATAGCTAGCGGTTTCGGCTTTCCTTTCCAATATCGAGGGTAAACACAGCGCGATCGGCAGCGCCGCCGAGAGCGGAAACTAATAAAAGGGAAGACGCGGATGAAAACCTTGTCAGTTCACTTTTTTATGCGCGCGTGGTGTGAATTGGCGAGCTTAAACTTACAGTGCGGTGGAACTGTCAACCCCTTGCTGGCGTGATCGGATTGGCGGTTGTGTCGCGCAACTTTATTGACAAACGATAATTCGCTGGCCACCCCGTCAGTCTCATTGACTTTTATGTTTCACACGTTTCGCACACGCTTCAACCACCATAATAAAGAAATTTTTCACCGTAATGTGGGGAATTTTCACTTCACAACTTTTAGAGTGCACCACGCGGAAAATCTGATGTAAAGTTTGACAAGCATTTAAGTTATATTACTTTTTTTTCACAGTGAAAGTGCACCGGTATCGAATCCCCATTGGCGAGTGACTGTGCGTTTTGGCGCGAAGGGTGCCGGCCGTCGGATGGCCGTCGGATGGCCGTCGGATGGCCGTCGACGCACTCCATCGTGATCCCCGAACGGCCATTAGAAGTCACGTGGCCTGGAGGGTGCGGCCGTGCGGCCCAAAAGGCGGCGCGGGGAGGGGAGGGCCGCCGTCGTCACGTGGGTGCCGCGCAGCTGAGACCCCTTTGAGGACGGCGAGGGTCTCGAAGGAGAGGAGCAGCGTCGGCCCGCAGCAGACTGATTCCGAGAGTCGCTCTCGTCACTCTGTCTCTCTCGCACTCATGGGGCGTTCTGTGTGGGTGCGAGAGAGACAGAACGACGAAAAGGACTCTCGGAATCGACCTGCTGGCCTCGGCCTCGCCGGGACTCCAGAACGGCGACCCTTTCAGCGGAATAGCTCATTCCAGAGAGGTGCACCAGAGAGCCGCTCCACCAGAAAAATGTGGCCACGGCCGGGAGTCGAACCCGGACCAATGGATTCCTCGTTCTGAGAGCAATCCATTGGTGCGGTCACATGTTTGGTTCGAGTACCGTATAGCGACTCTGGAGCTCAAAACGCGTCCGGGATTTTGGCCGCCTGCACCGGTCTTCTGGCCCACTGTAGGTTGGGTTGCCCTCGCAGGCCGCCGTCGCGGTCCGAGGCCAAGAAGGGGGAGACGGCGCCGGCCTCTGCGCAATGCATGACCCCCGGGACGGAAGTAGGTCGCGCGGCCAGTGGGGCGCGCGCTGCCGGCGCCGCTCGAGGACTTCAATTTGAATTCTCGTTATCAGTGTACACACACTGGAAGGCCGCGGCGGCCGTGCCGGCCGTGGCGGGTCGGGGCTTGTTGTCCCAGGCCTCACCCAGGGGTGAGTTGCGCCTGACTGCTGGGAAATTAACGTCGACGACCTATCGGCCACCCACACACACACACACATACATACACACACATCACAGAGCACACAGAAACGCCACTACCGCCACAAGGCGCCGTCCAAGCTCCTTCGAAATGAACATGTCTTCGGACGACTGAAAGACCGCCGATCGATAACAGTGATGTGGAACGAGGCGCGGGAGTCGAACCCGACTAGGTCACCGCGTCGCACTGTGAGTGGGCCAGAAGACCGGTGGAGGCGCCCAAAGTTCGAGACGCGTTTCGAGCTCCAGAGTCACTAAATGAAACTCGAACGAAACGTGTGACCCCACCAATGGATTCCTCGTTCGGAGAGCAATCCATTAGTGGGGTCACGCGTTCGGTTCGAATCCCGTTTAGCGACTCTGGAGCTCAAAACGCGTCTGGCATTTCGGCCGCCTCCGCCGGTCTTCTGGCCCACTGCGTCCCAGCTCCACGGACACCGCGCGTTTGTGGCGGGACTGTACCGCTAACTAAGGCTAGGGGCCAGCGTTGGGAGGCGACTTTCGATATCGGCTTTTCGACCGGTCTTAAAATTTTCGTTTTTTAACGCTGATTCCAGATATGTATCGGATTTTGCGATCAGACGTAGGCTTCATCACCCCACCAGCCGTTTTATGTCAAAAAGCGGCAAAAATCGCATTTTTGGCTTTTGTACTTGTTTTTTCTTCCTGTAGAGCTTCGATTGGCGGTTTGGGGCCTGGATTCCGTTCACCAACACTAATGAGTAAAATAATGTCTACTTAGAACCTAAGTGAGCCCCTTCATTCGGCGCCCAGGCCTCAAACAATACAAATTTTTAGGAAAATGTTGCTGTTTTTTCAACTATTTCGTACTCTACTGACCGCCAGAGACCTTCCCAAGGTGACCAATGTGCATGAAATGGAGGTGGGGGGAGGGGAGAAGGTAGCCCAGCCCCAGGGCGCCGACGGCGGGCTCGTGGAGGGTGCCATAAAGCCGGACAACATTGCGAAAATTGCCCATTTTTTTCGAAACTTTGCCAAAAGCCCCCTTTTTAGCGCTCTGTAGGGCTTTGTTAGCGAATGTGCAGGTCTTAGCTCTGCAAGGAAAATTGCTTTACTTACCCATGGTCCACCACGAGGAGGTGCCTGCACGTAGCCGTCGAAGCCGACGAAAATATATACGCGCCGGTGTAACCGGTATGTTATATCCCCCTGGAGCTTTTTAGCCCCTGGTATATCATACCTAGGCAAGTTTTACCCCCCGGTAAAATGTGCCTAGGCATGTTTTACCCCCAACCCCCACCCCTGAGGGTAGGGGGTAAAATGTGCCTAGGCTTGTTTTACCCTCAACCCCCACCCCTGAGGGTAGGGGGTACAATGTGCCTCGGCATGCCCCCTCCCCCTCTTACAATGTGCCTAGGCATGTTTTACCCTCCGGTAAAATGTGCCCAGGCATGTTTTAGCCCCCCTCGGTACAATGTGCCTAGGCACGTTTACCCCCCCCCCCCCCCCCCCCCCCCCCCCCCCCCCCCCGGGGCACCCGCCCTTGTCGTTCCGCGACAAGTTTAACACTCTTAATACCTGTAAACCGACTATTACGCTTGTATACTCATTTAAGCCTCAAAATTTAGACCAAAAATAGCCCCAAACACACCAAAGTTTGGTAAAAACACGAGAATGTCGGCTATTTGGCATACTATTACGCGTGTTATTACAGAGTGACCCGACTGTTACGCGAGTGCATACCCACTGGTCGCTCCGCGTCTCTCGCACTCCGGAGCGCTCCTAGTGGGGGAAAGACAGTGCGACGACTTTCGGAATCCGTCACCTGTTTACCGCAGAGCTGATGAGCGATTCTCACGTTTCGGGGTAGTTTTGGCGTCTCTGATTTGCCGAAAGTGAGAAATATCCAATTAAGTTTTTCTGATTATTGGGGTCCTGGATGATACTGGAGTTATGGCAATGTTATTTATAGTAAAGACCTTGTACTACCTTCCTAAACACATGAGCCATAAGGTATTCCCATACGTTTTAGTGGGTGTTTTGATCACGGAAATTACGTTATCACGGAAGTTACAAAGTGTGAAAATCGGCTTTAACGGCTGACTCGGGCTTGCTGTGGCTTAAAAGTCGTTCCAGGGTTAAATGATACTCTAAGCCCGACATTTAAGCGGAAAATTTTTTCACCTAGTGCTGCTGCAACATTGGGTAAAGGGTGCCACGGAAGTTACAGGTAATTGTTGATACACACCATTTTGTAATGCTCTAGCCCGCTTTGAGACCGTGTACAGCATCTTAGATTTCCGCGACCCATGCAATTATATCCCAGGGACTCCACTTTGATGGCTTGTGTCATGGAAAGTTTTAAGTTTGGCTTGGGGAGAAGTCCAGAGCTACCTTTTCGAAATTTGTGTTGTGAAATTGAATATACGGAGGACATTTTTCGTTGCAGCATAAGTACCTTTGGAAGAAGTCTGGCGTATTGGTCTTCGGTCGAAATTAGCTCGAGACATGCCAAGCTTCGAATCCCCATCGACAGTTGGCAGCATTTTCGAACCACACCGCCACACTGGGGGCGGAAAGTTCGAGTATGTTCTCTTTGGACAATCACGGAAGTTACATTTAGGGTATTCCAAACGCTACGTAGACCAAACCAACGAACGTGAACTTTTCGAAATGTGTGCGTTTAGTGGGCAATGGCCCTCCCTAACATCAGAAACAAACCCCATGTCGATATCTGCGCTCGTTTGGGCACAGGAGTCAGAAGAAACGAAACTACCCCGAAACGTAAGAATTGCTCTGATGTCAACGGGTGTAACAGTCATTTATTGGACGGGTCAGCACTTAAGTTTTGTCTCGGCTGTGTCCCACAGCTCGGTGTTGAAGGGGGTGGGGGTGTAAAACATGCCTAGGCACATTGTACGAGTGGGGGGAACATGCCTAGGAACATTTTACCGGGGAGTAAAACTTGCCTAGGTATGATATGCCGGGGGTAAAAAGCTGCAGGGGGATATAACATACCGGTTACACCGGGCGCGTAGATATTTTCGTCGGCTTCGACAGCTACGTGCAGGCACCTCCTCGTGGTGGACCATGGGTAAGTAAAGCAATTTTCCTTGCAGAGCTAAGACCTGCACATTCGCTAACAAAGCCCTACAGAGCGCTAAAAAGGGGGCTTTTGGCAAAGTTTCGAAAAAAAAATGGGCAATTTTCGCAATGTTGTCCGGCTTTATGGCACCCTCCACGAGCCCGCCGTCGGCGCCCTGGGGCTGGGCTACCTTCTCCCCTCCCCCCACCTCCATTTCATGCACATTGGTCACCTTGGGAAGGTCTCTGGTGGTCAGTAGAGTACGAAATAGTTGAAAAAACAGCAACATTTTCCTAAAAATTTGTATTGTTTGAGGCCTGGGCGCCGAATGAAGGGGCTCACTTAGGTTCTAAGTAGACATTATTTTACTCATTAGTGTTGGTGAACGGAATCCAGGCCCCAAACCGCCAATCGAAGCTCTACAGGAAGAAAAAACAAGTACAAAAGCCAAAAATGCGATTTTTGCCGCTTTTTGACATAAAACGGCTGGTGGGGTGATGAAGCCTACGTCTGATCGCAAAATCCGATACATATCTGGAATCAGCGTTAAAAAACGAAAATTTTAAGACCGGTCGAAAAGCCGATATCGAAAGTCGCCTCCCAACGCTGGCCCCTAACTAAGGCGCGCCGCGGTCAGCACAAGTGGCGCGACTCGAGTGATGCCTTTCGAGTCGACCGCCCCGGCCGCCCCACTGCCACAGCCCGGCCGGGGTGGGGGGTATTTTGATTGCCGGCCGCACCCCAAGGGACGTGTCCGTGGACGCGTCCGTGGACGTCCACCCCCCGCGTCCTACTCTCCAAATCATTCCTCCCCTCCTTCTTCTCAGTTGACCGTGCCGCAGAATTGTCCCAGCTGGACCTCGCCTCGCGTGACGTCACCCGTTCACACTGTTTGGCAAAAGAGAGGCAAAAATAGCATTTTAAAAAACAAAAACGCAACAGCAGAAATGCTGCAGCGCCACAGGGAGTTCCGTGTATTGTGTATGCGAGCAACTGTGAAGTCCGCATGCATGCGTGCGAGTTTGTGTGTGTGTGTGAGAGAGAGAGAGAAAGAGAGAGAAAGAGAGAGAGAGAGAGAGAGAGAGAGAGAGAGAGAGAGAGAGAGGGAGAGAGAGAGAGAGAGAGAGAGAGAGAGATGAAAAAAGTGGGGGACGGACGTGGAACTAACGCCGCGCGACAGCATTGCTACTAGTAGTAATTGTGCGCATTCGGAAATAAAATGTCCTCCGGCACAATCGTACGGTCCCATGGCGAATCGACAAGCAAAAACAAAAAAAAAACAACGAAACGGCAACAACAACAACAACACCGCGGTCCGCGCTTCTAGGGGCGAAAGGAGAAAGGGACCAGCCGTAAACATGTGGTCACCTCGCATGCATAAACGGCGCCTCTGCGTGTGTGTGTGTGTGTGTGAGTGTGTGTGAGTGTGTGTGTGTGTGTGTGTGCGCGTGACAGTGTGAGTATCACTGACCCCCCCCTCTCCGTTCGGTTCATTATCCCAGGTCAGCGCGAGCGGTGTGCAAAGCAATGAAATAACGCTTGCAAATAAAATAAAGTATTATTTGAAACGGTACTTTGGCCCTCTCGCTTCGGGACCACACGCGTCGGCGGCGGGTGGCGCGGCGGTCTTCTCCAGCGGCCCGCGCCGCCGCCGCTCCAGGCTCCAGCCAGACTCCAGCAGCAAGCGAAACGAAATCCAGAGCAGTTTCCAAATACACACAAAAAAGCGCGAGTAGAGGAGGGGGCTCGATGCTAACGTATTTATTGGACTGTGATGTAGCGCAGCCACCAGGAAGGGGTGGGGGAGCGGGTTGCCCGGGGTTGCCCAGGGTGGGACAGAGAAGAAAGAGCAAGTGTGTGTTTTGTTTCATAACATAGGTTCGTCCTATCACCCTCCCCGTTCCCTTTCGCTTTTCTTCTGTGACCCCCCCTCTTCTCCCCCCCCCCTCTCTCCCCCTCTCCTCTCTCTCACACACACAGCGTCGCATTCACTCAACACTCACACAGGCCGTCATACATTGTGCCCTTTGTAGGCTCCTTTTCCATGAAGAATGTGGATGACAAATATACATTCATCCCGTCGGTACAGTAGTAGTCCCCCTTCGCTTCACCCTTGGGCCTTGGGCCCTTCGTGACAAGGACACGCCGGGGATATCGGTTACTTCGCAAATTTCTCCTTGCTGCCTTGCTGCGCTTTGCCGCGCTGTGCAGCGCCGGCTTAAGAGGATATGGTACACCTCCCCAGAAGCGGCATTTCCAGGGCCGCGCAGGGACCTCTTTCTAACGCCGTCCTGGCCACACCGTTCGAGGTATCGATATGAAACTTGACACACGGGCTCAGAAGGGATCAATCTCAATGACGGTGCGTCCAAAAAAATTTTTGAACGCCTAAGTTAGGCCCCAGGGCAGTCCAGTTCTGGTCCAACTTTCGTTCACAACAAGTCCTAAGAAAATTGGAATATCCAAAAAAGGGCCACGGCACGTTGTAGCTGCAACTTTGCTCTATCCAGAGAACTTGTCCCCATCTGCGTGCGGTCAAAAATAGAGATCAAAACCTGGTAGACGGCGGACCTCTGCACGGCGGATTTGAACATCTTGCGAAGTTTTGAAAAGGCACTGTCGCAGACGAGCTCTACTAACCCCGCCTCCCCCCGCCCACCCCTCCGGGCGACCCGCCTGCAGCCCGCTGCTTTGTCTCTGCGCCGGGCCCCCCGCTGGCCCCCTCCTCATTCACGCGCCGGAGCCGAGGGTCGGCAGCGTGACGGCTCGATTTATGGCCTTGTACTCCGAGAGTTAAATTTTTGAACGGATGACTCTAGACTATCAGGACATGAACCATTGCACTCAGCGCGTGTTCCTTGTGCCAGGCGAATCAAATTTTAATTTTCTACGATAATTTTGACCTTTGTCATTGTTTCAACAGGTCCGGGTCAAATGGTCGTAGAAACTGAAATTTTAGTTGCCTGTCACCAGAATAGCACGCCAAACATCTTCGTACAAGTTTCAAAACTAGAAAATGTCCCCTTTTAAAAGTTTGGCCGTACAGCCTAGAGCCATAAATCGACCTGTCACGGTGCCGAACCTCTCGGGTGAGGGTGGGCAGCCCGACAGTCCCCATTCAGTGAAACAAAGTCGGCGACAACATGTGCGGGGCTTGGAGACGGTACAGCTCGTCGGCACAAATATTGCACCTCCTCTCTCCGACTAGCTCCAAACCCGCCGTGCAGAGGTCCGCCGTCTACCAGGTTTTGATCTCTATTTTTGACCGCACGCAGATGGGGACAAGTTCTCTGGATAGAGCAAAGTTGCAGCTACAACGTGCCGTGGCCCTTTTTTGGATATTCCAATTTTCTTAGGACTTGTTGTGAACGAAAGTTGGACCAGAACTGGACTGCCCTGGGGCCTAACTTAGGCGTTCAAAAATTTTTTTGGACGCACCGTCATTGAGATTGATCCCTTCTGAGCCCGTGTGTCAAGTTTCATATCGATACCTCGAACGGTGTGGCCAGGACGGCGTTAGAAAGAGGTCCCTGCGCGTCCCTGGAAATGCCGCTTCTGGGGAGGTGTACCATATCCTCTTAAGGGAGATTAAGACGCTCTCGCCCAGTCGTCGGCACCTTGCGCATCGCCATTTATCAACGCTTGCTTCGACACCGCCTCACTGCAACATTGTATTTGCCAGAAAAAAGTTTCAAAAAATTTAAAAAGCGCCAAATTTTGGGCTTTTGTATCCAGAACCACTCCCAACCGCTTGAAAAAACATTCCGAACTTCCAGCGAGCGGAAACACCGGTTTGTGGCCCCGAAAGGCAACCACTCTACTGCGTTGGAAAAATAGACTTTTTGCTCTCCGTTTGTCCGTCCGTTCGTCTGTTTGTCTGTCTGTCTGAGTGTCCGCCCTCGCGATGCGTGTCCGTGCGTCCGCCTGGCCGTCAATGTTTTCATTACCATCGCGTCGCCGCGCTGCGCATGGAGAGGGTCACCTCATCTCATCCCTGGAGGTTATTCAGGGGACCGACGCAAAGCCAAGGCCAAGCCGCAGGAACGTGCTCAAGGGGTGCCTTCGGCTCGCTTCGGCTCCGGGCAGCGCTAGCCGGGCCGTGGTGAGCACCGAGCCCAGCCAGCAGACTGAATTCGAGAGTCCCTTTCGTCGCTCTGTGTCTCTCGCACCCGTGGGACGTCCCGAGTAGGTGCGAGAGAGACAGAGCGACGACTCTCGGATTCAGCCTGCAGATCAGTTCGTTATTTCCCCCGCGTTATTATCGGCGCCGAGGGGGCGTGTCCATAAATGTGATGAAGTGGGTGTCAAGCGACGATGACGAGGGTGGAAAAAATGGCTCGGAATAGTTTCGCGCACTTGAGTGCTGCACGCACCACAGTGGGCCATATAGCGACTCTGGAGGTCAAAACGCGTCTAGAGTTGTGGCCACCTCCACCGGTCTTCTGGCCCACTGCGTGCACTGTGCACCGGATACGCGTCGAGGACGCACCACGTCCTCCTACAAGAGGGCCGGCCTGGCGGCGCACCTCGAAAATAATCAATTACCTGCGGCGAGGCTAGCAGGCTGTCAGTCGGTTCATTTCGATCGACGAGTGTCGAGTGGAGCGGCCGCCCCTTCCGCGCCACTGCCTTCCTGCCGCCGTGTTTTTGTTTCCTGCAACTGTTGGAGTGTCACCCGCAAGGCGGTGGCCCGGCCATCATCAAGCACATGCTGCATACCTTGCCCGCTTTTTGTTGTTACCATTTCTTTCAACCTGGAATTTTTTTTGAATGTTTTTTTTTTTGGGCAGGGGTGAGACGACTGAGTGCCCGCGTCTGGCACTCATTACCGATAGAAGCTCACGGACGACAAATTACGGAGAGATAAATGTCGTCAAAAACGCCTTTCCCGTTTCGGCGGGAAAAACGAGCCGAGAAAAATATTCGTCGTGTCAACCGGAGAGGCCCCCGCGGGGGCATCAGAGGGGAAAAAGGGGGGGGGAGGCGACGTTTTGGACAAATATTAACCGTCATAGCACTCTGGGAAAGCAAACCCACACAACGCGGGGGCACCACGGACGCGTGTTGTGGGGCACGACTCACACACACACAGTCACGTACGCGCGCGCGCGCGCGCGCGCACACACACACACACACACACACACACACACACACACACACACCAACACACACGAGCCGAAGTTTGAAAACCATTTAATCTTTGGGAGACAAAAGAGACAAAACAAATTAATTATGAAATCCGTGGGGCGGCCCGTGCAACTAGCTCTTCTGTCACCTCCAAATGGAGGCCAGTCACGCTAGGGGCGGCTTCATTAAGGGGGGCTGCGTGTCGCACGGCGGGCCAAGCGGCCGAAGCGCGTCGGGGAGGCGAGGCCGAGGCGCCCGGCGACCTGACGCAACAATTCGCCTCACCCGCGAGCAAATACGCGCAAACTAACAAAATCTTGGATTGTTTCTGTGTTTTCAAAATGTTGTTGTGTCCAAAAATGCCGCCGTACGCTTCCAAAAGCAAGTGCGTACGCTGAAGTAGACGGACAGTTCATAGACGGCCCGGCTCAGCGCCTGCGAGGTAGGCAGCCTCGGGGCATCCGTGCGCACCGGGCTGCCTATCCCAGCATCGCAGGCGGCGGCAGGCCAGAGTACCAAGAACAGCAACTGATTCCGAGAGTCGTTTTAGTCGCTCGGTCTCTCTCACACTCACGGCGCGTCCCGTGCAGGTGCGAGAGAGACAGAGCGACGGAAACGACTCTCGGAATCAGTCTGCAGAACAGTGCTCTACGCTCCACGTGGCTGCGGGGCCGAGACCGGGCTCGGGGTTGCGTCCCGGAGGAGACGGCAGGGGACGGGGGGAAGGCGATCGGGGGGTTCATAGAGCAAAAGGGGGGGGGGAGGCGCGGAGACATCCGGGCCCGCCCAGTCTCGGCGTGGCGGCGCTGTCAAGCTAGAATTCATCCCTGGGGACGCAAGCAGCAGAAGCAGCGCGTCTCGGTGGCGACACGCGTGGCGGGCGTGGCGGCGGGGAGGGGGGGGGGATGCTGGGGGTTGCCGATGACGCGCGCGACGGGGTGCCAATCGCACACTGTCTGTCGGCCGCGGCCCGCAGCACACTGATTCCGAGAGGAGAGAGAGAGAGAGAGAGAGAGAGAGAGAGAGAGAGAGAGAGAGAGAGAGAGAGCGGTGAGGGAAGCGTCCGGCCGGCGCCGGAAGATATTTCTTCCTTCCCGCTTCCCTCCTCCCTCACTCAAAAAAATTTCAATACAAAATTCTGTAACATGGTTACGCAGTAATTTCCACTACAAATGTTACAGAATTTTGTATCAGCACTGATACAAAATTTTGTATCACGCGTTACGGTAAACTGTTTCCCGGTTACAGAATTCTGCAATGCAAAAATCAGAAAAATTTGTCGTTTTATAAACAAAATTTGAACCTCAACGATCGTTCGTTCCTACACATTCGCTCCGTCGCTCCTGTACTCCCGAACACCTGGAGAAACCGAACTGTGTTCTCCGGAACCGAACCCCGGTCCCCCGGATTGCCACCTCGGCACGCTACCGCTTGCGCCACAGCGCCGGATGGGGAGGCACGCCTCAGACTGTCGATGACACCGAGCGGGCACGCTGCATGCCCAGGTAGTGGTGGGAAACGAGCCCTGCGGCGCGACAGTTAGAGTTCCTGGCCCGAAGCTTCTCAAGTACCATGCCCCACGTTAGGACTTTTCGCCCGATCAACAGTGATGTTAAAATTAAGCTCGTAATTTGACTTTAAATTTGCGTTATTTATTTTTGCATCAGACGATATGTAAACTTGTAACGATATGTTACGGTTTTCTGTATCAGTTACAGTTATTTGCATAAAGATCGCTTTTTTACATGGAACTATATCACTGATTGTGAATATTGGAACAAAAAGTACAGAATTTTGTATCAGTTTTAGAATTCTGAAGCACTGATTCGTAAATTCGTAACATTCTTGACGTGATACAAAATTTAGGATCAAGGATACAAATTTTTGTATCCGACTGACGTGTTACAGAATTTTGTAT
Source organism: Thrips palmi (assembly GCF_012932325.1). Classification (NCBI taxonomy): domain Eukaryota; kingdom Metazoa; phylum Arthropoda; class Insecta; order Thysanoptera; family Thripidae; genus Thrips; species Thrips palmi. The sequence continues at coordinate 8,421,335 of NW_023144628.1, forward strand.
CAAGATCGTTACAAAATCCTATATTATTTTTTAGAGTAATTGACTCCTTGCTCATTCACCGCAGCGCACGACCACATGCAGACGCAAGAAGGGAGGGGGGGGGCGAGAAAAAATCTGCCCGCAATAGAAAACCACGCGCACCGCGCGTCGAAGGGGAGGAAGGATCTTTTCTTGCAGAAAAATGTGTCCGATGCTGCTACTGTGCATTGGTGGCGACACGTTGCGCTCAACGTGACGAAAAAACAACAACAAAAATACGAATTCGTTGCCAATTAAAAACCCGTCCGATTGACGCTCTGTCGCTGCTGTCACGCGGCGGGCAATAATTTCTTGGCGCACTCGGCTGGTAATTAGCTTGTTAGCAAGACGGCGAGGGTGTTGTGTCCGCCACGGCCGAGCGGCCGAGCTGTGCTAGTACACTCGCAATTGAAATTCGAGCTGGACTCCGCGGCGGCCGCGCCACCCTGCAGCGCGCTCCTTCCTTATTGGTCCTCGCTGGAGAGGAAGGGGAGGGGATGGGGTGTGGCTCCAAAAATCGAGATCGCGAAACCGACGAGGACAATCGAGCACTTGATGGGCGCGCGATTTTTCATACGATGACGACCCCAGTGCGCTTCGCCCCGCCCGCGCACCTCGCATTGCTAAAAGGATCACGTCTTTGAAATTATCACCGTCTAATTGACTCGGCGCGGCGCTCTCCTGGGAGTGAGTGGGGACGTGCCGAGGGTCTTGGGGTCCTCGGGGAGGAGGGTGCGGGGGCGGGCCGGGCGGCGCGGGCCTGGCCGGGCGATGAGCGGCGTAGCCTATGCCGCCGGGCGGACTGCGGCTTGCTTATCCGACCTCCAAACTGGATCGGATCACATGAGCCCAACGCCATAGCTGCGCACAGTGGGCCAGAAGATCGGTGGAGGCGGTCCTGAAAAGGACCGCGTAATCATTTTTCGGCGCCGTTCCGCGCGTCGCGAGTTTGCATAACTACTTGTTGTTGCCCCAGTGTGTGCGGCACACTGTACGCACCTCGTCTCGGATCCGCCCCACCTTAATTAATGGACAGCTCCTCGGGGGCGATGTTTAATTTGGCGCCAAGAGCGCCGCCGCCACGCTCGCGACCTCCATCTGCGCGCCGCGGCGGGGCGGTGCGGGGCGGGGCGGGGCGGGGCGAGAGCGGGGTGGAGCCGCGTCGGCCCCTCAGGGAGGCGGTGGGGTTACGCACACATGAAATCAAATTAGTCGCCAGGAAGTCGGTTTGCCATCGCCCGTTTATTTGCAGACGCGCAGTCGTTGACTTTCGGCAGGCGAAGAACACCCCTACCCCGGTCCGCCGCCCCCGCCGCACCACCACACCCTTTCTGCTCCACTCGAAGGGCGTATGGCAACCCTCAGCCCGTGGCGTTTGTGTTCGCGCCGCATCATTCTTCCCTGCTGCTCGCTCTGCCAATTGCGCACGCCGAGTATTGGCAGGGTCTCTCTCTCTCTCTCTCTCTCTCTCTCTCTCTCTCTCTCTCTCTCTCTCTCTCTCTCTCTCTCTCTCTCTCTCCTCTCTCTCTCTCTCTCTCTCTCTCTCTCTCTCTCTCTCTCTCTCTCTCTGATTACGCAGCTTGCCCGCCTTATGTGCCCCGGGCTAGCCGAGGAGGGCTGCCCCAGCCTCCTTTTTCCTCAGCCATCCCGATTCAGTTTTACCATCGGGCCTTCCTTCGGGCCTTCGGGCCTGCGGGCCGCGCATCGCATCGTGCTGGGGCGACGCACCCTTCGCCAGCCCCGCCTGCACACTGAGAGTCTCGCTCTGTCTCTCTCGCACCTACACGGGACGCCCCATGAGTGCGAGGGAGACAGAGCGACGAAAACGACTCTCGGAATCAGTCTGCCGCGCCGCCACTCAGCCATCACGACCCCGCCAACACCCCGGGCGACGCGCTGAGTACAGTGGAATCAGCCGAGAACGCCCCGTGCCGCACCCAGTCCGACCCGGCTGCCTCCGTTTTCACGGCCTCCGCCTCTGTCTCGTTCTTTGGGACGACCACTGTACCTCGGGACTTTCATCAGAGGGCTATGCACCCCGTGAGGCGATGACCTCGGCCTTAGGCCTCCATTTAAGGAAATAAATGTCACGGCGTGTACCCCTCGCTGAGGCTTACCTCACGGCCTTTTCTACGGCCTCTAAACCGTGGAGCCGCTACTCAAATATCGAATCCCATCTACGGCCTCTTGCCCTACAGTTCTCTCATTTCCTCTTGCCGTGGCCTTCAGCCGTGCCAGCAGCATCACGGCCTCGGCTTCGACCCCGGCCTCTGGGGGCCACCAGTGTCGGCTCGTGTTTGGCGTGACGATGGCCGAGAGCCGAAACCAGCCAACTAACCGGCAACAGATCGGGAAAGTAAAGGGCAAAGTCTTTGCCGTGGGGCTGTTGAGGCCCGGCGTGACGGGGCTGCGTCCGCGGCGACGCCGAGGTCGGTGTGGCGCAGCACCAGGGGTTGACGTGACGGAGACGGGGCGAGCGCCCGGAGCAGCGGACTGAGAGTTGTTTTCGTCGCTCTGTCTCTCTCGCACTCATAGGGCGCTCCCTGTAGGTGCGAGAGAGACAGAGGACTCTCGGAATCAGTCTGCAGCGCCCTGCCGCTTGAGTGGTTGCAGCAGCGCCGCCAGCCGCACTGCGTACAGGCCGCGTGCGAGGCGGCACCGGCAGCGAGCCTCGAACGCGGCCTCGCCGATCAATCGCGCAAACCTGCAGACTGATTCCGAGAGTCGTCGCTCTGTCTCTCTCGCACCTGCAAGGGACGCACCAAAGGTGCGAGAGAGACAGAGGACTCTCGGAAGCGGTCTGCTGGGGGCGATAAATTACGTCCAAAGTTGCGGCGGGATATTTGAGGTGCAGAGGCCGCGGCGGAACAAAGGCAAGGAATTCTTGCACGAGGTGCTGCAGACAAGGTGGCCGACGAGGTGGCCGACGAGGTGGCCGACGAGGTGGTCGACGAGGTGGCCGACGAGGTGGTCGACGAGGTGGTCGACGAGGTGGCCGACGAGGTGGCTGACGAGGTGGCCGACGAGGTGGTCGACGGGGTGGTCGACGGGGTGGTCAACGAGGTGGCCGCAACAGTATTTCCTGACCAAGAGCATTTTCCCTGGCCGACGAGGTGCCGACAACGAGGTGCCGCGCAGCGACAAGCAAGCGGCGGTGACGCACAACAGTTTTCGCAGCGGGTGGAGTGGTGCAGCGGTGGAGTGCGGGTGTAGTAGAGAGAGAGGCTGAGGGACAGGTATGTTGGTGACACTGCGTAGTTCAAAGGGATCCGCGCGGCCCTGGCCGGGGCCCTGGCCGGGGCCCTGCCGCCCTGCTGTTGCTGCCCCAGGCTGCCCCGGGCCGTGGAAGTCCCCCCGGCCCGGGCCGCCCCTGCCGCCAGCCCGGCACGCCCGTGCGCCCGGCCGCAGTGACCCCCCCGGGATGGCGGGGCGGGCAGGCCGGCCGCCATTTGCACGAGGCTTGTCGCGCAAAACCCGGACTGGCGGTTGGCGAGACTGCGGAGCCGTACAGCACCACAGCCCAGGCGGCCGAGCCAGGCCACTTCAAAACGGACCGCGCGCCTCCCGCGAGAGCAGGTTAGCCAACCGTGGCCCGGCTGGCCCGGTCTGTTGGCCCACTGTGCGTCCCCGAGCGTCCCCGCGGTCGGCCCAACGCGCCAAATTTCGAATGCACGGACAGAAGGTTCAAACGGAGCGGCGCGGAATGGGGCCGACATTCCCGCCGGACAAAGACGACGCAACGCGAGCGAGAGGGGGACGCCACATTGCGGTTCCGTCACGCCGCCACGCCGTCAGATTCACGTTCGGATTCGATGCGAGCGCCGTCGGGAAATGAGACGGGATTTCAGGGGATTTCGCGACAACTCCGCCATCGTGGGCACTCCTCGAATATTGGGTCGGATGGACACCGCAGCACGCCGCGGTGGTGAGCCGATGGATTTTCCCGGATTTTTCGCACCTCCACGACCGTGTTTTCCGAAATAATACCAGTGGACGGCGCGGGGGAAGGGGGGGAGGGGGGGAGTGTGCGCTGAAAGATGAGGTACAGCGAACGTCGTCGAACATCCATCCCGATCCATCCGAACCCGTTTCGCTCTTCGCGGTACGGTACACTGGGAAACGGGGAGCAGGGGGATGAGAGCGGCGGGGCCGCCAGGGCTAGAGCAAGGCGGGCAAGAAAACACCAAGCCCAAGCCCCACTCAAATGAAATGAAATAATAAGCCGTTCCATTTCACAAACGGAAACTCTCTCTCCCTCTCTCTCTCTCTCTCTCTCTCTCTCTCTCTCTCTCTCTCTCCTCTCACACACACACACTAGGGCAATCACAGGAGGAGAATACACAGCGTCCGCTATACGCAGTGTGTGGGTATGTCTATTTGCGTTAACGCACTTAAATTATTTAAGGGAGGTGAAATGTTGGCCGGGGCCGCGAAGTCATCCACGCGGCCGTATAGGGCCGCAGCGGGGCGGCCCCGAAGGGAGTCCAAGAATTACATGAGGGGAACCGCGCGGACCCGCCGGGCCGCCAGTCGGACCAGCGTGTGGAAAAGCCTCAAACAAAACTTGCGCGCGCTGCGTGGCTGAATTTCTGTTCCGTGCGGATTTCTGTGTGTAGAAACGTGGCTTAGAGAGAACCACCGAGACGGACCGGACCGGGTCGCTTTCTGCCAGCAGTACCTACGTTACACCACAAAATACACACACACACAGGCCGACGCCTCAGTTCGTTGCTGGCGGCCCAGGTGCAGAAGTCTGCGCGGTCAAGCACGTCACTGGCTTTCCACACCTCTCCCCTCTTCCCCCCTCTACCCCTCCGGGTCCCGGGGGGTGACACTACCCCTTCCGGCGAGCCGGCGATGGAATATGACTTCATTTCCGGCCCTTGTGAGTGGCAGTCGCCCAAACAGCGCACCAATTTGTTACACTGTTGCAGGCGCACGACCTCCCCCCCTCTCAGCGAGCACCTGAAATCACACACGGGGCGATGAATAAACATTGCGGACGCGAAGCAGCCGGCGGCGGTGATCGACAGTGGGGTGGCCGCCGCGGAACTGCCCCCACAGTGGCCTTCTGGCCCACTGTGCGCCGGCTCCCTAAGCCCATCAGGGCCGAGCGGGGCGCCGCCGCGGGGACGCCCAGCGGGCGGGCGACGCCAGGACGACGACGCCGAGCACCTGGCCGGCACACTGCATCGCCGTGCCCAGCGCCGCGCCGCCACCTGGGCGCCGCTTCGCTCTCCGACGAATTTGTCCGAGTCCACGCGGGGCTGGCGGGGCTGGCGGGGCTGGCGGGGCGCACTCTGTGCGACGGCACAGCACGCGGCCCGCACGCGCAGCACACGCGTCAGTGGTCACGCCAGGGTTCGATCCGCGCGTCACGGCAATGTAAGATTTATGCTCTTTTCGGGGCGACGCGCCACCCTCGCCGTTCCCACCCTCACCGCGCCGCGTTTTACCGGAAAAAGTCCAGATGGCCACTCCGACGAATTTCTCATACTGACGGGCCGTGCACAGATAAGGCGTTATTTCGGCGTTGGCGAGTTTTTTTGGGGGGCTTGAGGCAGACTTGTAATTTGCTCGGTGGATTCACTTTACCGCGCACTTCGCTCGGAGAAAACAAAGAGTGTGCGCCGCAGGTCCGACCATTTTGTAGTGTAGCGTCCTAGAGCAAGTCCCAGTTCTATTCCAGTGCGCCCGCCGAGTCGTGCATAGGCAACCCGCTCGCCCTCATCCATCCTTAAACTTGCCGCCCGCACGAGAAACTCCCAATGTTGTCATTCCTTTGCCTACCTGCAAGGGTGAAGTGCGGCAATTTGTCTACCATTCAGGTGGCAATCCAGGAGCGAAGGGGCAGTCAATTGTTCTTCTTTATTCCCCTCTGAAACTGCATGGATCTAAGCTTGGCTCTCCTGGACTTGTTGGTCAAGTCGCGAGTCCTTCCGCTCGCACGGTTCGCGGCGGTTCTGGCCCACTGTGCGGTTCCCGGCCGCAGCGCGGCGGGGGCCGGCGTCCCGGACAGCTGCGGACTGCGGACGCCCTCGGACGCCCTAGACGCGGTACTTTGTGGCAATTTATACTTTATGTCGTCTGGTCGTTGCCGTGCGAGGCCCTGCCCGGCCCTGCAGAGTGATTCCGAGAGTCGTTCTCGTCGCTCTGTCTCTTTCGCACCTACGTGGGCTACCCATGAGTGCGAGAGAGACAGAGCGACGACTCTCGGCATCAGTCTGCCGCAGCAGTAAAGCGGGAATCGAGCAAGTAGGCGGGCGGCCCTCCGGGGCAATTATGCTCGCGCTAACGAGTACGGATTGGTTTCGGAATGGCAGCGCGGACGTAAAAGCCTTCAACAAAAGCTCGGTTATTATATCAAAGATAAGGGGCGGTGGATTTACGCATCGCGGTCGCCAAACATTGGCAACATTGTAGGACTTTTACGGCGGAGGTGCGAGGACTCGCGGCGCGCTGCTTCCCCGCAGTCGTCGCTCTGTCTCTCTCGCACCCGTGCGCAACGCGCTGCGAGTGCGAGGGAGACGGGCACTGTCCGTCTGCCGAGGACAGCGTGATGTGTCTCGCTGCTTCGCGGCACGCATCACGGCTTTCATGGCCACGTCTGCGAACTGCCTGGACGACGGGTTTCCAGGGACTACACTCGATACCGTGACGAAGAAAAAAGAGGCAAAAACACGTGAATTTTTAGTCGGTTTTATTATTTTCGCCCACAGGTGACAACGCACAATGGGCAAGAAGACCGTCGCAGGCGGTCAAAGTTCTAGACGGGTTTTGAGCTCACCGGATTCCCCAGAAGTCGCGGCAGACATCGTCATGATCTCGTTGGAGGAGGTTTCACACCCTCGCCCGTACAGTCACTCTCCGACGCCCTTGCGACAACGACCATGCTGGCGGAGGAAAGTACATAATCTTTGATGGGGCCTCCCACATGAAGGCGCGGTCGCGACAAAAGAGGGAAAAATAAAAAAAATTGGGGTGACATACTGGTAGCATAAAACAGCTGCTCGATGTGGTAACAGGGCCAGTGGGGCATTGTTGAAAAACCTGAGTTCAGACATAAAACCTCTTGTATTCGCCAGCAATGAAACGGCAGAAACAAAACTAAGGAGAACGTGGGTTTGAACCCATCCAACGCCATTAACATCGTAAAAAATACCGGTACTTGTTTATTGCTACTAACTGACCTAACCCGGCAAAGCTATCCGTGTTATTAGGATAGCTCGCGGTTCGGATCCCAAGTCACCCCCAAAGCCGCTCGCGGAGCTCCGTATAGCCCTCCAGCCGGCTTGTTGTTTAGACCCCACTGAGCATACTGATTGCGCGCAGGCAATATTTCATCCATCGACCGTCACCAATTCTATTGACCCAGCTATTCATTCGGCCGACCCCGCGACCCCGTCCCCGACGCACCGCGCAGCAGCACCGCCCGGGACAGTGCTCTGTCTCTCTCGCACTCGTGGGGCGTCCCGTACGAGTGCGAGCGAGAGAGACATAGCGAGTTTGGAATCAGCCTGCTGGTTTCGGGTTAACGCACATCATATTAGTGTGTGAGTGTGTGTGTATGTGTGTGTGAGTGCATGTGAGTAAGTGTGTGTGTGTGTGTGTTGTGTAGGGGTGGGAAAAGTTCGTGCCCTGCAAGCCCTTAGGCATGAGGGGTGGGCGGGGTTGGTCCGCCATGCGGCACGTGGACGCTGTGCGTGGATGGGGGGTGCGGTTGGGGTAGGCCCCGAATTTGCTGCACCCCGAGGGGCCATATTGTGAATTTTGATATTTTTGGTGAAAAAGTCGAAGCATACGGTCCCCATCGCGTCAGCCAAAGCAGATTGTGACGATCAGGGTGAGGGTGAACCAGCCGTCGGTGAGGGGGGAGATGTAGTTCGAGGCATTCGGAATATTCTATCCTCTTTAGACACAAGAATCATCACGGGTTTTTTAGTACAGAAAAATTTAGAAAATGTATTTATTGTTCCACACTTACTTTTTGCTGGGAATAGGATGAAATTAAACGATGGTCGGACCTGAAAAGCCGGTCGCAATCTCCAATATGTAACCAATGTGTCCCGCACGTGCGCCGAGCCGCAGCCAGGCCGATTGCGAACAGTGCTCTGGTTCCTCTGTCTCTCTCACACTCACGGCGCGTCCCGCAGGGGTGCGAGAGAGACAGAGCGACGACTCAGCCCATCGACGCGGTGCACCGTTTTGATGCCGTTTCATTTGTTCGCATGTAAGCTGCGGGATTTCGCACGACAGAAAAAAGATAAATAATGTCGGAATCGGAGTCACTCCGCGAGGACACCCTCAAGGGTCCCCCGCGAACGCGAGCTGATTTTTTTTTATTTCTCTTTTTTTATTTATTTTGCTAAAGATGAGGCACGGTGTGGGATAGCGCGCGCTTTTGTGACTCGCGACTCACGAGTGCCCGCGGCGGTGGGGCGGTGCCCGCGGCGGAGCTGCCGAGCATGCTCATCATTAGCTGCAAATCGGGTCGTGTTCACGCGTGTCCGGGGGGAGGCGGTCATTGTCTTAGCACAATGCCGACTTATTCGCGACGAAAGCTTTTTGAACCGGCCGCATGAAAGACACGTACATTCACAAAAAACACTATCTGTATCTATGTACAGTGAAGATTCTCCATACTTTGGTGAAAATGTTCCGTATTATGGTGGTGCAGCTGACTTGATAACATACCATTGAGAATTCACTGTACCGTATAGATACGTATTTTGACGAATTTCGTTTGTATTATGGAGAAAATCTCGACCATTATATGTTGGTGCAGCCTTTCACCGTAAGGCATTTACAGTGCAGCCAAAAAAATAAAAATTCGCAAAAAAAAAGTTGTAAGTGGCGGGTCGCGAACCAGGTACCTTCCCCCCCGTGGGCGGGCGCTCTAGATGGCCGCCGAGCTACGCGATGCGACGCCGTCCGTCACGGGGAGGAACAGAGCAGGGAGGGGCATTAGTCACGAGACGACACGGTGACAATGGCAAGCACGGCAGCAGTACGCTGATTCCGAGGCGGTCGCTCTGTCTCTCTCGCACCTTTACGGTGTGCGAGTGCGAGAGAGACAGAGCGACGCGCAGCACGGCGCTGTCCGAGAGGCGGAGAGGCACCCCGCCGAGGCCGACAGTGGTGCCACCCTGGTGCCAGCCCGGTGCCAGCCACCCCCGGACGCGGCGGACGCAGCCACCCTCATGTGAAAAATGGTAATCCGTACCTCGCATGGTTCGGCCCACTCGAGGTGCGTTCAACGGCGGGGTGGGGGAGGGGGCGGCGTGGACTCACGCTGTGCCGAAAGGCCCGGCCGCGTGGGACCGCTTGCTAGGCGGACGCGGAAGTAGTTCATAGAGAAAAGGCGCCAAAATTTGAAAAAAGATCCGCTCGACGAACTGAGCGTGTGACCCCACCAATGGATTCCTCGTTCGGAGAGCAATCCATTGGTGGGGTCACACGTTCGGGTCGAGTCCCATTTAGCGACTCTGGAGCTCAAAACGCGTCCGGGGTTTTGACCGCCAGCACCGGCCCACTGTGTGGCGTTGGCAGTGTGGAAAAAGGTATAAATCGGTGCGTCGAAACGAGGTCGCGACCTGCTCTGCGGCCTTGCGGGTCTTCCCCGGGGAGCCCCCTCGGGGCCCCGGGGCCTTGGGGCCTTTCGGCTGAGCGTGGCCCCATACTGGCCCCCTGCTGCCCCCGCACGCGTTGGCAGCAGCCGAAACGCTCAAACGGTAAGAGGCTTACCTAGAGTGCGATAGACTATCGACGAGGGTGGGGGTGGGGGTGGGGGCGGTGCGGCGGGGCCACGACGACGGCCGCCTCAAAAGAGCCGGGTCGCCACTGCGGGCTTCCCTCACCTGTGGTGGCCGCCGGCCGGCCGGGTCAAACCCCCCGACGCCTCGCTACAGTGCCCCGCCGCGGTGCCTCGATAAGCTGAGTTTTGCCGCGCCGCGCTTCGCTCGGCTTCGCTGCGTCTCTCTCGAGAGTGCGAGAGAGACGGACCCAGCGTGATGCTGCGGGCTGCGGGCCGCTGGTGTCGCTGCCAACGATATGCACACACGATTCGTGTTTGGCTTGTTTGCCCCGCACACACTGCAAGGCACACTGGCACACTGTCGGCCAGGCCGACAGCCTGCAGCGTTGCGCCGATGTCTGTCCGGCCCGCAAAACGCAGAGCCGCCGGCCCGTCGCTCTGTCTCTCTCGCACTCACGCGGCGCCCCGTATGGGTGCGAGAGAGACAGAGCGACGGCAGTCGGCAGGCCATCATTCACGGTGCGGACAATGCGACGCGGCGAAAGCGCGCGAAAGCGGGCGTCGTGTCTCGCGGTGTCCGCGAAGGCTCTCCGTCTCTCTCGCACGCATGCGGAGCGCGCCGTGAGTGCGAGAGAGACAGCGCGATGCAGGCGCGCACGTGCCGGGGATGCGCGCCGGGATCAGCTTTGCAGTGCCGCACCCGGAATTGTCTCGTCAGTTCTTTTCATTTTTCGTGGTTCCCACCCCCATTTTTGCAACCCCTCCCCCTCCCCCGCCACTAGAAGCATCAGGTCATCCCACGCAGTGCGTGACGCGCCACTACACCGTCATACGCTCGCCCCGAGGGCACCCCACCAGCTCGCAAAAAAAAAAAGAAGCAGAGAAACTGAGTCATAAATAGAGGAAAAAGCGAATAACGCCCCTCGAAACATTGCCACCCACAGACAGTAAAAACCCGCTCGTTTTGGCACTTTGGCCTCCATCTCCGCGAGGCCGGCCGCGATAAACAATGCCTCCTTGAGGGGGGCAATTTCGTGCGTCTCTTTTTGTTTCCCTTTTCGACGCGGAGGCCAGTGACCAGGACGTGACGTGACGTCAGCACGTGTCGGCGCTGCGGTCCCCGCCACGGCCGCCAGAGCCGCCAGCACCGCGTCGCGCCCTTCGCCCTCCAAGGGGATCCGAATCCCTTTTGTCCACGACAGTCAACATTTTCATTCCGACGCCATCTTGACTCGGGCGGTAATAACAGCGCGGACCCGGCGCGCGCCGAATTCACGGCGTGAGTCATGACAAGTCATGACCGGCATTTCGGGAAAACAGTCCGCCGCGCGACAGACAGAAGAAACCGACTGCGCACTGAGAGACGCGGCTTTTTCCTGTTAGTCAAATAACAGGAATGGAGAGAGAGGCAGGGAGAGGGAGACACTCTAGCTGGAGGGCCTTGAATAATACCACGCCATATTTCGCGCCCTTCGCAACAAAAATCTCTGCCGCAGGAGGACAAGGGGGCAGTTAGCTCCCCCCCCCCCCCCCCCGGGGGTGAGGTGTCCGGTAGGCAGCCAGGCAATGACGCCATTTCACAGCGCCGAAACCGCCGCCACCCTACACTGGAAAAAGCGCACGGCACACGACAAAGCGGCTTGCCTTTCCAATTTTTTGCTCCCCCCTCTCTCTCTCTCTGCGGGAGTGACAAGATGGACAGGGAGACGGGGGTCATGAAGCGCGTGCGGGAGTGAGAGAGGGGGGAGGGGAGAGGGGAGGGGAGAGGGGCGAAACGTTTCACGCAGAGTGGCGGTCGGTCGGTGGGGCCCCGCGAGAATCGGCCAGGGCAGTTTCCTGGTCGCGATGATGTACCGAATCTCTGGCACGGGGCGGGGCGTGGCGGGCCAAGATAAGTTGCAGCCATAAGCGCCTTTCCCCGCGCATTCCGCTACATTAAAGACGCGTCAGTGACACGTCACGTGCATCGTATCTGGAACAATACGCGACATGACGCGTCGCGCCGCGTCCTCGGCGGGCTGCCTCCGAAGAGGTCGCTCTGTCTCTGTCGCACTCGCTGGATGGCGTCCGGACGTACGAGAGGGGCAGGACGGCGCGAGACGACTCCCGCTGACGGATTGTGGACATTTTGCGCGGCAATTAATCGTGTTCTTAACGTCGCGCGACACACACTGGGATTGCACAGAGCGGTGCTGTTAGGTGCCACTCCAGCGCGACACGGTGACACTGTCACGGAGGGGGGGGGGAGGAGAAGAGGAGGATGAGGAGGAGGATGAGGAGGAGGACGAGGAGGAGGTAGAGAAGGTATAGGAGGAACAACGACATCATCAACATAGCAGTACAAATGCCCCAAAACGTGAATCAAATTTCGCAGGGCGTGAAAGGGGCGCCGCATCGTCGCGGAGAAAGAGCACTGCCCTGGCGGTTCAAGGGGATGCGCGCAGTGAGCGTTATTCGGCTCAGTGACTAACCCCTTCCCCTGGCAAATAAACTGGCCTTGGCAGCAAGCCGGTGGCGGCGTGGCGTGGCGTGGCGCGGCGCGGCGCTGGGGCCTGTTTACCGTGTAGCTCTGGAAAGGATGTCGCCGTGACTGGCGCAGCTCGCCGAGGAGGAGGTGGAGGCCCCTCTATTGACAGGGATCAACAGTTTGCGCACGCACATAAACTGCAGGCGCTTCGCGGCGGTGCCGAGCCGGACCGCGCCGAGCCGAGCCGGACCGAGCCGAGCCGGACCGAGCCGAGCGTCCAGCGGGAGCCGGGCAGTAAGATAGCGCCCCGGCCTTTTACAACCGCGGGGGGCACAATACGAGCTGAACCCCCCGTCCGTCTCCCGCGCGCCCCGCTTGCAGTGCAGGCTGCCGGCCACTGAATTCAAATGAGAGGTCCTGAGGGATCCCGCGGAAAGGACACTGGAAGGACGCCGCTGGGATTCGCAGTGATAAGGGCGCCGAGGGCGAAGGCTTCGGGGTCCGCCAACAGAAAACAGGCGCAGGAATGCGTTATTGCAGAGAAACACCTGTCGAGTCGGGGCTTTGGCAGTGGCGGCTTATTGGGAGGGGGGAGCCTCTTTGCCCCCTCCGAGTGTCACACATGCCGGCGGTATGAAGCGGCTGTCGTACTCTTTATTGGGCCTCCGCGGATCCGAGTTCAGCAGGGTCTTCTTTCTGCGGAGGACACCACCGCCAGCCGTCGCGACACCTCTGGCCTGTAGGCTGACTCCGCACGCACCGTGTTTCGTCGCCCTGACTCGCTCGCCCACGGAACAGCTCAGAGTGCAAGGGAGATAGAGCGACGAGGACGCCGACGACGCCAGGGTGACCGAGCGCGGAATCGTTTCAGGAGCCGAGTACACGGAGTGCACGGAGTGGCAGTGAGGTTCGTCCGTTATCCCAGCCGTCCCGGTTACACAGGCCCGGGTACCCGAGCGCGCCTCCTCCTGAAATATGAAAATGGTGACGCCGCCAAGTTTATTGTCGGCCGGGCCGGTATCGTACAGTCTTGCGTGTTCCGTGTTCCCCTCCCGCTGGGCGCCCAAAATGTGCCGTGTATACGGTGCCGCGTGCCGGACGGGCCGGACGCCCCAACGTACGGCGGACGCCCCAGACGTATCTCACGGACGCGGGGCGATACCATCTTATCGGGGGCCCACGCCGAGGAGCACGCAGCATCATGACCACCGTCACCAGCTCGGCCATGGTCACCACGACCAAAGTCACCAGCTCGACACTTGCTCACCCGCATGGTCACCAGAACCACCGTCACCAGCTTGCCCATGTTCACCATGGCTGATGTGCAGAGCGCCATGGTGCAGGCAGACATCGGTCACATCCGTGCACGTCATGACGGCGAGAAGCACCGAGGCGACATGGTCACTGCATCACGACCACGCGGTTACCACGGCAACGACCAGGGCCGAACAGCAGCGACGCGAGAATAACGGCCCTATAACCAACAACCAGGTCAAGTCGTGAGGAACACGTATTGGCGCGGCGCGCTCGGTGTCGCTGGCTGTCGGTACGGCCGGCACTCCAAACGCGCCGCCGGATTTGGGTCACACTCCGTTTCGTCGTCGCCGTCCTCCGTGCAGATCTTTGAATCGGCGCCGCGTTACGACGCGTCGCCTCGCCCATTTGGCCGACATCAAAGTTCGAGTAAAGTGAAACAGATTACGGAAGTGTGTTTTACGGCGAGTTATAACGAGCACTTTACGACCCCGCGGCCGCCGCGCACCCTTTCCCATACCGTTTGACGGCGTCCGGCCGCAAGAACGATTCGCGTGCAGACCGTGTCGGCGGCGATACTCCGCGCCCCACCTCCCCGGCAACAATGGCCGGTAACTGCGACGATACCCCGTGCCTCGGAGGCAAGCTGCGCCAATGACCTGGCGCTACCCCATGTCTCTGACAGAGGGTACAATGGAGAGTGTGTAGCCCTACCCCGCGCTTCAGCGAGAGGCAGCAATGCGCGGCGATATCCCATGTCTCTCAGAGAGGGTACGATGTCAACTGTGTGGCGCTACCCCGCGCTTCAGAGAGAGGCAACAATGGCCAGTGCTCGGCCCTACTCCATGTCTCTGGGAAAAAGAACAATGGCCCGCGTGTAGCGCTACCCTACGCCTCAGAGACTGGCAACAATGGCCAATGCACGGCGCTACCCCACGGCCTGAGTTGCATTATGAATTTAGGCCAGATCACTCAGGACGCCAGTGCCGGTCCCGTCCACGTCGCCCATTGGAAGGACAATAAGCAGAAAGGGCGGCTGTTATCGGGAAGTCAATTTTTCATTCGGCGATACCCCATGCATGACGTGTCTTTAGAGCCGGTCAGTGAATGGACTCGTTCTGTTTTGTCACGGCGGCCTCGTCTGATTGCCCTGCATAATGCCCGTGGATTTGCAGGCAGAAAAGACATTAGGAGGGCATTGGGAATGCATCGCCTGGGGCAAAGAATCAATAATGTTTGCGTAAGAAAATGGAAACGAGAACAACGGGTGACACAAGGCACAAAGGCACAAACAACGTGACCGGAAACGAAGCCCCAATAGTTTCTCGACGCGACTGACAGCCCATCAAGGCGACAAATAAAAATCGGACCTAATCAAGGGGCGCCAATTACATCCGGCCGCCGCCTTTTCCGTCACTGTCACCAACAATGCTCCTTGTCGCTCACGTGTGGTCGCGCCAGGCTGTCTCGCTCTGCACCCGAAAGCGCGCGCGGCCTGTCATGAGAACGCTCAATTTTTCAAGGCGGCGCCGTGCGCTGCGCGACTGTACAGAGCGGCGGTGGCGCGAGACATGACCGATATCGACCGCGGGTCCGTGCGGGAGTCCAGCGGTGTGTCCGGCAGTCCAGCAATTAGGGCATCCAATGAGCGGCTGGCAGTGAAACACGTGTTGTGTTCCAGCGGCCTGTTGCGCCGCCGTGAATCACCGCCGAATATGAATAAAACAAAAAGGCGGGAAACAAACGAGAAGGCGGCGGAGTTGAGGCACACGGTAAAACCACAAGGCGTTGGCGCGTGGTCAAACAAGGCGGCGCGTCGCTCCAGAGACGACAAACAGGACTCGAACTGAGCTTGTGATCCCACCAATGGATTCCTCGCTCGGAGAGCAATCCATTGGTGGGGTCAAGCGTTCGATTCGAGACCCATTTAGCGACTCTGGAGCTCAAAATGCGTCCGGAATTTCGACCGCCTCCACCGATCTTCTGGCCCACTGTGCGCCGCCATCAAGGTGGCCGCCACCCTCGCCGAAGACTTCAATAATGGAAATGAATCGCGCATGCCCCTCCACCGTTACGCGGCTTGGCGCTGCCAGGCGAGGCCCGCCCACACAGACCGGCCGGCACTTCTTGCAGCCACTTGCAGAGTCACTGCACTGGCATGGCACTGGCATGGCACTGGCCGGGCCGCCGCAAAGAGGGTGCCACCCTAATTTAATATCTCGAATGGGGAATGATTCCATAATATATTCCTGTCAACACAACCCTCTCTCGCGCGCGCCGCTACCCCTGCAGGCACCTTTGTGTCCGCCTCCTTCGGCAAACATATCTCACAGGCAATGGCCGGCGAAACCACCCCTCCGTGTCGTGTTTTTAACTCGCACCTACCATTATGGATGGCTCATTTTCATTTTTATTTGAGAAATGGACCCAGTCGTCATTTCAAGAAGGGGCGAGGAACATGCCGAACCTGTAACCTGATGTGTAAAACCCCCTGGTTTGGTCACAAATAAAAGCGTATGTATTCAGAAAATATGCTCAAATTGGGAGATAAATGAGCGATTGTCGGTGAGGTCCGCCGCCGCGAGCGGGTGGTTTCACACCTAACTATCTGGTAGTTGATAGTTACTAAATTACCATAAATCGAATAGCTCTATACGAGATCGTTCCACCCGGATTCAGGCGAACGCGTCCTTCTCCTTCTAAAGATTCTGTGGAAAAGCGCAGCATCTGGACAGGTTTAACCCCTTGGCGGCGTCAGCCGGATTGAATCTCGCGCTGTAACGACATTCATTTCTTGCTCCTATTTACATTAATTGTAAATTCGGCCGGGGCGGGAAGGGGGTGGCGATGAAATCCGTTTTAAATTACTGTTGAGGCGATGCTCAGCCAGCCAGACCAAGTGCCAGTGTGCGGTCTGGGAGGGGACGGCCGTCGGGGACCGGGTGCAGCACCGAGCCGTCCAGGGCCGTCGCTGGGGATGGCGAAGTAGTGCCGCATCTCGCACCCACCAAAGTAGTTTGCGTAATTACCCCTAGACGCATGCAGCGCCCTGTCCTCTTCCAAATATTTCAGCATTTGTCAACTGGCGCGGCGTCGGCGGTGCTGCCGTCCTCCATCATTGCATGCCAGACACGGACAAGGAATTTATCACGGCGATGGATGTTTTAGCATTCGTCCTCTGTCCCTTTCGAGAGCTGCGGCGGCCCGACCAGTAAATTTGACAAATGTCTATATGCGGTGTTTCATCAAATGCGGTGCTTCGTGCACTGCCGGACCAAGCGGCACCAGCCTCATCCCGAACTGGGGCTTCCGTCTCTCTCACACTCGTGCTGGACGCGACACGAGTGCGAGGGAGACGGAGCGACTTGCAGTGCAGCGCGGGGAGTGCGTGTTACGACCTCGCCTACAATGTTGTGGGGAGCTTAGGTCGGTCCTGAACAGCAGAAAGAAACCAGGGAGCGGATTCCCTCTCTCTCCCTCTGCGACGCGCAGATAGCATGTGAGTCTCCTTCAATGGGTTCCAGAGAATGTGAGAGTGTGCATGTGCGCACGAAACACACACACATCTGCATGCCTGGATGGCGGTGAGATGCGCCGTTTCTTTCCTTCCCCTGGACCATTGGCACACGTAAACGCAAGCAGCAGGCTCTTATATTGGATTGCCTCGGAAGCGCGCTTCGGCGCGGCTACGCCCTGCCACTGCAATCCAATGGGAAATAGCAACGCACACACACACACGCACACACACACAACAAGAGGCGCACTAGGTATGCCGCATTGTGCCGACACGAGAGACTGATAGGAGCGCTGAAAATTTCGCGCACACAAGATGCATAATTTAGAAAAGGCAGGGGGTTGTTTGTTCAGGATTTAAAACCCCGCGCGCCACCGCGCCAAGCGCGTGTGCGTCTGTGTGCGAGCGTTTGCCCGGCTGTCTTTGATATATTATGCAGTTGTGATTAATAACCCTCTCACTCGCACACTCTTTCCGCGCGGTCCCCCCTTTTTCGCGGGTCCCGCGCGACAAGCACTGCGCCGGAAACTCCGGGACATGAGCGTGGTCGGAAGCAAACTGCCGATCCGCGGGTTCGACTCCCGCCACTTCCTCTACCTTCCCGTAATGAAATGACGCGTTGCAGGCGCGATAAATTACGCCGCCTTCCGATACTTGTCGAAAGTGGCGCCCCGGAGATAACAAGACCTACAAATCCTCGCGAGGCGGAGCGCGGTGGGGCGGAACGCTGCGGAGCGCTGCGCGGACAGGTGTCCGCATTCTCAGGTCACATTGTGCTACGCGTGCTGCGCGCCGCCGCGCACAGGCAGGGGATCTCCAACTGTCGAAATCGGCATAAATTTCCGAGACGGGGCGCCGTTTGTGATTTCATTGGAAATGTGGGCGGGGGAGCGGAGGCGGGTCCGGGCGACGGCCCCAGCGAGTTCAACGCGTCCGAAATTGTCACTTCTATTTCCAAGGATCCAAACAGTTTGCGACGCCGGGGCCCTCCGCGTCCGATCCTGGCAGCAGGAGGAACGGAAAGGAGATATCGTGCGAAAATCGGCGCGGATTTATTTGATGATGCTGGCTGCCTCTCTCGCGTGCCGGGTCACACTACGGAGTGATGTATACAGAGTGTTCGACGGCTGCGCGCTCACGCACTCGCCAACAGGGCGTTCTCACGCCGCGCCTCACGGTGGCTGATACGCCGGGACTAATGACCTATACATCAAGACGCCGCGAGAGCAATCGGCAATTTTTAAGAAAAAGGTGAAGGTAAGCGGACTATGCTGCAAAGGACGACGACGAAGGCGATGAGGAGGAGGACGAGGGAGACGAGGAGGACCAGGAGGACGATGCGAGGACGCAGAAGACGAGGAGGAAGAGGGGGTCGACGAGGAGGTGGGCGAGGAGGAGGATGAGGACAAGGAGGAGGACGTGGAGGAGGACGAGGAGGTGGAGGCCGACGACGCAATTACGGACTCACCCCGACGCACAAAGAAGGGGCGGATCAAGAGGTGACGCGGAGGGGGAGGATGACGGAGGGCGCGGCAGTCCGTCCGGCCATCGGCGACTGATCTCCACGGGTGTGGGAGTCTGCCGATCGCTTCCGAAGGGTGGCTCCGTCGCTCTGTCCCTCTCGCACCCCTTCGACGCGACCCACGCGCGCGACAGAGACGCAGCGCAGCGAAACGACGGGATCAGTCGGAGTCGGCACCCGATTGCCGGATTAATCTCGTAATCGCGTGTGACTGATTGAGCTCCACTAATTATTTCCGAGCTTCGCACGGCCGTGGTGAGGGCCGTGGCGTACCTGCCGAGGCCTGCCGCCGCTACCGATTCGAATTTGGCGCCGGCGACCTAACCTCCTCACTCCTTGAGCCTGGCCGCGCCGCTGCTGCGGACCATTTGTCTTCCTTACCGGGAATCGACTCGCGCAGCAGAGCTCTTCGTTTTTCGCCCGACCCCGGCCGGCCCGGCTGTGTTCGGCCTTTTTTCATTAATGCTCGAATCCGAATCTGCAGCGTCTAAGCTCCGGCCCGGCGGGGGGGATGGCGAGGGCGCTATCGGGCCCGATGAAGTCACTCCGATCGGCAGCGAGCTGCGAAACATGCACGTAGACGTCCGATCCGCGTCCGAAGCGCCGACGCTCCCTCCCCGCGCCTTGCTACGCAGCCCGCCCACCACTGTAGCCAGTCAATAACAAAGGAAGGCCCGTAATCCGGCACTGCAAAACCGCCACACTGCTTACGCACTGTGGGCACCAACTGCCGCCATCTGGCGCCTCGCGTGGGATGAGCGCCGATTAAGCGTTACCTTTTACCGAGCAGAAGGCAGGGAGCCCTGAGTTCGAATACTCGTCAAAGGGGGCAATGTTTTTATTTTGATCGCTCAGCGTATCTGCCACTCCGAGAACAACCGAAGAGAAATGGATTGTTCCTTACTCTACAATAGCGACCAAACCACTCCCGTGTCACACACACACACTCGAGGCGTTATCGTCCGAGGCCCTAGAACGGTGCCCGGTCCAGAGTGTCCAGTCGTCCGGCCGGGTCCCTCTCCCCGTTCTTGGAATCGGTCAAGTGAGATGTGCCTCCAATCCATCATCGTTGTCGGTGACCAAAAGTGGCCAGTGCCGTAAATCACCCACCTGCCGCACGGACACGGCGAGGTGGAACACGGCGGAACGCGCCCAGGTGATCTCGTTACTGCAATCAATCGGCCCGGGCGATTAGTTCTAGTTAGGACCGCTGGACAACGCGTACCCACACAGCAAAAGACACGATCAAAAGTAAAACGATTCCACTGCGACTTCGTGATGAAGATTTTCTTTCTGTGTGCCGGTGCCGGACTGCCGGAGCTTAGCGGACAAAAATGGCACGATTTAGTCTTTCTCTTTTTCTCGCGGGCCGGCCTTCCAAGGCGACACCAGCCAGCGTAGCCAGCGTCAAGTGCGAAACAGGCGGTCATATTTCATTCCGAAAACGCAATTATAAGAGGCTTACGGCGCTACCATCAAATAAGACCCTTTCTGATTTGCAAGTGAAATAGATGTAGGGGTCACCGCTCGCGCGCTCGCGGCCCGGCGACTTACCTGGACGAAACGCAAAGAAGGCGGTGCGTTTCGCGCGACTGTACGGTAAGTAAAGTACGGTACAATGTCGTCGGACGAAACACAGCAAGAGGGGCGGTGCGTTCGTCGCGCAACTGTACGGAAAGTAGTGCGGAAAGCGCGGCACGGCGCATGTACGAACTACATTAAAGTGAGTAGCCTCCGAGCCGATATAAATCAAGCCCCTTTAGTCCAGTGACAGTTACTGGGGGTTGCGCGAGTCCACGCCGAGTCCGACGCCAGATGCGAACACGTGAGGTAATTTATGCGATTTGGATGGCCGGATAGAAGAGTCACCCGACAACTTCCATTGGCGAGTTCATCATACGGTCGGCACCTTGTCAGAAATCGGCTGCTTCGCAGAGCTCGCGGAAAACAGTATAGGTTTTTGTGGTCTCATGCCGCTTTCAGCGCTTGCGTTCAGGAGATTCTTATTCTTTTATTTAATCTTTCTCGCACGTATTGTGGCAAATTTCGGCTGTGGTGTGCGGAGTCGTGTTCCCAAGCAGTTTCGGTTTTTCCAGTGCTGTTACCGCTTGCGTGATGTACCTGTGCAAATGTGCCCGGAGTCGCCTTGTTCCCTTGCACCCATAAATCGCGACGCCCTGGGAGGGGTACTACACGAGTCAAAGTGGGCGAGAAACTCGGGTACGGGACGCAAAAGTAAGGACGACCCGAATTTAAAGCGGCCTGGGAGAGGGCGAGAGAGGATGAGAGAGAGAGAGGGGGGGGGACGCGCGCATTCAATCGGAAGGCTACCGGTGCGAGTGGCCCGCAATGAACCTGTACCGCGGCTTAGTGAACGAACGACTGTTCGCGTGCGTGAGTCAAAGTGTGTGTGTGTGTGTGTGTGTATTTCTTTGTGTCTGTGTGTATGCGTGACGCGCAATAAATACGGATCTTCATTTGCGTCCGCCACATGTCCCTTGGCCGCGATGAGGGCAGGACAAGGCCAAGGGCGGCATGCAAGTGCCACACACACACACACACACACACACACACACACACACACACACACACACCTCTTTCCCCCCTTCCATTTCTCCACCCTCTCAATGCGGTTTTGCAAACAGCGCTCACACAGACGTTATGCATCGCGTGCCTCAGGTCGCGTGCTCCTCGCGGCTACCACTACCCTGTACTAAAACCTCAAAATCAAAACCTCGGCCGCTTCCAATCGCGCCGCATTACGCATTCAAACATGCCACAATTTTGAAACCGTTTTCCTCCGAAACCGCCATACTGACTTGAGCCTGACAGCGGAGAGTTGTGTGCGTTTTTAGCAGATGATACGTTCACGTATCAGCGTGCTTGTACTCTCGTGCAGAGAGTACCGAGTTTCCGGCTAGCCAGGCAGCAGTTGCCTCGTTGCCTGACTAGCAAGCCTAGAAGAGGCCGAGCGCCTCGCTGGCAAGGCAGCGGCTGGCTGGCCTGCCTAGAAGATTATGAGCGGAGGGCCCGCAGCGTGCCGCGCCGTCGCGCCGCACCGTTCCGCGCCGCACCATGAATCGGGGCGGCTGCGGGGGCTCGGGTTGCGCGCTCGGCGTATAACCTCGACACCCAGTTATCTAGTACTCATGAAGTGCGTCCCTCGCGTTGCGCGTCGTCATGAGACGCTGCTAGCACGCATCGCGTAGCTGCCCCCCTCGCCCATTCCCCTGCCGAGACGCCACGTCCCGCCGCGCCCCGCCACACCCCGCAGCAGTCTACACACACACGCACTTGAGCCTTGAGTGCGTAGAACGCATAGTGCAGCGCCCCCCGAACCCCTGCCCCTCTCGAGAAGCGGCGCGTCGGCAGTCGGCAGTGTGCGCCACTCTTGCTTATCTATCTTGAGGTCGGGTTCGGGTGGCGCGCCGGCCGGCCGGCCCCGCTTGGAGATGTGGCTGACACGCCGCGTGCCGCAAGGCGCCTTGGCCTAGTACCGAACACAACTTTTACGGGTATTGAGTAATTATGTGATTAGCCACCAAATTGTGCATCCTCGCGTTGAAACAACGAAAATGATACCCAACACAAGTGGTATCGGACATGTGAGTGTCCCACCGTCATTGTGAACATGTTTAACACAAAACAATGGCACGTTAGGATATTCAAAAGTTATACTAAAATTGACATTTTCATGAATTACCATGTGAAAGAAATTTGTCAAAAAAAGAGTTCCGAGTGTTTACTCTTTGAAAGAAATTGACAAAATGTCACATTCATACATTTCAATAAACATTCTCTTAAGTATCATCTGCTTTCACGTTAGCGTTAGCGTTAACGTTTTTTTTCACGGCAGCACGCACGCGAAAAGAAAGACGCGTTTTTCGACGAAGCGGTCGAAAATTTAAATGCAGTGTGTGCGCTGTCGGTCGCCTGGCTAACTGCCTTTGGCTGGTGCGTTGCGGCGCAGCGTGCGTCCCGGGCGGACAAGTCGCTTCGCGGCGCGGCTTCGCCGGCTTCGCATATTTGCCCCCGGATTTATTGTTCTGACGGGTCGGGCTCGATCCCCGGCCCAGTAAAATACAAGGTGCTGAGGCCGGCGAGACGCGGCCGGCTCGGATCCTTGTAACATTTCACCAGCCCAACTGTTACACCGACGTACATCCCAGATTTGCAACAGGTGGGGAGGCAGTGCGCTCGCTGCTCTCTCTCTCTCTCTCTCTCTCTCTCTCTCTCTCTCTCTCTCTCTCTCTCTCTCTCTCTCTCTCTCTCTCTCTGTGTGTGTGTGTGTGTGTGTGTGTGTGTGCGCTGCACCTTGTTCCCTGAGCCAAGAGGATATTCGCGGAGCGTGTCAGGAGAAAGAACAGTTTCAAAAATCTCAAGCCCTACGTAAACAAAAATGCGGGGTCAAGACTTTGGACACACAAGAGCAGAAGGCGCGCCTCACGGATGGCTAAGCGTTTCAATGAGGGAACGGCCGAATTTGTCAAGACGGCGACGTCTATCCAGGCTAAAGGGTTGTAAGCCTTTTTAACAAGTTTGGGGACCCTCGACGGGTATGGATGCGGGCAGCCCAGTGGTATTGTCGCGCTAACAACCTCTAAGGAGACTCAGCCGTAAAAAAATCCAACTTTTCACACGGAAATTTGAAAAACGGGTTGGACGGATGGACTGGGAGGCCGGACTCAGCCAGACAAACTGTCTTATCGGAGCCTGCCTCCGATTCTGGACCAGGGAGCTGGGCTCCGGCCGGGCTCCGGCCGGGCTCGGCCACTGGCCTGATGGATGGGAAATGTTTCCGAAAGCTCGATCCGATATCGCTTTCTTAATGTCCGGATTTATTCCCAAAGCAACGCACGCATGTCCTGTAAGCTCGTTGTAATCAGCCTGACTAATGCTGTGTTTTAATGGGGGTCTGTCAGAGATGCACGGGCACGCACGGGCCCAGCGCGAACGGACGCGGCGCGGCGGGGCGGGGAGGGGCGGGGTGAGGTGGGGCGGGGCGGGGTGGGGCGGGGTGGGGTGGGGCGGGGCAGTGCGGGGCGGGGCCACCCCTAAATGATCACTGTTCGGCAGAGTTCGCAATAGCAGTTATGGCGGATGTAAAACAGGGCGGCCATTTGATTGCTGATTATCTGCCGAGAAACGGACTTTAAACGGCGCGGCCACCGGCGCGGCCAAAGGCCCGGCCGCCGACAAGTTGGACGAAACTCGGCGGCCCAAATGTGACTTGTTGTTGTGGCCTACTGCGGAGCGGAGTGCGTCTCGATAAGGACACCGCCGTCAACTCGGGACATTACTTTCGATAGCGTGACCCGGAGGCCTAAGGCACACAAAGCCACCCCAGCGACGCGCGCCACACACACACACACACACACAGCCACACAGACACACACACACACACCTACACACACCAAGAGACATGTTGTTGATGGCGAAGAAAGGCGTGATTTGTGGGGTGGTTCGAGAGGCGTTAAGCCCCCAAACCCGCGGCGATATCGACAGCGCGGTGCACGCAAAAGAGATAAGGGAATTCATGTTGATCTTGCCGCTCGCGGGTTCAAATACTCGCAAGTCTTTGTGACATTTTTAGGCACGAAGTAGCCTTATAGTATCCCCCAGGATTCAGCCTCGCTTTTCGCTCTTTCTGTTTTCGCTCTTTCTGTTTTCGCTCTTTCTGTTTTCGCTCTTTCTGTTTTCGCTCTTTCTGTTTTCGCTCTTTCTGTTTTCGCTCTTTCTGTTTTCGCTCTTTCTGTTTTCGCTAATTCTCTTGCCGCTGCCATTCGTACCCAAACCTCCCTCTATCCCTTTTACACAACTTTTTCCTTTCTTCACACTCTTGTACAATAACCATATTGACTTCGTGACTCCTAGGATTTCTTGAAATCGTATTTTTTTTCCTATTTTCCGGCTGCCGCCACGTGGGCCGGGCCAGAGGGTGTGGGAGGGGCTTGGGAAAGGGGGGGGGGCAATGTCCGTTCACCCACACTGTGAGGTATACTGTCGCCGCATCGACGCCCCGAGAAAGCCATTCATCATGCGACATGATGGAATTCCGAGAAATGACCGCAGCTTTGGGCGCCGCTCGTCAGCGGGACTGTCTGGAGATACACACTGGCTGAAAACGCAACACGAAAAAGCTTTCGTCGCCCAGCGCACACGTACACAAGACACACACATACACTCACACACTCACGCACACGCATGCACAGGGACGCACCAGCACGTCTCCAAACACGCTCTACGTGCACCAATTTCAAGAGCACAGGTAACGGACGCGAGTTCACACGTCGCGAAAATTGAAAAAGAAACACCTGAAAAGAAAAACAAGACGCAAACAAATTTACAAGGCGAAGAGCGTCTTTGTGCATCACCACGGCCTTAATGTGGTCAATCGCGGTGATAAGGATAAAGGGGCCGTGCGCGTGGGGCACGTGCGTCTCGACACTGAGTGCAGCGACATGATGGATAGTGCGGCGAGAAAAAGAGAGAGAGAGAGAGAGAGAGAGAGAGAGAGAGAGAGAGAGAGAGAGAGAGAGAGAGAGAGAGGAGGGTGAGTGAGGCGGGGCCACAAGGGCCGAAGTGACTTGGGGAAAAAGCGGGGCCCAGCAGGTGCCGCCGGCCGGCCCGAACTACCGCATAGCGGCCGCACAGCCCCCCCCCCCCTCTCTTCCCGGGGCTGCAGACGCACGCGAAAAGTTGTTGGCGCGTTATTGGTAAGGAGTATTGAACGGCCATTCATCACAAAAAGAAACACGTTCGGATGACTTTTCATTTTCTGGCAACGCCTTTTTGCCCTCCTCGGCGGAAACGCAAAAGTGGGCAAGAGTGTGTGTGTGTGTGTGTGTGTGTGTGTGTGTGTGTGTGTGTGTGTGTGTGTGTGTGTGTGTGTGTGTGTGTGTGTGTGTGTGTGTGTGTGTGTGTGTGTGTGTGTGTGTGTGTGTGTGTCGCTCCTAACCTTTTGGGCCCCACCGCGCCCGCGCTGTTCTCGCCTGTTCCGTGTCGAAACACACACTCGCCCGCCCGATATGATCGGCTGCGATGAATTTATGGTGGGATTCGAGATGAATTCCTCTGCGTTTTCCCGCCGGCCGGCCGACACGGCGCGGCGACATCCTCGTGGGTGTGAAAGCTGCGAAAGCGCGTGCGTGCACACTGCAACTAAGTAAGTTACCGTCCGCGCGCGTTTGTCACGCGTCCCGAAATATGACTGGCCAGAAGAACGGAGAGCAGGGTTAGGTTTATCTAAAGAGGAATTGTAGGTGAAGTCGGGGGCCGTGCGGCCGGGCCGGGAGGTACCCCCACTCGCTGAGTGCGTTCGGACGGTCGGGACGCGCTCGGGACGCCGTCGTGGCGCCGGGACGATGACGGATTCGGAGGAGTGGACCACAGCGCGCACGGCGCCGCGTCCGACCCGACCGCGAGCAGGACAAGATATTCCACTCTCCAATATCGGCGCGGCGAGGCCCCAGAGTCTTTTGTCATCGCAGGTGGACGTGTGCTTTTCCACGCGCCGACTCTCGTTTTGACAGGGCATTACCTGGCCAATGGTGGCCAATGGAGCATGGGGCGTCCCGTACAGGTGCGAGAGAGACAGAGAATCTCGGAATCAGTCTGCTGCTGGCGCTGCTCGCAAGTTTCTTTTGTTCCGCGCGCCCGCTGGCCGGGCTTGGCCGGCCGGGCGAAACTAGCGGTATAATTACACACCGAAATGCTATTTCGTTCCAGTGGGCCCGCCTATGCCGCCCCGGCCGGCGTGCGCGCTGCGAGCGGCGTGCCTTACGCCCTACTCGACCGCGACGAGCGGTATGGAGCGGCGGCCCGCGCGCCCTGCCTTCGCACGCCTTGGGCGATCTCCGGGGCCGGCGGACCGACTCCGAGAGTCGCACCGTCTCTCTCGCACTCACAGGGCGTCCCGCAGAGGTGCGAGAGGGACAGAGCGACGAGAACGACTCTCGGAATCAGTCTGCGGGACTGCCTTTGTTAGGGGAGTTAGCGGCCGAGCCGGGCGGCCGGGCCTGAGTCGCGCTCCACAGAGGGCCGTCCGATGCCATAACATTATTACCTACCCTCCGATGTGCCTCACGTGTGTGTGTGTGTGTATGTGTTGACGTGTATGCGTACGCGCAGCGGGGTGTACACGGCCGGAAGATCGATTTAGGCTCCAAACAAGGAGTACCTCCCTCCAAGGATAAGACCGAACGCGAATTTGCATCGGTCTCTCTCTCTCTTTCTTTCTCTCTCGCAGCAGACTTCATTAAAAATATTGTTAATTGCGTGCGCGGGGGACGGGGGCTCAGGGCCGCCCTATGCGCGCGGGCCGGGGGTGGGGTGGGTTTTTGGACGGCTTGTCCCGTCGGTTTGACACACCCAGGCCTCATTAATTTCCGATGTTCATTATCTATCCAAAGAGTACAGCATGTTGATCGGCTGGCACGCAGTCTAGTACACGGAGGAAATAGGCGAAAAATCGTGGAAAATCCAGCCTCCAAACTGTCGACGTAAAAACTAACAAAGATGAAAATTGTGTGCTAAAACAGTGTAGGTTCAAGTGCACTTTTCTTGGCAGTGAACAAGACCAGGGGGCCGCCCGCTCCCCTGGTGCTGGAGAGTCAGCGTTCGCGGTCGGACACATCGTGGTCGTCATTCTGGAGGTGGACGCGGATGGGCCAAGCGGGCCCCAAACTTTTAATTATGGCCAAAAGAGTATTCGGAGTATCGGGACAGCTCCGTTAATGCGGACTGGCAAAGCTGCTCGGGGATGTCGCGACGCGAATAGCTCTGTCTCCCTCGCACCTTCCAGCTACGTGCATTAGGTGCGAGAGAGACAGAGAGCGGAGCGACACCAGTGGCGCCATTGTCGGCGATCACTGCAAGGCCATTAAAAATACAGTGGAGGCGGTAATTAGGAGCAAAAATATTGCGGGAAAATCCTCGTCCGGAGAGCAATCCATTGGTGGGGCCACACGTTCGGTTTGAGTCCCACTTGGCGACTCTGGAGCTCAAAACGCGTCCGGGATTTTGGCCGCCTCCAGGCAGCCCAGCGGCACTGTTGCCGCCTGCGCAGCGCGCGGTAGGCAACCCGGCGGGCTCCAGCGGGGCGTGCTCACCATTACCATTACGGGCTGAGCGACGACGGCGACACGACAGTCGTCACGTAAATCACGATTCATTATCTTGACTTTTGCACCAAAAACGCGCGGCCGGCTGCGAGTTTGCCATGCAAGAGGCGAGCGCGGCGGCGCATCGCGGCAGTGCAACTCGGCCCGCATGCCGCTTCCGAACCGAGTCGTTCTCGTCGCTCTGTCTCTCTCGCACTCGCGGGGCGTTCCGTGTGGGTGCGAGAGAGACAGAGCGACCCCGCTGCAGCGCGATGCAGCGCAATGCACGCACTCGCGGCAAAACCTGCGCCGTAAACCGCTTTTACGGCCCTGAAAAACGATAAAGCAGTTTAATATCAGCCTGGCCGGCCGCCCGGCCCCGCCATGGCCAGGCCGAGGTGCGCTGCTGGGGGATCGCCCGTCACCGCCCGTCTCTCTCAGGCTCCCAAAGACGCACAGCGCGAAAAAAAAAAAAATTGAAGCAGATTTGAAGCTACACCGGCGGGGGCCGCGGGGCTTTTTGATTGGGGATTCCAGGCGGCGGCATGAAAGGTGAGATTTCCCGGGAATGAAAAACCGTCCGGGACAGAGGGCTTAATCATGGGCACGGCAGTCCGGAAAGAGCTTTCGCCGCTCCGTCTCGCTCGCGCTCGCAGTGTGCCCGTAGGGGTGCGAGAGAGACAGAGCGACGCGGCCGGCCGGCGCCACCCTTTCCGAGGATTAATAAGCATGCAGGCTGATATCCGATACGGCGCGCCGCGCTGCCGGACTGCCGCACCGGCGGACGCGACGCGAGCAGCTCAAAAGTTGGCCCGCTATTGTGAAATTTTTTCAAATTTTTCGAACAAATTTGACTTCAACCGAACGCGTGACCCCACCAATGGATTGCTCTCCGAACGAGGAATCCATTGGTGGGGTCACACGTTCGATTCGAGTCCTGTTTAGCGGCTCTGGAGCTCAAAACGCGTCTAGAAATTTGGCCGCATCCACCGGTCTTCTGGCCCACTGTCAAGTTCTGACTCAAAATTCACTCGCCGCAGCCAATCTCATTTCCGGCGCCGCAGGCACACCTTTTTTTTCGAATCCGCGCGCGCGCCAGAGTTTCAACCGGAAGTCCGCGGAAGGGCCCGGGGCTTCCCTTCGCAAAGATCAACCAAAGGGGCTTAACCAGAAGTGGCTAGCGGGGCATAGATAATGGGCCAGTGCGGGGCCGACGCGGCGCGGACCGGCGGGGACCCCAGGGCTGCCTGCCTGGCCAGCCGCCCCCGGGCCGAAGGCAGCCCGAAGGCCAGTCCACGAGCTTTGCGCGCGCCGCTCTGCGCCCTGGAAGCCCGCCTAGTGCACCCTGAGGCCGAGCCTGAGGCCCCCGGCCGGCCAGCCCGCCCCTGCCGCTTCAGTGAGCTTCGCTTTGGCCGCCACTCCGCCCCGCCGGCCCACCAGGCCGACGTCATCACCACCGACTTTGAATATTAATCGAGTCGGCGATAAACCCGGAGGGCGTAGGACGCTCCACATTTCCTGTGCGGTGCCACGGTTTCGAATCCCCGCCTTTCTGTCACTTTCTTTTCTCCGCCGCCGTCCAACGGCTGGACGATCGGGCACTTGCGTCGGGCGTCTCACGCGATCAGTCACCATTTTGAAGCGTTCAATAATTTGCGGCGCGGCGTCAGCCTTTCCCCTACACTGCAATTGGGTGGGGTGGGGTGGGGCGGGGTGGGGCGGGGCTCGCCACTCGGGATGGGCATCCCTTCCGATATATAGTTGCGGCCGCCCCGCCCCGCTTGCCACTGTTTTTCTCCCGCCACTCCCTTGCCGTGACAAGAATTAATTTTCCTCCAGCTTGCCACTGGTTACGGCAGTGCAGCGGTCGAGGCGGCCGGGGCGCGCGCAGCCTGCTTCTGTTTGGAGTGAAGCGTTATGTGGTTTCCTGCGCTGAGGGGGCCGCCCCGCCCCGCCCCGCCCGTCCTGCACGCACCACCATCCCCTGCAGGAGCGCCCCAACACAAAGGGTTGCTTCGGGGACGGCGAGTAAATAATTTCACTGACAGCGCGTCGTCGCGGCGGCGAGCCGTCACAGACTTCAGCTGTGGAGCCTTCGGGGCCTTCACGGCTTTCAGGGGACCTGCGGCCGGCCGTTTACGAATGCAGCGCAAGTGCCAGGCCGGTCGATCAAGACAGTGGGTCGCGCACGGAGGTGGGTTCGACTACCGACACCGGCTGTCACTTTTGATGCTTTTCTTACTATTGCTCTCGTTTCTGATAACATTACAGTAATGCGTTTTCTGCTAATGGTATTCCACGTGACTCTTGGACGGTCCTCGCGGGGGTGCGTCGGCTTGCAGGGCGCAAGGCAGGGCACGGGGCGGGGCGGGGCGGGGCGGGGCGGGGCGGGGCGGCATTGCGTCGACTTCATTGCATGGGCGCCCTTGCGTTCCGCCCCGGTGCGCAGCGGATCGCAGCGGATCGCCGTTACACCCTTCGCTACCACGCAAAAAAGGGGCCGCAGCTGCACCACTGTGAGGCACCGCACTGCAAAGACACTGCACTGCAGAGCCTTCCCCGAAGCCGGCAGGCCCAGGTAAACCCGCCGGAACCCGCGGGGAACCCACCGGAAACCCACCGGGCACGCGGGGGGGAAAGGGGGGGGGGTCGAAAAACCGCCGGAAAACGGGTAGCGTCGACCGGATTCCAAAGCGGGTTGCTGTTTCAATGTTTCATCGCGCGTGCCGTGTGCCAAACGGAACACTCTACTGTAAGTGTGTGTTTGGGAGTGTGTGTGTGTGTTGTGTGTGTGTGTGTGTGTGTGTGTGTGTGTGTGTGTGTGTGTGTGTGTGTGTGTGTGTGTGTGTGTGTGTGTGTGTGCAAGTGCGAGTGGCTTCGACTGGCCCGGGCAATTGGATGCGGATGCCGGCAAAATGGGTCACCAATTGCACATTGTACACACTCCGCTCCGCGTTGTTGTTATTCCGTTTGGCACGGCGCGCCGCGGCACCTCGCCCGGACTCGGCCGGAACACTCCTGGATTGCGCGCCGCGTGGCGTCGCGTGGCGTCGCGTGGCGTCGCGCCCATCGGACGCCCCGGAAACTGCATGCGCCGGAAATGGGCCAGCGAGCGGCGCCAGGGGCGGGACCAGAGAGGCTGCAGTGGGCCCCCTGTCACCCGCGCACTCGGGGGATGCGAGAGAGAGAGAGAGAGAGAGAGCGAGCGTCGCAGTGTAGCCGGCACAGAAACCGCACCCGCGGCAAAGCGGCGAGCCAGCAGACCGACCGACCGGGCCGGCCGTCCTTCAAGACCATCCATACCGTCATCGAGAAGGGAAGCATTTTCGGGATTTGCAACCCTGGTGCATGCGAGAATAAGGAAGCCGTTGGCTAAAGAATCTGGCGCCGGGCCAGAGGCCGGGGGAGGGGGGAAGGGCATATGCAGTGGCAAGCAGTCTGCTGTGCTGGACCTCCAATCTTGTCGCCCAAGCTGGGTGTGTATCAGTTGACCCAACTCGCAGCTGACCTGACCTACCCGCATTTCCATTCTCGAGAAATATTCAGGGCGCAGAACAATTTCCAAAACGGGTCATTTTTCATTTTTCTCGTCTTCCTTGTTTTTGTTGAAGACAATCCAGCCGGGCCCGCCTCCGCGAAGTAGCTGCAGAGCTCCGTTTCACTACGTTGCTGCATCTCCTCTCTCTCTCTCTCTCTCTCTCTCTCTCTCTCTCTCTCTCTCTCTCTCTCTCTCTCTCTCTCTCTCTCTCTCTCTCTCTCTCTCTCTCTCTCTCTCTCTCTCTCCGGCCCCTGCTTGCGCAAATAAGACGGGCGTGTTCACTTACCCTTTCCAATTTACGTGAAGAATGGGCGCGCGGAGGGACGGAATCGGGCCGGCGAGAGAAACAGGGACAGCGGCCGCGTTTTGGATTCGCGTTTGTGACATTGACTAATGCACCGCCTGCGCGCGAGTGACTCTGTGTGTGTGTAAATGTGTGCGCATGTGTGTTGCAGGGGTGGCGTTTGCGGCACATCCTCTCGGACTGGCGGCAGCGCGCGCGGCGAAAAAAGAGAGATAACGAAAAAAAAAATGCCGGAATGTAAGAGGAAGCCAGAGTCGAAACTAGGCCTGCCCATTTTTAGAAGGTTCGTGACAACGAGGGGGAAGGCCTAATGCGGGCAGCAGGTGTCTCGTTGAATAATTCGTCACTCACTCACGACTCCCTCGCTACCGCGGAAGAGAACCGTATCTGCCACCGATGGGGTGTTCAGTTACGGGGTTGTCGCGGCACGGGGCGGCGAGAAGGCGGTGAAGGGAAAGGATGAGGGTGGCGGCCGCGGCCGCGCTGATTGGTCCAGGAAGGGGGGGGGCGCTGTCTGATCAACTGAGTGCGCACGATATCCCGTGTACTACACAGCAGCACCCCGTCGAGAAAGCTTCGTCAACTAATATTATTATTTATCAGTACAGTACTTCAAATTGATAACGAAATTATTCCGAATTATTCGATTGAGAATTTTCCATACGCCTGTTGCCAAGCCTGTTGCAGAGGTTTTGATGATAAAGCCACCTTCGTTTAAATTCAACAATCAACAGATACACGTACCGCTGTCGTGCAAACAGGACTTAAGATTCATGTAGGTGAGCTTACCTCGAATCATTGAGAGCCACTAGAAAGTGTGAACAAAACTTACCTTAATTTTCTTACTTTTTTTTTTATTTTTGCAGTGGGTGTTGGGACGGTGGTCTAGTGCCGCTGAGTAGGCTCCCGGAAAGTTGTGGAGCCGAAGGCCAAAGTTTGGCGGAAATGCTCGCTCGGCCCTCGGCGCGCCACGGCGGCCCTGGCGGCCCTGGGCCTCGGCGTGAGCTGCAGACGTCGTCGCCAAAGGGTTGAAAACGGTTCAAAAGCGACGCGCGCTTCCCAACTCCGCCGCCAGGGGGCGCCGCGATGGATTACAGCGGCGCGCAATTCGAACTGTGCGCGCTTCGAGGCGGACAAACGCGGCGCGCTGGAGGACCGCCCCGCCCCGCCCCGTGCGGGGCCCGGGGCCGCGGGGCGCGAGCTTCCGGTAAACGCCGACGCCAGGCTTATTTTTCACCGGCGCCCCGTAACTGCGCGCCCCGCGACGCCGGCCGTCGCGGGCGCCGCTAGTTGCGTGGCTGTGGCGCCGCGCGCAAAGTTGTAAGCCGCGCCGCGTCGCGCCGCCGCGGCCCAACTCGTCGCAACGAGCCACTTTAAGTTAAAGTTGAGAAGCGCGGCGAGAATTAAAGGCGGATTGATTACCGCGGGACACGCCAGCGGCGCCGACGGCCGACACGCCGCGCGCGCCAACAAAGCAGGAAAGCGGGCCTGCCTTCCGCCCGACAGTCGTTTCCGTCGCTCTGTCTCTCTCGCACCCCTTGTGGGACTACGGAACGCGTAATGAGTGAGACAGAGACGGGCGAGAACGACTCTTCGGAATCATCCCGCTTGCTAGCTGCTCCCGTTTGCTAAGAGTGACGGCTGAAGCGCCCCGCCCCGCCCCGCCCCGCCCCGCCCCGCGTTTTCGCGCATTGCGTATGCAAACAGCTCATTTGTCCGGCGGCTTATCTACCTGGCTCGGCCCGGCCCGGCACGGCGCGCGCAAAGTGCTCCAGGCAACTCGACGGTCACCTCCATTTCTCAAGCGCGCGAATCCCCGAGAAAAACTGATCTTTTACAACTGTTGTTGGTTGGTGTTGGTGCCCGCAGACCCGGTGGTGGTGGTGGTGGTGGTGGTGGTTTCGCAACGGGAAAAACAAGACAAATTTAACCCAGCAACCTATGGTTAATTTTCAAAGAATACTATATAAACCTATCAAAACTAACAACTGTGACTAGAACCAGACCCCCCCCCACACACACACACACGAAAGGGGGGCGTAAAAACATTTAGCCCGTTGTCTCCAAATTGCGGGGCACTGTTTGAGGGGCGTTCGCAACGAGGACCCTGGGCAGGGCGGGGCGGGGCGGGGCGGGGCGGGGCGGGGCGGGCCAGGGCAGCCAGAGCGAGGCGAGGGCCAGACGGACAAACACTGCGACGCGGCGACAGTGGGACGGGCGGACGGCAGCATCTCCTGCGGATATGAGACAGTCTGGAAGGGGCGCCACTTTCAGCCCTTGCCTGGCCTGGCCCCGCCTGGCCTGGCCCCGCCTGGCCTTGCCGCCGAGGCCGTGGCTGGTCCTGGCCCTGCCTTGCCCCTGCGGACTGATTCCGAGAGCCGTTTTCGTCGCTCTGTCTCTCTCGCATCTAGATGGAACTATCCCGTGGGTGCGAGAGAGACAGAGCGACGAAAAACGACTCTCGGAAACAGTGTGCTGCCCTCGCCGACAATTCTGCCGGGAATGCCAACTTCACGGCGCGGTATCTGCCGCCGCTCCTTCCTCTGGTCCTTTAATAAGGTCCTGGATGGAATAAAAGCTGGCCGCGCTGCCGGCGGCGCGGCGACCCTGGTGTTCCAGGAGGAGGCCGTGTATGCCTCCCTGCAGACTACAGACTCGACATTTGGTTTGACAGTGTGGGCTCATTGCGAGTGGCGGAACGAAGAGTCCCGGGTTCGAGTCCCACCCCCAGTACCCTTTCCGCGTAAAATTGGCCGGTCGTGCAGAGCAAGGAACAAGAGGACTCGATAAACATTTTTTTTCCTTCCGGGAGAAAGAGGTCCCGTTCTCACGCGAGTCGAAAACGTCTTCCTCTGAAGCAGCTGCCGGCTAAATGAAACCGTCGTGGTGGTGGCTCGGGGCGGCACGGCCACGGCGCACGACGGCCACCCCTGGCGGTCCTGGCGGCAGGCAAACGCCACGCCGCGCCCTACACGGGACGCCCCATGAGCGCGAGAGAGACAGAGCGACGAAAACGACTCTCGGAATCAGCCTGCCGACCACGGCCACCGCCACGCCGCGCGCCCCGGGCAGCACACTGTCGGCGCGGCGGCGCCACGAGGGTCGTGGCTTGGCTTGGCGGATGAGCTGCGAAATGAGAGGTCCGCCCTGCAGGCCGAGTCCGAACAGCGGCCCGTCGCTCCGTCTCTCTCGCACCCTCGCGGTACCCGCCACGCCCGCCACGAGTGCGAGAGAGACAGAGCGACGGCCCCTCACGGTGTCGTGCCAGGAGCGGCCGGGGCACTCCCAGCGCGGACCAACAAGAAGAAGCGACCGCCCCACTGTTAGCGCGTGACAATTTTCTCCTCCTCTCCGCAGCTTGCTCTTCTTGACGGAAAAGCTGGCGGCGCTTGCGCGGTCAGGTTGTTATTTTGCGACCGTGACCGCTTGCGGCCAGTTTTTAAAAAGGAGAATAGCCACCCATCTTGCTTGATGCTGGACAAATTATAAGTTCGGCGCTAGGAGAGCGGTGTGCATAGCAACCTGGTGGCGCAGTGGTTAGAGTGCTGCGTTCCTGACTGGCAGGTCTCGGGTTCGACACTAGTGCCGCCATGAGCAAATTTTTCGGCAACGGCAACCGACTTCTTGAGGAGGTCTATCCGGAGACGATTGAGTACCAGCGCTGGCAGTGCGGGCACCATGGTCTTCCGGTAGCTCAGTGGTTAAGGGCATGTTGCGGGAAGCGGCAGGTCCCGGGTTCGGGACCGGTAGTATCAACAATTTTTTCGGCGACCAATTGCTTGGGGAGGTATATCCAGAGAAGATTGAGTACCAGCGCAGGCACGGCGGGTGCCATGTCGCCCCGGTGGCTCAGTGGTTGAGAGCATGTCGCGGGAAGCGGCAGGTCCCGGGTTCGGGACCGGTAGTAGACACAATTTTTTCGGCGACCAATTGCTTGCGGAGGTATATACAGAGAAGATTGAGTACCAGCGCAGGCAGGACGGGTGCCATGGCGTCCCGGTGGCTCAGTGGTAAAGAGCATGATGTGGGAAGCGGCAGGTCCCGGGTTCGAGACCGCTCAATGTACCCTTTTTTCGGGACCAGATTTCTCGAACGGCAGCTCAAGAGGAGTTGCGACATCGCCGCTGACAAGCTGGTTCGGTGGCTGAGCGGTCAGGGTAGAGGAGTTGACTAGACTCGGCTCTCGGGGTCGCGGGTTCAAATACCCAATGTGACCCCTCTGAGGTAAGGCCTCTGAATCTGGACTCTCACTGTACCACAGAAACCGCGCGCACTTCGGGTGGGCCAGCCCAATACGAACTCCACTAATCTGTCGAATTGCGCGGCAGGGAAGCGTCGGATGAAGGCCCGGTTCCCATAAGAACACCGAAGCTGATCGGCGGGTCTCCTTGAGACTTTCGTATTGCCACTTTTTGGCGATTTTTTCCATGAAACGCACTGCGGGAATTTTGACCGCCTCCGGTCTTCTGGCCCACTGTGACGGTGGCGCGTTCGCCTCGCCGGCAGGAGAAGGCCGACCAAATTGTACCCGGCGTAAAACGCCGGGCCTGACGGGACGGCCGAGGCCGGGGCGCTGGTGGCCGACTGCTGCCTCTTCGGGGCGGCCACGTCGCGTCCAGGCCGTGTCCCCGCGGTGTCTCCGCCGTGTCCCCGCCGCCCCGGCCGGCATGCCTGTGCGCGGCGGCGGCAGCGGCGGCCAGCTCCTTCCCGGACGAAAAAGCACGTGAAATATGTGGGGCAAACAGGAGGACAAACTACTTGGGGGTCATGTTGTGAGCCGGGCACTGCCGGGAACGCCAGGGTAACTCGCGGCCCCGTCTCTCGCCACGTCCTGGTCTCCCTCCTTCGAAAAATGCTGGATCATGCCTAAATGCTAGGACGAATCTTTTTTGAAAATCTGGCGTTTGGAGGGGCCTGCGACGACCTGTGGCTTGGCTTGCGGACCGGCAGGCGGCTGGCTTCCCGCGTCATTATTCCGAAACAAAATTTGTGGAAATGGTGTTTACTCTGGA
Source organism: Thrips palmi (assembly GCF_012932325.1). NCBI lineage: Eukaryota > Metazoa > Arthropoda > Insecta > Thysanoptera > Thripidae > Thrips > Thrips palmi. Next base: position 8,457,819 of record NW_023144628.1, read on the forward strand.
AACATCTGACGGGTTAGGCAGGGCGGGGTGGGCCGGGGCGGGGCGGGCCCTTTGCCGGCAGCGCTTTGTAGGGCTTCGCCGGGCTTCGCGGCCAACTTTGTAACGAAGGGCGACGAAGGGCGAAGCGACGGAGGGACGCGGAGGCGTCGAGGACCGCGGCCAAGGACCGGGAAGGAAGGGCAAGGACCACCAAGGGCTGCCCAGGGCCGCGGCCACACCTAAGGGCGGAATTAAACGAAAATAGAGTGACTCGAGCAAGGCCGCGACCCCGACCACCTTGAAATGCCGGTACAGCCGAGTACAGTAGCCACCCCGTGGCGGGGGAAGGACCCTGGACTCAGACGCCACTGCACTGCACGTACACCACGCACCAGCCGCAAAAAGTGTCACGTGGTTGCGTCGTCCTCGCCTCGCGGTCCTCGCGGCACTGCACTGCAGGGGGCCGCCGTGGCGCCGCGGTGCGCCGTGTCGCGGTTTTGCGGTGTCGTGGCGCCGCCCTCGCGCTTGCACCTGGTGCCCCGTCGCGGCGCGGCACGGTGGCAGCGCGCTGCTCGTGACAAATCAGCCGCAATAAACACGTAATAATGTCCCCGCCTCGCCCCCTCCGTCTCGCTCCTGCTTGCAGACTTAGCCGACGCGCTGCGTAAATCAACGCGCCGCACCGCGCCGTTCAAGCAGACTAGGCCTACTGTACCTACTGTACCGCCAGCGCGTCCAGCCTGCCACGGCGACGGGTAGGCAGCCCGCGCGGCTCCGCTGCGCGACGGGCCGGTATCAACCCGTCGTCAGGCTGAACACCACACCGAGAAAAAAAAAGTTCTTCTCTCTCTCTCTCTCTCTCTCTCTCTCTCTCTCTCTCTCTCTCTCTCTCTCTCTCTCTCTCTCTCTCTCTCTCTCTCTCTCTCTCTCTCTCTCTCTCTCTCTCACACACACACACGCACACACGTACTCGGTGCCGTCCTTGTTTTGCAGTTAAGATGGTTTCCGTGTCGAGGCGCTCGCCGTGTCGGTCCCGGCCGCCCCGCCGTGCCACCTACCGGTATAAAATCTGTTTTGATTGCAGTCACTTGGGCGAGTACGTGATCGCCGAGCGCGACAGGACGCGCGCCAAATTTAAAACACGTCCTCGCTCTGTCCGCCCGCCCGTCTGTCTGTCTGTCTGTCTGCCCGTCTGTCTGACAGTGCCTGTATGTCTGTCTGTCTGTCTGTCTGTCTGTCCGCTCGCCTGCAGGGGGAGCGGCTCCGGGCGAACGCAGCGGGCGCAGTGTCGCCCAGACGTGGAAAAGGATTCCACCCTCGGCGTGCACGGCCACGGCCGCCGAGTCCTGAAGCCGTCGTCCCATGGGACCTCATTAACGCCGGACATGACGGCGGCCACGTCTATAAACAATGGCGACTTGCCGCCAGCACTGCACGGACGGCGCGGTGCGCTACGGAAGGCGAAAACAGAGAAAAGAAACAGTGACCGGATATTTTGCGGGTTAGGTTAGGCCAGCGCGCGGGGCGCACTCGCAGTGCATCGCCGCCGTGCTGCTCCGCGCCGCTCCCACGGACGGACGGCCATAACCTCAAATCATTCTTACCATAACCGCGCGCCCTTCCAGAAGTCGTGCCGCAGACTCCGGCGGAGTGCGTAGGCCCTGCTTCGCCTGCTTGGCCCTCGGCAGCGCACTCATTCCGAGAGTCGCTTTCGTCGCTCTGTCTCTCTCGCGCCCATCACTGTTAAAAAAATCCATCTTAATTTTAAGAAACTTTTTTATGAAGCAGTTTACAAAGACTTTTTGGTAGTAAAAGTAATAAACTTTTTCTTCTTAAAAGTAAGAACCAAATATGAAAAGTAATAATCTGTTTCTTAAAAGTTGTTTTTGCATTTAAGAAGAATTTAACACAGAGTAGGGAAAAATTTAACGCCTTATGATTTCACTGCCGAAGTTGCTTGGAAGCGTGGTTGAAACTCGGTCTCGAACCCGGAATTCCGGATTACCGCACCGCGACGCTACCAACTGCGCCACGAGTGAGCTCTGCGAGGCGGGCTCTAGGATGTGGATGACTCCAAGCCTCTCGGCGGAGACTTCACTAGGCAGCGGAAGCGCTCATCCCAGGGCCTCCAAACACGACTTCACATGACCAAGATCATCCAAATTTGTTCTTTACGTACACTGGTAGTGAAGCGTCCAATGATCACAATTTTAACTGGCAGGATGAGAATCAAATATGAAAAGTTATAGTAATTTTGAATTTTAAGAAACAAATAATGGCATTTGGCAAACAATCTTAAATTTTATGAACCTGTTTTTCAATTTTAATAAAGTTTCTGAAAGTTACCAATATTTTCATAACTTGTCAGAAATGTTTTGGTAAATGTAAGAAATTTTCTTAAACTTCACAAACCTTTCTGAGTTTTCATATCCTTTCAAAAGGTTATTAAAATTAAGATGTCATTTTGTATTAAATTTAAGAATTTTTTTAACAGTGATACGGAACGCGCCGTGAGTGCGAGAGAGGCGACGCCCAGGCGGCGGGCTGCCCGGCGCGGGCCCTTAGTGTTCATTACCGAACGATAAAACCTCGGGGACGACTCGGCAAAGCCGAACGGGAAGGCCGAGCCGAACGGCGCGGAGGCGCAGCGCAGTGCGATGCAAAGGATTGCAACCAGTCGGACGAGCAGGCCGGTGTAATTGCGGGCAGGGCTTCACAGCGTCGCTACACTGCGAACCCAAGTGGCACCGCCCGGCCCACAGTGGGCCAGAAGACCGGTGGAGGCGCCCCGTCCGGGCACGAGAGGGACACAGCGACGAAAACGACTCTCGGAATCAGCCTGCAGCCCTCGCTAGGTGCGGTCCATTTACCCCAAGCTGCCGAGGTGGCAAACCAGCCGAGTGCCGGGAATAGACGCGACTTAGCGCCGCGCCCGCATTCGTCAGTTGCAACCAACCGCGTCAAAAGGCGGCTTTTCGAAAAAAAAATCTCTCAACTTTGTTTTTGCTTGACAGTGGGAGGAAAACAGCGCGCGCCGTGATGGCGCCTGCAGACCGATTCCGGCAGCCGTTTTCGTCGCTCTGTCTCTCTCGCACTCGCGGGGCGTCCCGTGTAGGTGCGAGAGAGACAGACTGCGATGCCGCACGTGCGCGGGGACACCAAGCCCCGTGCCGCACTCACATCGCTTCCTTTCCTTCCGATTTTCCGTCTCCCTTCCACCTCCTCCCTTCCCCCTTCTCCCTTCTCCCTCATCGTCGTTTTATTTCGTGCCATTCTTCTGTGATCTCGGGGCTCCTTTCTTCCGGAAGTAGATGACAGGGCGGCGGGGCGTGTCGGCCGGACTGCAGGCCGAGAGTCGCTCTGTCTCTCTCGCACCCACAGGGGACGCCCCACGAGTGCGAGAGAGAGACGCAGAGCGACGAAGACGACTCTCGGAATCAGTCTGCCGGACTGCATTCGTCCACAAAGGGGGAAACTATCCTTCAAGCGGTGCGGCGGTGCCCGCCCTGCCTCGCGCCCCGCCGGCCACAATGCCTTGTCGACTTGAACGAGTCGATCAACTCGATAAAGAGGACGCTGACGGTGTGTTGTTATCATCGTTCCTCAACAAACAACAACAACAACAACATCAGAGGACACCAGCAAAGAAAGCGAAAGGGATTCATTCATTTTACGGGTGGCTTTTCCCGGGTTTTTCCTCAGACAACCGCCAATCAAGGGACGTTGTCGCGGGGTGGGGACACTTTTTGAGGAATACTTCCAGTGCACGCGACGGAGGGCGGCAAAACGAAAGTGTGTTCGAAACGGCCTGGAAATGGACGGCGGGGAGGGGGGGGGGGGGAGGGAGGGGAGGGGAGGGGAAGGAAGGGGAAGGGTTGAAGAGGTAATTACATGGGGCTGGCATGGCAGGAAGGCGCGGATGAAGAAATACTCGAGACATTTCAGGATTTTATGCAGCCGAGGGTCGAGCGAAGAAGAAGAAGCAAGGGCACAGGGCTTAGGGGATGGTGTGGTTCGCGAAGGGGTCGCTCGCAGTGCTCACAGTGGGGCACGTAACAAACCAATCGTGTCCCGGACTAGAGGTGGGGGTGGATGGAACGGGCTAGTAGGCTGGCCCAGGGAATCGGCTCACGCAGCTGGCCCACTGACAGGTGAAACATGGTGCGCACCATCGGAGCATTTGCGTTTAATCCTTGCAAGGATTCCACTCGTGAGAAATGCCGGCGTTTAGGATCCGGGGTCCGACGTGGAGAAATCTGGAGCTGCAGCGCGCTGCTGGCGGCGACGCAGATTGCTGCGGCCTCCCTGCGGGCGGGTCGCTCTGTCTCTCTCGCACTCACGGGGCGACGTGAGAGAGTGCGAGAGAGACAGAGCGATGGAAACTACACCGTTCATGTCGCTCTCTAGGAGCGCGACAATCCTGTCAGGGTGCCTGGCTGGCTGGCTGGGCGCGGGGAGGGCCTCGTCGAGCATCGTCAGGATGAGCGCTCAACTCCTGCACTACAAACAGGCGCACCGCGGGATTAATTCACCGTGAAATGGCGCCCTTTGCGGCTCGGTGCGTCTCTCTCGCACTCATGGGGCGCACGGCGGGCCAGGAGACCGGTGGAGGCGGTCAGAATTCCGGACGCGTTTTGAGCTCCAGAGTCGCTAAATGGGACTCGAACCGAACTGTTTAGCGACTGTGGAGCTCAAAACGCATCTACAATTTTGGCCGCCGGCGCCGGTCTTCTGGTCCACTGCGCAGAGACGAAATCAGAACGCTGCTCCCTTGCTCCTCCAAGCAGTGCGTCGTGCTGCACGTTCTTCCGCCACACTGCCAAGACTGCGCCATCCTCGCTCTGTCTCTCTCGCACTCGAGGCGCGCTCCCTGCGGTGCGAGAGAGACAGCACGAGAAAACACTCAACGCGAGTATATCGCCGCGCGGGGAACGACCGCCATTGATTCGCTAATTTAGCTCGTTAACAGGCATGCAGCCATGTTAACGCCGACGCCGCCGCCGACGCAGTCGCTTTTAATTTTAGAAAGTTGGAGCGCGGCACGCGGAGGCACACTGACTGAAGGCGCGGGCGAGTTCACCGGCGGCTTCCGTCAACCCCGTTCGCCTCCGCCCGCCCCGCCCCGCCCCGCCCCGCCAAAGCCACAGAGACAAACCGACCGAAAATTAATCACCGACGACGACTTTGCAGAGATGAAAGAGACAAAACTGCAGAAATCGATAGGTTGAGTCCGCCCCCGCCTCTCTCTTTCGTTTTGGCGCGCCCCCCTGGGCCCGCCGCACAGTGGGCCAGAATTCTAGATGCGTTTTGAGCTCCACAGTCGCTAAATTGGACTCGAAACGAACGAGTGACCCCACCAATGGATTGCTCCCCGAACGAGGAATCCATTGGTGGGGTCACACGTTCGGTTCGAGTCCTGTTCAGTGACTTTGGAGCTCAAAACGCGTCCGGGGCTTTGGCCGCCTCCACCGGCCGTCTGGCCCACTGTGCGCCGCCCCCGCCGAGCGCGGGGCAGGCGGCTAAAAACACGCAGACTGCCCAATTTGCAATCTGTCTCTAGCTGAGTTTTCAGATCTCATTTAGATGCCAACTTTGTGTGCTGATCCGCCATTGTGCGCTTAAATGTAGGCGGACGCGGCGGACGCACAAAAGACGAAAGAAAAGGAGCAGGAAGAAAAGGCTGCGCGGCGCGGGCCGCATGGGACCCGCGAGCATAATCCAACGGCCCAGGTTGGCACCACCACCCGCGAGGGTAGGGTCGCGGGTTCGAATCCCGACTTCCAACTACCTTTTCCCCCGTTTCCACCCCTCCTCGCCGGGCGAGTTCCCCCGCTTTTACTCCAAAGCAAGGAAAAAGCGCGCGCAGGACGCGCCGCGGCACTTGACGAGAGAATGTTTGAGAACGCGGCTGAAAAATGAGCCGGCGTCTCTCCAAATTACGACGTGAGAGAGATTAGAGCCCAAGGGGTGGCAGCCCTGCAGCGCGGCGGCCCTGCAGCGCCAGGTTCGGCGAGATAGCGCGCCAACAAGCCTTTGTCTTACTAAGCATTGCATTAGAATCTTTTTTTGTTGCTACGCGCACCTCGCCATGCCGTGCCGCAGCCCCGTCGGCCCGTCGCTCGTCCATCCATCACCCGAGTGATTAAACCCCTCCATTTGACCCCTTGTGGACTTTGCTGCGCAATCCGTAATTGAATAATATTTGAAAAATGACCATCAGCCTCTTCGAGGGTCTTGCCCCCCCCCCCCCCTCTCTCTCTCTCTCTCTCTCCTGCAGCGGTATTTGTTATAGCGCTGAGAGGCAGGTGCGCCCAGGATTTTGAAGCGCCCCGCTACAGCAGGGCGGTTCGCGGCAGAGCGCCCCGGCTCACCTTGCCGCAAAAGAGGCGTAAAGCTTGTTGCGATCGCGGCGGTGGTCGAGCCGGGACGACGCCGCCGTAACTCCGGGTCGCCACGCCCCGCCCCGCCACGCCACGCCACGCCCCGCCACGCCAAGCGTGATCCCAGGGCGCCCCTTGCTGGCAGGGGCTGCGGCCCGGGGCGGCCTGGGGCGGCGAGGCGGCCCCAGAGAGGCCCCTCCGAAACGTCACGCCGCCAGGGGCTTTAAAAGCCGAAATTAGCAGCGCCGAGACGCGGCCAAGCGACACTCCACGTGTGTGTGTGTGTGTGTGTGTGTCCGTATGATTTATGGCGTCAGTGCGTCTCCGTGTGTCGCGCGCGCGGAGGCGCTATGTAAAAGCGGGCACGGGGAGAAAATAAGGGCAGGAATCGTTAAAAGGGCGCATTTGTAAAACGTGTTGAGATTCCGCCAGGAGGGTAGCTGTTGTTGTTGTTGTTGTTGTCGCAGGCCGAAACGCGACGTGCACTCGTTGCGGTGGTAAATAGTGGGTGGGGGTGGTGGCTCACATACTCGCGCACGGGTCCGTAAAAAGGCGGGGGGCAGGGGGGTGGGGGCTGCAAGCATCTTTAAGCAAAGAGGATTTAATATGCAGATTGGCTCTTGGTTTCACAGGAAGAACCGTCGTCCGAAGCTAGGGGAGCGGAGGCCCCTAGTCAAGCTTAGGAAGGGGACGGCCTGTGTGGTCTAGGCAGCAGGCCTCGCTCAAGCAGCACAGGCCGGCCTAGGCCCCTCAGAGGATCCTTTTCAGGCCTCGCGCAGAATTCAAGCGCTCGCTGACTATTTCGATCTGCCTTTGAACGCGCCACGCGCGCACAGAAACCATTTTTCCGCGAAAAATCCCCGCACAAAACGGCGCTCCGGCAGGATTCGAACCCGCGGGCGAAATGGCCCACGCGTAAAGCGCCGGGCATTTGTCATGTTGCTTTGAAGTTATTTCGGTCGGGGCGTCCGCGTAGCGGTAAGCAAGACTTACGCGTGATGGTGCGGCCCCGCCACCGTAAGGCCCGCGAGGGGTGCAAATAAGTGGACATCGAGGCAGCCAACGAGGAAAAACGCCCGGGCGAGGCTGGCCGAGGCGGCGCGGTACTTCCGCTTCGGCTCGGCCCAACTTCCGGTTCGGCTATCGGAGCGACTTCCGGTTTGAGGCCAATCCGGCCGCACTCAATTTGGTGGCTGTTTTGCTTGGCGACGCCGCGCGCCCCGCGGGCCGCGGCAACAGCGGAGTAAGTGCACTGCCGCGGTGCTGGGAGTTACGGGTCGACAGTGACAAGACAAGCAGATCGATTCCGATAGAGTTTTGGCCGCCTCCATCGGTCTTCTGGCCCACCGTGGATCGCTCGGAAGGTGCGCGACGGGGACCCCGGGCGGCGGAGCCAAGGGCGGGGCGTGGCTAAACTAGGAAAGACGGGGAGACAAATCCCCGCAATGCTTGCCCTGATCCGGCAATCATACCCCAGACCCCTACTCCCTACTTGTGGCTCTAGCTAAGCCGTGCCGCGCCGCGCGGCTCCGAGTGCATCCGTGTGGCTGCGACGCCGCGGTGCACCGCCCTGCCTCGGCGCAGCGCTCTGTCTCTCTCGCACTCGCGGGGCGCCCCGTCTAGGTGAGACGGAGCGACGACTCTCGGAGTCAGTCTGCAGCCCCAGCCGACACCGCAGCCCGGCATCGCTTCGTATCGCGCTGCCGGCACGCGAGGCGCCCCGAACGGATTTGCGTAATGTGCCCAAGAAATGCATGTCAATGCTCTCGAAAATTAATTAAAAACCTTGGCTTCTCAAAAATTGAAATGCCAGCGCCGCCGGCCGGATGGCCGGATCCGGATGAACTCGCAAGGGAACCACTCCACTCCGCCACATTTGGTCCGAAATAATCTGAGGCGTGGACGCGCGGACGTTGCCCCGTCAGCAAAGTCCACTCTCACACTCACACACACACACACACACACACACACACGCACACACAGATATCCCTGCTGTGCCCAGCGCCACCCTTTCGCCTGTTAATAAATTAATTTTCATCCCAGGCTTTCGCGTGCACGCGCGGACGGACAGGGGCGGTGCAGGGGGACCGGGGGGGACGGGAGGGGAGGGGGGCGGATTTGCAGAGCGGACGGATCCCGATAGAGTCTCGTCTAGATTATGAACAGGTGCAATTACAAGCGCAGAGTGTAACGTGAATATCAATGTGAACCTGAAATTGGAATGCAAATTCGAGCGGCGGATGCGCATCGGGGTAGCGCCACCACACCGCGGGGCTTCCGGCCTTTCGGGCGGCACGGCGTCGCTCACTGCCGTCATGTTTCGAGCGCGGCGGCCAAAACTCCGAACGCGTTTTGAGCTCCAGAGTCGCTAAACAGGACTCGAACCGAACGTGTGACCCCACCAATGGATTGCTCGTTCGGAGAGCTATCCATTGGTGGGGTCACACGTTCGGTTCGAGTCCTATTTAGCGACTCTGGAGCTCAAAACGCGTTCGGAGTTTTGGCCGCCGCCTCCACCGGCCCACTGGCCCACTGTGCGCGGCCGCTTTTGAATTTGGCGCGCTTTTGAGCCCCAGGGGTACGGGGTACCGACGTGCAAATCGAGTTGCCCAAGTGGCGGCGTGTTTGCGGGGCCGCGGGCCATGCTAATCACTGGCGGCTCTTTCTTGCCGGCCTCTGCCTCGGCGGAGCGCGCCAAGCCCCGCCAAGCCCCGCGCCAAACGCCGCGAAGCGCCGCGAAGCTCAAGAAGTGAAGAAAACAGGCCCGGGGCCGAACCGCGTACCGCGTTGCATAACTTTTCACCTTATTAAAGAGGAAACAACTTGGCGCGCTCCGCGGGGCCGCGGCGCGCGCCAGCACACGCGTGTAGCCCGCGGGGCGCCAGACTCATTCCGAGAGTCGCTTTCGTCGCTCTGTCTCTCTCGCACTCACGGGGCGTGCCGCGCGGGCGCGAGAGAGACAGAGCGACCCTCGGATGCAGCGCGCTGCCGTCATTACGCGCCAAATTTGCCTCTAATTCGGGGCGGGGCTGCCGAGCACGTCCCGAAAAGTCGATCCACTTCGTCCTCCGCATGCGTGATTTCTCATAGCGAGGGGTTGTTGTTGATGCAAATGCGCGCGCTCTGCTGCCGCCGCTCTGCCGCTCCGCGTGGCGCGCGTAGCAGCGGGCTGCTTTAGAGCACTGCGGACTGATTCCGAGAGTCGTTTTCGTCGCTCTGTCTCTCTCGCACCCATAGAGGACGCCCCATGAGTGAGAGAGAGAGAGAGAGAGAGAGAGAGAGAGAGAGAGAGAGAGAGAGAGAGAGAGAGAGACAGACAGACAGACAGACAGACAGAGACAGACAGACAGACAGACAGACAGAGTACGGGGAATCTGCAAGGCAGTGCCTCAGGCCCGCCTGCCTTTGTCCCATGCGTGCTGCGCGGTGCTGCGCGCTGCGCTGCTTGAGGGTGTCGTTTTCCAGGCCAAACGAGGACCGAGGCCCCGGGCATTAACATTCAACCTGTGCCCCGGAAAGAGCATGCGGAAGCACCTCATCTGCACGGCCGGCCGGCGCGGCGGCGGCCAGCGTGGCACTGCGTTCTCAAAGACAGAGTATGACAAATTTATGGCACAGCAGTGGCGGTGGCTTCACAGTGGCACACAAGGCAGCGCGGAGCGGGACGGGCCGAGTCACAAGCTTGCAAATGGCGCGTCGCGTCGTCTGCTGCTTATGCCAATCGCCGTAATTACTCGGCAGATAGGGGCTGATAAGGACTGAGGCAGACGCCATTCGCGTGACGATAAGTGCAAATTGACCCTGCAACCCCACGCGGCCCTCCGCCGGCCCTACGGCGGCCCTACGGCGGCGCGGCCCGACGGGGCGGCCACCTATAGGAACGGCTAATGTATCCATTGTCTCTCTCTCCCCCGCCAGGCCGCCAGGCTATGCCGCGCCGCCGCGCCCCAACAACGCCGAGCCGAGCCCCGCGCCAAATCCTCGCACGCGCAGCGCGGCCGCCCCGCCGGCCGGGTCCGCGCCCCCGGGGCCCGACGCCCCCGCTCTCGCGCGGCTCGGGGGAAGGCGCGCAGTGTGTGTGTGCGTGTGTGTGTGCGAGAGAGAGAGAGAGCATGTGCGTGTGTAGTTGTGTCCGTGTTTGCTAGCCACGTTTAGGTGGGCCGACTGACCGCCTGGCAGGGTAGGCAATCATCCAACCACTAGCTACGTACACAGGAAACACGAAATGACCAAGTTGGTTTTGGTTTTCCATTCAGGTTGAAAGTTTCACACGAAAACAGCGTGGCACTCCAAACTATCCGGCGGACTACCCCTCCAACTACCGACCGACCCCGGGTTCAAACCTTTCCCCCCTCCGTCTTGACACACACACGTGTCCGACACTCCTCCCGCGCCCCGGCTCCCTCCCTTGTCCAAACACACGGCCAGGGAAGCCCGTTGCCGCCGGCGCACCCCCGCCCCGCCCCACCCCCGCTCCACTCGGGGCCGTGTTTGCCTCTGTATGAAACACAAATTAGCCTCATGGGCTGCATATCCTCAGGTCGAGCGTCTCGTCCACGGCCCCGCCACCGCCCCCGGCCCCGCCCCGCCCCGCCCCGCCCCGCCCCGCCCCCCCCCCCCAGCCCCGCCGAGCCCCAGCGCGACAGCCCCTCTCGTCCTACTTTCACACTGTTGTTAGAGTTGACGGAATTTGAGCGCGCACGTGCGGCCCGCGCGAAAAAAAATCCCCACGCGGCGGCCGGTATTCGAACCCGGGCCGGCCGAGGCACGCGAGGTGCGAACCGGGCTGAAATCGAGACGAGCACTTTGGGCAATTAGCATATGCGAGGGTGGGGGTCGAGTTAGGCCGGGCTGATCCCTCGGCGTCCGCGCCGCGCGGAGCGGCGGCAGCGGCGGCAGCGGCGGCAGCGGCGGCAGCGGCGGCAGCGGCGGCGGCGGCGGCAGCGGCCAGCCCCGAGGCCTCCGGGGACAGCGCCACGGCGCCACGGCCTGGCCTCGGCCACGCCCGGGATTAATGTGGGACGCGCAGGGCCGCGGCACGGCCTCGCGCGGCCCCGGCCAGATTCCATGTCGCCCCGGACCGGACGAGACCCGGAGGGGAAATAATGCCGAGCCGAGCCGGCTTTTTGCGGCGCCCGGATATAAGGTACCGAAAAACGCGCCGCCGTGTTGTTGGAGCCAACGCCAGCGGAGGCAGGGTGGTCGGCAACAGCCGCCGCACCCACCGCCACACAGTGGGCCAGAATACGGGTGCAGGCGGTCAAAATCCAGGACGCGTTTTCAGCTCCAGAGCGACGCGGCTCTCGGCGTGGAGGACGCGGGGAGGGGGAGGAAGGCTCGGCAAGGGGCCTAATAATCAGCTGGAGGGCCGCTCCGCGCACCGCGTACCGCACGCGTGCGCTGCTTGGCCTGCTCCAAGTGGTCTGGCACTGAGACAATGAGAGGGAAGAGGGCAGCCGAGCCCGGGGCAGGACGGGCTGATTCCGAGACGGGCTGTCCCTCTCGCACCCACACGGGGCGCTCCACGAGCGAGAGAGAGACAGACAGACCTCCGGCTCGGAGCCCGCCTGCTGCCCCGCCTCGGCCCCGCCGCGGGCCCCAAGTGCACGCGACAGCCGCGACGGGGCCTTGGACAAAAGGGGTCGCCGTGAAGCTAGAAAAGCGGAAAGTTTAGCCCCGCCCGACCCTATTTTCGCTTTGAGTGAAACAAGCTGCTGGACCCGCCGCCGTCGCGGTCGTCTCACCGTCGCGTCGCCGCCTAGCGTCCTAGACCGACGGCCAGATAAGCATCGCGGCGTCGCGACGCCCCGGGAGGGGAAGGGGGGCAGGGCGGCGCCCGGGCCATGTGCCACCCCGGCGCACCCTGCGGACTGATTCCGAGAGTCGTTTTCGTCGCTCTGTTTAGCGACTCTGGAGCTCAAAACGCGTCTAGACTTTTGACCGCCTCCACCGGTCTTCTGGCCCACTGTGCAGTCTGCCGCCCCGCGTCGTCCAATGACTCCGTGCTGCAGCGACTCAGGCGCACCTGGCGGCGTTGTCGGCGCTGGCGGCGTCCGCGCGCTATCGCCGGCGACGCTCTGTTTGTTGCGACGGCACGGCGGCGCCCCGTCGGCCCGCCGTCCTATTAGGGCGGATAACAAGGCAAACAATCGAAGACGGCGCTTCGGGCAGGGGAGCCAACCTTGCCATTTCGGGAGGGAAAAAATAAACTCGCGACTTGCTTTAAATTGATGAGGCAATGCGAGCCCCGGGGCGGAGACACTGGGGGATGCTTGCGTACGGTGGTTGTGTAAGGGTTCTGCAGACTGATTGCGAGAGTCGCTCTGCCTCTCTCGCACCTATACGGGACGCTCCATGAGTGCGAGAGAGACAGAGCGATGACTCTCGGAATAAGTCTGCTGGTGAGGTAACCGCGCGCGCCGCTTCGGACAAATATGTGCCGGGCGGAATCAAGTCTGTGACGAATCAAGACGGCAGGGCGGGGTGCCTGTGTGACAAGGTCGTGACAACAATGTGACAGTCGGGACAGGGGGCTCTGATTTCGTTGTCGTTGGCTCCTTCTCGGAATCCGTCCCCTCAGAGCGGTTTTCCACGGCCCCACCCGCCGCGCCCTGCCACGCCCCGCCCCGCCCCGCCCCGCCCCGCCTGCGGCCCGCCGCGCACCGCCACAGAGAACTCAAGATGAGTTAGTCAGATGACTATCAAGCCCAGACTGCTCCGCTAAGACTCGCTTTTCCGTTCGTTACGCCTTTTGTGACGTCGCCGCCCCGCCCCGCCCCGCCGCGCCCCAGCCGCACCGCGTCGCGAATATTGCTGTTTGTGTACCGTGTGTGCACGACGCACTGATAACGGGCTGGCTGGGGTGGATGGCTGGGGCCTGATTAGAGACTCCCCTTCCGTCTCCTGGAGCCTGGAGCCGCCCCTGGCTGGAGCCTCCAGACGGCGCATGCATCCGCCGCCCACCCCCTCCACCCCCTCCACCCCCTCCGTCCCCTCCACCCCCTCCAGCCCTTCCAGGGCTATAGGTTCCCAATGGATGCCCCGGTCGGCCCCGGGCGGGCTTCGACGCGACTTTGACCCCGAGCCCGATATCCAGGTCATTATCGGGTTCCACCACACTGGAAATCCAGGCCGACGCGTTGCAATCAAGTCGTGCACTTGTACCTGCCGCTCAACCCCTTCCCCCACCACCCCGACGCCTCACTCCCTCTCCCACACCGCAAAGTGGGCCAGGAGACCGGCGGAGGCGGCCAAAACTCTAAACGCCTCCAAAACTCCAAAACGCCTCCAAAACTCCAAAACGCGTTTTGAGCTCCAGAGTCGCTAAATGGGACTCGAACCGAGCGTGTGACCCCACCAATGGATTGCTCTCGCAACGAGGAATCCGTTCGTTGGGACACAAGTTTGGTTTGAGTCCTGTTTATAGCGACTCTGGAGCACACAACGCGGCTTGAATTTTGGCCGCCCCACCGGTCTTCCGGCCCACTGTGCACCGCCACGCCGCCTCACCCCCCACGCGGCCCGCTACCCCTCGTAGCCACCGCGTGCATGAGACAATTAACCATTGTTTCCACGACTCGAGCAAGTTGGCGCTGATTTTCCTGCAGATTCGGTTTTGCGTCGGGCGGCGCCGAGGACTCCGTCTCCCTTTTTGCCCTGCAACGCTCGCACGCTCGCCCGCGCCGTCCTGGTGGTCCTGGCGTGGCGCAGCGTGGCGGTTTTGCGGCCATGTCTCTCGGGGCGCGCAACGCACTGAAAAAAGCGGTAAACAAGAAGATTTGAACCCAGAGCGTCGACAAAGCGTGTGCGGCTCAACTCCGCTTGACACGCAGTCGTCACTCTCGCAGCAACTATAAAACCCTCATCGCGGAGTGGTGCCGGGGCACGCGGAGTAGTGCAGTAACGCCACTAGGGCCGCCTCGTCGCACGCATTTCGCTAACTGGTCGCGTTGAAGCGGGAAGTGTTTTTCCTCGTAGTGGAGTAGTGTTGGAACTCATTCGGGGAGTTTGAATGCGAGGGGCGTGTGCGCGTGGCGTGGGGAAAAGGGGGGGGGGGGGTGCGGCCCGTCATACTGTGGCACCCCCTGCGTGACAGGTGCGGTGGTGCGGCGCTAGGTGAGGGCGTGCCGCGTGCCGCCGTGGTGGGCGCCAGCAGCTCTCCCTCTCTCTCTCGGGCGTCGACTCGTTAATGACTGAATTGTCTCCCCTCCGCGTGTTCGGACAGCCAGACAAAGACGCCGGCAGTGTCTGGATGTAATTCGTCGTCAAGTACATGCACGGCGCGCACCGCCCCCGACACCCCCACCCCCAAACACCCCCACCCCAAACACCCCCGCCCCCAAGACACGTGGCAGTCCCCACGACATGCCCAACAAAAATGTCATCCCACGTCAACTCGACCGCGGCGCGGGCAGGGGCGGCGGCAGCAGCCCAGATTCCGAGAGTCGTTCTCGTCGGTCTGTCTCTCTCGCACCTCTACGGGAAGCCCCGTGAGTGCGAGAGAGACAGAGCGACGAGAACGACTCGCGGAATCGGGCTGCAGCTCGCAGCGCGGCCCAGAACCCGGCCGGCGGCCTGTCCCACGGGGCGTTTTGTATCAGCGAAAGGGTTGCGGAGCCGGCCAGGGAAGGGGGAGGGGAGGGGAGGGGGGGAGGGGAGGGGAGGGGAGGGGGGGGGGAGGGGAGGGTGCAGGAGACGAGGTGGGTGAGGCGGAGGCCTCCTGCTCGGACGGATGCTGGCTAATGTTTCCCCCTACAGCAGCACTCATTTTGACAGCAGTGCCGCAGACTGATTCCGAGAGTCGTTTTCATCGCTCTGCCTCCATCGCTCTCATGGGGCGTCCCGCACGGGTGCGAGAGAGACAGAGCGACGGAAACGACTCTCGGAATCAGTCTGCAGCTTAGTCCCCATGCATATTATATGCGGCCGGACGGGGCGGGGCGGGGCGGGGCGGGGCGGGGCGGGGCGGGGCGGGGCGGGGCGGGGCGGGGCGGGGCGGCGGCGGGGCGGGCGGGCGGGGCGGCCAATCCGATAAGCCCAGGCCGAGCATGCGGTGCGTTTCCGCCAGTGTGCGGGGCGGAGGCGGAACGCGCGGGGCGGCACGCGGCCAGTCCCGTGATGAGCGTTAAAATTGAGTTGCTAAGCGCGTTTGGCGCGCACCGTCTTCCGGAGGTTAATCCGCGCCCGGCCGGAAGAAGCACACACTGTGTGTATTCCGACCAAAAGTTTAGGTGTTTGTTGTTTTTGTTGTTGTTTGAAAAATCGTGCGCCGTTTACACTTTTGCGGCCCTGCAGAGCTCCACACACACAGAAGAGAGAGAGAGAGAGAGAGAGAGAGAGAGAGAGAGAGAGAGAGAGAGAGAGAGAGAGAGAGAGAGAGAGAGACGCACGGGCACCGCAATCAGAAACAAAAAGTTTGTCGCTTTTTTGGCGGGGGCGCTCTGTGCGTGACTGTACACGGCTAGTTGGGGCCTGCCCCGGCCTGCCCCGGCCTGCATGCATGCTTCCTCCCCTCGACGAGTGCCCTGCAGCCTGCATGCAGCCTGCAGCGTGCAGGCGGCCGCGCCGTGAGAGGGCGGTGAGAAGCTAGAACGGGGGAGTGCAAGACTGCAAAGCAGCGCGCCACACTCCGAAGCAGGTTCGTTCCGTCGCGCTGTCTCCGTCGCACTCGCGGGGCCACCCGCAGGGGTGCGAGAGAGACAGAGCGACGCTCGCCGCGCCGCGCCTCCCACCAAGATAGAGAGAGGTGGGCCTCTCTAGGGCGGACGCGGCCAGAGGGCCGAGGGGGATGAAGATTTACCCTTTTGTCAAGCTGGCTCGCATCGAAGAGTAGGGCTATTACGGCGCAGGAGGCAAATGACTAAAACAAAAACAGGGAGGGGAACTCCTTTTTGGGGGCCGTTTTGAACGGGCCGGGGTCTTTGGAGTGCATAAGCGGCCTGCGTAAGTTTTAGCGCAGTGCACTGCGATGCCGGAGGCGCGCCATGGCACCGGCGCCAAGATGCATTTGCATAAAATTGACATTGCGGTTTTGGGAACGCTGCAGACGCACCAAGACCAACCAAGACGCCGTAGCCGCGCCAGCAGACTGAGAGTCGTTCTCGTCGCTCTGTCTCTCTCGCACTCGTGGGCGGCCCCGATGGGTGCGAGAGAGACGGAACGACTCTCGGAAGCAGTCTGCTGCCCCTTGGCAAGCGATCCGAAAACCGCATACCGCGAGTCTGCGGAGCAATAGAGCATCGACGGGCGAGGAACGGAGAAAAACTGTAAAAACAAAACCGACAAGAGGGTATTTCCCGGCGAGCTCGTGAACCACGTGATGTACTGCGTGGCATGACGGCCGCCGGTTCGAATCACTTTACCTCAAGCTGTCCGGGGGACGCACCTAGCGAGCTACCCGTCTCTCTCTCTCTCTCTCTCTCTCTGACTGCGTCCCTGACCCAGCTCCGCGCCGCTCTCCTCCGCGCTGCGCGGTGGCGTGTTTCCTGAAGAAGCTGGCCGTCATGGCGCCCGGGGGACGCGTGGCGGGCGACAGAAACACTCAAAGTGGTGTGTCAGCCCGGAACCACAAGTTACTGCGCACAGCGGGCAAAGTGAGTGCTCGAGCCGCGCGCCGCGCAACGTGAGGGATGAAAAGGTACACCTCCCGGGCGTGTCCGCCGTCGGGGCCGCGGGGGCCTTGGCGGGGGCCGCATGTCGCAGAGGAGAGGAGAGTCCGCGGTGCGGAAGGCCCCACCGCGCGCTCAATTCCTGGTAAACCTGGCACGGCAAGAGAAGTACCTGGGATTCCAAGGAGGCTTCTGGAAAAAGACCTCTTTTTCCAGCGTCGGCCTGGAAATCCTACGTACTGCTTTTGCCGTGCGATTCCGCTCCCACACGAGGCGGGCAATAGCGCCTGCAGGCAGACCGCGCGCGGCGCGGCGCTGCGTGGCGGGCTGGCCTACGCGGAGCTCGTAAGGGGCTCGGCTCCGCGCAGCGCCGCGCAGCGCCGCGCAGCTCGGACGTCGGCCGCGCAACTTCGCCACTAAATCCCACTCTCGGCGGCCGAAAAGTGTGACGCGCTGTCCCGCTGCCGGCGCACAGTGGACCAGAAGACCGGTGGAGGCGCGGTCAAAATCTTCGGACGCGTTTCGAGCTCCACAGTCGCTAAATGGGACTCGAAAGCGAACGTGTGACCCCACCAATGGATTGCTCTCCGAACGAGGAGTCCATTGGTGGGGTCACACGTTTGGTTCGAGTCCTGGTTGGTGACTGTGGAGCTCAAAACGCGTCTAGAGTTTTGGCCGCCTGCGCCGGTCTTCTGGTCCACTGTGCGGCGCGGCGCGGCGTGCCGCCCCACTGCAAACGGATCGCTGCGGAAAACAAGCCGCGCCACTCATTAGCCGCCACTGATAAGCGCGAGGGATCCGTCTGGCCGACAGCGAGCTTGCCGGAGATAGGACGCGCTGCAGATACGGTGATCCGGACGGATGGCTGCGCTCCGCGGGGCGCCGCGGGGCTCCTGGAGGCTGCCTCCGCGACAGGGCTCTCCATCTCTCTCGCACTCATGGGGCGTCCCGTTGAGGTGGGAGAGAGACAGAGCGACAAACTCCGTTCGGCCGCGCCAAGGCTGCGCCGCAGTCTGCCTAAGCGCCACGGCGAGCTGCTACACTGTGATCCGCCCGGGCCATCCATACCCCGGCTGCCTGACTCGGTTCGTCGAGTCGCCGCGACGCACCGCGACGCACCGCGAGGGCGCTGCCGGCGGCGGGCTTTACTGCCGGGGATGGAGTGGCAAGCCGTGTTGTCCAGCCCGGCCAGCGGACTGATTCCGAGAGTCGTTTTCGTCGCTCTGTCTCCCTCACACCCATTGGGGACGCCCCATGAGTGCGAGAGAGACAGAGCGATGAGAACGACTCTCGGAATGAGTCCGCAGCCGGCCGTCCGGCCGGGTCCATTCAGACGTCTTCACTACCGCCAAGGCGGCCGAGGCGGCCACGGAGTACGAGGACGTGACTTTTTGCCGACTGCGGCGGAGCGGGGGACGCCCTGCCTCGCCCTGCCTCGCACTGCCCAGCCGGGATCAGGCGGGGTTTATTATTTGCCACGCGGAGGGCTGGCTAGCGAGGGGCCGGCCGTCCAAGGACTGGCCGTCGAAGGGCTGGCCGTCGACGAAGCGGGCTGGCCGCGACGTACGGCTAGGCGCCGACGAAGGGCTGGCCGCCAACGAAGGGCTGGCCAACGAAGGGTCGGCCTTATCGACCCCCGCGGACCCAACTCCAGTCGTATACGCACAGGGACACTGCATGCGATGCCTGGCGCGGAAGTTAAAGTTGCCACTTCATAATGGCTGTTACAATTAGACGCTGGCGGCTCACGCCGCCGGCCCCGCCGCGCCGCCCGCCATCCAGCCATAACTCGCGACGTTCCGACTTTATGACTTTCTGGTTGTTGCAATCCGCCTGGCGGCGTTGCGGGGTTGCGGGGGCGGCGCGGGGGCGGCGCGGGGGCGGGCCGCGGAAGGGCTGCAAGTTGAGTAGTGCAGTGGTGGCTGCGGTGGGTATGTGGTCCGCGGCGCCGGGGTTGCGTTATGTGCCGTATGAAAGTGCCCCCGCCCCCGCCGCCAGCCCCTCGCGAGGCCCCCGCGCGCCCCTTAACAGTTTTACCACGCCGTTTACCATTAGGTTTATGTTCGACAGAGCCCGGCGCAGCCCTGGCGCGGCCCTGGCACGAGGCACGGCCCCGCCCCGACACGCCGCTCCGGCGCACGCTGCTTCACCGCGTGTGTGTTGCCCGGTGTTGCAGCGCCGCCGAGTTGCGCGCCAGTTTTACGCGAGCTCCGCGGTGCAGGCCGTAGTGGCCGTGCTGCTGCACACCTGGACGTCAACGGCGTGGTCATGCTGCCAACGGCCTCAGCCGTGCAGAACTGCACGAACTGCAGAACACGTACCGCTGGGCAATGATGCGCCATTCCCGCAGTGCGTTTCATGAAAAAAATCGGCGGCAAAAAGTGGCAATACGAAAGTCTCAAGGAGACCCGCCGATCAGCTTCGGTGTTCTTATGGGAACCGGGCCTTCATCCGACGCTCCCTGCCGCGCAATTCGACAGATTAGTGGGTTCGTATTAGGCTGGCCCACCCGAAGTGCGCGCGGTTTCTGTGGTACAGTGAGAGTCCAGATTCAGAGGCCTTACCTCAGAGGGGTCACATTGGGTATTTGAACCCGCGACCCCGAGTGCCGAGTCTAGTCAACTCCTCTACCCTGACCGCTCAGCCACCGAACCAGCTTGTCAGCGGCGATGTCGCAACTCCTCTTGAGCTGCCGTTCGAGAAATCTGGTCCCGAAAAAAGGGTACCTGGAGCGGTCTCGAACCCGGGACCTGCCGCTTCCCACATCATGCTCTTAACCACTGAGCCACCGGGACGCCATGGCACCTGGCCTGCCTGCGCTGGTACTGAATCTTCTCTGGATATATCTCCTCAAGCAATTGGTTGCCGAAAAAATTGCATCTACTACCGGTCCCGAACCCGGGACCTGCCGCTTCCCGCAACACGCTCTTAACCACTGAGCTACCGGGGGACCGTGCTGCTCGCACTGCCAGCACTGGTACTCAATCCTCTCCGGATAGACCTCCTCAAGAAGTCGGTTGCCGCTGGCGAAAAATTTGTTCATGGTGCTACTGGTCTCGAACCCGAGACCCGCCAGTCAGGAACGCAGCACTCTAACCACTGTGCTACCAGGTTGCTATGTACTTGTACAGTTGCACTGTACTTGTAAAGTCCAATAAAACATTGAAAGTTTATAAAACCGAGGCATGGATCTTTGGCAGCGTACATCCATTTGAGCGCGTGCCAGCTCGTCGTTCCCCCGCCCCCTTTCCCCTACACGGAGCAACCAGATCGCTTGACCCTCGTCCCCGGGCGCTGCTAGTGTACTGGCGCTGCTCCATCACATCATCACCCCGTAATTTCAACGCGCGACGCTCAACCCCTCCGGAGACACCGCTACATGTGTGTCCATAAGCAGCAGTCTGTTCCCGCGCCGCGCCATCGTCGCTCTGTCTCTCTCGCACCCGGCGTTTCCGCGGGCGTGCGAGAGAGACAGAGCGATGGCCGGCGCGCCCCCTGCCGGCCGCACATGCCAATTAATGCCCCGGCATCACCTTTCATGAGCCTCCTCCCCACTACACTGCCAGCCCGCGTCCAGCGAGCCCCGCGCCCAGCAGCCCCACCGCAAGTGCATCCCCTGGTCCCTCTCTCTCGCTCTCTCCTCAATATTTCATAGTGCCGTGCCGCTGTGTCTGTGAGGGTGCCGAGTGGTCGGTCTGCGAGGGGCGTGCCCTCCACGGCGTGCTGCAGGCTTGCAGCCCCTCGCCCTTCGAGTGCGGCGGTAGTTAGGCCCCGCAGGAGGCGTGCACATTCCACGTAACGCCGGCCGATGCACCGTCACAGGCGCGGATCCGGGAGCAGGCCATGCCCCATACCCCTTCCAGGAAGGCGGCCAAAGCTCTAGACGCGTTTTGAGCTCCAGAGTCGCTGTGACGTACTGCCTGGACACCATTTTAATCCGTCGTCGTCGGGGCGGCTGGGCCACTGCTGGTCTGGGCGGCCTGGCCTTTCTGACCCGGAGGCCGGGGGCCGAATCGTACATCTCGCGCCGCTTGGTCTTCCTTCTCCGGCCGCTCTGGAGCGCTCCGGAGCGCCCTGGAGAGGCGAGCGGAGAGCCCTTCCCTGACATGGCCGTGGCATGGCGTGCGCAACTTGGCCGCTCCATCTATCGCCAAAGTCCGGCAGGGCTCTTCTCGCACGACAGGGGGAGGGCGCCGCCGCCACTGTCGCCGCCGCCACCGCGCCACTAGCGACGCAGCGAGGGGAGTCGACGTCACAGCGCAGCCGGAGTGGTTTTGGACATTGTCGGCTTATCTGCGTGGACATCGTCTACGAGGGGCGTGTGTGTGTGTGTGTGCGTGTGTGCTGCCCTCGTGTCAGACCGTTCCCGTTCGCGCAGAGCGTAGAGGGGCTCAAGACGCGGGCTTAGCTAGAATGCCGCTTGCAGTGTGATTGTCGCACCGGTGCGCAAGCCTCGGCGACAGGGTTTAAATCGGGTGTGGCTCGCAGTCCGTCTGTTTGTCTGTCTGTCTGTATGTCCGTCCGTCTGTCTGTCTGTCTTTCTACCAGTGTGCCAGTGCCGATGGGCGGAAGACCGATGGTCCTGGATTGGGTCCGGACACGCGCGTGACTCGCCTGGGCTGGCCTATAGAAGGTGGCCCGCGCGTGCGCCGATGGCCTTGCCACGGCATCCCGGGGGATCGCGCCGCCCGGCGCCGCTCGCGCGATAGAAGGTAAAAACGGCGCTAACGACGAGCCGTCCCGACTTTCGGGGGGAAGATAAAATCGCGGCGGGGCTTATCGGGACCAAGTTTTGGAAAAGTCCACGAACGAACGGCCGCACGGCTTGACAGTGCGACAGACGGCCGGCGTCGGGAATTGAAGTCGCAGGAGCCTGTTAAAAGATTGTGGAAAATCGAGGAAAACGTTTGAACCGAACCCTGTCACCATGAAGGGTCATTGTGAAAAAAGGCAGGCGCGCGAATCCTGTGAGGGCCAAAAGGACAGTTGACCCCCCGCCGCCTGATAGGTAGGCAAAAGGTGCTACCCAAACCCTCCCTCCCTCAGCCCGGCCCTGGATCCACCTCTGAAGTGGGGCATTTATAAAGTGTCCGTCCGTCCGGTGAGCGTATGACCACGGCCTGGATCAGGACCTACGCGCGTTGGTGATTGGGAAATGGCAACTGGTTCTTTAATTCAGCAGCTGCAGCGGACGCCCTCGGGGCGTGAACCCGGACCCCAGCGCAGGGTGGCCAGCGGCCAAGGCCTGCCCTCCTCATCTCGGAGTATTATTTCCTCCCAACATTGCGTCCATATTTCATAACCACGACATAACTACGGCAGCCCCTGGCCGCGCCCCGGCCGGGCTGGTCCAGGAATCAGAGGGCGGATCGGCCGCCGCCCCCGCCGCCCCCGCCGCCCCCGCCACCACCCCCGCGCTGGTGGTGGTGATTGACTGCGTCACTTTGGAGCGACCGGCCTGGGGCTCCCTTGAGGCCGAGTGGCTACAGTCCAGGCAAAGTGTGCCGACAAGAGCCGGGCAACGCCGCCGTCCCCGCGCGCAGATACGGCGGCCTCGACGCCGTGCTCGCCGTGCTCCGGGGCCGGCCGTCCCGCGCCCCGCCATCCCCGGTGACCACTAAAGTAATCATTCACCGCTGGCGACGGATTCCAGGTTCCAGGATTCCAGGTCGCCGGGGCCTTGCAGGGCCTTGCAGGGTCTTCCAGGGCCGCTGGCCGCCTGATTGCATGCAGATTGTGGCGCCACCTGGGCGGAAATCGTCGCGACTGCTATTGGGATCGGAGCGGCGCCATCGGCGGGCGGACGTGCCGACTGGCGCCAGATTCAAAGCGCGCTCTCTCTCTCTCTCTCTCTCTCTCTCTCTCTCTCTCTCTCTCTCTCTCTCTCTCTCTCTCTCTCTCTCTCTCTCTCTCTCTCTCTCTCTCTCGCGCGCAGAGGGATGCTGAGCCGGGCGGGCCGGCGGTGTGCGGTGAGCAAATAGTGATTATTAGCCGTCGGATTAGGCGGCCGAGGCGCCGGGCCGGCCGAGGCCTGGACAGCGGACCGGAGCCGACCGAGGCGAGGCCTGTATTACTTTATTTCATCCCCGGGGAGGCCCCACGGCCTGGACCACGGCCTCGGACAGGGCCTCGGGCACACGAGCATGAATTAAAACGCCCCGGAGTGTGGTATTTACCCTTCCTTAGCCAAACCCCTGTCTGCCCGCGGTGAGCTGGGCTACCGGGGACAGGGGTGCTGTATAATACAGCTATTACTACAATTAATACACATTCAAGCAAAACTTCCCAGTGGTTTTAATGTATATTTCATTATCTAGGTTCAAGGGTTCATTTGGTTCAAGTTGCAGAGTTGGAGGTTCACAAAAATACTGGGGCTGCGGACAGGCTGAATCTGGAAGCGTGTGAAGCGTGGTTGTGAAGTCGTGTCGAAAAATAGCTCCTGCTTGGTCCTGGGCGAATACACCTTCCTCTTCGGTCGTCCGCGACGTACCGGCACCTGAAAACAAAACAAAAGGCGTTCAGCAGCTTGCTCGCCTGCAGACTGATAAGTATTTCGAGAGTCGTTTTCGTCGCTCTGTCTCTCTCGCACCCATACGGGACGCCCCATGAGTGCGAGAGAGACAGAGCGACGAAAAGGACTCTCGGAATGAGTCTGCCGGTCTGTGAGTCCGCGACCGCGGCCTGCCCGATGCCTATCGCGGCCGCCAGACCGCCAGACCGCCAAGTATGACGAGTTGCATGACTGCGCTGCACATGCGCCGCATCGCCCCGCACGCCGCCATGGTGCACCAGGCCAGCCAGGCCCGCCAGGCCGGCCGGCCGCCACGGGATAATTTGTTCTCCAATTGTCATACAAATTGCGCATTAGTCCACTTTTTACGAGCGCTTAGTGTGGGTGGCTTGGCGCGGCTTGGCGCGGCACAGCGCCGCGGAAACGTACTTGGCATGTGTTGCGCTTCTTGGAATTGGAAACGGGCCGTAATGCGCGCATGCAGAACATCGCGCTGGTGGAGGGGGAAGGGGGGGGGGGCACACGAGCAAAAAGGAAACAAATTGTGCCATAAGGGGGAAAATACGCATCCGGGCGGAAGAGAAAAAATACAATCAGTCGGCTTGAGTGGGGCTCGAACCCGGGCCAACCCAGCCGCCGCGCGGGGCGAGGGGTTGCCTACCTCGTCGGCGCCCGCGGCCACGGGGAAACATCATGGCGGCTGGGAAAAAGCAGTGCGGTACCTCGGCCGGGGGCGGTGGGGGGCGGCCGGGGTTGGCCGGGGCGGCCTGGCGGGGGCGGCTTCCGATAACAGGCGACGTCTTTTCTAATGCGGACGGCCTAAAGAGCCCCGCCGAAGCGTTGTCTCTTTATTCGCGTCTCGGATAAAAGGTCGCCGCCCGCGGGCCTGCCGCGTCTCGTCGCTCTGTCTCTCTCGCACTCACACGGAAAGCCCCGCGGGTGCGACAGAGACGGCGCGACGCACTGGGCGCGGTGACGTATCTCCGGCCGGCGACAGCGCGGCTACGGCCTTCTTGGCGGCGCGGGGAGACTTGGAGGCTAGGCGCCCCGCCCGCAGCGCGCAGCCGCGCAACACCAAGACAGTCTTCGTCGAGGAGATGTAAGGATATTCCAACAAATAACAACGCCAGGCAGCCAGCGCTAACAAGGAGCCGAACTTCGAAAGGCGGGGCGTGTCCGCGACGTGCACGTCGTGGTGCTGCTCGAGCGGCCGCGGTGACGCGGTGGCGGCGAGCGCGGCGTGCGCGGGGCGTGAAAGAGGAGCTCGGAGAGGAGGGCCTTGGCGGCGAGGGGGAGGCGGATTCCTGACACAGTCCAGGTGCCGCGCAGGAAGCGTCCCGCCGTCGCGGCCGCCCCGTCTGCTCGGCGCGGTGCAGAACGTTAAATGGCCGTTCGCTCCTTTCGTCGGCGACATCCGTCCCCGGCGTCGCACCGCGTCGCAACGCGTCGTCTCGGAATGCCGCGGGGCTGCGCGCTACGCGTCCCCCGGGCCCCTGCCAGGCCGCCAGGCCGCCAGGCCGCCGGCCCCGGCAGGGCCACCCCGTCGCTTATTTGTCGACGACGCTCCCCGCGCTAACTGGTCGGTCAAGCGTCGCCGAGGGCCGCCCGCCCCGCCTTCCTGGCCGTGCCCGTCTTGGCGCCCCGCCAGCAGCACCACGCCCCGCCACGCCCCGCCACGCCCCGCCACGCCCCGCCGCGCCCCGCCGCGCCACAGGTCCCCGACGAGATCAAAAGTGAGACAGCCAGCAACACCTTTAA
Organism: Thrips palmi; assembly: GCF_012932325.1. Classification (NCBI taxonomy): domain Eukaryota; kingdom Metazoa; phylum Arthropoda; class Insecta; order Thysanoptera; family Thripidae; genus Thrips; species Thrips palmi. The sequence continues at coordinate 8,483,054 of NW_023144628.1, forward strand.
AAAGGCTGCTATCAACGGCCGGCTAACGAGGGCGCCCTGGCGGAGGACACACGCCGCTACGCCGCCAGCGCCCCCCTCCGAAAAAAAATCCGAGGATGTATTTGAACCCCGTACCTCCGCCTTGACGGGCGGATGATTTAACCGCCGCGGCCACGACGTGAACAGATGCGCATTTCGGCGGCGCGCGTTTGCCGCCGCGTCACAGTCGCTGCAGTCTGTGTGTCGCACGGGCCTAACGTGCCTAACTCAATAAATACGCAATTACACTACCCACTCACGCGGCAAATCGAGTTGCATGGCACTTGCCCCGCCTCGCCCCGCCCCGCCCCACCCCGCCACCCCACCCGCCGCGGCCCCGCCGTATGCACACTTCGTGGACACTTCGCCCCGGTGGCGGTGATGAGACCTCCGAATTTCTCATTAATGCTCCCCCTCCCCTTATTTTGAAGCTAACAGCGCAATCCGATTTCTCATGGCTGCCCGGGGAAAACTCTTCCTAGCTGCCCTAGCCTCGCGCGGGGATCCATCTCGCCTTAATTTATTCGGCAAACATGACAGGATCGTCGCCCAAGTTTACCCCCGCGACGCGGCAAGAGGCAGCGCGTGACTGCGGTCAGCCGCGCCATTCAGAGGACGGTTTGTCGCTCTGTCTCTCTCGCACTCTTACGGAGAGCCCCATGAGTGCGACAGAGACAGGCCGACGGGACGACTCTTCTTGATCGTGGAGGAGGGCGTCGAGGAGGAGGGCTTCCTGTGGGGTCCGGAAAGCCACGCCGCGCTTTGGGCACTCATTTCTATGGCGGGGACGGCGCCTGCGCGCGCACCGACGGCAGCCAGCCAGTCCATCAATAATTGTCACCTTTTCATATTCAATGAGTCGTTACCAGCGCGGTGCCGTGCTGCCCCGCCTAGAAGACGCACGTCACAGTCAAGATGTACGACGGCGAGGGGCACGCCTAAAAGACCCAGCGGACTGACTCCGAGAGTCACTCAGCCTCTCTCGCACTCATGGGGCGTCCCGTGCGGGTGCGAGAGAGACAGAGCGACGAAAACGACTCTGGGAATCAGTGTGCTGCCCGTGGAGTGACCCGACCGCGGGCCGCACATCATCTGCAAAATAAAGAGCCCTCTCCTCCTCAGGCCGTCAAAGCCGCGGCGAGCCACGGAGTCACCCTGGCGGCCCTGGCGCCCTGCCCTCCAGTGGAGTGGTGCCGGCAGCAGGCCGAGCAGGCCGAGCAGGGCAGCAGCCTCTAGATAAAGCCAATTAGGCGGCTCGCTGTATCCCGATGCGCCTTTCATCTCAAACGCAAACCCGCACGCTGTCTTTGTTCCGCAGCGCCGCGGGCCCAGCTTTCGTGGTGTGCCTCCGTCGCTCCGTCTCTCTCGCACTCGAGGGGCGCCCCGTAGGGGTGCGAGAGAGACAGAGCGACGGAAGCACTCAGCTCGGAATCAGCCCACAGCCCGGCCTGAGGAGTCACATCGTGGATTTCGGAAAAGAATAATACTTCCGTTTTGCGCCCGGGCTTCTCGGATTCCAAGCAAAGTTGTGGAGGCGGGGGCGGCGGGCCGACTCGACGCCGGACTCAAGGAACACGGCGCTGTTCACTTCAACGCCGCTGCTCCGCTACGCGCGCCTCGGCCAGCCACCGGGCTCGTGCCGAAAGCAGCGCTCTGTCTCTCTCGCACTCGCGGGGTGGCTCGCGTGTGTGCGAGAGAGACAGAGCGACGGCGTCGGAGGCAGCCCGCCGCACGGCGTGACGCGGCGCCGCAGCCATCCGTCCATCCATCGCAGCCTCTCTCTCTCTCTCTCTCTCTCTCTCTCTCTCTCTCTCTCTCTCTCTCTCACTCTGTCTCTCCATTACGCTGCCGAATCATTAATCACCCCGCCAGCCCGCACGCCTACCAACACTACTGCAATTCGGTGTAAGTTTTATTTCTCAAGTCGGCGAGGACGACACCCCACCGCGGTGGCCGGCAGCGTGACACGCCGTGACAAGCCGTGACAGCGCAGAATGGACCCACGGCCGTGACGCGCGTGACACACGCGTGACAGTCACGGCGACGCGGGGCACACTTAGCCGGGACACATCACCATCAACCTCAGAGTGTTTTTCTTCTGTCCCATCTTGGCGTCGTTACGGCGAATCGTCCTCTGGCTTCCTTGTAATGAATGATACACCCTCGGAGCACGCCTTTCAGCGTGATTGTATCGCAACCCCAACGGGGCCATCCGCGACGCTCTCTCTCTCTCTCTCTCTCTCTCTCTCTCTCTCTCTCTCTCTCTCTCTCTCTCTCTCTCTCTCTCTAGCTCGTGCTCGCGCCCTACGAATCTCCACCCAACTCTCCTGCCACGCTTTCGATCACTCAACCCCCGTCGGCACGCGAGCGACGACAACTTTCACTTTTTGCCAAAAAAAAAAGTTTATAAAAAATTCCAATACATTGTAATGTCCACGTGTTTTCCCTCTTCCCACTCACTGTGCGCCACAATTTTTTTCCAGGTCGGTATTTGCAAAATGAGCGAGGACCGGCGGCTTATTTGGGGGGATGCCTGACCTGCCACAGGTGGCGTTCGCTTGGCCCGGCAGGCGAGGCCACGCCAGGCCAGGTAGCGCCACTCGGCGCGCTCTCTTTTATCCCTCATAACGCCATGCCATAATCCTTTCGCCGCTCTTCTTTTCGTCACCAAAATATGAAAATTTTATTCATGAAAGACACGCTTTTTGATGGAAATCAGAGGAGGCCCGGCCGTCCGCCCGTCGCGGCCACTGTTACTGGGACGTGGCGGCTCGGCGGCCCCGCCCTGCCCTGCCCAACCCCGCTTCCTTGATCCGCCCCTCTTAAGTGCGTTGCACAGACGATAAGGTTTGAGTGACGGGGACACCGAGTTGAGGGGAGCGGGTTCAAACTTGGAGGAGACCGGATACCTCCGTTTATGTACACAGCGCGCTGTCGCACGGGGCGTGCCCGGCGCACAGTGGGCAGGTGACCCCAAATTTAGAAAAAAGTTGGTGAGGAAATTTCAGAACATGGATTCACAGAACATAGTTGATTTTGAAGAGCACTTTATAAAAACTACACTGGTAAAACTAAAGCGTAGTTGTACGCTTCATTCAAGCGTACAACTACGCTTCAAGACTGTACGCCCTTCTTCAAGCGTACAACTACGCTTCAAGGCAATTCCCCCATGCATTTAGATAGGAAGAAAGGAGCGCATGGACTCTTGTACGCTTGAAGAAGGGCGTACTGGCTGTACGCTTCACGAAGGGCGTAATAGTACGCCTTAGTTTTACCAGTGTATGAATATTTTTCGAAGACTGGACGCTCCGCTTCCCCCGCCGCGTGGGTGGCGCTCCGTGCGGCGGCACTGCTAATTAATGATGACTGCTGTCGCTGCCAGTGTACCAGTGAGGGCGTGGCGGCGGGGCACTGCCAGGGGCAGCCTCCCAGCAGACTGATTCCGAGAGTCGTCGCTCTGTCTCCGTCGCACTCATGGGGCGTCCCGTACGGGTGCGAGAGAGACAGAGCGACGAAAACGACTCTCGGAGTCGGTCTGCAGTGCCTCGTGGTGCCGCCACTGTAACACGCTGTCCGGCGCAAGAAGTCGCGTGACACGCACTGACACGTGCAGGCGGATGGAAGCGCCGCGAACGGACTCTGCCTTGTCGAGCCGCCGTGGACGGACTATACAATGGCCTTCATTAGGCGAAGCGACGCGATGCGCCGCCCCCCCCCCCCCTCGCAGTGACATGGTTATTTTGCCGACGACCCTCTCGCCTTTGTTGACGACGTCGCCGTCAACGTCAAGCAGCCCCGACAGGACCCGCCTCGCGAAGCGGCAAGACTGATCCCGCAAGTCGTTTTCGTCGCTCTGTCTCTCTCGCACCAATACGGGCCGCCCCACGAGTGCGAGAGAGACAGAGCGACGACTCTCGGAATCAGTCTGCAGGACCATCATTTCCCGCCCTGAAAGAAGCTATCGGCGAGGCGGTCTTAGGCAGCGTCTATTATCATCGGGAATTCCCTCACAGCAGCGCGGAAAGAGAAAAGGGGGACCGGAAGGAACGAATTGAGGCCCCGTTGGCACTCCGTTTGGACAGCGGGCCGTTTGGCGGCAAGGCGGGCCGCAGACTCATTCCGAGAGGCGTGTTCGTCGCTCTGTCTCTCCCGCACCCACACGGGACGCCCCACGAGTGCGAGAGGGAGAGACAGACAGAGCGACGGAAACGACTCTCGGAGTCAGTCTGCAGGTGGCCCTGCTATGCCCGGCGGCAGGCGGGGCGCGGTGCGGCATGACAATGACATTGAATCGGCCGGCGGGTAGTTTACCGCAAATTATTTTTGTCACAGCAACAGATGGCGCGGCCTTTCTGGGAACGAACCGCCCGGCCGGTCGCGTGCCAACTATCGGCATGGCGACGGACGGCGGGGAAACGAATTAGAAATAATCACTCTCTCGTCATCAGGGTGCTGCGGCTCCCTGACGCCAGGGGTGCTCAAAGGCCTGCCGGTAGCGGCCTGCAGACCAACAACCGTTTTTGGAAAAACTTGAACTACCTCCTGCGTCGTAGTTGCTGCTGCTCCTGCTGCTTGGAGATTGAAAATTTGCGGATCACACCCTTCCCTCTGTTTGTTTTCTCAGCTTTTCTCGCAATTTTTCACGAACGAAAGTATGAGAAATAGCACTTGCAAAGTGCGTTATTTTTTGGCGCGCGGCCCCGCCCCGTCGGCGCTGCCATGGCCCGGCCACGCCGCAGCTGCCCCGCGGTATATTCCCCCCACGATCGCCGGCGTGACGCCCCGAGACGAGGCCGCGTCCGAAAGGCCTTTCGCTTCATAAAACGGCCGCCAGGAGCGCCGCACAGTGGGCCAGAAGACCGGTGCAGGCGGCCGAGACTCTAGACGCGTTTTGAGCTCCCGAGTCGCGAAACAGAATTGGAACCCAGCGTGTGACCCCACCAATGGATTCCTCGTTCGGAGAGCAATCCATTGGAGCGGTCACACGTCCGGTACGAGTCCTGTTTAGCGACTCTGGAGCTCAAAGCGCGTCCGGGGTTTTGACCGCCTCCACCGGTCTTCTGGCCCACTGTGCGCCGGTGAGGCGAGAGCTGGCAGAGCAGCAGGAGCTGGCAGGGCGTATGTGCGGCGCGTATTTGCGGCCGTATTTCCGGCGAGGCACGCGTCACATAAAAAGCTCGGCGGAGCGGGGAGGGGCGGGGCGGGGCCACCCAGGGGCACACGCACCCTGCAACCCTGCACCGCTTCTGCGCATGATATTGCCTTGTCTTGGCGAGTAGACCCCCTTCCCCCTTCTCCCGAGAGAAACATCTGGCTCGTGTAAAGCCGGCGCAGCCGTCTTGTACTTCCTCCGCCGCAGCGTGCAAAGTGGCGAGCCGAGTCGGCGTTGCGCACCCTTTCGCCGGTACTTCGAGGACCTCCAGGGCCCAGGACCTCTAGGACCTCGAGGACCTCCAGAACCTTCTGGACCTCTAGGGCTTCTAGTACCTAGTAACTTGAAGCCCGTCGAGTAGGCAGCGCGGCTTTGATTAACGTCGCCGTCTCCCTCAAGAAGGCCCCGACGGCTGACGCGGCCGGCGACACGCCCCGCGACACGCTCGGGAGGAAGCGGCGGGCGTGGCGTGGCGTGGCGGGGCGCGGTGGGGCGTGGCGGGGCGTGGCGTGGCGGGGCGGGGCGTGGCGGTGCGCGCGAGCCGGGTGGTCCTCCGTCAGCCTGGGGGCCAAGTTGACAACGAGGCGATGACACCGGCGCGGGATGCACGTCAGCCCCTCCTCTCTTCATACGCCGAGGGAAGTCCCGCGTCGTCGCGGCCCAGCGGCGTGCAGCCTAGCGTGCGGCCCAACGTCGCTCTGTCTCTCTCGCACTCACGGCGCGCCCCGCGGGGGAGCGAGAGAGACAGAGCGACAATGCGCCGTTCGGAATGAGTCCGCTGCACCTCAAAGGCCGTCCCCGTGGCGGCGAGCGAAGCAAGGCGAAGCAGGCCGAGGCGATGCACGATGCACTCTGCGCTCAAAGCCACCGCACCGCTCCCACACGCACTGCGAAGGCGGGCTGAAAACCCCTACAGTGGGTTTTACAGTGGGTCTCTCTTCGGAGCGACTGTACTTTGACGTCAACGCAAGGGTTACTTTGACATCGTAACCAAGACCACCTGTTCTCGTCTGCAAACTCCCAAACCCAATCAAAAAGGCGGCAAAAAAAAAGTCCCCGACTCAACTGGCTTTTCTGTGAGTTCATCCCGGCAAACGACGCTGCGAGTCGGGCCGGTCGGCCAGACGAAAAGAGTTGCCGTCCCGCGATAGATTTGTTCCGGCTAAAACGCCCGTTTGTTTGCCGCTCCAGTAGTGGCGGTTCCAGTTCCGCTTCCAGCGGACTGATGCCGAGAGCCGTCTTCGCCGCTCTGTCTCCCTCCCGCACCTACACGGGACGCCCCACGAGCGCGAGAGAGACAGAGCGACGAGAACGACTCCCGGAATCAGCCTGCAGTGGCTGGACGAGCTCTGCTGGAGTTCTCCAGCCCGTCACCGGAGCCCTCGCGGCGATCTTTGGATCTGGAGGGATTTGTCCGCCTGCTCGTGCGAGCCTTCGAACTGCCGCACGTTCAACAACTACTGGACACACATTTCTTTGCCAGGCAGTCGTGAGCCTGGCCGGTCCTTACGGCCCACTGTGCGCTGCCTCCGAGGCTGCCGCGGACTAAAGCCTTATTTCCCAGCGACACGCCGGACGGGCTATGGCTGGGCTGGACGGCAGAGAAGGGACGTCGACAAAAGGACGCCATGCACTTTAATTCGCGGGCCACGCCGCGCCACGCCACGCCACGCCACGCTACGCCTGTCCTCCGCAAAGTCGTTCTACTTAAACGCTCACCGCGATGAAGAAATAAGCCACCCTCCTCCACGACGACAACCACGACGGCGAGGAGGACCACCTCGGCCGACGTTGAGGGGTTGATTGCGAAGACAGCTTTCGTCGCTCTGTCTCCCTCGCACCCATCAGGCGTTCCGAAGGGGTGCGAGAGAGACAGAGCGACGAAGGCAGTCCTCAGAATCCGCCCGCTCCGCTGGCAGACAGACGCTAGTGCCCGTTATGCCCTCGCAATAATAATACAAGATAAATTGCCGCGGGCCATTGCCGCTGCCGAAAGCCGAGAGCGCCTGTCGCTTAATTAACTGGAATGAGAGACGTCGCGCCCCGCGGGCTGGAGAGCCGGGCAGCTGGGCCAGGTGCAAAGGCTGCTGCGGTAGAGAGCCACTACTGTACCTAGGTGGGGCGTAGAGAGTCGCCGCGGAAAAGAGAAGTTAGAGAGGCGGAGAGACAATGGCCGCGGGCTGGACCTAGGTGAGGCGTAGAGAGTCGCCGCGGAAAAGAGAAGTTAGAGAGGCGGAGAGACAATGGCCGCGGGCTGGAGAGGCGCTCCTGGACACAGTGTGCCGGAACGGCCCCGGAGAATGAGCCGCTGAAAGGCCCAAATTTAGGTGGCGCGCGGGCGAGGACTTTGACCGAGGCTTTGCCGCGCTCTCGCTGCAGCAAGGCAGCCAATGGCAGCCAAGGGGGGCGAGGGAGGCCAGCAAGGCCACGCTTGGCGCTTCAAATGAAATCTCGGGCCACCAAGACGCTGCAATAAACGCAAAGAAAATGGTAAGTGCGGCGTCCTCACGCAGGTAATCTCTCTAATTTCCAGCAGCGCGAGCCGGGCAGCCAGGCAGGCAGCCACCACCCACGCCCTTTGCAGTTCCGAGGCCGGCTTAACGGTGGCGCGAAACGGCGCTAGGAAAGCTTTCAACGAGCTCGTAACGGGGCGGCCGGGCGGGCCGGGCCGCGGCGGCGAGGGAGACGGAGACGCACTGGTTCACCTGGTTTAAATCTGGCGCGTCTCGTCGCCACGGCGCGCCGCACAGTGGGCAAGAAGACCGGTGGAGCGGCCGAAATTCGAGACGCGTTTTGAGCTCCAGAGTCGCTGAATGGGACTCAAACTGAGCGTGTTACCCCACCAATGGATTCCTCGTTCGGAGAGCAATCCATTGGTGGGGTCACATGCTCAGTTCGAGTCCCATTCAGCGACTTGGAGCTCAAAACGCGTCTAGAATTTTGGCCGCTTCACCGGTCTTCTGGCCCACTGTGCGCCGTCGGCAGTGTGGCCAAAACAACGCGCGGAAAAACGCGGCGAAAAAAGGAGGAGGACGAAACGAACGACTGTGCGTGCCGCGCACTGCGTGGGCGCCATGAAAATCACACATGCGGCATAAAAAGGAAGATCGCGCTACAATGTAATGTTGTAAAGCCCCGTGGACTGGAAGGCGCGGATACCGCACTGGGAGTCGGCCGGCCTGGGGAAAAATAAATAAAAGGAGGGGATGTAATCAGAACGTCAGCAAACGTCAAAACGATCGAGACTGTTGGAGTGAGGGGCGTCTTCCTGGAGACTCCAGCACGGGGCCTCTGGAGCCGGCCAAGGCTGGTTCCGAGAGTCATTTTCGTCGCTCTGCCTCTCTCGCACTCACGAGGCATCCCGAGGTGCGAGAGAGACAGAGCGACGAAAACGACTCTCAGTCTGCAGGCTGGCAGCGCTGAGCGCGCTGAGCCGCTCGCTCGGTCGGTAAGGAACCCTGTCCGTGCTTACAGCTCCCCGGGGACTTTGCAGTGCCGTGACGGGGCCGTTACTCCGGGGCCTGCAGGGCGTAACTGACCGTTACCTCGGCGTTACCCGCTGCTACCCCGCCAGCCGCCCACACTCATTCACTCCGAGGGGTAATGGACAAATCTGGTCCAGTGGTTTAGGCCGGGCTGTCTTTCCCGCACCCTGCGTGCTTTTCCCGCTTCCTTTAGCAAACAGGCCGTAACAGGCGCCATAGAAGAGCGGCGCAGGCGGCCAAACCTCTAGACGTGTTTTGAGTTCCAGAGTCGCTAAATGGGACTCGAACTGAGCGTGTGACCCCACCAATGGATTGCTCGTTCGGAGACTGCACCAATATTTAAGCGACCAAAGTATTATTTCAATGCATTAACCCTGCCTGATACTTTCGGTCGGTTTGGCTCGAGCTTCCTGAGAGCGAAACCCTAGAAAACAGAAACAAGCCCCGAAAATCGAGCGTGAAGGCGAGAGCCGGCGCAGCGCAGGGATGAGAAATGGTGGTGTGCGGTACCGCCGTTATTCTGGATTGATGATGATTTTGTTCCGGAGCGTTGGTGGCCGGGCCGGCCGGCGTGGCCGCGTTCACACGGCAAATCGGCCGGACGCATCCACTCGGCACCCCGACCGCCCCGACCGCCCACAACCACGCGCGCATCGCTCAGCGCGCTCGGCGGCAATGCAGCGAGCAGGGCGCCAACGCCGCGTCCTTTACGAGAACGTATCCAACACGGCAAGGCAGCGGACTGATTCCGAACAGTGCTTTCGTCGCTCTGTCTCTCTCACACTCATAGGGACGTCCGAAGGAGTACGAGAGAGAGAGAGGGAGAGAGAGAGGGAGACGAAAGCATCGGGTCCTGCAGGGCAGGGCACGACGGGCCGCCGCAGTTATCAAAATGGGCCCCACTACTTCCGATCCCGCAAACCATAACGGGGCGCGACCCTCCCCGTGCATTGTGCGCCCCCCCCCCCCCCCCCTCCCCTCGCATCGCCTCTCTCCCTTCTCGCTTCAAGATTTGCGCCGCCCCGACCAAAATCCGAGTCGATCCTCAGCATGAGGTGTCCTCGACCCCACGGCCGCCACGCACAGTGGGCCAGAGGACCGGTGGAGGCGGACAAAGCTCAAGGCGCGTTTCGAGCTCCAGAGTCGCTAAATGGGACTCGAACCGAACGTGTGACCCCACCAATGGATTCCTCGTTCGGAGAGCAATCCATCGGTGGGGTCACACGTTCGGTTCGAGTCCCATTTGGCGACTCTGGAGCTCAAAACGCGTCCGGGGTTTTGACCGCCTCCACCGGTCTTCTGGCCCACTGTGGATCGGGCGCGAGGCGCTGGGCTCGCCGCGCGAGGCTTGCCGCGGAGGGTGTCCCTGGGTGTCCCCCTCCAAAGCGCCCTCGATTGTGTAGCGGCGTAAAATATATCACACAAAGAGGCGCAGTTCACAAACATTCAGCGCGGGGGAAAGAGAGGAAGAAAAGAAACACGCTTGGAAAAAAATATCTCGCGGGGCGGGACGGACAAAGCCTGACCACTTGAGTATGACCCCCAAGGGATGGTGCGGGCTGGTTGCTTTCCCTTTCCCGCTGTACGGAAAACATTTCGGGTGTCGCGGAAAAGTGATTTGGGGCAGTGTTATCGAGTAACGATCCCACTTAGAGTGTAGTGACGACCATCGACGTGTAGGTTCGCCCCCCTTCCTTCCCCCCTCTATCTGTCATCGCAGTTTCATTACGAAATTGCTTTTCCAGTGCCTAGTAAATTATGGTTCGCTTTTATACAGCTCTCTCTCTTTCTCTCTCTCTCCCTCTCTCTCTCTCTCTCTCTCTCCAGCGTATTATGTAGCAATATCGCGCGCCAAAGCCCCGCCGTTTCTTTTTCCCCTGCACTTGTTTTTCAACAACTTTCTCCGGGACCAATTTGTTTTAGTTTCTGCAGGCGTTGTCGTTTCGGCCGGATCAAGACGAATCACCCCTCCGACAGCGGCCCGAGCGGAGCCGAGCGGAGCCGAGCGAGCAACGCGTTCGTCGAGGGCGAAAAAAAGAGACGAGCGCACACACAACCCATTAGGGGATGTCTCATTCAGCATTACAATATCAGTGCGTAAAAGTTGGCGGCACTGCCGCGGGGCTGCATGGCGACCGGGGACAGGCAGCGGGGACTTTTGGGACACGAAACAGCAACGGTGAAACACGCGAAAAAGTGGTCTGCAGCGAGATTCGAACCACCGCCGGAGGGTGGAAGCGGTGGTAGAGGGTTGGCGGAAGCCTGGGTAACGCAAGGCAGCAGCGTGATCGAAACTGATTTTGGCTCGCAACGCAAGCAACCTGTCGTGCATGCCTGCACACTGCTACCCTCGCCCAGACCGTCGCGTCGAACGTGAGAAGCTCTTCCTCTCTCTTTTTCCTCACGACTGTTGCTAATTCCAGCCTCAGCCTGGGAGAATCGCGCCGTAATCCCATCCCATCCCCGATCTCGCTATCATGTCGGCTTTTCGGTAATGGCGTGCTCTGCACGCCGACTCCGAAAGTGCTCCGTCTCTGTCGAGACACTGCAGTGAGCGCCATGAGTGCGAGAGAGTCAGAGTCCACACTCATCCAGGCGGGCGGTTTTTGCCGGTCTTTCCGGACCCAGCCGATCGGCTGTTGAACAGTTTGCAGTTGTCAGATCCACCGCCACCAACGCCACCCCTCTCAGCACGAACTCTGCATTTTCCTTCTCTAGGGTTGTAGGTCTCGATTTCGCCAGCGCGTGCCTCCCCAGCCTCGCTGATTTTCTTTATGGTTTTCCTCCTCGCCGTTGGATTCACGAGGCGAAATCTCCGCGATAAGCGAGATGGCCGACATGGCGTCGCCGCCAAAGTGTTTGAAGCGGTGACCGCAGCCCGCAGTCGCTTTCGTCGCTCTGTCTCTCTCGCACTCACGGGGCGTCCCGTGCGGGTGCGAGAGAGACAGAGCGACAGTCCACTGATTGGCGTGACCGCAGCACGCGCGTGACGAGATAAACCGCGGCACGCGTGCGCGCCGCGTGCGATTCCACAAACACGGCGAGGAGGCGCATCATCGTCCGAGATATGGCGAACGCAGCGCCCCCTCCCACAGTGGGCCAGAAGACCGGTGCAGGCGGGTGAAATTCCAGACGCGTTTTAAGCTCCAGAGTCACTAAGTGGGATTCGAACCGAACGTGTGACCCCACCAGTGGATTCCTCGTTTGAAGAGCAATCCAATGGTAGGGTCACACGTTCGGTTCGAGTCCCATTTAGCCACTCCGGAGCTCATATCGCGTCTAGAGTTTTGGCCGCCTCCTCCGGTCTTCTGGCCCACTGTGCCTTCTGGGCGAGATGAGCCCACGGCCTGGCCGGCGGCCTACCCGTTGGCGGGCTCGCAAGTTAGAAGCTTCACTTTGCATGTCCGTCAACACACGAGGCGATTCCGAATAATTTGAGCGCGCGCAAACTTTCTGATCCCTCTGCTCTCCATAATCCATACGGGCCGGCCGGGCCGCTTCGCTGCTACATACTGCATGAGCGAGGACGCACTACATCAAAGCGCGCGCCGATGAAATAAGCGGACGGCCAAAAAAAAAATTGGAGCGCGGCGCCGCCGCCGGGGCTCGAACCCGGGACGCTTTTCGGCGTCCAGGGCAATGGTTGCGTTCCACGGCGGGGGTTGTTAGACCGTGTCAGTGCCGCCGCGGCTTCTTTGATAGATTGTGATTAATACGATTTCTCGGTCAATTTTACCGCCGCGTGCGTGGCGTGGCGTTGCGTGGCGCGGGCATAGATAACCGCGCGAGGTGCCCGGGTAAATGAGGGAGGGGGGGATTTGGGTAGCCGGGGAGGGAGGGAGGGGCGCGTGCGGGTCTCGCGACACTACGACGGCTACGTCGGCCTGCCATTCCGAGAGTCGTTTTCGTCGCTCTGTCTCTCTCGCACCCATAGGGCACGCCCCATGAGTGCGACAGAGACAGAGCGACGGAAACGACTCTCGGAAGCAGTCTGCTGGAGATTAGACTGCAGCGCGATAAATTTGAAACGGATCCTCCGCAGAATGCAGGTCAGGGTGTTGGTGACGCGCTCGAACGCTGTCTCGCAGACCGAAACCTCTCGCGTGGGAGACTATTACGCCGTCGGGCTTGCTTTCCGTGGGGCTGCTTAGTGTCCTTCGTACACGGGGAAGCATCGTGGTGGAGCCACTGCTGGAAAGAGAGACTGCTCTCGCTGACTTTTCCAGGCCCTCGACACTGGCCGTGGCTGGTGGCTGACTCCTTGCGGCTGGCTGGGAGTTTGCATGGTGATTTGTACGGGGTGTAGTCCTTGATCGATTTTGTGATTGCATTATGGCGAGCGTTTGATGGATTAGTCGCCCCGGCACCCTGATGGATGAGGTAAATACGCCCCCTACCCCCGCCACTGCAGTCTCGTTCCGAACAGTGCCTCATGGTCCCGTCTCTCTTGCACCCCTGCAGACCGCCCTCGGAGTGCGAGAGAGACGGAGCGAATGGAGCCCCGGCGGATGGTGCCGCCGCCGCCGAGCACTTGGCATTCCGAAAGCGCTTTAACTTTATTTCGCTGTCCGTTGTCACCTCCCGGATCGAAGAGCAAAGAGAGGGGAGGACACTATACGGTCCGGCAGGAAGGCGAGAAATTGCGAGCCAAATGAGGGAGCCAAACAGTGTTTATTCCGCCAATCAGGGGGTGTGCAGTGCAGGCAGTGCGGGCACACGCGCATCCCGGGGACGCGGCATCAGCTGGCCACGTCGCGCCGCCCATGATTGTAGAGTGGTGCTGGAGTCTTGCAATCACTCTTCCATTATGCGGGCCAGTGGAAAAAAGAAAACACACTGTCGCGAAAATAAGTCGTCACTCCAATCTTGGGCCAAGGGTTTCCCATTTTTCCTGTACCATGATCGGCCTTAAAATCATGGTTTTGGAAGTCTCTAGTAATTTTTTGTGAGGGACATTTCCGCCAATCTACGTAACATTAATCTGTTAAATTCCAGTGTCTCTACCGCGCACTCTGATCCGCGCTGCCCGCGTCTCCGCGTCTCGATACACGGCGCGGCGTAGAAAATCCCGAGTCGTCATCTTTTCGTGTTTGCCCGGCGCTGCCCTCCGGTTGTTTTGTGTCCTTGTTGTGATTGATGTCGTTTTGCTGTCGTGAGAAAGTCGCGAGTGTGTCTTGTTTTTCTTGGGCGGTGGCGCCGAGTGGCGCCGGCCAGGCCAGGCCCCGGGCTTTGGCTGGACGCCGCCAAGTCTTTCATGGTCCAGCCGACCGGAAATTGAGCTGAGAAAGTGGAAGGGGGAGGGGAAGGGGTTGAGCAACATTTTCTTCATCAGGGGGTGTGACCCAGCTCAGAGGACTAACACGTCGAGAGGAAAAACCCACTTTCTGTGTTGTTCTTGTTTATGTTTGTGTAGTTCTTTTTCGCAAAGCTGGAAAATTCAAAGAGTTCTATGATTCTACGAAGCCTCTTTTAGAACAGCTAGGCTTGTGGCCTCTGGTAAGAAACCTAGATTCCACAGAACCGGTGCTTTTTTCCCAAACCAAGCGGCCAACGCCTTCCACGAATAAACGATCCACTAAAGCGCCACCCCGTAGGAAAGAAGACTCGACATGCCAACAAAAGTACCGTAACACTAAAAACAGACGGCAGCAACAAGGAAAAAAATACGCAATGATATTCGAGCACCGAGCGAGCCAATAAAACGAAAGATAAACAAAAATATTATTTCCTCCACATACGTGTGAAGGCGCGACCACCGTATACGCATGCATCATAAAGTTTCATTGAAGGACTGAAGTGCAGAGAGCAGTGGATGCTGTAAAAACGTCTTCCCTGCACCCGAAATATTTTACTTTACAAAAATTCTTGTCAGGGTGGAATTTTGTTCTGGTTCGCGTGAGGAAAAGTGTCAGAACCGTCGATACGTTGCCGACAGAGTCCCGCAGTCAGAGGCGAACTCTGCTTCTGAAAAATCAAACGCGTCCCATCATTAAGGGTCGCACGATTACGATTAATTGCTTTAATGAAGGACCGTCGGATGACGAATTTTTCGCCCGCCCCCTAGCACACCTTGTCGGGCAACGAGAGTGAGGGACACAAAAACAGAAATCAGAAAAAACATCGGAGTTCGATGCTCCTAGCCTTGGGTCAAACGTCTATTTTAAATAACTTTATTCAAATTTTCACTTCTCCCTTCTTCGGCGTGCAGCCACGTGACCCAGTGCTCAGAGCGTGGGGCGCAGAATAAGTCCGGACCGCAGAAACGCTTCTTTTTGAGGACCTAATAACCCGGTGCACATCTCCCTCGCCATATTAAAACGCATAAATCGCGGGCAGTCGGATTGAGGCGCTAGCTCCCCGCCACCGCCATCCAAGGAGCAGTGCACTGGCAGGGAAGCGGCAGGGAGGCCGTGGAAACGTTGGAGATGTTTAAAGCAAACGTGACAAGTAGCCAGGAGCAACGCACTAGCAGGCGTGACATGCCAGGGCCGTGAAACGTTGGAAATGTTTGAAGCAAACGTGACAAGTGGCCAGGAGCGCTTCGCGGTTGTTGCGGGTCTACCGTGCGGCGGTCGTTTAGCGTCCGAATGGTCCCCTGCCGCCCCTGCCGCAGTGGCTGTGTCTTTGTGTGTGTCTGTGTGGCAGCGTTGTTGCGCCGCAGCCGGACTGTCGCGTATTGTCCGCGTTATTTTTCATGCCCGCGTTATCAGATCCGCCATTATTGATGTGGCGCTGCCTCGGGGACTCCTGGCTGCCCCGCAGGCTGCCCCGCTCTGTCTCTCTCGCACCCATTCTAGACGCCCCACGAGTGCGAGAGAGAGAAACCACCCCCTCAGCCTGCGCTCTCTCCGGCCGATCGGTCCGCTGCCAGTCCGAAACTCGGTCGCCAGCAGGTGAAAAATTAATTTGCGAACACCGGAACAGCGAACATGCGGCGAAAGGAGAAACAGGAGCGCAGCTGCAGGAATGGAAACAATCCAAAGCGGGGCGCGCGCAAGCAGCCGTCGTGTGAAAACTCAAACTGCCTCGGAACAAAGTTATGTCGGAAATTGAATTCTCCAGGAAGCGCGCCTCGCTGCCGGACGAGCGGCTGCCCGCGCGTGATACGGAGAGCCTTTTTACGGCGACAACAACTTGTCGCGCCGTGAAATCCCGTTCGGCGCCCCAAAGGGTGAGTTAGTGGTTGGGCCCTGCGGCGTGGAGCTCCGAGTGGTGGCGCTGGCGGCGGTGTAGGAGGTGGTGATAAGGGTGATAGTGCACTGGAAAACCAGGAACGTGATCTCGTTGAAACGAATTTAAGAAAACATGACTTTCCTTTAAGCATTCTGACTTGGTTTTTCACCGAGCCGGTTCATATTTTGAAACGAACAATGAAAGTGCTCAAAATGGTTTAAACTTGACGTCTGGATTCTCAGTGTGGTGGTTGTGAAGGTAGAAGGTGTGGGAACCGTTCCAGCAAGCAAAAGCAACGGGCGCTATTCGAAGCCAAATATTCCGGCACAATCCGTGCGAACTCCGAGGACTCCTTGGAGGGCCCCGACGTGTGTGCGAAGCGCGGGGCAGGCAGGCTAGTCATAGCAGTAGTGGTTCATTACTGCAGCGATGAAACTAGCCATGAATACCAAATGCCAGCCAGTCTTTCTACTGCCTCGCTGCGCCTCACCGTCCGTCCGTCTGTCCGTCTCGCTTCCACCCCCTTGGGATGCTGCCAAGCAGCTGCAGCTCCCTCTCTCTCTCTCTCTCTCTCTCTCTCTCTCTCTCTCTCTCTCTCTCTCTCTCTCTCTCTCTCTCTCTCTCTCTCTCTCTCTCTCTCTCTCTGCGCCTTGAATCGCACCTCCGCCGCGACTTTTAGCCTTGCAGCCCCGACAGCGCTTCCAGCGTCTGCCTCCAGTGGTGTTCACAATGCTGGAGCTGGAGGCCGGGGGAGCATTGCCAGGTGCTCTCCACGAACCTGGAAAGAAAATTCGCACAGGGGTGTTGGAGAGAAAAGTTGGTGAGTTCAGATGCACGTGAGCGAATCACCATGAGGGACTGTGATCTTGTCCGCCAGAGTGGAGATACTCGCTTGTCGAAGTAAAGACAATCCTATCGTCATGATGAAAAGTGAGCTGGCCAAAAGGTAAGAGGTGATGTAAACCAATAAGTGTTGGGACATGAGCATGAGATCACAGTCGAGCTGCTCCACTGCAGGGTGCCTCCGACCCGACAACCCCGATTTCATCCCCTTCAAGATTCCAAGAAAGAGGCCGCTCTCTGAGCCCCACCCCTCCCCCGGAGACAAGCGTGTGTAAAAGGCTTCCCCGCCAACTTTTCCACGTTCTTTACACTCGCCTCATCCATACAAGTTGCGGACCACATGGCTGGGCCTGGGCCTGAAAGTGCAAACGCGCTAATGCAATCCAAGCCTTGCGGAGCCTCACTGGCCCCGCCGCCCCCACTGCCCCCCCCCCCCCCCCGACTCCGCAGTCCTTTCTATTTTTCCCCTCACCTCAGAACGCCTCTCGCCACCTCTGCAACAACTCCTTCGTCTGTCTCTCCCTCACCTTCTCCCTTCGTTGATCTCAAAGTAAGTGAAGTGAACAGACATCCCCGGGTTGGATGCTATGAATTCTAAGTAGCCCCCTAGCCTGCCTCGGCCCGGCTGCCGGGGCTGGCGGTGCTGCCAGGGGTGGCGTAGGCAACACTGTCTCATTGCTATTTCATCCGCCGGCGCACGGCGGAGAGGCGGGGCCTGGCGGGGCCTGGCGGGGCCTGGCGGGGCCTGGCGGGGCCTGGCGGCTGGCGGGGCCTGGCGGCCGGGGGCTGCGGGCCTGGCGGGGCCTGGCGGGGCCTGGCGGGGCCGAGACGCCCCGGGCTGACAAGCCGTGTGCAGCGTGGCGTGGACCTTGGCGTGCACCGAGGTGTGCTGCAGCGACGCCAGAAAGCGCCTAAATTACTTCTCGCCGGCCTTCTGGATTGTTTATCGCGCTCAAATCGAGTTCGCCCGCAGACGGCCACCCCGGCTGCACCGGCCTACAGCTATCCAGTCACTCTGTCTCAGTCCCGCGGCCACGGGGCGCCCTGTGAGAGCGAGACAGTCTTGCCAAGTCCGGGGGCGCCACCGGCGCACTGCCGGACAAGGCCTGAAGGCCGCAAGGCACCGCAAGGCTGGACGCGCGAGGCTCGCCAACGAGGTTAGGCCCGGCAAACTTTGCGGGTCGCTGCCACGGCTGCTACCCTCAACCTTGCCCTAACCTTCCCAGCCGACGCCTGCCATCCCTCCAGCGCCGCATATTACCAGTGGAGACGTCGAATGGAGAAGGTATTGTAAGTATGTACATGGTGGACATGGCGAAACAAACTTGAGCAGAAAGCTAAACCTTACAGAAAAGAAACAGTAGCGCGTTGCACAGAGTACTTGGAGTAAATGCACCCTCGCTTCGCGTGTAGATTCATTCGTCTATTTAACCTCTCCGTGCAGAGACATCACTCCAGGTGCTCGTCCCCTCTGGTGGAGTCTCCTTCCTGTCCACTCCGCTCCTCTTCGCACGACCTCCACTCAATTAGCAGTAATAACGTGGCTCTATCGGCGGAGTGAATCTAGTGTCGCCAGACGCAGCGCCGCGGGTACACTGTCCTGCCCGTTCGCGACCCATCGAACCGACTGGTCCGCGAGGCTGCCGCGGTGCGGTTGCAGGCAGAACGATGCTTTCGTCAGGAGTTTTGACCGCCTCCACCGGTCTTCTGGCCCACTGTGCGCTGTTCTGAATCAGCCTGGCGGTACACTGTGCGGCCAGGCGTGGCCGAGCCCGCCAACCTCGCCTCGTCAAATCAGTCTATCCGGATCCGGGCCACGGCCGAGCCATGCTACGCCACGCCACGCCGCCGCAAGTCAGGCGGATAGGAACAACTTTTGGCATCTGATCTGCATGCATGGTTTCACGCTGCCGTTTGAACGCTCCCGCCTCGAGATGTGACGTGGCGGCCGCCTCCCCGCTATCTCTCGCACTTGATCTGCTCGCGTGCGTCCGCGTGCGTCGGACCCACACTGCCAGGTGGCGGCCGACAGTGGAGGCCTCGCTGACGCTTTGACCGCACCGAGTAGACTCCACGCGGAAAACGGTCGCGAAAGCGCTCGGCTGGACCATTTCGAGAGGCTTTACGAGAGGACTCACTCTTTGTTCTTGTTTTTATCGCTCATCATATTTGCAACAAAGCGCCATCAAGCGATGTAACGTCGCGGGACGCATTAGAGCCGCTGTTGTTGTTGTTGCCGGTTCGTGGTGGCAATTTTGAAAGGACCAGAGAGATGTCTTCATCAGCGCGAAAGACCGCGTTGCTGCAAGCAGGGAACCCTCGACCAGGACATTCTGATAGGAAATCCTTCTGCTTGACTCTCTCTCCCTCTTTCACACACACACACACACACAGATGGTAATACACCAACACACGCGCTCTTACGCGCGCAACACCACGCGCGCGTACGACGTCGTGTTTGATTCTTCATTCGGTCATAATCGATGTTCACTGAAGCTTGAAACGAGGTATGCCGGCGCATTGCGCAACACACACACACACACACACACGAGCAACATGTTCGTCGTCAAAGGGAATTCGGGAACCTCATGCCGGGATCGGCTTAATATCGTCCCAAAAAATGTACAGAAAGAAATGGAATTCATTATCCGCAGCGCGCAACTTGATATTTGTATGAACACGCGACGGGCTGTGTTTGCGCGGCAGTGCATCTCGCGGTGCTGCAGGACGTCGTCCAGGACGTCGTCCAGGACCAGGACCTGCAGGACGGCGGCCCGAAGTTAGAGGGAAGCACACGCAAATTACCGGCCAGACCTCCCCTGTTATTTTGGCCGCCCTGGTGGTTCCTCTTTATTTCCTTTTCTAAGGTTTTTCTTTCTTTTTTTTTTTCCTTTTTTTCCCGTCACCGTCCCTCTGCAGCTCTGCAGCAGCAGGCGTCCTGAGCCACTGCAGCAGGCTGCGCTCCGCCACATTGCCCCGGCCGGCGTCAGGCCGCTCTGTCTCTCTCGCACTCACGGGGCGGCCCGGCGGGGTGCGAGAGAGACAGAGCGACGAGGGCGCCGTCCTTCGGCGTGCCGCGCCACGCGGCGGTTCCGTCGTGGCGGCCCCGCTGGCCCGCGCCATCGCCATCCGATGAACGCCGCCGACCCTCAGAGGCCGCCGCGCCCCACACTGTGGCCAAAAGCTACGGAAAATTCTGTAAACAGCTTTTGGTAATTCTCCGTAGGCCCCTTATCAATATTCTCCGTAGGCTCTTACAGTATTTTCTGTAGGACCGCACAGTATTCTCCGTAGGACCGCACAGTGATCTCCGTAGGACTATACAGTCTTCGAGGTCCTACGGAGAAGACTGTGCGGATTTACAGAGAATACTGTGCGTTCCTACGGAGAATACTGTAAGAGCCTACGGAGAATATTGACAAGATGGCTACGGAGAATCCTGGCAAAAAAATTAACAGGATTTTCCGTACCTTTTTGCCACAGTGCACCCCGCCCCGCCCCGCCACGCCCCGCCCCGCCCCGCCCCACCGCACCCCGCCCCGCCCCGCCCCGCCCCGCCCCGCCGACAAATTGTCAACACATTCATGGCCATGCACCGCACCGCCCTCCTCCAATTTTGCCTCCCCTCGGCTTCTTTTTCCCTCCGATCGTCACCCACAAGACGCCCTGCTTGGCGTTCTTTATGAGGCAAATGTTTGCTGGAGGTACGCCCTGCCGCCCGGCCCCCAGCCAAGCCGGCCCACGGCGCGGCGGACTGCGCGATCGCTCTATCCGCGTTCGAAGGCGAAAGCTAAGCGCCCCGAAGCGCCCTCTGGCCCGCCGAAGGCGGCCAACTCGGGGGCGCAGAGCTGAAAAATAACTTGGGGTGACGCACTGCAAATTTTGTGGTCGGGCCGCGGCGCCAATTTCGAAATGAAAACGCCCTGTGCCAGTGTGCCAGATGCGCCGGCATTCGCTGCACTCGCCGCACCGCCACGCGACCTTGGCGGGGTGCGCGGGACGAGCACGCGACTGCTGCGGATGATGATGGAGATGACGGAGAGCGAGAAGGACGCCAGCAGACTCGCTCTGTCTCTCTCGCACTCGTGGGGCGTCCCCTACAGGTGCGAGAGAGGCAGAGCGACGACTCTCGGAGTCGGTCTGCAGTGTAGGACGGCGGGAGGGAAAAGGAAGATAAGAGGGCAGGCCCTTGGCGGGGCCCTTCCCTCGGCCCTTGGCTCGGCCCTTGGCCGCGGCGTGGCCAGCGTGGGGCGGTCAACCAAGACCAAGGCGATTCGATGATGATTACGATGATGAGAGGGAAAGGACGATGACAATCTGAGGGCACGAGGAACAAACGGAGGACGCCGAGGGGGCGGGGGAAAGGGGGAGGGGTGAAGGGGGAGGGTGACATAGCTCCGTCGTCCTGCAATCCCTGATGGCCTCGCCGACATGCAATATCGCTGCACCCACAAGAGCCCCGAACAGAGCCGCTCCGCCTACACCCCCACCCCCGCCTCCTCTCACCCCCACCCCCTCTCCCGCTGCCCTTTCCCCGCACTCCTCGCCGTTTATCTCGCACTCCGCGTCTTCCGCGCTGCCCGCGCGATGTTGTGCTGGGTGCAAAATACACACACACACACAGAGAGAGAGAGAGAGAGAGAGAGAAAAGAGAGAGAGAGAGAGAGAGAGAGAAAGAGAGGGAGAGAGAGAGAGAGGGGGGTACAAAAGTTGCAGCTAGACCGGCGGCATCAGTATGCAATCATTGCCGGTCCCCGTCGGCCCTTGATGTCCGCGCGTGGTGGTGGTGGTGGTGGCAGTGGTACACCTAGTGCACTTCCACCAATAAAATCAAAGCCACACACCTGGGCAATTCTCACGTTGCAGCTATCCGCCGCGCACCGCTGTAAATGCACACACACACACACATACACACACACACACACACACACACTGTAGCAAATGCGCGGCGATTCGACCCCACGACCCGCGAAGAAACAATATTAACCATCGGAATAAAAGGCCCCGACGCGGCGCCGCCACTGCGAGTCCACATTCACGTCCTGTCCATAGCCACAGACGCCGCCGTGGACCCGGGTTCGAATCCCCACACATCTTACCTTTTTTTTCGTTATTTGTTTTTTTTTTTTTTTTCGAAAAGCAGCGGAGGTGGGGGAGACCTTGTGCCCCTCCGAGCCTTGACTGACAGCAAAGGTACAAGATTGGAATCGTTTACAGAGCTCTGGAGGAGGACGGGAGATGTAAAACTCCTCTTTTTCTGCAGCGAGCGCAGCGGCGCTCTAATGAAGGACTTTAGCGAAAATCATCCCCCCACCCCCTTCCCCCCGCCGTCGTCACCCTCACTGATTAAGGGCCGCGTAAATGTTCTGACAAGATTCGTTTTTGAATCTCCCGCGAAAGTGTGAGGGCGGTGGAGACGGAAAGGGGGGGGAGGTAATGAAGCGCGGGAAATTCAAACGCGGAGCGTGCTTCATAAACCACCACACTGCCGAGGGATTCTACAGTGCAGCGCCTCGGATTCGTCACGTGCTTTGCGGACGGCCCCGGAGAAAGTCAGGCGCGGGGGTGGCGGCGGACGCGTAGCGACGGCTGCAGCAGCTTAGCCTACCCCAACGCGGAGCCGCGCGGAGCCAGGCGGAGTGGGAAGCGCGCCAATCCCAATCAATATACAGTGGCGTGGCGGGTGACGCGTCCCTGGCGCCGGGATTACACGCAACGCAGCCCGCGAGCCCAGCCGCCACCGCGATGAGTCACTTTTACAGGGCGACTTTTCCGCCGCACAGTGGGCCAGAAGACCGGTGGAGGCGGTCAAAGCCCCGGACGCGTTTTGAGCTCCACCGCATCCACCGGTCCACTGTGCGACGGCGCCTACGGGTGGAAAAAAATAACAACATGCGAAAAAAATTCGGACAAAAAAAAGTCTTTACGCCGCCTGTACAATCGCGGCCAAACGACCCTGGCCGGCGGAGCGACGGGCATCACGGCGTCTGCGAAATTCGGCGGCGGTTCGACCGCCACGCAGCGCCTCGCACTTACTCGGACAATCCGATCGGAGCGGCAAAAGTTGGCGCGTTTTTGTGCGCGAAACTTGGCCGGCATTGTGCGGCATGTGGCAACAACGGCCGGGGGACTCGTCATCGCTCTGTCTCTCTCGCACCTCTGGGCCGCGCCGCATGAGTGCGACAGAGACAGAGCGATGACGGACGCCGACAGAGCGACGCCGTCGGTCCGGGGATGTTCGGGACTGTCGCGACGACACTGTGCGAGGGCAGGGCCTGCCCGGCCTGGCCGGCCTGGCGGCCTGCAAGGGGTGCATAGTAAGCAGACTGTCCACTCGCCCCGAATCAGATCAAGCTCTTCCCGGACGGTATGGCGGCGCGGCACGCCACGGCACGGTACGACACGACAGGGCAGGGCAAGGCACGCACCCCCAAACTACCCCCAGCTGCCGCCACCTTACCTGGCGCCAGCTGCCGCGCCTCCTGCTCCACTCGAAGACCACCTTGACCCTGCTCCGGTCGGCCCGGGGCTCTCTCTCTCTCCCTCACACTCATGGGGAGTGCCGTATGGATGTGAGAGAGACAGACATCCCACCCGGAGTCAACATGCTGCCCTGCAGACTGATTCCAAATCGTCCTTTCACCGATCTCTCTGTCTGTCCACTCAACAAAAAATGTCTTGTAAACGCCGTTAATTTATTACCAATGTTTGCTGTTATGCAATTCACGGCGTTTGCTGTGAACTAGTTCACGGCGTTCACTGTGATCTCGGTTACAGTGTTCACTGTGATTGGGCCACAGTACACGCCGTGAATTGGAGCCTGATTTGCAGCACTTCGGTGCTCAGCGGCGTCAAACTCACAGTGTTTACTGTGAACTAGATCACAGTGAACACCGTGAACAAGATCACAGTGAATCGCGTGAGCAGATCACAGTAAACGCTGTGAATTGACCTACAGTGAAAACTGGTAATAAATTAACGGCATTGACAGGACATTTTTGGTAGAGTGTCTCTCTCTCTCTCTCTCTCTCTCTCTCTCTCTCTCTCTCTCTCTCTCTCTCTCTCTCTCTCTCTCTGACGGCACGCCTTTCCGCGGGCCTCACCCCGTCCGTCAGGCTGACAAGGCTCCCCTCCGGACCTGCAGCGAGGCGGGCCAGGCGGGCCAGGCGGGCCACCCTCACATGCCTGCAACTTCTGCCCCATGTTTTACAGCGTCTTATTCCGCACGATTTAACGCAGCTTTCTCCCCGGCGTCCCGATGGCCGCCCAAACGCAGCGCAACGCTCCGCGCAGTGCGGGGGCAATGCTAAATTCATTGCAGCTTGTAATGCGCGGTCGTTTATTGCATTGCGCAATTTTTCCCTTCCCTCTCCACTTCCTTTTTTTTTCGTTTTTTTTTCGAATGCGTTTTATTTATTATTCATATGCTTGGGAACGACGCCTTCTGGACGCGACTGTACCCATCAAGCCGAGTAAATCTAGTGGATCATAGAATGCGTGGGGAGGCAGCGCGGCAGACTGATTCCGAGAGTGGTTTTCATCGCTCTGTCTCTCTCGCACCTACACGGGACGCCCCATGAGTGCGAGAGAGACAAAGCGACTCTCGGAATCAGTCTGCAGGCAGCCAGCCAGAGGGAAGGTGGACGATCAACATTGTTGCAATCGACAGACGTGGATCATTCAAGAGAGAAATGGGGAGAGCACTGGCGAGGACAGGGGGTGGGGGAGCACGCTCTGACGCCATGTTGATCGAAAGGAATTCGTGACTGTCTAGACTGGCGGGCGAGTTCACCAACAGTTCGCGTATAAGACTGCAGTGCTGAAGCGCATTCCGATGCGGACCGGCAAAATCAGGGGAAACAAATACCCGACTTTTCAATTTTCGACAGCACTCTGCTCCCCAGTATGAGGGACCCAAGTATCGACCGGGTTTCATTTTCCGCGGGACGACGGTGCGCACCAGACAGCAGCGTCTCGTGACGAGACTCGTCCGCCCGGGGCCGCCAAACTGCCCTGCCTGGGACAGCACTGGGGTTCGAGTCCCCCTCGGGCCGATAAATTTCCCGCCGACGAAAGCAGAAAAGGTTCGGTCCTATTTTACGATTCGCTTTAAACGCTTTTCACAGTGCAGTTGGGAGCTTTGCACTACAACTAGTGTCCTCCCAGCAGGCGCCACCCTCCGCCTTCCACCCTCTAGGGTGGCCGCCCCGCTCGCCCCGCCACGACAACCCCCGTCCAGTCCGCCACAAATTGTGTCGCGCCAGGTGGCCACCCTAGCCATGCCATGGCGATGCCCTCCGCCAAATTAGCTGCGCGATATATGTGATGTTCTTAGGACAGCGGCAGTCCTCGCAGCAAGCAACTAGAGTGTGTGTATGGGAGTGTGTGTGTGTGAGTGAGCGAGAGGGAGCAAAAGACGAAGGCAAGGAAGACAGGGAGAGAGAGAATCTCTTTGCAAGCCGTACCACCACCACGCCGACAGGCAAATGCTGGCCATTTGCTCGGCGACACAGGTCGTCTCATTGCCGCGGCTATCGCCATCGAGCCCCACGGCCCCACGGTCGGCAGTGAGTGGAAGCCGCGGTCCGCAGTAATCGGTTATCAGGACAGCGGTAGATGGTTCCAGTGCGCCCGTCCCGAGGTACTCCTCCCCTCTGGAGCTCTCTGGACGCGGCGAGATTCCGATGCGTGCGGCGCGTAAACTGCAGCCAAGTTGAGTTTACCGCCAGGATGTGCCGGCCGACGACGGCCGGCCGCCGTGCAGACGGGGAGGGAACGGCGGCGCCATCTAGCGGCCGCAGCCTGAACCCGGTGCGCGCCGAGCGGCGCGGGCGATACGAACGGGGCGGCCCTGGCAGCCATCCGCGACCGCGGCAGGCGGGCCGCCATCTGCAGCGGCCCGGGCGGCCCAGGGCGACGCGGCCCTCACACCTGTATTAATTCGAGCGGCCCGTGCCAAAATGCCCTTTGTATGCAGATGATCGATCCATTAGCGCTGTGGGGTGCGGGCCGCTCTCGCTGTCTCCCTCACTCTCTAATGCGAGGCGCGCTGTCCATTTCGCTAGAGTTATCGCCGTGCTCGCGGCCCGGCCGGCAGGGCGGCCACAACGGAAATGAGCCAGTGACAAATTCGCCCCCATTTGTGGCCCCAGAACGCGCGGCGCGCGCGGCCCCGGCTTCTTATTGTCGAGGTGGACGAGGACGTGCAGGAGGGGGAGGAGGGCGACGACGGCAAGGGTGACGACGGCGAGGAAGTAGCGGCGGTGGCGGCAGAGGATCCCGAGCCGGAGGCGGCACACATGTGTCAATACACGCGTGTGAAACCCACATGCCCCCATGTGTGTGGTCCGGGAGGGGAGCGCCGTGTGTCATTACGCGTGTGTAAGTGTGTGGGAATTTGTATGAGGGGTGGGCGGGCCATGTCGTAAGAGATATGCGATTTGCCTCGCAATATTGCCGCCGTGCGCGCGAGACAATGCCCGGCAGTTTCATTCAATAAAACAGACAAGAAGACGGAGAAAAAACAAACGACGGACGAAACGTTTCGCGCGTGTTTTCGGGAGAGTGGCACAACAAGCGGCTACCTTCTTTTTCAGGCGGCCGGGAAAGCAGAATGATGAGGTATGGCCTCGGATAATGAATGGTTCTGTTAAAAAGTTGCCCGGCGACGATACGAGCCGGATAAGGGCTTCGAACGGCAAGCCGTGCCCATCTGCACACGTCTGCACACCTGCCCAGCTGCGCGCTGTTTTAATTCCACCGCCATCAGATGGCGCTCCGCCGCCAGTATTCTCCGCGCGGTGTATCTTTCTCGTTCCGGCAGTCAATTGAAAACAAAACTGTTGGACGCGTTTGACTGTCTACGCGCAGCGCAGCCAGCGCCATGATAAATCGGCCGTCCTATAATGCACCGCCCTTCACACCACACTGTTCTAAACGCAGCACTCAATAAGCGGACAGCACGTATCAGATGGAATTTGGGAGGTAATGAATTGTCCGGAGGGCCATTAGAACGGCAAGGGGCGCCCTTCCGGAAGCCCTCCCACCCCCCCCCCCCTTCCAGCGCAAGGCCCCTGACTGGCCGTGCCCGTGGCTGCCCTGCAGACTGATTCCAACAGTCGTTTTCGTCTCTCTCGCGCCAAAAAGGGACGCTCCATGAGCGTGAGCGAGACAGAGCGACGTAAACGACCCTCGGAAGCAGTGTGCTGGCTGTGCTGCGGCTGCCCGCGGGTGGCCGGCCCGTCCGCGTCCGCCGTTTTGACGGCCACGGATAAATGGCCCAGGCCCAAACTGCAACATTCTAAGTCGGTGAGCCGAGCGGACGGACGGACGGACGGACGGACAGGCAGAGAGACGGACAGCGGTAAGCGTTGAGTGTAAGCGTGGGCTCAACTCCAGCAGCAGACAGTCGGCACGTTTTTGCAGTCAGTCGTTGTTTTTAAATGACATTTGACCAAAACGACAGCAAGTTTCATTCGGTGTTTGTGTTTGCTTTGACGCTCCCGTTTCCAAATACAATCACTCATTCATCAAAAGCTCCACCCGAGCGAGCAGCAGCAACACTACATTTTTTTTATCGCGCACATCCTCGCGCGTCCCTGCCCGAAATAAAACAACACCATATGCAGGCGGCCTTCCGAAAATAAGCTCGCGTGTGAGAAATAATAACAGAAATAAAATAGACCGTATCGGGCCGCGCGATCACGTAATTGAAAAACGAAAAAAAGGCAAGAAACACACACAGTGTCACACCGCGGTGCTCAGCAGCGCCACGCATGGCGGGTAATTGGAAGACCCCCATGAGGAATATGAAAAAAAATACCGATTCAGCATTTTTTTTCCTGAGTAAATACAAAATTAGTTCTTCATGGTAAGCCAAGGTGCACTCCCGAAAAAGTGGTCTCTTGTCCAAGATGTTGTCCCAGAAGATGCACTGTGTGAGGATCAAGAGGATTCCGTTGCCACAATGGTATTGCGCTTGGCCCAAAGAGTCAAGTCTCAAGAAAAGAAGCCAACTTTTTGGACGCGCAGAAAAGACGACACGCGATGGGCGCTGGGGACCCCCTGGCCCAGTCTCGCCAACTTCCTTTCCTCTTCTTTTTCGCACTTCTTCTCTCTTTCTCGCCTCTTCGCCTTTTTATTTGGGCTGACTCTTGGCACGCCATGGCTTCGCGCTGCAGCCACGGCTCCAGGTGTAAAAAAGTTGGCCGGTGAAAACGGCCCCCGTGCGATATGCGGGCCTTTCGGTAAATGGGGTAAGAGCCCCTCCCCTATCCCCCTCCCTCCTCCCTCCCCCTCCCCGTCCCTTTCACGGCAGAGATTGCATCTGAAAGGAAGGCCAGCGGGGGAGGCTGCACGCCTGAAAAGAACTCGCTGCAGCGGAGAGAGACGAGCTGGGGATGTCTGCGTGTTGCCTACCGGGCTGGGGTCGAGCCCTGCAACCACCTGTCATGGGAGGTGAATGTGAATTTGATGACCCAGTTGGTTAGAAACCGATTAGTAGAGTCCCCTTTCCACTGGCTCCGGTTCAACTCAATGCTTCTTTTGTGTTTTGTTTACGGTTATTCAGATTAAAAAACAACACAGTTGAACGGCTTTGAGCTTTTTTTTGTCTCTTCGCTCAACGCAAAGAGACAACCTAAGCTAACCGTGGCGCGTGACGATACAGCAACGCCTGTTGCGACACCGAAACGGGTTTCTCGGAACTCCCTGTGTAATTCGTTCTGTAATATCACTTTAATTCCCTTTGGCTGCGAGTCAGGCGACGCACGAGACGCGCTACACACACACACACATTGCACCGAGCAATGGGTCAACCGTCCACACAGTCAGGAGCTAGAAGCAAAAGCACGCACCATACACATACTTCATACATACACACCACGAAAAGGGAGCAGGTCGCGCGAGGGGAAAAACTTTGCCTCTCAGGTGGGGGCGGGAGTTGTTCATTTCTCCTACCTAAATGTTCGCCTACCTGTCTATTGCGCCTACCTATATTTCGCCTACCTAATAAAAATGTTGAATAAAAATATTCAATAAAATATTGCCATTTTTCGCCTACCTATAGTTCGCCTACCTATAGTTCGCCTACCTAATAAAAAAATTAAATAAAAATATTCAACAAAAAACGAAAAAATCGGCGGCAAAAAGTGGCAATACGAAAGTCTCAAGGAGACCCGCCGATCAGCTTCGGTGTTCTTATGGGAACCGGGCCTTCATCCGACGCTCCCTGCCGCGCAATTCGACAGATTAGTGGGTTCGTATTAGGCTGGCCCACCCGAAGTGCGCGCGGTTTCTGTGGTACAGTGAGAGTCCAGATTCAGAGGCCTTACCTCAGAGGGGTCACATTGGGTATTTGAACCCGCGACCCCGAGTGCCGAGTCTAGTCAACTCCTCTACCCTGACCGCTCAGCCACCGAACCAGCTTGTCGGCGGCGATGTCGCAACTCCTCTTGAGCTGCCGTTCGAGAAATCTGGTCCCGACAAAAGGGTACCTTGAGCGGTCTCGAACCCGGGACCTGCCGCTTCCCGCATCATGCTCTAACCCACTGAGCCACCGGGACGCCATGGCACCCGCCCTGCCTGCGCTGGTACTCAATCTTCTCTGGATATACCACTCCAAGCAATTGGTCGCCGAAAAAATTGTGCATACTACCGGTCCCGAACCCGGGACCTGCCGCTTCCCACCACATGCTCTTAACCACTGAGCCACCGGGACACCACGGCACCCACCCTGCCTGCGCCGGTACTCAATCCTCTCCGGATAGACCTCGTCAAGAAGTCAGTTGCCTCTGCCGAAAAATATGCTCATGGTACTAGTCTCGAACCCGAGACCTGCCAGTCAGGAACGCAGCACTCTAACCACTGCGCTATTAGGTTGCTACGCACAGCGCTCACCCCATCGCCGAAGTTATTATTTGTCCAGCATCAAGCAAGATGGGTGGCTATTGAAGTTTGGCGCTAGGTCAGTGGCGTGCATAGCAACCTGGTAGCGCCGTGGTTAGAGTGCTGCGTTCCTGACTGGCAGGTCTCGGGTTCGAGACCAGAACCATGAGCATATTTTTCGGCAGAGGCGACCGACTTCTTGACGAGGTCTATCAGGAGAGGATTGAGTACCAGTGCTGGCAGTGCGGCCACCACGATCCTCCGGTAGCTCAGTGGTTAAGAGCACGTTGTGGCAAGCGGCAGGTCCCGGGTTCGGGACCGGTAGTATACATAATTTTTTCGGCGACCAATTGCTTGGGGACGTATATCCAGAGAAGATTGGGTACCGGCGCAGGCAGGGCGGGTGCCATGGCGTCCCGGTGGCTCAGTGGTTAAGAGCTTGATGTGGGAAGCGGCAGGTCCCGGGTTCGGGACCGGTAGTATACACAATTTTTTCGGCGACCAATTGCTTGGAGAGGTATATCCAGAGAAGATTGAGTACCAGCGCAGGCAGGGCGGGTGCCATGGCGTCCCGGTGGCTCAGTGGTTAAGACCATGATGTGGAAAGCAGCAGGTCCCGGGTTCGAGACCGCTCAAAGTACCCTTTTGTCGGGACCAGATTTCTCGAACGGCAGCTCAAGAGGAGTTGCGACATAGCCGCCGACAAGCTGGTTCGGTGGCTGAGCGGTCAGGGTAGAGGAGTTGACTAGACTCGGCACTCGGGGTCGCGGGTTCAAATACCCAATGTGACCCCTCTGAGGTAAGGCCTCTGAATCTGGACTCTCACTGTACCACAGAAACCGCGCGCACTTCGGGTGGGCCAGCCCAATACGAACCCACTAATCTGTCGAATTGCGCGGCAGGGAGCGTCGGATGAAGGCCCGGTTCCCATAAGAACACCGAAGCTGATCGGCGGGTCTCCTTGAGACTTTCGTATTGCCACTTTTTGCCGCCGATTTTTTCGTTTTTTTGTTGAATATTTTTATTTAATTTTTTTATTACGTAGGCGAACTATAGGTAGGCGAAAAATGAGTCTATGTAGCTTGACCCACCTCAAAGTTGACCTACCTATATATTAATTTTAAAAAATTTTAATATAAATATTAGAATATAAATATGGGAATATAAATAGGAGTAATCCCCTTACCAAAAAAAGTTGACCCACCCCACAGTTGACCTACCCTATATTTTTGACTTGACCGACGAAGCGCGGGGTAGCGCGACGGCCTCGCGGCAGTGGAAGCGCGACAGTGTCGCGGCAGGGGAAGCGCGACGGCCTCGCGGCAGGGGAAGCGCGACAGTGTCGCGGCAAAGAAAGCGCGACGGCCTCGCGGCAGGGGAAGCGCGACAGTGTCGCGGCAGGGGAAGCGCGACAGTGTCGCGGCAGGGGAAAAGCGACGGCCTCGCGGCAGGGGAAGCGCGACAGTGTCGCGGCAGGGGAAGCGCGACAGTGTCGCGGCAGGGGAAGCGCGACGGCCTCGCGGCAGGGGAAGCGCGACAGTGTCGCGGCAGGGGAAGCGCGACAGTGTCGCGGCAGGGGAAGCGCGACAGTGTCGCGGCAGGGGAAGCGCGACGGCCTCGCGGCAGGGGAAGCGCGACAGTGTCGCGGCAGGGGAAGCGCGACAGTGTCGCGGCAGGGGAAGCGCGACAGTGTCGCGGCAGGGGAAGCGCGACAGTGTCGCGGCAGGGGAAGCGCGACAGTGTCGCGGCAGGGGAAGCGCGACGGCCTCGCGGCAGGGGAAGCGCGACAGTGTCGCGGCAGGGGAAGCGCGACGGCCTCGCGGCAGGGGAAGCGCGACAGTGTCGCGGCAGGGGAAGCGCGACAGTGTCGCGGCAGGGGAAGCGCGACAGTGTCGCGGCAGGGGAAGCGCGACAGTGTCGCGGCAGGGGAAGCGCGACAGTGTCGCGGCAGAGGAAGCGCGACGGTGTCGCGGCAGGGGAAGCGCGACAGTGTCGCGGCAGGGGAAGCGCGACAGTGTCGCGGCAGGGGAAGCGCGACAGTGTCGCGGCAGGGGAAGCGCGACAGTGTCGCGGCAGAGGAAGCGCGACGGTGTCGCGGCAGGGGAAGCGCGACAGTGTCGCGGCAGGGGAAGCGCGACGGCCTCGCGGCAGGGGACGCGCGATGACGTCGCGGCAGGTGAAGCGTGACAGTGTCCCAGTGACAGTAGACAGTACTTCAAAAAAAATTATAATAAAAATATAGGGTAGGTCAACTGTGGGGTAGGTCAACCTTTTTTGTTAATATTTATAACACTATTATTTATAGTCCCATATTTTTATTCAAATATTTATATTAATATTTTTATTAATAAATATATTGGTAGGTCAACTGTGAGGTAGGTCTAATGAACAGCCCCGCGAAAAATGGTAATATTTTATTGAATATTTTTATTCAATATTTTTATTAGGTAGGCGAAATATAGGTAGGCGAAATAGACAGGTAGGCGAACATTTAGGTAGGAGAAATGATATAGACTCGTGGGGGCTCGGTGATTCCCTCCTCCTTGGCGGGGGCGGGAGGCAGGGGGTGCGGGGAGGTGGGGGGAGGTGGAGAGAAGGTGGAGGCGTGGGGGACTTCAAAGACACGGGCCGAGAAGTGGACTGGCGTGGGTGTCGACGGAACGGGTAGGAACAAACCAGCTCCCTTACGCCCCTCCCGCCGCGCCCTCGTGAGGACTGCAAGCGCCAAAGCACGCCAAAGCACCGCCCTCTCGCCTTTGACGGCCTCCTCGACGGCCTCCATGAGCCGCCGCGCGACGGCCTCTTCCGCATACACCCCAACGCCTCGGCCCCCGAAAAGCAGAGTGGCTGCAGTGGGGGCCTGGGTTCAAATCTCGGCCACGGCACGGATTTTTTTTTTTTTTTTTTTGTTTTTGTTTTTGCCCACTTAGGGGTATCGCTGTGTGTTTTCGGCTGTTATGACGCACCGCGACGCGATGACACCTTTGTGGGGCGGCGGT
The DNA here is from genome assembly GCF_012932325.1 of Thrips palmi. Lineage (NCBI taxonomy): Eukaryota > Metazoa > Arthropoda > Insecta > Thysanoptera > Thripidae > Thrips > Thrips palmi. The sequence continues at coordinate 8,515,609 of NW_023144628.1, forward strand.
GCGGGCGGTGCGGGCGGTGCGGGCGGTGCGGGCGGACGACACGCCCCCAGCACTTTCGGAGGGACGCTAGCAGACTGAGAGTCGTTCTCGTCGCTCTGTCTCTCTCGCACTCACGGGGCGTCCCTTTAGGTGCGAGAGAGACAGAGCGACGAAAACGACTCTCGGATTCAGTCTGCTGGGCGGCCCAGCCCCTAATTAACATTGCATGGATCAGAGCGCCCCGCTGGGAGGGGGAGGGGAAAGGGGGGAGGGGGAAGGGGCGACGCGCACGCACAAAGAGACCTGAACGCTGGAGGCGGAGTACAGCGCCAGCGTCCACTCGACGCCGCGCGCGTCACTGTCACCGCGGCTGTCACGGCGTCAGCCTGCCAGGTAGGCCGTCCTAGGCGTCCTAGGCAGCCGCGCCGTCGGGCTGCCTACCTGCCAGGCTGCACGCTGCCCACCGCCTTCCTCGCGTTCGGCTTCGAGGCGGCGCGGATCGGCCCGGGGTTCTCGTTACAGTGCGTCCGTCCTGTCCGGCCTCGCCTTTCTCATTACCCGGAGGCCCGAAGGCCGAAACTGATTTATGGTGCAGCACCGCCCTCTCGGCGACAACGGCGGCGGCGCGACGCGGCGACGACGCACAGTGGGCCAGAAGACCGGTGGAGGCGGTCAAAATCCCGAACGCGTTTTGAGCTCTAGAGTCGCTAAATGGGCCTCGAACCGAACGTGTGACCCGACCAATGGATTGCTCTCCGATCGAGGAATCCGTTGGTGGGGTCACACGTTCGGTTCGAGTCCCGTTTAGCGACTCTGGAGCTCAAAACGCGTCTGGAGTTTTGGCCGCCTCCACTGCGACGCTTCGCCGCGCTTCGCCGCGCCGCCGCCAGGGCGCAGCACCGCGCAGCAGCGCTCAGCACGTCAAGTGCACGAGGCTTGTCCGCGAGGAGGGCCGGCGAGAGGGAGGCCGCGGTACTCGACGGGTTCCCCTCGTCCGCCCCGCCCCTCGCTCCTCCACCAATGGCGGCTGCCTGCTCGGCTGGCTGGCTGGCCCCACTGCCTCAATTACTCAAGTATCTGAGAGCCTTCTGGCGGCCCAACCCGCCGCGCCGACCGCGCCAGCCAGGCAGGCAGGCAGGCAGGCAGCCGCCGGGCAGCACGGCGCCGTCCATGGCCGCATCACGTCCGAGCCAAGCCTCCTCCAAAACCATTTTCATTTTCGTTTGTTGATTCAAACACACAATAATTTTGCCGCGTCGTTTCCCTCGGAAAGTGGCACGCCGCCCGAGTCTCGCCGTCGACGGCGGCAAGTCCAGCAAGTCCGCAGACTTTTAATTTGCAATTCGACAAAGTCCGCGCGCGCACGCACGCCCCGTGTGCGAAATAATGTGATAATGAGACAGACGGAGCACGAACTATGATGTAAGGCTATTTGCATAATGTGACTGGCGACCGTTCAGGGCGGCAGTGCGGCACACGATATGCAACAAGGTGTAACCGCCAGTACACGGTACACTATTCTCCAGCTCTGTGCTCTTGGGAAAGGTCCCTGGTTACGTGCTAAAGTCTGTAGACGCCAAGCTTGCACCAAAGTTGCCGAAGATACATCCTCAGGCGCACAGTGGTCCAGAAGACTGGTGTGGATTGCTCTCCGAACGAGGAATTCATTGGTGGGGTCACACGTTCGGTTAGAGTAACCATTTAGAGACCCTGTAGCTCTAAACGTGACTTGGGTTGTGGACGCCTGCACCGGTCTTCTGGCCCACTGTGATGCGCTACACCCTTGCAGGACGGCCCCCTTGTGCGTCCTTGCGCAACAATGCCTGGGCTTTAGGGCCTTTAGGGGCCGCCCCTCCCTGTCTGGGCTCGGCCGAGTCCGACCAATCAGGGCGCAGGCCAGTGTATCATCCACCCCGGCATTAGCCTCTAATTTCCGATTCTAATTTCGCCCGAGGGCCCAGGCCGGCCGGGGCGCTGCGTCTCTCTCTCTCTCTCGCACGCCGGCGCGCCCCGACTTTCGTCTCGCTCTGATAATTGGATACTGCTATATACGGGCCCCGACCCGACGGCTGGATCAAGCAGACATGGCAGGCCCGTTAAAACAAAAGAAGTCCCCCAACACCAGTAGGCGGTTATCATTTGCGTTTTTGTAATTGCTGTGTCGCGCGCCGGTCGTTTTAGAGCGTCCATTTTAGTTTTCCTTAACAAGAAGAAGGACTATGTCGAAAAAAAGAAAACACGTCCAAAGTCGGTATTCGAACCCGGTTCAAACGCCGCGCGAGAGTCACTCAAAACGACAATCTCGGGTGGCATATCATTACGCGGGTCAGAGGGCGGAAAAGGGCGTTTTGTTTGCTTACAGGAAAAGTGTAATAAAACCACAGATGGGCGTGTCCTGCGTGTCCCTTGGCTTCCCACGACTCGCATCCAAGCCGAAAGAGCGTTACGTGACGGGGGTACTCGGCGAGCCGCGGAGACCAAGGCGGAGACCGGCAAGGTCAGGCGGGGAGTGACATTTACTGACCTCAACCGTAACGAGCACGAACGAGCCTCGCGCCCTGAGTTTGTTGCACCGTCTGACGTCATCGAAGTGGCCGAAGTGGCGGATCTGGAGAGAAGCGGCGTGAAACCTCGTTCGACCAGTCACGGCTGTGTCAAAGCGCCGTCGGGAGTTTTCTTTAGAATGCTGGGAAGAAATGCATGCAGTGACTTCAAAATGTAATTTGTACTCCGTCCATAACAAAAGGACAATGCCCTTTGACTGTATTGTAACTAAATAAATAATTTGTTCTTGAACTGAGAATCGTAACTATTGCAGCGAGGTACAAGGAGTTGAGAGAGAAATTTCCCTCCTCGCGAGGGAAATCCCTCTCGGCGTCGGCACCGGCCGCGTACGCGATGAGTTATGGCCGCTGTGACGCCACCCGCTGTGTAGACCACTTTAAATGGCTACCTGAATATTCAGATGCGGCGAGCGATACGACACCACGCTGCGTCCCGCTCTTGACGATCTGTACGAAATATTTTATCGAAGTCATCAAATTAATTGGTGTCTGCTGGGAGGTGCAACACGCCAACAACAACACGAAGAACAAAAACAAAACAATGTGGATGGAGATACGTGTCGTGCGTGTACACTCGCAACAAGCCGGTCGGGCGTCATAATAATTTGCCAAGGCAACGCAACGCGGCTTGATACACTGCCCGCCAGTTATCATTGAAGGCGCAAGCGCATTATAAATAAATCGAGTTAGAAAATTGAAAAGTAAGAAATAAGTCTCGTCTTCTGGAAATATTTTAAAATGGTATCATTGGATTTTTTTGGGGGTTATGACTTTAAAACACCACACTTGTTAAACTGCACACTAAATGTCTTACAATTAAATTTGAGCTTTATTACAGTGAATTCTGTAAAAGCATAATACGAAGCACAATTTTTCTAATAATACTTATCTTTTTGGGGTTTTCACTTTTAACGTACGAAGAAAATCCTTCGTAATACGAGGGAAAACTACCTTCGTTCGTATTGCGCTTGTGGCACATGGGAAATTTCTTCGTAAGACATTTAGAGTGTGAGACCACATTTTTCTGATAATATTTTTTCCCATCCGCCACATTCCTAGACAGGCCCATAAGGCACGGTCTCTCGACAGTCCCTCGCTGCGCCGAGCGGTTCGCGCGGCTTCGCGTGCTGCCGACGATTAGACACTCTGTTTGCGCTGGGCTGCGCTGGGCTGCGCTGGGCTGTCTAGAAATTAGCGAGTCCGTGATGAGTGAGACGGCTCAATGAACGCTCAGGCCAACGAACGAAAGGAGGAGGCAAGACGGAAGCTTAAACGAATGTTTGAAAGAAGGAACGAACAGAGGGATAACGCTTAGCCAAGCAAATCAAACAAACAAATCAACAGACGACAAACAAACAAATGACTGGCGAATGAAATCGAATTAGTAACCAATAGAACGGTCAATAATGAATGAATGAATGAATGAATGAATGAATGAATGAATGAATGAATGAATGAATGAATGAATGAATGAATGAATGTGGCGAACTCGTCGCGCCGCACCCTCAAGGCGTTAACTCCGCCTTGGCGCGCTTGGCGCACTCTCACGGCGTTGCCCCGGCGGTGCCGCGCCTTGCCCCGCCTCGCCGGACCGCCTCAAAGGAGCCGCTCGCAAGATGGCCGCCGCACTGCCCGCCCCTCCCCGCCCCGCCCGCTCCACACGTGCTGCCTTATCGCGTACTAAACAATCAGCTGTGTATGTGTGGGCGGGCGTCATCGCAGGTGGGCTCAATTTATGAGAAATTCGGCGCTCGTTTCGCGCCAGCGGGTGCGAGCGAGACGCGCGGGCCGGCCGGCCGAGGAAGGGAGAGGGAAGGGCGGTGCAGGCCGTGTCCGCCGACACGCACCACGTCCGCGACGTCAGGAAGGCGACGTCATTTTTCTGCGTTACTCTTCCCTTTTTTGCCGGGGGAAGACCGCGGCGGCTGATGTATGAAACTGACCCATTACTTCTGGGCGACGACGTTCGCTATCTCTGCCGGTCGGCTGCGGTGCCTACAATATTGTGGCATCTTTTGACTGAGAGTAATTTGGCCGCCAATGGGCCGGACCGTGCCTTTGTGTGGGCGCCACCCCCGCGGGGGCCCCGCCCCGCCCACATGACGAATGTGGTGCAGTCCGTCAGGTTTGTGCGCCTTTTTACCTTTTCAAGCCCACTAATGGAAATATTTGGTGACGCTGTCCTTTTCATGCGGCGCGCGGCGGGTCTTTTGAAAAGCCCCGGTGACGCGCGTGCCCGCCGGCGGCGTCGTATTCATATTCGCCGGGGAAATGAATGTGAACCGGCGGCGCAGCGCGGCGCAGCGCGTGTAGCGATCGCACTGTAGCGTCCGGCTCAGAAAAGCAACACATCCCAGTCGCCGTCGTCGCCTCGTCGCCGTTATTTTTTCGCTAAATTAATGGGTGGCGGGCACGCAGAGGAAACCTCACCGGAAACATTAGGAAACGCTCGCCTTTTGGGCGTAAATTCGTCGCCGTGGACGCCGAGGCCGTGGACGCCGAGGCCGTGAGTGAACGCCGCTAAGGCCGTGAACGCCGCCGAGGCCGTGGACGTCGAGGACCTGGACGCCGAGGCCGCGGACGGGCCTTAGCCCAATTTGTCGCGGGTAATCCAAGCGGGCCGCAGTGATGCATGCTTCGGGGCTCGCTTCGGGGTGGGTAATGAGATGGGTCCGGTGACGCGCGTCTCGCCATCTTGCACTTCGTCAGTCTCCAGTGTCGGCCAAGTCCGCCAGCCCGATTGTGCACCTGCCGCGACGGCCACGGCCACGGCGTCGCTGACCCTCCCTCGGCCCTCGGCAGCACAGGGCCTCGGCCGGCCCCTCAGGCCGCGCATAAATCCTGCCACAATATCAGCTTCTGCGGTCCGCCGTCAGATGGCGCCGGCCACGGCCTGATGTGACCGCACGGCAGCGTCTTATAGCAGCAGGCACACAGCAAACAAGAAAAATCTGTCCCAAAAAAACAACGAAACGAAAATGAAACTGTAACGAGCACGGCCGGCCGGCCGGGGTAACACTGCCCGCAGGCAAATCTTTTCGTCTAATCAAACGGAACGGCCTCCGGTTAATGACAGGTGCAACCCGCTTGATTTAACGATCGCCCTGCGAATAAAGCGCGCTATTGGCAGCGCCGCAGCGCGCATGGCGGCCCCGGCGTCCCTCAACGGTTATTGGCGAAATGATTCGCCGCGCCGTTATTGGCGAAATGATTCGCCGCGCCGTCCCACAGTGCGGGCCAGAACACCGGTGGAGGCGGTCGAAATCACGGACACGTTTTGAGCTCCAGCGTCGCTAAATGATACTCTAACCGAACGTGTGACCCCACCAATGGATTGCTCTCCGAACGAGGAATCCATTGGTGGGGTCACAGGTTCGATTCGAGTCCCGTTTAGCGACTCTCGAGCTCAAAACGCGTCTTGAGTCGGGCCTCTGGCCCACTGTGCGTCCCCGCCGGTCTGGCTGCGCGTGCATTTTCGCTGGCTGTTGCGGCTGCGGCCGCCACAGCACGCTGCCAAAGATACATTGTTTCCAAGGGCCAATTACAGACATTTTACGCACCCTTTCGAGCTGCGCATCCTCGCCGGCCCGGCCGTGCCGTTCGTCGTGGGAAAGGCAAGGGCAATGAAAAAACGCGCGCGGAATTTTCCGGCGTGGGACGACTCCTAGGTAATTCTAAAGACCATCCCATCTCGCCTCGGCGGCCAGCCTCGGGCCTGCCTGGCCGGCCGGACGAACGGCCGGGGGGAAAAATATTAAAGTGGGGCGGACGCGGTGGGGCAGACGCACTATACGAATTTTATTGCACACTAATCGTAGGAAATGGTTTATGGACTGGGCGACAGGGGCGCCGCCGAGGTGCGGCGGAAGAAAATAAAAGCTTTCCTCGAAAGGGGGAAGCGGGCCGGTCTCGGCGGCGGCAAGCTTACGGTGGCTTATCAGGGCACTCGCCAGGTTACGCATTGTATCGGCCGGTGTTGACAGTCAAGACGCGATGCCAGGTCTAATGGAAGGCATCCGGTTGGAATCGGACATGGCGCTCTCTGTTTGAACCGTGGCGCCTCTCTTTTTTTTCGTTTCCCTTTTTTTTCGACCTCTTTTTGCATCCACTTCGACGGCACTCCCCCGGCCCGGCCCTTTCATAGGCCCCTCGCAGTGGCGTGGCGTGCCTTGCTCTGCCCTTGATGGCCACTTTATCGCCAACTTGTGTCGTATTCGTAATCCCTCTCTCTTTCTCTTTCTCTCTCTCTCTCTCTCTCTCTCTCTCTCTCTCTCGTCATTTTTCACCGATGCGTAGAAACAAAGAAACACGCCATAGGGCCGCTATATGTGCGCGAGAGCTGCGCGCCTACACTGTCCTTTGCGAAAGGGCCGCGGAGGCGGGATGAAAAAAAAAAATCCGCCCCCACGGGTATTCGAACCCTCGAACCCGGACGCCCAGCTCGAATCACAGCACCTCTTTGCTCTTTCCACGGCGGCGGGGCGTCGGCGGTGCGCGGCACTTGCAGATTCAATCCCTTAAAACGCGTCGAGTTTATCAATAATAAAAAGATGAAAGGCCCCGCGACGCCCCCCCCCCCGGCTCGACCCGGCCCGGCTGCCCAAAGGCTGGGCGCGACACGGCGCGGCGCGCCACGCCACGGGGGAGAGACAATGGTGCGTGGATAGTAATATGCTGATGGAGCTAACTTGCCCGCTTTGCAGCGGCTCCCCTCGCCGCCCTTGCCGGATTGAAATACGCCCCCCGATGAGGTGCACGGAGTTCCTCCACTTTCTGTGTGTGTGCACGCTCCTGTCTGTGTGTGTGTGTGTGTGTGTGTGTGTGTGTGTGTGTGTGTGAGTGAGTGCGCGCGCGTTGAGTGCCGCGTTCAGTCCTTTTCCCTTTATATCTCCAAGGGATGTGTGACCGGACCCCGCCTGTGATCCTTTCTCTTTGTCTCGGCCCCTTCATGCCGAGTGCGCGTGTGTGAGTGCGTCCGTGTGTGTGACGGTGCGTACGTGTGTGTAGGTGTGCGCGAGTGATTGTGCGACTGTGTGAGCGCGACGGCGGGCCCCGCGCGCGGCCTCCCTAAGTACTTTCCTCCCTTTCTGTGAGAGGTATATATTCCCCTACTTTTGCATTTTATGAGTCCATCTGTCTGGCGGTCCCCATGACGGCCGTGATGGTGCTTGTTGCGTGCGTGCCGCTGGGTCGCGGGGCCGCTGGCCCACCGCGCAGTGACCGCCCAGTGACCGCCCAGTGACCACGGCGGCGAGGAGGCGAGGAACGTGCCCAAAGGGGCTGGCTATTGGTCCGCCGCGAGCCGAGTCCGAATACTGCTTTCGTCGCTCTGTCTCTCCCGCACTCAAGGGGAGCCCCGTGACGGTGCGAGAGAGGCAGGGCGACGAAAACGACTCTCGGAATCAGCCTGCAGGGCAGGCAGGCGAGGCCGACCTCCCGCACGGGAGAGGTCACTTCCATCTCCACCGCAGCTTCACGCAGGTAGTGATCAGGACCCCTGCGACCGAAAACGACCGCCGCTCCGTGTGAGCATCGAGGAAGGAGATGCACAGGAAAGAAAGAGGCCGAGAGAGAAATGGTCGGGACTCTGGGTTTGCCATAGTAACCGAGTAACAGTTTGTGGTTTTAGAAGATTCCGTTTAACTCAAACTGCAGTGCGCAAGAGGAAAAAGAGTGAAGAAAAAATACTGCACTCCAGATTAATTTTCTTCAAAAAATTCACCACAAATCAGGATGAATTACGTTAAAAAATTCTGTGAAACGTCAAACTTGCATCGTTACTTAAATTTTTAATTTTCTTTAGCCTGGACCGTCCCTACCTTACTAACTAACAAATCGATTTTTCGCAATTCTCCGTGCTTTTCTACGATTTTTGTCTTTCTTTTTTAATTTTTGCAGTGCACACCGCACGCAGCGCGGGGGCACGCGGGTCGAACAGTGTAAAAATTCGGAAACAAACACCAGCCTGAATAATGGGCCTCGATTAGGCCTCACGTGTGTTCAGGAGAAAAAGGGGGGAGGGGGGGCACAGCAAGCAACAACAAGCACCGTGTGGCAATAATCCCACTCATATCGTTCCACATAACCCAGACGTCGTGCCGGCAGAGCCAAGGCAAGAGCCTTGCCAACTGTCTTCCAGTGTGTGTCCGCCGCGCTTTTCCCGAGTTTTCCGCTCCGGAGCAATTTTCTCATCCCGGCCGCGCCGTCGTGGCCGTCCTCGCTGGTCCAGCCAGTGATGTGGCGGGGAGACAAATTGGACAGCACGAATAAAGTCCTCTCCCTCGGACCGGGCGGCACACTGTGGCCGGCACCGCGCGGCATGCCGGCAGGTACCCACAAATAAAGAGGAGGAGTTTTGCGCGAGATAAGCGAGGAATTCTTTTCATTTGCTGGACGTGGCACAGTGGGCCAGAAGACCGGCGGAGGTGTGCGCTACAGTTTTTGCCGCGCTGGAATGCCGGGCCGATGCCAGCCGATACCTCACGCACGCTCCACATGTCGCCGCCGTAATCACGATTATTACAGCCGTTAGAGTTGCCATCGGGCACACTCTTGACAAAGGGGCCCGGCGGGGCGCGGCGGCAACCCTAGCACGGCCGGCACGCGGACCACATTCGAATGTCAGGCCGCCTGTGCACTGCAAAACGAAATATGTACCTACGAGCGGGACCCTGAGCCCCTGACGGACCCGGATAGGCAACCCGCGGCACACCTATGTGTTGAAAGACGGAGGATTGCCTACCTCGACCGCACCAAGCGCCTTACGACATATGGTAGGCAACCCGCGGTACACCTGTGCACTAAAGCACGCAGGGTTGTCTACCTCGATCGCAGCCAAGCGCCTTACGGCACAGGGTAGGCAACCCTGGGCACTCCTGCGTGCTGAAGCACGAAGGGTTGCCTCAAGGGACCGCACGGCGCTCGGGACACAACCAAAGTTGGCAACCACTTGCAGGGCGCGCGCCGGGCCGGCGACAGAGGCCCCAGCACGAGCCACGGCCCCGCGGCCCCGCGGGCCATGCATAGTCATGACGCTGTCATGACCAAGCCGCGTGCCACAGCGCCGGGCAGCGGGGCTGGCTCAGCCAATGCCGGAACATCTCCCCGATCGTGATGCAATCCTCCATTTTGTCGGCCGTCCCCCCTTCCCCCTGGATTCTTTACCTCGGGGCCTCCGGGCAGGCAGGCGGGACTGGCGGGGCTGGCAGGCAGCCGCTGGCAGCCGGGCTCGGGGAGTCACGGACTTGGAAACCCTTTTGTTTCAGTCAGGGATAATCATCGCCCCTCCCATCAAGCCCATCAAAGGCCTCTCCCTCCACACCGTGCGTGCCTCCCCCCTCCCCTCCTCCACACCGTGTGTCTCGGCCCGCACTTGCCCGCGCTTCCCGCTCGCCGATATTGATAGGAAGGAAGGACATTGTTACCTTTAATTAGCGTGATGAATAGGGTAATGCCCGGACGCGGAGAAGGCTCAAAACGCGTCTATAGTTGCGGCCGCCTCCACCGGTCTTCTGGCCCACTGTGCGGTGCAGTGGGATTCTCGGTCCCTCCGGATGCGCCTCGTCATGGTGACGTACGGTAGCGGGCTGCGTTCGAACTCCGTCCCTGCGTCGCCGCTTCTCGGACAATAATTAACATAATTTTGGCGGCGTGCGCGGGGCGCGGCCCGGCGGGGTGGAGGGAGCCATAAGCCCGACGATACTCGGAAGGGGCTATGACTGCGCCTGGGTCCGGACGGAATGCGGCAGGCGGGGCCATTCCGCCACTTTTATTTCCTCGTTCCTCCGGAGGTGTTCTGGAAATATTTACCAAGTGGCGGCGAAAATGGGTTCTGCAGTTGTAATGGCCGCCGAGCCGGACGTGTGGCTGTGGCCCAGCCCCGCGGTGGGGCTGAGTCTCGGGCAGTCATTATTGGTGCGATGTTGCATGCTCTTGTGTTTGGTTTACGCGATTATTTTTGTTTTTGTTCTTTGAACGGGAATGTTCGTGCAGGAAGCTAGACGTCGGAAAGGGGTGTGTTGCGACCCTCGCCAGCCAACGCGTCATATATTCGTGCGTGGAAGATACGCATCTGGATGAATTAATTACTCATTAATCGAGCGGCGTGATGGCTTCACACCACAAAGGTGTGGCGCCATCGAGGCATTCAGGACCTCGACAGCGCAAATTGCCTTCCGCTGCCGCAATAATGGGACCTATTTAAAAGTAGATTACTCAAACACGATCAACCGCTGGCAGCGCATTTTTGTCTCCCACACAAAAGGCCGAGAATGTCGATGAATTTTGAGCGCTTCGACAGGGCCATTCAGGGTGACGCACAGTGGGCCGGAAGACCGGGGAGGCGGTCCAAAGCCCGCTCCAGCTCCAGAGTCGCTAAATGGGACTCGAACCGAACGTGTGACCCCACCAATGAATTGTTCTTCCGAACGATGAATTCATTGGTGGGGTCACGCGTTCGGTTCGAGCCCTGTATAGCGACTCTGGAGCTCAAAGCGCGTCTAGAGTTTTGGCCGCCTCCACCGGTCCCCTGGGCCACGGTGGGACGCGCGGGGCGTCGCTGTGATTGGTCGATAGGCATCGGCCGGCCACGCCAATTACGGCGGGGTGACGTGAAAATGGATTTGGTCATTGCGGCACATCAAAGAAACAAAAGAGGATAATGAAGGCCAGACACCGCGAGTCGTCGCCAGGCCTGTTTGCATCGCACCGTCTCACGCACACGCTCTTAGTCTCTCTCTCTCTCTCTCTCTCTCTCTCTCTCTCTCTCTCTCTCTCTCTCTCTCTCTCTCTCTCTCACACACACACACTCACACACACTTTAACCGAGCTCATGAGCGCTGATGAGACGTCTGCCGAGTGGGCGGCGGGCCACCCCGCCATCGCGACTGCCATCGGAATTTAAGACATCACTCGAAAAAAATAAAAATAAAAAGAGTACGAAAATGTTTATCAGCAGCAGCAGCAGCACGAAGGAAAAGTTTCGCTTTTAATTAATGTTGTGCTGAATATCTGCTGCCAGGACTCTCTCCTCGTGCGCCCGGGCGGACATGGCCGCGGGCCACGGCATTTCGGCCACGGGAGTACCGAATTTCCGAGAAACATTGTCGAGCGAACACCCTCGGCCGGAAACCGCAAGTGTGTGTGTGTGTGTGTGTGTGAGAGAGAGAGAGAGAGAGAGAGAGAAGGAAAAACGACAGAGGAAAAGAGTCTCATCCTGGCCGTCAGACAGCGTATGATTGTAGGGGCGGAGCTTCGCGGAACAACAACAGCATTGCGACATGACACCCCGAATCAGCGACCGCCATCAAGCCGAGCCATCTCTCACGCACAGCCGTTCCGCCGAAAAAGTACCGCTGCTGTGCGGCCACCTCGTACTTTTGTACAAATTTTTCAGGAAGCACCGCCCCTGTGGCTGAACTCCGCATTGTCCGTCGGTCTTACGCGGCTTAGTCCCGCGCGTGACGGCCTCAGGTTATTGCTGCTGTCTGAAGACCGCGTCTGAAGACTGTCTGGAGGACAGCGCTAAGTCGCCTGACGGCTCGCCTGACGGCCGGGCCACGATTTCGGCGCCTCGGGCTGCACACTGAGAGTCGCCGCGCTGTCTCTCTCGCACTCATGGGGCTCTGTTATGGGTGCGAGAGAGACAGAGCGACGGCTCTCGGAAGCAGTGTGCTGCCTAAGGCCGCGACCAGGGAACTCCAGCATACTCGCCCTTTCTTGGAGGCTGATCTAGGCTTTGACCGGAGCTTCCCACACGCAGTTATTAAGCCCACCCCTCGCCCTTGTTTGCCCTCCATATTAACCATCACCAGGGCGTCACACATGATGGATGGCAAGTTTTTTCCCCTTGACCGAAACCGATTGAATTTTGTTTGTAATCGGAAGTGGAGGGGTGGGGGGAGCGTTGTTTAAAAGAGGTGAACCAGCTAACAGTTTGGAAGCTCTTTCAGAGTAGGCGTATTGAAACTTGAAGAAACATACCAGACTGTGAACAAGCTTCCCCGGGTTCCTCAGTTGTAGCTTCGAATCGAAATGGTTCCCCAGCATCCAACAGGTCGGCGGTGAAACAGCGGGCATCCCGACTCCGCTGCAGCATTTCTGACACAAAACACGGCCGGCTCGAAAGCACAGCTCGTGCGCGCATAATCCCGGGAAAAAGGGGGGCTGTGGAATCCGAGGCTGGCGGTGCTGGCGATCTAGTACACGCCTTCTTCACGGGGTGCAGGCAGTCCGTGCACGCCGTGCGCGTCACACATTCGTTATGCGTGACAAGCGTGACAAGCAACCGCCTCCTTCCGGAAGCGAGCAGCGATTGGACACCCCTCAGTGGCGCCACCAACAACAAAACAAATGAGAACACAATCTTAGTAGAAAAGAGGGGAAATTATTAATCATGCCTCTACGACCGTCCACGACCTGTCCCGGCCCCGGCCCGCCGCGGCGGAGTCCGTCCGTACCCGAGGACAGACCGCAGAGACGCGACAGGCGACCGCAGACTCGTCGTGGTCAGTCTCCGGCGGCGTGCGATCTCACCGACGACGGTGTGGGAGTCGAATCGGCGGGGACAGTGTTCCGGCCGTCACGTTTTTAATGAAGCCAGAAGTAAAAAGTCCGCCTAAGTGGCCTGGTTGACCCCGCTTCGGCTCCAGCGGCTCCAGCCGCCTCTAGCAGTGTGCGTGCGCGACGCGTCGTCCCGGCCGGCTTGACACGACAAAGGCATGCCTACTTCCAGGCTTCCAGCGTGCTTCCAGCCTTCCAGGCTTGAAAGCGCTCCCGGGGGTCTGGAGGGCTAATTAAAGCGCAAGAGGGGGCGTCAGCAAATCACAAGGATAATTATTCGCTGAGGACAAAAAGAAGGCGGGGCGAAGAGTGAGCGAGATGGTGGGGTGGTGGGGATGACAACCGCCACCACGGAATCCACTCACATTTGTTTTTATATCAACTCGTTTTTTAATGGTGGTTTAGAACTTTTGTTCTGCCACTTCAATTTGTTTTTCGCTTCAGGAAAGACAACGGTCTGCCCACATTTTCTCTTGTCAAATAACTTTGCTCGCAGCTTTTGCGAGTCTGTATGCTACATTCACTGAAATAAAAATATAATATCTCATGCAAATTTTAATTATTTTATTAATCCGTTCAGTTAGTCACGTGTAAATAATTTTGCACAATTTTGTGCAGCTGTATGCGTAAAATTATTCAAATTACTATTCACTTCTGTCTTTTTTTATGGGACAAAAATTATTTTTACCACAAAAATTTCTCTTTTCTACAATTTTTACAGCTTTCGCGACAGAGGGTGTCGTTGGCGATGCAGGAGGCCGTCCTTGGAACAAGGCAGGCCTGTGTGGCACACTGTGTGGCAGGCAGGCACAACAGGTGCTTCACGGCAACACACCTCAGCTATTAAATCGGTCGGGCTATCCTCTCCTTAGACCCTTGCCGAACCCGCTGCCCTGTCAAAACACGGGGCCCCCTCCCGGCGGGCCCGCCACAGCCTGCCACAGCGTGCCGGCCACCCGGCTGCCGTGATGTATGGCCCATCCCGCTGCCCTGCGTGGCTCCGCGTTGCTGCTCCCCGTGGTCACCTGGCCTAATGCGATCGTGGATTAGGGATTAGAGCAGTTCTACGGCCTAGCGGCGGCACGTCCGCTTCGGTTCCTTAGAACAGAAGGAACACTTTTTGTCGGTGTCGCCGGGAAAACGTAGGCAAAAACTTGTCCGATAACACAGGTGTGTGGCCCGCTGCAGTTTTGGCTGCCTCTACCGGTCTTCTGGCCCACTGTGCGCCGTGCGCTCATCCAACTCGCTTCCTTTATTTTTTGCGGTGTGTCGGTCGTGTTCAAACTGGAGAGGAAGTTGCGCCCGGAAACGGCCGGGAGTAACTCCGAGTGACTCACGGGCAGCGAGGCACCTCACGCGATCCAACACCGGCAGGGGCACGGCGATCGTCAGAGACACTTCCCTGCGTGCGTTTAAGTCTCCACGCCGAAAAAAAGCAGAAGATCCACGTCTTGGACCGCGGGTATTCGAACCCGGAACCGCGCCACCTACTTTCCCGACCCGCTGTCCACGGCGCTGCTTTTCCAGGCTTTCCAGTTCCGGGCAGGTCCACCGTTTAACACCCATAAACCCGCCACATAGTGTGGGTGCGTTCCGGAACGTCCTCGTCCCGCGCAGGACGGGCAGCACGGGCAGGAGGAGCGGCAAGGTGAGCAGCGCAGCGCCCTCTCGAACGCGCCCCGAAGGAGGAGGAGCGGGCTAATTGAAAACACGGCCATCAATTGAAAAGGGCAGCCAGGCAGGCAGCCAGCCAGGCAGCCAGGCAGGTGGCCGCCATGGCCGCACCCGCCGGCCGCAGGCTCCGCAGGCTCAGCGCCCAGCAGGTTCCGAGCCGGCTCTGAAATCTCCCAAAACGACAGCCGCAGATAACATCGAGTCACCGCCGGAGACTTACCGCGCGGCGCACTAAAAGCCCGTGTGAAAGGCGCGACCCGACGCCTTCGATACATCGAATGTCCTGCAGGACGCGCGCCTTCGATGCATCGAACCGCGGAGCCGCCTGTACTTGGTGGCCCACTGTGCTCCGGCCGCGAGACGCGCGCCTGTTGCCGTGGATTTTATGGACGCGGAACGCCACTCGAAAAGGCGTCGTCCTGGAGCCCTGGACCCAGCAGCAGACCGAACCCCCAGAGTCGTCTTCGTCGCTCTGTCTCTCTCGCACTCGCAAGGCGCGACGGTACAGGTGCGAGAGAGACAGAGCGAAGATTTCGGGATCAGCCAGGAGGCCCAGGTAGTATCGCTATCGGGATAAAGGAGGCACCCACCGCCGCCGCCTACCTGCCGCCGCCCCGCCGGCCCCGCCCCCACACACGCCCCCCGCTGGGCCCCACTGGGCCCCGCCGGGCGACGGTTTCAGTCAAAACACAGAGAAACATCGATACACTGTCAGCGCAGCGCAGGCCCTGTTACACTACTTGATGAGCAGGGGGAGAAAGAACGAGAGCACCGCGGGAGAAAGAGGAGGCTCATTTTCTTTGACAGCATGTGTCTCCTCTATCAGTCCATCAGTCATACAGCCATGCAATGCACGCACGTATGGGCCGTGCCGTGCCGTGGCGTGCCGTGGCGGCGCACCGACCTGCTCTCGCGAGGTATGGTGCATTCAGTGAACCCTGTCCTCGCCGCGCTCAAAGGGAAGTTAAACAGCCACAGCCCCACTGGGGGCCTCATTGTCCGAGTGCTGTTCCGGTGCGTTATAAGGGTTCGATCTTTTGTTTTGCTCGTTGTTTCGAGGCTGTTTGCCACACTCATGATGGCACCAAGAAAAGGCCTGCATAGCAAAGGGTCGCCGCGAGGACAGGATTCACTGAATGGACCATAAGGACCTTGCACGGGCGTGCACACAAACAGGGCAGGGCACGGCACGCCACGCACGGCCGTGTGCGACCCGGCTTTGTACATATACTCAGGGAAACAAAAGTTTCGGCTCGGTTCAAAGAAGGCGACCGACTAAAAGGGGGACAGACAGGAGGAAGCGGATGGGGTGGGGTGCTGGGGTCGCCGCCTGCCCCGCCTGCACGCTGCAAGGGTTAAAGAAGGATCTTGAAAAGTCAGAGGGTGAGAGTGGGTGGAGCACAAGGGACTCGCCCGTCTAGTTGCCAGCCACTCTGCGTGTGTTGCAGCTTCCACTCCACCTTTCAATCCCTGTCTAGCCAAGGTTTAGCTTTCGCAGCCAGCCAGCCACTCTGCGAAGCTTCCACCCTTCTTTTCAAGCCGCTAGTTGCAAGAATATGGTTAATGTTCAACCAGACAACAAGACAAGCCAGCACGCAGCAAAGTCCGCCAGAGTTGCCCAGTGGGTAAGACCCGGCCGCTCTGCCTCGTTGGCCCGGCAAGCCCGCATCCAGAAGAGGACAACTGCCCCCACCCCGTTGACCGCTAGATAGCCGCCTGAAAGGGATGCAAAACGCAAAACTTTGCCCACCTGTAAGTAGGCGAAAAGAGCCACTCTGGATGCACCACTGCACATGTGACCTGTGTCGGCGGCACGCCTTGGCAGCGATGGCCCTCTCGACCCTCCCAGTGCAGTGCACTGCAGTGCAGGCCCTCGTGGCGAATGCATCCACAAACCGCTAATGACAGTGCCTGGCTGCATGGCCTGGGCGGCGCGGCGCGGCGCGGCCCTCTACAAATGCACATACAGTGTGTGCTCAGGAGGGCGGCGCCGCGACAGCGCCCCGCCATGCAGGCCCTCTATGCAGTGCAGCGCGCGGCAGCACGTCAGGCTACTCAAGCAGAGTGCATAGGGGGCTGTCCGTGTCATGCGCGTGGTCGCGGGTTCAAATACGCGTGCCGGCAGTCGCGTCGCACTTTTCTCTTTCTTCCCCGGCGCGCCCACGCTGCAGTCGGTGCAGTTGGTCGTCGAACGCCCCAGCGTGAATGCACTGCGGAAAAGTGCACGACGCAAAAGTGCATTGTCCAGTGCACCGTGGAAAAGTGCACTGCCCAATTCACTGCGGAAAAATGCAATGACCAGTGCACTGCGAAAAAAAAATATTCAGTTTTTGCTTCTCATCATTATTTTTCAATTTTGAAAGATGAAAGCACGCGTGGGTCGCCAGGAACAGAAAGATGGGTCGCTTGATGGGGGCTGGGCCGGCTCCGCCCCTACACTATCTTAGTTTCTCGCAGAGACAAGAGCGCGGCCCCCGTGCCGCCCGGCCGCCCACATGCAAAGCAGGGGAGCAAGATGCACCCGCATATCATTGCAGCAGCATCTGGTAAAAAATATTACGTAACAGCAGTGCAAAGAGGTAGCCCCAGCGCAGCGATGGGGTAGATATTTGCGTGCTATGCACTTTGTGAGTTATTATTACGCCACTGGACCAGGTTAGCCACAAAGTACGAGTCGGCGGCGGTTCGAAAAACCTCTTTTGGTGGGGTAGGCACGAGGGCCTGCCACAATGGCGACACCGCTGATGCCGAGAGTCGTCGCTCCGTCTCTCTCGCACTCATGGGGCGTTCCCCTCGGGTGCGAGAGAGACAGAGCGACGACTCTCGGCACCAGTCTGCTGTGCTGGGTGCTCGAGAGGCACTAAGTAGCCCACTGGATTGCTTCCATATTAGTATTCAGCCACCCCTTCACTTCATCCCCTCAGTGCCCCCCTCCCCTTCCTTTTACTGCTGCCTTTGTAGTGCCCAGTCCCCTCCGCGCCCTGCTTGAGGTAGATCAGGCCGCTAGTTCGGCGCGGCCACTGCGCAGGCAAGTCTACCGGGAGTTGTGTACCCACTTCCAGAGGGGCCTGCCAGGGTAGTTCGAACTCACCCGGTAAGTTCCTCAACAGGGGCATGCCGGCATTCGCCAGCCACAGAGGTGCCAGTGGTGATGTCGATTCGCAAACAGGAGCAGCGGATCTATGTAGGAGAGGGGGTATTACTTTGAAAAAGAAAGCCTGAATGGAGGGCAAAACGCCACACTCTAACCCTCAGGATCCGCGACTGTTCGCAAAATGCCGCCCGTGCAGCCGAAAACGAGCCGAAAACGTCCCGACACTGGAAGTGACCGCAGCGAACCGCCGCGGGTACTTGAGCGAGTGCCGCCAAAACGGTGCGGGAGGGGCGGCCCCTCTCTGCCGCACCTGAGACGTCCTGAGAGCCGAGGGCCGCCGAGGGCTCACGGCAAGGCAAGCTCGAGGCGTAGGGCGCGCTGCGGTCGAATAATTATCATTCCAGCGACGAAAAATCTTAACAACAACGACGCCGTCTTGGAGGGCCGCAGGGCAGGCCAAAGGGTCACCTCCGAGGGCGCATTAAGTCAGGCCGCCACGCCGGAATAATATTCCTCCGCAATTATAAGTACGCGAGAGCGACGAGCCATACGGAAAAGAAAGGGCTGAGAAGAAGAAGGTGATCTAATTGCCGGAAACAATAGCAAGCTCGCTAATGTCAAAATCTAGTCCTTTTTTGCTCCGCATGGGAGCCGGACGGACTCACCTCGCCAGGAGCAAAGGGGAGGTGCCGGTCGGAGCGAATCAGATCATAACAAATAGATTAATTAAAGGTTGTACGACGCCCATAACCCATATTCCCGTCGATCTGATTACAGCGTGCCGTGGAGTACACTGTTTTATAAGGCGCTGTCGGCCACACCCTTTTTATTTTCCCGATAAATGGTGCGGTGCCCACGTATGGCGCGGCGGCGCAATTTTTGTCCGTTTAGCGCGTCTCGGGAGGCGCCGACGAGCCGTCAAGAGGAACGGCGTTGCTCAAGTTGGTCATGACGACGGCGAAAGAGGCGACGAAAAAGGCGGTGAAATGGCAGGGCGGGAAAACGAGGAAACGGCGGGAATTTTAGAGACGATCGCATGAAAAATTATCGCTGTTCTCTCGGTATGCCGACAGGGGATCCGTTTGTGACTGTTTATTCCATGCACTGCAATAGCAGAATAACCATGGTATAATTTTACGGGTTTTGCACCTGCTGGAAACACGATAAAAGTTTTGACGTTGGTACGTTGCCCCTCCGCTGCGAGTCCCGCGGCCGGGCCGGGCCGGCCAGGGCGGCGCGGCCAGCGCTACCAACATGGCGGAGCCGAGCCGGCCCGTCAAATTACCTCCGAGGAGGGGGAAGGAGGTTCCAACCAGCCCTACCCATGATTACGGGTACGGGTCGTCCCGCAGGCCCCTGCCTCGCCCGGCCATGGCTGCTGCAGGAGTACCAACCCACCGGCCGAGCTTTCGGACAAGAAGCTCTCCGACACGGAGAGTGAAAGGTCCCCGACAACGACACTTTGTCGCAACCGCGGGAGCCGCCTGGTCGGTGGGGGACCTGCAGTCGCCTTCGTCTCTCTCGCACCCGTACGGGGCACCCATGAGTGCGAAAGAGACAGAGCGACGAAAACGACTCTCGGAATCAGTCTGCAGCAGACTCGACGTGAGTGCCTGGAGGGTTGCGTTGGTCTTTCGTTCATTAGCATTGCGTCGCCGGCTTGCATCAGCTAGTGCACCCGAAGACGGTGGCAAGAAATACCGCCATGCAAACCTGGCCGAAGTGTTTGCCCTCCGCTGTTCTTTCCATTTTCACCCCAAGGGTGTGAATGGACGGACGCGGCGCGTTGCGGCGCGACGGTCGGACTGTCGGACACGGGGCCCCATTGGTCGCCAATAAAACGAGGAGTGATTCCCGATAAGAGTCGCCGTCCCGGCTAAGAGGCCGTGATCGTAAACATGTACCGAGGTGCGTATGCATCCCTCCCATGGCCCGTGGCTACACTGCACGGTGGGCCAGAAGACCGGTGCAGGCGGACAAAATTCTAGACGCGTTTTGAGCTCCAGAGTCAAGGGGTAACCAACTATAGATTTTCATGTACACTGATTATATTTAGAGTATGATTACATGTGATTTCTTTTGATTATTTTATTATTTATCACTGATTATAGGAGGTTATTATGTTGATTATTGGGAAATATTGGGGATTATTTGAGCGCTGACCTCGGAAAGCTGTTAAGGTGACTTTGGGCAGCCACTGCGTCAAATTTAGTTGCGGTCAAAGACCTTCCTCGACGCCTTACTATTCTGAAGACCCTACTCTTTCATGCCCTGCCTCGGGAAGGCTTTGACCGCTGATAATTTGGGAGCAGTGGTCTCGCAAAAATAGTCAAACAGTGAATGAATTTCAGAAAATTACCGTTTTTGCTGACTTTGAGCGGTCACTGCATCCAATTTAGTTGCGGTCAAAGACCTTCCTCGACGCCTTACTATTCTGAAGACCCTACTCTTTCATGCCCCGCCTCGGGAAGGCTTTGACCGCTGATAGTTTCGGAGCAGTGGTCTCGCAAAATGGTCAAAAAGTGAATGAATTTCATAAAATCACCGTTTTTGCTGACTTTGAGCGGTCACTGCATCCAATTTAGTTGCGGTCAAAGGCCTCCCTCGACGCCTTACTATTCTGAAGACCCTACTCTTTCATGCCCCGCCTCGGGAAGGCTTTGACCGCAGATAGTTTCGGAGCAGTGGTCTCGCAAAAATGGTCAAAAAGTGAATGAATTTCATAAAATCACCGTTTTTGCTGACTTTGAGCGGTCACTGCATCCAATTTAGTTGCGGTCAAAGGCCTCCCTCGACGCCTTACTATGCTGAAGACCCTACTCTTTCATGCCCCGCCTCGGGAAGGCTTTGACCGCTGATAGTTTGGGAGCAGTTGTCTCGCAAAAATGGTCAAAAGTGATTGAATCTCCGAAAGTATGATTGTCATTTCGTTGGATGATGTTGATTATTTCACTGATTACCAACTAGACGTGCAATGATTATCTTGAGTTGGGTACCCCTTGTCCAGAGTCGCTCAACTCGAACCAAACGTGTGACCCCACCAATAGATTCCTCGTTCAGAGAGCAATCCATTAGTGGGGTCACACGTTCATTTCTGGAGCTCAAAACGCGTCTCGAGTTTTGGCTGCCTCCACCGGTCCACTGTTCACCCCCATTTTTAATTCGTTTCCCCGGTGTTTCTGAATTCATTCTGTTTCTCGGGCATTCTCCGCGTTCTGGGCGTCCGTCGCTCCCGGATAGCCGACGCGCCGCCCAAGTTGAAGTTGACACTGCTGTTGAGAAGAGTCACTCATCCGAGACGCATTAATCTAATCCTCTCTGCCACGCTTGTCGGCCCAGGCCGAGGCCCAGGCACCGCCACGGCTGCCCACCTTGTTGGTGACGGACAATCACTCAAAGCCAATCAACGGGTGAAAAATGAGTCGCTTTTCGCGAGACCGGCGGGTGAGGCGTAATACGGCCTTCGCCGGCCGGCCCCCCCGCCGCCCCATGTGGGGCCCCCGTCTGATAAGGCTCCGGGTCCAGCCTGTTATTATGCCGAACAAAGTGTCTGGAGGTCGACTCGCCAGACACGCCAGACGGCCCGATTTGGTCATTCACCTGCATTCAGGTGCCTACAATGCAAAGCGGAGACAATGGCGGCGCCACTGTTTAGTTTCGCTTCGGCCGCGCGGCCCGGCAGGTGGCGCTCGCTGGGTCGCTTTTCAACGCCGGTGGCAAGGTCACAAAATTGGCAAACCGTTTTGAGTGTCAAAAATTGGCAAGCCTGGTCCTGAAATACTCCCCAGCCTGCCAAAATTTGGCAAACCCTGGGCTCCCAGTACGCGGGAGCACGCTCGGAGGCCCGACGTGCGGGCCCCACAGTGCGCGGCCCCGGGCGATATTTTCGTTTAACTTAATAACATTGTTGTGGTGGCCAACCTGGTGCTTTCTTTGGCGCGCGTGCCCGCCCTGGCCGCCCTGGCCGCAGCCCCGGTCTAGCCTTCAGTCCCGCATAGTGCCTGGCAGTGCCGCACCTGCGACTAGATAATGGCGCGAGAACGCGATCGCAACATCGCACCGGCACCTGCCATAAAGACTGCGTTCGTGGAGCGGGCGTTGCCGCGTTCCGACAACAACAACAACAACAACAACAACAACAACAACAACAACAACAACAACCGGGTGGTATAGTTGAGGCACGAGGACGTTATGTTGCCGCGGAGAAACCGCAAGCTTCGTGATGCGCCTTCGGATCGCACCGATATTATCCCCCACAGAGAGGGGCCCGTGCCTTTTGTTCCACGACACTATACAAAACGTGGCCCGCGAGTTAAATCGAACTGCCCGCATTGATCTGTGTTCGATTCCGCGCGCTGCCCCGCCGCCGTCGTTGACAGACAGGTGTGCCAACCTCCCCGGAGGCGGTCACTACCACCACACTGAAAAAACAGTATTCGGCGAATCCGTCGACAGATTGTACTTCTCCGGCGGTCGTGCCCCCGGCCCGGCACTGCACTGCAGCAGCTCGCTATGCCGCGGTCCGCGATGGTCAGAAGCGATCAGAAAGCACCTAGCTCGCCGTCCACGCCGTCCACGCCGTCAGCGAGCCTGGCGGAGACCGCTCACGAAAGGCCTGGCCGGCCCGAACGACAAGCAGTTCGTGCAGTATAATTCAAATTATTTCCCAGTACGGCCAACAAGCGAATATGATTCACCTCTGTTATTCAAAGATGAAATTGATTCCCCGAAGTCCGGGAAAGAGGGGCCCGAGTCACGATTTGGACAATGCCGAGCCCCGCAGCCGCGCTCGGCCCGCTCGGCTAATAAGCTTCGAACCGTTTCGCAAAATTGTGAAACTTTTATTTCCATACCGTTGTTCCTCTCTCTCCCCTTCTCTCTCCCTCTCTCCGGCTTCGCAGGCCGGCATAGTCCAGCGGCCGTCAAAGGACCGGCCAGGTCTCGAGTTATCGCTGGAGGTGCCGGCGGGGCCGCAGGGTCGGAGGCCGAGGCCCGGGGGGGCTCTTGCCCACTTCCTTATTCGGCCCTTTGAGTCGGCCGCACAGGTCCAGTGCCCTACGCCCTGCGCCCGCCACAAGACTGAGCCCCAGCCGAGCCAACCTGCAGCAGACTGATTCCGAGAGTCGTTTTCGTCGCTCTGTCTCTCTCGCACTCATGGGGCGCCCCGTATAGGTTCGAGAGAGGCAGAGCGACGAAAACGACTCTCGGAATCAGTCTGCTGCTGTTCAACGGAAGGCATAAATCGCCGGCCCGCTAATGATGACAGAACGCGGCCAAAACACCCGATGCCCTGTTTACCGCCCAATTTCCAGCCACTAGCCCAGCCAGCCAGCCAGCCAGCCAGCCCACACCGGCAGCCGACAGTGCAGCCGTCGCGGCCGCGTTATACATCGTTTCGTTATTTTCCATGAAGAAGCAGCGCTTCGACCAGTCTGCTAAGTTCCGAAGCGTGCTTTCGTCGCACTCTGCCTCTCTCGCACTCGTGGGGCGTTCGGTAAGGGTTCGAGAGAGAAAGAGCGTCCCGGATTCAGCCTGCTGCCCACGGCGCGGCGGCGCGGGCAGCAGCCGGATTGATTTATTGAGAAGAGCGCCCCAACAATGTCCTGTCAAAAGCGAGCACGGCAAATTTTCATATTCAAAGAAACACGGGGGTCAAATCATGCAGATTAATGGGGCATTAGCATCCCCCATAGTTTCTGGACGCCCAGCTGCGCTCCGTAAAAAGAGAAGGGAAAATAAAAGGAAGGAGGCAGACGGCGGCGCGGCCATCACGCCGTGATCGACGTGGTTCTCGCGGCCGCCGCCAGAGCGCGCCAGCCGACGGGTACTGCCGCACAGTGGAGCAGAGGACCGGTGGAGGCGGTCCGACCGAATCCCGGACGCGTTTTGAGCTCCAGAGTCGCTAAATGGGACTCGGACCGAACGTGTGACCCCACCAATGGATTGCTCTCCGAACGAGGAATCCATTGGTGAGGTCACACGTTTGATTCGAGTCCCATTTAGCGACTCTAGGTCTCAAGTAACGCATCCGGAGGTTTGGCCGCCGGCGCCGGTCTTCTGACCCACAGTGTGCCGGCCGGCCGCGGCCTTTTTCCTGCTTTTTCCCGCCTAATTGCGAATCCACGCCAAACAAGCCAACAGGGCATTGCAGTGCAGGCGCGCGGTGTGTGCACGGCTGCATCCCGGCTGCACGGTACACGCGGCTCTTGTTGACCTTCCTTGATCGAAAGTCGACAAACAATGCTCGGCCGTCTTGGGGCGTAATGCTGCTTAGCCAGCATCAATAGATGTTGATGTTGATATGCTCTACATCCCGGTCCGCCCGCGCTGCTGTCAGGCTCTGCCTTCCAGTGCCCCACATAGCGGCGACTCTTCCGTGCCGACCCTCCCCCGCCCCGTCCCCCAGCGTCCACCCACGCCAACCCCCTGCGGCTACCCGTCGTCAACGCATCCGGAGTCCGCGACTCCCCGAGACGCGGGTTCGAATCCCGCGACAGCTTTTATTTTTGACGTGATTCTTCCGGCTGCTTCGCGTCCTGCTTGCTCACGCCCAGGATCGCCTCCACCAGGTAGTTGAACGTGATGGTCTGTGAACGGACGTGGACGACGGGGAGGTGCAAATTTTGGCCCGCGGTGGATGAAAGTGGACTTGTTTACCTCTGGCAGGAAGTAGAAGAGCTTCTCCCTGCGTGCAGCCTCGTCCATCAGCAGGTGGCCGTACAGGCCCTCGGCCTCGGCGTCGAACGCGGCCTCGCCCTTGAGCAGCATCCGCAGCACGTCCAGGGCCTCGTCCAGGTCCATGGCCTCGCCTGGCGCGCGCCGCCCAAATCACATCGTCAGAGCGACAGAGCGACGACGACGACTCTCGGAATCAGCCTGCAGCCTCCCTCACCTTTGTCTAGCAGCACGGAGAGGAACTTCTCCTTGGACATGACGATGTCGTTTCCGGACGGGAAGCCGAACACGCTGAAGGCCTCGCGGAGCTGGTCCAGCGACACGCCGTACGACGGCTTGTAGTTGACCAGCATCTTGACCAGCTCCGACGAGCTGATGGTGTCGCCGCTCCGCAGCACCTCTCGCACCATCGTGTTGATCTGCAAGTCAATAAAGTTTTCCATTGGTGGGGTCACACGTTCGGTCAGAGTCCTTCTTAGCGACTCTGGACACAAAACGTGTCTAGTGTTTTGGCCGCTTGCCCCGGTCTTCTGGCGCACTGTGCCGCCGTCGCTCTGGCCTAAAGTCTACACCGTCCGCACCTCGAACTGCGAGGGAAAGTAGCCCAGCGCGCGCAGCACGTCGGGGACCTCGCAGACGGCCAGCCGGTCCCCGATGAGCCTGGGCTCGGTGCTGAAGGTGCCCTGGTGCAGCAGCTGCGCGAAGCAGAACATGTCCTGCATCGCCTTGAAGAGCCAGCCGTCGCGGCCGCCGTGCAGCGCCAGCAGCCACGGCTCCAGCCCGGTCTCGTCGCCCTCGGCGTGGATGGCCTCCACCGCCCTGCGCACGCCAGCACTGCCTGTTGCTCTGTCTCTCTCGCACCCTAGCGGGACACCCCATGAGTGCGACAAAGACAGAGCGCCGAAAGCCGTCGTCGTCGACGGCGTCCTGGTGGCGGCCCGGACGCACACTCACTCCGGGTTGATCTGCCACATGAAGACGCTGTGGTCCTGCTCGCCGCACGAGAACACGTACTGCTCGCACGACGAGGTGATGAAGTTCATGATCTGCAACGACAGAGGGTTCAACTAGCCAGGCAGTTCGAGGGGCGTCGACGGCGGTTCGAACGCGCGCCGCTCCGCATCGGTCACCTTGACGGGGTGGACGATCATGGCGAGGTTGGTGTAGGGGTTGCCGTCCGGGGGCAGGCTCTGCAGGCCCATGTGGCGCTGCGTGGCGTACACGGCGGTGGCGGGGGGCTTGGCCGCAGCCCCGCCCACCGTCTGGGGGAACGCCAGGTAACGCGATCAAGCTCAACTTCCTGCAGTGCAGTGTCCTCCGGCTGCTGGAACCGCGTCCACCTTGATGGTGCAGACGGGGGTGCGGAGGCGCGGGCCCTGGTACGTTCCGCACAGGCTCCGCGACTTGAGGTCCACCAGTTTGTACTTGTACTGGCAACAAAACAGATCCGTAAGAAGGTCCAAGTTGCGAATGTGTGTTGGAACCCCCAGTGTTCGAACCCGGGCAGTACCTCAGACGTGGCGATGAGCAGCGTCAAGTCGTCGCCCTCCTCCCGGCCCGGGCACCACGTCATGTGCGAGGGAACCCCCGACTGCTCCACCGGGTCCATCCGGTGGACGACCAGCGTGTTGTTCATGCTGTCCAGAGAGAATCCCCTTTTAGCGCCCCCAAAGGATCGCCGCGACCGGGACTCGAACCCGCCGCGCCGCGACTCGCCTGTGCGCCACGTCGTACTCCACCAGCAGGAGGTCCTCGCCGAGCGAGAAGAGCGGCGCGTCGAAGGGCTGCGGCCCGAAGAGCAGGCAGCGCACGGCCAGGCCGTGGAGCTGCTGCTTGCCCAGGTACACCCAGCGGCCCTTGGCGGCGTTGTGGCAGCGGTACGCCGACACGAAGTTGGCGCTGTCCTGCACACCGCGAACTATAGAAGCAGCGCGCAGTGGGCCAGAAGACCGGTGGAGGCGGCCAAAGTTCTAGACGCGTTTTGAGCTCCAGAGTCGCTAAACAGGACTCGAACAGAGCGTGTGACCCCACCAATGGATTACTCATTGAACAAGGAATCCATTGGTGGGGTCACACGTTCGATTCAAAATGCGTTCGGGATTTTGACCGCCCCCTCCGGTTTTCTGGATCACTGCGCAGTGTCCCTCCTGGCCAAGGACCCCGTCCTCACGGACCCG
The DNA here is from genome assembly GCF_012932325.1 of Thrips palmi. Classification (NCBI taxonomy): domain Eukaryota; kingdom Metazoa; phylum Arthropoda; class Insecta; order Thysanoptera; family Thripidae; genus Thrips; species Thrips palmi. The sequence goes on from NW_023144628.1 coordinate 8,542,332, forward strand.
GCACTCGGCGCTACCCCCTGCGCCGCGCGGCGCGGGGTAGCGGCGCGCCGCGGATGGAGTATCGACTCCAGGGACTCACGCAGTGTGCCATGAACATGTTGTCGGGCGAGAAGCAGAGGTGCCGGACGGCGTGGCGGGTCTTCTGGAACGGCTGGGGCACGATGGGCTGCAGCAGCACGGGGTGCAGCAGGTACAGCGTCCCGTTGGCGCGGCCGCACGCCAGTACCGCACCTCAAAGTCACAAACCAGCTGGGAAACGAGCAGGTGAGTCCCTCTCGACGTGAGTGAACCTAACCCGCAAACCAGTTTGAAATGTTCCCAGCGTGCGCTTGGTGCGAAGTTATTTCTCTGGCTACTTTTCTGATAAGGGCATTGATAAAGGTTTTACCATTGGGCGAATACTTGAGCGACGTGACCGCCACCGGCTCGGCTCCAGGCTTGCACTCGAACGCGTAGGTCATCATCACCTCCTTCTTCTCGTAGTCGATGAGCGAGATGGACCCGTCGGCCCTGCCGATCAGCAGCTGCGGCCTGGAGGCAGAGGATTAAAGGTTAAAGAAGGACTTTCAACAAGCAGCCCTTAAAAGCGAGAGCGTTGCAGCCGCCGGGGAGGTAGGCAGCCCATCCGGCAGGCAGGCGCGCTGTGCTGCCCGCCTGCGCGGCGCCCTGTCCCGCCGCGCGGGGTATAGCCGCCGCCGAAACGCAGTGAGCCAGAAGACCGGTGGAGGCGGTCAACATCCCGGACGCGTTTTGAGCTCCAGAGTCGCTAAATGGGACTCGAACCGAACGTGTGACCCCACCGAAGGATTGCTCTCCTAACGAGGGTGCGGCTGCTCACTTGTCGGTGTGGGTCTGGATGGCGGTGATGGGGACCTGGTAGTCGTGCAGCACCACGCAGCGTTCGCTCGCGAAGGACACGAGGACCATGCGACCCGCATCCGTGCCTGCGGGCATGCAGAGTGATGGAGCTGGAGACGGCTCTGCAGACTGATTCCGAGAATCGCTTTCGTGGCCCTCAAGAGACGCACAGACAGCACGAAAACGACTCTCGGAATCATTCTACGCCGTGATGCGGATGGTAACCGGGGGGTTCGGACGGCAAAGAAGCATGCGACTGCGGAGGCTGGGGAGGTCCGCTGGTCCCACTCACTCACGATCAGGTCGCGCGCCTGGAACGCGCCCTCGGCGTCGTGGCCTCGCGGCAGCGGCCCGCTAATCATCCGCGATAAGTCCATCCGCTGCTGCACGGCGCGCTGCTCCGCGTCAACGCTGTGCCGCGCTGGGGTGAGACACCGCCACCGTCACCACCACATTCCGAGAGTCGCCACCAGCAAAGCGACCACCGCCCCGAGCACGCCGTGCACGGGGAAGGCCTCGCTCACCTGTCGGGAAGGACGTCCTGCTGGCCGCCCAGGACGCGGAGGCCTTGGCGGCGACGGCCGTGGCGGCGTCCACGCTGAAGCTCAGGCTCGTGATGGCGTCCAGCTCGGACTGCTGGTACCAGTGCAGCAGGCACATGTCCTGGTCGTAGAAGCGGATGTGCCCGCGCGTGGTGCCGATGACCACCATGCTGAAAACAGGTCATCTTGAAGCACCAGAGCGGCGTGGCGCAGTGGGCCAAGACCGGCGGCCAAAACTCTAGACGCGGTTTGAGCTCCAGAGTCGCTAAATGGGACTAGAACCGAACGTGTGACTCTGCCAATGGATTCCTCGTTCGGAGAGCAATCCATAAGTGGGGGTCACACGTTCCATTCTAGCCCCATTTAGCGACTCTGGAGCTCAAAACGCCTTCATGATTGTGGCCGCCTCCACCGGTCTTCTGGCCCACTGTGCGTGGTCAAGGAAGGACAATGAAGTCTCCTACCCGTCCACTTCGGCGACGGTGGTGAGGCCGTCCTTCTCGATGCAGTACACCTTGCGGCTGACCTTGGCGTTGGGCGTGTACACTGGCGGGTCCATCCACAAGATGACGAAGCCTTTGGCGGACACGGTGATGGCGTTGGGGGTGCCGCGCTGGTAGACGGAGGCCAGCAGCTTGCCGGGGCACCGGGTGATGAGCTGGCCGACGTGCAGCTGCAGGCCGCCGCTGCCGGACGCCCACGACAAGAAGGCCACGTTCCTGGTGCACGTCACCATCAGCAGGCTGGGGTCGTCCTGGTTGAAGGTGATGGCGTTGGCGGCGCCCAGCGACTGCGGCAGCTCCAGCACGGCGTCGGGCCGCGAACCCACGTCGTCGGCGCAACGCCACAGCGACACTAGTCGACGGGGACCCGCCGCCACCGCGGCCACCAGCTGCGCGTCGGGGCTCATGGCCACCAGCAGGTAGCCCTGCTCGGGCGGCCGGCCCGGCAGCACCCGCTGCAGCGACCTGGGCAACGGGGGCATCCATTGACATGTCGTGTACACTGGTGGAACCACCCTACCCAACTTACACGTCTATCAGATTCCACAAAATGACACAGCTCGGCTCCTGTATGACTCCGCCGTCCGCTGACACCAGCCAACTGCCACTTGCGTCGATGGCCATGGATGTCACGGCATTTCTCTGTCCCAAACGGCGACTATGTTCAGAAACTACTAGTGGAGGTTTAGCCGATCCCGCTCAAGGAACACATAACACTCACAGGGCAGTCAAAGGAAGTCAAAATAATGACCTAAAAATAATGATTGTTTGACGAAATTTAGCATATTGACATCAAATGACGTCACGGTGAGCGTTTCGTATTCTTTGAGCACGTAGACAGCTAGTCCGAAAGTACTGTACTTACATGCCCCAGCAAGAGACGTTGGGCGTGGGCCTTGTAGTCGTACAGCACGACGGCGTGGGCGTTGCAATACGCCACCAGTCCTTGTCCATCGTGGGATAAGTTCAGCACTTGTCCTCCGGGTCGACTTCCAAACGCCCACTCTAGGTTCTGCAATGCACCACACGGTCAGGTTCACCCACGTGTCGGTCACAGTCGTGGGTCAGAAGACCGGTGGAGGCGGCCAAAATTCTAGACGCGTTTTGAGCTCCAGAGTTACTAAACAGGACTCGAACTGAACGTGTGACTCCACCAATGGATTGCTCTCCGAACGAGGAATCCATTGGTGGGGTCACATGTTCGGTCCAAGTCTCATTTAGCGACTCTGGAGCTCAAAACGCGTCTGGAGTTTTGACCGCCTCCACCGTTCTTCTCCATACAAACGGATTGACTGCGGGGCGGCTTTCTTCGTCGTAGTTGATTTCGATGGCACTGCCGCATGCCGAGGAGTGGATCTGTTCGTCAGATATTCGATTTCTGCTGCTCGATCGTTGGAATGAAGGGTTGGCGGCTGGTGCTTCATTTCCCGGTCCGAGGTGCTCGTTGGACAGCGGATTAGGGACAGCCATTCGAACGGCCCCGGTGATTTAAGCGCAGCAATGTTTTCAACTTAGTAGGTTTGCTCTGGTTCCGAACTGCGACCGTAGGCGAAAGTGGACGAAAGTTGGCGCCTCCACCAGCCACGGCCACGTGGGTGGCAGTGTTGCCAAGCGATAACTCGACTCGACTGACTCGACTGTACTCGCACTCAAGAGTGCGCTGAAGTGCGCTCCATTTTGACCTATCTCAAATTTTAAAGTCGCACAGCAAATCAACTCGATGAATATCTGTCAATCACCTTCAATAACCGACATATCTGTCAATCACCTTCAATAACCGACAAGTGCCCGCGAAATGCATCCACGGCCAGTTTGATCTTCCTGTACAGTCGCCCAAAATAGTGATGAGGCCAGTACAGTCAGCCAAGACACCCAAACATTCCATTTTCTGCGTCTTAGATCCAAATATCTCCAAATAAATTGTTTCCGGGTGTATTGGATACCCAAGTTCTTCTTCTCTGCCACCAAACGCCTATCGTATCCATGATTTGCGATTATTTTTGGTTGTGGAATAATTCTATTGGTCGGTTTTCGCCCAATCGGTTTTGCACAACGAAGTTGTCAGCTGTGTGGGCTGGGACTGTACTTTAGTTACGTTTACGTGGTGTCTAGAAGGTAATGAGGTCATATTTTTAACGTTCGATCAAGAAATCCACTAAATCCGTCCGTATGTGGTTCTTTCGAACATTTTTTATTGTTTGGAAATAGCTGTTGTGGGAAACAAGCTTTCCTCTGAGTTTGTTTGCGCTGTAGACTTCACATTTGACATAGCAGAGACTCAGCTGTCTGCTCATTTTATTTGTAAACAAATAACTGTTTTCATTCTGGGGTATATGAAGACTGTCTTTAATTTATGTTTAATGCTGCCTGTTTTTATTTCGCCCTTTAAGTTTCCTCAGTTAGTTTCAGATTACCTAAATTTCTGTAATAACCTCCAGTAATTGAACAGATTTTGCACCTGGATAAATGTGTTGTAAACAAACAATGTACATCATTACTTTCCTGGAGTTCAGCAGTATTTCTGTTTTTCCTCACTTGTCTAAGTTGTTTTCATTCGAAAAGTATTTCATGTAAAAAGTAATTGTAGGTTATAAGTTTTCGAGTCTTTCAAGGCTGAGCTACCTTCGTACTTTGATGGTACACTTCTTGACGTTGGTCCCTGAAAGTTAAGCATCAAAGTCTCACTGTCACTTTACTGTCAGACTTCCTAATACATGTTCTATATGTTGCATCGCCTTTGTATGCTCTTCATTATTTTTTCGCAGGGTTTTCGCAGGGCTTAGAAACATTTGTATTTTCTGATTGCAGACTTATAAATACATCAACAAAATGGCAGATGACGGAATGGATCCCTGCGAATGCATCTGGCCACGGGAAATGGCCATGCGCCGCCTTCTCTCTTTCGTAAGCTTGGGACATGCTGTGCAATGAATCTAAAGTTACAATCGCCGATGTTCTAATAGTCATTTTGAACAATTCCAGCTTCGTCAGTCACAAACACACTGCACAGATATAGACTGTGTTGATGAATGTAAGGTTCAATTATAACTTCTTTGTTAAGGCTAGTGTTGCATATAAATGCCAACTAATCTGAAAACCTTGCATTTCTTTTTCTGTTAAATCATCAAGTTCCAGCTCTGCCTGGTCAGCAATCATCTGATGGAGGGGCTATGTTGATGATGATGGTGTGGTTTGCTGTTGCTATTGGACTCTTTCTCTTGCGACCCAGAGCACTCCGCAATAACCCAGACACCAAGCCAGCTGACAACAATAATGGACCCGTAAGTATCCTGTCTTTTATCTTTTTCTTTTCATTTTCAACTAATCTGAAGCCCATCATTAAGATTTTTCTAATTAACATTTACTTTTCCAGGGATCAAGTGGACCACCCCCACCTATGGCCAACTAATCTACAACAACTCTTGATTTCCAATATGAAAGCCTCATGAAAACTAAAAATCCTATCAATAATATCTAAAAATAAGTATTTTTAAAATAGTAATTTTTAGGGGTATCATTTTAAATGGCATTTCTTTCCTCTTAAGAGTATTATTGGGGTACTTGGTTTGGTTCTACATCACATGAATTGCACCTGCTGAGGTGTTTTGACATTTTCCACTGCACTGTTTTTGGTTCACTCCAAGTGATCTCAAGACAATCTTGGCTGGTAATTACAGTTCTCCTTTCCAGGAAACATAAAAATAATAATAATGATATTTTGATCAACCTAAACATGTTTGTTTAGAAATTTATTTTTCATTATTTAAAACAAAAAAGGCTAAAAAAAATTGTGTGGGGGTTAAAAAAGGTTTTGTAACACAGAGTATGTGAGTCCCATGCTTTCCGGAGTCAAGATGACCCATTTTGGTATGTCCACAGAGAGTGCAATAATATGCATTCACTGTGGTGTGATGGAGAGTGACCAATAATGAGGTCAGACTTTTATATCAAAGGATTGCACTTACCATGCTTAAATATGTTTTAATGAATGTGTTATAATTTGAAAAGAAAGATGCGAGGCTACAGTGGTTACAGAGCAATTATAGTTTCAATGTTTTATTCTTACCTTAGTTTTTTCTTTATAAGTTTCTACTCTATGTTCATAAAATGTTTTGGTTTTTGGATTTTTATTATGGGATTGAATTATTTCCTGCTTTGACATTTTATTTGGAATTTTTCTGTTTGTGTGTTGATTGGATGCATTTTTTGACTTACTAAGCTGTTCAAGCTGCTCATGCACATGAATTGTGACGTTTGAACCTAGGTTACTTTCAAAATTGCACAACATAGCATCTGTTTGGTATTCTATTACTTTGCTTTGTCACTTGAGTTCATAGTTCAGCTGATATTGTGTTCGATTTATCGCTTCTTTCTTCGTCTTTTTAGTGGATTGTAGTTCTGAGTTTGTTGCCTGTAGTTGACAAGCTCTCTCTGCTGAATGACTGGGTCAGCAAGGTCAATTTTCAAGAATATTAAGTTCTTTTTTCTTCTTAGTTTTGATTTATGTATTTCCTGCTAAGAGGCTTTTGTTCCCCTAAATGTTGATATTCGTTTAAATAACATACATGCATAACATGCGATTCTTATGTTTTAATGTACAGTGCTGCAGGTGCTAACAATTCTTCTGTGAGTGTTCCTGCTTTACATTTTCCACTCTGGACATAAATGCTGTAGTATTTCATAATGTGTGTGCTTAGCACTGATCAGTTATCCTAAGGGCCTTACATGTCATATGGGACCTGGATAATTCTTATGGCATTCCATCATTATCATTAGAAATGTTAATGTGCTCTTTTATTTGCATGTTTTGTATTACAACCAGTGTTTTGTTTTTATTCGCCACAGAGTCTACATTCTCAAATTTTAAGTTGAAAGCTTACCTTTGTACACGTTAATTGAAATCACTGTGATACATTGCAAAGTAACCTCTGATCAGTCAGTTGTTCTTTTGATAAACCCCATAATTATGTGATGTCTCTCAATCTTTCTTCAAATTATGACTCAAGGAAGATTAGATGCTGTTCTTTGGTAGAGAATTCTAATGGGGCATATCTCACTTAATGGGGATATGTGCAAGTTAGAACGGCCCATGATGGTTACCGAAATAGATATTTGTGCTGCAATGGTAATTAACAATTAATGAAATTCAAAACTTCAGAGAAACTGGTTACAAGGTGTATCTTCATTTGTGTCTTGTCTGTCTGTCTACTAAATTCATCAGTATTATACAGTTTCCAAATCTTGGAGTGTCATTCTCCACAACCATGGATGATATTAGACACAACAGGATGCTCAAGAGTATTTCTGTAAGAAGTGTGCCTTCTTACATCTGGTTCATTATTTATTTCACTTTTTTACCGCTGTTTTTCTTTCTGCTTGAAGAACTGTCTTCCAGTATTCTCATTTTTGTTCTCCCTGTTTATACATTGAAAGACATTTTACTTTGCTGTTTAATTTTCTCTTGTTCAGATTATGAAGACTATCTAAATGTGTCATCCTGTAACTTGCAACGGCACTCATTGTGATATTATAATTTTGTTTTCTGTTTTTGTAAATATTGTTGGTGTTCGTGAAGGGTGGTTTTCTTAACTGTTGTTTAGATATGTCTAAATGTGATTGATTTGTTGATATTAAGATTGCAGTATGAGAACATCACAGCATAATAAATTTGTTAAATAATTCATTTTGAGGCACTACTGTGGTTAATTCTGATCCATCCTGGAACTGAACTGTCGTTCCTTTGTGAACAATGACAGATTTGTTTAAAACTCTCAGCAAGGTTTTAGTGAAAGGTGTCCACGACCTATCACTGGATTCCACAGCTATCGAAGAAGATTTTATGCTGTTATTATACTTGTAATGAATGCATAATTCATGTATATTATTATTGTTGATCATATGTAAATATTTTAAAATTCACTGAGTTGTTTGTACAAGTGTACTCAACACCACCACTTCTCTGAAAAAGACCTTGTTACTTGGAGTGAGTTCACTCACTGGCTGTGTATTATTTACAAAGTGAATAAATAAATAGCTGGTCTTGTGTAATGAAATGTATTATTCTTTCACAGTGTCCCAAATGTGAACAGCATCTACGGTCTACTGCAGTCAGTCTAGAGGGGCACGAAGAAAAAGAATGAATCCTAGAATGTTCGTTCCATTCGATTTTCGTGGCAACGACTACTTGACCTCCCCCTTCTTCCCAAACCGCCCCTCCCCCTCCCACCCCGCAGCGCGAAGCCACCGTGTTACCGTGCTGAGGCTGGTTGAGGCAGGGCAAGGCGGGGTTGGTGGGGCCTCTAGTGTAGTGGGGCGGAGGTGGAGGTCGGTACCGACCTGAGGACGTTGAACCAACCCCCAGCTGCCCCCCCCCCCCCCCAGCAGCCTGATTCCGAGAGGCAACTTCGTTGCTCTGTCTCTGTCGCACTCATGGAGCTTCCCGTGTCGGTGCGAGAGAGACAGAGCGATGAGAAACGACTCCCGGAATAGGGAAGGCGACTGCAGACGTTCGCCGCTAGGGGCGCCACTGGGATATACGCCACTAGCAGCCAGGCGGCAGCCGGCACGGATGCTGTTTTTGACTTATAGCTCTCACTGCAATTATCGCACATGTATGAAAACTAGCTTATTGGGAAGCTAGCAGCGTTGCCTACAATCGGCTCGCTTACACTACGGGTCTATCTTGCATGACAAAGAAGTTATGGGCGAAATTGGCAGACTCCTAGGGGCTCCCCTGGCTAAATCGTGGCGCGTATCCCGGTGCTGCCCTCTACCATGAGCTTGCCGTGTCGCCTTCCTCATCGGTGTGCAGTTCCCGAGACGTCCTTCCTGGTCCTTCTTCGTCCCACGCGGCTTTTCTACAACAACGAACAAGGACGGAGAACCGCGTAGATCGCGGATTTTGAACGCGAGTCGCGTGGTCCAGCGACTGCGCTTTGCTTTGCTGGCTTCGCGCGCACCCTGGACGCACTTCGGCTGTTTCCGCCGCGCGCGAGCCGAGCGGAGCCGAGCGGAGCCGAGCGGAGCCGAGCTCAGCCGAGCCGGGCGGAGCCGAGTCGTGCCGAAGCCCGGCGGCGCGCGCGGGACGCTGAGTTCGGTTCGGTTCGGCCGGCTGCCCTGCCCGCCCCTCGCTCCGCTCAGCCAGCAAGCAGTCTCTAAGCAGCCGCCCTCCCGACGTGTCGCGTCCCTGTGAACGCCAGAGGGTCGCTCGCGTCGTGTCGCACGTCGATCGCGAATCTCTATCGCGTCGTATATATCCGCTTGTGAAAGTTGACGCGTCTGTGTGAGTGAGTAGTGCGTGTGTGTTAGTGTGGTGGACCTATGGAATACCCTTCGCCCCAGCCCCAGCCTCAGCACCAGCAAAGGTACGCACCTGAAGGACGCGCGTTTTGAGCTCCAGAGTCGCTAAATGGTACTCGAACCGAACGTGTGACCCCACCAATGGACTCCTCGTTCGGAGAGCAATCCATTGGTGGGGTCACACGTTCAGTTCGAGTCCTGTTAAGCGACTCTGGAGCTCAAAACGCGTCTCGAGTTTAGATCACCTCCACCGGCCTTCTGGCCCACTGTGCACCGCGCGCCGGGGTGGCCGTCGATGCCGGTCCACGATAGGGACGCTCTTGATGGGGTCGCCGGGGATGCAAATGACCCCGTGACTCATCGCCGTGCCGCCAGTGGCGCGTGGCTTTCCCCGCCGGCAGTGCCGTGCCACCCCCAGTAATCTCGACGGCCTTCTTGATCTGATGGCATGCGCCGCGCCACTGTAGCGGCTCATTCCGAGAGTCGTTTTCGTCGCTCTGTCTCTCTCGCACTCACGGGGCGTGCCGTATGGGTGCGAGAGAGGCGGAGGGATGAAATCGGGTCCGCTGTTCGTCCCGCCCGAACAAGGACTCCCGTCGCGCCCCAGCGCGGTGCCCCAGGGGCGTCGAATGTGTGTCAATGTGCCTCTCTCCTGGGGCACCCCGTGGGGCACCCCGTCGCACCCCGTGCGCCTCCCACTCGAGGTAATGACCCCCGGGAGGGCGACAAGCACTGCGCCAGGGCTTCCTTTTTGGCGATTTTGCGCCGCGCGGCTGGGCGCGGCACGGCGCGGCGCGGCTGACAGGTTCGGTCCTGTCGGCGCAGACGGAGCGAAAACACCGCCCCGCATCCCAGCCGCCTTGTTTTGCTTGCCGAGGCGCGAGGCTTCCAATTCGCCATTTGTTTTTTCTGGCGATCATCCGGCGCGGTGGCGGTGTTGCTTCGGAAGGCTGTCTCTGTCGACACCATCTGGACGCGCCAACCAGGGCTGGGCGGAGGGGGAGGGGGAGGGGGAGGGGGCTGAAGGGGTTGAAGGACTCCGCGTGCGACTTGTCCGTGATGTCCTCTTGGCTCCGCTGTGCGCCGCCCGCGCCGTCGTGTGCGTCGTGTGTGTGCCACAGTGTGCCAGTGCGAGAGAGAGAGGGTAGATGGGCTACTGGAGATTGGCAACCCCTTCCTGGGCGGGTGCATAAATCATCCGCGACACCCGATCGCACCGCACGGCGCACGCGTGTGTGTGCAAGTCAATGTGTGTGTGAGCAGCCGATGTTTGCCACCGGTGTCATAACTTATCAAACCGCGAGCGTGGACGGACGGGTGAAGCCAGCCAAGCCTGTGCTGCGGCGGGAAATTTCCCCGTTTTCCCTGTCGAATCTCTCTCCTCCCCGCGCGTCCGCCGCACGTCGCCGCGTCCTCGCCGAGGAGCGCCGCGTGTCCACGGGCGTGACAGGTAGTGTGCGGCATGTGACATCCTGCAGGCCCTGCAGTGCAGGCAAGTGAAGCGTGACCTCGGTGGGCCGTGCCGTGCCGTGCCAGGTACAGTCCACCGGAGCAACCGGCGCGGCTGGAGTCCTGGAGTCTCAGCGGTGGCTGCGGCTGTAGAGCCTCCACTGGAGAGACTCCCCCTGGAGAGCCTCCACTGGAGACGCAAGCCGCTTAGGGGAGGCTTCCGAGGATGGCTGCCCCGCGAGACCATTTGCGTTTGTTTTAGGGGCCAGTTTAAAGTTACGGCCAAAGTATGCCGGTGGGCCCTGCAGCCCTGCGGCCGTTCGTGCATTCATACACATGAGCCTCCCACATGGCGCCCGCCCCGCCCCGCCCCTCCCCGATGTACTTTGCCGCTGGATGCGGAATTCTCGTGATTAAATAAGACAAGGGCCGCGGCGGTCCCTTTGGGCCTTTCGGGGCCGCCGCTGCGACTTTCCGGCGCGGGAAAGCGGAACAGCAACAAGAACAACAAAAGGGGCGCCGAAAAGCTGTGAAGGCGCGCAAAAAGGTGGCCAACTCTTCTGCCGTGAAAAGGGCAGGGCATGCCGGTTGATTAATTTCGGGGCGACGGCGGCCAATTTGCGCCCCAAAGGGCTGCAAGGCTTTGCGCGCTTTGCGCGCTTTGCGGTAGGGACGCGAATAAGGGTGCGGGTCCACTGTAGGGCTGCAGGGCCCCACCGCGACGCCCCGCCCTGGGGCAGGGCAGGCAGGGCCGGCCACACTCCGAGCAGTCGTCGCTCTGTCTCTGTCGCACTCGCGGGGCGTGCCGCGGGGGTGCGACAGAGACGGAGCGACGCTGTCGGTTCGGAGGCGGCCGCGAGGGCGCCGGGGTGCTGCTGGTATTGAAGCCGAGGGGCGCCTGGCGCTTTCAGCATGAATAACCCATTCTGCGCGGCCAGCAGAGCGTTGGCGCTTTGATACCGCGGGTCAATCATTTCCGCGGTGGCCGCGACGCGGCGACCGCCCCGCCCCGCCCCGCCCGGGGGCAGGCCACCCGCACGCTAGCACGCCAGCAGCCACAGCCACCCACACTGGGGCAGAAATGAGAAACTCTGGGTAAACCGAGACCCCGTTACCCCGTTACACAATCCTCGTTCAGGGCCGTTTTGCCCCTTCCTCCTCCCCCCTCCCCTACGGGGGTGGCGGTTTTATCCCGGGATTATTCGCTGCTAGTTTGAGCGGGGCGGAGCGGACGGACACTTGTACGGCGTCTGATTGAAATCCCGAGGCCGGCCTCGGGCTGCAGGCGGGTTGCGGACAACGTCAGTCTGTCTCTGTCGCGCTCCTGGCTCTGCACAGGGGTGTGAGAGAGACGGCCGAGCGGCCGCCCCACGGCCCTCGCACAGTGGGCCAGACGACCGGCGGACGCGGCCAAAGATCTAGGCGCGTTTTGAGCTCCAGAGTCGCTAAATGGGACTCGAATCGAACGTGTGACCCCACCAATGGATTCCTCGTTCGGAGAGCAATCCATTGGTGGGGTCACACGTTCTGTTCGAGTCCCATTCAGCGACTCTGGAGCTCAAAACGCGTCTGGGACTTTGACCGCCTCCGCCGGTCTGCTGGCCCACTGTGCTGTAGTTTGTGCGGCCAGCGGGGCGGAACGGCGGACGGGACGACGGACCGCATGGAAATGGGCCGAAATGGGCGCCGGGCAAACACAGAAACGGGGAACAGAAAAAATAATGACTTTGACAGGAGTGACGCTGACACACTGTTTGGCCGCCCTGCCCGCCCCGTGTCCCGCGCGATCGAGTTTCGGCTTAGCCGGCCAGTCAACCCGCCGGCCGCAGAGCGCCGCAGAGCAACAGCCAGTGATTCAGAGCTCTCTCTGTCTCTCTCGGACTCACGGGGGCGGCGCGGCGTCCTGAACACGTGCGACAGAGACAGAGCGACGAAAAGCAGTCTGCAGTAGAGCGACGGTGGTTTCGGGGTTCGCGCCGCGGTCGCAGCCGCGTTTGTGGAACTATCGAGGCGCCATCGATACCCTTGCCTTTCCTTTTTGCCCTGGCTGCTCCGAAACGTCGCGGTCTTTCTCGCACGCACGGAGTTCCGTAGAGGTGGGAGAGAGACGGAGTTTGCTCCCCACAAGATCAGCTCGGGAGAGTCCCAGTGCCGCGCGGAGTCCACGCCACGGGTCATCTTTTCTTTGCGCTATAAATCGCTCTGGCCGTGCGCTCACTGTCCGCCTTCTGTTTCAGGATCGACTCCCCGATGTGGATTGGACCGCTGCGCGGCGACTGGCTTCGACCGCGGTCCTGAATTGATATCGCCGAGGTGAGTGGTCTGACGGGGAGCCTCCCCTCCCGGGGGGCGCGTGCGGAGCGTGCCAATCGAGGCCCCCGCCGAGCCGAGGGCGTTTCCCGCCGCTCTGTCTCTCTCGCACTCACGGGGCGCACCGCGAGGCGCGCGAGAGAGACAGAGACAGCCGCGGGGCTCGTGGCTCTAAAGAGGGGCCTTTTGCTCGGCACGACCATGTATGGCGGGAACAGCCCCTGCGATGGCGGATCCGAATATGAAAAGGGATTCCTTATGACCCCCTTTCGTGGCCGGGGCGCGCCTTGAAGTACTGTACTACCACTCCACTGTAGGAAACTTTCCAGAGAGAAGCCGCCCACAGGGGGATGCCACCGACGCCACCGCCGACGGGAGTATTGTTTGGCTCGGCGGATTCCGATCCACTGGCTGATTCCGAACATCGCTCTGTCTCTCTCTCTCTCGCGGCCCTGCGGACGCCGCGCGAGTGCGAGAGAGACGCAGCGCGGCGGTTGGAATGAGCCCCCGCAGCAGCGGGGTGCGCGGGGGTGTGGAAAAATAAGGGGCTTCGGAGGCTTCGGGGCCATTCCTCACTTCCGCGGCGCCGGGATCAGCGAAACACTGCGCAAACGTCGCCGCGGCGGAGCCCGGATAAAAATCTATCTTTACCTTTCGGCCCCTGCGCCCTTCTGCTGACGCCCTCGCGTTTCGCCCTTCGGCTCCAGCAGCCCACAGTGGGCCAGAAGACCGGCGCAGGTGGCCGAAACGCCAGACGCGTTTTGAGCTCCAGAGTCGCTAAACAGAACTCGAACCGAACGTGTGACCCCACCAATGGATTCCTCGTTCGGAGAGCAATCCATTGGTGGGGTCACACGTTCGGTTCGAGTCCCATTCAGCGACTCTGGAGCTCAAAACGCGTTTAGAATTTTGTCCGCCTCCACCGGTCTTCTGGCCCACTGTGCGGCCCTCTTCGCCTTGTTCCGCTGCACTTTGCAGCGCCCTGCCCGCCGCGGTTTGCCTAATGCGTTTCTAGTGTCGTGGAAGGGCTGCCTGCCTTCGCGCCTCGGCGGCGGCTGCGACGCCACGCCGCCTCGCGGGTGAAAAAGCGCTCGTTCGAAAAAAATGGGTTTAAAAAAAGATAATGGTCGTGACGATAAATTGGTGCACGTGGCGCCGTCTGGTGGCAGGTGTCGTTATTGCCACCCGTTCGTCAGTGGAGCGGGCCGCTAGGGGGTCCCCAAAACGCGTCATAATTTTAAACGCCTTCGACTTGGGCCCCTCGCCTCGCGCCTACCGCCGCGGCTTTGCTTGGCCACTCTATTTTCGATGACGCGCTCCCCGAAACACGCGCGCGCCCCGCCGAGGATTTTGGACAGGGTGATCATTTTGCTCTGTAATGGGTTGGGCAGCGGACTGATTCCGAGAGTCGTTTTCGTCGCTCTGTCTCTCTCGCACCTGTACGGGACGCCCCGTGAGTGCGAGAGAGACAGAGCGTCTGCTGTCGGAATGCGCGGCGTGTTTGTACGAGTGCATCGGGCGGCGGGGGTGCATTCTGGTGCAGGGTGGCGGCGCACTGCCGCCAGAGTGGGGCGTTTCACTCTGTCCCACTCCGTTTTACGGCGTGTTTGGACCTAAACGGCCGTTTGTGAGGCCGAGACCCCTTCCCGCTTCCCAGAAAGGATGCAAAGGATGTGGCCGCCGTCGCGAACCACCCCACAATGGATGACCGGGGATGTCCACATGGAAGAGTATGCTCTCGTCGCTGTGTCTCTCTCGCACGTAAGGGGCGTCGTTTGCGGGTGCGAGGGAGACAGATCGACTAGTACTACGTTTTCGCAATCAGCACACACACACACACACACACGGCAGCTGCGGTCCATCCCTGTGCATCCACTTTACCCGCCGAAACGGTTTACTGTTTCCACATTGCCGGCCTCCTCGCCAAGACGCGCAGGAATAAACACAATTACCCTTAAATGAGGGAAACCAAAACACGTTGCTGGCTGCGCGCTACGCGCTACGCGTCGCTCCCCTCGCGGTGTAGTGCAGCGGGACTGACTCCGAGAGTCGTTCTCGTCGCTCTGTCTCCCTCGCACCCCTACGGGACGCCCGATGGGTGCGAGAGAGACAGAGCGACGAAAGCGACTCTCGGAATCGGTCTGCAGAGCGCGCGCACCCCTGGCCGGCCGGCCGGCAGCGCCAAGGACGTCAACAAAGCCTCGGTGTGCTTGGTGGTGTTGTGACTCGCCCCGCGGTGTCTGTTGCGTCTGCTTGTTTACCTTTCCCGCCTCGCCTTGTCCCTCGCGGCGGTTCGTCCGATCCATCGGTCCATTGGTGGGGTCACACGTCCGGTTCGAGTCTCATTTAGCGACTCGGGAGCTCAAAACGCGACTAGAATTTTGGCCGCCTCCACCGGTCTTCTGGCCCACTGCGCGTCGGCGGGCAGTCAATTGGCCCCGTGAATGGCGCTGAGCCAGCTGGAGTCAGATCCGCGGCGTGAGACTGTGAGACGTGTGTAGCGGGCGGGGCGGGGAGGGAGTGGGGGTGGGGGTGGGGGGAGGGGTAACATTTGCATGATCCTCGCTACAAGCGTGGAGGGGCGGGGAGGGTAATTAACAATTCTGGATCCGGGCGTGGAGCACGGCGTGGAGCACGGCGTCAAGGGATGCTGCCGCCTATGCCGCCCGCCGCCCCGCCGGCGAGTTCACGCACCTCCCCCTCTTGGCACACGCTGCTGCTGCCGCTCCAGCAGGCCGGCGTCTCCGAACGGCACTCTGTCTCTCTCGCACCCCCGCGGGGCGCCCCGCGAGTGCGAGAGAGACAGCGCGATGAAAGAGGGCGGCTCGGAGTGAGCGTGTTTCGGGTTTGGGGCAGTGCGGCGGTCCTGTCCGCGGTTGCGGCCGCGGCTGTGTTCCGCCAGACGGTCGCCAGGAATGTGTTGATGAATGGGATAGGCGCAACTGGCGCGCCGCGCGGGCTTTTTAATGTCCACCTTTGTCGTGCAGCGTGGCACGGCGTGGCACGGCTTGGTACAGTGTGGCACGGCGTGGCACGGCTCGCGGATTTGGCGAAAATAACGAACCGGCCGCTCAATGGTTCGACAGGACCTCCCCTTCCAAATGCCGCGGTCCAGCGCGCTCCCTTGTCGCCGTGTTGAGATAGCTCACCCTCCCCTCCCCTCCCTCCCCTCCCTCCCCTCCCTCCCCTCCCCCTCCCTCCTCCCTCCCCTCCCCTCCCTCCCCTCCCCCGCCCCGCGGCAGTCGAGCTTTCCCCCGAACGCGGAAAAAGCAGAAAAAGGGGGAGGGGGCAGTGAGTGGAGAGTGTAGAGAGGAGTGAAATAACTGAGGTGGAGCAAATATTCATCAACCCCCACCCCCTTTGTGCTTGCTCAACGGCAGGCCGGCGGCAGGCACACTGTGCGCCTGACGAGGAAGTAAACGGAGGTGGGGCGAAAGTTTGGACCGTGATTTCACGCGCGCGCGTCCTGATGCATCGGCTGGTCGTCTCTCTCGCACTCGCGGGGCGTTTTGTAAGAGTGGGAGAGAGACAGAGTGAGGCTCTTGGAGGAGGACGTAATAATGTCGGCCCTATTTGCATCGGTGTCGTAAATATCCCTTGCGAGACTAGCAGTGCAGCGGGCGACTCCGCGCGAAGGAGGCGCAGCAAGTGAATCGCTAATCTGCCCGCTTACGCCCTCTCTCTCTCTCTCTCTCTCTCTCTCTCTCTCTCTCTCTCTCTCTCTCTCTCTCTCTCTCTCTCCCCCCCCCCCCGGACCGGGCCTCCATTCGGATTCCTGAGCTGCTCGCTGCCGAAACACGGGCCGGGCTGCCGCTTGCCTTCCGAGCATCCCCTTTGCCTGTCTGTCTCTCTCGCACCCTCACGGGACGTCCCACGAGAGCGACAGAGACAGAGCGCTGGCCGTTCGGAACCGGCGCCCGCTGCTACACCATTAGATTATGCTAAGTGCGCGCGTTTTCGCACGGCGAGGCCGGCCCGGCCCGCTAATAGTAAAAAGAAACTGCTTCTCCGGAGAGGAAGTGTAAATAAAATATAAATCTCTTTGTCGCGGGAACAGGCAAACAGGGGCAAGTCAATGGCGCCGCTGTTTTAACGCGAGGCGGCGTGCAAGTGTCACCGCGGCGCGTCGAAAGGGCGCCCGCAGCCCTCCGCGCGCCGGCAGCGCTCTCTCTCGCACCTTCACCGCGCGCCCCGTGGGTGCGAGAGAGACGGAGAGATGCGCTTTCCGGATGCAGTCCGCTGCATTCGTACTGCGCCCCTGGCGCCCCTACAGTGCTGCAGCCGCTGCAGCCACTGCACTCTGTATTTGGCTGGTGTTCAAGTCCCGGCGCGCGACCCTAATGGGGAAGGACGTCTCGAGCGCAAATGCCGGCCGCTTCAGAGACGCCCCGCGGATGCGCCTGCTCCATTGTACATTGTATCGCCTTCGTGAAAAAAATGAAGAGAGAAGGAACAGAGGCCGGGGGGCTGGAGAGTCTGCGCGCGGCGTAATCCAAATGAAACGACAAATAAATAAAGCGGAATAAAAATGGTGGTGGCTCTCGAAAAGACGCGAGGGAGAAGAAAAAATTTTTGGAGGAGGAAACAGAAGTCGTTGGCAAATGTGGCGGTGTGCGGACAATCAGCGGAGTGGCCCTCGTGAGCCTGCAGGGCCTGCATGACGGAGGGGAGGGGGAGGGGGAAAGGGGGGGCGAGGGGTTGCAGCCGCTCCACGCGCGCACGCCAGCCACGCCAGCTGCAGAGGACGGCAGTACGGCAGTCTGGTCGCGAAAACAAGAAAGAGGGGGGCGATATTTCGCAATCTCACGCTGGTGCGACGCGTAGGAATTTGGCGGTCATTTACCGCGTGCTGCTTGCGCTCCGTGGCGCTGGCGGAGGTTCGAATCCCGGTTGAGGTGGGGTGTCGGTGGGTGTTTTTTTTTCCACTTTCCGAAAATCATTTTTGTGAGCCTGTTGTTGCGGGTGGTCCACGAGGGTGCATCCCAGGATGGCGACGATGCAGGGCTGCGCTGCGGGGTCCGCGGCCACTGCGTCGACGACGGTCCCACCACCGCGGTCCCACCACCGCTCCTTGCTCGGCGTTACGCCCTATTTAGCGCTTGACTCCCCCGTTCTCACACGACGCGCTAGGTCGGCGTGACGCCGCGCGCGCACTCACACACACACACACACGCACACGCGGCGTGAGAAGCGCCGCCGGGAAGGCTGCGTGAAACATCTCCGCGTCGCCCCGGAGTGACACGCCACCGCCCCGCTCCGCCACGCCTCGCGGCTGCGGTACGCCCCTCAGGGTGACGCCCTGCTTGGCCCCGCCCCGCCCCGCCCCGCCCCGCCCCGCCCCGCCCCGCCCCGCCTCGCCCTGTCGGGTGCTCCGCGCGGTCTTTAGGCTCTTTTAGGACGAGCAAAGTGGCTGTGTCGTGCAGGGACGCCGGGCGACGCAGGCAGGGCCAGCGGGGTGCGCGGCCACGGCGGTACACTACGTGTTCGCGCTAAATCGGAGGCGTTTCTGCACCGACTTTTACGAGCCGCTCGATTGAGGCGTCCACTGCGCGTGTGTGTGTGTGTGTGTGTGTGTGTGTGTGTGTGTGTGCGCGTGCGCGCGCGCGCCTGTCTGTGAGGTCGTACGCCGATGTACGCGTGTGCATGCACTGCAGTTGCGTCGGTGACTGCCCCTGCCGACCGCACGATGTGCCCGCCGGCCATTCGCTGAACCACCACACTGGTCTGGCTGCGCTAGGGGAGGCAGCGACTTGGGCGAGTGTCGGTAAGTGATGGCGCGCGCCGATAGGCCGCAGCAGGATGATTCCGAGCGCCGTTCATTCGTCGCTCTGTCTCTCGCACCCATGCGGGGCGCCCCATGAGTGCGACGGAGACGGAGCGACGGAAGCGGCTCTCGGAATCGGTCCGCAAAGGGTGCGGCCGGTCATTTGGCGCCGGATAAGACGGCCGTTTGCGCGCCGGCGAGTTGATTCTGCCGACCGATCACGACGGTCCGTCTCTCTCGCACCCACGGTGCGTCCCGTGCGAGTGCGAGAGAGACAGAGCGACGAAAACGACTCTCGGAATCAGTCTGCTGGGCGAAGCCGCCGGGAGGAGGAGCGGACCGTGGAGCAGGCCGCGGACGCTGTGACACTGGCAGCATGTGGACCGCCCCCCCTCCCCTTCCAACACCCCTCGCGATCGGCGGCTACCCCTGCAAGCGGCAGGCTTGCACCCCTCCAGCACGTGCTGCAGCACAAAGGGAGGGGAGGGGAGGGGGCAGCTCCGAAGACCGGACTGCGCGCGAGAGCGAGAGAGACAGACATGCAAATCCACCGCGGTACAGCTTCTCGCGTTGGGGGCGGCACCGCCGGTTGCATGTGTGCGAGAGGGAGGGAGAGAGAGAGGCGATGTGCGTGCCGGGGGTGGGGAGGGAGGCGTGTGGTCCCGAGTATGAGCGATCACTGCAGGACGCTACCCCCGGCCTCCGGCTTGGCTGCCTCCCCTGGGGAGGCGTTTGAATAAACGCCGCGGCCGCAGCAAGCAGTGTGTCGTGCGGTGCCGCTTATGAAAAGATGGAGATTTCTCTTGTGTTTTTGTGTTTGGCTCATTATTTCGCTCCGCCAATAACACGCGCGTTCCTGGCACACCGTCCGTGTGTGTGCACACACGCACACACATGAACGGGCAGGGCGGGAGCAGCGGCCAAGGCCCAAAGCAGGGGCGCTACGCTGCTTTACATGCTGCACCACTGTAAGTGTTGTAGCAGTGTAGTAGCGCCCCTCGATGACTCACCCGTTTCAACTTTGCACCCCTTCCCTTTCGGATGCGTCATCAGCATCCCTTTCTCTCGACACACCTACCCCTACCCCCCCCCCCTTTTCCCCGTCACTGCCAGTCGAATCCAGCCGGCGTGTGTCCGATTTCATCATGATTACACTAGCAGGCGTCGCCCGTCTCGCCTCCCCCGTTAAAAAAATATTACATCCGCCCCTTCCTCGGGGGACACTCTTTTTTTCTGTTTGTAATTTTAATCATTTTTTTTCGTGAAAGATGCTAATTTGCATTCTTTTTTCTCGGCTTCTGTTTTCTTTCTCCGTCAAAGAATATGGTTGATGCGGCCGAGGCGGAAAAGTTATCTTGTTCATAATACATCATTGAATGAGTTTTCTCTTCTTGTTGAACACCGCATTGCGTTTCAGAATTTTCGTTACATCACTCCCCTCCTCCTCCCCCGCCCCTCCCCCCCTCCCCCCGTGATGGTTCCCCCGGCGGCGCGGCGAGGATGACCGAGGATGACGGCGGCAACAACAACAACAAGACTTGCACCGCAGATGAATCTGTTGTTGTTGTTGTTCGGCGGGATGATGCGTTATGATGCACCGGGCGGCGGAACGGATAAATGGTGCGCCGCGTTTACGATGTGTTTACTCTGCCGCACCGCGTCGCGTCGACGTCGTCGTCGCCGTCCTCAAAGACGCGCGTCGCGGCCAACCGGCACGGCGGCGGCAGGTCGGGGAGGTCCTTTTCTCGTCGCTCTGTCTCTCTCGCACTCATGGGGCGTCCCGTGTGGGCGCGACAGAGACAGAGCGACGAAAACGACTCTCGGAATCAGTCTGCAGCCCGAGTCGTAAACGCAAAGCTAAGTCGCGGTATGGACGAATTGTTGAGTGTGGGACGGGGGGAGAGGGAGCGAAGGGCCACAGCGGTAGCTCGCTTGTTGCGACAGGATGAAGCAAGGGCTGCGTCCGCGACACTGTACCGTCGCCCCGGACGCCGCGCCGTGTCCTGCACGTCCTGGACGCGGTCCTGGAGGGAGGCTCGCGGGGGTTGAGCGTGCGAAGCGCGAAGCAGGCGGTGCGCAGCGCTGCAGACTGATGCCGGGAGTCGTTTCCGTCGCTCTGTCTCTCTCGCACTCATGGGGCGTCCCGTGGGTGTGTGTGAGAGAGAGAGAGAGAGAGAGAGAGACAGAGCGACGGAAACGACTCCCGGAATCAGTGTGCTGGGAAACTCCGAAAGGCGGATCCACTGCAATCGAGCAGAAACGCTTTTCCCGCGCAATTACTCAACGACGGGGTCGTCTCTCGTCACTCGGGGGAGGAAAAGGGGAGGGGGGGCGGACGGTTTGTCTCTTTGGAAGAACAGTGTGGCGGCACGCGGACGACGCGGCGGTCAGCAATTTGCCATCGCGGCGCGTCGCGGCCCCTTTGGCCCGCTTTGGCCGCTATCTAGCCTTCTTTGTCATCGGCGGGGCGTCGTGAGTAATGCGCTTGAATGTGTCGTGATTGCACTGAGAGAGAGAGAGAGAGAGAGAGAGAGAGAGAGGCGCGCATTCACACACAGTGACAAAACACAACCCCTACGTTGGACGGCTCGTCTATAAATTACGCCCCGCTTGCCATTTCTTGGCCTCTCCTCGCACTTCTTTTTATTTTATTTTTCGCGCGGTTTTTGTCTCATCCTCATCCTTTTCTTTTATTGTTGCCTCTTTTTTTTCCACCGTCGTCGCCCTGTCGTCATTCCCTTCTCTTCCCCTCCCCTCCCTTCCCCTTCTCTTCCGCCTTTGCAGTGTTGCGGATCCTCATCGCGCACTACACCGCCAAAGCGAGAGGCCTCGCCACATGTGTGTGTGTGCGTGGCGGAGATGGGCTGCGAAAGGGATGGAAGTACTGCAGGCCGATGCCGCCGTGCGGTTCCTCCATCACACCGTGTCTGTCTCGCTCTCTCGCTCCCCTGCACGGCGCGCTCTGTGTTATGAGTTCGAGAGAGACAGAGCTCTCCTCGGAATCAGCCGCTGCTGCAGTCGAGGGGGAAGCGCGAACTACGCCGACGGCTACTCGAGACGGGAGCCAGGCCGTCCGCGTGCATAAATGATGAGGTGTCTGACCCCCTCCTCCGGGGTCGGCTTGCTTGCCAAGAAAGAAGTGCGATAAGGGCGTTATGCGATGCACTGTGTGTGGCGAGGCAGCCGCTGCTGAGGTCTGCGTCTTCTCCTGTGCCCAAGTGTACACACTCCGTCTCCCTCGCACCGCTGCGGGACGCCCAGCGAGCGCGAGAGAGACATGGCGACGAAAACCGAAAGCGATCCTCGGCGTCACCCTCCAGAGGACGCTGCTCCAGCAGACAAGGGGTGCTGACGGAC
Organism: Thrips palmi; assembly: GCF_012932325.1. Taxonomy (NCBI): domain Eukaryota; kingdom Metazoa; phylum Arthropoda; class Insecta; order Thysanoptera; family Thripidae; genus Thrips; species Thrips palmi. The sequence continues at coordinate 8,564,414 of NW_023144628.1, forward strand.
ACACTCACTCAGGCAAGACCCTCGCGTGCAACGAATTACTCTCGAATTTTGTTTTACGATTTTTATTTTCGAGAGCGATATTCCGGCCGACGTGATCGAGGGGTTACCCACTCGGTACTTGGGCGTACACACGATTCCGGATTCCCGCGATTCCTGAACAAATCTTGCATAAAAGCAGAGGTTTTTGAAGTTTTTTCTTAGCTTTTGAGTGTTTTGTGTAGGTTTTGAGTGTTTTGTGTCTATTACATATCCCTCTCCATTGAAAGTTTTAAGATTTTCGATAAAATTTTGAGCAAATAACGAACGATTCCCGGACTGAGTGTACACACGATTCCCGGAGTGGGTAACCCCTCGGACGTGATGCTAATGACTCCGGGCGAAGACGGCGGGGGTGTCGACGGTGACGGCCTCCCCGCTCGGTGACGACGCCGCGTCTTCGCCGTCAAAGCGAACACGGCTTTGGAGAGGGGGGGGGCGCTTGTTTGGCGCCGATGGAAAATTAGCCAGAGAGCAAAGTTAGTTGGAGTGATGATAATGGCGGCCATCGTGTTCGCCTTCTTGCTCTTGTGACGCGGCGTTGACGGCGTGTGCGCCTCGCCTACAGTGCAAATGCTGCTTGTGCGAGCGACTGGATTGGTCGCACCCACTTTTGTTCCTGACAGTGCCGCTGCCGCTCCCATCCAGAAACGTAAAATTTGTGAGCCACATGCCACGAGGCGCCGGAGGGGAGGGGAGGGGGAGGGGGGCTCCCGTGCGGCGCTCGCGCTCCGCTTGCCCGCCGTCAAAGGGAAGGACCCGAATCTAATAATCACATGTGGGGCCCAGGAGACGGGCAGGCGCTCCCCACTCCCACGGTCTGGAAAAAAGTGTGGAGGAGGGGGGGGGGCTCCTTAGGTTGACCTTTGGGATCGGGCCGCCCTATGCTGCCTGGGAATTGATTTCATTCATCGGGCCGTCATCGTGTGCTACGTACTAGCGGTCAGCTTGTGGACAGGGGGAAGGGTTTGTTGTTATACCGTGCTTTGTTTTCGTTGGTTTTTGATTCGATCCCGGGCTGGTGCCGTTGTTTCCGGACACGTCCGTGGCGTATTGTTTTGGTCCGTGGCGCCGGGCCGAGGCCGGCGATCCACCCGCTAATGACTTCTGCGGTTTCGTGGCGCGATGGGGTCTCTCTCGCACCCCGGCGCCACACCCCGGGACGCGCCGCGAGTGCGAGAGAGACGGAGCGATGCCCCTGAGGGGGCCGTGGGCCGCGTTTATTGGAACAGTGTTTGCTGCACGGCGCGGTCCGCCCGAAGTAGCCTCCAGAGCCCGCAGAGCTGGTTCCGAACAGTGCTTTCGTCGCTCTGTCTCGCTCGCTCCCGGGCGGCACGGCCTATGAGTGCGAGAGAGACAGAGCGACGAACGCGCCGAAAGCCTGCCGGAGTGCGGGCCGCTCGGGCCACTGGGAACTCCGGGGCCTCGTCCGGACTACGGGACCCGCCAGGACCCGCCAGGACCCGCCAGGGCCGGAGGATTATTGCAGGTTTCCAAGTTTGAGCAGCGCGGCCGGCCCAGAGGGCGGCCGGCCCGGCAGGTGGAAGACGAGACGAAACCGCGCGTCGGTCCAAACTAGACGGGAACGGGAGAAAGCACTGTTCGAAATCAGCCCGCTGGCGACGCCCGTCCTTGTAGCGGGGGCGCGGAGCTCTAAGCCGTCGTCTCCAGGAGGATGGCGGTCCTGGAGGCGGGCCCGACAAAGCACGAGCGGCACGCGTGTCCTGGCAGTGTCCTGGCCGTGTCCGCGTCAGGACGTCCTTTGAGAGATTAATGGAAAGCAAACCCCCTATCTTCCTCTCCCTGTGACGGAGTCGACGGACTCCGCTCCAGGTAAATCTTTATGAATCCTATTTAGATAAGACGAGGGTGGCGGCTACGGCCGGCGGCCCGGCTGGGTTACGCGGCGTCTCGCGGTCGGGGCCCGGATGAGAAATAGTCGCGGTCGCCGGTCCGGGGTTCAAATACTCGGATCCGTTTTTCTTTTCTTTGTTTTTTTTTTTTTTTGCGGCCGTGGTTGCCTGAGGCTTTGTGGCCCCGGGGCTGCGGGTCGAACGAGCGTGTTCGGACCTGATTGGCGAACGGGGACGCTTGGCCGGGCTGGCTGCAGGCCGCAGTGTGTGTGCCACTGTGTGCCACTGTGTGTGCGGTCATTGATGGAACTGCCGATCCCGTGATAAATGCCTTTAATTAATAATCGGCGTTGGAAAGCCCCGTTCGCTGCCTTACGAAGTTGCCCCGGGAAACAAACACGTTACGGTCGTGTGTGTGTGTGTGTGTGTGTGTGTGTGGTGCGTTGCTACGCACGTGTGTGCTCTACAGTGCCGTTGCGCCCCCTGCGGGCCCCCCTGGGGTGGTCGGCTCCCGTACGTGTACCTTGCCGGTCGTATACCTTCCTAGGTCGCAGTTTGAATGGGGGCAGTCACGGGGCGACCCTCTGCCCCCCCCCCCCTTTCTCTCTCCTCCCCCCGCCTCCTCCCCCCCCCCCCGGCTCTCTCACGCACAAACACGCTCGACGTTACGCGGCCAGGTAAAAAGTTTATCGGAAGCCAATTTGGGCGGCGCGCGGCGTTTATTGAATCGCGGCGGATACGCCACTCGTCGCGGGGAATCGAGTCGAAAAAGTTCCGAAGTTGGGGCCGCGCCCGGATATTACTGTTCCGGGCCGATTATAGGCCTATACGGACACGAGTTTGGTTGGGATCAAATTAGTTTGGTGCGCTTGCTGACCGATGGCCTTCGCCTGGCAACGCAGACGGACGCACGCGCACACTGTAACACACACACACTGACGAGGGCACGTCAGGGCGTAGCTACCCGATAGGCGCGTTCGTAACGTGAGCAGCGCGACGGGGCGTGGCGAAGCGGGGCGGGGCGGGGTGGAGTGGGTTGTGGCGGGGCGTGGCGGGGCGTGGCGGGGCACGGGGCGCAGGGATTGAGCGCCGGAAGCAAGAGGATCACGGCCAGGATGCGGAGGGGAGCAGGGCAGAGCAGACCGGCAGCAAGGTGACCTACCACAAAGCATCTCCAGAAAAGTAATCCGGGACGCGCCGCGCCGCGCGCGGGAAGGAAGCTGCAAGCTGGCGAGGACGTTGACTCGACATTGGCCGCCTCCACCGGTCGTCTGGCCCACTGTGCGCCATCTGGCCCTCCTCGCGCATTGGCGGCGGGGGGCGGGGGCAATAACAAAGTTGTCGGGGGCGAAATTTGGGCACGGCTTACAGTGGCGTGGCGCGGCGCGGCGCCCCTTGATGGGCCGATGACGTCCCCGTCGTCCCCGTGACGAAGCTTGTCCAGGACGCCGCCGCGGAAGCGGAAGCGGCCGACCTCCCAGGCGCGCGCTGCGGCCGCGCCGTGAGCTGCCGTGGAGGGTGAGGCGGAGGGGCACTGGAAAACAAAACACGGCCGTGTTGACGGGGCTAATAGCCGTAGGACCCCCTACAAATTGCCGGGCTTGCTCGTGTACTCCCTCACCCTGCAGACTTATTCCGAGCGTCGCTCTGTCTCTCTCGCACCTCTACGGGCCGCCCCATGAGTGCGAGAGAGACAGAACGACGGCGGCGGCGCGCTCCGGCACCCCGTGCCGTCGACGCGGTGGGGCCGGCGTCACGCCGCGGCCGCGCGTCGGGCTGGTTGACTTGGAGATGAAGACGCACGACCCGGAGGCCGGGGGCCCGGACCCAACAATGCGTCCTGCCGCGCCCCGCCCTGCCCCCTGCCGGCCCGGGGGCACGCTGGGGGCGGCAGGGCACAATGGTGTAGGGGCCCGCCCGGGTGTGCCCCACGGTCGAACTGCCCGACTGCCCGACCCCTCGGAAGCTGGAGCGGCTAACAAGGATGCGCGTACCGCCACCGGCGCCGCCATGGACGTGGGCCGTTCCTCCGGCCCACTGTACGGCGACGGCGGCTCGCCCACGTCCACGTCGTCCTTGTCGTCGTCGTCGCCCCGAGGCGTCGCAGTCCGAGCGCTGCAGCCCCGCCCAAATCGGCCACCTCGCCCACGACGGCGTGCAGGCCAAGATGTGCGCCGCGATGGCGGTCGCCGTCGCCGTGCTGCCCGCGCCTTTGCCGTTCGACAGTCGCTCACTTTCCCACAGCCCGCCAGTCACCGACTTCCTTCAAGATGTCGTGCATGTATTACAGGAGGAGTTGTTGAACTTTTCCTCGTCCGGCGCCGGATTTTGAGAGGGGTTATCTCTCCATTCCGAGGGTCGCAGCTTTTAAGCAGGTGGCATGTTTGAAAATGTCGGTCACAGCTTTTGCAGCGAAGTCGCTTGGAACTTACTGAGTGGGGCACGGACGCCGTGCGAGGTAGGCCGTCCCGTCGAACAGTGGTGCATCCGGGTTGCCTACCCGCAAGGCACCATTGCCCCTTACGGCGGAGGCGAGGTAGGCCGTCCCGTCGAGCAAGCCTGCTTCCGGGTTGCCTACCCGCAAGGCACCATTGCCCCTTACGGCGGAGGCGAGGTAGGCCGTCCCGTCGAGCAAGCCTGCTTCCGGGTTGCCTACCCGCAAGGCGCCATTGCCCCTTACGGCGGAGGCGAGGTAGGCCGTCCCGTCGAGCAAGCCTGCTTCCGGGTTGCCTATCCGCCAGGCGCTTAGTGGGCCGCCTCCGCCGGTCTTCTGGCCCACTGTGCGGCGTTGGCGTTCGTAAATAACGAAAATTGATCTGTGTCGTGGCTTTACGCTGTTGTGGCAGCCTGGATACACCGCGCAGCAGACCGCAGGGCTCTGATCTGCTTTGACACGCGCGCGCTTGACGCGCTGAGACCTCGCAAGCCAATAAGCAGGCGCCTGAGGCGAGCCTGAAGGGCATACTGAAGCAGGCCTCGGCGCGGTCACGCCCGGGGAAGGGTTGGGCTACTCGCCGTGCCGCGCCGTGCCGCGCCGCGCCGTGCCAGACCAGAGCGCAGCGGTCGTTTCTCTTCGTCTTGCCACCTTATGAGATTCCCGTCGCCGATGGAGCGACACGCCGGTGGCCTGCTCCGCCTACTCGAGCATGGATCTCCTATTTCTGGACGCGTGGCACGGCACGGCACGCCACGGCAGGCCACGCCACGCTCGGCTGACACGACGCACGCGACATTCATCTTTTCCATCCCCCGATGACACGTCGCCTCCCTGCAGACTCGCTCGGAAACGAGAGCGTCTGTCTCTCTCGCACTCGTGGGGCGTCCCGGACAGGTGCGAGAGGGATAAGAGATGCAGACCGCGCGGGATCACTCCGCCGGCGGCGGACGCGCGCTGCGCAGCCTGGGACAAGGCCTGGGACAACACAACACGGTGGTACACCGTCAAAGGGGTTGAGGCCTGGAGCAGCTGCCTCGAGGGTGCGCGCCCACCCTGCGGGCCACACTCACACAGGCACACACTCACACACTCACACACACACACACACACACACACACACACACACACACACAGAGAGTGGCAACGCCCTCGCAATGTGGCGGTCGACGGGGTGGTTCACCCCTCTACCCGGGATTGCGGACACGCTGGCTGGCCAGGTATCTCATCTACTCTATAGTTCCGTCACGCTAACTCTCTGGCCCTCCACTACTCACCCACCAACACCCACACACACACACACGTGCGCCGCTGTCTGCAGGTGACACGAGAGCGCGCCCAGCTTTATAGTGATGTTGACGATTTCCGTGTCCGCCTGCCGGTACGGTAGCCGCCCGACGGCACACACTACTTACCCCCCTGGCCCCGGGACTACGCCGCCCCTGGGCCGCCCCTGGGCGTGGCAGCGCCGTGGCGTCCTCGGCGTATCACTGCATTAGAGCATTGCCTCCTCACGTATCTAGATTATCACCGGGAGGTGGACGTCCTCAGGGCTCTGTCCCCTTCTGTGTGTGTGTGTGTGCCGAGTGTCGGCACTGCAGGGGCGGCGGGGGCGGACTTTGTAGAAACGATTCCTGGCTGCCTGCCTGCCTGGGCTGTGGACGGTGGTGGCCGATGGTCGCCGATGGCTCAGAAGAAAGGCGCGTTGGGAATTTTTCATACCGGCCTGGATCTGGATTCTGGGGCAAGCTCGCCGGCCCGGTGGCATCCTCCCGGTGGCATCCCCGGTGGTGGGTCGGCGCGTGCCGGGGTGCAGGACATGGATGGCGTCGCGCCTCTGCAAGAGAGTGACACGGCACGGCACGGCGGCCTGGGAACTGCCGCCCAGCTGCGCGCACACGGAGCAGGGATAATCCGCCGAACACGCCACGCCACGCCGCGCCATGCCCGCGTCACATATAGGTCCCACACATGCCCCCACATGCGGCGGCCGGATCTAACCCCTCCCCCCCCCCTTCCCGTCCGTGATGAACCGGAGGCGGATCTCCCCGCCGAGACAAACGTCGCGTCGAACGGCGTGCAGTGCCGTTCGGTAAAGGCGACGCGCGACGGCGGCGCTTGGGTGAAAAACGGCCTTGGTCTCCATCGCGGGGGTTGGTGGGTCCGTTGCTCAGCCCGGCTGGCCACAAATACCCTCGCAGGCCTGCGCGTCGTCAGGGGTTTACGATGCAGATAAGTCCTCTGCCGGGCTGGCTGGAGGAGGCCCTGTAGTGCGATTCCGAACAGGGCTTCTCTCTCTCTCTCTCTCTCTCTCTCTCTCTCTCTCTCTCTCTCTCTCTCTCTCTCTCTCTCTCTCTCTCTCTCTCTCTCTCTCTCGCTCTCGCTATCGCTCTCTCTCTCTCTCGCTCTCACCCTCGGGCTTATCGATCAATCTCGCGCGACAACTAATAAACAGCTGTTCTGCCTGCGCACTGCCGGCGTGCTTGCCGGGGCCGCCGGTCATCCGGTCGCGATGGGCCCCATTGTTTGGGAGGGGGCACGTACCGCACTGTGCGTACACACACACACACACACACAGAAGCCGCATTTAGCCCAGGGAAAATAAAGCATGCCTGGAGATAGATCCCGATCGCGGGCGCAGCGAGGCAGCGAGAGAGCACGTCCTGCATGCGTTTGCCTCCATAAACTAATGGCGCCGTAAAAGCACGTCCGTTTTGCCGGCCGGGTGGCCACTCTAACCTGTCGCACGCTCAGCGAGGACGCGGCGGCAACGCGCTCATTCCTATGCAGCGCTTCCTCTCAATTCGTTCCTCTATTTTTATTTATTTACTTTTTTTGGGTCGTGAGTTAGTTGTAGGTAGAGTGTCCACGTGGCTCCATAGCGGGGCCATAGGCTGCCTGTACAGCTAGGCGCCACTTGATCAGTGTGTGTGTGTGTGCGTGTGTGTGTTTTACAGTGTGCGACGGAAGTCTGCCTTAGTTAGGTTGCGATGTGGGGGCGTGGTCCTCCGTGGTGTAGCACGCGTCGAGGGCGTAGTGAGTACACGTGATTGGCCTGTAATTAGCCCCCCTGTGTGTGTGTGTGTGTGTGTGTGTGTGTGTGTGTGTGTGTGTGTGTGTGTGTGTGTGTGTCAGAGGGGCTGGTGGTGGTGCCACCGCGGCCTGCCTGCCCTGTCATGTCTCCATACACACCAGAGCCCCCGCGCGCGCGTGCAGAGCATCCTGCTTGGTGCCGCACGCCGTCGCGGCGACGGAGCGACAGAGACAGAGGGTGGGTGCGTGGTCCTTGTCTCGCTCCTGCTAATCGTTTACCCCGCACGACGGCTGCGGTCGACCGTTTCGACCAAACGGCGGTGCGGGGTCTGCGGTCACTTTGATGTGATTACCTGCTTTGTCGACTCGCTCGTGAATGTGTTATTTTGTTTTTTTGGCGGGAAAAGTTTTGACCGGCGGGCGGCGAGGCGACGACGGTGCCGTAATTTGGAAGGCCTGGTGCTGACAGTGCGTTGGGCGGCCGGGCCGGGCCCCGCGGCGCCGCCGGGGGTGGTGGGGCGTTGCTGCTCGCGGGGCCCGGCCCGGCCCGGCCGTCTCGCTCGCACTCCTTCAGGACTCCCCGTGAGTGCGAGAGAGACGGAGCGACGCTGTCCCTGCATCGGCCTGCGGGCGGACAGCCTCCGAGACAAAGGGCTGGCTGCGTGGGGCTCCGGCGGCGCGAAGGATGTAATCATAACGCCTGCACTGCAAGGGCCCTGCCTGCGCCTTGCTCGCCCTGCTTCGCTCGTTACCCTGTCGACGCTAATCGGTCCGCGTCAGCGCCTTCCAGAAAACAACACACTGTAAATTCGGACGACGCAACGGGACGGCCCATAAGTCCCACGCGAATTCCTCGTAGTGGGAGATACGTTGCACTCCTCTGGGTGAGACTCCCCATGAATGTGAGTGAGACAGATATGGCGCGACGAATCATTCGTATTTGGCTTGGCGCGCGCTCGCGACGCCGGAAGTCGAATCGAAGAAGGGCCCAAGTCATTCTGCTCTTTCATGTTTTTCGCGGTCGCGCCGCCGGAAGTCTGCAGAGAACGGCGCTGCATTTATTGCGACTTTATTGTTTTTCCGCGCCAGTGGGGCTAGGAGGGCGTCCCACGGACAACAGCAAGAAAGTCGTCGAGAACGGAGATAAAATAAAAGGAGAGTGGCTGACTTTTGTGTTGTTTTGTTTGCCGGCCTGGCGGCGCAGCGGCCGGGCCCTCATATTCCGAACCCCCTGAAACCGGGGCAGCGGGGCAACAGCGCAGCGCCACTGTACTGAGTGCGTCGGTATTTTATTTCCCCCGCGAAAGGGGGAGGGGACGGGAAGGTGGTTTGGTTGGAATGGAACATCTGCTCCCGCGCTGCTCCGCGCTGTCGCACCGAGTGTCACGTGACCGCTCAGGGGTTGACATAAATCGAGGGCACGCTCCCCTACAATTTTTTCTTATTTCTATTTTTTGTGGTTTTTTTCGCTTTTTTTTTTGCTGTTGTGAGCTGCTGCCGGGCTGCCGTTTTCGGTGCTGCTGGCTGACTCTCCGATAATCTTCACCCTCGCTGCTGGGCGCTACCATTGGCGGTGTCCAGGCGATGCCCGGGACAGGACGAAGGTGCTGTGTCGGCCCGGCCCGGCGGCCGGATGGCCGTAGCAGTGCGTAGCAGGCCACGGCGGTCTTGGCCGCGAGCAGGCTGCACCGCTGCACCGCTGCCGGGCGCTCGGTGCGCGCGGTGCCGCTTGCAGCGTGGCGCATCCGGCGGCGCGTCGCGCCACGCCCAGCCAGCCGTCTCATTCCGAACGCTGCTTTGTCGCTCTGTCTCTCTCGCACCCCTACGGGCCGCCCCATGAGTGCGAGAGAGACAGAGCGACGAAAGTAGTGCTCGGAATCAGACGGCAGCGCCTGTCGGCCCCGCCCGGCCGGTGTCGCTGCAGGCAGGCAGCCAGCCAGCCAGGCATAGGTAAGGACCACGGGAAATAATTTCGGGGCTGGAAAACAGCGCAGTGTTATGGAAATCCAATTCCCGGGCATTGTAGGCCGTGAATAAGGAGGGCATTCGTTGCCTTCGCCTTGCCCCCGGCGGGAGGAAGCGCGACACATCCGTGCAAAGGCTTTCCGCGGCAGGCCGATTCCGAGCGGTGCGTCTCTGTCTCTCTCTCTCTCGCACTCACACGGGACTGCCGCCGGCCTGCACACCACGCCCTCGCCGGAGTGTTTTTCTGAATGGGATTTCGGCGGCTGTATTGCCGTATTCGCAGCTGCAGTGAGAGGTGCGTCACTGTGAAAGGGTAAAAAAGGAGAGGCTTGAAGCAGTGGCGTGGCGGCGGAGGGTGGAAAAACTTTTGTGTGGAGAAGTGTCGGCGCGGTCTGTAGCGCACTTGTCATAAACGGCGCGCGAGTGGGAAAAGGGGTTTTCGCTTTTCCGAGAACTGGGCTGGTGGTCCTTTTACTGCCCCTGTCGGCCGTCGCCCAGTCAGCCGCACAAAAGTGGTCCTTGGCGATGACTGTCAAAGCCGAGCAGCAGACTGAGTCGTTTCCGTCGCGCTGTCTCTCTCGCACTCACGGGGCGTACCGTATAGGTGCGAGAGAGACAGAGCGACGAAAACGACTCTCGGAATCAGCCTGCAGGTTTCTGACTTTCAGACACTCGCCGTTCCGAAGATTGGACACGCGACTCGGTCGTGGGTGGCGGTGCGGCCCCCCTGCCCTGCCCCGCCCTGCCGTGCCTCGGTCTGCCTGGAACGACGTGAAAATGAGAGTGTTTTTTGCTGCGCGGCGGCGGTGGGATTCGAACCCGGGCCCGGTGTGTCGTACCTACCTCCGGGCTCGTCGCAGTCAGCGCGGACAATGAGCCATTTTACGCGTGAGTGCCTGACGGGCCTGCCGGGGAGGGCGGGAGGGGAGGGGAGGGAGGGGAAAGGGATCTGGTGACGCCCCCTCCCCTCCCCTCCCCTCCCGCGCCGCTCGAGTTGACGGTGTGACCACTGTCGCCCCGAATGGAACCCCTCGGGAAGGGCTCGCCTTTCATCCCGAGACGCGCGCCCCCCTGGGCTGACTCTGTCTCTCTCGCACCTGCACGCGACGCCCCGTGAGTGCGAGAGAGACGGAGCGAGAGCGCTCTGCTCGGCTCCAGTCGGCTGATCCCGCCTCTGATCCCATCCGGGCTCGGCGACGCCACGGCCGCCACGGCCAAGCCACCATGGCGACGGCCCGAGGGGCCCGAGGACGCAGGGCTGACGCGGGGCCCCCCAAAGGTGACAAAAACAGAAGCGATTGTTCTCGGGCTGAGCTGAGCCTCCTCGGGCGGAAGCGCGCCCCGGCCGGAGCGGACAGCGCCTCCGTCGCTCTGTCTCTCTCGCACCCCTACGGCGCGCCCCGCGAGTGCGACAGAGACAGAGCGACGAAAGGTCGGGCGGGGCGGCGGCGGCGCTGGAGCCGTGAAGGTGTTGCTGGAATTAGAGCTAGCGGGCGGGGCGTCGAGTCGGACAGTCGGAGCGAGTTGGCGGTGGACAAGCCGACAGCCCGACGGGCTGATGGGGTCCCGGAGGAGAGTCGCTTTCGTCGCTCTGTCTCTCTCGCACCTCTACGGGACGCCCCGTGAGTGCGAGAGGGACAGCGCGACGGAAACGACTCTCGGAATCAGTGTGCTGGCGCCGACAGGTGCGCGGCGCCGCGGAGTCGTTTCACACCTCGAGGTGCGGGGACACACCTGGGCACAGGTCGGGGAAGGTGCTGATTGGAAATTCGTCAGTAACATCACGGCCCAGATTTTTTTTTGCGCTGGACTGTACTCTTCGAGGTACTTTCCTCGAAAATGTAAACAAATGGATTTTTCGCTGACCTTGGCTCGTGGCGACGCTGGCGACGTGACCCCGACGGCGTGGAGCGCCCCACGCGACCTGCTTGCTGCTCTTGATGTGCTTGCTGACGGCCCTGTTTGCTGACGCCGCCCTCTTCGTCGTGTTGCAGGTCGTGACGACGCCATGCGGCCCTCCACCAGGACCTCCGCCAGGACCCCGACGAGGGGCGCCCTGCCGTAAGTACACTGTCGACGACGCTTTTTGATGCGTCCTAATAATAATGATAAAAATTAGAAAGGGTTGACTGACGGCGTATTAATGCATGACACAGAGCGCAATATCCAAGATCCAGCCGCCGGTCCGATTTATGGTCGCGTTTCCGCGCTCCTCGAACAAGCAGCCTCGATTCTATTTTCGAATAAGGATATCGTGGGGACGCGTGCGTGTGTATGTGTTTTAGGACGTTGTGTGTGTAGTACGTAAGTGTGTGTGTGTGTGTGTGTGTGTGTGTGTGTGTGTGTGTGTGACTGCCAGACACGTTTTATAGTGGTTCAATTGTTTTCCACGCACTGCACGCACTGGGTCGGAATGGGCCGAACGCCCCGAAACAAGCAAACACGACGTAGTATGGCACGGCGCGGCGCGGCGCCGCGTCCAACCGACGGCGGCCCGTGGCGTGGCTCCGCGGGCCCGCGGGCCTTTGGTCCTCAAACATGTGCTCAGCCGGCCGAACGGGGGGGGGGGGGAGGGGGCTCTTTTGGGTCGCGGGGGACGCCATGGCAGCAGACTGACTGATTCCGAGAGGGCGAGTTCCCTCTCGCACTCGCGGGGCGCCCCGTGGGGGTGCGAGAGAGACAGGCCGACGAAAACGACTCTCGGAATCAGTCAGCCTGCTGCAGTCATGGCAGCCGTAGCAATGCGTAGCGAGCACGCCCCGGCGCCGGAATGACGCCGTCGCAGTGGGATAATTAATTTGGAAATCCCGAACGGAGAGGAGAGGGCCGCTGCAGTGTGCCGCGCGGACGGCGCGAGCAGCGCGAGCAGGGGCGTTAAGTTATGGCGTTTAATGTGTGTTTGTGTGTGTGTGTGTGTGAGAGAGAGAGAGAGAGAGAGAGAGAGAGAGAGAGAGAGAGAGAGAGAGAGAGAGAGAGAGAGTCATCAAACGCTTGAATGAGACTTCGTTTATTTTTGGGAGGGTAAGGGGATGACGTGGTCCCGCGTTTGAATTTTTCATATGGGCCTTGGCGGTGCCCGGGGCGCCCAGGGTCGGCGGTGGCGGTGCGCGTCGACGACACGGGAAGTGCATACATACAGTGTAGGTACACTCGGCGGTGACGGGACCACGTGGCGCGTCTCGCCTGGAAGGGAAGGGCGTGGGCCGGGAATGTAGCTCAAGTTATTCACATTGTGCACCGCCAGGGACCGCCGCACAGTGGGACAGAAGAGAGAGAGGGGAGGGACAGAGCGGCCGGCGGTCATTTGTCGGCGAAATTCAAACGCGACACGGCGGCGTGACGTGACCGCGGCGTGACTGTGCATGCGCGGTCCGAGTGACGCAGTGACGCGCCGCGCAATGGACCGTGTAATCACTCCGGCCGGGCCGCAGACTGATTCCGAGAGTCGTTTTCGTCGCTCTGTCTCCCTCGCACCCCTACGGGACGCCCCATGAGTGTGAGAGAGACAGAGCGACGAAAGCGACTCTCGGAATCAGTCGTCGGGCCGAGGTTGCGGGGTTCTTGTGCTCGTCCAGCGCCCCCGTACGGCCCGGACGCCCCGGACGGCCCCGGACGTCGGCCTGACATTTACATGTGCGGCGCGGCTCACCCACGACCGGTCTTCACACGCCCTGATTGGCCACGCTGCAGCGCTACAGCGGCTTCTGATTGGTCCGCAGGCTGGCGGCGGCACTGCTGCTCCTCTTGGTGGCGCCCAGCTTGGCCTGCCCCGAGAGCTGCGCGTGCGACCTGGACCGCAAGGGCCGGCACCGCGTCCTCTGCAACACCGGCGACGGCAAGGACCCCATGCCGCTGCCCGGCCCCGGCGACCGCGCCGAGGTGTTCGAGGTGGGCCCGCCCCCCGACAGGCCCAACTACTTCACCATCGGGCCCATCTTCGGCCGCCACCACCGACAGGTGAGTAAAGTCCTTGGTAAATGACGACTTCTGTTACTGATTCCGGTGCCTCTTCTTGTTGTTGTTCACTCTGCTACAATCTAAACCATTCATATTTCGAGCACCAACAAACACCTTTCACAATTTGCTCTGATGACTGACTGTCGTTCTGCAGCTGGAGGAGCTCCACATCGTGCATTCGAACCTGCCGGCCATCGGCCTGCACTCGTTCCACAACCTGCCCAACCTGCAGGTGCTCAACCTCACGCACAACAACATGTCGGCCGTGGTGGAGCACAACTTCAGCGGGCTGAAGGCGCTGCGCGACCTCTTCCTCAGCGACAACCGCATCGAGAGCGTGCCCAGCAGCGCGTTCCACCACCTCGAGGACGTGCGGAGGATCAGTCTGGCGAGGAACCGCATGCGCGAGCTGTCGTCCAGGATCTTCTTCAAGCTGGCGCACCTGCAGGACCTCGACCTCAGCTATAATCCGCTCCACGAGCTCAACACGGACGTGTTCCGCGACGTGCCGGTGAGTCAGCGGGTCGTCCCTTTGGCGCAGAGGATAGCGCGTTGGACTTCTAATCCAAAGGTCGTGGGTTCGATCCCCACAAGGGATGGGTGCAATTTTTTTTCTTTTTTTTTTAAAATTTTTTTAAATCTTGGCAGCAATAGCATTTGCGTATCCAGGGGGGTAAAACGCCTAGAGCGGAGGCATAGTTTGACGTACATTCCACGTTTATGAATGCAAAAGGTGCGAGGATGACCCCCTGCTTTTTACAAGGAGCAATAAAGGCGCGAGGTGCAGGTTCCGGGTTTGATTACCAACTTACATATATGTCGCGTTCGTGTGTTTTATCATTTACTTCCATTTTCAGGAGCTACGCGTGCTGCGGTGTCGGGGCTGCGGCGTGTCCGCGGTGAACAAGACCCTGTTCGAGGTGCTGCCCGACCTGGAGGTGCTGGACCTGGGCGACAACAAGCTGACCGCGTTCACGGCCGAGTACCTGGCGCCGCTGAAGCAGCTGCAGGAGCTGTGGCTGGACGGCAACCAGCTCGCCGTGCTGCCGTCCGGGGTGTTCCGCCACAACGGCCAGCTGCAGACGCTCGACGTGTCCCGGAACCAGATCTCCAAGGCAAGTCCAAGGCCGCCGCGGGGTCCAATTCACCGTTTCTGTGGCCTTTCATTATGGCGACAGAAACGCCGAGGTCTAGAGCGGCGCGGTCTCCAGGGCCTCTTCCAGCGCGGGGCCTTGCCGCCCCGTGGGCCCTGCCCTGGCCCCGCCGCCTTGCCTTTGTCGCGTGTAAACTCAGGATGACAGGGTGTCGACACGGACGCGGACATGGGGGCCCCGCCGCCGCGTCGCCGCGTCGCCGCCAAGCCGACCATGCGGGTGTCGGACAAAGTGCATGACACAATGCGTGGCGCGGTGCATGTATGACACGCTGCATGGGCGGCCCGGGCAGCTCGGCGGTGATTCCACGGTGATTCCACGCCGAGGTTTGGACGGCGTGCTGCAGCACGACGGGGAGGGCGGCGAGGCGGTTCCAGTCTTGTTTAGCGACTCTGGAGCTCAAAACGAGTCTAGAGTTTTGACCGCGTCCACCGGTCACTGTGAGTGTGAGAGAGACAGAGCGACGAATGGCTCGGCAGGGCTTCATCAGCGCGAAAGCCCGCGGCTCTTCCCTTCACCGCAAGCGCCGCAAGCGCCCTTCTCCCTCGCCCTTCGGCCCCCGGCCGCCCTCGGCCCTTCGGGGCATCGAAATGAGAGGGCGAGGGCAGTACAATGTCGTGGGCTTTTTGCAGCCCGTTCCGTTCCGGTCCGGGCGGGTCCCTATCGGCATCGCGCGTCCTCGTCGCACTCGTCGCCCTCCAAAGGGCGGCCGTGAGTGCGACGAGGACGGCGCCCTGCGGTCGCACGCCCTGATTGGTCGGTTCGGAGCGGCCCCCTCACCGTCAGGACGCCAGCCCTCCCCTCGCCCGAAGCTCTTCTAGGGATCGCACACAATTACGGAGGGTAATGAAAGTCCCGTGTGAAAAAATTTCATGAAACCTGTCGGAATTGGGCCTGAATGAGGCCTGAACGGTAAGACAGCGACAAGACCGTTTCCACACGGGATTCCGATGGGATTCAGATAGGATTCAGACAGCGGTCAGATGGATAAGGCACGCCAGAGGCAGCCTGAAAAGGCCCTGAAGAGTGTCTGACTTCCGTCTGAAAACGGCCGTGCAGGCGTCTGAAAAGTGGTCACTTTCCAGGCGCCATTCAGACGGGATTCAGACCGGATTCAGACCGATTCATGAGGCTGCATGAAAATAAGGTAAACAGAGAGGGCCCGCTCGGACCGGAGTCGAACCCCACGCACAGAGCGTAGAAGTCCGACACTCTCACCGCTGGGCCAGAGCGACGAGATATGGAACGGTCGGGCACGCGCAGCTCATAGCGCGCAGCCGAACAGCGCCAGATGCAGCACTGTTGTCTTCAGGTAAGTCGCACATGCGACACTTGCCCCTTTATTTTCCGACACGTTGACATCGTCATATTTGACGCGGCGTGCTTTAATGCGCTTGTTTATAAATGTCGATGAATTCCAGACTGCACGCATATGACTACCTCTCTAGGGCGTCAGACAACAGTGCTGCATCTGGCGCTGTTCGGCTGCGCGCTATGAGCTGCGCGTGCCCGACCGATCCATATCTCGTCGCTCTGGCCCAGCGGTGAGAGTGTCGGACTTCTACGCTCTGTGCGTGGGGTTCGACTCCGGTCCGAGCGGGCCCTCTCTGTTTACCTTATTTTCATGCAGCCTCATGAATCGGTCTGAATCCGGTCTGAATCCCGTCTGAATGGCGCCTGGAAAGTGACCACTTTTCAGACGCCTGCACGGCCGTTTTCAGACGGAAGTCAGACACTCTTCAGGGCCTTTTCAGGCTGCCTCTGGCGTGCCTTATCCATCTGACCGCTGTCTGAATCCTATCTGAATCCCATCGGAATCCCTTGTGGAAACGGTCTTGTCGCTGTCTTACCGTTCAGACCTCATTCAGGCCCAATTCCGACAGGTTTCATGAAATTTTTTCACACGGGGTACTACCCGGTCCCACAGAGTCCCCCCTCCCTTCCCCGCCCTCTCAGTCTCAGCCTTTTTGTGTCTCTTCGCCGCCACTCGTCGTCGTCGTCGTTGGCTTTATTCGGCGCAGTGTCCCAACGCTCCAACCCCGCAGCGGTGCGGCTTTTCTGGGAAAGACGAAAATACCGACGGCATTTTTGTTTTTCGCAGTGTACTCGGCGCGAGAGTGGTTTTAGCGCAGCAGCGCGGCGCTGTGGATTTTTCGGAGCCAGCGTCGTCGACGCGCTGCGCTCCGGGGAGGCTTTGACCTCTTGTTGCCGGAAGCGGTACTCCGTCACAGGTCGAGCTGGGCGGGGCGGGGCGGGGCGGGGCGACCCGCGTGACGTATTACCATATTGACGCGGTGGGAGCAGGGGAGCATCCCCCGCTATCAACAGGCCCGATGGGCCGTGGAGCGGCGCCAGCACATGAGCCAGCAGACTGTTTCCGAGAGTCGTTCTCGTCGCTCTGTCTCCCTCGCACTCATGGGGCGCCCCCCTGCAGGTGCAAGAGAGACGGAGCGACTCTCGGCATCAATCTAGCCAGTGTGCTGCTCGCGGGCCGCCCCTTTCACACAGCCCGTTAATAGCATGTAAATATGAAACACGACACGAGCAAACGCCGAGAAAAAAGGGGCAATTGCGTGTAAGGTCCTTTGCTTCTCATAGCGTTCACCCCCCGCGGCGGCGAGGGGCGCTAGATTAGTTCCCTAACGTTGTTCATCCTTTTGGTTCCGCTGGCTGCTTCAGGTGGAGGGCGAGGCGTTCCCGAATTTGCGCGCGCTGCGTGACGCTGGACGTTACATTAGTTCTCCGGAACGTTGTTCTTTACGTTTGGTTTTCCTGGCAGGTGGAGGACGAGGCGTTCCTAGACCTGGTCGCGCTGCGCACCCTGGACTTGGGCTACAACCGGCTGGAGAGGCTGCACGCCTCCGTGGTGGCGCCGCGCGGCGAGTCGCTGCGCGCCCTGGTGCTCGCCGGCAACGTCATGACCACCGAGGAGCTGGCCAGGTGAGCACGCGTCTTGTTTTTGTTTCAGTTGGCCGTCGCACAGTGGGCCCGAAGACCGGCGCAGGCGGTCAAAATAAAGACGCGTTTTGAGCTCCTGAGTCGCTAAATGGGGCTTGAACCGAACGTGTGACCCCAACAATGGATTGCTCTCCGAAAGAGGAATCCGTTGGTGGGGTCACACGTTTGGTTCGAGTCCCATTTAGCGACTCTGGAGCTCAAAACGCGTTTTGAGTTTTGGCCGCCTCCACCGGTCTTCTGGCGCACTGTGCGTCGACTTCAAAGGGTGGCGTGGTTCGCTAACTCGTTGCTGCTGCAGGCTGCTCCGCGGCGTGCCGCACCTGACGCGCCTCAGCCTGGCGGACATGCGGCTGCGCTCCGTGCCCATGGGGCTGCTGGCGCCGCTCCGCGAGCTGCGCCTCCTCAACGTGTCCGGCAACATGCTGACGGCGCTGCACCCCTCGGCGCTGCACTCGCTGCTCAAGCTGGACACGGTGGACGCCTCCAGGAACCACCTCGTGGGGCTGGACGAGCAGAGCCTGCTGCGCCTGGACGCCGTGGAGCTGGTGAGTGTGCACACTGTGAGGTGGACGCACTGACGACGGTGATGGTGATGATGGTGGGCGCGATGAGGATGCAACTGTCGCGGGTTCGAATCCCCGCCACGCGGATGAGTAACACGTTATTGGCGTCGTTTTTCTTGATTTTATTGTCCGGGCCGCCCGGCGATAGCGTTTACTGCCAGTAAAGCGCGCGCCAGTTCGTGCCGCCTGCGCATCACTCATCTCGTGTGTGTGTGTGTGTGAGAGTGAGTGTGAGGGAAAAGTAGGGGGCGTCGGTGTGTGTTACGCGACGTGACTGAGCGTGACGGGGTGGCCACCGCGCCCTGCTGCGGCCTCCCTCAGGTGGGCCTGGGCCGCTCCGCTGATCGTGTGAGCCGGCCAAGTGTGCGTGTCTGCCTGTCTGTCTGTCTGCCCCTGTCTTGACGACGTGCCGCGCTGCCCCAGGTGCTGCTGGACGGCAACCACTGGTCCTGCGACACGTGCCACTTGCCGCCGCTGCTGAGCCGCGTGGCGCGCAGTGCGCCCACGTCGCCGCTGCGCCGCCTGCGGTGCGACGCGCCGCGCTCGCTGGCCGGCAAGCCGCTGGCCAACCTGGAGCTGGAGAGCCTCAAGTGGTGCTCGGGCGGCATGGGCGTGGGGCCCGACTCGCCGCGGTCCCTGCTGTCCGCCGACTCGCAGCTGGGCGTCATCGCGGCCGCCGCCGCCGTCGCGCTGCTCATCCTGGCCGGCGCCGCCCTGCTCGCCGTCGTCGCCTACTCCAAGCACCACGCCGACTACTACTACACGCACGTGAGTACACTGGTTATGCCGGCGTCCGTCCTGAATCAATACGGGGTTAAATTGGACGGCGGGCTGCGTCCGCGGCGCTGCAGGCACTGCTTGTCGCTTTGTCTCTCTCGCACCCTTACGGGACGCCCCATGAGTGCGAGAGAGACAGGGCGACGGGAGCGGTGCTCGGAATCGGCCCGCTGTCGCCGTCCTCGTGGGAAGGCCGGCGGCGCGCGGCCGCGCGGAGGCAGCCCCGTCTGTTTTGATGGGATATTAATAAGGCTGTCAGTGATGAGGGCTGCCTGCTGCGTTCCCGGCGCCACTTTGCGTCGCACACCTCCGGGTCCTCGTCACGCCCCTCCCCCTCCCCCTCCCCTCCGTCGGCACCCTCGCTGCGCTCGCTGCACCCGCGCTGGGGTTGACGACTGTCCGATGAGGCAGGCGTATCGGATCCGAAAGCGACACGTTTTCAATCGTGTATCCGTCTCCCTGGCCCCGGCGCTCGCCCCTCCCCCCCGTGTCCCTCTCCATCCAAGAGTGGTGCATTAGCGACGAGGGCGCCGGCCTGCCAGGTATCGATGCCATTCCGGACAATATTGGGAGATTTTAATTAAAGAGGCCCGGGCGTTCTCGGCGCGGGGGCGGCGCGGCGCCGGGGGCTTTTATTAAGTTTCCCGTTTCATTATTATATCCGGGGGCTGTTTTCTGGTTTATGCTTTCCGAGGCGCGATGATACAGATTGCCCGATCTTTATTTTCACTTCCTTGTTTTTGCCCGCAGGAGGATAAGCTGGGCCCGGAGCGGGAGGCCATTTTCGAGAACATGGGCGCCGTCATCGACGACCGAGCGAGCAGCAAGAAGGCGCCGAAGCGGGTAAGTGCACTGAAAAATTAAGGGTGTACTCTGTGTGTACTCGCAGTACACACGTGCGTGCTGTGTGTGTGTACTCGGTACACACTTAAGTTTCCAGTGTCCTCTGGGTGAAGTTGGGGCGGCATCTTTTCTCTCTAATCTCTGTCCCCCCTCCTCTCTATCGCGCTCCGCTCCGCGGTGGAAGTCCGCGGGGCTGCGGGCGGGCGGCTCTGCCCGGCTCCGCCACTGCAAACTACTGGTGGCGGGGCGGGCCGCACCCGGTGCTGCAGCGGTAGGGGCTCAGACGGGACGACCCACAACTGCCATAGTCCGCCACGCGGCCGTGGTGCGGGTTCAAATCCCCGCCGCGCGCTCGGCTTTGCTTTCCGTTTGAGTCGCTGTTATCCGCTTGATCCGTTTCTGTCCGGGTTAAAACGCGTGCGAAGAGTGCGGTATACACGGGGGGTGCGGCGGCCCTCGCTGCGGCCGGCCGGGCGGTGGAGCGCGGAATATGGCCTGCAAGCCGGGGCTTCCCGCCCGCCGCCCCGCCGTCCTGTTCCGGTCGGTGCGTGGCCCGCGCGGCCCCTGTGGGGCGTAACTGTCGGCCGGCCGGTCGCCCTTACGTGCTTCTCCGCGTCCACGTAATCCGGCCCTGCTAATGGGATTGCCGTTCGTTGCAGGTCACCATCGCCACCATCGACGAGCTGACCAAGGACCCCGAGCTGCACGGCCTGACCAACGGCGCCTAAACCGCCAAACCGCGAGGCCGCGACGCCGCGGTACGCCCCGCCACTGTCGCGCCCCGACGCCAGCGGCAGGGCGCACCGGACGGCGCGGACGTTGGCCTGACATTCAGGAAGGCTGTGACCGGAGCCGAAGGGCAGACGGACCCAGACGGACCCGGACGGACCCGGAGAGCGAACCCCGGTGAAAGGTTAGCTCCCCGAAGACAAGAAGTCCGGGCCGTCCGGGCGGGCCTGACCTTACGGCAGGGCAGCACTGTGCCATGAGTTACCACGTGAGAGGTGTAGGTAGAGCGGATGTAAGACTAAGTTATTCTCGACGTTTCTTGCGCGCTGGTTTTGTGTTATTGTTTTGTTTCTCGTCCCACCCCTTGTGGGGTCAAGAGAGTGAAATTTTATTTATTGCTGGCATAAATGTTTATAGATTTAGAAAAATATTATTTCATGTTCTTTTTTTTTGTGGCCATTTTTTTTTTCTTTTGTAAAATTTGTACGTGTTTGTATAAATGTGCTTCGTATTGGAGCAGTAGGTTAAGAGTGTAGATTTTTTAATGAAAAGAATTCGTTTTGTCGTTGTACATAAGTTCCTAAAATGTTTAATACCCGTACATTTTGCAGTGCGGAGCTACGCGGGATTTTACAATTTTTGCAATGGTGCTAAAATCATTTATTATAAGACTTCATGGCCGGAGCAGTTTGTATTTCCTGGTAATTTATTTACTACCTTTTAATGTGATGCAGGCGATGTAGGAATCAAATGAATGTTTAAAATCATGTGCAGTCAGTTGACTTGTCAACATATCTATCTCGTCCCCTCGAGCATTCAGAAAGAAATTTCTGTATCAAGTGTTTTGTATGTTCTGTAATTTTGTTATTTATAGCAAAGCTATATGTTGTACATAGCTTTTTTTGTACAAGACTCTCATCTCAGTTCTAAAGGACTTTTAGTTTACTTTTAATTGTATTTTATGCCTGAATGCGTACAGTGAATGTGACCAAAGAATATAAGTGGTTTCTGATTGAATGATTGTGGGTCATGTGTCAAGAGACCAGCTGATAACTGAGGAACTGTCGGTTTGTTTGTTCAAACAAACTTGAAATAACCAAAAACTTCAGCATGATCCTGAGTTTTGCTTTATTTTATGTTCATTCCTTCGGGGACCAAATTATTGTACATAATCAGTGTTGTAGGAAATCATACACAAATCTCATAGTAGATTAATCATTGCTGTCATGTGCTCTATTCATACTGTTAAGTTATTGTCAACTTATAAAACTCAGCAAAAGATTAAACTTTTATCTCCTAGCGTTTTTCCTAGTCTAATTCATCCCTAGGAAGTCCACTGGAGACACATAAGGGTGCAAACAAATTAACATCAGGGAAAACACGAACGTTAAAACAACGATCAACTTGTCAAAACTAAAACTGAGCCTCGACGGGCCGGGGAAAATAACACAAACAAACTAGTTCGAACATTGTCGAAGCGTCAAACGATAAAAACACGAAACTAGACGGGACGGCGGCTGCGCCTTACTCTTCCTCGCCTTCGCCCTCCACCGAGTCCATGGCCACCTCCTCGTAGTCCTTCTCCAGGGCGGCCAGGTCCTCGCGCGCCTCGCTGAACTCGCCCTCCTCCATGCCCTCGCCGACGTACCAGTGCACGAAGGCGCGCTTGGCGAACATGAGGTCGAACTTGTGGTTGAGGCGCGCCCACGCCTCCGAGATGGCCGTCGTGTTGGACAGCATGCACACGGCGCGCTGCACCTTGGCCAGGTCGCCGCCGGGGACCACCGTCGGCGGCTGGTAGTTGATGCCCACCTGGTCGATGCAGAGTCAAACGCCGGGTCAAATTTTTCCCCGCGCCATTTCTTAAAGATGTCTTTTTATGTATGCAGACTTAGTCCTACGGTACCTTGAATCCGGTGGGACACCAGTCGACGAACTGGATGGCCCTCTTGGTCTTGATGGTGGCGATGGCGGCGTTGACGTCCTTGGGCACCACGTCGCCGCGGAACAGCATGCAGCACGCCATGTACTTGCCGTGCCGCGGGTCGCACTTGACCATTTGGTTGGCGGGCTCGAAGCACGCGTTGGAGATCTCGGCCACGGTGAGCTGCTCGTGGTACGCCTTCTCCGCGGAGATGACCTGCCACAAGGAAGGGAACGGCGTGAGCGAATTCGCGCGAGGGAAGTCCCAAGCAGCCTAGTGCATCCAGGCGGGGATCCAGGATCCTTACCGGGGCGTAGGTGACGAGCGGGAAGTGGATGCGCGGGTACGGCACCAGGTTGGTCTGGAACTCGGTGAGGTCCACGTTGAGCGCGCCGTCGAAGCGCAGCGAGGCCGTGATGGAGGACACGATCTGGCCGATGAGGCGGTTCAGGTTGGTGTAGGTGGGCCGCTCGATGTCCAGGTTGCGACGGCACACGTCGTAGATGGCCTCGTTGTCCACCATGAAGCAGCAGTCCGAGTGCTCCAGCGTGGTGTGCGTCGTCAGGATCGAGTTGTAGGGGTCCACCTGGTGAACAGGACGGAAAACGACATCAAGTGTATTCTCCAATGAAAAGATATTTTTAATTTTGTTTGGGGGTTTATGTTTATAGCCAACCACTGCGGTGGAGATCTGCGGTGCAGGGTACACCGCGAACTCGAGCTTGCTCTTCTTGCCGTAGTCCACGGACAGCCGCTCCATGAGCAGCGACGTGAAGCCGGAGCCGGTGCCGCCGCCGAACGAGTGGAAGAGCAAGAAGCCCTGCAGCCCCGTGCACATGTCCGCCAGCTTCCGCACGCGGTCCAGCACCAGGTCCACGATCTCCTTGCCCACGGTGTAGTGGCCGCGCGCGTAGTTGTTGGCGGCGTCCTCCTTGCCCGTGATGAGCTGCTCCGGGTGGAACAGCTGGCGGTACGTCCCGGTGCGAACCTCGTCTGCCAGAAAAGTAACACGCTGTTGATTGTGCCCCGGGTCACAGTGGGCCAGATGATTGGTGCAGGGAGTCAAAATGCTGGACGCGTTTTGAGCTCCAGAGTCGCTACATGGGACTCGAACCGAACGTGTGACCCCATCAATGGATTGCCAACCCCGCGGTGACCCGACTCACCGACGACCGTGGGCTCCAGGTCCATGAACACGGCCCTGGGCACGTGCTTGCCGGCGCCCGTCTCGCTGAAGAAGGTGTTGAAGGAGTCGTCGCCGCCGCCCACCGTCTTGTCGGAGGGCATCTGGCCGTCGGGCTGGATGCCGTGCTCCAGGCAGTACAGCTCCCAGCAGGCGTTGCCGGTCTGGCACCCCGCCTGGCCGACGTGGATGGAGATGCACTCGCGCATCTTGAGCTTCTTCGGGTTCTGCTTCTAGGCGAGGACGACGGAGTGCGGGGGCGGGGCGATGTGTCTCGGTGCGCGGACGGCAGTCGAGTGAGGATCAGGGAGAGTTGACTCAGTTTCCCCAGCGACGACAACAAGGATTAGCCAAGCCGCCCCCGACAATCGCCATCAGCCCTCTCTCCATCCTTATCCCCGTCGCCGCTCTCTCTGTCTGCCACCTTCAAGGTGTTACAGTTGAGGCTGCTCCTCGAGGAAGTGAACGGGGCTTACTCCTTTGCGGAACAGGGGCTTTCTTGCCTCCACCTCTCACGCTTGACCATGCCTCCGTTAGGTTGGGTCGGACCCAAAGAACACGAGACACACACGAGGTGTTAAAAGAAATCAAAATCACGTCAACGACCGTCAAGGCCACATATTTTTTTCCTCGAAGTTTTCACTACAAGCACCCATGTTGACATCAAATGACGTCACATTGAGTGTTCTGTGGGGGGAGAAGTCCGTTTGCCGGCCGGCTCTGTTCATGACAAGGCGCCCGCCAGTCATTCCCTCGCCGCTCCCGGCGATACCCCGCGCCTACCGAGCCGCGCGCCCCGCGGCGCTACTCCACGCCGCAGCGGCGGCCGCGCCCAGTGGCGCGCTCTAGCGGCGCGCGCCGCACACGGAGCCGTCACTTCCCCCTCCGCGAGCTTCCGCGCCGCGCCGCGCCGTCGGCAGCGACAGCCAGCCGGTCCAAACACTGCAGAGGCGCAGCGGCCGCGGATCTAGACAAGACTTACGGCTAAAATTAAATAGTGGCAATCCGGCAGGGGCGGGCAAGGCAGGGCAAGGCAGGGCGCATCGGCGCCGCAGTGGACCGTACCCGAGACACCGCGCCGGGGGCCTATGTGAGCGGCAGCGCCTGGCAGTGCCACGGCAAGGCGAGCCGTCCTCCCCGTCGACGGAGAGGTTAGGTTCCCCGCAAGCAGAAGGATGACATCACCGGGTGAGTCTGTTGGTGCAGGGATTTGGGGCTGGTGGCCATCCGTGCCGCGGCGGGGGTGACGCGGGGTGACGCGTGCCGCCGGCCGCGGAGGCGACACGCCCCGCCGCATTCCTGCCGCGAAATGCAACAAGTCCGCGGCCGGCGTATTCTCGTCACTCTGAGTCATTAGTTCTGCGCGTTGATAAAGCCCTTTCCGGAGCTTGTCTTGATCCGCAGGCGCGGCCGCGGTGTTCCGCTATCACTTCCTGTGCAGGGACACTGTTTCTGGGTGTTGGCTCCGCTTGTTTACCTTGGGGCGCAAGGCTGGCCGCCGCTGGCATGATCAGCTGTTTTTGGCAGCGGTAGTGCTGTCGACGCGTCGCAGAGTTTTCTGTTTGTGGCGGCGGAGCCGTGTCAGTGAGCGACGCAGCACTAGCGGTGGAGCGGATCGGGCTTTACTGTACTGGCTGTACTCCAAAGGAAACGGGTGTGTGCTGAAAAGCCCCAGTGTGGGCAGCCCTAGTGCGGCTGTCTCCATAAGCACGGGGTATCGCCCTCTCCAGCGGGGCTACTCCGTGCCGCGAAATTCGCTCGCGAGCTGATACCTCGACGCTCTCGCTCGTCTAGACGGCAAAGTACTGCGGTGCTTACCTCTTCAATCCTTATTCAGTGCTTCCGCGGAAATAATGACGGAAAAATAAAAGACGCATTGGCGTTCCTCGCAGACACTCCCACCGTGGACGATGTCTTCGACTTCACGGACTCGGAGGACAACGACGCGCCGTTCCCGCCCTCCTACATGGTGGTCCGCTTCGCGGCGGACGTCAAGCCGCGCGCCATCGCCTGGCTCGTGGACAAGGTGCGCGGGCCGCGGTCGCACGGCGGCGCCGAGCTGCTCGTCCGGAGGCAGCACACCGAGCCGGGGGAGGTGAGTCGCCGCGCTCAGTCTTTCATCGGCAAAAATTAAAGGGATGACACACACACACACACACCCACACACACGGCACTGCACCGGAAGGACTCTAACTCGCTCCTGGTGCTGCAGGGCATCATCCTGCACGTGTCGGCGTCGTGCCGCAAGCTGCTGGAGCTGGCCGAGGAGATGGAGCTGAAGAAGCGCGACCAGGCGGGCCTGATGCGCGAGTTCCTCTTCGCCCACCTGCGGGACTTCGTGGGCGAGAAGGGCGACCGCGAGGACCTGCTGACGACGGCGGAGCGGCAGCTCATCGTGCGCCACGAGCTGGACAACATCCGCGCCCTCAGCGAGGACCCCAGCATCCCCGGCTACGTCAACTTCCGCATGTACGAGGGGCAGTCCATCGGTAAGCACCCCAGCCGCCTCCACCGGTCTTCTTACCTTTTGCGCACTCCCCCAAATTTTTTGGTAAAATTTATGTTTTACATAGTTTTTTTTTTAAATCTATCATCTAGTTTTTAAAAGGAGCAAGAGAAAAATAAAATTTAATTTTTTAATTTTTTTTTATTTTTTTTTGCTTTAGTGCAGGTAATGATGCACAAGCTCCTCATAACGGCCATGTACCCTCTGCACGACGCGGAGGCGCTGAAGCTGCTGTCCAGCAAGTGGTACTTCTCCAAGGAGCAGCCCGTTGGTGAGTGACTCAAGCAGGTCTTCCCTGTTAAACTGATGCTTCGTTGTCGGGCGCTTCATTCAAGCAAATAACTAAGTCGAGCGCGGAGAAGAAAATTTCCCCCGCATTTAGATGGGCGCAAGTGAGAACAGCGCTTGAAGAAAGGCTTAAAAGTTCGCTTCGGTCCTACCTCCCGGTGGTGTTGGCCTTGCCGCCGTGTCTGCAGTGCGCCGCCGTGTCTGCGAGCCAAGGCGATCGGTCTGGCATCGTTAGCGCGCTGACGTTCGTAATGAAAGCTTGGCCGGCCATTAGGCGGGCCTGGGCCCAGCCCTGCCTGTTTCGGCGCCAAGTTTGATTCCTTGGCTGCTTGCAGAGGCCATCCGGCTGTACTTCGGCGAGGCGGTGGCGCTGTACTTCAAGTTCCTGGACTTCTACACCGTCAAGCTGCTGATCCCGCTGACGCTGGTGGGCGTCCTGCAGATGGCGCTGTCCACCCTGGAGACGCTGCCCTTCTTCTGCGTGTGCAACGTGATCGCCGTGACGGTGTTCCTGGAGGTGTGGCGGCGTCGCAGCAACGAGGCGGCCTTCCAGTGGGGCACCATCGGCATGACCAGCCTGGACGAGCCGCGGCCCAACTTCCACGGCACCATGATGGTGGACACCATCACCGGCAGGCTGCTGCCGCAGTTCCCGAGGAGGACCACCTACATCCGGGTAAGGGGTCTAGATCAAGTTAGGGGTTCCAACTCACAGCCTTGGGTTGGCTTGGGACCTCCCAAGGTTCAACTTGGTGCCAACTTATATTTTGAAGATCAAAAAGTAGCAGCATCAAAAAGCAGAAATTCGGTGTCGGTAAATGGCGAATCTTGTCCTGCAGATGTACTGCGTGTCGCTGCCCATCGTGGTGCTGTGCCTGTTCCTCGCCTTCCTGGTCATGCTGGCCTCGTTCCACGCCGAGGAGCGGCTCACGCAGCTCGCCAAGGACCCCGAGTCCGGCGTCACCTCCCTCACCGTCATGGCGCCCTCCGTCATCTACTCCATCCTGGTCTACATCGTGAACCTGTACTACCGGCAGCTGGCCACGTACCTCACAGAGTGGGGTAAGTTTCTTTCAACTTTTAGGACGATTGCAAAGTGGCTTCATGAGACGAGGACTCATGTTGGGTTCCGATGTAAAATTTGTTGTAAATGTGGATGATTACGTAATACATCAAAACAGGAAATTTTGAGTCGTGCTCAAAATCTAGTCGAACCAAAAGTGCAACCACGGCTGTTTGAACCTAAGACTGACTTGTCTCCGCTTGTTTTCAGAGAACCACCGCACGCAGTCTCAGTTCGAGCGGCACCGGGTCATCAAGCTGGTGGCGTTCGAGTTCGTCAACACGTTCATGGCGCTGTTCTACATCGCCTTCGTCTACCAGGACATGGACATGCTGCGCTCGCAGCTCGCCACCATGCTCATCATCCTGCAGCTCGTCAACAACGTCCAGGAGGCCGTCCTGCCGCTCCTGATGCGATGCATGAGCAAGGTAACGCAAGCGGAGAGGATCTGCCATTGTGTGGGCAGAGCCGAGCGCCCGGCACTGTAGGCCGCCGTCTTGACAGGGGCGTCGCGGGGTGGCCTATGCGCCAGGCGCTCAGCCTAACGGTCTCAGGGTAGGCCACCGTCTGGACAGGGGTGTCGCGTGGTTGCCTACGCGCCAGGCGCTCTCCACCCAGCCATTGCCGTTGCCTGTCCAATGCTTGCTCTTGCTTTGAGAGGCACGCTGCGCGTTGTGTCTGCAGGTGCCTTCCCCTCCGCGAGTCCCGGACTCCAGCACCGTGAGGGCGCCGTCCGCCTCCGGGGACGCGAAGGACTCCGCGGACACGCGAGGGCTGCGGTACCGCGGGCCGGCGCGCAGCCTGGAGCTGTACCCGGGAGTCCCTGAGGTGCTGCAGGGCATCCCCGAGCTGGACCCCGACGACCCCCGGCAGCAGCAGGCCCTCGCCGAGGGCGCCATGGACGTGTACGAGGGCACGTACGACGACTACCTGGAGGTGTTCATCCAGTTCGGGTACGTGTTCCTGTTCTCGGCCGTGTACCCCCAGGCCGCGCTCTGGGCGCTCTTCAACAACCTCATCGAGAGCCGCGTCGACGCCTTCAAGCTGTGCCGGCTGTACCAGCGGCCGCTCGCCAGGAGGGTCAAGGACACGGGTGCCTGGCAGGTGAGGATCGCAGGGACGCGGGTCACAGCCCAGTCTTCTGGCCCACTGTGCGGGTTCAAACACTGGCAGCTTCAGGTTCCGAAATTGTTTAACGGCATGTACTCTCCACAGCGCGCGTTCGAGGCCATCGGGGCCATGTCCATCGTGACGAACTGCGGGCTGCTCTGCGTGTCCCCGCCGCTGCGACGACTCGCCCCGGAGCTGTCGCAGACCGAGTGGGTGCTGCGGTGGATGGTGGTGGAGCACTTGCTGATGGCCGTGCGCTACGTGCTGCACCAGGCCATCCCGGACAAGCCCGAGTGGGTGCGCGTCGCCCTGGCCAAGCTCAACTACCAGAGCAAGCAGGCCCTGCGCAAGGAGGTAGGCGTGGTGCACCCTTTTTGGCTTTGCCTGTGCATGCCGCAGAGAGCTGAAAAACCGGGATTCCAGAAATTTTGGGTCTATATTCTTTTGTGGAGTTCATTGGGAAAAATGGACCTAAATTTGTGGAATTTCAGTATGATCCGGACTTGCTTGGCATGCCGAAGGCTGCTGCGGATTTCATCTTGTCTCGGAAACTGACTCGAAACTCATTTTCTCGATTCCAGCGCGCGCTCAAGCGTCGCCTGTCGTCGCGACGGTCGCCGTGGAAGCCGGGCCAGCCCTCGGGCCAGACCCACCTCGAGCCCCGCCGAGACGCGGAGCTGCACTGATTGGCTGCAAAGCCTGCTCTGCAAACTGAAATGTGTGCATGGCACACTCTATTTGGAGCATGCCAAGAAGCACGCTTTAAATTGGAGCGTGCTTGGCAGGCACGCTTTAAATAAGAGTGTGCTTACCAGGCACGCTCCAAATTAAAGCGTGCCTGCCAGGCACACTCTATTTTAAAGCGTGCTTAGCAAGCTCACTCTAAACTACAGCATGGACGGGACGGCAACCACACTCCTGAATGCTCGTAATGGCTTTTATTTTTTAATTATTTAATACATATGTACTAATGCAAGGTTTCCATTTTATACTTTAGGGAAGCAACATTTTAAGTTTTCATTTTATACATCAATAGTAGTGAAAACAGCGGAGAAGCTTTGTTGACGTAAAACACATCTCAGCACTAACAAGACTTAAAATGTTGCTTCCCTAAAGTATAAAATGGAAACTTTGCATTAGTACATATTAAGTGGTTGCCGTCCCGTCCATGCTGTAGTTTAGAGTGAGCTTGCTAAGCACGCTTTAAAATAGAGTGTGCCTGGCAGGCACGCTTTAATTTGGAGCGTGCCTGGTAAGCACACTCTAATTTAAAGCGTGCCTGCCAAGCACGCTCCAATTTAAAGCGTGCTTCTTGGCATGCTCCAAATAGAGTGTGCCATGCACACATTTCAGTTTGCAGAGTGCTCAATCAACTTCGACTGAAAGAAATTGAAATTCCCTC
The DNA here is from genome assembly GCF_012932325.1 of Thrips palmi. Taxonomy (NCBI): domain Eukaryota; kingdom Metazoa; phylum Arthropoda; class Insecta; order Thysanoptera; family Thripidae; genus Thrips; species Thrips palmi. The sequence goes on from NW_023144628.1 coordinate 8,594,192, forward strand.
CAAATCGCCGTCACGTGACGCGCCGCGTTTTCCCGTTGTGTTGTGACTGTTTCTTTTTTACGTTTTTCTCTTAGATGTTTATTACTTAAAAGTCTTTTTAATATTTAATAAAATACTGTTGCCTTTTCGAGGTGATTGCTCTCTGGGCTGGCGGCCTGCAGCACCCTGGCTTTCTACACTCAGTCAACGTCAGCGTCGACCACCGACCAAGTGCACGTTTCTTTTTGGCGTGCGTTTTTCTGCGTGCGGTTGCGCGCCCCGCGCCGCGTGCCAGTTGCATTTCGATTGAGAAAGCGTCGTCGCGATTTCAGCCCGCGGCCGGCCAGCCCGGGCCAGCCCCGCCACGCCGCGGAGTGCACGGAGCACGCGGACACCGGAAGTTCACGGCCAGGGAAGTGCGCTGGGCCGCTGGCGCTAGCCGGCCGGTGCCTGCGCGGGGCTCCCCTCCCCAAGGGCGGCTGGGCGGCGGGCCGAGGGTGAGGGTGGCGTGGCGCGGCCCCCCGAGGGGCAACATGTGACTTGACCTAGCCAGAGGGCCCATCCCTTGCGCTCGCATCGATCGCCGAGGGGTGGGCCCCCGTGCCCCACCCGCGGCCCCACCCCGCGCCCGCTCCAGGGTGGGCCCTTCCCCTCCCCCGTCCCGGGCGGCTGGGGCGGCGCGGTGGGAGCGTGAAGACTGCGCTGCGAGTCTTGTGGCCTGTGGCCCCTGCGCGGTGCGGCGGTGCGGCGGGGCTAGAGGCCCGGGCCAGGCGGGGCCGAGGCGGGGCGCGGCGTAGTGGCCAGTCGGGTCGAGCGGGACGGGGACCAGCTTGCCCGGCTCGGCCTGCCTGGCAGCGCAGCGCCTGCCGTCCGCGCCCCGCGTCCCGCGTCGTCCCGTCAGTCGACTCGTAATGCTCGTGAGACGAGGGCCGCCCCGGGAGTGGTGCTGCGGTGTGGGGCCTTCCAGGGCCTCCTCGCCGCGCGGCCCGTCGCCGTGTCCGCGACCGCGGGCTGGCCGCGCTGGCCCTGCTGCCGGGTGGCGGTCCGCCACCACCGTCCTCGCCGCCGTCCTCGTGGTCGTGCTGCACGTCGTGAACCTGGCGTCGGCCGCCTGGCTGCTGCCGGACACTTCCGGCATCGACGGCCACCTCACCGAGAGCCTCAACGTGGACAAGTTCTTCGGGCTGTGGCTCGTGTTCAACGACGAGGCGCTCAGCCTGTCAGGTGCGTCGGGTTGCACGGCACCTGGCCGTCGACGCGGGTTACCCAAGGTGCAGCGACACTTACCCCACGTGCCTCGACTTCCCCTGCACTCGTCTCGACTTACCCTCACCTCGACTTACCCTCCGCTCGACTATCGTTGTTTATTCTCACGCCCCTCCGTCGCTTTCCTGAATGACGAAGAACGCGACGCCCTAACCGGGACTCTGCCCAAGCCAGCACTTACCCTCACCTCGACTCACTCACTGAGCCATGACTTACCCTTTCCAGCGAGATCTGATTGCCTTTCACTGTGACTTTGATGACTGTGGTTTTGACGCTCCGTATTCATGACTCGCCCGCTGCCCACCCCCACCCCCGCGCCGCCCCCGCGCCGCCCCCACGCCGGCCGGGCGATGCCCCTTAAGGCCGCGGGGTGCCTGCCGGCCCAGCCACCCCCGGCGTGCCAGGCGTGGCCGGATCAGGGTGGAACCGGTTCAAGTGTGTGTTCACTGTACAGTCGGGACGAGCGCCGCGGCGTGGCGGCGATCTGTCTGGAGTGTACGAACTGCATGCGGCGTGGTACAGTCGTCCGGCGGCCCCACGCTGCCCCGGGCCGCCCCGGCCACGCGGACGGAGCGCGTCTTTGCAGAACGGCTTCCTTTTAAAATTGACCTTAAGTGGCCTAATTGGCTTGGCCAGATTTTCTGCGAATATCCAATGACGGCGTTGCCGGCAGTGGGGGCTCTGCCCGCGGATTTTCGGCTTCCGAGCAGTGTCCTTCATCTGCTGCCGACGAGGCGCAAAATTGCGCGGCACACTGCGATTGCGATTACGGCCGTGTTTCCCCGCGTCAATGGGTGCCCCTCTGTCCCGCTGCTCGCCGCGCGTCTCCGACAAGCTACGTCGCCGCGGGCCACGGCGGGGCCACGGACCGGCTCGCGATTGGCTGGAGAATGTTTGCACGCCTCCCAAGTCGGGCTCTGCATGACGGGGCCCAGGAAGACCGCGACACCGCGACGTACGTGCCCGCCAGTGTACACACGCGACGGCGCGAGTGTTTGAACCGCTAACAGGTTTGTGCTGGGTTGTGCGCTGCATGGCGTCCTCCGTGTCCCGCCGGCCACGCTGTGCTGGCGGTGCTGGCGGTGCTGGCTCTCCAACCCCCTCGGCCACTGCTCTCTCGGAATGAACTGCCCAAACGGCCGGTTGCGAGGGGGCAAAAACTCGGTATTTTCGTGTACACATGATTCGGAAAACGCAATGATTGCGCATGGTTTTAATTGATTTCATGGCTGATTTTGCCTTATTTCGCGACGCACCAGGGTGATGTTGAGCGTGATTGCGTGTGATTGTGTTCGGAAAGAAATGATTTCGGACTGATTTGGCCTGGTTTCGTGTGATTCTGCCTAATTTCGGTCGATTTTAGTGATTTTGGCTGATTTTGGCTGATTTCGGATTGCTTGATTTCGCGTGATTCTCAATAATTCGCGTGTGATTTCGGTGGCCGTGTACACATGATTGCGCGAGTTTTTGCCCCCTCGGCCGGTTGGCTCGGCCGGTCGGGGGGCCTCGCATCGAGCCTCGCATTCACCACATTCACATTGCAATTGAAGGAGCGCCTGATTGCGGTTCGGGTCGGCTTATTCGCCTTCCTCTTCCGGCACCGAGCGGGAAGGCTCGTGATGTGTCGGCTTGCCATCGATCCAAGACGCTCTCTCTGTCTCTCACTCCGAGAGGCTTCCCTCCCTTTCTCTCGCCCCCTCCCACCCCCTCCCACCCCCTCCACGCGCCGCCGGCCATGGCCGGGCACTGCCACAAAATGGACCAGTGTCGTTCGGGGTTGTGTTTTGTTTTTGTTTTTTGTTGCCGCTGTCCAGCTGGCCGGCCCCCCTCGATCTCTCGAAGCAACCCGATCTTTGAAATACGGGAATACGAGAGCGCGGCCGTGCTCGTGCCAGCTTGCGATAAATCGCGTTGGGCCGAAGCGTGCTCTTTTTGGGCCGAGGCTCGCACGCCTGGACGCGGTCGGGTCGACAAAACAGCAGCAGCAACGCGATAAGTGGTGGCTTGCCTCGCCGTGCAAGTGTCCTGCAGTTGTCCTGCCCATCCGGGCTGGAACGCGCTGGAGCGCACAGTGGGCCAGCGCGGCGCGCTTTGGACTAGGACAGCCTGGAGTGTGGCGTCCTAGACAGAGCGGGCGGATGAAAATTGGTACTTCCCCATGCGGTCCGTGACGTCAACCTTTGCTTCTAAGGACCTCTTTGCTCAGCTTTTGACCGCCGCTTTTCACGAGTCCCGTGTTCTCGTGTTTACAAACGCCCCACCCGCCCCGCCCCGCCGGCGCGCCTCGCCAACCAGCGGTTCCCAGAATGGGCGTGGGTCCGCTTCGTGCACGTACGCATGCCTTGGCGTGGACTCAACGGGCAGGTTACGTCTCCCAGGGCGGGCTGTGCGAGTGTGTGTGCATTGTGTGTGTTTGTGTGACTTGTGACATGCAAAAATAACTGTCCTGTCAGCAAGCCGCAGCGGACAGTGGGCCAGAAGATGGGCGTCCTGGTGGTGGCTGCCCTATTCCTGTTCATTGATGCGTCGTCGGCCGAGCGAAAAGGGGGAGGGGGAGGGGGAGGGCCCCGCCACTGCACGTCCGGGGCCCGGAGGAGCCCGTCCCATCGCGTAAGGCCGGAATGGTTGGCCGTAGCGGAATGGAGATGGGGCCGGCAGGCCGGCAGCGCGGCTGGAGTCCAGGCTGGAGTCCAGGCTGGAGTCCAGGCTGGAGTCCAGCGGCCACGGCCGGCAGAGTAGAGGCACTCTGGCCACTACGCCGTGCCGGCCGTGCCGGCCGTGCCCCCCGTCCCCGTCCCCCGGCCGAGCCGATCCCGGCCCGTCTCTGCCCGCGGCCCCGCGGCGTCCCCACCCGTCCACGCCACCACGCTCAAGGCGCAGGTCATCGACTCGAGACGACAGGGCGGGGCCGGGCGGGGCGCGGGGCCGCGGGGCACGCCGCGCGGGGAGGCTCGGACAGGTGCCGGCATAACCCACGCCGTGCCGTGCCGCCCCGCGCTGCGTACTTCCAAGTGGACCCGTTGCCTCTCTCCCCGTCTCCGTCCCTCCCCCGGTCCTTCCCTCGCCTTCCCCCGTCGGCCTCTCTCGCTCACCTATGCGATAACGCGCACACCCACGTCTCGAACCTGCCCTTCATGTTGACGTTCGCGTTGCTTCGCGTTGCTTCGCGTTGCAGATAAGCCCTTCACCATCCTGGCCCCCGTCAACTCGGCCGTCAGCCCCCAGGCCGAGCCCGGCGCCATGCGCCGCTTGCTGCTGGACCACGTGGTGCTCGGCAAGCAGCTGGACCTGGACATCGGCGCCGACCTCCGCTTCGCCACCCTGGGCGGTCACACCGTTAAAGTGCAGAACCACAGTGGTAAGGAAACGCCCCGCGATTCGCTCGGACTTGCCTCTCGACCATTTTCCGGACCGCCGCCCTTTTCCGCGCAGGCACTCTGACGGCCAACGGCGCCCGCGTGCTCCAGGCGCGCGTCGAGGTGCCCAGGGGCATCCTCGTCATCCTGGACAACTACCTGTTCACGCCGCCCTCCGAGGAGGCCCTGACGAGCAGCTCGACGACGCCGGGGCCGCCCAGTCTGGAGGCCGCCGCCACGGCCACCGCGTCCAAGGCCAACGCCTCTACCACCACCACGACGGCGGCGTCCTCGGAGGCAGGCACGGTAAGCCACCGCGCCGCTTGGACCAAAGGGGATTTATTTCGAGTTTGAATCGACATTGCCTTCTCTTTGCAGACCGTCCCCGCATTGCCTACCGCCGCCGCGCACGTGGCGCCGTCAGGCTTCCTGCACGACGTGAAGCAGGTCCTGTCCTTCCTCAAGAGCGGCACGCGCGTCTTCCAGCACCTCATGTCCCGCTCGAACGTGAGCCGGCTGCTGGGCAAGGACCCCGGGGCGCAGTACACCCTCCTGGTGCCCACCGACCTGGCGTTCCAGCGCTGGCACCCCATCGACTGGGGCTTCTACCCCTTCTCCGTGGCCGAGTTCAGCGAGAGCGTGGTCGTCAACCACTTCCTGCAGGGCGACCTGCGCGTCGACGACCTCAAGGACGGCCAGGTGGCTAGCTCTTTGGAAGGCCGGGAGGTGGTTTTCGCTCGCAAACGTGAGTCAAGTGAAAAGTGAACTTAAGTCCTGCCCGGAGCCATGAGCCATAGTTCGACTTGTCTTTCCAGCCAACTTGACGGTGAACGGCGTGCAGGTGGTGGGGGGCGACACGCCGGTGGCGCACGGCAACATCCTGCTCATCAGCGAGGTGCTGTTCGTCAACGAGGACGTGGTGGCGCGCCTGCACGAGAACAACCGCGACAAGGAGACGCCGCCGCTGCTGGCCTTCCCCTGGATCGGCGCGCAGTTCCTGAGCCACGCGTTCCTGGCGCTGGAGGACGCGGGGAAGGGCTTCAAGCACGCCACGCGCTTCCTGGGCAAGGCCGACCTGGCGCCGCACGTGCCCGGCGCCGGCTACACCTTCTTCGTGCCCACGGACGAGGCCTTCGAGAAGTTGGGGCTGGACGCGGCCAGGGACGGCTACCTGGCGACCGGCCCCGGGTTGCAGCTGCTCCTGAACCACTTCGTGGACAAGAGGCTGTACGCCAGGGACCTGCAGAACGGCTCCACGTTCGACACGCTGGGCAACAGGACGGTGACCGTCAGCAGGAAGCAAGGTAGGCCCACGACGCGACCTGGCTGGGTCTGGAGAATGTCAGGCACCTCAATCACCTGTTACATTGGGGGCTATTACGAGGCGAGGCCAGTCCTCCTCGTTTCCACGACCTACTGTTTCCTTTAGACTTAGTCAACTTTGATGCAACTTTGTTGGTTAACAGAGAAATTGTCTGATTGTAGGTGCCATCTACATCAACAAAGCCAAAGTGGTGAAGAGTGAGGTGTTTGTCTACAATCTAGGCACTATGTTCTACATAGACAGCATCTTGTTCAGTGAGGAAGGGCTCCCTTCATTAGACCACGAAGAATCTAGTTCAACTGGATCATCTCATGGTGAGTTAATATGAATATAATAATAAATTTAAAAGTTTAACTCTCGCTAAAAGCTGTTAATTTTTCTTTTTTTTCTAAATAAATTTTTTTTACATGTGTTTTAATTGTTTGCAGTTACAACACATCTTCCAGATGAAGTTGAAACTATACCAGTTGAACTAGGGCAAGATACAGACAACGAAAGTCTTGAGGATAATGATCCAGATCGGGAACCAACAACAACGGCACCTGCAGGTGCAGAGGCCAAGATAATTGAACTTGATCCTTGAAATCAACAAAATGTAAGCAACCACTCAAATAGAGACCCGCAATTGCTCATTTAACTCAACTTTTGTCTTCCCACCTTGTGACTAATAGTCGCTTTGGTTAAGGATCCAGTGGATAAGACAATCTGAATAGAGAGCCAAAAAATTGATAAATTGTTCAAACTTACTTGTGAATTCAGTGAAACGTTCTTTATTTCATATTCATATAAAAAGTTTATCATATTTTTAGGAAACCCAGACTTGATATATACTTCCTTAACTACTGATAAAAAAAATTAGTAATGGAGGTAGAGATTGTTTTTAGCTTTAGAACTGTTCTAGAACTGCATTTGAGTTAGTCTGACAATGCATGTTAGTTTGACACCACTTTGGTCACTTTGTAAAGAGTGTGCCAGGTACACCTTTTTTCACACTACTTAGTGGGATGTAAGTATCTCTACACTTTTTTTAATTAGTTTTACTCATTCTTATTTAATTAGTGTGTTGCTGTGTGGGTTAATCGAATCTGGAGGTATACCATTCACGAATCTTGAAACATTATCCTGTGCCAGACATTTTAAAATCTTTCCCAAGTGAAATTCAACACAAAGATCTCACTGATAGAAGTGCATGGTTTAAGAAATAGCATTTCAAGAGGTAAAAAATCCACTTATGTAACATTTTTATGTCATTTATGTTGTGGTTTAGAATACTGTACCCATGTGATCCTCGTTTATAAGTCTCATATTCAATTAGATACCTAGCCTTGATGTCTTTGTTCACTGTCATCTCACTAAATCTGTACTTCAAAATTAAGTCTGTAAAAATATGGATGACAGCCAGATGTGCCAAACTGAAGTAGTTAGACTGTGGCAAGGAAAGCTGCAACCTAGAAAGTTAATTATCGGAAAAGAATTAATACGATAAAGAGTGCTTCTGTACATACATATCTGGCCTTTCTTTTCTGATGAAACTCAGAGTACTGTTTGAAACATTAGGGCCACTGAGGTGGGTAAATTGCATATCAGTTTGTGATCATACTTGAAGCTTTCTTGCTTGCTATTTTAATTATCTTTTTGGAAAATAAAATAAAATTGTGCACAAGTTAAAGAAACATATCTTAAAATATTTAGTTGGATGGATTCTGAAGTACTTTTTATGCCATTTATGTACTGTATTTACAAGAGTGCAAGACGCTCGCTAGAGACACAGTTTAAATTAATATACAATATTGCACGCAAAACTCCAACTTTTGGGTCTTTCTCACGAATAGAAAATTTGAGACCCAATAATTATGTAAATACGGTAGTTAATTCATTGTGATATGAAGGTGGTCTTGTTTGGACTCCACAAAACTGATTCCCCTTATTTATAAAGGCGACATTTTGTCAAAATAAAACTACCTAAAACGAAACGATGTTGTCATTACCTTACACACTTGAAAACAACTTCAATATTTTTGGAACTTTCAGACAGAATGTAAGTGTTGTTTATAGAACTTGGGTTTAGTTAGAAATAAGATCCAAATTGTCTTAAAGACAAACCAGTTCATTGAACCAATGAGCCAGTCAGTCTCCTGCTAACAAAGCGAACAGAAAATGTTAATGTATTCTACTACGAGAGCAAATAGTGGAAGCCGTTAGATCTCTCAAACTTATGTGAAAACAATTAGGGGGCAAATAAAGTGGAACAAAATAAAGATAACAAATTTAATCATTGAAACACGATTAAAAAATAGAACACGGTGATCACTACACCATATAAAAAGCGGCTAATAGGTACAATTAAAAACATCAGGTGAGAAGAAACACTTAAGAGATAGGACTAGTACATGGGCAAAGATTAACATTACATAATGAACTGGACTAGTACTCGTCTTCCTCATCGTAATCGTCACCGGCTGTGTCGGCGCCCACCTCCTCGTAGTCCTTCTCGAGGGCTGCCAGGTCCTCGCGAGCCTCAGTGAACTCGCCCTCCTCCATGCCCTCGCCAACGTACCAGTGGATAAAAGCGCGCTTGGCGTACATCAGGTCGAACTTGTAGTTGACCCGAGACCACGCCTCGGCGATGGCGGTCGTGTTGGAGAGCAAGCAGGCCGCGCGGGACACCTTGGCCAGGTCGGCGTCGGGGATCACGGTCGGGGGCTGGTAGTTGATGCCCACCTGCAGGAACGAACACCACACAGCGTCAGCACTCGCACTAACAAGCACGCCACAAACCAGTCACTGCACTGCACTCCAAACAGAAGCTGAAGCACGCACCTTGAAGCCAGTCGGGCACCAGTCCACAAACTGGATGTGCTTCTTGGCCTTCATGGCTGCAATGGCGTTGTTGACATCCTTCGGAACTACGTCGCCGCGGTACAGCAGACAGCAAGCCATGTACTTGCCCAGGCGCGGGTCGCACTTGACCATCTGGTTGGCAGCCTCGAAGCACGACGACGTGATCTCGCCGATGGTGAACTGCTCGTGAATGGCTTTGGCCGCGCTCACGACGGGCGCGTAGCTCACCTGCTCAACCCATTCCGATTAGAATCAAAGCAAAAATCAAAGACCATCCCACACCACTTTCAGGGACACTCACCAGAGGGAAATGCACGCGCGGGTACGGCACCAGGTTGGTCTGGAACTCGTTGAGGTCCACGTTGAGCGCGCCGTCGAAGCGCAGCGAGGCCGTGATGGAGGACACGACCTGGCAGATGAGACGGTTCAAGTTGTTGTAGTTGGGACGCTCGATGTCCAGGTTGCGGCGGCACAAGTCGTAGCAGGCCTCGTTGTCCACCATGAACGTGCAGTCCGAGTGCTCGAGCGTGGTGTGCGTCGCCAGCACCGTGTTGTACGGCTCCACCACGGCGGTCGCGATCTACAACAAGTCCGTCGGTCACTTCAGCCACTGACGCGGCCGCACAAAACAAACAACCGGCACGAGGGCTCACCTGAGGCGCGGGGTAGATGGAGAACTGCAGCTTGCTCTTCTTGCCGTAGTCCACGGACAGCCGCTCCATGAGCAGCGACGAGAAGCCGGAGCCGGTGCCGCCGCCGAACGAGTGGAAGATGAGGAAGCCCTGCAGGCCGGAGCACTGGTCGGACACCTTCCGGATGCGGTCCAGCACTGTGTCCACGATCTCCTTGCCCACAGTGTAGTGGCCGCGCGCGTAGTTGTTGGCGGCGTCCTCCTTGCCCGTGATGAGCTGCTCCGGATGGTACAGCTGGCGGTACGCCCCGGTGCGCACCGAGCCTGCCCCAAGCACGCCGTCAACAACAACCACAACAACAACAACAAACACACGGGGGCAGTCAAAAGCGTCAACACTCACCGATCACCGTGGGCTCCAAGTCCACGAAGATGGCCCTGGGCACGTGCTTGCCGGTGCCCGTCTCGTGGAAGAAGGTCGAGAAGGAGGTGTCCGTGCTCGAGGCGGGCATGGTGCCATCAGGGTTGATGCCGTGCTCCAGGCAGTACAGCTCCCACGCCGCGTTGCCCATCTGCACTCCGGCCTGGCCGACGTGGACGGAGATGACTTCGCGCTGCAAGGCAAACAAAGTCGCGTTGTACTTCCATGACCAGAACGCCAAGTCCACCAAGCTTCGTCAACAGGGTAAACACCACATTCACTCACCATTTTCGTGGATAATCCTAGGCAAATGACGAAGTTGAGCGCGGTCGAGCGGCAGCGGCAAGTGAAGTCCGGTGTCCGGTCGAATGCAATATATAGACACGCCTGTGGGGGGGAAGGGAGGGGGCGGAGGAGGAGGGGCAGGAACAGGAAATTTCTTCCGTTTTTTGGCCTGTGATAGCTCTGGACCGGCCAGAGGTTCAACCACCGTGAAGGTGGGGGATGTGCCTTGCGGAGGGATGCTGGTTGTCAGTGGCCGTTGGTCTGTGTCCGAATGTGGACTCACTCTCGCTCTCACTCGCCGGCTGCTCGCAGCTGCCTGACAGAGAACGAAGTCGTTTTCGAACGCAGTCAATGTAGTTCTTGATCCGCTGTACGAAAAGTAGTTCGAGACGGTCGAGAGGCTGTGAGTGGCTCCCTCTGAGCGGTCAACTTGCGCATCGTTTCGTCAAACCCAACCCGGCCGGTCCAGACCTTGTCGGTCAGAGTGTCACAGTCCTCGGTCAGTGTCGCATCCAGCCACCACACTTCAAGGATTTCGCTGCTGGCAGCTCGTCGCCTTTGTCCTCATCAGTCTATGAAAGGAACTTCAAAACGAAAATGGTAAGTGCGTGCGTTGTCGACTTAGTCGACGAAGCTTGGTGGACTTGGCGTTCTGGCCATGGAAGTACAACGCGACTTTGCCTGCCTTGCAGCGCGAAGTCATCTCCGTCCACGTCGGCCAGGCCGGAGTGCAGATGGGCAACGCGGCGTGGGAGCTGTACTGCCTGGAGCACGGCATCAACCCTGATGGCACCATGCCCGCCTCGAGCACGGACACCTCCTTCTCGACCTTCTTCCACGAGACGGGCACCGGCAAGCACGTGCCCAGGGCCATCTTCGTGGACTTGGAGCCCACGGTGATCGGTGAGTGTTGACGCTTTTGACTGCCCCCGTGTGTTTGTTGTTGTTGTGGTTGTTGTTGACGGCGTGCTTGGGGCAGGCTCGGTGCGCACCGGGGCGTACCGCCAGCTGTACCATCCGGAGCAGCTCATCACGGGCAAGGAGGACGCCGCCAACAACTACGCGCGCGGCCACTACACTGTGGGCAAGGAGATCGTGGACACAGTGCTGGACCGCATCCGGAAGGTGTCCGACCAGTGCTCCGGCCTGCAGGGCTTCCTCATCTTCCACTCGTTCGGCGGCGGCACCGGCTCCGGCTTCTCGTCGCTGCTCATGGAGCGGCTGTCCGTGGACTACGGCAAGAAGAGCAAGCTGCAGTTCTCCATCTACCCCGCGCCTCAGGTGAGCCCTCGTGCCGGTTGTTTGTTTTGTGCGGCCGCGTCAGTGGCTGAAGTGACCGACGGACTTGTTGTAGATCGCGACCGCCGTGGTGGAGCCGTACAACACGGTGCTGGCGACGCACACCACGCTCGAGCACTCGGACTGCACGTTCATGGTGGACAACGAGGCCTGCTACGACTTGTGCCGCCGCAACCTGGACATCGAGCGTCCCAACTACAACAACTTGAACCGTCTCATCTGCCAGGTCGTGTCCTCCATCACGGCCTCGCTGCGCTTCGACGGCGCGCTCAACGTGGACCTCAACGAGTTCCAGACCAACCTGGTGCCGTACCCGCGCGTGCATTTCCCTCTGGTGAGTGTCTCTGAAAGTGGTGTGAGATGGTCTTTGATTTTTGCTTTGTTTCTAATCGGAATGGCTTGAGCAGGTGAGCTACGCGCCCGTCGTGAGCGCGGCCAAAGCCATTCACGAGCAGTTCACCATCGGCGAGATCACGTCGTCGTGCTTCGAGGCTGCCAACCAGATGGTCAAGTGCGACCCGCGCCTGGGCAAGTACATGGCTTGCTGTCTGCTGTACCGCGGCGACGTAGTTCCGAAGGATGTCAACAACGCCATTGCAGCCATGAAGGCCAAGAAGCACATCCAGTTTGTGGACTGGTGCCCGACTGGCTTCAAGGTGCGTGCTTCAGCTTCTGTTTGGAGTGCAGTGCAGTGACTGGTTTGTGGCGTGCTTGTTAGTGCGAGTGCTGACGCTGTGTGGTGTTCGTTCCTGCAGGTGGGCATCAACTACCAGCCCCCGACCGTGATCCCCGACGCCGACCTGGCCAAGGTGTCCCGCGCGGCCTGCTTGCTCTCCAACACGACCGCCATCGCCGAGGCGTGGTCTCGGGTCAACTACAAGTTCGACCTGATGTACGCCAAGCGCGCTTTTATCCACTGGTACGTTGGCGAGGGCATGGAGGAGGGCGAGTTCTCAGAGGCTCGCGAGGACCTGGCAGCCCTCGAGAAGGACTACGAGGAGGTGGGCGCCGACACGGCCGGTGACGAGTACGATGAGGAAGACGAGTATTAGTCCAGTCAATTATGTAATGTTAATCTTTGCACGAGTTCTAGTCCAATGTATTGTGTTTTCTGCACAACTTGTATTTAAATGTATGTATGAATGTTGTCTTTTTGATATCGTGTTGTGATCACCATGTTGCATTTTTATAAATTTTTAATTGTGTTTCAATGAATATATTTGGTATCTTCATTTGGTTCCGCTTTATTTTCCCTGATGTCACTTTTTAGTTTGAGGCAGCTCTAATGGCCTGCGCAAGTTGAAGCAGGCGAGCGCCTGGAGAGCAGGCAACCCAACCGACACCGCCGCAAGGTGGGTGTCGCAGACAGCTTTAAGAGGTTCACGAACTACCCGTCCGTATCAGGGAGGGGTCTAGAATCGTTTTTTCCGAGAGGTCCATGCCACGCCTTTTGCTCACATTTCTGGGCGGTACCAAATCTGCTCCCCCTGGTTGAGTGTTAGGGGGTCCCCGTACCGGCCCGCATGATCGGGGTCTCGTAAGAATTCGTCGGGAACCAAGATTGCGGTAGGGCCCCTGAAGACGCCGTGTCTGTGTCAATGGGCTGGGAGGCGAAGATTCCGCACCAGGAGGCACGCCGGCAGTGCCCGGCACACCTTCCACCTCTGCCACGCCGCGGCCACAGCTGCGCCGGCGACCACCAGCAAGGCAGGGCAGGGCGAGGCTGGGCCGCCAGGTTGTCCTGCGTGGCCGCGCCGGCCGCGGCGTGCTGCATGCTGCGCGGTGCCGGGCGGCGCGGCGGCTTGGACGTGGAAGGGGCCCGGGAGGGGGGCGTACCGCCGGCCGTGCCGCTTCGCTTCGTGCCTCCGCCGCCGCGGTGCTGCGGTGCCGGCCGACTCGCGGTGTGGCTACGCGGCCGCGGCGAGGTCCGCGTTGTTCGAGTTGTGTTCGGTTCGGTTCGGTCGGATGGATCAGTGTGTTGGCGAGCGCCCTGAGAGCTGCGCCGCGCCAGGCCCCCGCCGCACCGCGCGGCCTCCTGCTTCGGAGTGCCGGACTTCGCGTCGCCTCGCCGCCGTCAAGTGCTTGATTGTCAAGTCCGCCGCGTAGTGCCGCGTGGCCGCCGCCAGCAGCATGGCGTCCTCCGCGGAGGAGGAGGAGATCGTGAAGAAGCAGGCCGCCGCCGTCGTCGAGGACAGCCCCGAGTTCCGCGGTAGGGAGCGAAGACAGTGTAGGGACGCTGCCGTTGCCATGGCGACGGGCTGAAGGGGCCCCGGCCGGCAGGGCAGGCCCAGGCCGCGGCGGGTCGCGTCTTGTGTTAACGGGACGACGGGAACAGGAGGCTGCGCGCGGCGCGGCGCGGGGTCTTCTTGGCTGCGGCACGCTGACGCCAGCCCTGGCCATGCCTCGGCCCTCTGCAGACTGATTCCCAGAGTCGTTTTCATCGCTCTGTCTCTCTCGCACTCATGGGGCGTCCCCTGCAGGTGCGAGAGGGGCAGAGCGACGAAAGCGACTCTCGGAGTCAGTCTGCTGGTCGGTTCCGCTCGCGGCCAGGGCTCGCGCCTGTTGCGCTAGTCCGTCCCTTGGTTGCACTCCGGCGCAGGTTCGTCGCCCCGCGCCATGCCAGCAGTGCCACCGCGGTGGCGCGCGGTGCGCGGCTCCGAAGGTTATTTCCAATCGGCCCGGATGTCATCTCACTTTCCGTGCCGCGGCGCCGCGGTGCCGACAAGGCAACTGCACCCTCCGCCACCGTAAAAGCCAGCTGTCGGCGTTAGGGGCGTAAGTGGGCCGGCGCTGGTTTTTGCGGTTGTTTATTTTCGGTTAGGGGAGTTTCAGTGGCGGGATTTTACGGCTGCCGCCTCGCTCGCGCGTGCCACGCCACTGGTTACACCGGCACACCGGTACGGCAGCATGTGGCGATGGACTCATAATTATTTTCAGTGGCGTCGCGTCGGCGTCTCAGTGTGCCTGTGACGACACTACTGTTGCCATTCTTCGCGAGCCAGCTCGCGAGTGTTAGCGGCCACTCCACTCCTCCACTGCCAGGCCAATTTGTTCATTGGTTTCCCCCCCCCCCCTCTTCCCGTCGTCCCCACTTAACACTATTATCCGTAAGCCAGAGCGTCTTTGCCCAGTCAAACAGACGGAGAGAATGCTTCGCAGAGCTGCTAATAATCCGAGTGCCAACTTCCTCCGTGCTTGAACGCATGACGGTGAACTCCCATTCTCAAAAATAAACTACCGGGGATGACATACTGAGTGACTCACAACACAGACGCTCGCCGGCACTCAATCTGACACTCTCACTCTCTTTCTTCCTCTCTCTCACTCTCTCTCTCTCTCTCTCTCACGCGCGGGGGGACACGCCGCCGCCATCCGCTGCCTTGGCGTGGCCGGCGGGGCAGCGCGAACGCTTGCCGAAAGGTGGCGACTCCAGCTGCGAATCGATGGGGCTGTCTGCCGGCCGAGGACTCGCTGCCGCGCCGCCATGCCGGCCGTGCCGTGGGGCAGCACGGCACTGGGGGTTGGGGCCGTTGGGGCTGGCGCAAGGGCTGGCGCGGGTCGGCCTGAAGGTCGGCGCCAGTCCCGCCAGCCGCAAGGGAGCGGCAGCGCCGGGGGTAGCGCCGGGGGCAGGGCTGGGGGGAAGGGCCGGGGGAAGGGCCGGGGGTGTTTTCCAGTGGGTTCCGGCCGCAGTTCCCTCTTCCCTCCAGCCTCAGTCCTGCCGTCGCGGCCGTCGCGGCCGTCGCCATGGGCTCCAGCGCGTCCGTGCCGGCCGTGCCGTGCTACTGCCTCGACGCGGAGCCCATCCCAGGTGCAGTGGTGCAGTGTCGCGGTCCACAGTGGGCCAGAGGACCGGTGGAGGCGGCTTCTTCTGGCCCACTGTGCGCTGCGACCTTACGGTGCCCTGACCCTGACCTCGCGCAACGCCGGCCGCACAATGGTTCGAACGGCCAACTCCCCCTCCACACGCCACGCCCCCGAGACCACGTCCTCCCGTATGGCGCCACACGGACCACGCCCGCGCCGCGTCGTGGGTTCGACTCCCGTCACCGGCACACGCGTTTTGATTTTTGATCATTTTTCTTACAGAGGCGGTGGCGAGGAGCCAGGACGTGGAGGATGACCTGGCCGTGGTGCAGGTCGGCTCGAAGCTCTGGAAGGTGCGCTCCTTCTCCAAGTGGTACCACCGAAAGTACTACCTGGACCGCGACAACGGCGTCCTCAAGTACGAGCCGAGCCACAAGCACCACTGTGTCTCCGAGCCTCGATACAGTGAGTCTTCTCGACGGAAATGACGCGCTTGTTTGGGAGTAGTTTGCGTTGTTTGTCGGTCCCGACTTTGGTGGACTAGCTGGCGGTGTGAAGAGGGAAGTGATCTGAGAGATTGTTCCGTGGAAAAAGGGCTCACGGCTCACGCAATCATGACGATCGTTCTTCTAATCTAATCGCGAGGGGCGCCGCTCACGTGCCTTTTCCACTTTTTTGCCGAGGGGGTAACCACACTGTAAAACGAAACGTGGACAACTCCACGGCCCACTGTGACGTCCCTTCCTCCTTCCAGTCCCAGTGAGCCAGATCGTGGACGTGCGGCGTGGGTGGAAGACGGACACTTTCAACAAGTTCGGGACCAAGGTGGTGGGCGAGCAGCGCAAGATGAAGAACAGCCTCAAGCTGAGGCACCGCGACAACGACGCCGGGGTGAAGCCTCTCGTGGACGAGGCCTGCTGCTTCTCCGTCGTCTACGGCGACAACCGCAGCAGCCTGGACCTCGTGGCCAACAGCCCGCAAGTACGGCAAGCACGTACGAGTGCATAAGTACACACTAATTACACACTGCATGCTTGGCCCCGTAACTGCATGCCACGCATGTATCCAAGTGTGTGCGTACTTGCGAGTTATGCATTTTTAGTTCGCAGTGTAGGAACATGGAGTGAGGTGGTCTCACCTGCGAGCAGGAAATGCCTCATCCCTGGGGTAATCTGAACAACTGAGGCGGCTAAGTCCGGGCGAGTCCCGGTCGGTGCGTTTCGCGTAAGTGTTATCTGGTCCTAACGCCTCGGCCTTGGTCCTCGGCCTTGCATTGCAGGTGGCCGCGGTGTGGGTGCGCGCGCTGCGACACGTGGTGACCGTCATGCGAGGCCTCAACCAGGACAACCGGTTCATCATGTGGGTAACGGACCGCCTCTACACTGTAAATCCACGTGCGGGACGGTCCCACACCTGGAGGCGTGGGACACACTGCAAAATCCGATAGCAAGTTTGCTCGTCACAACATTCGCAAGCCGTTTTGAATGCCAAAAATTGGCAAGCGTGGCAGTGAAAACTTCATCAGCTTTGTCGGCTTGCAGCCATGCCAAATTTTGGCAAACTGGGGAGTGTTTCAGGGCCAGTCTTTACCAATTTTTGGCATTTTAAACGGGTTGTCAATTTGCCACCGGATTTGCAGTGTACACGTGTGAAGCAGGCGTGTCC
Source organism: Thrips palmi (assembly GCF_012932325.1). Classification (NCBI taxonomy): domain Eukaryota; kingdom Metazoa; phylum Arthropoda; class Insecta; order Thysanoptera; family Thripidae; genus Thrips; species Thrips palmi. The sequence goes on from NW_023144628.1 coordinate 8,611,063, forward strand.
CTCGCTTGCATTTGCAGAGTAGTCAAAATGAAATGCACAGAAAAGGAGAGGACATTACAGAACTAATGGCTATGTTTGACTATGGCACAGGTGGCTGCAAGCCAAGTTCCAGGACGCAGACGTAGACAAAAGCGGCACCCTGCACTTTGACGAAGTCCTTCGCCTTCTGATGCAGCTCAACGTGAAAATGTCCAAGAAAAAGGCGCTCCAGATATTCAACGTAAGCAATACCTTCGCGGACTTCACCTAGGGTCAGGGCGGGGATGAACTGGACAGGGGAAGAACTGAACACCCCATATTTTACTTCAAATGCCGTACAGGCACAACAATCAACAAGAGTTGTTCCGTGGCATCAGCGGTCCATTACCTGATAGTTGTTAAGCCTGTGAATACGGCATTTGAAGTAAAATATGGGGTGTTTAGTTCTTCCCCTGTCGAGTTTTTCCCCGCCCTGACCCTAAAACGTGATTGAGTTCCGGTTCGCTGTAAGCTTACGCCCCGGGTAGCTTGCAGACACCAACAAGCCCGAGAATCCGGCGCAGGAGGAGCCCTCACTGGACGCCAAGGAGTTCGTGCAGTTCTACACGCTGCTCATGAGCAGGCCGGAGCTGGAGGCCCTGTACCACAAGTAAGCAACCGAGCGGTTCGTCGCTCTGTCTCTGTCGCACTCATGGGGCTCTTCATAAGGGTGCGAGAGAGCGACAACCCGCTCTTCCGAATCACTCGGCGGCCTGAGCATGGCAAAAGTGTGGATGCCCTCCGCCATGGCCGAGATTCGAACCCGCGCCTCTGCTTTCGCCCACAGGTACGCGCGCAGCGCCCACGAGATGACCACCGCGGAGCTGCAGAAGTTCTTGAAAAAGGAGCAGAGCATGCCGGACGTGACGCTGGACGAGTGCAAGAGCCTCATCGACGCCTTCGAGCAGTCCGACGAGCTGAGGAGCAGCGGCCGCATCTCCACCATCGGTGAGCCAGCCCGGTCATTTTAGGCTTCCACACAGGCCGACGGGCACAGTGGGCCAGAAGACCGGTGGAGGCGGCCAAAACTGTGGACGGGTTTTGAAGCTCCAGAATCGCTAAACAGGACTCGAACCGAACGTGTGACCCCCACCAATTGATTGCTCTCCGAACGGGCGTTGGTGAGGTCACACATTCGATTCGAGTTCCATTTAGCGACTCTGGAACTCAAAACCCGTGCGGGATTTTGACCGCCACCACCTGTCTTCTGGCCCACTGCGATGCGGGTGAGTCGCGCTGCAGACAGTCGGACAGGCAGACAGGTAGGCAGGCAGACGGACAGACATGTGGGCGGGCGGGCTTGCAGGGATGCCGTCAGGGCAGGGGGCACTGTGGAAAACAGCGAGGCTCTGTCAGAATGTTGAACAGAGTATTAGAATTCCAGCGGAGCGAGTCCAGGCTGAGGTGAGAAGGGCGGCGTGATGGCACCGTACCTACTTGGATCCTCGCATGATGTCATGCCGGCACTCCCGTCAGCCGAGCGACTCAGAGGATCGCTCTGTCTCCCACGCACCCTTACGGAGAGCCCCACGAGTGCGAGAGAGACAGAGCGACGAAACGACTCTCCTGAATCACACGGCACGGCAGGCCTGCGGCAGGCCGGCACACTGGCGGGGCCGCGTCCGAGGCGGCTCTGTTTGCGTGCCGTTCGGAGGCGGCCCGGCCCGCGCGCCGCGAGTGGACGCCACGCGTGGGAGCATGTAGCCAATTGAGGTTCTTCTCCGCCGGTATAACGTGTCACCCTAGTAAGGACGACCTTGTCTCGTTTTGCAGTGCAGGCGAGCATGTGTCGGGCCCGAAATGGCATACGATCATGTGTGGTCTAGCCCTTAATGGTAATGGTAATGGACGCCACGCGACGCGTGCGGCACGAAGGATTGTCCACCTCCACGGCGCAACGGCCTCGCGGTGGAGGTGCGCGTTGGGGCGTCTACCTCGGAGGCGCGTACCGGCCGCTGCCGCACGATGGGTTGCCTACCCGTCCGGAGAGCGAGTGACACTCCACTCTATCCGGAGTGACACTTCCACCTCTCTCAAGCTCCCACTCACGTCGGTGTTTCCCGGCCGCAGGATTCACGCACATGATGAGCTCCGAGAACTTCCAAGTCACCAAGCCAGCGCACAAGACCGTGTACCAGGACATGACCCAGCCGCTGAGCAGCTACTACATCGCCACTAGTCACAACACGTGAGTCCCAGCAACCCTGCGCCAAAGCGCGTCGTCGCTCTGTCTCTCTCGCCGCGCTCGTGGAGCGTTCCGTGGAGGTGCGAGAGAGACAGAGCGCCGGCATGGTTCTTCCTTGGGATTCGCTTGGCGCGGCAGGGTTGAGAAGGACAGCTCCCCACGATGTCTGTGCTGCTGCAGGTACTTGCTGGGGCGGCAGGTGGTGGCGGAGAGCACCATCGAGGGCTACGTGGAGGCGCTGCGGTGCGGCTGCAGGTGTCTGGAGCGTGAGTAGTCATCGACGGCATGCCTCCACCGGTCTTCTGGTCCACTGTGCGCTGTGCGATGGGGCGCTCACTTTTGGCTCCCTCTGTCCAGTGGACTGCTGGGACGGCCCGGACGGCGAGCCCGTCGTGACCCACGGCTACGCGCTCACGACCAAGCTCATCTTCCGCGAGGTGCTGAAGGACGCCATCCTTCCGCACGCCTTCACCTTCTCCGAGTACCCCGTCATCCTGTCCCTGGAGAATCACTGCACTCCCGAGCAGCAGAAGCGCCTCGCCTTCCACATGACCGACGTCTTCGGCGGTGAGCACTGTCAAAACTTTGGCTCTCACTTCATGACACTTTCAAAGCTAATTTTGCGGCCTCACCTTGGCTCCGGTTCATCGTGAGAATTTTGGCCTAACACTCCAGCTGACAATGCCGATGTTTTCCGCAGACCTGCTGTACCTGGACCCGGTGTCGCCGGACATGGAGACGCTGCCGTCGCCGGAGCAGCTCAAGCGGCGCATCATCATCAAGGGGCGCAAGGCCGCGCCGGTGCAGGCGGCGGAGAGCGAGTCGGACGAGGACGACGAGATGGACTCGCTGTCGCCGCACCACGCCCACGGCCTCAACGGCCGCAAGAAGGCCTCGGACTCCAGCAGCGAGAGCGACGTGTCGCGGCCGTCCTCGCCGAACCTGTCCGTCGCCGCCAACCACAAGACGGTGCACAAGACGAGCTCCAACGGCAGGAGGAGGTCGCACCAGCCGCCGCAGCTGGAGAAGGTGACCGACCAGAACCTCTCGGACCTGGTGAACGTGTGCCAGGGCGTGCACTTCCACGGCTTCAAGGAGGAGGGCAAGTGCTACGAGATGGTGTCGCTGTCTGAGAGCAAGGCAACCAAGCTCATCGACAAGTGCGGCGAGGAGTTGGTGGACTTCAACTCCAGGCGGCTCAGCAAGATCTACCCCGCCGGCACGCGGACGGGATCCACCAACTTCCAGCCCTGGCCGTACTGGAACGCCGGCTGCCAGATAGGTGCGTATCAGGCAGAGCGACGGAAATGACTCTCGGAATCAATCCAATGATTAATGACGCATTGCATGCACTGCGCAGTCGCCCTCAACTACCAGGGCCTCGACAAGCCCATGTTCATCAACGAGGCCAAGTTCAGAGACAACGGCGCTTGCGGCTACGTCCTCAAGCCGGACTTCCTAAGACTGCCCGACTTCAAAGACTTCGCCTTCAACCCGACGGCGGCCAACATCGGCCAGATACCGAGGCTCAAGGATAGGTATGCGGCACAATTTTCCAAGGGCGGATCCAGAGACGGGTTCAGGGGAGGCCATGCCACAAAAGTTGCCTACCTACAGGGGCAATGTACGACTTGATGCCTACTTTTCAGGCGGCTTGATCGCCTTGAGGGGGAGCGGCACCCCCATAGCCCATCGCCTCCAATTTTCTCACAAATAAAATGCAAGAAAATTTTGTTTCTGAAATGTTTATTATTGAATCTTTTTTTGCAGGAGAAGACTGCTTAGAATCCAAGTCATCAGTGGCCAGCATTTGCCCAAGCCTGAGGGCGAGGGCCTGAGCGACATCCTGGACCCGTACGTCAAAGTCATGATCATCGGCCACCCCATGGACATGAGGAAAAAGCAGACGCCCGTCATCCACGACAACGGTAAATGCCTTGTGAAAAATACGCCGTGCTTCACACTCTGTAAACTCAACAGTGTCCTGCTTAACAGTGTACTCACAAGTTCGGCTATCTTTTTTGGCGCAGGCCTCAACCCCCGGTGGAACAGCACATTCCAGTTCGTAGTGAACGTCCCCGAGCTCGCCTTCATCTACTTCATCGTCAAGGACGAGACTCCGCGTCGCCACGACCCCATCGTCGGCGCCTTCGCCCTGCCGCTCACCTCCCTGGCGCCCGGTGAGTAACCACACTGTCAAGAGTTTTCTAGAGACCGGAACCCCGAACTGATCAGGCGTGACATGTTGCTGTTCGGCGTGCCTGCAGGCTACCGCCACGTGCCGCTGATGGACATGAGGAGGCGGATTCTGGATCCCGCCTCGCTCTTCATCCACACCGAGATTACCGAGCTGGTGTCCTGAGGGGGGTCGGCGGCTGGAGCGGCTGGACGATCGGCGTCCCTCACGCGACCTCTGCAGCTCCGCCCTCCAGCCGCCACCGCCGCGGCGCCGACGTCGCCGACGTCGCCGTCCCCGGGACCGGGACGCGTCCGCTGAGGACGGCCGTCGCCGTGCTCCGTGCGCGCCAAGCCCACCGCACAGATCGGTGGAGGCAGACGCATGTTGAGCTCTAGAGTCGCCGAACAGGACTCGAACCGAACGTGTGACCGCACCAATGGATTCCTCGTTCGGAGAGCAATCTATTGGTGGGGTCACACGTTCGGTTGGAGTCCCATTTAGCGACTTTGGTGTTCTAAACCCGTCCGAGGTTTTGACCGCCTCCACCGGTCTTCTGGCCCACTGTGCGTCCCACCGTCCCGCCGCAGACTGTGATTCACCGCCCAGCTTCCCTGCTCCTTCATTCACTTCCACGCGCGGAAGCCTTGTACGGGCCACATGCTTCACGTGACTGTTAGTTGTTATTGTTTTGTTACCGTTGATTTTTATCATTATGGATAGTAATAAAAAGACTTTTAATTTTTCAGTGTGTTGTGTACCTGTGTCTTTCCCCCTTACTCCCGTGAGGTCGCATATGGTTTGAGGATGTGGTTTTTGGAACTGAACTGATGAATGCGCCTTCCTAGCCTTAAGGGCCATTGGCCTGACACTGCTTATCTATACTCTTCGCGTGCGGCCGGCACCAGCGGGACCAGCAGGTGGACTTGACCGCGCGATTTCTCATCCTCGCGGGGTAGGTGAGCCTCGCGCGGCAAGCGACCTGCGCGGCGTGGCGGGGCGTGGCGGGGCTGTCGCGCCGTGTCGCCGAGGAGGAGACCAATCCACTTGCGCGAGGCCATCCAGTGTAGCGTTTTTGTTGTTGATTTTTCTCTCTATATCTCTCCGCTGTTGTTGTTGCTGCCTCTGCTTCCGTCTGTCACCGAGCAGCCGCCGCGCCACGCCGCCTCTCGGCACGCCGCCAGTGGCGGTGGCGGCGCGCGGCGGCCCCAAAGTACGGCCGCGGCCCCCGGCTGGGCTGCCCCCGGCCGGCTGCCGCGGGCCCCAGTGCACACACGCCGCCGCCCCGCCACACTCGCGGAGCGCAGCGCAGCGCGCAGACGGTTCGCAGCAGCACCAATCGAGTAAGTCCAGCCTGCACATCGTCGCTACAAATCCAAAGGTTAGACTGCTCCCCACTCCAGAGGCGAGAAACAAAGTCTCGTCAAAATGTGATCTGACCACAGTTTTGGAGAGACTTTTAGATCGTACCAAAACTTGGCAAGCCTTTGTGCCTCGCCACACACCATTTTGGCGCGAAGTCTTTCCATTCAAGTCGCAGTGGCTGTTGCTCTGTCTCTGTCGCACTTATGGGGCGCTCCGTAGGGGTGCGAGAGAGACAGAGCGACGAGGCACTGGCCGAAATCAACCTGCAGCCTGGCTGCCTCAAACGCCCAGCGGGGGCAGCGCTCCTCGCTCCTGCTGCCCCTTTGGTGTTTCTCGTACTGAATAGATCTTTAAGGGTTTTCAACGCTTTGGCTCTTGTTTGTCTCGTCCCATGGCTACACGGCAAGGCGTCGTGAGCAAGTAGTGTACCACTGGAGGTACACTGGAGCCGCCAGTCCGCCCGTTCGTCTCATTCCATTCGGCTGTGACGTCATCGCGATCCGACTGCTCCTGTTGGCAGACAAGTTTACGGCCGTAGCTTATCCGTTTACTGCGCCAATGCGGCGAATGCCAGTTGCATAAACCGCCAATGCGGTATTCCAGTCGTACGTCAGTATGAGAAATTTGCAAGTGCGCTCGCACCCGAAGCCGTTTCGCCGGGCTGCCTACCCGCTGGATGGCGGGCGCTGCACAGTGGGCCAGAAGACCGGTAGAGGCGGCCAAAACTCCAGACGCGTTTTGCGCTCCGGAGTCGCTGAGCGGGACTCGAACCTTCTCGTTCCTGGTAGAGCCTATCATGAGCCTACCATGTTCATGTTGTGTTCATGTTGGCAGTCATGGTCGTGAAGAGGGTGGCGGTGATCGGCGCGGGGGCGGCGGGCCTGTCCGCGGCACGCCACCTGGTGGCGGACCCGGACCACTTCGCGTGCACCGTGTTCGAGCAGACTGGCAACGTGGGTGGCACCTGGGTGTACACGGACCGCGTCGGCAAGGACGAGTTCGGGCTGCCGGTGCACTCCAGCATGTACAAGAGCCTCCGGTAGGTAGCCTGTCGCACGACCGGATCCGATTCGAGTACCAGACCCCGGATCGGATACCGGGTACAGATTCGCCGTCAGCAGACAGATTCCGAGAGTCGTTTTCCCGTTCAATCCGTCCCATGCTCGCCGTCCCCCAGGACCAACCTGCCGAAGGAGATCATGGGCTTCCCGGACTACCCGATTCCCGAGCAGGAGCGCTCCTACCTGCCCGCCAAGGACATCCTGCAGTTCCTCAACGACTACGCCGACCACTTCCGCGTCCGCGAGCGCGTCCGCTTCTACCACCACGTCCTGAGCGTGGCGCCCAAGGCGGGCGGCGGCTGGGCCGTGCGCACCAGGGACCTGCGCACCGAGCAGGACCAGGAGGAGGAGTTCGACGCCGTCATGGTCTGCAACGGGTAAGGGGCGTACAGTGGGCCAGAAGGCCAGCGCAGGCGGACGAAACACTAGACGCGATTTGAGCTCCCGAGTCGCTAACTGGGACCCGAACCGAACGTGTGACCCCACCAATGGATTCCTCGTTCGGAGAGCAATCCATTGGTGGGGTCACACTCTCTGTACGAGTTCCATTTAGCGACTCTGGAGCGCCTGCGATGGAGGGAATAGCCTACGCCGCGCGACCGGTGCGAGTGGCGGGACTGCCTACCCAGCCGGGCGTTCGGCCTCCGTCGGTGTAACCGCGCTGCTCCGCTGTCTGCTCCAGGCACTACTCCAAGCCCTTCACGCCCGCCCTGCCTGGCGTGGACTCGTTCCTCGGCGCGACCCTGCACAGCCACGACTACCGCACGCCGGACTCCTTCAAGGGCAAGAACGTGGTGGTCATCGGGGCGGGCCCCTCGGGCATGGACCTCTGTCTCGAGGTGAGGTGACAGTTGGCTGCCAGCGCCGGTCTTCTGGCCCACTGTGCGTCCACACTGGCAGTGACCTTCCCTCGGACCTTCCCGTCGAAGAGAAGCGTTCAGAGTCCTTGTCCTTGCCGCAGGTGGCGTTGGGCGGCGCCGCCAGCGTCGTGCTGAGCCACCACTGGCCGGAGCCCATCAACACCCGCTTCCCGGACAACGTCCGCCAGGCCGCCGACGTGGCCAGGGTCATGGAGCGCAGCGTCGAGTTCGCGGACGGCACCACGGCGCCCGCCGACGTGCTGTTCTACTGCACGGGCTACCTGTACAGCTTCCCGTTCCTGAGCGACGAGTGCCGCGTGCGCGTCGTGGACAACCACGTGCAGCCCCTGTACAAGCACCTCGTGCACGTGGACCACCCCACCCTGGCGCTCGTCGGCCTCCCCTTCTACGTGTGCGCCAACTCGCTTTTCGACTTGCAGGTACGGCAGACTGATGCCGAGAGTCGTTCCAATCGCTTCGTCCCTGTCGCACCTACACCGTACGCCCCGTGGGTGCGGGAGAGACAGAGCGACGAAAACCGAATCAGTCCGCAGATTATGTTGAAAAGAAAAAGAAAAGAAAGAAAAGAAACAACGTACTTGCTGTGGGTGGGATTTGAACCTCGGCCCGTTGGCTTTGCAGGCCCGCGTGTTCGTGCGCACCCTCAAGGGGGAGGTGGTGCTCCCCAGCCGGGAGGAGATGCTAGCCGACACGGAGCGGGAGATGGAGAGGCGGCGCGCCATGGGCATGAAGAACCGCCAGGCCCACATGATGGGGCCATTGCAGGTGAGCCGCCGTTTCCAACTCAATCTCTCAAGTTCACCAAAATGTGTAACATTCCAAGCAAATTTGTTTATTTTAAAATATTCCACCTCTTGTCAGGGTGATTACTACTCGGAGCTCGCTGCATTGGGAAATTTGGACAGTCTGCCAGCAGTCCTGACGAAACTTCACAACGAAAGCAGCCAGCGCTTCCTCGAAGACTTGGTCAATTATCGAGAAGATATATACAAAATTATTGATCAGGATAATTATATTAAGGCCAATTAATTTAGGAGTAATGAGAGGAAATGTGATTTAAGATAAGCCCCATAAAAAGGTGTTTTTAGTTTATTTGGAAAAAACATTAACAAAGAAATTTCAGGCACCTATGTACAATAGAGTTCTGCCTATCTACAGAGAACATTGTACATTCTAGCATTGACTATCATGATGGTTAAAACAAAGCCTCATGAGTTTTGCTTAGAACAATGGAGCTGGCTTCATCGTAAAAACAAAAGCCAAGACGTAAAGATAAAATTGAGCTAAGATCTAATTTCATCTTTCTTCCCCTGCACATTTTAGAAATGACAATTGAAAAAAGAAAACCAAAAACTGATTAGCTTTGAAACTGTTAAGACATCTTCTTCAGTAAGGTAGTAGCTAACTTTGGTAATTAAAAGAGGAGCAAAAAGATAAGAAGAAATGTACATACTTCTTACATTGGAATGGAATGTATAATACTGACAGTCTTGAATAATAAATACTATACAAGTGGCTACAATATTGACAGTCTTTGCAAGAGCAAAACATTCACGCAATACGTCTGTCACCAAATGTAATTGATTCCTTGCAACTGACAAAATCCAAAGTGACATTTGTACAAACAACATCGACCGCAATGTTCAATTGAAGCCATAACTTATTATATAGGAAACTAAGAGTTCATAAATGCGAGGGAAATGCTGTTCTTTAGCGGGGTGTGTAGGATCAGGGTAATTCCTCAGAAGGGTGCTCGGAGTTCTTGCCTGTAACAAAAAAGGGCAGTCAAAAAGGTTTGCAGTTTGCAGTTTGCAGATAAAGCCCACTGTTAAGCACATGTTAAACAAACACACACAAGTGACAAATCTTTTACACAGTAAGTCAATTATTACAATTTCTACCAAGATCAAAACTAAATTGTAATGTTACTAGCACTTGTTACCATAAAATATTGCAAAAAAATCTGGACTAAAAGTTGAAAATTCACCACAAGTGGCATAACAAATAATTTTCACACAAGTTGCACACCCTCTTAAGTTAGTAATGGAAGCAAAAGTTACAGAATCAAATACAGCAAAAACAAATTCTTTGGATTAATGTAAGGCATTCAGCGTTGCCATATTTAATTCCAAGCTTCTGTATATACCTAACCCTGAAAGATTAGTCCACAAATAAACATGCTACCACATCAATCATCTTGTCAGTAATAGAGTCCAAATTAATAAAACATCCACCATAATCGAATTTGCTGCTGACACCTTCATGCACAATGAGTCTTTGTCATACAAACTAGCAAAAGCATATTGGGTGTTATATCAGCAAGAAAAAGCTTCTGAAAAGGAACGAAGATTAGAAATAAACCCCCGTTACAGCAGACCACATATTTCCGTGGAAGAAAACCATGCACTATCACCAGTGGCCTTACCTTCAAACTTCATAAAGAAATAATAATAGTTGTGTAGTGGAGTAAATAACAATAAATAGTGATAAAAGCAAAATTAATCGCATATTAACCCGTTAATTACCCCTTCCAATAACATTTCAGAATCCAATAACGCTACTTTAATTAGGGGAAGACCATATTAAAATTTATTGAACTATTTATTAGACAAATCTAAGTCGATCACAACTTTTAAAAGAGATTATGAAAAATGTTAAGAGGCTTATATAACATGTCTTGTAGAATTTTAAGCCAAGAACCCCTTACACCACAAAAGTGCATCTAATACTGAATGATACTGACTAGCTCAATAAGTAAACGACTGACAAAGATATAACAAGCAGTGTTCAACCAGACAAGGGTGTATGCCATGAACAACTTCATGGAGAGATGATACAAGTGGGGCAGCTAATTAAAGCAAGAAGTGACAAATCTGTAAACAAAGAACATACATGTATTTGTACGCTCGATTAATGTGGAAAACATAAGCAATTTATTTGAGGAAAACTATATTGATTCCACACAATAGTTCATTGACCTGTGTAGACCAAGAAATTTTATCATCAATCAAATATACCAATCAGGGAAATTTTGGTTAAATCAATCTCAAAATTGAAAAATGGTCAAAACAAACTATTGCAAAATTAACATAAGTCAAGAGCAAAATCAACAATTTTCCACATTAATAAAAAGAATCACGAAATACTCTGAGCTAAGCTAGACGAAAAACAAAAGAACCCTGCCATTCACCAATAAGTCTATAATCTGCATGACTATCAGAAAACAGCAAAAACTATGAAAGGAACCTGCTAAAACATTTTGGAAAAATTCCGAAAATTGGTAAACTTCTGGTAAATGGTTAATTACCCTGACATCAAAATGTCAACTTTTTGGTGAACAGACCCAAATAGGTGTGATGCAACATTACTCTTGTTACCTTTTAAACCACATGCAAGTGTTTGGTTTACATAAATTGAAATTTTAAAAAGATGGTGCAAAAGAAGATAAAGAGGACAAATCACATCCAGAAAGGGAAAGGAAATAAAACCCAAACCAAAGAGAGAGTGAACCAAACTAGATAGATAGTTCTTAAATAAATCTGAAAGTAAACCTTTGAAATCATCCCATTCTCTACAGAAGTTACATCATCATTCCCTTTAAAAAGAAGAGAAAGTAGGAACTTTCTAAAATAAAAATAGAGCATGCATAGATGCACAGGGGGACATTACCAGTTAGCTTTCCTGGTGGATTGTTGCAGGTATTTCACAATGTTCTGAACCACATCAATACTAGTGGCTTGGCCTCCAAGATCTGCAAAATAAGGCATTTTAAATATTTGAGCAATTCACATACCTGCCTAAGATAAAAAAGTTTAAATTATGCTGACCATGAGAGTTTTGGCGATCAGAATAATTTTAATATTTAGTGTCAATTGAGTTTTTTTTTTTTAAAATATTAACTACTTACCAGGTGTGTGAATGCGGTCCTCATTGATTGTTTTGTAAATAGCATCTTCAATCAATTTAGCATGGCTAGTATGGCCAAGGTGGTGGAGCATATCAACGCCTGCTTGAAGCATGGCAATGGGGTTGGCAATGTTCTTTCCAGCAATGGCAGTGCCAGTATTACGAGTACCAGGCTCAAACACAGCATACTAATAAAGAAATAAGAGACTAGTCATCAGCAAGATATAAGCACCAGACTCGCAAAAAATATTAGAACAATACTTCAAGCTTACATGGTCACCGTAGTTTCTGCCAGAGAAGAGACCAGCTCCTCCAATGAGACCACAGATAACATTAGAAACAATAGAGCCATACAAGTTGGTCGTGTTGATTACATCAAACTGGTGAGGATTTGACACAAGTTGCATGCAAGTGTTGTCAATAATCATATCACCATGCTGAATTTCGGGGTATTCCTTTGACATCTGTCTAGATACTTCAAGGAAGAGGCCATCAGAAAGCTTCCTAAAAGTCAAATGAAAATTTATACAGTCAACACTTTACCCACAAAACTGATAAATTTTACTTTCATGAATAAAATTATGCATACATGATGTTAGCCTTGTGCACGGTGGTAACCTTCTTGCGGCCATTCTTGCGGGCGAATTCAAATGCATAACGAGCCACACGCTCGGAGTTCTCTTCAGTAACAACTTTCATGCTTTCCACCACACCAGGAACACTCTGAAAATAAAGAGATGTAATTCAAATAACAATGAAATGAAAGTCTAATATGAAATTCAAATGCATATTACACACAGTTATACCTCATGCTCCAACATAGCGTATTCACCCTCAGTATTCTGACGCACAATGAAAACATCAATGTCCCGATGTCTAGAGTTGACTCCAGCATGTGATTTGGCATGAAGAACATTAACAAATAAATCCAGCTCATTGCGAAGACCTACATTTCGAGACAATACACCCGGTCTCGCACTGCCAGTTTCAATGTTTCCTGTTAAAAAATAAATAGATATTTAATCATACATGGTAAAAGTAAAAATCTTAGTTCCAAGAAGAAGAAGTGAGAGAAGGATACCCTTGATTCCAACACCATTACGGCGAATAGAAGTAATAGCATACTCCAGATCTTCGTCACTTTCACTTTTCTGATCAATCTGAACAACTTCAAAGTCAACAGGAACTCCAGCATACCTAAAACACACATGATATGGTCCAGCATAAGGCATTGGATGTCCAACTTTCAAATCACTATTAGTTGATCATGGAAGTTGTCAGACATCTTAGTTTTACCATGATATGGGTTCATAAAGGACCCACACATAAGAACTAACCTGAAGACTTCACGGACATAGGTCATCATCTCGGGACCAATACCTCCACCAGGTAGCATCGTGACTGTGTGGCGCCCACCATATTTGGCAACAGGAATGGCATCCTAGGGCATAGGCGAATAAGTAGATAAAATTCAATATCGTTGCCTTGATGAACGGAAATGAGACATTACAAGAAAACCTACCACTTTCTTTGCGAATGGGTTTGAGTGCTGCAGATCAAATGGTGCTGGAGCTGCCTGCGACAGCTAAAATCAAATGCAAGAAAAATCAGCATGACAAAGAAAGGCGTGCTGTGCAACAAATGCGTGATAAAAATATCACAATTTACAGCAAAGAATATGTTTTTTGTAAATGAAGGATACAGCAAAGTTACTGTCTTTCCTAACCTCGACATGGGAAGAAATAAACGCTCCTACAATAAATCAATGTCATGGCAGTTCAAGATACTAGACCAGGACGTTAACAGAAGTGATATAAATGAGAAAAAATCGGGAAATGAACTGGGTGTGAGATTGGAATATAAAATAATTCAGTAAAATATTTGGCAAACCTGGACCACAACTGCAGACGAAAGAAAATGAGGTCCATAATGCTTACCATTCGGGTGACATTGTGTGGTGAAGAGTACTTCAACAGGGTGGAAACTTTCGTTCCTAATTTAGTAGCCATGATCGTAGTTTTCTTAAAACCCTAATCAGCAAAACCCCCTAAAATGAATGAAACTTGTGTTGGAGACAAAGTGAAAAACAATTGAAGACCGTCCCGAAGTAGAACCTGAGAGAGGAACAAGGGAAGAACAAGCAGCGCGCGTGATTCAAACAGACCAAATCGGAAGTTGGTTTCAACTTTCCTGGTAAAAGCTCTCTAAGAAACGCTAGCATAGACAACCGACGCCAGAATCACCTTTCCGAATGAAGAGTATATTTTTAAACAAGATATTCACCTAGGAAACTAGTCATATTGAAATAAAACACATTCTATCGATTTGGCTATGAGAACGGAAACAGGTTTTGTGGACAGGCTCGTTGATTTTAGGTTTAGGTTTCTGGGTGCCCCTTCCTTCAAGATTTTAAAGGCGGCCCAGATTCTCGAAGGAAACAAAAATCGGCGTTTTAGAAAACTATTTGGGCGCTGTCATTTGTGTAGCTCCCACCCAGCCCCACGTCATCAAAAAATCTAGAGCTAGAGTAAACGCACTGGCTGGCAGCACTACGGGCACGGGCACCAGTGCGCAGTGCGTTGGGTTGGGAGTGCGTTGTTTTGTTTGCCAGCTGATCGGGAGGCAAAAGCTTCAGTCTTGTTTGGTTCGTGTCACTTAGCACGTTTGGAAAGTTTTTTGAGCGATTTAGCCGTTTTTAGCAGCTCCTTACTTTGTTATTTCTGCAAGGTAAGCTGTATATGGTCTTGTGCGCTTGTCGTGAGAATGAAAATGATGTGCTACTTATGATGAGATGTGAGCCCAAGCCAAGTGTCAAAGGCGAGTCCTACAGATTTTGCTAAAAAAAACATCCTATTTGAACCTTGGTTTCACGGGCCATGGAAAAGCCCATGCTTTGTTATTCTCATGTTTGAATCTGTTTTACATACGACTAATCAATAAAATTACGCGGTCAATGTCCGGCTGTCAATAGGCCTAAATATGTCTATTTCCCTTTTCTATGACAACAACAGAAAAAAAAGTCGCCAGATTTGGGCGTTTAAATTTTACAAATTGTAACTTTTTGTTCATTTTTTAAATTAAGGAACCAAACTAAAAAGATATAAAATTGTTTGAAGAAAAGCAGCTTACAGTGAAATTGCGTTTTGGTTGTACTTATTCCCTTACAATCACAAAGAGCAAAGATGTTTGCCAAGTGTCTTTCCAATATCAATTGGATAGAAATTTAATTTCCACTTTCACAGTGCCCCATCAGTTTCAAAAGTGGTGGCATCTTACTGTACAGTTTATCTAACTTCCTGGTTGCATTTCAACTACTTTTGTTTTCATTTGTATACTAGTGAAAGTACATTGCCCTCCTTCATTCCCTGTTGAACTGGGAAGTGCATTTGAATTGCAGATTGCATCCTCTCACAGTTGCATTTGGTTTCTTACTTGCGGTGGACAGCAGCACTTTACTCCGCTGCAACACTGCTGTGGCGTTAGATGTCTAATTTTGTAAGGGTCCTCTTCCAGTAGCCTTTGCCATGATCTAGTCCTCATAGTTGAAGCAACCCCTTGTCTGATATGCTTGATTCGCACAAGCCTCTTGCATTGATTATCATAGCAGATAACCCAGATCCTTTCAATTATTGTGTTCATCCTTGCTACCTTCTCATGTTTCGTTCTTTTTTGTTCACACCAAAAAATATAACGTTTACAAATACTTCTTATGGTTTTGTTCCAGGTACACTGTGTTTGGCTCTCTATGGAGTTTTAACTCTGCCATTTTTATAAAAGCAAACAAAGATGGGAGGTTCAGTCAGTGCTGGTGTCAATAATGATGATTTGGTTGACAACTTAGTGTCAGCTGAATTCATCAAGACATCCAGTGTTGAGCGAGCTTTTCGTGCTGTGGACCGGGGAATGTATTTCACTGCCCAAGGCCGTGAAAGTGCCTACACAGACTTACCTTGGAAGTCAGGAAATATTCATTTGTCAGCACCATGTATCTATTGTGATGTTATGGAAAGTCTGAATCTGAGACCAGGCATGAGCTTTTTAAATCTAGGCTCAGGCACTGGTTACATGAGCACTATGGCTGGACTGATTTTAGGTATGTACACATGGTCTCACAAATACAGAAGGATGGTTTTAACTACAGTTAGCTCATGGGAATTGGTTGATTTTTTTTAGGGCCTTATGGTATAAACCATGGGGTAGAAATTCATCATGATGTAGTGCTGTATGCTCAGGAAAAATTAGAGGAATTCAAAAAAACTGCTGCAGCCATTGATAAATATGGCTTTTGTGAGCCAAAATTCATTCAAGGTATGAAGTTACAAGAAAAAGAAATTGTAATGAAATGACATGAGCTGTGACATTTTTGACTGCACTTTCAAAACTTGTTGGTTTTGCAGGTAATTGTTTACAGTTAGATGCCTGTTCCTTCAAGTATGATCGAGTTTATTGTGGTGCAGCATGTCCTCCATCTTATGAAAATTACATCAAAAACTTTGTGAAGGTAATTAGAAAAAAAAGTTCTGATTGTTGCATTTTGTAAAGAGTTTTAATATTTGTCAGAATTATTTCTATTATTATCATTATTTGTCAGGTGGGAGGCATTCTGGTTTACATTTTAAAAGATCGCCTCTTGAAAGTCACTCGTCTATCAGAAACAACATGGGAGAAAAAGTCAGTACAACCTGTGGCATTTGCTGGCTTAATAGAACCCCAATCATCAACAACTGTATTATTGCGTAAGTATATTGTCTTTGAATCACTGAAGAGCCCTAGTGTTATCAGTGGAAAAAAGAAATTTACTATGATTTAACATTTTTACAGCCATTGCTGAACCTATTTCATTGATGGATGCTTGTCGCACCACCATCAGAGCTCTTCTGCAAAATGCTGTTGACCATGAACATCCAGAACTTAAAATTCCTCTGGCACCAAAAGTCAAGTCTAAGAAACAGCGAACTTTGCAGCGTCTTTTTATGCCAATGTTTGAATCTGACAATCTTCTGAACAGTCTCAACAGTCTTGCTTACTTGGATAGAGTTGACAGAAGAGATGTTGATAGTGACTGGGATGATAACACATCTACTTCATCAAGAGCTGAAGGCAGTACCTCCAGCCCACTCTGTTCAGATAGACCTGTTGCAGATGATGCTAGTGGTTCATCGTGTTCAACTAGCACTGAACACCAACCTCGTGGCTTCATGATCAGGCTTGAAGAATCATCTTCTGATGACAGTGATGATCCATCTGATTCCAGTAGCAGCATTAGTAGCTTAACAAGAGTTTACAAAGCTGAGGACACACTGTTACATACAACGGAATCTCATTCGGTTGCACAAGACCAAGTAGCTCGTAGTTCGGACTCAAGTAGGCCTCAAGATGATTCGTCTGACACATCAATGGATGTAGATCGGCCTATCTCTGACAAATTTCCGTCAGGGTCTAACAAACCTAAAAACAAACATTCAGAAGGTACTGTTACTATAAGGGAAAGAAACAAACGTAAAGAAGCTGAGATGGAAGAAAGTGATGATCCAAATCAGTCAACCAGTTTTGTGCATGTGTCTCCCTCAGTTAGTAGCAGTCCAAGTGAAAGTAATCCCACTCATGTTGGTGACGGTAAAGTAACTCATTCTGGTCAGAAAACGAGTGGAGCAAAGAAGGAGAAAGTGGACAGTGGGATTGGAGATGTCCTTAATTCATGGGGCATTTCTTCTGATTTAGAATCAGAATTGGATCTTGCCTCAGATACTGATTCTGAGGACGACCCCAACTTAGCTTACAAAATTGGCACGGAAAGATTCCGGCGTCGGCGGAGAAATGGTAAGACCTTTGCCGAAATGGCAAAGAAAGACCGAAAAAAAAATTTGCCAGTCCAAGAGCAGAGGAAGCAGATGACCAATGCATATGTACTACATATGCGATCAAAGATACAGCAACTTCCTTTGCCACCAAGTATAAAGTCATACATTAATTATTATAGAGAACTGTGATTTTGTCGTGTATTTAGTTTTGATATTTTTGTCTCCTCACTTTGGATATTGCAAAGACCTTGCTTAGCATTATGTGTGTGACTAACAAATATTATTCATCCCCTTTATCAGTGTGAATGAGCAATTCTATTCTATTGTTTTTATTAAGTTATGTATTTTTTAAAACAAATTTATGCTTTTGTTCGCGTTTTCCTAACCATATATTAGAGTGTATGTGATACGTGTATCTTAAAGGATACTCATTCTAGAGTCTCAATGATTGTATGAAGGTAGTGTTTTTTGTAACAGATTATCGGTAGTTTTTTTTTGTTCTTTTTTGGCTGAGTAAATGATGTTAAAATCTATGTGAATTTGGGCTTTCAACTTGATTTTTTCAGTTCTATTATTATGGACAGTCAGTATTATGCATGAGCAATAGTTGTATGATTTTGAAGTGGTTCACTGATTGTCAGGTTGTGAAAACTTTTACTCGCTCTGTATGTGATTTGTTTTTTCGCTAGCTTATATTCACATTTGGACATCAAATGCACGGAACTTTGCTAGTGCCAACAAACTTGAATTCTGTCTTTGTTTACAAGTTAAAATATGACACGTTTTCACTCAGATTAAATTGCAGAGTACTTAATATACCATAACATGGCTAAATTTTCTGTCATGGGTGTCAAGGAAATGTGGAAATAATAAATTAAAAATAATGCATTGAGTTTTTTTTAAATCGAGTTCTTATTCAGATGGTAAAGGATACATACCACACTATACATTTTTAATGTAAGCAGGAGCTACAGGGGTAACAGGACATTTGACAAATTACATTTTCAATGCAAGGGAATCCAGCCAAGTTCCTAATAAGTTTCTGCAAGGCCAGCAATGATATCCAGAAGCAGCCAATAACTACAATTGACTGCTTTCTGGAATCATCAACCCCCTTGCAGGAAACAAGACAGCCAGTCCAGCAGCTGTGCTGCGATTTCTATGCGAGGCTCAATCACCTGACTTACAGGGGACCAATTCACCACCGATCCAGCAGCATAAGGCTGCGATTGGCCTCAGATAATCACCTGTCTACCATAAGACAGGGAACTGGCAAGTCAATCAGTGAACAAGATGACAATTCAAGAGACGAATGGAAAGATGACAATCACCTGTTCAAAACAGGGAACCATACGGCCCAACAGCAAAGGTCAGCTGCCATTGCTGTGATTGTTACTACTACCTTGATATGCGGGGAGGTTCCACAGTGGAGCTTTAGGTCACTAACCGTCATCCCAAGCATGGTAGCAAAACACCAGATAAAAATTAAATCAGGGAATCTGACAAACTTATCTCTGGGTCATGATGTATTAGAAATTTACCTCAGCATTCTTGACTTGAAATGATACAACCATAAACATGCATTAAAGAAACAGCACCCTTTGCAATTTTTTGCTAACTTCACAATATGGTTTTTAAAAGTTTATACAGAAAAAAAGTAGGCTTGTACTCACAGAACACAAAATGGATGGTGTAAGTTACCGCTGTGAAGAGAAATGGAAGCAAATGTTGTGCCAAACCCACCTTTCAATGGTGGATGAAAAAGAAAGAACAGCCCTACAATGCAAAACAATTTTCTTCCTCCCTTCAAAAAACAAAAACGGAAACAGCAAGTCTGTTTGAGCACTCCACAGCACTGAGCGTGCAGTATGACTGGTATGTGATGCCCATATTATCTTTTTTGTTAACCAATAGAGCACAGGCGTTTAAAGGTACAAAATTCTGAAAACATTTTAAATGTTCAAGTGGTTTAAAGCAGATACAACATTGGCAGTAGTGAGTGCATTAGATAGCAGATAATTTCATTAAAATAATTTAAATTTTTTAGATAAGTTAGCGATTGGCAACACATGACAGTCTCCAAAAAATTGCAAATAATAAAATAAAATACAGTACTTAATTTTGACCTTAAAATACATACATTTACCCTGCTCGATGTGAGCTAGCACTGCTGCAGTGATTAAGTGAAAACACCTTACCTGGGTGTATTAAGTGTGACAATGCAGTAAATGCAAGGGGAACAGATAACATGGGCCAGTGTCTATAAAATGTAACTTCATAATCAATTAAGAAAAGTATCTTCTTCACCAGAGGATGAGGAAGAAAAACGAGATTATCACATCTTTATGCAAGTCCCTCCACTTCAACAAACGATTTAAGCTTCAGGAAGCTAATTTAATGAAAAGTAGCCTCCTCCAAGTGCCCTCAACATGTTAAGTTTTTTTTTTTTCAAAAATCAAATTGTTTTCCTGCCAAACCTGGACACTACCATATTATTAATCAATAACAAAACACAAATAAGAGCCTTTGAGCAAAAGCATTGACAAACCGAGCTTTGAAGAGAGCAATGTTGGAATAAGAGGAGAATTAGACCAAAAACATTCCCTCCACCAAAATAAAAACAAGCGCCACTTTCATGCAACTATGCTCCTCTGGTAAATGGCTGGAATATGGTCTTGGAGGGAAATAGATGCAATTGCTTTGTTGCAAGTTAAAATTTCACAACTATCTTCTCCACTAGCCATCCAAAAGTTGAGAGAAAAGTGTAGATAAAGAATCAAAGGGAATATTGTAGTTAATTGAATGAGACGCAAATTCATAGAATATAAAGGTAACACTCAGTAATAGTCCAAAATTTTAACAGTTTAGATCTAGACATAAATTCTTTTAATAATGCATCACAAGATGGTACAGAAAGAGAATGTGACTAGGACAGTCCAGAAACAAATAATCTAAAGGAGCGAATTGGCTCTTACCTGTTGAAGGGCAAACTTCATAGAAAGTGTTTCAGAGAGTGGCCTTCAGAAAAAAAAAGTTTGCCTTACCTTTAATATTGCAGAAAGAGCAATTGAAACTCTTGCTTAATTGGAAATGACAATTTTACTATATTAGCCACACAGTTAACAACCAAGCTGCCTTCTGCATAGGGCTGCGCAAACGTTCTTTCAAACAAATTAATAATAATACTTCATGTTCTTGACCAAATAAAAAAAATTAAGCCAAATCCTCATTGCATTAAATTGATTTTGAACTGAAACCGTTGAAACTTTATTGGAAGTCATCCACACAGCCCTACTCAAGATCTACTGAACATGAATAGCAGGAAGAATAATTACAATCTGCACAGCACACAAGCAGAAAGAGCTGTGCGACATTCCCAGCTACTTGAGGCCAACACCAGGATCCAATTACATTTTTATCATGTGATGTTATGTCTGAACTAGACATTCCCTGTTACTGGCCCGTGTACTATTGAACGTTAGGAGACTTGCCTGAGCTCTGTTAACTGAAGAAGAGATGCTCTACTAGTTGTAAACAGACGTTTTCAGAAACACCTCCCCTGAATTCAAGGCATTTCAAACAAAGACAATTTTACCAGGGGTTTATCAGTTAACGATACAAACGATACAACACCACCACTAGTTACCAAATATTTAAAATGAAATTCAACTAACATATAACTAGCTGAATGCCAGGTACATCACTCAGTTGGGGAAAGCGGTGCAGGAGTGCCACAGAGCCAGAATATTCGGCATGCACTCATACTAAATTGCTATAATAAACCCCAACCAAAAGCAGGTTGAGCAATGTTGTAATGACCTTAGGTTCATTCACAATTAGTGTAAAAGGGGAAAACTTACACAAGAAGACAAAATGAATACTTTACATTTAAATTGCCTTAAATTAAAAAAGGTTAAAATAATCATGCCAACCTGAGATGATTGGAGGTTTATCACAGAGCAAAGTCAAAACACCCCTTTAACAGCTGTGCATATCTTAGGACCAGCAGGAAAGATATTCTCTCAAACCTGGGTTGATGAGAGCTGCACGCAGATATACTTGGTGAAGGTTATCCAGGGCATGTAAGTAACACACCTTCCTTTTGTAACTAAGAAGAGTCAGTATTAAGAACCAAATATATTCGTTCCTGCTTCACCTTCAATGCCTTAATGCAACCCGTATATGTCTTTAAATCCCATAGGTCCTCAAAAAAAAACGAAAAAAAAAAAAAACTTTAGTTTATACACACTTTTGACAACATTGGTGCACTTTGGGCTGACATCTGCCAGGTATTGTGGGGCAAATAAAGATCATCTTTTTGTGTCAGATTTATTCTTTTATAAAGAAGAATTGTGAAATTATAAAATTAACCTTAGAGGTTTACCTGACAAGTTATAAATTACCAGCCAGCAAATGTCATTGACAGGCAGCCACACTAATTAACTTTTAGCAGTCAGGGGTTGAATCCTAGAAACAGAATTGCCCCTGGGATACCTGATCATCTGAAGCGTGGGTGCATGATCATGGGCGGGAAAGCCATTGGAGGGCCCCCACCATACGGGTTCATATGGGGAGGCATATGCTGTTGCATTGCCATCTGCTGCATGTGGGGTTGCATCGGCTGCTGCATGTGCTGTTGCATTTGTTGCATCTGTTGCATATGCTGCATGTGCTGCATCTGCTGCATACTTGGACCCTGAGGCACAGCTGGTCCAATCAACCCTGCAGAAAATTAGGAGGGTATTGAAAACTTCTAGTAGTGTACGGAAAAGACAAGACATAACTTTTATCAGCCCTTACAGAAACCTAGATAGGAAAAAGCTGTTGGGACCCACACAATTTAAAAAAAAAACAATGAGACTAGCTCAAGGTGGAAAAAAAGCAAGCTGCTGAATTAGACTCTGCAGAAAAATAGGCACAAGTCGAGAAAATCCAAAGCACTGATTTAAGACAGATTTAACAGCTCTCACATGCAAACATAGCAGCAAAATCACACTATGTCGCAAATCAAAGAAGGATGGTCGTATGCTCTTGAGTTATGAGGTACTGCAGTTTTAAATTAATTTCATAAGCACAGCCACTTCATTTACAAAACAGAACAATTGTATGAATGTTTGCAAAGAAAACTAAGCTATCATGCTAATAACGTGCCCCAAAATCGCTAATAGTGGCTCATACAACCATTCAAGGTAAATTATCCGTGCGCCTCTGCTCAGTTCTGAAACCAACCAACCAATCCCTAGTGTAGAAAAGAAACAGAACATGGAACATTTGACTTGTTGAATGAGAAAATAAACAATGTAGGAGATCAACGCTTATCTGTGTATGTTGCCTGAGGAGCAAAGTTCTCATACGAACGCTTAAAAACAAGTACTTAGGTTAAAGAAAAAGAAAGTAAAGATGACGTCCTATTGAGGGCAGAGCTCTGATGAAAGGACAAAGGGCAAGGGGACTGGTGCTGAGAAACAACTCATGCAAAACACTTGTGTTTAATAATATGAGCATATCATAATTTAAGCTTCACACCAAGACTGTCCAAAAATGACTTACTCGGAACATTTGGGCCAAAGTATGCAAAACTTTACTTACTGACAAGTCAAGTGACAAGTAACATTGCTTACCTGGGTGAATCCCCATGGGGGGACCGGGTCGCATCATGTTCATGTTACCTCCATGCAGCATTTGGGCATGAGAGATGGGCGGTCCGAGAGTTACAGCGTGCCTCATGATGCCAGGACCCACCAGGCCCATGCTCGCAGTGCTCACAGGGGCCATTGGAACTGGGCCTGCTGCGGACACAGCCATCTGTGGCCTAGCCTGGAACCGAGCCATGGCCGCCACTGCAGCTCCTCGTTGATCATTCTGTGCGCCAGAAAGAGGAAATTAATTTACAGAATTCACGCCGCAGGGACTCCTTTGCATAAAATTACAGCTAGACTTGAAAAAAATAGTGTTAATAGTAATAGAAATTAGAAGTACAGTATTATCTACATGCACTGTGACAGCATGTTACTTTAGTTTGGTAAGCAAATGCACCACTGACTTACATGAAGACAGTTCAAGAGTTCAAATGGATTGAATAATTGAGCTACTGGAATAAAACAGCCTTACCTCGTTTGCTTGGCTTTGCACAGGGGACTGAGCAGGTACTGATATTGAGGGTTCAGACTTAACTGGTGATGTTTTTGAGTACTTGGGAAGTTTGGCTCGGAATTCCTCCTAAAATTTGAAACAAGCGACAAGGTCAGTTATTATTTCTTCAAAGAAAGAAATGATGTGATATTTCTATACCTAATCTATTCCCTACAGCTAAACTGCAATAGAGCACAGTACATGTATATCACATAGTAAGTTTGCAATGAAAGACCAAGGGTTCACATAGGATGCTCATGCAAGCGCACAGAAAGAGAAAATTGCTTGAAGAATAAAATAACCACACAAAAGAATATAATTTCTTACTACAGATTGTGTTCAAATACACTCTCAAGGTGCAATTTTCTGCAGCTTCCAAGTGGCTAAAAATAATCTCACAAAATACCAAGGCGGGAACCACAAAGGAATTTTCTTGGTGATTTTGAGCTCAGTGACAAAGGCAAACATCCAAATTTCCTTGAAGAGAACAATACGTACATTACAAAAGCAAACCCAACCTCGAAGAAGCACTTGTTCAACATTTGCACTTGTGTGAATTATTTCGGCCAGAGTGTTGATGGAAACCAAACAGAAGCTACACAGGAGGCAGAAATTGTAACACATGGGTCTGCAGAGGTCACCAGTTCAGAATGCCAAAGCTTAGACCACAGGCAAATACACATGGACACAATAATGCAAAATATGCTCATGTAGTTGTTGAAATTGAAATTCAATTTTATTACTGTATTAATATTATTTAAAAGAAAAATGACTGATTCTACATCTATTCTTATCAGTGAATTAAAACAAAAAAGCAGTTTTGTGGCCATCCAATAAAATATATTTACGGCCAACCTGAAGTTGCGGCTACATCCGTATTGTCCAGGAGATGTGCCGGGCAGATTGCCTTTGAGAACTCTACATACATGTGTAATGCACCACATGAAGTTAGTGGAGCTCAGTCTGACATAAATTGCAAACACTTCCATTTCAAAGAAAATGGCAGTATATAGTAACTCACCAATGAAATATCTTCTGATGGGTGCATTATTTTACTTGTTGACGTAGCTGTGTTGATCAAAGCAACTTTCGGAGTTTCCTTTGCATCACCTTTGTTTTCCTTGGAATCACTGTAACAGGAGTTAAAAAATTCAATATGAAATAAATGAAATTGCAAATGAAATTTATCCACAGTCAGGATTGAACTCGCTCACCCATAAGCAGGGAAGGTCGGTTTTACTGGTCCAATTGAACCTGTTGTACTCTGGGCTGTTGTCACAATAGGTTTAAAATCTGCCCCAACAGGAGCTGATGAGCTAGTGGTAGCCTGACCAAGATTCAATGGTTAGTTAGAGAAAATAGAAACATAAATCATATTACAAAATAATGATGCAGAGAAAACTCACAATGTTGGCTGCACTTGGGAACAGAGGTTTTCCAGGTCCACCCGGTTGTGCATTGGGCTGACCTGCCTGCTGCCCAGGCATCCCAGGCATATGCCCAGCTGGTCCCATCATTCTGGAAGAAAAACTGTCCTTCAGATGTGAGACTTTGCTAGCTAAGCCCTCCCTACAAGCAGAGCAGTACATGCAAATAATGCTCTCTAAATAAACAAATGCATCACTTACCCCGGAGCCATAAATGGTGGACCCATCATCGGAGCCATTGGGTTCATGTGTCCCATAGGGCCAAACTGCCCAGGTGCAAACTGTCCCTGATATTGCATTCCTGGTGGACCTTGCCCCGGCATCATCTGCCCAGGCATCATCTGACCAGGAGCAGGTCCATTACCCAGTAAGCCTTCAGACTTCGGTTTCTTTTGAATAGGCTCATCTTCACCACTACTTGGAGACTGGGCCCTTCCTGTAACGAATTATCAAGAATTCAGGTAGACGAGAAAAAGGCAAGGTTGATTTTAAAATGACTTGTAAAACTGACCTTGTTTTCCTTGCTTTTGTTTTTCATGTTCTTTTATGTCTTCAGGGGGAATACCTTCCATTCCATAAATTTCAATTTCTATATTACATCTATTGGATAATGAATTTGGTACTTTGTCAATTGCTTCCTTGTGAACCTGAAATAGATAGGAACAAGAAAAATGTAAAAATCACGTCACTTAATGCAAGGAAGAGAATGAAAATCACAAATAGCTACACCATGGAGAATATTCTCCAAGGCTGCACTTACCTGAAGACAGTGTATTGAGAGTCCTGGGCCTGTGTACAAACGTTTATGACAAATGTGACACTTGAAGTGTTTGGCCTTCTGGTGTTGAATGAGGATTTTTTCATCATCAAATTCTCTGTTGCAGTACCTTTAGAAATAATTAGTTAAGGAAAACGAAAAATCCATTAATTGCATACCATAAAAATTCCATAACTCTATAAATAAAGATGGTGATTTAGATAAAAAACAATAAATGGAATTCGAAGCAGGCTAATATAATTGTGAAAGAGTAAAGGACTGACTACTTCTGAAAATTTCAGGTTAGAGTTCGTGAGGAGCGAAAATATGTGACCGGTGGAACATTCTGCAAAACTATTCAACATGGTCAGTAATATGAAGGTCTTTCCTCTCGAAGGAACAAATGTAACTCTGTGCCTAAAAGAGGACACCAAACTTACTGGATCAATAATTTAATCATGAATGTCATCTACACACAACAATTTTTAAATGAAAAAAATAGATGAACCATCGAAGCTACTTGGATAAATAACACAACAAATAGGCTCGAAAAATGTTAAGCAATTTCGAGAAACTAATATAGAAATCCCAAAACCCCAAAAATATCTGGAGACACAGATGACAAGGATACCAGCACCATGGCTTAGATTGCTTCTTCTTCTTGCGACCCATTTTGCGAACGAAAGTGAATGCGACAAACGCTAGGCCAAACTAAATGAAACAATCCTAAAAATCTTTAAAAATCACAACAGAAATCAGAAACAAAGCTGGCCTAAACACTTCGCAAGCTCTTCACAAACGTTACGTTTACAACTTCCGGCCAGGCCAGAAAAGACGGGCACGTTCCTTCGTGCAGTCGCACCCGCGGTCGCTTGGGTCGCTTTGTAGTTTGGTGCCGTCGCGGCAGGGGGCGCTGCTGCCGTCGGCAGGCCGGAAGTCACCCCGACCGCCGGCGGCGCGCGTTTCAAGCATGCGCGCTACTTTTGCATGACGCCGCATGACAACACACTAAAAGTGCAGATCCCCGTCTCCAACCACGATTGAACAGGGCCGCCCACTGCGCCGAAATGAGTTCAAACGCGGTCTGCGCACGGTTTCAGCTTCTCGGACTCATCAGCTCAGATTGTGTGAGCGCTTTGGGAAGCTTTGGGAAGAAAATGGAACGGTTCGGGGGCTTTGGGGCTTTGGCAACGAGCCAGACACCTGTCAACGGACGGCTTAATCGCTTGCCTCGGGGAGCAGCGAGGCGGGCATTGCTCGCATCGAGGGGCGGGGTGTTCGTAATTGAACCTGAGACAGGCAAGAGGGGGTTGCCTCCCCCCCCCCTCTTCTCTCTTTCTCTCACACACTCGCACACATACATACACGAGCGCGAGTGATGTGCGATCGAGCGTGCGAGGTGGGTGCGCACACGTTAGCGTGCGTGCGGGGATCGAAGACGCGGCTTGACACTTGAATGTGTGTGTGTGTGTGTGTGTGTGTGTGTGTGCGCGCGCGCGCATGTGTTTGTGTTTGTGAGAGAGATTTCGGCAGTAAACCGTCGCAAGTGAGGGGGACGCTCGCAGCAGTTACACAGGGACGTCGGGACGATTTACGAGCAAGAGAGGGGGAAATAACACGAGACACGTCGCTCTATGCTTCCATTTTGTCCGTCAATATATCGAGAAGTGTGTGTTGGTGTGCGACAGTGTGTGTGTGAGAGAGAGAACACGAGCGTAAGGGGTGTGTTTGTGGGGGCAGGGGAGGGGAAAGGGACCCAGGGGAAAGAGGGGAGGGGGTGCGTGTATGTGAGTGTGTGTTAAAGACGAGAAAACAAAAACGGCACAGATACCTACACGGTTGATTTGCTTCTGACTTACCCACCCCAGGAACAAAGACAGAGCCAGGGAGAAAGCAAAAGGCCACCCTGCCGCCTTTTGTGGGACCTGGGACAAAATATCGACTTTGAGTGTGGCAGCAAGACCGAGTGTGTCACGAGACGTCGCCGAGTGTGTGGGACTTAAGCGCTCCCTCCCACACCACCCTCCCCGTCCGTCCCCGTCCCTGCAGCGCAGCGCCGAAGGCCACGAAGCTGGCGTAGCTGGCGGACGGCCCCTGTCTCGGGGCGGGGCGGGGCGGGGCGGGGCGGGGCGGGGCGCGCCAATCCCGACTCCAAGGACGCGAGTATCTAGGTTATCGCTCCGGCACGGCGCCGAGCTGCAAGTTTGCGAACCTGTCGACACTGATAATGACTCTGTGCCGAACTCGCCTGCAGCTGTGGGTCCCAGGGGCGGGGCGGGGCGGGGCGGACTCGGCGCCAATGGCAAACGGCGCTCCCCCCCCCTCGCGATGAGACCGTGAATGAGCTATTTTAGTCGGGCCCCACAAAAGGAACGCCAATCCATCCACGCCACGAACTGCAATGGGGCTGCACGGGGCTGCACGGGGCTGCACGGGGCGCGTGGCGTTCACATTCACCTTGGCCGTTTTGGCCGCGGAGGCACGGCGCTTCAATCGCTGCTAATGGTTGGAGCGGGGGAAGGGGGAAGGGTGAGAAGGGAGGCGTTTTGGAAAAGATCAAAAGGCCTTGCAGTGGAAGGGTCTGGCCTGAGTGAGCGCGACGGCGCGACAGCCAAGGAGGCATCAGATTAGGGGAAGTGCATCGCGCTGCTCCGGGTGGGGGTGGTGCTGGGGTCGCCGCGCCGCCCCCGCCGCCCCCGCCGCACCGCCCTCGCCGCGCCGTGCCCCCGCCAGTCGGTGTGTGTGCGTCCCGGAGGCCGGATAGGGGGTGCGGAGAGGACGGCGCGGCCCGCGCACGCCGCCTGACGCACCCCGGAGGACGCCGAGCACCGCCTCAACATGAAGGTGAGTCACCGAGTTCAAGTCCATCACGGCCCCTGCCGGGTAGGCAGGCCGAGCGGGGCTTCGACGCAGCCGCGTGCAACGGGTTGCCTACCCCAACCATCGCAGGCTGAGACGTAGTCGCGTGCTCAGGGTTGCCTGCAGGGTTGCCTGCAGGCTGAGACGCACCCATAGCGTGGGTGGGATGTTCTCATTGCATCGTCCTCGAATGCCCACGCGTTGAGTTTCTTCAGTTTTTCGCGGTGCCGTGACACGTGCACGCCACGAGCTGTTTGCTTGAGCAAAGAGTCTCGTCATGCAGCGCTGTGCTCATGCAGCGGGAGTTCAAGGTGAACAATTAATTGCGAGTGACCCAGATCGACATGAGCGTGCATGAGCGCGGCGAGTGCAGCCGAGGAGCATGACAAGATGCATGCACGATGCACCGTCATGGTGGTGGTGCATAATGATGCATTAGAATGATGGCAACCAACGTAGCGTGAGCAGGCCCCTTTTTTTGGGTCACTGGGGCCTTCCGTCGGCCGAGTCATTCTGGAGACGAGAATGGGGCAGGGCAGGAGAGGGATGGGGCCACGACTACGCTGCGAAACCGCGCACACCGTAAAAACATCCTTCACTGCTTTTTTTCTAACACCTTCCGTATCGAATGTTGATCTCCGTGGAGAGGGGCCTCTTGCTGGCTGGCGCGGCGTAGCGGCGTCGGGGCGCGCGTGCCAGCAACACATTACTCGGAGCCCGCCTCGCGTCTCGCGATCGGAACCGGAAGGACGCCAAGCCCTCCAGGCCCTCCCGGATTGTTCCCGCGCCTCAACGTGACCAGCGTTTAAATCCCGGTGGTGGGTCACCGTCAACCCGCAGCTTCCAACGACGACCGCCACTAGGTGGTGCCTGCCCCCCCCCCTCTCTCCCCGATGAACACCGCCCCCTAACGGCCTCCCTAACGGCCCGGCCAACCGCGCGGCTAACGGCCCGCACACTGGGCCGTTGCGTGCCCGGAGCGCGCAGCGCGCAGCCAGCAGACTGCAGGGCTAAGAATAGAGCCAGCGGGAACGGCGCGGTGCGGCCCCGCGGCCCGGAGCGACCGGAATCGCCAACTTGTTCGTTTGCGTTTCGTTTCCGCCTCCAGCAGCGAGCGCCAAACTTTAAAGTGATTCTGCGGCACGAACAGGGAGCAGGCCTGGAACGGACCGCGCGGCAGAGAAAAAAAAGCGCGAAATGCAACTTGGCGATTTGTCATCGCGACGCGGGGTTTCCACGAGTCGGTGGGTGTAACGCTTTAGCCACGAAGCCACGAGGAGGCCAGGCCAGGCTCACTCCGTATCCCCCCGGCATCGCCGAGGCATCGCCGAGGCATCGCCGAGGCATCGCCGAGGCATCGCCGAGGCCGACTTCCGGACTTCCGGTGGCCCATTACTTATTGTCAGTGGAGAGGCGGGCCTTCAGGCTTCGGCCTGCTTCGGGCTTTAGGCGGGCCAGGCAGGCGACGTCCTCCTCATCATGCAGCACCCTCGGCCTGTCCCTCCCCCTCCCCCTCGCGGCGTCGCGGCGCCGTCACTGGCTGACGCCGCGGGCCGCGGGGGAGCAGCAGCACCGCGCCGACGGCCGCCACGGCCGCGCACGCCAGCCAGCTGTAATTATTGTTTTGGACGGTTCCGATGGAAGGCGCACTCACAGAGCGTAACGCACCGAGAGGGTGTGTGGCACACTGTGTGGGCGTCTAGCGGGACGGAAGGCGGAGACAGCGAGCGAGGCAGACAGACAGAGGCAGCGCGGGGTCCTGGCCGAACGGGCCGAACCCTTGAAGGGGTCGATGCCGCAACCGTCCGTGTCTTGCTGGAAAACCAGGACGCCCTCACTGCGCCAGTCGCACGGACAAACACACACACACACACACACACACACACACACACACACACACACACACACACACACACACACACTGTGGCACGGGAAATGCAATTCGCGATCTGAGTGATGTGCATGCGGTGCATGTGCGCGCGCCTCCCGGCGACGCGGCGTCCTGCCTGTGCCGCGGAGGCCGCGCGCGCCCGCGGGGTGTCAACGGGGGGTGTTTGCCGGTGTTGCCGCCCCCGCCACTTGACCCCCTTCGCGAAGACACGTTCACGTTGTGAGCGTCTCGAGTGAGGCACAGCTGGGCCGTGCCGGGCCGTCGGTGGGAAGGGGCTGCACCCCTGCGCTGCCTGCCGCCTGCTGCCTGCACCCAGCGCCCTGATCATTTGGCATCGACTCGAGCGGAAACAAACTTGGAAACTCTGTCGCCGCCGCCCGCCGCCTCCGCCGTGGCGTGTCCCTAAAGCAGTCGGACAAGTAGAGCGCGTAGATGACAGCCGGGTTTTTTTTAGCAAACCCCGCGGGTCGCGGCCACCCTCCTCGCTCGTCCCACTTTCGGCCCGGAGGCTCCGAAGGCTCCGAAGCCGCAGCTCGGCCGAGTTGCAATGCAACGCCAAGTTTCCCCCGATGTGGGTCAGGCAGAAGTTGGCGCCGGGGGTGCGTACCGTGACGCCCTGCTGTCGATGGGGGCCTTCAGGCAAGCCTTCGACGGAGTGGCTGCCGGGGTGAACGGGGTTCCTGCGAAGGGGGCCGCACAGTGGGCCAGAAGACCGGTGGAGGCGGAAAAAATTTCTAAACGCGTTTTGAGCTCCAGAGTCGCTAACCGATCGAGTACTGTTTGGCGACTCTGGAACTCAAAACGCATCACGAATTTTGGCCGCCTCCACCGGTCTTCTGGCCCACTGTGGACTCCGCGTTCGACTCGTTAGACTCCACCCGTTGCCGAGATCGTTAAATTTGACGGCGATCGAATTCCAATGCATTCCGTTTTCGCGCGCCCCGTCAATTTTTGTGGCTTCGACGTTGTCAGCCCTGCCAGCCCCGCCAGCAATAATCGGCTCGAGGTTGAGGGGTGCAGGGGCGGTGGATGCGGTGGACATGGCGGGTGGGGCTTGGCTGGGCTGGGCCAGGCTCAACGACAAGCTGGGCGTGAGGGCGATGGGCGACACGGGGGCGTTGTAGGAGGATGCCGGCAGCGAGCGGGGGCATCGAGGTGAGAGGGGCCCTCGACTGTTTTCCGCGGCCTTGGTGGTGGTCCGGGCTGGCCGTCGGAATGGCAGGTTGTCCGCGAATACCCCTTCACGGCCCCCTTCACGTTCTGTTGCAGGCACTCAGCCCCCTGCTGCTGGGGGTGGACTCGGGGGTCGGCTCCAGCGCGAGCTCCACGGCGAGCTCCACGTCGCCGAGGTGCCTGCCGGCCGGGGACAGCCCGCCGGGGAGTCCACTGCCAAGCCCGCGGCACGGCCCGCCACCCGACCTGCCCGACGAGGACGACCTGGTCGTGGGGCTGGTGGACGGCGAGGCCCTCGACGACGTCCTCGACGAGGTCGACAGCGCCAAGGGCAGCCCTCCGGGCAGTCCGCCGGGCAGCCCCAGGGACAGCCCCGGGGGAAGTCCGACCCACGGCGACGACCAGGTACCCTCGGACGCAGAACCAAGGCAGAACGCACCTCTGTTCCGTTTTGGGTAGAGCAGGTTCAGACCACACTATTTCAATAAATTAAAAAAAAAAAAAAATACGTCAACCTTGAAAAAATATAAAGCCTGCTGTAAGAAACAAACTAGAATTCGAAACAAAATCAATGAAAATAAAAAAGAGAAATGATTAGTCCTGTAGACATAAGCAACCTTTTAAAGGGCTGAATTCAATTTGTCAATTTTTCAAAGCCGCTACCAAACGCGCGTTTTTCGAGTGTAGATTTTTCTTACCATGAAACTACTCTGTTTTTGACTTGTTTGTCTAGCTGGGCTTGGCCGCTTGCCAGTGCTTCTCTGTGTGCCGTTCCTTTTTTTTTGCAAAGCACGAACGCCTGCTAGATTCAATAGTTTTACATCCGCTTTCGGCAGCGGTGTCGACAGGCGGAGGAAGAAGAACACAAATCAGAAGAGAACGACATCGAGAGGAACTTCCGCTTCCTGCTAGAGAGTCTTGGCTTCACCTGTGACCCTCGCGAGGTACGAAGTCTCCAATAAAAGTTTTAAAAAGGGTCACACTAATCTTTACTTTAATCTATAAAAATCACGCTCGGAATACTTAATCTTAAAATTGGACTGCTCATCATTAACCAATCATACTGCTTAAAGTAATACAACTTTAAATAGTCTACTAAATCATCAAAAATGTGAATTGTAAACGATGAAATTATTCTGCTGAATGGTAATCACATGACAGTCCTCTGATTCCCCTTGCGCCGTCATTATGCCGCAAGGTTATTACTTGTCAAACTAAATAAATCCGAGCAACTCGCGAGCTAACTGTTGTCAAACGGCGGGGGCGCCACGCTTCGCTGCGCGGCGGGGGAACGACTTGACGACCATCTGCTGCTGGTGTCCGGAAATTGGAGCCTTCGAGTCCCGGCCGGGCTAAGTGGCGCGGGTTAGACGATCTAGATGATCTAGAACTAGAGAAGGCACCCTAGTGCGCTTTGAGAGTGTCAGTAGGCAAACGCTTGGGCCTCGGCCTGCCCCGGCTGAAAGTGGTGGGGGAGAAAGGGACACCTTCCGAGCGGTCGCGGGTTCGAATGCCAGACACCGCGAAGGCAGTTTGGTCGTGGTCGTCCCCACCCCACCCTCCACGTTGGCCTGTGGTCCCTGTGGTCCCTGTGGTACCCGAGTCATGCTGTGGGACTGGTTGTCCAGGTGACGCTGGTGTCCTCCCGCCCCCACCCCAGCCGGCCGCCTGTGACGCACATCCTCCACCGCAAGCCGGGCGGCAAGGGCGGCAAGGCGCCCCCCGCCGGCCCTCCCTGCGCCAGGGAGCCCCTTGGGGACCCCATCGGGGACCCCATCCAGTGCGACCAGCCCCACAAGGCAGCCCGGCTGGGGTTGACACAGTCCTGTGTTGGCGCGCAGGTCCTGCGCCGGGTGGGCCGCCGGCCCCCGCCGGCCCCCTCACTCGACTCGCCGCCCCCCGCCCCCGCCCCCGCGGCGAGCCAGCCCCTTGGCCAGGCCGGCGCCACTCCGGGCCCGGCTGGCCATGAGGCGCCGGGGGGCGGGGGCGGGGGGCAGAGCGGGGCCCAGCCCCTTAAACGGACAGCCAGCGGGCCGGCGACGTCCTTGTCCTTGTCGCGAAGGGGCATTCGCCCGCACCAGAGGAACCTGCTGAGCCTGCAGCAGCTGCGGCACATCAAGAACCTCGTGGACCAGGCCGTCGCGGTGAGCGCTCGCCGACTGGTGCCGCACTGCCTCTCGCTCTGTCTCTCTCGTACCTGTCCGGGACGCCCCGAGGCACTACAAACCTAACTGCCCACCAAGTATACAGTCACAAATGCATTTGTAAAAGCGAACTTACAGTGTACGGGTTAGCTTCGTAGTGTGCGTGAGAGACAGTGCGACGACGGCGACGTGCGAACGCAGTCGGCTCAACGTTTTCTGGTGGACTCGCCGCCCGGCCACTTTGCCTGAGCGCCTCCCTGCCCTGCCGCCTCCAGGAGCAGAAGATCTTCTCCATCTGCGGCGCCTTCCCGTCGGTGCGCGAGGCGCTCAAGAGCCGCGGCTGGCTGGAGAAGAAGTGGGTGCCCAACGAGTGCCCGCGCGAGCGGCCGGGCGACCGGGAGCGCGAGCGCGAGACGAGGGAGAAGGAGGCCAAGGAGCGGGACGCCGACAAGGAGAACAAGGAGCGCGACGGCGAGGAGGAGAAGAAGAAGGAGGAGAAGAAGGTCACGGAGCACAAGGACAGGATAAAAAGCGGTGAGTGCGCGCGTAAGTTCGAGAAGATTCTTCGTGAATTTAGGACGAATGGTCGTAGATTCACGATGAATCTTCGTAAAATACCAATAATCTACGCACAGTGGGCCAGAAGACCGGTGGAGGCCGCGTCTAGAAAGGTCCTTCGGCAACATTTTTTCCCTCTGTGAATCCCTGTTGCAGAGGAGTCGATGCAGACCCTGCTGGACTCGCTGGCGGGCGAGGAGCTGAACGAGAAGGCCGTGGTGGCGCGGCTGCTGCGCGGCGTCCCCGCCAACTTCATCTGGACCGTCAAGTTTGACGGCATCGACTGGAAGCGACTCAAGAAGCGGCAGATCATCAACCGCTTCCCGAAGGCTTCCTTCACCACCAAAGTGAGCGTTCCAAAGTCCCGAACGCGCTATCGTCAAACCGAACCGAACATCACAGCAATCACCGGTTTTCTGTCGAACCTCCAGATCGGCCTCAGCACCTTCCTGCGCCAAATGCACTGGTTCTCCGAGGAGGGCGTGTCGCTGACGTGCTTCCCGCGCTGCTACAACATCTGCCAGCCAGACGACATGGAGGCCTTCGTGGACGACTTCCGGCTCACCGCCTGCCTCAACACGCTCAAGTGGCTCGTCGAGGAGGTGGACAAGGGCGGCGCCAACGCCGTGCAAAGCCCCAGCGGCAAGGTGCGCACAGTGGGCCAGAAGACCGGTGGAGGCGGCGAAAATTCTCATGCATGTGATTTATTCTTTCTTTTCTTTGTATCAAAGAAAATACATTTGAACTTTTTTCTTTGTCCTGCAGGTTCCGAAGATGGCGGTGGAGTTCGCGCTGACGCGCTGCCGGGAGTTCCTCCTGGAGCACTCCAACGAGCACCTGGACCGCGCCACGCCGCCCACCGTGTTCACCCACCAGTGGGACCAGTTCCTGGCCTGGACGTACCTGCTGCACCGCGACGATGCGGCGCTCAACGCCGCCGCGCCCGAGCCCAGCATCTCGGTGCGATGAGAGAGTGAACACAAGAAAAAACAAAAACCAAACTGGGAGAATAGTTCGAAACCTGTTTTCCAGGCGCTGTACGCGGATTGCTGCTGGGTGCTGGAGCGCGCCGCGCCGCTGTGGCCGCAGCTGCAGCTGGACGGGCGCCTCAACGTGTGGATCATGAAGCCCGGCGCCAAGTCGCGGGGCCGCGGCATCCACCTCGTGAACCAGCTCGACCTCCTCACGGCGCAGGTGTCCTCCACGCACCTGCGGGACGCGCGTTACGTCGCGCAGAAGTACATTGGTGAGGTGCCGGGCCACTACACTCTAAATGTCTTCCAATAAAACCTAAACCTTTCCTCGTCCTGCCTCCAGAGCGGCCGCTGCTCATCTGCGGCACCAAGTTCGACATCCGGCAGTGGTTCCTCGTCACCAGCGTGTACCCGATGACGATCTGGATGTACCGGTGCGGCACTGGCATGGCCATCAAAGTAAAGTAACTTGAGTCTCTAAGCCTCTAACGAAAACTCTCGCCGTCGACAGGGAGAGCTACCTGCGCTTCTGCTCGCAGTCCTTCAGCCTGCACAACATGCACGAGTCGGTGCACCTGTGCAACAACGCGGTGCAGGCCAAGTACACCAACGGCAAGAGGGACCCCGCGCTGCCCGACGAGAACATGTGGGACTGCTACACCTTCCAGACGTACCTCAGGTAACGCACAGTGGGCCAGAAGACCAGTGAAGGCGGCTCAGCGCCTGCGAAGCACGGGGTAGGCCAGCCCGTCGAACAGCGGGGCGGCCGCGGAGCCTACCTCGCAGGCGCCATGCCGAGCGGCAGGCTCTGTCTCTCTCGCACTCATGTGGCGTCCCACGAGGGTGCGAGAGAGACAGAGCGACGAAGCGACTGCTGGCCTCCCTCGGCCGGCGGAAGGCCCTCACAGCAGCGGTGTGTCGCAGGGCCATGGGGCGCGCGGACCTCTGGGACACGGTCATCTACCCGGGCATGCGGCAGGGCATCGTGGGCAGCCTGCTGGCCTCGCAGGAGCACATGGACAGGCGCGGGGACTGCTTCGAGCTGTTCGGCGCCGACTTCATGCTCACCGAGGACTTCGTGCCGTGGCTCATCGAGATCAACTCGTGCCCCTGCATGGCGCCGTCCACCAGCGTCACGGCGCGCATGTGCGCGCAGTGCCTGGAGGACGTCATCAAAGGTACGAGGCTGAGCCGCGGTTCGGCCGCCAGCAGTAGGGTAGGTTGTGCCGCCGCCTGACGCTTTGCTCGCCTTGCAGTGGTGGTGGACCGGCGCGCCGACCGCAACGCGGACACGGGGATGTTCGAGCTGGTGTACCGCCAGCAGATCCCGCCGCCGCCGCCCTACCTCGGCATGTCGCTGTCCGTGCGCGGCCGCAAGATCTCGTCCGGCGCGGCGTCGCGGCGCCGGAAGCCCGCCGGGTCCTCGTCGGACGCGGACAACGAGGCCTCGACGTCGACGTCGTCCACGGCGGCCCAGCCGCGCTACCGCCGGTCCTCCGACCTGCTGGAGCCCTCGCCGCGCTACACCTGCCCCGCGATGACCACCCCCACCGCCCTCGCCGCCCCCGGGCCGCCCCACAGCCACGCCACGCCGCGCCGCCTGCCGCTGGAGCCGGCCAGGGCGCAGGCGGGGCTGGCCGCCGTGGGGACGCAGTTGAGCCGCGTGGCGAGGTGCGCGTCGACCATGGCGCGTCGCCGCCGCCACCGGCACCACCACCCCGCCACCGCGCTGCCCCTGCTGCAGCGCGCCGCCGGGCGCCGTCCCCCCGCGGCCAGCCCCCCGCCCGCCCCCGCCCCCCTCCTGGCCGTGGGCTTGAGCCTGCGGCCCCAGCACCCACCCTCGTCCCACGGCCCCGGCGCAAGCCCCCCCGCCAGCCAATAAAATCAACTGCCTCCCAATACTGCTCTTTTTGTTTTCTTCCCCAGCCGGGAATGTGCGTTTCGATATTTCTTTTGTAAGTATTTTCCTGTTGAGTCAGAAAGCTGCCATATTTAAACTAAAAGATTGATATTTTGTATGGTGTACATTTGTTTCTTTTTTTAAATCTTTTTACAATTTCTGGAGTGCAGCGTCTCCTGATTTTGTGTACATATCTGTAAAATTAACCAAAATTACATGAATAATACAACCAAACTGTACGTTTATCACCCCACAGCCCACGCTGGAGTCAGGATACTAGATTATGTTTTGGACATCCATAAAAAAAAAACCAGTGGTACAGAGGTGTAAATTTTATTAACACTTGTAGGAACAAAAATAAACACCACAATCACAGGAACATTAGAGACGAAGTGCCCCAACATTATTTCAGTAAAAATTATCAACCATCATTTTCTATTTTTATTCTTACATGCAACTGACCAAACAACAAAGTATCACAGAGTTAAGTAGACAGAAAAGCATCAATTACTTTTATAGAACAGGATTGAATTTCTTTCCCAGAGGTAAAAATGACAATTTCAAACGTCTTGAAAATATCACATACATGCCACACAGTGACTGTCACTCAAATTGTGGTCGTCTTTCACATTCTCATTTCACAGCCCTCATTAGATGCTAAGAATCTAACAGGATCACAATCATAAGTAGTTCTGACAGTGCTTTTGGATTTTAAAATAATGTGGTTGCATTGGCTAACACTGTACGTTTCTCAACAAAATCACAGGATGCAACATCAAGAACATCACCACACTTGAAAGCGTCAAGTGTGCCTCATTAACAAAAATGACCACTAACATTGAATACCTAAAATATCTTAAATATAACGTAAAAAATGATGTACAGTAATTATTAATACTGAGCCAGATTGTTCAATGGAAAAGCATGTATCAGCTTGTCCCTATATTGTTGGTTTCCGCACCAAAAAAGTGCAGTTTAAATAATTGTTATTTGAAATGCTTAAAGTAAATCAAGGTTCTGTCGTAAAAAAAATTATTATAATAATAAGTTACCTTGCCATCATTACCAGTACGCTGCTCAATAGGTACTTTCTTTTACTTGGTATGTTCCCCTGTATCTAGTAGTGGAATGATTCTTTTCGCCTTGAACTCATCACTCTATTTTCATCGATGAACTGGGTTTCACTTCCTTAGTGCGCAATGGATTGACACACTTCTTCAACCAGTCTAAACACCCTCCGGAGCCTGACGACGTGTTTTCTTCTGTCTTCTGCATTTGTGCAAATCTCATGAACACCTGTTTGAGAAGAAAAAATGAGAATGGGATCATCATTTTCAAAGGGGAGGGGGTAAATGGAGAGACTGAGGGACTTCGCTGTCAAGACTCACGTCCTCCAGGGTGGTCTGCGACACGGAGTAGTCGATGACGCTGCCGCCACGCCGCGCCTCGTCCATGGTGCGGAAGATGGTGACGAGGCTGAGCTTGGCGTCGTCGCGGTCGCCCGGCGGCACGTGCAGCTTCACCTGGTTGAGGTGGGACTCGACCACCGAGCTGCCGGGCAGGCGCTGCAGCACGAGCGCGCGCGCCTCGGCGATGCGGTGCTGCTGGCAGCGCACCACCACGCTGTAGCCCGACCCGTACCTGCGGCAGAGCGGCAGAGGCCCGCAGGGGGCGCGGGTTCAAGTCCACGTGCCGGACGTTACAACAACAACAAAAAACCTTGCAAATAACTGAGTAACGCCGAGGCGCATGCACTGACTTGTTCTTGAGGTGCTGCGGGCTGCCGAAGCAGGTGAGCTGCCCGTTGACCATGATGGTGAGCTTGCCGCACAGCGCCTGGCACTCCTCCATGCTGTGCGAGGTGAGCACCACGGACCTGCCCTGCGCCACCACGGACTGCACGCAGCTCCACAGGAACCGGCGCGCGCCGGGGTCCATGCTGGTCGTCGGCTCGTCCTGCACAACGGGGGTACGGTTATGCGAGTTTCGGGTCGCTTTCGTCGCTGTTTCTCTCGTATCAATGGGACGCCCCATGAGTATACGAGAGAGACAGAGCGACGAAAACTACTCTGGGAATCCGTCTGCAGGTCAGCCCTTGTTCGGGACGTTGGACTCACCATGTACAGGAGTGGCGGGCCCCCGACCAAGGCGATGGCCGTCGACAGCTTCCTCTTGTTGCCGCCGGAGAGGGACTTGGCCTGCTTGTCCTGGTAGAAGCCCAGGTTGAGTCGTTGCAGGGCTCGGTCCACGGCCTGGCAAGGACACAGAGTCGTGAAGTGTGCGTTGGGGGAGGAGGGGAAAGGAGTGGGGACGGGGCCGAAACTCACCGCGGGGCGCCGCGACGCGGACATGCCGCGCAGGCTGCAGTAGAGGTCCAGGTGCTCGCGCACGGTCAGCAACGGGATGAGCGCGTCGAACTGCGGGCAGTAGCCGACCAGCTTCCGCACCTCGTCCATCTGCGAGCGCACCGACGTGCCGCCGACCAAGGCGTCGCCGCCGCTGATGCTCGTGTCCCCCGTCAGCATCTTGAAGATGGACGTCTTGCCGGCGCCGTTGAGGCCGAGCAGGCCGAAGCACTGACCGGCCGACACGCCCAAGGACACGCCGTCTACCGCTGGCGCCGCCCCGCGGCGGTAACTCTGGAAAAGTAGGAAAATACAGGTGATTGACGTGCTGTCCGAACGAGGAATCCATTGGTGGGGCTACACGTTCGGTTCGAGTCCCATTTAGCGACTCTGGAGCTCAAAACGCGTCTAGAGTTTTTGGCCGCCTCCACCGGTCTTCGGCCCACTGTGCGACCGGCGCCCCGCTCACCTTGGACAGCTTCTTGAGCACCAGCACGTCGGAGTCGGCGCGGCCGCTGTCCACGCGCATGAACTCGAGCTGCACGTCGCTCTCCCGCGGCATGGAGACGGCGTCCACGGCGTGGTCGCGGTGCACCCAGTGCGTGCTCTGCTCGGCCAGGAACACGGCCACCACGAGCACGGCGCTGATGATGAGCAGCGTCACCAGGAACTTGCCCGTCACACTCCAGTCCAGCACCGACTTGCTCCAGATCATGTCTGCGGCACGGGAAGTCAAGTTGACGATGAAAACAGAGTGCCCTCAAGCGCGAATCCAGAGGGAGGCGGCAAAAAGACAGTCCCCCTCTGACCCCTCCTAAAGGTGGTCAGGAAGGGCGACTTTGCCTCGCCTCCTCACCCCTAGAGCGGACTCTGGATCCGCCACTTGGGGCGTTACTCCCAAATACAGATAAAACTCAAGACTTTTCCGCCCACCTTGTTTGAGCAAAATCTGGGCGTTCATGTAGTTGGTGGCCATGTTCATGATGCCCTGTCCGAGGCAGTACTGCGGGAACACGAGGAACACCACCTCGAGGATGTCCTTGATGTGCTTCAAGTCCTGTAAAACAAGTCAAAGTCGTAATTGGTGGATAATCGACAACATTTACACGAAGCAAGAAATTTCCTCGATTGCTTTTGGAAAATTAGAGTCCGTGGAAAATTGAACGCTAGTCCAGCTGGGGGAGTGTTAGTGGCGTGCAGGCGTTCCTCACCAGCTCCTCGAACATGCCGAGCACGAGGACGGTGAGGGTGGTGACCATGCCGATGAACAGGTTGCCGCAGGACAGCACCACGAAGGCGAGGCTCGGCACCCGGAACAGCCAGGACAGCAGGTACAGCAGCGGGATGCACGCCATGCTGGACGGGCGGGGCAGTCGGGGCGTCAGGACGTTAGACGGCCGAAACTCTGGACGTGTTTTGAGCTCCAAAGTCGCTAAATGGGACTCGAACCCCGTTTCGAACCCCGCTCGAGTCCCATTTAGCGAGCTCCGAACACGTCGAGAATTTTGGCCGCCTCCACCTGCCTTCTGGCCTACTGTGCCAGCACCCCTGGAGAACAGGTGGTCCAGTGGCCAGGCAAGGGGTGTTACCCGTAGAGGAAGATGATGAGGATGAGGGCGATGAGGTTGGAGCCCGAGGTGTACATGGCGCTCTGGAAGGCGAGGAAGATGAAGACCACCATCACCTCGGACACGGCGAAGCTTGCCTGTGTGCAACAGGCACGCGCGTTAGAGAACGAAAAACAAAACCAAACAAGAACGGGGAACGTTTAAGTGTTAATGGGACTGACCAGGTCCCAGGTGTAGGACTGCAGCCAGTAGACGAACGGTCGGAGTCCGGAGACGAGCTGCAGGTGCTTGGACTGCGCCACGCGGTCCTCGATCAGGAAGATGACGAAGGAGGCCGGCACGAAGCTCATGGCGAAGATGACGGCCACGGCGTGGAACAGAACGATGCCCGCCTCGTTTCTGGAACAAACAGCCAAGCGGGTTCCAGTGGCGGCAACTTTGGAATTACGAACACTCCAAGTATCGCCTTAGAGCTGACTTCTTTCGTCTTACATAGTCTTGTCCTTGTACTGCTCCGGCGTGAGCGGCAGCGGGTGGTTGGA
The DNA here is from genome assembly GCF_012932325.1 of Thrips palmi. Classification (NCBI taxonomy): domain Eukaryota; kingdom Metazoa; phylum Arthropoda; class Insecta; order Thysanoptera; family Thripidae; genus Thrips; species Thrips palmi. Next base: position 8,652,726 of record NW_023144628.1, read on the forward strand.
GACGAGGATGCCGTACTGCCTGGAGGCGTTCTTCTTGTCCTCCGGCAGCAGGGACCTCAGCACCACGTTATCCATCGCGTTGAGGTAGGCCGGCGCCGTGGCGTGGCCCTTGTTCTCGTACCACACCTGGGGAAACAACGGCACACCTTACACCTGCTGCACTGGCCCACTGGCCCACTGTCCGGCACGTAGTACGTACCCTGAGGTTGTCGGGCTTGTTGTTGAAGCCCTTCATCGGCAGGTTGCTCGCCGCGGTCCACGGGTACGTCGTGCCGTAGGTGACGCCGCCGTATCTGCCGGGCGATGGAGGCATTTTAGCAAGAGAAGAGGTTGGGGGTCCATTCAAAATGTGTGTGTGTGTGTGTGTGTGTGTGTATGTGTTTGTGTGTGTGTGGCATGCACCCACCTGTTCCGCTTGCAGTCCCCGTACGTGTCCACGATCCACTGCTCCGCGTCCACGTCAGTGGCGTTGTAGTACAGCTCGCCGCCGGGCAGCGTGATGTGGTTCTGCGTCGCGGTGCTACCGTCTTCCTCCTGCAACGACAAAACGGAAAGCCTCGTATTCATCCAATCAAAATCTGTCGGAAAAAGGTCTAAAAAACACGAACAAAACTGAAAAGTTACCTGCAGCTGCGGCGGCGAGTTGGTGCAGGTGTTGTCCGAGGAGGCGACGCTCTTGGCCAGGCTCAGGCGCCGCAGCACGCGCGCGGGCAGCTCCGTGGTCACGTTGCGACGCCCCGGCACCAGCTCGGACCCCACGCCGTCGCGCTCCATCGACTCGAAGTGCACCTCCCTGCACAGGCCGAGTGGGTCAGAAATCAGTTCGGTGCAGTGCACGCTGGCGAGACTAAAGCGCAGTACGTATCACCCTCCGTTTATAATCTACAAACTCAACTGTCGACATAGTACACTCCACCTGGAGCCAACCTAGCATGTACACTGTTGCTGAAGTCCCCTACCTTTTGCATGTAAAGCAAAGCAACAGTGTGCTTGCAGGTAAATGCCACCTGGCGATATGTCTCGACTTACTTTTGAGACGGGTCCTTGGAGTCGTTGCCGAACTGCCAGAAGGCGACGACGGGCGGCCCGTACAGCTGCGGCTCCAGGGCCAGCTCGGGCATCACCGAGGTGATGTTGAAGAAGCTGGTGAAGGTGAGGGCCAGCGCCACGAACAGCGCCGGGAGAACCAGCTGCGGCAACCAAGGGTTCGAGTTCCATCGCATCACTGAGCTTTTCAAATTCGACCACTTCTCTCGACACTCCAGCTGGAGCGTCCCTGCATGCACACTGATCCTGCTGACTGGTCGTTGAAGTGTGCATCGAGGTGTGCATGCAGGCACGGTCCAGCTGGAGTGTGTCATGCTCGCTGTTTGCAGTGTACTTTACCTGCGTGAAGAGTCCTTTGGGGTCCCTGCGGACGTGGTTGAAGCGCTTGCGGGTGAGGGCGAGGTACTGCTGCTTCAGGAGGGCGAAACCCGTGACGCCCGCGTCGTCGTCCGCGCCCAGCGGCACGTTGACCACGCCGTTCTCTCCGGACGGGAGGGGCGTGTCTGGAAACGCACCGCGGTCATAGACTAGGACCCCCGCAGGGCACAGTGCGCCAGAAGACCGGTGGAGGCGGACAAAGCCAGCACCAGCACCACACTACGCTACAAAGATTCCCCCAACGTCAATATGCACCGCCACCAAAGCAACCAACACCCTGTTACCATATCAGCAGGTCGAACAGTGCTTTCGCACTAGCAATCGTGACAGCTTGAAAGACAAAACAAGTCTACGAGCAAAAGGGGCGGAAATCGAGCTGCAGGTTCGCATGCATTCGGCAGCCAACCACCTAGCCTAGACAGGGATAGAGATTAGCCAGCCGCTGGGCCCCACAGTGTACCCCACACCGACCGGATGCCACATGCAAGGAAGAGGGATGGTCAAAACGACACACGGACTCACACTGCAACATCACACCATTCACTTGCACTTCAATGAGGTCTCCGCCTGGAAAAGGGTTGAAACAGTCAGTGGCAGGCTCGCGCGATCAGACGGACGGGACGATCACGATCGGAAAACACAACGACACTGAGAACACGGACTTCTGGACTAGATGGCAAACAGAAGCACAGAATAAGTGCCTCGACAGTTGGACTTACCTCCATTGGTGGTGGGTTCCTTATCCTCGACAACTTTCAGGAAAATCTGCAAAGGAAGAGGAGCAATGTCATTCTGCCGAGTTTCCGCTCTTCGGAGAGAAGTGATTTAAGATAGGATTTATAGGCAAATTTTGAAAGCCCTACCAAAGACATTACACTTAAGCAAACCCTTTGTGCAGGACTGCTATGCCCGTCAGGGCGTCGTTTTCATGCCCCTGTTCCACCAGTGCACCCACCTCCTCAAGCGACGTGTCCGAGATGCCGTACGACTCGATGCCCAGCCCGTCCTTGCTCTTGTCCATCTTCTCCAGCACGGTGGTGATGGCCTCCACGTCGTGGCGGTCGCGCAGCACGAACACGGACTCGGACGGCACCTCCTGCACCACCTGCGCGCTCGCCACCGTCTCCGTCACCATCTGGCGCAGCCGGGCCGCCTCTGTGGGAAAGATCGCTGAATGAGTAACAACAATCATCATCGTCATCATCAACAACAACAAAATGGGGTGCGGGACTCACTGTTGGCGACGTCGTTGCCGTCCTGGCGCCACTCCACCGTGAGGTAGTAGCCGCTGCCGAAGCGGCCCTTGAGGAACACGCTGGAGCCGCAGCACTGCAGGCGGCCCGCGCTGATGATGGCGATGCGGTCGCCCAGCAGGTCCGCCTCGTCCATGAAGTGCGTCGTCAAGATGACGGTGCGCCCTGGAGGCAATCATTTCACGTTTTTAATACGCAGGTGCGGAATCGCCTTGCAGGGCACGATCTGGTCACCAGAGGACTGAACGAAACTGGAGCAGGTGGCCAAAGCTCTAGACGCGTTGTGAGCTCCAGAGTCCCATTCAGCGACTCTGGAGCTCAAAACGCGTCCGGGATTTGGACCGCCTCCACCGGTCCTCTGGCTCACTGTACTTTGCCTCACCGTGGCGGTACTTGATGAGCAGCTCCCAGATGGCCCTCCTGGAGAAGGGGTCGACGCCGGCCGTGGGCTCGTCCAGGAACACGGTCCTGGAGCCGCCCACGAAGGCCATGCCCACGGACAGCTTGCGCTTCATGCCGCCCGACAGGTCGCTGGACAGGGCGCGCCGCTTGTCCTCCAGCCCCATGTCGCGCAGCATGGTCGCCATCTCCTCGCGCAGCAGCAGCGGGTCCAGCCCCTTGATGCGCCCGAAGAAGTACAGGTGCTCCTCCACCGTCAGGCTGCGGGACATGAGGTTCCTCGCTGTCTCTCTCGCATCCGACAGACAGTGTGGCGAAACGGCTTTTCTGAAAAGCTCGGCTGCCAACGGCATCTCCTCATAGGAGTGAGAGCCGTCTGTCTCTTACACTTTGGGAGACAGAGCGACAAAACTCAGCATGTGAACCCCCTTGACGTACCTGTCGAACAACACGTTGTGCTGCGGGCACACGCCCATGCTGTCGCGGATGGACACCATGTCGGTGCGGATGTCCAGCCCGTAGATGCGCGCCGTGCCCGAGGTGGGCGGGTACATGCCGGTCAGCATGGAGCTGCGGGCAACACGCCACCAACATCAGACTCATGTGACGCAGTTTTTCCAACCTTGCACCCAGGAAAAGTGGGTCCTTGATAACACAACGAAAACTGGTCTTACATGGTGGTGGTCTTGCCCGCGCCGTTGTGGCCCAGGAAGCACGTTATCTGGTCCTGGTAGAAGTTGAGGGACAGCCCGTCCACCGCCGCCCGGTCGCCGAACGTCTTGCTCAGCTTGTCAATGGCCACGCCGATGATGCCGTTGGAGGGCTCCGGCTCCATGTTGTTGGCGGCCACTGTGAGAGGAAATTCAGAAGAAAGGACTTGAGCGGTTTGCTGACCATGAGGAATATACATGGCACTCTACAAGGTTTATAGAGAAGATTCTCTTTATTATCGTGAAAATTCTCTGTATTATGGTGAAGCAGCTGACTTTATAACATTCCAAAGAGAATTCACTGATCCTTATAGATATTTTGACGAATTTCATTTGTTTTATGGAGAAAATCTTTACCATGATATGGTGGTGCAGCCTTTCACCGTAAGACATTTACAGTGTGGGCCGTAGTACTCACAGTTGCCGTTGACGATGTGGCCGTTCATGTCCTTGGGTGCGGATGTCCCGCACCAGTAGGACCGCTGCAGGAAGAAGTAGTAGGGCTTTGGGATCCCGTACTGGCCTGCAGAACACACCAAACGCTATTTAGAAGGACTTCATGCCGCAGAGCAGTGGGCCAGACCGGTGGCGTCGGTCAAAATCGCAGACGGGTTTTGAGCTCTAGACCCTGGCCGTCGGTCCTTACCGGGGAAGACCGCCTCGATGTACCACGTGAACACGGCGTAGATGAGGGCGTCCAGCCACAGCATGCGGATGCACATGCCCATGGTGACCAGCTCGTCCGCGTTGGCCGGCAGGTCCAGGTTGTGCCAGTGCACCCCCTCGCCGGTCTGCTCGAACGAGGCGAACACGTTGGCGCCGAGGCCGAACGCCATGTTGGACACGAGGCTCTGCAACAGCATCACCGGAAAGTCACCCGAATGTCACAGCGGTGATCGCCACGGAGGCGGTGCACAGTGGGCCAGACGACCGGCACGGCACTCACCACGCCGATGAAGCCCCAGTAGGGGATCATGTCCGCGAAGCGCACCACCAGCGGGTACGGCATGTAGGTGGTGAAGTAGATGATCCCCGCCGCCGCGGCCGCCACGTTGGCCCGGGAGAAGAACACGGACATCAGGAAGCTGAACGAGAGCGTGGCCACGGAGAAGGACAGCAGGTACAGCCAGACCACGCCGAAGGACGACTTCTCGATCACCTTGCCATACTGTTGGGGCGGAGTGCAGCCATTAGTACGAGAGCGGAGCGGCCCACTGTGCGTCATCGCTCTGAACTTTAACAGACACTCACCACGAGGATGAGCGCCAGGCAGGTGAGGCTGATGAACATGATGAAGAACGTGTCGACGAACCAGCCCACCCAGTGCACGCCGTTGCTCAGCCCCATGACGCCCAGCGTCTCCTTGATGCGCTGCTCCTTCTCGTAGACGATGCTCTTGACCGCCATGGCCGCAGTGAACACCCAGGCCAGCACCATGAACATGGGGAACGTGTTGGAGATGGCCTTGATGAACCTGGCAGAGATGGCAGAGTCGCGGTTAGGTGCTTTCTGCGCGCACAGTGAAAAACATACCAAAATTTTCAGGATGCGTAAGGAATAAGCCTCTATGTCTTAGTTTATATTTATTCCGTTATACGAAGGAATACTATGGAAATTAATTTCTTTGCATTATGCCAATGCCGCAAAGTTGATCAAAACGGTCACAAATGTCTGTGAAAAATCGTGTTTTGGGCCGACTTTAAGCATCTACTGCGGCTGATCCGAGAAGGTATTTCATCCTCCCTCAACGGGCAATTGGTCTTTCGACCTTCCTTTTGCATGCCTTTGTTACGGAGTGCGATTATCTGCCTTAGTTTGGGAGCAGTATTGCCGCAAAGTTGATGAAAACGGTCACAAATGTCTGAAAAATCGTGTTTTGATCAACTTTGCGGCAATACTGCTCCCAAACTAAGGCAGATAATCGCACTCCGTAACAAAGGCATGCAAAAGGAAGGTCCAAAGACCAATTGCCCGTTGAGGGAGGACGACATACCGCCTCGGATCAGACGCAGTAGATGCTTAAAGTCGGCCCAAAACACGATTTTTCACAGAGGGTCGTACTCACTGGTCGTAGATGTAGGACGGGTAGGGGTACTGCTTGAGGATGCGGCCGGGGTTGCTGTCCCCGGCCTTGCCAGTGTGCAGCTCCAGGATGGCACTGTCGATCATGTCCTGGAGGTACGAGAAGCCGTACGTCAGGTACTTCATGTCGGTGAGGGGCTGCGACCGCGCGCGGTAGTTGGTGCGCCGGTCCATGATGTCCACCGTGCTGTCCACTCGCTCAGAGCTCAGCCTGCGAGGAGGAACAGAATGCCACGCTCAGATTTAGATGATGTACAGTGAGCCAGAGGACCGGTGGAGGCGGTCAAAACTCCAGACGCGTTTTGAGCTCCAGAGTCACTAAATGGGACTCGAACCGGACGTATGACCCAACTAATGGGTAGCTCTCCGAATGACGAATCCATTGGTGGAGTCACACGTTCGATTCGAGCCACATTTAGCGGTCTTCTGTCAAACTGTGAGACAAGACTGGAATTCAGAAGGCATCGGAGGAACGAGCCCGTACCTGAGCCTGTACTTGACGAAGGGCTCCAGGGTGTCCTGCCCCGCCGCGTCGAACACCACCAGGGCCCAGAGGTTGTTGGTGCGCGCCAGCTCCATGGCCTCGTCCTCCGCTTCGTCCGGGGCCACGGGCTGCACCTTCTGCCTGTTCAGGCACTGCGAAAAATAGGAGAGGGGCAATCAGCGACGTGTTTTAGGCCTCCGGCCTCCGGGAATAACACTGTTTTCAATGAATGTGACGTCATTTCAGTTGGAGTGTGAATTTTCTCAAGTTCGATTGAATACGTTGCCAACTTCGTTTGAAAGTGACACGGCCGTTCAGTCCAGTTAGGGTGTCTCACTTGTTTGATCGTGTGACATCATATTCAAACGACACAATTCACATTCAAACGATTGTGACGTCACATCCGTCGAATGCCAGTGTAACGCGTCGAAAGGCAGGCAGTGCGGGGCTCACCTTCACGAAGCGGCTCAGCAGCTGGAAGGCGTCGTCAAGCGCGCCCCCCATGGCGTCCTCCGTGTCCGTCGTGTCGGCCGACGGCTGCGCGCCGGAGGGGTTCTCGGTGGCGGGCGTGGCGGGCCGCCGCCTCGTCAAGGTGTCGCGCAGCCTGTGGGGAGAAATCAAATCTGGGTCAAGGAATCCCAGCTAAAACCTCGGGTAAATTTAGTTTTACCAGTGTACCACCGCTGAACAAGAAGCGGACGCCGCGGGGTGAGAACTTACCTCCGCAGATCGCCCCCTCGTCGCAGCAGGATGGGCGTCAGGAACAGGGCGTTGTGCTTGAAGGAGGCGGCGTACAGCGCCTTGCCGGCCTCGGTCTTGGGCGGCTCCTGTCCAACCAAACGTGGAGCGTGACCGCAACGCACAGTGGGCCAGAGGACCGGAGGAGGCGGCCCAAATTCCAGACGCGTTTTGAGCTCCAGCGTCGCTAAATGGGACTCGAACCGAACGTGTGACCCCACCAATGGATTGTTCTCCGAACGAGGAGTCCATTGGTGGGGTCACACGTTCGGTCCGAGTGATGTTTAGCAACTCTGGTGTTCGAAACGCGCCGCACACTGAGCAACGACTGCGGACGTCGCCGGCAGGGCGGCGGTGCGCCCGCCGAGTCGAGGGTAGGCAGCACGCTCGACAGGGCCGTGCTCAAGACCCCCCTAGACTCACCCGCACGAGGAAGCCGCCCTCCAGTCGGTTGAAGAAGGTGTCCGTGTCCACCTCCTCGAAGCCGGGCAGGAACAGCAGCCTGTTGAAGGTGGCGTTGACGCGCTCCATGATGGAGCGCACGGCCGGAGTGTCCGGCGTGTACAGGATCTTCCCTCTGCGGGCAACAGTTAGCGGTCACTGCCACTTCGGACAAGAATTCTTTTCGCAACTGTACGAAGTGATTTGAGCATAAGAAAGGTGCAGTAACAATGAAACGATTTATTTTGATACGCGAAGAAATGGTTCGTAAATTACCATAAGTATTTCCTCGATAAGCCCATGTAAACACTTTTTTGGCCCGTCCCGTTTATTTTTTCTAAAAAAATGACGGAGGGACGGGCATATAGTATGATGCATGCTGTGCGTCCGTCCGTTCGTCCGTTCGTTCGTTCGTCCGTTCGTTCGTCCGAGGACTTCCCGTGGTCCGATCTTGACCAAATTTGGTATGCAGCCTCCTTGGGTGACCCTAAGAACCGCCCGGTGGCAGCAAATCCGATCCGAGCCCCGGGGGCGCTGCTGCAGGTGCATCATGGTCTACATGGGGTCGAGGAGGATCTCGGCAACGGATGCAGCTAGGAGGGCATGTAGGGGTATTTTTGGAATCGGGGCGACGAGAGAAAACCAATGGTGCCAGTTTCGAGCAAATCGGAGAAGTTCGGACCCGGGTTCAAATCCCAGCGGGGTATTTTTGGAACATTCTTTTTATTCGAGTTTTTGCATTGTTTCTGATGTTTTGGAGGGTGCTGATGACGAAAACGACATTTATTTTAACCCCAGACTCAGATTTAATTCCCGTCAGGGTCAAACATAGGAGAAATTCGTACGTTTCTTAATGTACGGGACGGGCCAAAGTTGCCGATGTATATCGCTACTTTTCCTGTTATTTTGACAAAAACTACTTTTCGTTGTAAGGCTTGCAAGGTTTTGAGAGTTCGAGATCCCGCACTGACGGACTTGCCTGATGAAGGGCTTGATGACCTTCCAGACGGCCGAGATGCCCGGGATCCGGTTGGTGACGGTGCTGTTGAAGATCATCTGGCACTCCGGCGGCTCGTCCGGGTCGGAGCTGTAGCGCGCCTTGAGCTGCATCTGCTCGCCACGCAGCGCCCGCGTGCTGCAGGCAGTGCGAAGGAAAAGCGGTTCACAATCCTGGGTCGGTTCAAAGAGAGAGTCAAGGCACAGTGGGCCCGTTTGGAGCTCCAGAGTCGTCACAAAGGACTCCAATCGAGCGTGTGACCCCACCAATGGATTCCTCGTTCGGAGAGCAATCCATTGGTGGGGTCACACGTTCGGTTCGACTCCCATTTAGCGACTCTGGACCACAAAACGCGTCCGGGATTTTGGCCGTCTCCACCGGTCTTCTGGCCCACTGTAGGCTGCCGATACTCACAAGTCGTTCTCCGGGATCTGCATTTCCGAGGCGTACTCTATCAGGTCGCACCAGCCCTCCACGGGGGCCTTGTACGTGTCGCGCTTGCCGCGCAGCCGGTCGAAGATGGCCAGAGCGCCGTGGTCGATTTTGCTGCAACGCGAACAACATGAAGTATGTACACTGCAGACTTCGTCTGGAAATTGGTGGCGCTGGCAGGACGCGCCTGTGAATAACGTGCTGGCGCAAACTTGAACACTCACTCCACGTTGATGGCGTCCAGGTCCAAGGCCATGCTGCGGACGGCCACCTGCAGTCGGTGCCACGCCGACGGCCGAAGGATGCTCCCCATGTTCTCCCGCTTGTACGAGTACGCCTGCGGGCGGGCAAAATAGAGATAACTCTTGTTTCAGTCATTGTGAAGGAGAGAAAAAAAACAACTTGCGGGTGGAAGAAACACTAAAAAAATGAATGGATACCAGAAAAGCTGCATGTAATTCTTTGACATCGTTTTGGATGGAAAATACGATTTAATCTGCAGTCATTCACGGGGTGACTGTAACTGTTTCGTTCCGAATGGAAATCTGTGTCCGGGACCGAGATTTATGAAAAAGCCACTCTCGGGGCAACTAGTTTTCGATTTTAAAAATCAGGCCATAAGTATGACAACTCGTCGAATGTTGAGGCACGCGTTGCGAGCCGTAAGTCCAAAAAAGTGTGGCGACAATCTAATCGAGAATGTTCGATAAGTCGATAAGAGCGGGACTCGGAGCGGGACGGCCTACCGATGCGGTGACGTCTTCCCAGATGAAGGCTGCGGTTTCGGTGCACAGCTCGGGCGAACTTCCGGCAGGGACCGCGGAGCAGTACGTCACCATGGGGGAGTCGTCCGAGAGCATGGCCTGGTCGAGCTGCGGAAGACAGTGGCACCTTGAGCGAGGCTCGTCTTACACACTCTAAATGTCTTCTTTTCTGAACGTATAGATTGTGAGTATCTATGATCGAATAGCTAAGCACCAGGATTATGGAACCCGTGAAAACGTCTAAATAGGCCGATTTGGCAACAGTTTCTGATCTCTCTTATTCCTCCTCGTCTTCAATCCAGATTCTAGTCTAAAGGTTTTGATTTGCAGAGTGCCGGCAGTACCTTGTCGACGTCGACCTCCTTGCCGAGCCACTCTGGGGAGAGGTCCGCGTACTGCGTGGGCAGCACCATGTCACGGAGCCGGAGGGAAAAGTCGTCGTCTGCAAAATTAATTAGGTTTATCTTTTAACCACTGAGAGCACTCCTTTGGTCAGTGCGAATGTGATGCGCGTCTAGTCACCCCGCGGTGATTCGGGCCGCGTTTCCAGTTCACGAGGAAAGAAGCGTTCCGGGGAACTCACCGAGCGTGCTGTTGTTCTCCACGGCCGAGACGATGGCGCCCATGTCGCCGTAGTTGCGGATGAGTCTGGGCAGCTTGCCGTCGTCCAGCAGCAGCCGGCCGAACTCGTTGGTGAAGTCGGTCAGCCTGGGGACGCAAAAGTGAAACTGGCGTCAAGGGATGTCTACCTACCCCAATTTAATGCGTTTATGGCTAATTATGCAGTGTCCCCACTGATCCCGTCATGAGTCGCAGGGGAAGGACATCACCACTAATGGCCGCTCCGCTCATGGCTTAAAATTAATGCCCTGTTCTGTGTTTCCTGTAGAGCGAAGCACGTTTAAGCACGTTTCTCACGTAAAATAATTTCTTCTGGCCCACTGCGCCATGCCGGCCTTGTTGGCCTTGCCCGTGGCGGCACCGCGAAGAACGCCCCGACGCCCCCGGCACGGGCCACTCAATAAAACACGGAGGGAAGCGCTCGCTCGCCGGCCAGGCCAGAGGGCAGGGCAGAAGCCAGGCCCGCCGTGAAGGCACGCCGGCGGCGGCTACCGGTGCATGGCTACCGGGACACCACGGCGACGACCTTGATGAACGTGGCGCCGCGTGGGCGGGCTGAGAACGGGCGGAGGGCGGAACGCACCCAAGGCCGGAGGGCGTGGTGAGGGGCCTTCGTCACGATCATCATCATCAAGAAGTGGTTATAGCAGGCCCATGCGAGCGGCCGATCGGTCAATACAAAATTCAACAGGGCGGCAACTTTGGCGGCCAGGGCGACGCACAGTGGGCCAGAAGACCGGTGGAGGCGGCCAAAGCTCTAGACGCGTTTTGAGCTCCAGAGTCGCTAAAGAGCACTCGAACCGAGCGTGTGACCCCACCAATGGATTCCTCGTTCGGAGAGCAATCCATTGGTGCGGTTCGAGTCCCATTTAGCTACTCTGGAGCTCAAAACGCGTCTAGAGTTTTGGCCGCCTCCACCGGCCTTCTGGCCCACTGTGCGGCGGGCGCTCCGCTAGACAGCCGGACAACCGGGCGTCCGCGGCCATGGCCACGGCCGCGGGGCGCGACGCATAGCACGGCACGCCAGCGCGGCCAGTGTCAGGGTCGGCTGGTCGATGGCGAGCGAGTCACTCCACCTGTACGACTTTCTTCTCAGTACAGTCTGGCACAGTGCGCCGGGGAGGCGGCTCTGGCGCGCCATCTCGTCCGCAGCAGGGGAGGGAAATCGAACATTGTGGCGCGGACTGTACGGAGAGGGTCCACGCACAGTGGGCCAGAAGACCGGTGGAGGCGGCCAAAACTCTAGACGCGTTTTGAGCTCCAGAATTCTGCCGGCGAGACTGGATGCGCCACCGAAAAGAACAACAACGACACGGGATGGGGGAAGATTGGCAATAGAGGGGTCCCGGGTTCGAATCCGCCCGGCCGTTCGTCGGGCGGCAACTGCTTAATTTCCTGGCCGACGCCGGTGAGTCGCTTACTTGGGCCTGGTGCCGTCGTCGAAGGGAGGCGCGATGGAGCCGTTGTTGAGGTGGCAGACGTTGGGGGCGTTGCAGACCAGGGAATGCAGGAAGGCGAACTGGCCGGCCGATGGCATGGCCTTCTCCATGTAGTGGCCTGCAATAATGTAAACAGTGCCAACAGTGCACCTCCATCAAGTCCTGCGCCATGGAAGCTGCCAAGTTGCACTCACATTCTGGGCGAATTTCCTTGAGGCCGCGCGTCCGCACCCACATCAGGATGAGGAAGAGGAACAGTGGCCACAGCACCTCGAGGCAGAGCCTCAGCTGCAGACAACAGGGGCGCCATCAGACAACGCAAACCCACAGAGCACTCAATGCCGTGCCTCTTCAAACGGAACCTAAACCGAAGCACTTACCTTGTTCCGCCTCCGGATCAAAAAGTTCTTCCACAGCAGCAGCCGGAGCTGCAGGAAGAAGCCCATGTCTTCGACTTTGTTGATCGGCTTTAGAGCGTTTTGTTCTGGCGACACACAAACACACAAATACTCACTCACACACTATTAGAATCAAGTCAGAATGCTAGTTGCTCCTTAAGGCTGTGGGACTGATTAACCCGAGATGAAACCACCCCCGCATGGGGTGGCTTCTCGTAAACACGCGTGGCACTGCGGCACGGACCAGAAGACCGGTGCAGGCGGCCAAAACTCCAGACGCGTTTTGAGCTCCAGAGTCGCTAAATGGGGCTCGAACCGAACGTATGACCCCACCGAAGGATTGCTCTCCGAACGAGCAATCCATTGGTGGGGTCACACGTTTGGTTCGAGTCCTGTTTGGCGACTCTGGAGCTCAAAACGCGTCTAGACTTTTGGCCGCTGCGCCGGTCTTCTGGCCCACTGCGGCACGCACTCGTAAACCTGGACACGACGCTTGGCGCGCTACGCGGCCGGCGCGGCCATGGGCTGCCAGGGCGGAGTCGCGGCGCGGAGTGGCGATGCAGGCGAAGCTAGCCGTCACCACAGTGCACCACCTCGCCGCCCCCGGCCCCGCCCGCCCCGCGTCGAGATAACGGCCCGCGACTGATTCCACAGCGTCTCTCTCCGTCTCTCTCGCACCCTGACGGGCGGCCCCGCGAGTGCGAGAGAGACAGAGAGAGGCCCTTCGCAGCCAGTCGGCGGTGGCCCTACACGGAAGGTGAAGTGCGCGAAATCCCGCGTGACGCAACGGCGTAAGTGGCGGCGTGATTCGGCGACGGCCCCCGAGTCGTATCAGGACTTGTCGCAGTCCTCGCTCTGTCTCTCTCGCACTCGTGGAGTGTGTGTAGGGGCAGGCTGGAATAGTGACCGGATTGCGCCGCCCCTGCAGACTGATTCCGAGAGTCGTTTTCGTCGCTCTGTCTCTCTCGCACTCTTGGGGCGTCCCCTATAGGTGCGATAGAAACAGCGACGAGAACGACTCTCGGTGCGACGGAGCGCCAAACTGGCGGCGAGCATGCCTGTCAGGCCGCAACACGCGATCAAGTGACCAGCCATGCAGCCGGCGCCTTGCCGGGCGGACGGACAGACAGACAGACGGGCGCACTGACGCACCGCCCCCGTCCGTCCGTCCACTGCCGTCGCACGGCGCCAAGGTCAAGGTTGGCGGCAAGAGGAAGACAGGCAGTCCTGCGCGTCCCGGAGCACGACAAGTAGAGCGGCGGCGCGCACACGAGCACGGCGTCGCGGCGGCGCTCGGAGGAAACTGAACCAGCGGATGACACCGGCAACATAACCTCTCCGCGCGCTGCTGCACGGCGCGCTACGGCCCGTGCGGCACGCGCACGACAGCGCGCGAACCCGCGGCCTCGACGGCGTCCTTCGACGCGCACGTGCTCGGCCGCGCCGCGAGGTGGCAGTCTCGGTTACCATTCTGGTGACGGGCTTCGCCAGGCTTGGCTAGGTTGTTGTGGGCGCGCAGGGTTACGCCAGGCGGCGCGCACGCGCAAGGAGCCCCTCCGGCCTGGGTGGCTGGCCCCTCCCGTCACTCCCGTCCGGTCCCGGGCGGCTCGGCCTCGGCACTGAGTCACAGTCAGGCCTGGCCCAGGCCCTCCTCCTCCTAGCCCAGTGGGCCCCGGGCCCGGCCGGGGGAAGGGGGCGCTAGGGGCCCGGACCGCCCCCCCAAACCCTTGGGGGCCGGGCGGAAAGGGCCTTTCCTTCCAAGCCCCCGGTTTTTCCCAGGGGGGAAGGGGGGTTTGCGAGGGGGGGCCCCCCAACCTTGTGGGGGCTCCCCATCCGGGCGCCGGGTTTGCCCCCAACCCCGGGTTTTTTTGGGAAGGGGGCGCAAAGGGGAAACCCTTAAGGGCCCCGGGGCCCCCCAAATTGGCCCCCGGGGCCCCCCTCCGGCCCGGGGGGGTTCCCAAGAGAGAAGGGGGGGGGGCGGCAAAACCCGGACCGCGCGCCCCCCGGGCGGGGTGCCCCCCCGGCCCGCGGTTCCCGCCCCGGTTACCGCGGGGGGGGGCCGCCGGGGAGAACCCTTAGGACCGGCCCCCCCAACACGGGCGGGGGTACCCCCGGCCCAAGCGTCCCGCCCCGGCCACGGGGGGGGGCGCTGCAGCCCAAGGGCCGGCCGCCCCAAACAGTGGCGGGGGGCCCCCAAAATCCCCCAACCCCGGTTTTTGGGGGGGGCGCGGGAGCCCTTAAGGGCTCCCCAAACGTGTGGGGGGGCCCCCCCAAGGGATTTCCCTCTCCAAGAAAATTATTTAGGGGGAAGGGGGCGTTTAGCGAGAACCCAAAACCCCGCCCCCAAATTTTGGGCCGGGGCCTCCCCCTTTCCGGCCCACCTGGGGCCCCCGGGGGCCCCAGACCAGCAAGGGGGCGGCGAGCCCATTGGGAGCCGCGCGCCCCAACCTGTGCGGCCGGGCTGCCCCCTCACCCCTGTTCCCCGCACCGGCCGGGGGAAGGGGGGTTGGGTTAAAGGGGGCCCCCTAAAGGGCCCCCTATCCCCCCTGCCCTCTCCAAGCACCGAGTTATTTCCAGCGGGGAAGGGGGCGTCTAGCGAGAACCCATTAGGAGCCGCGCGTCCCCAACACGTGTGCGCGCCGGGCCAATCTCGGATACAAGATGTGACAGCGGACGGAAGGGCGCGGGAGAGGGGAGGGGGAAGGGGAGGGGGAGGTGCGCCTGGTCGGGCGAGGGAAGGCCCAGGCCCGGCCCAGGCCCGTGTCGCATCAAGTTCGTGACTGGACGGCCGCCGCGCCGCCGCTGTGCTGTGGGTGATGTGATGCTGATCGTCGGCGGGCTCGCGGCTCGCCACGGCCCGGCGGCGCGCGATCTTCGCTCCGTTTGTTGCTTTGCCGAGTCGCTGGGGCCCGGGGCCGCTCGCTGGGTTCAGGCAGGCCGGGGCCCAAAGCCGGCGCGCACCGCGGCCGAGGAGAAAGTGCCGGAGTCGGCGGAGCGGCCCAGTCCGCCCAGTCCCCAGCGAGCGCTGCCGCGCTGCCGCCACCAGCCGCCACCATCCGCCCAGCCGCAGTAGGCGGCCATGCTGCGGGGTGGAGGGTCGGGCTACTCTCCCGTCTCACTGGTGGACCCCGAGGACGACTATGGCACGATGGTGAGTACGACGCCGTCCTGGAGACGTCCCCCAAGCCGCCACCCGGAAGCACGTCGCCGACGTGCCGGGCGAGTGTTACGCGGCCCGAACGGCGGTCTGGTTCCGGTCGCGCCGGTCCACCAGGGTTCACCCGGCCCGCGCCCAGCTGGGTCCCGACCTTCCTCACTGCAGACTGATTCCGAGAGTCGTTTCCGTCTGTGCAACAAGTCGCGACAGCGCGAGGACTTTCTTGCCACCCCGTGGCGTGGCGGAACTGGCAGGTGGACGCACAGTGGACTATAAAAGCGGACGCTGAGTGGACTTGTGAAAGACGCATGCGAAACTACAGCACTCTATCAGCAGCCCAGGCTGGAGCCGTAACGCTCTGACCTTTTAGAACGGCCATAGGCAGGCGTTCAGCTTATTCTGCCGTCGTCGTGTGGACAAAAAAAAAAAAAAAAAAAAAAAAACCCGAAACGCGTCGAACCCTGGAAAGCAAAACGTGGCCACAGCGAACGTGTGACCCCACCAATGGATTCCTCGTTCGGAGAGCAATCCATTGGTGGGCTCACACGCTCGGTTCGAGTCCCATTTAGCGACTCTGGAGCTCAAAACGCGTCCGGGATTTTGACCGCCTCCACCGGTCTTCTGGCCCACTGTGCGTCATCATCGAGTGAGTGCCGGCTGAGTGTTGCTGAATCGGCCGGCCGGGGACTTCGCGGGTAGTCGCTGATGGCAAGGCTGGCCTAGGCTGGCGCGACGCGCACCTGCTCGCGTCACGTTTTCCTCTTCAGGCACGTGTTACAACGTGTTACAGCGTACCCCGCCGGAAACAAATGTTTTTTTTTTTCGGCGTTTTCAGTTTCAAACGCCGCCTCTTTTTTCTGCGTCTGGAATTCTGGGTTTCCAAATTAATTGTTGGGATACCCGGCGCGGTCCGCTTTAACATAACAACACGCCCACGCCACGTCACGTCACGGCGGACGTGCCTTAAATGAAGGCGTCACGCCTGGCGGCCCGGCGCTTTGCGCTGTGACGCCAAGCGGTCCCGTTTCGGCACGCGGGCCCCTCGCCACAGTGGGCCAGAAGACCGGAGCAGGCGGCCAAAACTCTAGACGTGTTTTGAGCTCCAGAGTCGCTATATGGGACTCGAACCGAACGTGTGACCCCACCAATGGATTCCTCGTTCGGAGAGCAATCCATAGGTGGGGTCGCACGTTCGCTACGAGTCTCATTTAGCGACTCTGAAGCTCAAAACGCTTCTAGAATTATGGCCGCCTTCGCCGGTCTTCTGGCCCACTGAGCGCGCCCCCGCGCCCGCCGACAACAAGAGCCAAGCAAAGCAGCCATTCGGGGCCCCATTCGCGACACTCGCGGCAGACTGATTCTGCCGCTTTGTCTCTCTCGCACTCGTGGGGCGTTCCGTGAGGGGTGCGAGAGAGACAGCGGCGAAGCGCTGCGTTCTCCAGCACGGCCTTAATGGGCGCCAGTGTCGCCCCCTGCCGGCCGCGCCGTTCGGGGGGCGAGGACCAATTCAGGCGGACACGACTGTGGACACGATCCCCCAGCCCTGCGTTCCTCAAACAAGACCACAATCGAACACATGATGGCACCAGTGGATTGCTCTGCGTTCGATTCAAGTCATGTTTGAGGACTGGCGAACTCAAAACCGCCGCTGTCCGTCTGTCTGTCTCGCTGGCCCACTGCACTGCGCGCGCCGCCAGCGAGGCGATGATCGTCTGCCCCTCGACCCGGCAGGCCCGACAGGCCCGACAGGAACAACACCGTGCCATGCAGGAATACAATTACTCGATCCGTCCCTCCCTCTCCCTCTCGCGCACACACATCGCGTGCAGCGTCCTCTCTCCTCATCTCGTTTTATCAAAGTTTGAGTCCGGCGTTATTGGCGTGGGAAGGTCAGTGGGCCGCGGGGGTCCGCGGCAACAACAACCGCCTGCGTCTTTTATAATTCACGGCGCCGGCCGGAAGGCGAGGCGGCGGGCCGTCGCCGTCGCTCTGTCTCTCTCGCACTCGCGGGTCTCCCCGGTCACACCGCGCGGCTGCGACGGAGACAGAGCGACGGCAGTTCGGAATCAGCCGACAACAGGTCTGCGGCCAGGTCTGCGGCCGGTAGCCGACTGATTCCGAGAGTCGTTTTCTTCACTGTGTCTTGGTCCCCAGTGTCGGTGCGAGAGAGACAGAGCGGCGAAAACGACTCTGCAGTGTACTGGCTGCGGTTCGGTTGCTGTCCGGCTGTTTCCACGGCGGTGGCGGTGACGGCCTGCCCGTCTGCCGCGGCCCGCGGCTTGCACAGCTGTTTGTCGCGCTGCCGCGCTGCTCGAGGTGGGCCGGCCCCGCGCCGGGCCGCCCTGGCCCTGCACTGCAGGTCGCGGCCAACGCCGAGGTGCCCGTTGGGTTGCCTACGCCGCCGGCGCCGCGCGTCGCCACACTGCACGGCCGAAACTCCAGACGCGTTTTGAGCTCCAGAGTCGCTAAATTGGACTCGAACCGAACGTGTGACCCCACAAATGGAATCCTCGTTCGGAGAGCAATCCATTGGTGGGGTCACACGTTCGGTTCGAGTCCCAGTTAGTGACTCTAGAGCTCAAAACGCGTCTAGAATTTTGGCCGCCTCCATCGGTCTCTGGTCCACTGTGCACTGCTAGCTTCCGCGGCGTGCACTTGTTACGTCACGCTGCGGCGCGCTGCCCTAAGCCCTAAGCGGTGCCGGCCGCCGGCCACGGCCCCATTGACTCGCGGGCGACGCTAACTGCTAACCCGTCGCCGCCTACACTGGGCTTCGCCCGGCTACGCCCGGCCACGCTGGGCGCTGGGCTACGCCGCCGTCGTCGGGGCGTCGGGACGCCGTCAGGACGCTGTCAGGACGCCGTCAGCTCGAACCGGACGAGGCTAATTTATTGCACCGCCGCGACGCCCAGCGGCGCGGACGTCTCCCCGGACGTCTTGCCGGACCGGCACCGGGCGGATAATCTGGAAAGCCTGGGGGCCGCTGCGGTAAACTGCTCTGCAAACTGAAGTATGCAACTCCGTATGCAACTACAGATGCATGCTCAACCAATGCATCTCTAGGTGTGCGTACTTGCAAGCATGCATCTGTAGATGCGTGCTGAGTGCACCCTCCGGTTTGCAGAGTGGAGCCGGGAAATGATTGAATGCGGAGGTTGGTGAGAGGGAAGGGGAAGGGGGAGGCGGCGGTGCGTGAGTACCGACGGCCCGCTAGCGGCTGGAATGCAAACACGCCGCCGCTGTGGCTGCAGTGGCGGAGTGGCGCTCTGTCCAGCGGTGTCCAGGTGATTGCCCGCCCCGCGGTGGGGGCTCTGAAGCAGGACAAGGTGAAGGGGCGTCGAGGCTCCCCGCGCCGCCCCGCGCCGCCCCGCCCCGCCCCGCCCCCCGCGCCACGCCGGCCGGCCGGTCCTGCCGCTGTGCCCCTGCCTGTGCGTCCTGCAGGCCCGGCCCAGGCCCGGCCAGGCCCGGCGGCGGGGCGCGGAGCACGGCGGAGCTCGGCGGAGCCCCGCGCTCGGCGCAACGCAACGCAACGCGGCGACGCCGACGCGTCCCGCCTGTCGACCAGTCTACCTCGCGCCGCCCGTTCGATCGCAGCGCGGCCAGGCAGCGACAGCGACCGCGCCGCGTAGCTCCGCGTAGTCAGAGAGTCTGCAGCAGCCCCGCGGCGAGTACGTGCACCCCATGGACTAGCTCCCCGGCCTGCAGACTGATCCCGAGAGTCTGTCTCTCTCGCACCGGTACGGACCGCCCCATGCGTGCGAGAGAGACCGACGACTCTCGGAATCGGCCTGCGCCCTGCTCTCCCTCAAGGAGGCCCGTCGCGTCTACGCCTCGGAACAGCTGTTCCGCGCGCTCTGCGCCGGCGGCGTCGCGGGGCCCGCGCCTCGCGACAGTCCCGACAATCGCGGAAGTGGTGAGAGTATCTCACGCGGCAGTGGGGTGGCGTTAGCAACAATGTTCGACAATGGAAAGTGGCGGCGGGTGGGTCCCGCGGCAGGCCGGCCGGTTCGCCGGCGTGCTGACGCAGGCGGCGGCGGTCACCGAGGCCGCCTGCCAGTGGTGTGTCTTTGAGGAATCCACGTGCGGATTAGGGATTCGTCGCGCGATCCCCAGATAATCCCAGTGTAGTGATAGCGGAGTGCCTGCACGGCTCTCGCCGCGCCGACGCCGCCGCCGTGCCAGGCGCGAATCCAGACTCGAAAAGAAGGAGGGGGTCGGACATTTTGCCTGCTTACGGATTGTATGACAAATTGCCAATCTTCTGGCGTTTGATTAGGGGTGAAGGGGGGTCATGCTCCCCGTGACCCACCCCCTGGACGCGCGCCTGCGCCGTGCCTGGCCGTGCCGTGCCATGCCGCACCGCGCGCGGGCAGCACGGGCGTGCCGGGGATCAGCGCGCAATTTGTGAATCCCAGCCGCTGCTCCGCGCCGACGCCAAGGTGCGCCCTTGCCGGCGTGTTTGTCAACAAGCAGACGACGCGGCGGGCTGCCGGCGCTCCGGGCCGCCGGGGCTGCGGATATCACGAATGATAATCCTCCGCTTTTCCGGTGGTTCGCGATAGAATTCGCAGAGTGCTCGTCGGAAATTGGTCGTTTACTTGACGCGGTGCCGTTGCGATGGCTGCTACTTGCGGTCGAGCCTCATCGACGTGCCGTCCGCCAATCTTCTCCGCGTCGTCGGCGTGGTTCCCAGGCGGCCCGCCGCGGCCCGCTGCGGCTCAGAGATTCCGGACTTCCCTCGAAATCTGCCCTCTGCATCGGCGGCCGGCTGCCTCTCCCTGTACGGTCAAGGTTGCGGTCTAGGCCAGCTCGTCAACAACAGCAGCAGCGCCGAGCGCAGCGCCTCTGGAGCGAAAGCGCGCGCCGCCGCGGCCGAGCAAGCCAAGCAAGCCGCCAGTGTTGCCGGTTGGGAGGTTCCCCCCGCGGTCCCCGCGGCCCCCGCACGCACCGCGCCATCAGTGTTCAATGTGTTTGCGCGCGTATACTTAACACGGCGCGGTGGCGCACAGTTGGCCAGAAGACCAGCGGAGGCGGCCAAAGCTCTAGAAGCGTTTTGAGCTTAGAGTCTCTAAAAAGGACTCGAACCGAGCGTGTGACCCCACCAATGGATTCCTCGTTCGGAGAGCAATCCATTGGTGGGGTCACACGTTCGGCGCGAGTCCCATTTAGCGACTGTGGAGCTCAAAACGCGTCCGGGGCTTTGAGCGCCTCCACCGGTCTTCTGGCCCACTGTGGGACGCTGCACTGCACCTCGAACACGAGGGCGGCGGCGGCGGCGGCGGCGCCCCCATAAAGACCCGGCCGGAACCACGCCGCGCTTACACCGCGTTCTGTAAACGGATCGGGGAGGGCGTTGGCAGTGTCACGTGGTGCCGGCGGGGCAGGGCAGGGCTGGCTTGGTGCACAACAAACTGCTTTCTCTCTCTGCTCGGCGCTAAGGCCGCCTGCTGGGCCACGCCACGCCACTGCTTTCACTGTTCACACTCACTCTCACACACGCACACGCCATAGCGCACGCGCAATGTAACGGCACGCGTCTCGCACGCGCCTCCCCGTCATCGCGATGCATTGGCCACCCTGCGCGGCCCCACCGTAAAAGCCGAAAGCCCAGTCGGAATCCCCGCCGCCGAGCCAAAGCCGTTAACGACGCGCTTGTCCGACTGTCGCGGCTTGTCCGCCGAAAGGCCCGAGAGGCGAAGCCGGCAGAGCCACTCGACGCTATCTAACGGTGTCGTGATCAAGGTCCTCGAGGCGTGCACAGCGCAAAGCTCCCTGCAACATGTTGCTGCACATGACCGGCATGACGCAGTGGCGACTCACTCTGCCGAAAACGAGCGCTAAGTGCCGACGAAGTGCCAACGCGCCGCCAGCCGCCACGCCGACGCGGAGGGCCGAGGAAAAGTGCCGCTTTGGCAGCGCGGCTAACGACGGCCGGGCCGGGCCGGGGCACAGCACTGTAATGGACCGAAAGGACAATCAATCGCCAATCAGCGTAAAGCCGCGGCCCGTGCGTGCCGACGGCCGTGCCGTTCACGGTGTGCTGGGCGGTGCTGGGGCACTGGGGCGCCTTAATGTCGCCAGCCGCCACGCCCCGCCCCGCCGCGCCTACACATTTCTCTCCAGCGCCGCCTCCGCCGCTGAGGCTGGCGCCCGTCGCGCCGGAAGGTAGGCCGCCCGCCGCGCGGGGAAGCGTTGAACCCGCCGAACCATCCCGGTTGCCTACCTCGCAGGCTGTAACGCCTGTCGTGGCGAGAGAGGCAGCCCGCCGCACACGCCTGCGTCGTACCGTTCTGGTTGCCCACCTCGCAGGCGGCCGGCCTGGAGGCAGCTCGTTCCACAGGGCCGTGGCGAACCGGTACGCATGTTCTTGGGTGTGGTTGCCTACGCGCGGCGGCCACCCCACCCTGCCCCCACCGCCACTCCGCCCCCAACCCCCACCCCGCCCCCGACTCTGGCCGCGGGGCTGCTTGCTGCGATGCTGCGCGTGCTCTCCGAGGCGCTCTCCGCCAATGACCGCTGTCCGTCGCGGTTGCAGGTGTGCGGCGCGCGTCGGGACATGTTGAGGCGGTGCTTGGCCTCCCCAGCCTCCCCTCGCCGGACCTGCCGGACTTGGTGACCACCAACAGCGAGACAGAATGTCGGGCGGCGCGCGCAACGGCGCCTCCAGCCACAGCCTCGAGATGGCCAACAGCAACCAGGTGAGCGACAGAACGGCCTCCGCCCTTGCCTTGCTGGCCGCGCCGCGCTCGGGGAAAATTGCCTCCTTTACGGTGTCGTAAAGCACCTTGTCGCTCCTCGCCGCGAACCGCGCCGTCGCCATCCTGGTGCAGGGCGTGCTCGGCGTGCTCGGCGTGCTGGGCGCTGGGACTGGAGGCCTGCTGCATCCGGCGGCGCCGCCTCCGGGCCGCCGGCCTCGTGGACGCCTCGCCGCCCGGCATGTTCCTCCTGAAAGCAAACAAGACCGTGCTGTTCATGTCCATCCGAGTCTCCACCACAAGTCTCCGACTGTCCGCGTCCGGTTGTCGTTACGAGAGACCGTCTCGATTTTGGACCGACCGCGTGACAGGGGCCGAGACCAAGTTTTTATTGGTCTGTCGGTTTATCTTGCTGATTGACAAGGCGCTCATCCAGTGTCGCCATTTCCTCGGTGGCCAACCCGTGACTGCTGCTCCGATAGGCCGGCCAGGCCCATGGCTATGGTCCGCTAGCACACCGCCGCCCCGGCCGCGCGGGCGACTGAACCAAACCAAACCGCGGGCCTCGCTGTGATGCTCTCATGCACCTTGCGGGCGGTTTGCCGGTTGCCCGCCCCGCCCCGTAGGCCGCAATCTGGTTCCTCGAACCTGGCGACCGCGGGACGGGCCGGGCCGGCCGCAGATCCACGCAGACAGACGCAGGGTGCCGCGCTTATGCAAACACAGGTGTAGCCGGCCTTGCGGGCAGCAGACTCATTCCCAGCACTGTTTCGACTCTCTGTCTCTCTCGCACCCCTGCGGTGTGCCCCGCGAGTGCGAGAGAGACAGAGCGACGGAGCCCCTGTTCGGCATCAGCCTGGCCGGCACGCCACTGGAGTGCTGCCGATTGCCGGTTCGTTATTCGCAGCACCTCGGAGGTGGCGACCTGGAGGGGCCGTTACACTCGCCTTATCAGCGGACTCATTCCGAACAGTCTCTTGGTCGCTCTGTCTCTGTCGCACCCGCAGGGCGGCCTGTGCGGGTGCGAGAGAGACAGAGCGACAGGTGCAACAGGTCGGCAGCGCCGTGCCCGCTATCAGCGCGGTGAAAGGCGCTTAGATAAGCACACTGCAGGACGCCTCCACCGCGCCGCCGAGGAACGCGATTCTCCGATATCCAATCTGCCCATTCCTTGGACTGCAGGAAAACACTGGCATTGTTTTTCTTCGGCTCACCTCGACGCTTGCTCTCCACCCGTTGCAGGAGCTGGTGACGCGAGCGAACAAGGCGCGGCGATGGAAGATCCTGGGGCTGCTGATCGCCGCCGGGATCACGGCGGCCGTGCTGACCACGGTCCTGGTGCTCGTGCTGCGCAAGGCCCCCGACGACGCGCGCGGCGAGGCGCTCACCATGGACGACTTCTTGTCGAGGAGGTTCACGCCGCGCCAGTTCAACGCCAGCTGGATCTCAGGTAACTGCCACCGCCAGACGCCCGCAGGCCGCTGCAGGCAAATAGCGCCAAATTTATCTCGTGTGGGCTCGGCTAAACACGACGACGTCTGATTGGAACCTTGGATCGCACCTTTTGGGGGACAGCTCCGGCGCACAGTTTTCAGAAACCAAGTTTTCACTCTCATGTCCCCCTTCCAGATAGCGAACTTTTCTACGACGACGGCACGTCGTCACTAAACCCAGTCATCTACGATGTGAACTCCAAGCAGCGAAGGCAGGCCCTGGGCCCGAGTGTCCATGTGAGTTCCAGCAGAGCGAGGCGGCGAAGGATTTTCTGAAACCGCCAGCCAGACTAACGTCCATTCTTTTCCAGTTAGATTTGCAGGCATTCCAGACTGAACTATCGGCTGATAGCAAGTACTCTTTAGAATCCTACTCCTATCGATCTGTAAGTACTGTCTGCGAAGCGTGCGCGTACTCGTTCCCGCCCCTTGGTCGTACTTTTTCTAATGGCAGCGCAATTTCTTTCGGCAGCTCTACAGGCATTCCTACATCGCTCTGTACAACCTCATTGACGTAGAAACTGGGTAGGTTTCGATGACACTCACTCCCAAATAGAATCGAAAATAGAATGTGTTTTACGAGAATGTGCGCGTTTCAGGGTGAAGACCCCCCTCACCATCCCGGACCGCCCCGGCCCGGTGTACGCGCAGGTGGTGGTGTGGGCCCCGGTGGGCAGCGCGCTCACCTTCGTCGTGGGGAACGACATCTACTACCGGTCCGAGGCCACGGCCGCCTCCGTCAGGATCACCGCCACGGGCGTGCAGGACACCATCTACAACGGCGTGCCGGACTGGGTGTACGAAGGTCAGTACCGCCTTCCTCACAGTGGAGGCCCTGCCTGCGCTGCCTCCTTGAAAGCATTGCGTTGGGGTCCCTGCATGCCTGCTTGGCGTTAAACGTTCCCGTGCTTCTTGCTGCAGAGGAGGTGCTGTCCGGCAACAAGGCCCTCTGGTTCGCGCCCGACGGCTCGCGCCTGGCCTACGTCACGTACAACGACACGGCGGTGCCTTTCATGACGCTGCCGTACTACGGCCGCCCCGGCGAGCTGCTGTTCCAGTACACCAGGGCGTACAACATCCGCTACCCCAAGGTGAGGTCGCCGCACTGTGAGGCTGCGCAGCGCAGCGCACAGTGGGCCACGGGGAGGTCAAAACACGTCTAGGGTGTTGGCCTCACGGAAAAAAAGAAATTCGCTGATTCAGCGAGAAAATCGCTGACTCAGCGAATTTCGGCCTTCTAGATTTGAGACAAGGGGCAAATTCGCTGAAACAGCGAACTTTTGTTCGCCAATTAAATATTCGCTGGAATAGCAAACAAATATTGCTGGGATTGCGATTCATGAACGCTGGGGCAGACATGGGATATTGGCTAGGAAATGTGTTAGCGACTTTGGTTTCGCTGAAATAGCGAACAATCTTTGCCCCTAATCTAGCAAAACGCGTATCGCTGGCTGATCCAGCGTCAACATACTTGCTGTTTGACGTTGGTCCAGCCCAACGGATATGCACCGTATGATACCTGGTGACGCTCAGCTTCGCATATATCCAACCTCGGTTGGATTTGAACCCGTGATCTTTTCAATACCAGACGCACGCTTTACCTCCAGGCTACCATGGCATTCTCCTCGCATCAGCCAGAGGTTCGCACTTGTGTCCTGCGCCCACTTTCGGCATGCTGTTTGTTCGTTTAGCAAATAAATTCGCTCATTGGTAGGCAAAATGTGATTGCCACATCAGCCAACTGGGGTTCGCTAAACTAGCGTTATTTATCCTCGTGTCAGCGTTTATTTTCACCACTTCAGCAAACTTGAGTCTAGCAAACGCAGTTTCGCTGAAGTAGCGAAATATTTTTTTTCCGTGCTCTACCGGTCTTCTGGCCCACTGTGCAGCGGCCAGAAAATGTTGCCAACATGTTGATTGAGTGAACGGTGGCTTCCTTGTCGCAGCCCGGCAAGCCCAACCCGGAGGTGACCCTCACCGTGGTGGACCCCGCCAACCCCAGCGCCAAGGTGGGGGTGCCTCCGCCGATGCTGCTCAACCATGGGTAAGGCACTAGCAGAACTGACGCGTATGCTGCCGGGTGGCGTCCATGCAGTACCGTAACTCGGAGGTTTGCCCAGGTCCGACTCGCTTATCCTGGCCGTGACGCAGTGGGTGCCGGACACGCCGAACCCCCGCCTGCTGACCGTGTGGATGAACCGCGTGCAGAACCACGCCGTGGTGGAGCTGGTGGACGTGCACGCCTCCCCCGTGGTGCGCGTCGTGGTGGCCGAGCTGTCCGAGCCGGACGGCTGGGTGGACCTGTTCGAGAACGGCGTCACGGCGGAGGGCGCCGGCGGCCAGGGCAGCGTGCTGCTGCCGCTGTCGCACGCCGTCGACGACGACAGCTTCCGGTAAGGAAAGGGAGAACCGCACAGTGGGCCAGAAGACCGGTGGAGGTGGCCAAAACTCAGGTCGCGTTTCGTGCTCCACAGCCACATCGCGCGGTTCGACCCCAACGAGGACCGCACCAAGTACACGCGGACGGACCTGACGACCGGGGCCTTCGTCGTGACCAGCATCCTGGCCTGGGACAGCGACAACGGCTACGTGTGCGTATTGCAGTGAATGGAACGCCAGGGTCACGGCCTGCAGGGCCTCGGTCTTGGCAAGGAGGCGCGCGTGCCGGTGCGTCGACGCGTGCCCTCGCAAGCGGCTCGGGGGCGTTCCCCATTGGCGTGGTCCTTGACCTTGGCCGTGCATCCGCAGGTACTTCGTGTCCACGAAGGAGGGCGACCCCGGCCAGTCCCTGGTGCAGCGCGTGCGCGACGACCCCAAGGGCGCGCCGCACGTCCCCGAGTGCCTGTCGTGCAACCTGACCAACTGCATGTATGCCACGGCGAGCCTCAGCAAGAAGAACGGCTACGTCGCGCTGACCTGCGCCGGGCCCGACGTCCCCTACACCGCCATCCTCAGCACCAAGGGCTCGCCGTCGAGGGTCATGGACTGGGAGCAGAACGATGCGGTGCGCCACGGCCTGGTCGGCAAGAGACTGCCCACCAAGAAGCGCTTGACGGCCGACCTGCCGCAGGGCTTCAAGGCGGAGGTCATGCTGTGGCTGCCGCCCGACGCCGACCTCAGCGGCAGCACCAAGTACCCCATGCTGGTGGACGTGTAAGTCGCGCTATTTCTTCTGCCCGGCTCTACTGGTACTCTGGCCCGCTGTGCGTCTTACAGCCCGCGTACAGTGCAGTGCCGTGAGTGACGGTGCTTGTGGTCCACAGGTACGGCGGCCCCAACTCGTTCCGGGTGTCGGAGCGCTTCGCCATGGACTGGGGCACCTTCCTCAGCGCCAACAAGAGCGTCATCTACGCGGCCATCGACGGCCGGGGCTCGGCCAACAAGGGCGACAAGACCGTCTTCTCCATCAACCGGAGGTTCGGCACCTACGAGGTGGAGGACCAGATCAACGTGACGAGGTACTGGGAAGGACCAGACACCTCTCAACTCCAGTGACGAATGGCTCTGGAATCGACATTAGAATGACGTCACTGTCGTTGATCCGCGATTGATGCGGTGTCGATTTGCAAAGTCGTTTGCCACCTGTTTTGACAACCATGCTGCGTGTTACAGGCACCTGCAGAACACACTGCCATATGTGGATGCCTCGCGCACAGCCATTTGGGGGTGGAGCTACGGCGGCTACGCTTCCGCCATGGCTCTGGCCGAAGACACCAGCAACGTGTTCAAGTGCGGCATGTCGGTGGCTCCCGTCACTGACTGGATTTACTACGGTATGCAGGCCAGCAGACTGATTCCGAGAGTAGTTTCCGTCGCTCTGTCTCCCTCGCACCCATGGAGCGCTCCTTACAGACAGGGCGACGAAAACGACTCTCAGAATCAGTCAGCATTTTCTTGAGTGTTTAATGTCAGAGTTTCAAGTGTTTACAACCCCTATTTGTTCTCCAGACTCGATATACACCGAAAGATACATGGGTTTACCGACAGAAGGGGATAACCGTGCCGGATACAGAAGGGCCCAACTGACCAATAAAGTTGAAAACTTAAGGCATAAACTGTTTTTGCTCATCCATGGCACGCTGGATGATAATGTACATTACCAGCAGTCGATGATCTTGTCCAGGGCTCTGGAGGAAAATGATATTCTCTTCAGACAGCAGGTAAGACTTCTTTCATAGAAGTGATAATTATAATGTACTTGCAGAGCTCTTTTTTAAAACTGTTTCTTCTTTCTTTCAGACCTACCCAGATGAGGAACATGGTATTGTGCAACTGCAAAAACACCTCTATCATACACTGGAGAACTTTTTAGGGGAGTGCTTTGCGGAATTCTAGTCAGTGTGAATGAATGATTCTGTGTAAAAGTGTACCTGAGTGTACATATGTGATAAAAGTATAGATGTACAAACAATGAATAAATGTGAAGAGATGTTTTAAGTAATTTCATTTCCCCTCCAGGATGAACAAATAATCTTTCAAGACTAGTGGTTGTAAAATATAATTCACAATGATTTAAAAAAAGGAAAAAAGACATTATTAAATACAAAATAGGATAAACATTTTCATGAATTTTCAGTCTCTTTGTACCTGAAAAAGAGAAAAGAAATTATAAAAACAAACACTAATAACATGCATTGTAGCAGAAACAATAATGCTTCAGATACATACTTGCACTTTGTGCATGTATAGAAGACAGTTTGTCCTTCATCTGCTGAACGCAATTGCAATGTGGCATAGGACATAGTTTCATTTTTGCAAGCTGGGCATCGTCTCTCCACAACCGGGCCTTCAGGTTCCTCACTTGAAAATGACTTTTTCTTCTTCTTCTTCGAGTAAGAATCTGCTGTTGGTCTCGTGTTAAATTGGATAGTATAAGTAGATTCCATTTTTCCAAATACTGCAAAGGAAAAGAACGTAAGCGCTATAAATCAAAACAATCACATAAAATTCTACAAGGACAAGACGCTCCTTTGTTCTTAAGAAGAAACAACGAAAATTATAATTAAAGTTCTACAGTAATTTGAAGAATAGACCACAAACCACCCTCCAAACTAGAAACTCATGACTACGGAAAGCAAGCATGAATTTAAAGGTTATCTTACCTTCAGGGCTGAATACATGTTTACAAGTGTAACACGTCACACCACCAATTCCTTGAAGTAAGGGTAACACTGAACCACAATCGGGGCAGAATCCCTCATGACTTTTAAAGATAGACGACATTATTGCCTTTAGAAATTACACGAAAAAATAACAGTCAACACTCAACACTCCTTGAACAACATGATGGCGGTCCGGTCGGGCACCCGGGCGACATAGGAGTAGCTTCGGGAAAAGCCGAAGGGCCGAGAGCCAGCGGACGGGCGGCACCTTGGCGACAGCCGGGGGGATGTTAGACATGAGGAAGGCGACACGGCAAGCTCATGGTAGAGGGCAGCACCGGGATACGCGCCACGATTTAGCCAGGGGAGCCCCTAGGAGTCTGCCAATTTCGCCCATAACTTCTTTGTCATGCAAGATAGACCCGTAGTGTAAGCGAGCCGATTGTAGGCAACGCTGCTAGCTTCCCAATAAGCTAGTTTTCATACATGTGCGATAATTGCAGTGAGAGCTATAAGTCAAAAACAGCATCCGTGCCGGCTGCCGCCTGGCTGCTAGTGGCGTATATCCCAGTGGCGCCCCTAGCGGCGAACGTCTGCAGTCGCCTTCCCTATTGGTTAAATGTTAAAAAGGTTTTTGCAAGAAATTATGTATGGAGGGTCTCAAGTCGGAATTTACATGAATATCGACCCGCGTAATGGAACGGGGGCGTGAGCGGGAACCGGAACGACGACTACGTACACCGATGTGCAGGTTAGTAATCGTTGATGTTGACAGTTTCTTCCTTGAGAATACGGTTTATTTCGGGAATCGCATATTGTTTCGGTATTCGGGTTGCTTCAATACGTCAGAGATAAATACTAGCTAGTATTTATCTCTGAATACGTTGACCGCGAATAAGTCTATATGCGGAATTCTAGGACTTTTGCCTTTGAAGGTCCGATTTCCTAGGTGGTGATTGTCATTGCTAGTGATTTAATTCAACTTCGCATCCTCGCTCGTTTTCCCCCTGGGACTCGATCATCAAACAGTTCAAAGCTACAGTTTTACAAATTCAAATTTTAAACCTATATAATTTGCTGGTTTAGATAGTGCTATTGATTGTCGCTCCTCTTCATTCTCAGTTCTGTTAGAAGTGTATATTTCCAAATTTGTTCAATACATGTGGATTTTCTAATAAAATGTTTGTTGTTTTCTTGTTTTCCCCAGTCTGCTGCTCCTGCACAGTTTAAATTGTACTGAGGCCTGGTTGATGCAGTGACGCAGTTATTCAAATCCAATGCTGATTTTTGTTGGGTGCTTGTGCCAGCATTGGCGTTTGAGTAAGTTTTGTGAATGATATGAATTTCTGCTTTACTTATCTTTTAAGTTGCTTTTGTCTGTTCTGTTCATTACCTTTTTTTTTCAGGTCCTGAGTTTTGTTGTAAAAATAAAAATGCAGCTTTTGCTGGAGTAATCGCTTTGAGTTTTGAAACATAATGTGTCTGGTGTCTGTGATATTAGAATTGCCAGTTGTCTTTCTTGCACTTTTTTTAAACTATTCAGTACTTATGGAGTATTGGAAGTATTGTTCATTTTTAAAGCTTGTTTAACTGTTGATTAGTTGCAATGATGCCTACCTAAAGTACTGCTGTTCACTTCAAAACTAAAAGGGTGTTTTTGTCAGAAATAACTTATGCAGTAGAAATACCTTGTCCTTTCAATTTGGTTGACAATTAATACTTCTTTGCCTGTAAAATTGCTTCTGTTTGTAATTTAAAAACAAATCGTTTCAGTCAGTTATATTTACATGTGGGATCCTGTAGTATTACTGATGTTCTTTTGATTCTGTTGTACTTTTGCTTTGGTAATCATTTTATGAATATTGTGCTCGTAAGTGTACAACTATTTTTTGGTGTTTTCTTTTTCTCTCAATGTAAGAAGTTTTAAGGAGAAAGCTAGCTGTTTTCAACACCATTGTTTTGCGATGTTTTGGAACTTATACTCAATAAATATTTTCTTAATTGATCTCATCCTTTATAGTCAATCATTATAGGAACAACAGTTTGTTAATCATTTGGAAAGAAATAAAATTAAGATCAGTTGTCATTGGCTTATACGCTCAACTTCACAGCTTTGCCCAGTCGACAAAAAATTTTGTCGTAGAAAGACTTCCTGCGTTCCTGGTTGACACATACATGAGTCGTTTCGCATGGACTTTATTCTTTGATGAATTGTCCACAAATTTTAGTGACGGAATCTTGAAATCAGCATTCAAGACTTTCCGTCCAAATGAAAGACGCAGGAAGATTTTTCCCCTACACTCGAAGAAAGACTAAAGTGGCACTTTTCTCAGAGACCGTTCACATTTTGGATTGAATTTTGTTTTGGGAACACAACAATGAACCTCATAATTAAGCAAAGTTTCAACTTTCTGGGATTATTTGAAAGCCTACTTGAAAGTTTCACCTCGGTCCCCTCCCCCCTTAACGAACCGAGACATTCCGCCTATAATCAATTAAACGGCAAAAACAGTGCACGACCCCTTATTTTGACAGCGACCGACCGACATCCTTGCGGACTTCTCTCGACCGCTCTCGACCCCGCATCCGCACGTCCCGCCCGCACCGCAACACGGCGGAGGGCTCGCTTCGGCTTTTCCCGAAGCTGCTCCTATGTCGCCCGGGTGCCCGACCGGTATCCGGAGCCGCGTCTGACGTCACAGAAATTTAAGGAACAGAGGCAAAGCATTGAGTCGCCGGGTCTGTATCCGGGCCGAAAACTCGGGAGCCAGAATGACGTCACCTGCGTGGCGGTGGGGGCACGAGAGACGGAGGGGACAGTGCTCGTATACACATGACAAGACAAGCAGACGACTGCCACTTCTGCTACATGCTGCCGTATTATCCCGTTTCATGTTTTCGGACAAGCATTTACGTTATCTTTGTGCTGTCAAGGTGGGCGGGTGGTAACAACTTCGACCAGGGCCTGTAAATTTAGTTGGCCTCATCTGTTTCCATGAAGATTTGACTTTTATGGAAGTTTGAGGGGTTTTCCTCTAGTTAGTATTCATAGTGATTCAGAGTTACTATGTGCATTTTCAACCAAAATAAGATATTCTTTCTGATTCTTCCTTCCTACTACTTTTAGTGTTCGACGGAATAGTAAGGAAATATGAAAATAATTAAAGGAGCAGCATATGGGGCATCAATTTGCAGTCTTTAATTTGAGCAACAAACGAAGGTAACAAACACTGGGCAACAAGGTAAAATTTTCAGTTTAGCTTCACAAACATAAGACACAGTATTATAACTAAGAAACTTTCATAAATAAGGAAAGAATTTAAACACGATTAAGAAAGAAATTTCATGAAATTTCCATCCAAATTATACATTGACATGATTAGAATTAAGAAGCTTTCATAAACAAGGAGAGAATTGAAATAAGATTCAGAAGAGACAGAGCTCATAATCATGAAATTTCCGTACAAATTATACATTAACATAACAATAAAAATTAAATACAAAAAGAAAACGAGTAGAATATAAGTGACTTACATTGAATTAACAAAACTACAGGATTACATTGCAAATAAAATGACATCAATGATAAACAAATAAAATACCATTCATGAGGTCCACATGTAAATTTCATTATTTTCCAAAATTAAAGTTAAGGTCGACAAAATGTATCGTGCTGCATTACCCCCCAAGAAAATTAATACTAGCTGTCGGATGGCCTATGAAAACAATAACCGTCAAAATGTATCGTGCTGTGTTTTTCCCCCAAGAAAATGAGTGGCTGTAAAGATTTGGCCAGATTGCATATGAAAACAATAACAAATAGGCTAATGAGACATAATTATCAAAGCAAGAAAATTACCTCATAACAAATAGCTAATAACTAAATGAGTTCAGCGCTAGAGCAGTGAACTTTATGAAATAGTACTGTGATAATTAGAGGAAATACAAACCCCGAAAGTGGCTGGAATCAATAAGCAATCTGGGGGCTTACGGCAAAGTTGGTGGAACATCTTCACGTCACTTGGGTGAATGGAATCAAACATATTTCTGTTCGAAACGTCAGTCGGAGGCAGACGTCAGAACTTCCCATCCGCTCTCCGCTCTGCTCCCCGCTCCTCCGCTCCGCAACGCAAGCACAAGCTGCCGTCCCGTCGGCTGCCTCCCCTCTTGCGAAGCTCCTCGCGTGCCCCCACCGCCGCGCATATGACGTCGCCGTGGCTCCCGAATTTTCGGCCCGGATACAGACCCTTGAGTCGCCTGGGGTTGGTGGTTCGTTTTTGAATCGTTTGTAAACAAATACGGGTTTTGTTCTGAAAAATGGCAGATCCTCCTAAAAAGTTTACTTTTGGTTTTAGCAAAATTGTTAAAAAGTCAAATTTGGTTGCACCCCCTCCATCTGCAAAGGAAGAGCCGAAGAACGTTCAATTTATCGAATGTCTGGAGGAGAACTCTATCAAGCTGAAAGAGTGAGTATTTTCTTGTTTTATCTGTTATTTGTCATTGACATCTCTTCCGTTGGATAAATATGAGTTTAGTAACTTCATCTCGTCATAATTTAGGTTTATTTTTGTAATATGACCCCCATTTCTGTTCGAGGAGAGATACTTAACCTGTATGACAGCAGAGGATGACATGTATTTACCATCTCAACATATTTAATTTTATTTGACATTTAATCAAAAATTGTCTGTATGATTTTCAGTGGCGAAGAAGAAAATCAAGTTAAAGCTCCGCTTGTCATCCCCATTATTGGTCCACGGAAAAGCAGCACACTTTCGAATGGAAGAAGTATTGCTGAAATCGCCGAAGATTTCAGTGATGTCGGCAATGAAAAATCAGAAGCAAACTCAGAAGCTGTGAAAGAAGATGGCCCTGCAGAGTCAATTGAAGCTATGGCTGCTCGGGAACTCCTTCAAGGTTTGCCTTTATCTTTTGTTTACTTAATTCCCTTAGATTCTGTGTTTCCCTTCATAAATCTTGTTTTCTTTTTGCTTTGGCCAGAGGGTTTGAACATAATGAAAGAAAAATCTGGACCTACAGTCGATACCCTACCTCTTGCTGATGATAAAGAGGAGCTCCAAAGAGAGGTAAGAACGTGAATCTGCAAATCTTTTCATATGCATTTTTAAATTATTTGTCATTTATATGAATGGTTTCTTTACTTTTAACAGTCTACACAAGAGGATTATGAAAATATTCCAGTCACTCAGTTTGGCTTGGCTATGCTGAGGGGTATGGGGTGGAAGGAGGATGAAGGCATTGGAAAGAACAAGAAGTAATTATACCTCACTCTTTAATCATTTTTTAAATTGAAAGGGAACATTTCATGGAGTAATTACTCAATTCTCTGATTCCAGGCTAGTTCCGGTAACTGCCCCAGTGGTTCGTCCGAAAGGTATGGGTTTGGGTGCAGACAAAATGATGCTTGCTGCGGCGGCCAAGAAAGCTGCTTCTGCTAATTCAAAACAAGATCAGGAAGAGTTGAAACTGGTTAAAGGAGCCTATGTGAAAATAGCAGCAGGAATGAATAAGGATCAATATGGACAGGTTTGGATTAAATATTTTTAAAGATTGTGCCATAGGTTCACTCTGTATTTCCATAACAACAGAAATTTCTATTTGTAGGTTGAAGGCTTTACTGATGGTTCTGGAAGAGTGATGCTGAAAATGGCCATTGGTGGACGTGTTTTATCTGTCAATGAAGCAACAGTTTTCCCAGTCACTAAAGATGAATACAGCAAATATTCTAAAGTGTTAAGTAAGTTGCCTTTATCACCACTGAGTTGATAGTTATCTAAATATCTTTGGAAGATGTCTCTAAACATGTCCTGTTTTTTTTTAGATGCGTCAAAGTTTGATGAATTTAAGAAGAAAGAGGAGACTGGTGAACCTGTGTCACAAGAAAAATCCAGACGGCAATCACCTAGCCCTACTAGAGTTTATAAGAAGAAAGAAGACCGCAGAAATTACTCTCCAAAAAGAGAACAGTCTCCCATCCCCAAGAAGGACAAGCATCGATCAAGAAGTAACTCCGTGTCTCCTGACAGATATGATAGAAAGAAATCCAGCAATAGAAACTTCAGAGACCGATCAGAGTCTCCTGATAGATACGATAAAAAGACAACGAGTAATAAAGGCTACAGGGATCAGTCTGAGTCTCCCGAAAGGTCTCAACCTAGAAGGAGAAGTCCAGAAGATAGGCGGAAACACACATCTTCGAGAAGAAGAGACACTTCTCCTTCACCTGATAGGACTAAAAAGCAGCGATCAAGAAAGAGCAGAAGCCGTAGTCGTTCTAGATCAAAAGACCTAAAATCTCAGCGAAGGAAGAAATATTCCGATTCTGATAGTGATTCTAAATCTCACTCTAAAAAGAAGAAGAAACATAAAGAAAAGAGATATTCATCACCTGAAGACAGCTCTCGGTCAAGATCAAGGTCTCCAAAGAGTAAGAAGAAAAGTAAAAAGAGTAGGAGAAGTCGTTCAAGAACACCCAGCAAGAAGTACAGATAACTTCTTCATGCCTGGTAAGCACCAGGCCCTTCATTGGCAGCAGATTAATCAATTGACTCTTATCAGGTTTTCTCACAATGAAAAAATTCTCCATTTCTGCTATTATGACTTTATTTATAAGTAGTAAAAATATACTTTTCAATATTTCTTGGTAGGCAGGCAGTTCGTATTCACATTGACAGAACAGAACACATTCAATATTGTATAATACATAACACATACTATTATTACCACACTATCTACCATCAAACAATGTTTCCATTTCATCTTAATCATAATTCCAAAGGAAAAATTGAAAATATCGTACATATTAAATATTGAGAACACATAACATTCATGTCAGAGATCGTCAGTTGAGCCCCTAAATGTTGAATTTCCAAACTTGAGTTGCATTGGTTTTGATCTGTCAAGTGGTATTGAATGAGTGAGCTGTTGTCTACATAAAAGATAGTTGTGATGTAGTATTGTAAATACATAAAAGCGTTTTAAAATATTTGAATAATTAAAATCAAACTGTTCACTGGGATGATAAAACTTGTACTTACTATAACAGTGTTTGTTTTTTGGAGTAATGACTTAAATCTAACTTTTTTTACTTTCAGATTATTTTTGTCGCTTAATGATCTTGGTTCAAACCATTGATTCCTTTTCTCAATTTAGGAAGTGGGGCACAAGCAGACAGCTTAAGTATTTCAGTAACATTCAAAAATAAGAGAAACGATTTAAAGAAAAAAAGAAAACATATCACAAGGATTATCAGCAGCACAGCCATATAACAAAAGCTCAGGAACAGTTGTTTTGGTGGGTTCAACAGGAACAATCAATCCTAGCACCTTAGTAATTACGTAATTAATTATTTGTTTCAGGAGTATTTATAGCTACAACACACCCTGCTTTGCCTGTCTCATGTTACCAAATCAAATTTCCTGTGCCTCACTCACTTGACAAAATGGACAAAAGAGGTAGCAATGCTTTTAAATTGTGCACTGACACTTGCATTAGTGCCTGGATTTTTTTTTTTTTGCGATGGCACTTTTGAGGCAAACATAGTGTTGACCCCTTCTAGAGTAAAAACACTATGAAAAACATATAAAATCCAGGTCATTATTCACAACAGTAATTGCATTTATCTACATGAGCTCTGATTATTGAAGGCATTGGCGCGAACATAGATTCTTCCATCTCCTCACATACCAGTTATATTTGAGGAGCTTATTACATCCATTGAATAAATTTCTCTTTATAGTGCCTTCAGAAGTCTTTCAAATAGGAAATTGAATCTTACTTACAAAGGTAAAGTGAGCCCTACATGAGTGAGAAGTCTTCTCTTGAATCCAGCACTATCAATAATCCCACTTATTCATGTACAATAAAAATATAGGACGGAGTGACATAATTCTCAAAGATTAAGGAATACAATCAATAAAATTGTACTCAAAAATTATTTAAAGCCAATCAGTTTACCAAGTTCCTTAGGTATTCTAGGACTTTGCTATGACTCTGACCTATTATCACATAGATGCTATTGGTGCCTAGGTCCATTTTCTTTGGAGTTTGACCTCGATCTCACCTTTACCATTTACCTTGTTCTTTCTTCTGGCCTTGAAGCATTCCTTCACTTTCAGGATTAATTTCTCCATGAGTCCCACCACCATGGCTTCCGCCATTTTGAGGCAGAGGATGGTGATCAGCAGATGGTTTACTGTTCTCAGTAACTAGGGAGACCTCAACACCTGAAAATCAGGTTGGTAAAACATTTTAGCTGTAATGTGATAGACGCACTAACTCTGTTCAATACCAGTAGACCTACCATCAACATTAGATACACAGTGTCCATTCGGAATTGTGATGTCTTTTAGCACAACTGCTTGGTCATCCACATTGTTCTGATGAACTGAAGCTTCATAATTTGGTGGCCCCAGCCAGCTCAGCATAACAGGAAGGAAGAATAGACCATGGAAACATCCAAACACAACCACAGATGTGAACAGCTGTAATTTGACACGAAGTATTATTAGTTCTCATGCTCGTTTTGAAAATGCTGTAAAAACGATAGTATAATGAATGTCTTACTTTGAAGAAGGTAGTGAATATGTAGGAACTGCTGAAGCCTAGTAAGACAAACGCAAGGAAAGTACTGAATCCCCCATTGAAGACTGCAGGACCCATATGACGTAATGCTCCCATTGCTCTTTCTGGACATAAAGATGAGTTGCATTAGTATCCTTTCCTTTTTTCCAATTTTTGATGTCATTGTCATACTGGGGAAAAAATATAACTTACCATTGCCGTCTCCAGGCATGCGACTGAATTCATATCCAATGTGTGCTGCATAATCAACAGTCAGGCCTGTGCAAAGTAGCACCATGATTGATGTAGATATTTCTATTGTTAAACCAAAGAAATACATGGATCCTACTAGATCCGCCAGAGTGAAAATGACACAGATGATGACCCAAAAAGTGATCTGTATCTCTTGAATCAGCAGTAGTGTTACCACTGCTACTGCCAATATTGATAGACCCAAGTTGCGAAGAAGTTCTTCTCCTACAATCTGGATGGGAACCAAACATTGTGCCATTAAAAATACAATATTTTTTTTTGGCAATTGGGTTGTAAGAAAATTTTTGTGGTTCTTACTTTATTAGTATACCATGGAATGTAATCGGGTGAATATGCTACTGCATGTTGCCCTTTAGTCAAGTTCAATGAATTCAGAGTATCAAATACAGTCGACATAGCTAATAATTGCTGCTCAGTAGTATTCAGCATTACATACTGAATCGGAAGGTGAGTAGTCTAAATGAAAAGAAAAAAAAATTAATTATTCTTTAAAAACAGCAAATATTGAGATATTTCTCAACCTCAAAGTCTTGAAAATTACCGTGATATTGTACTCTCCAAACGGAAATGAACTGAATTTTAAATCTTTGAGGTATTCTTGCCCGTCTTTTGAAAATATTAGATATTCTGATAGGTAACCCTTGTAATCATCTTCATTTTCTACCTCTGAAATTGATTGAATAGATGTTAGTATGACAAATGTCTTCACACAGATAGTAGCAGCTGAGTCTCCTCCTTCTCTCCGACATTACTTACCATGTTTACGGATTTTCAGCCATTTGTCAAAATCGTCATACCAAATTTTTATGTTATCTTGATTCAGGTACTGATTTCTCCTTAATTGCTGTGATAGTAGATGCATTTTAGGTGCATCATCATAATAGCTAATATTAGCTGAAAATTTTAATGTTAGTTAAAAATTTGTGTTTTATTTTACTAGGAAATGAGCGGTTGTTGAAGGTTGTTGATCTACTCACTCAAATACACTCCAGCACGTTTTCCATACTTAGGAAAATACTCATTTAATTTTTTGTAGAACTGAATGGGGTATGATGCTTCATCAAGGTACCAAGTGGGGTCAAATTTCTGGTCTATTTGAAGTACACACCATGTATTAATGGCAACAAGAAACAAGGTTGTTGTGATAACTAGTACCTGAAAGAAAAATTTTAACCCTTTTAGCAATCCTTATGTTTTCTCTTAGTTTTGATGAGACTTAACTCCTATTTGCTCTTTGCTCACCTTTACAGGTGTCTTCATTAGAGTTGGTGCAATGTATTTAGAAAACGCATCATAAACATAATTTTTCTGACTCATTGCATTGGGCTTCCATTCCTTGAGCTTAATAAAGCAGCAGCCTTCCCTCTTGCCAGCACTTCTATATTCATCTAATGTGAGACATCCCACAAAGAATGTTACCTCAAATATAAATAGAAACAGCACTCCAGTTGCAGCAAACATACAAAATGATTGTAAAAATGGCATTTTCTGAAACAATAATGTTTTCAATAAAACTTGTATGTAATTTTTAAAGTAGCTTTACCTAAAAACCAATAATGCTAACATACCGTTGTAATTCCAATTGCAAAAGCTACAATATCTGTAAATGAAGTCACTGTTATGGATATCCCTGCCGTCTGCACAGCCCTTCCTATTCTCTCAGGTATATCTAAATTGCTGTGCTGTCTGGTTACATGGTCAAGACACTGAAAGAGAAATTTCAAAATTTAATCGGGAAAAAGAGAGAGGGAGAGAGGAAAACAAAATGTTAACAAAACAGTCACTTACATCACAAATGACAAACATGTCATCCACGCCAATTCCAAGAAGTAAAAATGGAAGGATAGGATGGACAGGGCCAAAGAAGAAGCCCATATAAAAGCAAAACCCATAAGATGTGAGGATGGTCAGGCCCACAATGGAGACTCCCAACAAAGATAGATAAATCTGGAAGGTAAACAATTTAATTTACCAGTAAAAATTCATACTGTGACATTTATTTTTTAGGTAATGCTTACAGGGGCGTGTGCAGAAAGTTTTACTGGAGGGGGCTATTGCCTACCTTGCAGGGGCATGTATCTAAAGTTGCCTACCCTAAAGGCGCACAACACAATTAGCCGTTCAAGCAGTCATTTATATTGACCGTAGGGGTGTGCGTGGCCTGAATCACATCTCCTGCTGTGCTGAATTTCAAATTAAATATCGATAGTGACAGTCTGTAGGTACTTATTAACCGTTATTAACAGTCTTTATAGCCATCAGGACAAGCTTCAAGGCGTACAAAAGCAGTAAAATCCATGCAATCGAACTATTCCTGGACCCCCCCCCCTCTCCTTTCACCGATCTCCTCGGATCTGGACGTTTCACAAGGGGGGCCGAAATCGAACTGGGGGGGGCTGAGCCCCCCTTGAGCCCCCCCGTAGACACGCCCCTGAATGCTTACCCTTTGTTGAATGAGATTACAACGCCCAAGCATGAAAATTACATAGAGAATGATAAGGGAAAATCCAGCAAACAGTACTGTCATATTGTTATCCATAACTTGAGCCAACATATCATTATAGCTGGAATAAAAACAAAATATGAATTAAAATATTTCAAAGTAACATTTTTCTTTGATGTTTTCCTTCTCTTAACATACCTTCTTGTTGCAACAGCATACACATTAACTCCCTTGGGTTTGGTTCTGTTTGAGTGCAGCACTCTTGAAAGAAATTCTTGTTCCCATGTTGGAGCAGTCAGATTTGACTGAAAAATGAGAGACACTTTTTTACTCACCCAAACCTCAGAGTAAAATCAATCGTATGATTTGGAAAAATATTGTTACCTCTTTGAGCAGCCAGTTGAAAATGATGGCCTTTGCAGAAACCACTTCTCCCTTGGCATTAGTCTTCATGCCTGCTAGGATGGACGAGATGTCCGTCAAGACACTTTGACTGCAAAACAAAAACAGCAAGTAAGAAGGCATCCCTCACTGTACACTGAGGAAAAAAAAATAGTGAGGAATAAAATTAGACCCTATTATGTCTTGAGCACCTGTCCCCGGGCATTCCCTATTCTCCTGAGTGACGGTCCGATGGTTCAGAACAATTGTTTTATCAATTTTTGCAAAGAAAAGTAAGTTTGCCGTAGTCACGTTAGCCCGGATGACATCAGAACGAGCTCACACGACAACGAAATGGGTCTTTTTAATAACCAGCGTATTCTCGGATGGGGCCATTCTGACGTCATCGCATTGAGCTCTCACTGTGTGGGAGCTGATGGCACGACTTTTTGATCCGTTTCTAGTGGCGACCGTCTTCGCGGGACTGCACCGTGGGCCAGAAGACCGGTGGAGGCGGTCAAAACTCTAAACGCGTTTTGAGCTCGAGAGCAGCTAAACAGGCCTCGAACCGAACGTGTGACCCCACCAATGGATTCCTCGTTCGGAGAGCAATACTTTGGTGGGGTCACACGCTCGGTCTGGCCCACGGTGCAGTCCCGTGAAGAGGGTCGACCCTAGAAACGGATCAAAAAGTCGTGCCATCAGCTCCCACAGAGAGAGAGAGCTCATTGTGATGACGTCAGAATGGCCCAATCCGAGAATACACTGGTTATTAAAAAGACCCATTTCGCTGTCGTGAGGAGCTCAAAACGCGTCTAGAATTTTGGCCGCCTCCACCGGTCTTCTGGCCCACTGTGGGCTTCCGAGACACTTGCACTCTCAAACCAGGTCGGTGTGCAGGCTCCGTGCACCCATAGGAGAGCGCAGCAGCGGAGGGGAGGGGAGGGGGGGGAATTGATCGTTGCAAGGGAAGGCTGAAAGGCTCTGCCGGCGCGGCGCCAGCCCGCCATGCCCCCTCCCACACTCGCCAAGTTTCGGTGCACGTGTACCGGCGGTGCCAGCGGGACTCCCATGCCCATGCCGGCGAACAGTGCACGGAGGCCCGTAGCTGGTGTAGCGCGTCACGCAGGCAGCTGCCGCCGGCCGGCCAAACCGCGCCGCCCCACAGTGGGCCAGAAGACCGGCGGAGGCGGCCAAAACTCTAGACGCGTTTTGAGCTCCTGAGTCGCTAAATAGGACTCGAATCGAACGTGTGACCCCACCAATGGATTGCTCTCCGAACGAGGAATCCATTGGTGGTGTCACGCGTACGGTTCGAGGCCTGCTTAGCGACTCTGGAGCTCACAACGCGTCTGGAGTTTTGGCCGCCTCCACCGGTCTTCTGGCCCACTGTGCGCCCTGCCGCCCTGCCCCGCGCTCGGCTGCTCACGGCAGACGGCCGGCCTGCCTGACGCCGGTTCTTGTAATTCTCTTTGGTCCGCCGGCCGCTTCGGCCCTCGGCCCGGTGAATCCTTCAAGGCCAGCAGAAGCCACGCTACGCCCACCGCCACCGTCACCGGCCGAGGAACCGCAGACTGTCTCTCTCGCACTCACGGGGCGTCCCGTACAGGTGCGAGAGAGACAGCGACGACAGCGACTCTCGGAATCAAAATTGGCGAGCCTTCCCACATGGCGCCTGAAGAACAAGGAGTAGGCAACCCGCTCCACACCGCGTCCACGCCATTGCCTACCTAGCATTGCCATTACCATTACGGGCTCTTAGTCAGTCCTCCACTCGTTTCTGATTTCAACCCGGCTGATCCGGAATGGTGCTATCCGTCGCTCTGTCTCTCTCGCACCTGTAGGAGACGCCGCTTGAGCGTGAGAGAGACAGAGCGACGGGATCGGAAGTCTGCAGGCCCCAAGACCCAAGACAGCAGGCAGCACGAAGGGGCGACGGAGGACACTCGGGCCTCAGCCTTCAGGGCGATCCCTGAATAGCCCGCAGTACACCGGCGTGGAGCGGTCTGTCCATGTCAGTTTGCGAACCGACTTCACGCACGCGGAGTCAGGCTCTGAGTTTGCCTGCCCAGAAGGCAGCGAGTGAGTGAGACAGAGACAGACAGACAGACAGACAGACAGACGGTGGGGGAGAGGGGGGTCTCTACGTTTTTCCAGTGCCGCTGACAAGTTGCATGATATCGTTCTCGTCGCTCTGTCTCTCTCGCACTCATGGGGCGTCTCGTAGGGGTGCGAGAGAGACAGAGCGACAACACGATCCTTCGTCATCAAGCGGCAGGCCGCTCGCTGGAGCCCAG
The DNA here is from genome assembly GCF_012932325.1 of Thrips palmi. Taxonomy (NCBI): domain Eukaryota; kingdom Metazoa; phylum Arthropoda; class Insecta; order Thysanoptera; family Thripidae; genus Thrips; species Thrips palmi. Next base: position 8,695,333 of record NW_023144628.1, read on the forward strand.
CAATCAGAGGACGCCGTCCAAGACGCTGTTGGCGGACGGCCCCTGCAGACTGATTCCGAGAGTCGTTTCCATCGCTCTGTCTCTCTCGCACCCATACGGGACGCCCCATGAGTGCGAGACAGACAGAGCGACGAAAACGACTCTCGGAATCAGTCCGCTGTGCCGAGAAGGCTGCGTGCGAAGTGCGCCAACCCAGTGGACTTCCTCGCTAGCCCGGCAGGGCAACGACCGCCTCGGACGCACCGCCTCTCTCGCCTCACGTGACGACGACGGCGTGCATCGCCTCGGCCAGCGACTCGCTCGCACTCTCTCGCACTCGTGGGGCGTGCCGCGGGGAGAGAGAGAGAGAGAGACAGGACGCGCGTTGTTCGGAGTCGGCCGGCGGGACGGACCCTGGACTCGGCGGACTCGGTCCGCAGGGCGTCCTCCGGAGCGCTGCTCCAGGCAGCCCGCCCACAGTGGGCCAGAAGACCGGTGGCGGCGGCCAAAACTCTAGACGCGTTTTGAGCTCCAGAGTCTGTAAATGGGACTCGAAGCGAACGTGTGACCCCACCAATGGATTGCTCTCCGAACGAGGAATCCATTGGTGGGGTCACACGCAAGGTCACACGTTCGGTTCGAGTCCCATTCAGCGACTCTGGAGCTCAAAACGCGTGTAGAGCTTTGTCCGCCTCCACTGGTCTTCTGGCCCACTGTGCGACCCGGCCTGGTTGGATCGTACAGTGGAGGGGACGCGGCTACTCGCGAACCAGAACCAGACTGCCGTGCAGGGATTCCTCGCTAAGTGCGTGCGGCCCGGTCGCTGCTCGGGCCGCGGACGCACAACACACCGCCTCGAGGCAACTGGATGGACTAGCCACAGCACCACAGTGGGCCAGAAGACCGGTGAAGGCGGCCAAAAGTCTTCACGCGTTTTGAGCTCCAGGGCCGCTAAAGGAGACTCGAACCGAGCGTGTGACCCCACCAATGGATTCCTCGTTCGGAGAGCACTCCATTGGTGGGGTCACACGTTCAGTTCAAGTCCCATTTAGTGACTCTGGAGCTCAAACCGCGTCCGGGATTTTGACCGCCGGTCTTCTGGCTTGCTATCTGGGGCCTGCTTCGGCCTCCTCCTCCAGCAGGACGTCCAAGACGTCCTCGAGGACTACCTGGAGCGCAGGCCCTTGGTGACGACGCGCTGCACGTCGGCCCTGGTCAGGTTGTCGGGCAGCCCCGCCGGCCACAGCTTGAGCAGGCTCTGGTACACGCAGTCGTTCTTGAGCAGCCCGGCGTCCTGCAGCGTCTGCTTGAACTCTTCGGGCAGCTCCGGGACGCCGTCGGGGCCGCCGCCCTTCGCCGCCGGCGGGGCGCCCCCCGTGGCCGAGGCCTCCTGGAACCACGACGTGTACCTGGAAGAAAACGAAATTTTAGCAGACCTTTACTTTAAAACATACTTCTACCCAAAACTATACAAGACATAAAGGTGTCAGCTAGCTTTTACTCTCAAGTCCAGAAACCAAAGTTAGTTCGGTTCAAAGTTTTCGTCCGGAATCGGTGAAAAGTTTCTAGGGGCGTAGACGTCGATGCGTTTGATTTATAGAGGGAGGCGCTGTGCCTACCTTTAGGCGTTATGATTTAGCATCCTCCACTAAACGTGAACGTACATGGGGAAACTCAGGCGTCTAGGAGGCCTCTGAACAATGGCGCCGTGCGGGTACGCCACCCAGGTCTCGAACCCGCACCGGATTTACCGGACCGGTGTGAACTCTAGACGCGTTTTGAGCTCATGAGTCGCTAAAGGGCTCGAAAGAAGCGTGTGACCCCACCAATGGATCCCTCGTTTGGACAGCAATCCATTGGTGGGGTCACACGTTCGGTTCGAGTCCCATTTAACGACTCTAGAGCTCACAACGCGTCGAAATTTTGACCGCCGCCACCGGCCGGTCTTCTGGCCCACTGTGAAGTGCCTACCTAATGCAGATGTCCTCCCAGCCGACGTCGTTGACACGCGTCGCCTTGATGTCATCTTCCAGTTGAGCTATCTGCAACAGTGACAACACAAGCAATGTTATATATGTGCCTTCGTCGCTGTGTCTCTGTCGCACTCGTGGCGCTCTCCATCAGGGTGCGAGAGAGGCAGAGCGACGAACCGCTGTGGCTGGTGGGCCACGGCGATGTGAGGGCGTCCTCAGGAAGCACATTATCATGTCTGTGCGTGGGTTAGGTTCCTAATCGCGTCAAGCGCTGCCCCCGCCTTTGAAAACGGCACTCAGTCTGGGGCCCGGGGCAGTCACCCCTCCCCCCTCCTCACAGTGGGCCGGTGGAGGCGGCCAAAACTCTAGACGCGTTTTGAGCTCCAGAGTCGCTAAACAGGCCTCGAACCGAGCGTGTCACCCCACCAATGGATTCCTCGTTCGGAGAGCAATCCATTGGTGGGGTCACACGTTCGGTTCGAGACCTGATTAGCGACTCTGGAGCTCAAAACGCGCCTAGAGTTTTGGCCGCCTCCACCGGTCTTGTGGCCCACTGTGCCCCGGCTCGCCTTTCCTTTTCACTTCCCCCTCCCCCTCCCCTCGAGACGGCGGCGCTGACACGCTCCAATAGGCCAGCGGGCACTTCTTTGTTGGGCCGAGGGCGTCCAGTGGCGTCCACTTGGTCTGTGCCGGCCGTCGCTGCTGTCGCGCAGAACGCTGTCGTGACTCGTCTGGGATTTGAGTGGATGGCCATTGAAGCGGGATAATCTGGCAGTGGCAGACGGACAGACAGACAGACAGACAGACAGACAGACAGACAGACAGACGGACTGACAGACGGACTGACAGACAGACAGACAGACAGACAGACAGACAGACAGACAGACAGACAGACAGACGGACAGACAGACAGACAGACAGACAGACAGACAGACAGACAGACAGACAGACAGCTACGGACAGACAGACAGACAGACACACAGTAAATGTCTTACGGTGAAAGGCTGCACCAACATAATATGGTGGAGATTTTCTCCATAATACCAACGAAATTCGTCAAAATCTCTATAAGGCACAGTGAATTCTCAATGGTATGTTACGAAGTCAGCTGCACCACCATAATATGGAACAAGTCATTTTCACCAAAATATGGAGAATCTTCACTGTAGAACATTTAGAGTGCAGACAGACAGATGGATAGACAGACAGATGGATAGACAGACAGATGGATAGACAGACAGATGGATAGACAGACGGTCACACTGTGAAAAATTGTCGTCGCTTTATGACAAAAACGTGTATGACATTTTCGTCACTTTGAAATGATGACAATCTCATCACAAATTGATGACATTTTTATCAAAGCTCCTACACTTATTGCATGGGCGTGACAACATTGTCATTAATTGACTTCATGACATCCTTGTAAGGGAAATTGGCCTTGGAATTGTCATCAAATTTTCACAGTGCAGGCAGACCTCCAGGCTCATCCCCATAAGCGGATGTCTTAAGTGTGGTGCGATCAACGAAAACAAATGTCGCCTCGTGCCCTGCGGACTGTTTCCGAGGGTCCTTTCCGTCGCTCTGTCTCTCTCACACCTGTAGGAAACGCCGCGTGAGTGCGAGAGAGACGGAGCGGCGAAAACGACTCTCGGCCTGCCTGTGGGCTCCTCGCGTGGCGACGCTAAGACAAAGACCCCCCCGAGCGAATGCGGCGCATCTGTTATACGAGACAGGTCAGCAGTCTGCAGACTGATTCCGAGAGTCGTTTTCGTCGCTCTGTCTCTCTCGCACCTGCACGGGACGTCGACTTCCCCGTGAGCGAGAGAGACAGCGACGAAGATGGCTCTCGGAATCGGTCTACTGCACTACAGCTGGGGGCGCTCTCGACCTTGACTGCCAGCTGCTTGGGAATCGAAGTAAGTATCGAAAGGTTTCATCCGGAAGAGCTCCTCGCTTAGAATCTGAAAGTCGAGCCCGAGCCAGGCAGGTGTAGCCCGCGGAGCGTTCAAATAGATTCACTCGAAGATGCCCAGCCCGGCAGGGCTGCCCGTCTGCTTGCCTGCTCCTTCATGAATGATTCCCAGTGTTTCGTACACTCCCCCGTCTTTCCGCCCGGCGTGGCGTGCGCGTATTTTGAACAACACGAGGTTATTTTGGCCGGCCGGCCGGCTCCGCGCCGCGTGGCCCCCCCTCCCCCTGCCCCCACCGCCGCGCCGCTGAGGATTCATGAATGAATATGCCAATCGATTGCGGGAAAGGGCAGAGGACAGGGGGGGGGGGGCGCAAGGGGGTGCGCCGCCACTGCGCACAGTGGGCCAGAAGACCGGTGGAGGCCGACAAAACTCTAGACGCGTTTCGCGTTTTCAGCTCCAGAGTCGCTAAACAGGCCTCAAACTGAACGTGTGACCCCACCAATGGATTCCCCGTTCGGAGATCAATCCATTGATGGGGTCACACGTTCGGTTCGAGTGCCATTCACTGACTGTAGAACTGAAAACGTGTCTGAAATTTTGGCCGCCGGCGCCGGTCTTCTGGCCCACTGTGCTGCGCCGGCTCGATCGCGTCCGGAGGCTAGTACTCCACAAATACCGCGAGTCCACTCTACACACAGAGGCCCTAGCAGTGTGGCACCGACCCGCACTTGCTCATTGATCACGGCTCATTGTGGGGGCATGTCACGGCGTCGGTCGCTCGAGGCACTCGAGCCGCCGAGGTCGAAAAACACGAAGAAAAAAGTCTATGCCACCCGAACGGCTCGGTCGATCGCACTCAAATTTGGTGAGGGTCGTTAAACATTCAATGGCTCGCCTCACGGGCAATTACAACTTCCCGGCACGTTGCCGGCGGAGGAAAAGAGACACTCGGAAAACTTGGCGTAGAGATGGGACGGGAAACGGAACACCTGGAGAATTTGGCGATAAAATAGGACGGAAAAAGAGACTCGGAAAATTTGACGTTATGGGACTCCTGAACGGCAAAGTTTGGCTTCTTGGGTTCTAGGGAGAGGAACACAGCCAGGACGGCGCTGCACAGTGGGCCAGAAGACGGGGGCGGTCAAAATTTCGGACACCTTTTGAGCTCCAGGTCGCTCAAACCGAACGTGTGACCCCAGCAATGGATTCCTCGTTCGGAGAGCGATCCATTGGTGGGGTCACACGTTCGGTTCGAGTCCTGATTAGCGACTCTGGAGCTCAAAACGCGTCTAGAGCTTACGGCCGCCTGTGCCGGTCTTCTGGCCCACTGGGCGCTGGCGGTAGTACTCACCGCGCGCAGCACGCTGGGCTCCAGGACGTCGTCGGCCTCCACGATGACGCTCTCGTAGCGCACGTCCTCCCGGAAGTTGGTCTCCACGAAGCGCGCCGCCTCGTGCACCACGGAGCCACGCGGCATGTACAGGTCCACCTCGGACATGCCGGCGCGCCACTGCAGCAGCCCCGAGCCGCACACCGCCGCCATCAACAAGGACAGCACGCACGTGAGGAGCGGCCACCGACCCACGGTCAGCCCCAGCCTGTAAAAGGGAAAGGCACCGGGTTCAACTCCCCTGCTCGCGGCGTCACACAGTGGGTCAGAAGACCGGCGCTGGCGGCCAAAACTCTAGACGCGTTTTGAGCTCCAGAGTAGCTAACCAAGACTCGAACCGAACGTCCACCAATGGATTGCACTCGGAACGAGGAATCCATTGGTGGGGTCACACGTCCGGCTCGAGTACTGCGTAACGACTCTGGAGCTCAAAACGTGTCTAGAGTTTTGGCCGCCTCCGCCAGTCTCCTGGCTTACTGTGCGTCGCCGCAGGGGCGTGTGCAGAAAGTTTTACTGGAGGGGGCTATTGCCTACCTTGCAGGGGCATGTATCTAAAGTTGCCTACCCTAAAGGCGCACAACACAATTAGCCGTTCAAGCAGTCATTTATATTGACCGTAGGGGTGTGCGTGGCCTGAATCACATCTCCTGCTGTGCTGAATTTCAAATTAAATATCGATAGTGACAGTCTGTAGGTACTTATTAACCGTTATTAACAGTCTTTATAGCCATCAGGACAAGCTTCAAGGCGTACAAAAGCAGTAAAATCCATGCAATCGAACTATTCCTGGACCCCCCCCCCCTCTCCTTTCACCGATCTCCTCGGATCTGGACGTTTCACAAGGGGGGCCGAAATCGAACTGGGGGGGGCTGAGCCCCCCTTGAGCCCCCCCGTAGACACGCCCCTGCGTCGCCGAATTTTTTCCGCTGTGTTCTTCGTGTTAATGGTATCCGGGGCGTGTAAGGGCAGAGGGCAGGGCTAGTGCCGTGCCGTGAGGGCTTCCCGCCCAAAAAAAGGGACGCGGCGTGTATGACTGTTTGCATGTGCTCAAGGCCAGCGGTTCTAATTGGCAGCCTAAAAGTAGGCCTACTGCGCTTCACACAAACAGTGCAAACAAAAGTGCGGCGCGGCGTTGGTCGCTGGGCTCGGCACAAGTTTATCAAAGCCGCCTAGTGCAGGGAGACTGTGATAAAGGAGGCACGCCGTCGAGGACGAGGACGCCGCGTTGCACAGTGGGCAAGAAGACCGGTGGAGAAGGTCAAAACTCTGGACGCGTTTTGAGCTCCAGAGTCGCTGAATAGGACTCGAAGCGAACGTGTGACCCCACCAATGGATTGCTCTCCGAACGAGGAATCCATCGGTGGGGTCACACGTTCGATTCGAGTCCTATTTGGCGACTCTGGAGGTTTGGAGTCTAGAGTTTTGGCCGGCTCCACTGCGGTACCTCCTATCTATAGGTCCTCTGGCCCACTGTGCGACGGCCGCCGACGCCGTCCTCGAGCAGCACGTCGAGACCACGACCGCCGTTGCCACGCGTCCTGCGTGTGCGAGAGAGAGAGAGAGAGAGAGAGAGAGAGAGAAACGGAAAGCACCGAGCAACGCGAGGAACGAGAACGAGGCAACTCGCCGAGGCAGGGAACGAGTGCGGGGCGGTTTCGATTTTCTGCTGCCGAGTTGCGGCGCCACCCGGCGCGCCAGTGTAGGCACGCCAAGGCACGCGCACTGCGGCACCCGGCACGCCCGGCACCGCGCGCCCGTCCTGGGACTCGTGGAACGCGCCACGTACCCGGTGTGCCTGGGTGTCGAAGGGTGACCCACTGTACTATGTTGTGTGGTACAGTGATTGGGATGAATGTCCTGGAATGTGCTGCATTTCTGCTGTATTTACCCTACATTTTGCCTACTTAAAAGCTGTGTTACCGTTTTGTTTGAGTCCCTATTTCGTTATGAACGTGGGAAGTTGGTCCCCCTGGCCGGCACTTCCCTGCCGGACTGTGAGGCAGAGGACCGGTGGCCAAAACTCTAGACGCGTTTTGAGCTCCAGAGTCGCTAAATGGGACTCGAACCGAGCGTGTGACCCCACCAATGGATTGCTCTCCGAACGAGGAATCCATTGGTGAGGTCTCACGTCCGGTTAGACTACCATTTAGCGACTCTGGAGCTCAAAACGCGTCTAGAGTTTTGGCCGCCGCCACCGGCCTTCTGGCCCACTGCGCACCGTTGCTGCGCTACCCCTTCTCGCTCCCTGCCGCCGCACGGCATGCACGGCCTGAGGGCGGATCCCTGCCACAAGGCCTAGGCCGGCCTAGGCGCATCCAAGGCCGCGGTCCCTTCTTTTTTGTCCGCGCAATGCTGGCTGCCCTGGCGGGGCCTGGCGGGGCCTGGCGGGGCCTGGCGGGGCCTGGCGGGGCCTGGCGGGGCCTGGCGGGGCCTGGCGGGGCCTGGCGGGGCCTGGCGGGGCCTGGCGGGGCCTGGCGGGGCCTGGCGGGGCCTGGCGGGGCCTGGCGGGGCCTGGCGGGGCCTGGCGGGGCCTGGCGGGGCCTGGCGGGCCTGGCGGGGCCTGGCGGGGCCTGGCGGGGCCTGGCGGGGCCTGGCGGGGCCTGGCGGGGCCTGGCGGGGCCTGGCGGGGCCTGGCGGGGCCTGGCGGGGCCTGGCGGGGCCTGGCGGGGCCTGGCGGGGCCTGGCGGGGCCTGGCGGGGCCTGGCGGGGCCTGGCGGGGCCTGGCGGGGCCTGGCGGCGGGGGCCTGGCGGGGCCTGGCGGGGCCTGGCGGGGCCTGGCGGGGCCTGGCGGGGCCTGGCGGGGCCGGGCGGGGCCTGGCGGGGCCTGGCGGGGCCAGGCGGGGCCTGGCGGGGCCTGGCGGGGCCTGGCGGGGCCGCGCGGCCAGGGCCCTGGCAAGGCTGGCAGCCTCGCCGGCAGCCGAGCTGGCAGCCCAGCCCCGGATCGGTACGCTGTTGGCTGCCATTGTGATGGTATCGGCCACCGGCCGGAAGCGTACAGTGGGCCAGAAGACCGGCGGAGGCGGTCAAAATCCCGATCGCGTTTTTGAGCTCCAGAGTCGCATTTAGTGTTTCTGGAGCTCAAAGCGCGTCCACGTGGTCCACTGTAAAGGGGAAAGAGGCTCGGACCAGAGGCGGACTGCTCGGGCCTCACTCTAGGTCTCGAGACAACCAGAGCTGCACCACTTTCGATCGGCACACCCTCTACTCGGCCTGTCCCCGTCCCAGAGCGAGTCCACAGTTTTCGTCGCTCTGTCACGCTCGCTTCCACACCGGACGCCCCGTGAGTGCGAGAGAGACAGAGCGACGGAGACGACTCAATCTCGGAATCAGTCTGCTTTGGTAGTCTAGCGCACAGTGGGCCAGAAGGCCGGTGGAGGCGGCAAAAATTCCAGACGCGTTTTGAGCTCCAGAGTCACTAAACAGGACTCGAATCGAACGTGTGACCCCACCAATAGATTCCTCGTTCGGAGAGCAATCCATTGATGGGGTCACACGCTCAGTTCGAGTCCCATCTAGCGACTCTGCTCAAAACGCGTCTAGAATTTCTGCCGCCTCCACTGGTCTTCTGGCCCACTGTCTAGCGGTCGGTGACTCACTTATCTCGGAGCCTCCCTTCCAATGCGAAGGTGAAGGCGGGGGCATCAGTGCATCAGTGTCGAAGGGCTGCTTTGAATTTCAGTGAACAAAGTTTGGCGGTGCCAACGTATTCTGATGGGCCGCCGTCGAATGTTAGTGGATTTGAGGAACCCGCATGGTTAAGCTCGGTTAAGCTGCGGCAAACTAGGCAGAATTTTCGACAATGCTCAACGGAAGTTCAGGTGCTGAAAGTACGGTGGTTACGAGTTCTCAATGCGTGTGAGGACACGGTGAAAACGGAACCTTGTTTTCCCAGAAAGCCTAGGGTAGAGACATTGGAGATTTCCAGGCAGTTCCTGGTAAAACCAGGAACCGTTTTTACCGTGGAAGTTTGCTTTCAGCGTCAGTGTACCTACCAAGTGCTATGGGAATAAAAGGGATCACCAGCCGGGTATCGAACCCGGCGCAGCCTTGAAGCCACCGGCAGAGCGATGATGGGATCATCTCGTTCTGTCCCGTCTGGTGGAGATACCATTCAAATGCGTGCCTTTCGGCCTACCTCGCTCACCCCGCCCGGGCCCGCCGTAAAGCAGCTGTTTTTGTGTCACTGGGTTGGGGAATACGCGACCTGTTTTATGCAGTGGGTGTCTACCCCGGATGCCCCTCTCGCGTTTTCGTTAATACTGATCCGCCCCGAAAGATCAGAACTGTTGTTTTCAATCCATTCGCCATTCGCTGCTCGCAGCCGGGCCATCTCGGATGCAGGTCGACTGCATAAAGCGAACGGGGGTACGGCGCACAGTGGGCCAGAAGACCGGTGGAGGCGGCCAAAACTCTAGACGCGTTTTGAGCTCCAGAGTAGCTAAATGGGATGTGAACCGAATGCATGATACCACCAATGAAAAGCTCTGCGAACGAGGAATCTATTGGTGGGGTCATACGTTCGGTTTGAGTCCCGTTAAAAGACTCTGGAGCTCAAAACGGGTCTAGTCTCTAGACTCTAGAGTTTTTGCCGCCTGCGCCGGTCTTCTGACCCACTGTAAGCGTGAGCCACTGACCAAAAACATTGTACAATAGTGTAGTGAGTGTCCTATTGAGCTAAGCCATGCTATTTGCCTACTTACAGACGTTTATCGAACAAATTGCTCACATGCGTTTCTCAGGTAAAATCTTAGTGAATGTGAGTGAGTGCAGGCCGGGTGCGTGGGTAATGAGAGCTAGAAGTGCCATCGGGGTACGGGGTCTGGCCAAAGGCCTCTCTTTACCCGAGTGCAAGTCGGCGTCCAGTCAAGGGTTCGAATACCAGCAGCACCCACCCATGATTCAGTTTTTTTTTGTCACGGTCGCCTAGACTGCATGCGGTGCCCACTGAGTGCCAACCCAATGGCCACTTGACCCTCTTATTAATGTTAATAGCACTAGGTACTTGATCCTTGGGCCCTGGAGTGTGACAGGGAACCGGAGAGTACTCCTTTGCACTGCTCGCAACCAACTGCTGGAATTGGTCACTTCGAGACGAGTATACTATCCCGTCATGTGACACTACTCCCAAGTACCACGTGGTGACCCACATCCAAGATCCTACACCCTAAACGTCTTTACGATGAAAGGTTGCGCGCATCAACATAATATAGGGACAGTTTTTCAAAAGTAAGCGAGCCAGCTAAACCTCCACGAAATAGAAAATTTTCACCATGTTATGGAGAATCTTTACTATAGGACTTTTAGAGTGTAGTCCAAGCGGCCTCCAAAGAAGGGACAAAACGCCCTGCTGCAAACGCACGTTTGGTGTCACTGCGTGCACGGTGCAAAAATCTCCAGCATTTTCCAGGCACTGAAGGCGTACCTGCGCTGGAATGCCAGTGGACAGAGCAACGACTGTTGGAACGGACAAAGCCACGTCTGTTGCTGGTGGTCTCGGGTGGTGGAGGACGCGCAGAATACAATTACTGTCCCGCTTCGAATTAGCAGACTGATTCCGAGAGTCGTTTGCGTCGCCTCGTCTCTCTCGCACTCATGGGGCGCGCTCAGTACAGGTGGGAGAGAGACAGAGCGACGAAAGCGACTCTCGGAATCAGTCTGCGGCTCGAGGCCGGGGGCTGGAGTCTTGCAGCTCCCTGCCTCGCACGCCTTGGAAGGCGACGTCGCACTGCAGGTCAGAAGACTGGTGGAGGTGGCCAAAGCTCTGGACACCACTGTTATTCCGCTTGCGATACAGACCGCACTTTCTGCGCAATACAAATTTCATCGCACTTTTCTGTGATGATCATTGCTAAAAGGTGTGATGAGCTACAGTACCGCAGAATTTTGCAATGATCATTGCAAAAAACTGCAATGATTCCAGATTTTGTGTTGTCATCATTGCAGTTTTTTGCAATAATTCCGATTTTCATTGCAGAATTTTATGCGATACAGAAGTCATTGCATCTCAGGAGCAATGATTCGTGGGAATCACATTTCGGATATCATCGCACGTTTTTGTGTTGAAAGTATCGCAAGTTGGATAACAGTGACGTTTTGAGCTCGAACCGAGCCTGTGGCCCCTCCAATAGACTCATCGTTTGGAGAGCAATCCATTGGTGGAAACACGATCGGTTCGAGTCCCATTTAGCGACTCTGGAGCTCAAAACGCTTCCAGAGCCCTCATGGCCGCCGCCGCCACCACCGGTCTTCTGACCTACTGCGCGTCATCAGTCATCACCCTCTGCGGCAAATTCAACTTCGCCTTCACGAACGGAGCCGATTTCGCCGAGATAAGATTCGCGTGGGCCCGGAATGGTGTTCGTTGAACCATCGACGCGAAATCGACGTCTAATCGACTTCCGGCAATCTGGGTCGCGCGCCGTTCGCCATTTCCCTGGCGGCCCACAGTGGGCCAGAAGACCGGTGGAGGCGGACGAAATTCTGGACGCGTTTTGAGCTCAAAGTCCCTAAATGGGACTCAAACCGAACGTGTGACCCCACAAATGGATTGCTCTCCGAACGAGGAATCCATCGGTGGGGTCGCACGTTCGGTTCGAGTCCCATTTAGCGACTCTGGAGCTCGAAACGCCTTTAGAGGTTTGCCGCATGCGCCGGTCTTCTGGCCCACTGTACGGCCGCTGCCCCTCCCCAGATTCGGCTCCAGCTGAGCGCCGCGCGTGCGGGTGGCCCCCTGGTGGCTCCGCGTGCGCGCGTACGGCCGCCGGGAAGGGGGTGGGGGAGTGGGAGGGGCGGCGGTGCACTCACCTATAGTACATGCGTTCTATCCTGTTGCCGGACTGCGTCCGCACCAGGCTCATGCACTTCATGTAGCCGTGGCGGATCCGCTGCGGCCCGAAGGACGCCGACGACGACGAGGAGCTCCTGGCCGCCTTGCCGGCCTCCATGTCGCCGGCGCCGCGCCCCGCCGGCACCACCACGGGGCACATCGCGATCCTGGGGGTGGCGGTCACTGAGTCGTCGGCCAGGTGTGATGGCCGTGGGGGGCGCAGGGATACTGCACCATCGCGAGGGTCGCGGCGCCGTCCTCCGCGACGTCCTCGCCGTGTTCGGCCCGCGACGGAGCAGGACTTGTTCGTGCCGAGCCGACTGCGCGCGCTCCTTCACGCCGCCCTGCCGCCGAGTCTTTGCTCGAGTTGAAGCCGAAGCAGACTGAGGACTGAGTACGGCGGAGACGGAGCGCGAGCGAGCGGACTGAGTCAGCGCGGGGCCGCCCGCAGCCCGCGAGGTGGGGCGGGGCGGGGTGGGGCAGGGCGGGGCTGGAGTTCTGCGGTGACCCACCCCCACTCCGCCCGGCGCCCGCCACCACCCCGCCCGCCCCACCTCGCCCCACCCCACCCCACCGCCGCCGCGTCAAAACAAAGCGAGCCGCCAACCTAACTCTACTATCCGGTTCAAGTCCCCGCTGCGGGAAGCATTGCACAGTGGGCCAATAGGCCGGCGCAGGCGGTCAAAATCCCGGACGGGTTTTGAGCTCCAGGGTCGCTAAATGGTACTCTAACCGAACGTGTGACTCCACCAATAGATTGCTCTCCGAGCAGAGAATCCATTGGTGGTATCGCAAGTTTGGTTTGAGTCTTGTTTGGCGATTCTGCAGCTCAAAACTCGTGTTTAGTTTCGGCCGCCTGCGCCGCGCCAGTCTTATGTCCTGTCCCGCTGTGCGGTGGTAGGCCGGCACGCCTACAGCGTCCACACTGACGTTGACGTTGAGGGCCGACCAAGACGGATTCCGACGTTCGTCTCCGAACAAACCGGCCGGCTGAACTTGTCCATTTGAACTTCAAGTCAAAAGCGCAAACGAAACGTCACGTCACTACTGCGGACTGCGCAGCAAGGTGTTTCCGTTTCCGTCGCTCTGTCTCTCTCGCACTCATGGCGGCATGCCGTATGGGTGCTAGAGAGACAGAGCGATGAGAACGACTCTCGGAATCAGTCTGCAGGTTTCGAACTTGCCGCGCCGGCCTCTGCGCGCGGCTAGGCCGGGGGAATGACCGTGCCGTTGGCAGCACTGCGCGCGGCGCGTGGAAGTTCGCGCGGCGGCCGCGGGGGGCGCCACCGCGCGGGCCGACGTCACCGCCTCAACCGCGCCGGCCGCGGGGCGGGGAGGGAGGGGCGGGGAGAGGAGGGGGGTTGCTCGTGGCGGTGCGGTGGTTGGGGCGGGGAAGGCCGCGAAAGAGGCGCACAGCGGGCCAAAAGACCGGCGCCGGCGGCCAAAACCCTAGACGTTGTTCAGCACCGCAGTGGCTAAACAGGACTCGAACCGATCGTGTGACCCCACCAATGGATTCCTCGTTTGGAGAGCAAATAGGGTCACACGTTCGGTTCGAGTCCCACTTAGTGAATGTGGAGCTCAAAATGCTTCAAAGAACTTTGGCCGACTCTACCTGTCTTCTGGCCCGCTGTGGGAGAGTGTGGCGGTGGAGGGGGAGGGGAAGGTCGCCAAGGGACGGGACGGTGGCAGTGTGGCAGTGCGGGACCACGATCATAATGATGCCTTCCATCGCCAGTCGCCAGTCGTGCAGTTGGAGATCCAAGAAACTTGGCTGCGTCTGTTATAGGTTATTTCCTGTCGGCCCAAAACTGGCATCTCGGTAATTTTGTAATTTTATTGGGCATTTGCCAGTTGGGGCTGTCCAATGCTAGCGCGCAGGCGCATCGCCCAGCATCGCCGACGTAAACGGTCCCTTCGCGAGCGGCACGAGGTGGACGCGCCGCGTTGGTGAGGCTTCAAAATCTTCGATCAGCGTGCCAGCTCAACTTGGCGGGCGGTTAGGGCCGCGCCGTTCCACAGTGGGCCAGAAGACCGGCGCAGGCGGCCGAAACACTAGACGCGCTAGCTTCGGAGTCGCTAAAGAGGACGCGAAGCGAACGTTTGACCGCGCCAATGGATTGCACTCCGAATGAGGAATCCATTAGGGTCACACGTCCGGTCTTAGTGCCATTTAGCGACTCTGGAGCCCAAAACGCGTCTAGAGTTTTGGCCACCTGCGCCGGTCTTCTGGCCCACTGTGCGTTCGCGCCGGCCGGCACTGGTTCGGCCTGTTGGCATCGCTGGCGCGCCGCGGCGGGTCAGGTTCGCCGGCGGCACGCACTCGGATCATTATCCCGTCCCGCCGCACGGCTCTCCATCTCTCTCGCACTCGTGGCTTGTCCCGCGAGGGTGCGAGGGAGACAGAGCGACTCTTCGGAGCCAGCCCGCCGGGGTCAGGATGCACATTATTTGGGCGTGCGGATCCTTCCCTGCCTCTGCGATCCTCTTCCAGCCTCGGCCCAGCTCGTCGGCGCGGTCGGATAAATGCCAACGGACGCGGCCCGGCGGCCAGGGTTCCCGTTGCGCCGCGAGGCGGCCCGGCGCACAGTGGGCCAGAAGACCGGCGCAGGCGGCCAAAACCCTAGACGCGTTTTGAGCTCCAGAGTCGCTGAACAGGACTCGAACCGAGCGTGTGACCCCACTGGTGGATTCCTCCTTCGGAGAGCAATTCATTGGTGGGGTCACACGTTCGGTAAGGGCCCTATTTAGCGACTCTGGAGCTCAAAACGCGTCTAGAATGTTGGCCGCGCTCTTCTGGGCCACTGTGCGGCAGCCGCTCCTGGCGATGTGAGCGCCTGACGGCGCCAGGGTAGGCAACCCGCGGGCAGCGGTGCATGATGTTGCCCACTCGCCATTACCATTACCATTAAGTGCTAGACTTGACTTGACTTGAAAGGCTAGACCTGATCTTATGCCGGTTGGGGCCCGGTAACTGCCATGTTTGCACTGCACAACATGACATACCATCCGGACAAAGAGCAGGACCACACATGATCGTATGCCATTTCGGGCCCGACACAAGCTCGCCTGCACTGCAAAACGAGACATGGCCGTCCTTACTGAGGTGACACTTCATCGCACGGAAAAAAAAATAATTAGTTGGTGCAACCAATGTTTCGGTGTTTTGGCCCAACTAAGATTTTTTGTTCCAATAACGAAAATTGCGTTCGAAGAGCGAAAAATTTGTTAGAAGAGCGGAAAGTTCGTTGCAGCAGTGAATTCGTTGGTTGGCACGACCGAATTAAGAGCCGGCTACTGCAACGATATCCTATTTGCTGCTGCAACTATGGATTCGTTGAGGCAGCAAACTTTTCTGCTCTTCTGGCGAAATTTTCGTTACTGGTACGGAACATCTTAGTTGGGCCAAAACCAACCGAAGCATCGGTTGCGCTAACCAAAATTTGGTTGGACTGACTAAGTATTTTTTTCCGTGCGCGGCGGGGAAGAGCCTCGCCAGCACGGCGGCTCTTCCCGCACCACCGCTACCTATTATTGATAGTTGATAAGTTGTTGTTGTTATTGTTGTTGTTGTTGCTCCTGTTGTGGTCGTCCTCGGTGTTGTCAGGCGCCTCGTTGACGCTGCCATGCGGGCAATGGCGCCACTGTTAAAAAAAATCTGAAAATTCAGACCACTTTTGTCAGACTTGGTGGTCTGAATCTATTTTTCAGACTTGTTTCAGACTGCTTGTCTGAAAATTTTGCCTTCCGGTATGAAAATTGCGACTTGATCGTCTCAGAACCTGAATTCAGACCAGCGCAGTCTGAAAATTTAGATGGTTAAGTCTGAAAATTCAGACCAACCCAAGATTTCGTTTGTCCGCTAGATGGCGCGCATGTTGTGGAACATACCTACTTCTGTTTAAAAGGCTTCTAATGTGAAAATATATCAGTTGAAAAGTTCCAAATGGACAGGACTTAATCGGTCATATGAGAACCATTCTCTGCTGCAAGATTTATGTCCGTAATATGGGTGGAAGTTGAACAATCCACATTCTAATTTACCTCTCGCGGGTGGCTCCGTGTCGCCATTTCCTTGGGTGCCACAGGCCGGCCTCTCGAGAGTCAGGGAAAAGAACAGAGGACCTTCTCCCTCATCACAATTTTTACTCAATGTTGTCCTCTCTGGAGGTTCACACACACCTGAGATTCTTTCTATGTCATATTGAACATGTCACGAACCTTAAAGTTCACAATCTTCGTACAGGACTGAATTTTCAGACCACCAAACTCTTAAATGCAAGACTCTCGAGTTCTGAATTTTCAGACCATCTAAATGGTCTGAATTTTCAGACCTAAAGTCTGTTAATAACTTCTTACCAATTTGGTCCGAAATTTCAGACTTTTTTTTTAACAGTGGCCGGTAGCGCCCTGCAAACTGATTCCGAGAGTCGTTTTCGTCGCTCTGTCTCTCCCACACGCCCAGGTCATCCCCTATAAGTTCGAGAGAGACAGAGCGACGAAAACGACTCTCGGAATCCGCCCTCTGCTGTCGGTAGTCGCCGCCAGACGGACAAGGACTCGGGCGAGAGTGAGTGAGATGGACGAGCGTGTCACCGGCTCGGCTCGGGGCTCCAGGCGACGCGACACCAACGAAGGGGAAAGCTGGTTTCGGCCGATTTGGGGCCGGCCGGCCGTGGACTGGGAGTACCCAATCAGGGGACCGCTTGTAAACCACGTCGACGACGGCCATTCGACGCGTTTGGCCTGCTCATCTGTCGGGGGCCAAGCACGGTGGGCCAGAGACCGGTGGAGGCGGCCAAAACTCTAGACGCGTTTTGAGCTCCAGAGTCGCTGAACAGGAGTCGAAGCGAGCGTGTGACCCCATCGATGGATTCCTCGTTCGAAGAGCAATCCATTGATGGGGTCACACGTTCGGTTCGAGTCCCATTTAGCGACTCTGGGGCTCAAAGCGCGTCTAGAGTTTTGGCCGCCTCCACCGGTCTTCTGGCCCACTGTGCCTAGCTAGACTAGTCGAGGCTGGTCGCAGCACTGATTCCGAGAGTCGTCTTCGTCGCTCTGTCTCTCTCGCTCCCATACGAACGCTCTATGAGAGCGAGAGAAGCAGAGCGACTATAGTTGAGGCAGGTCGCGGGGTCACGCAGCGGCCTGATTCGGAGAGTCGCTCTGTCTCTCTCGCACCCGTGAGAACGCCCCATGAGTGCGAGAGAGACAGAGCGACGGAAACGACTCTCGGAATCGGTCAGCAGGGCGTGAGTCATCCATCGTGTGACCTAAAAATACGTCTCCTGAATTTTTCGGACGTCCTCTATCTAACCAATTTTACCAAAGCGGAATTTAACGTCGATTTGAAGGGCAAACAACTTCGTCAAAATTTTTACACCGTTATTTAGATTTCACGTTATTTCACGTTATTTTATTGTTATTCCAACGTTATTTCAAGGGAATTTCAACGTTATTTCAACGGCGTTTCAACGATATTTCAAGTTATTTCACCGTTATTTCGACGTTATTTCACGGCTTTTTCAAGGGAAATATACACCAAAATTCAAGTTTTTTGCCCCTTGCGTCGATCGCACCCCCTCCACCCCATGGGACTCGCAGTGAACCGTCTGCTCTAGCCCTAATCCCCTGAATGTGTAACTCCCCTCCCCCTCCCCCTCCCCTCCCCCTCCCCTCCCCTCCCCTCCCCCTCCCCTCCCCTCCCCTCCCCTCCCCTCCCCTCCCCCTCCCCTCCCCCTCCCCTCCCCTCCTCTCTTCACTCCCCTCCCCCCCCCCCTCGACCGAAGAATCCCCATCCATCCGGCGTAGGGACCCTCTCTGTCAGAGATGCGCACGCTGGCCGCGAATCCGGCCTTCTGATTGGGCGAGAGTAAACTGGGGAAAAACCGCCCGGTGCGAGGCCAGAGTGGAGGTGGAGGGGGGACGCCGCCCGGCCGGGAGCCTCGCAGCGCTAGTCTCGCACGGGGCAAAAATCGCCCGGTTTACTCCAGCGGTCGAGCGTGCGCATCTCTGACAGAGAGGGTCCCTAATCCGGCGCTCGCATCGGAATGCAGTGCCGGGGGGGAGGGAGGAGGAACGGGGCGGGTCAAAACGAAGCTGAAAGTCGTTTCCGAAAGCAGCGATCCCTTTTATGCCACCATTCCAGGGCGACATACCTGCCATGCCGCCCATCGATTCAAGTGAATTTTGAGAGAGCAGTTTTTTGGAGGGGAGAGAGAGAGAGAGGAGAGAGAGAGAGAGAGGAGAGAGAGAGGAGAGAGAGAGGAGAGAGAGAGGAGAGAGAGAGAGAGAGAGAGGAGAGAGAGAGGAGAGAGAGAGGAGAGAGAGAGGAGAGAGAGAGGAGAGAGAGAGAGGAGAGAGAGAGGGGAGAGAGAGAGGAGAGAGCGAGGAGAGAGAGAGGAGAGAGAGGGGAGAGAGAGAGAGGAGAGAGAGAGGAGAGAGAGAGGAGAGGGGGGAGAGAGAGAGAGGAGAGAGAGAGAGAGGAGAGAGAGAGAGGAGAGAGAGAGAGAGAGAGACAGAGGAGAGAGAGGGGAGAGAGAGGGGAGAGAGAGGGGAGAGAGAGGGAGAGAGAGAGAGAGAGAGAGAGAGAGAGAGAGAGAGAGGATAGAGAGAGGAGAGAGAGAGAGGAGAGAGGGGAGAGAGAGAGAGAGAGAGAGAGAGAGAGAGAGAGAGAGAGAGAGGCGTAAAGTATAGTCAGTTTTACTTCGAGTATTTTTCTCCCCCCAAAATGCCGCAAAATGCCCTTGCTTTTTTTTCTGTCATGTTGGCAAAACCGCTTGCTGCTGGCCGCCCTCGCCGCGTAACGGAGTGCAATCACGGCCGCCAACCGCCGAGGGAAAACAACAAACAACGAGCAGGTCGAGTGAAGACTGCAGGGACCGAAGAGGGAGCGCAGATGTTGATAATTGCACAGCGCCCGGGGCCTGACGCGGCCTGACGCGGCCTGACGCGGCCTGACGCGGCCTGACGCGGCCTGACGCGGCCTGACGCGGCCTGACGCGGCCTGACGCGGCCTGACGGGGGCCTGACGCGGCCTGACGCGGCCTGACGCGGCCTGACGCGGCCTGACGCGGCCTGACGCGGCCTGACGCGGCCTGACGCGGCCTGACGCGGCCTGACGCGGCCTGACGCGGCCTGACGCGGCCTGACGCGGCCTGACGCGGCCTGACGCGGCCTGACGCGGCCTGACCTAAAATCAGCGGAGTCAGGAGCGTCAGGAAACAGCGCGGCCAGCTTGCGTCGGGTCGTATTGGCAGACAATAGTGGGGACGGTAAGGGCTCCAACCTTGCACTTTGTGATGAAAACGAAATAATAGTCTTACTTTTTGTTTTCGGGGGTGCTCTATCGATCTGGATATGGTGCCACGCCGAAATCGGGCTCCTTCATCCTGTTCGAGGCCAAGAAGTGCTAAATCATCTACAAACGACGGCTAAATGACGTCTGATCAACTTGGTAGTGGGCTCATTCGATTCGTCTCTTCAAGACGGTCATTTTGACACCAATCTCGATAGTATGCGGTGCATAGGCGCGCATCCTGGCTGCCTCGAAGGTCCTCGAAGTGCCCCATCCTCTACAAAAGCATGCTTTACCGAGCAGATATCACTCCGGTTCGAGTGCCAATCGATTCCTATGCTTGAATCGAGTTTCTTGGACCCACCTGGTGACTGCAGGGCGTGCGCGCGCTCGCATCCTGGCCTCCTAGAAGGTCCTCGAAGTGCCCCATCCTCTACAAAAGCATGCTTTACCGAGCAGATATCACCCCGGTTCGAGTGCCAATCGATTCCCATGCTTGAATCGAGTTTCTTGGACCCACCTGGTGACTGCAGGGCGTGCGCGCGCTCGCATCCTGGCCTCCTAGAAGGTCCTCGAAGTGCCACATCCTCTACAAAAGCATACTTTACCGAGCAGATATCACCCCGGTTCGAGTGCCAATCGATTCCTATGCGTGAATCGAGTTTGGTGGACCCACCTGGCGACTGCAAGGCGCGCGCGCGCTCGCATCCTGGCCGCCTTGAAGGTCCTCGAAGTGCCCCATCCTCTACAAAAGCATGCCTTACCGAGCAGATATCACCCCGGTTTGGGTGCTAAGCGGTTGTTATGCGCGCATTTAATTTATTGAAGGAAGTGACTACTGCGAGGGGCGCGCTCGCACGCATCCTGGCTGCCCTCATGGTGTTCGAAGTGCCCCATCCTCTACAAATGCATGCTTTACCGGTCTGATTTCGCCGTGATTTAATTTTCTAGCAGCATGAGCACTTCAAACGCGTGTTAACAAACTTCCGGGCCTTGGTAATGTCACAATAGAGGCTTAGTGAAACAGGGTTGCCGCGCTTCCGGAATTTCGGATTTACCTGACATTTCCAGGTTTTTCAGAGACATCTTTTGCCATTTTCCCTGACATTTTGGCTAATTTTTGAAGGGAGTTTTCGCGCGTGGAAAGGATATCCCATCCGGCGCACGTTATGACTTTTTGGCCAGAAAGTAGGTATTTTGACCTGTTTTCCACGATTGTCCCTGACATTTCCAGGTTTTCCCGGTTCTTTCTGACATAGCTTCATTTTCCCTGACAATTACAGGTTTTCCCTGTTTTCCAGGTGCGTGGCAACCCTGTGAAAACCAAATTTGGACGGTTCCCTTTTATATGTATTTCTATCCACACATTTGAATGACCTTCCACCGTCCTTAATGATATAAAAAATGCACAAACTAGTTTAACAGACACTCTATGTTGCTTCCTCGTATATACTCTGCAAACTCAGTTGTGTGCGGCATGCACTTGGTGCGTGCCTGTAGGCACACACTTCTTTCCTGCATGCCTGGCAGTCACACACCTCTTGGTGCATTCATGGCAGGCACATACTTCTTTTCTGCATGTCTTGCAGGCACAACTGCTTGGTGCCCGGCAGGCATACACTTCTTGGTGTATTGCCTGGCAGGTACACACTTCTTTGCTGCATGCCTCAGGCACACACTTGCTTGTGTGCATGCCTCAGGCACACCCCGTACGAAAATGTTGGAGTCCGAAAAGCAGCCAAAAACAACCGTTTGCGGACCGTCCGAAACGGCTCCAAAAGTCGGACCGGGACAGTTCCTAAATCCGCCCTCGGACAGTTCCCAAAAACATTGAAAAAGACCAAAGTCAGAAAGATTCCGGACTTGTCCTGAGTACCAACGCTAGTCGAAAAACGGACAGTCCGAACAAATGCACCAGCCTGCTGCCCCTCGCCCCTCCCTTTCCCCCTTCCCCTTTCCCTTCGGACGCAGGTTGCTTCGGCCGGCCGGCCGGCCGGGGATTTTCCGCGGGAGCGCGCCCTAGCGCCGGCTGGGCTCACCCTACCTGGCTCGGCTGGGCGGCCACCACTGCCGTGGCGGCTCGGCTCGACTCGGCTCGGGGCACGGTGGCCGGTCAGACACGGCAAGGGACGCGATTTACAGCCTCCAGTGGAATATTACACACAAATTTTGATCATGCACTAACTGTAGCATACCTGCAAGTACATGCCTGCAAAGCGGACTCGTTGAAGCTGTTTGCAAATGATGGGAACACTTGGGGACGAGGGTGAAAGAGGAGAGGCGAATAAAATAATACACCTCCCACCCTCTCACCGCCCGTCCTTCAAGTTTGAGAGACACACACACTTGCGGTAGCCAGCAGCCAGCGGATAGTTGTTTGTTTGGGACACTTAGTACAGCAACGCACTCAAATTCGATCAATGTTTAGGAAAACGCCGTACACGACACCTCACCAAAAATTACTTCTAGAACAGTCGCGAATCGCCTGAACATCGCTCCGAGAAAGTAACGAGTGGAAAGTAGATGTGACTTGTGCGCGTTCCTCATGTTCACTGATCACAGATGCGCTGCTGTGCGATGTGACTCGCTCAACAGCGCGCCGAAAACTGGCGAAAACTGCATCTCTGGCCGCGTCCGCCAGGGCGCCAGGTAACCTCGGCGACCCTTCGGGCCTTCGGCTTGCTTCGGCACGCCGGCGTGCGGCGTTTTCCGCGTACCCAGTTGCCGGGACGTCCGGGCGCCCCGGCTCGGCCCGGGCCCGGGCCAGCTGCACCTAGGCAGGACTCTTTCGGACAGTCCTTGACTTTGAGTGGTTCAGAAACCAAGAAACGGAACTGTCCGGTCCGGACTCCGATTCGGCCCGGACTCTATTCGGGCCTAACCAGAGGGAAAGCGGAACTGTCCGGGGCTGGTGGACAAGTTTGGAATAGTCCTTGGCTAGGTTTCGGAACTCTTCGCTATTGTAAGGGACACTTGCATTTGTGCATGCATTAGCTACGGCAAAAGTGTGCCTGCAGGCATGCTCCAAGAAGTGCGTGCCTGGCACACAATTGAGTTTGCAGAGTACATACGAGGAAGCAACACAGAATGACAGTTAATCTAGTTTGTGCATTTCTCGTATCAATAGAGACGGTGGAAGGTCATTCAAATGTGTGGATAGAAATACATTTATACGAGAACCGTCCAAATTTTGTTTAACCAAGGCCCGGAAGTTTGCTAACACGCGTTTGAAGTGCTCATGCTGCTAGAAAATTAAACCACGGCGAAATCAGACCGGTAAAGCATGCATTTGAAGAGGATGGGACACTTCGAACACCTTTGGGGCAGCCAGGATGCGTGCGAGCGCGCCCCTCGCAGTAGTCACTTCCTTCAATAAATTAAATGCGCGCATAACAACCGCTTGGCACCGAAACCGGGATGATATCTGCTCGGTAAGGCATGCTTTTGTAGAGGATGGGGCACTTCGAGGACCTTCTAGGCAGCCAGGATGCGAGCGCGCGCGCGCCTTGCAGTCACCAGGTGGGTCCACCAAACTCGATTCACGCATAGGAATCGATTGGCACTCGAACCGGGGTGATATCTGCTCGGTAAAGCATGCTTTTGTAGAGGATGGGGCACTTCGAGGACCTTCTAGGAGGCCAGGATGCGAGCGCGCGCACGCCCTGCAGTCGCCAGGCGGGTCCACCAAACTCGATTCACGCATAGGAATCGATTGGCACTCGAACCGGGGTGATATCTGCTCGGTAAAGCATGCTTTTGTAGAGGATGGGGCACTTCGAGGACCTTCTAGGAGGCCAGGATGCGAGCGCGCGCACGCCCTGCAGTCACCAGGTGGGTCCAAGAAACTCGATTCAAGCATAGGAATCGATTGGCACTCGAACCGGAGTGATATCTGCTCGGTAAAGCATGCTTTCGTAGAGGATGCATGCTTTTGTAGAGGATGGGGCACTTCGAGGACCTTCTAGGCGGCCAGGATGCGCGCCTATGCACCGCATACTATCGAGATTGGTGTCAAAATGACCGTCTTGAAGAGACGAATCGAATGAGCCCACTACCAAGTTGATCAGACGTCATTTAGCCGTCGTTTGTAGATGATTTAGCACTTCTTGGCCTCGAACAGGATGAAGGAGCCCGATTTCGGCGTGGCACCATATCCAGATCGATAGAGCACCCCCGAAAACATAAAGGAGGACTATTATTTCGTTTTCATCACAAAGTGCAAGGTTGGCCTGTTTTTTGTCCCTTAACGTCCCCACTACAAGGGGCCTGCCACTTTTTGCACTCACCCCTCACACTCACTCGGTGATTGAAAATTGGCCCAGTACCCATCCAGCCGCACGGTGGGCGAAGAGACCGGTAGAGTCGGTCAAAATCCTGGACGCGTTTGGAAACTCCAGAATCGCTACATGGGACTTAGATTGAACCGAACGTGTGACCCCTCCAATGGATTGCTCTTCGAACGCGGAATCCATTGGTGGGGTCACACGTTCGGTTCGAGTCCGTTCAGCGACTCTGGAGCTCAAAACGCGTCTAAAGTTTGGGCCGCCCGCGTCTCGGTCTTCTGGTCCACTGAGCGATCCTTACGTCCTGCGAGACAGTGGTGGCGGTGGCACTCCCTAGGCTGATGAGGGCGGGCAGGCATTCCTGGGACGCGGAGACGAGGCGAGACGAGGAGAGAGGGGAGGCGAATCCCGGAGGATGGACAAGGATGGACAAGGATGGGGAGGGAGAAGAAAGCAAAGGCGTCCGTGCAGCGCGCGAAGAACGCGAAGAAGCCGCCGCGAGGGGGGGGGGGAGGGGGAACCGGTCGGGAAGGGGGAGGGGCGCCTCGGTGGAGTCCAGGCCCAGTCCAGTCAGTCCATGCCGGGCATCGCGAGGCGAGAGAGGGCCCCGCAGCGCGTCGAGAGGCCGCGAGGCAGTATGAACCTCGCCGGGACGGAGTGACGAATCGAGTGACGAACCGAGAGACGAACACCGTCACGGACACTGGGAAGGACACAGTGCGACGGAGTGGCGAACTGTGTGACGAGGACGTCGAGGCCCTGGGCCGAGGCCGTCGCTTGAGGCCGAGGATACGGGCCGCACAGCGCATGTGACATGAGGACCATGGACTCCAGGTGAGCGAATCTAGACGAGGGAGGGACACCCCGGCACGCCCCCGGACGTGGGACACCTCCCGAGACCCTTGAGACACCCGCCACCATGGATCAGAGCACAATGGGATAGAAGGCCGGCGCCGGCAGCCAACACTCCAGACGCGTTTTGGGCTCCAGAGCCGCTAGACAGGGACTTGAACTCCATCAATGGAGTCCTCGTTCGGAGAGCAATCCATCGGTGGCGTCACACAATCCGGTTCGCGTACCATTCAGCAACTCTGGAGCCCAAAACGCGTTTGGGATTTTGACCGCGGTCCTCTTGCCCACTGTGCAGTGTTTTCCCAGCGGAGAGTGACACGTCTGAATGTGTTGGGCGCTGGGTGTCTGGAGAGCGCGGGTTTTAGAATAACTCTCGCCCTACAAAAGTTGCTATCACTGATTCCACCTCAGTTGCACGTGCGTGCCGTTCGTGCCTTGCCCCAGTGTGCCGGTCATGGATCGCCGGCCGCCTCGCCACAAAAACGGCAAATGGCCCTTCTCGCAACCTCTCATATTTCTTTCGCACCTGCAAGCTGCTCCACTCCACCGCCTAACCTTAGGTCAGCCTCAGCCTCATCCTCTTCCTTAACCTTAACCTTAGCCTCAGCCTCAGCCTCAGCCTCAGCCTCAGCCTCAGCCTCAGCCTCAGCCTCAGCCTCAGCCTCAGTCTCAGCCTCAGCCTCAGCCTCAGCCTCAGCCTCAGCCTCAGCCTCAGCCTCAGCCTCAGCCTCAGCCTCAGCCTCAGCCTCAGCCTCAGCCTCAGTCTCAGCCTCAGCCTCAGCCTCAGCCTCAGTCTCAGCCTCAGTCTCAGCCTCAGCCTCAGCCTCAGCCTCAGTCTCAGCCTCAGTCTCAGTCTCAGCCTCAGCTTTTAGCCTCAGTCACAGCCTCAGCCTCAGTCTTAGAGCCTCAGCGCGCTGACGCGTCAGCGACAAGCAGAGTCGGTTTCGGCCTTCCTTCGGGTGCAGTCCGGCGCGGGCCTAAGTGAGCCGAAGTCACTTGGCGTCCGCTTCGTGCTTCGCGTCGAGTTGAAGTTCCGGTCCGGCGAGCCAAAGCAGCCAAAGCCCATCCCCGAGTCCGGCGGCACCCACTTCCAGCGACACGCCTGCGCGCCCCGCCCCGCCCCGCCCCGCCCCGCCCCGCCCCGCCCCGCCCCGCCCCGCCGGCACCCACTTTGGCCGCCGACGGGCGACGCTCCCGAGTCCGAAAATGATTCCAAGTCGCCGCCAGTGTAGCCACACCAGACAAAGACACACAGCGGGACCGCTCCATCATAATGGTTGTGATCGTGACCTCGTGCATGGCGTGGCATGGCAGGGCAGGGCATGGCAGGGCAGGGCATGGCAGGGCATGGCAGGGCAGGGCATGGCAGGGCAGGGCAGGGCAGGGCATGGCATGGCATGGCAGGGCAGGGCATGGCAGGGCATGGCATGGCATGGCAGGGCAGGGCATGGCAGGGCATGGCTAGGTCGACACATTAACGTGTGTTTTACGGCCTCGGATGGCAGGGATGGCATGGATGGCA
The DNA here is from genome assembly GCF_012932325.1 of Thrips palmi. Classification (NCBI taxonomy): domain Eukaryota; kingdom Metazoa; phylum Arthropoda; class Insecta; order Thysanoptera; family Thripidae; genus Thrips; species Thrips palmi. Next base: position 8,721,371 of record NW_023144628.1, read on the forward strand.
GGGCGCATGCACCGTTACCGCCCAGCGTCGCGAGCACGCCGTCGAGTCGCCAAGTTCGTCACCGCGCGCCATACGCACTCCGGAATGCCCTCGCGACACACGAGGAGACAATCACAGGCTGCGAATGTGGCGGCGCGGTAGCCGAGCTCGACGCGACTTCGCGCCCCGTACCCAAGTTCACGGGTTCGAACACCACCCACCGTCCGCAGTTGCCGACTCAATCTTGTCCCTGTTTCAAAGAGGAAACAGGAGACGAAATGTCATGTGCTGATTGCCGTTCGGCCGCCGCTGATTGTGCATCGGCGTGACTAACACTCACCCTGTACGTTCCTGGTTAGCCGAGGGCGCATCGAGGTGCGCGCGGAATCCCAGGCTCGCGGGTTCGATTCCCGAGCAATTACATTTTGCGCGCTATCCTGGCGGTGCGTCCAATCGCGGCGCCCAGCCGAGCGCCGCTTCAGCGGTGCCTGCACTGCACGCGCCCGTTCTCCAGCGACTCTCCAGCGCGCCTCCACTGGCTCTCCAGTGACTCTCCACTAGTCTCAAGGAGCGTGATACCGCGAAATACGATCCAGCAAACAAGGCGCAGCAGACAATGGCGGCTGGGCAAGTCCTCCGACACGCAGTACACAGCGAAATCAAAACTTATTTTTTTAAAAAGGGTTCTGGAAAAAAAGTGTCATTTATCCTAGGGGATATCGTTCCGATGGGGGTCCCCTGTTATAAAGGAAGAGGCGCTTAGCTCTTGGCTTCCGGCTGGCTTCCTGCCTGGCTGCCTGCCTGGCTGCCTGCCTGGCTTCCTGCCTGGCTTCCGGCTGGCTGCCTGCCTGGCTTCCTGCCTGGCTGCCTGCCTGGCTGCCTGCCTGGCTTCCTGCCTGGCTGCCTGCCTGGCTGCCTGCCTGGCTTCCTGCCTGGCTTCCTGCCTGGCTTCCTGCCTGGAATGGATTTGCGCTTTTTCCCGCGAATGTGCCACTTCCCTTTTTCGCACGACCATGACGTACTTTGTGCGCAAAATGGAGGCACTAGAATTTTAACATTAAATGATTTTGTACCATTTTCGTATACGCAGTCTCACACTATTTTTAACATGCAAATTTTTTCAACAACACAATTTGTACACAAGATCGCACAAATTCGTGCAAAATTTAGAATAAATGTGAACGAATCACGAATGCCCAAAAGTGCGTGAGATCACGAAGGAATTGAGTGTGTTTTTAGGACTGCGGGATTCTTCACACTAAATGTCATAAACAATTTTGTACGGGACATCACAGTTTTTTGTGCAATTTTCGTAATTGTACAAGATTTTGTACTAATTTGTACGAACAGTTCGTGTGCACAAAAAACTGTGATGTCTCGTACAAAATTTGTACAAAAACATTAAGTGTGTGCCAGGCATGCACTTCTTGGTGCATGCCTGCAGGCACACACTTCCTGGTGCATGCCTCAGGCACACACTTGCTTGTATGCATGCATAAGCGACGGCAAGTGTGTGCCTGAGGCATGCACCAGGAAGTGTGTGCCTGCCAGGCATGCAGAAGAGAAGTGTGTGCCTGCCAGGCATGCACTAGGAAGTGTGTGCCTTCAGGCATGCACCAAGAAGTGCATGCCTGGCACACACTTGAGTTTGCAGAGTGGAAAGCAAGGAAGGCGGATAAGGAAGGGATTCAGAAGGACGCGCTTCGCTGCAAGGCAGGGCAGTGCCAGGGCACTGGAAGGCGGCCAGCTGTCCGGCGCTGTCCAGCGTCCAGATGGGTCAGGGGGCGCCAGGCGTGGCGTATCACGCATTCGGAACGCACGCCGTGGCCCGCCGAGCCTCGCCGTGACGAGTCGCGTATAGCGGGAGCAACAAGCTAAGGCATACAGCTTTACTCGGCTCAGCTCGGACCGGTGGGGGAAGCCCCAGGCCGCAGGCAGGGCTCTGTCTTCGCCCGCGCCGCCTCCATCCTCTGCCCGTGCTCGCAGGGGGAAACATCTTCGCGTACGGATCGCAATATTACGAGAGAGCCTCAGTCCCGTACGGCCCCGTATGCAGCAGCGCCGAGCAGCGAACAGTGGGCCAGAAGACCGGTGGAGGCGGCCAAAATTGTCGACTCGTTTGGACCGCCAGAGTCGCTAAATGGGACTCGGACCGAACGTGTGATCGCACCAACGGATTGCTCTCCGACTGAACGGGTAACACGACCGATTCGAGTCCCATTTAGCGACGCTGGAGCTCAAAAGGCGTCTAGAATTTTGACCGCCTCCGCCGATCTTTTGGCCCACTATGCGGTGCCCCCCCAAGGAGGACTTCCGTTCCAAATTTTGAGACTGAACCGCGGGAACGCAGTTCGATGCCGCGGGGTCAAGCCAAGGTTTGATGCATGGACAGGGAACGATGGCCGACGAGCTGGCACGCATATTGTTCCGTGTTTCGGGGAAAACGGACGCCGACGTGTGACCTCCACTTTGACCCGCACGGCGCCGGGAACGCCGGAACGCGCGTGAGCCCTGCTGGAACGGGAACAGGGCGTGGGCGTGTGGAATGGCGGGGCGGGTCGGCCCTCTCTGTTTACACCTCACAGTGGGCCAGACCGGTGGAGGCGGACAAAACTCTAGACGCGTTTTGAGCTCCAGAGTCGCTAAACAGGACTCGAACCGAACGCGTGACCCCACCAATGGATTCCTCGTTCGGAGAGCAATCCATTGGTGGGGTCACACGTTCGGTTCGAGTCCCATTTAGCGACTCTGGAGCTCAAAACGCGTCTAGAATTTCGGCCGCCTCCACCGGTCTTCTGGCCCACTGGCACCTGCAGCTGTGGCGGTTTATGCCCCAGCAGTCCCATCTCCGCATGCATGCCGCTCGGCCGGTTTGGGAACACACGTGGACGCCGAGCCACTTGCTGTTGTTGATGATGATGTGCTTGTTGTTGTTGGATGTTCATGTCACGCCGGGTGTGGTTTGCGGAACACCGTCCGAGGATTCGGGAAGCAGTGCGTCGCGTCGGCGCGAACGCAACCAGAGCGTAAAAATTCTTTCGCTTCGCACACGCGTTCGTATGAACGAATGGCACACACTCACTCACGCACACACACACTCACACATTGAGAGGGATTGAAAGAGGGGGAGAGAGAGAGAGAGAGAGAGAGAGAGAGAGAGAGAGAGAGAGAGAGAGAGAGAGAGACGTGCTTTGTGTTTTGGCATCATTTCTCCGGGCCGCTTGCCGTGGCCGTGGCCGCCGTCTGAAACAACCGTGAAATTCCGCCAAACTCGGACGTGGTGCGCCTTCGAGCCGAAACCCTGAAACGATTGCAAGGAACGCACCCTAGGAAAGACGACAACAAAACTATATCAAATCTCGGTATTTTTTTTAAAACGGGGTTGACGCACATTGTTTACGCAGCGTGGCAAAATACTACGGCAAAAAAACTACGGAAAGGCCAGTTTAAATGCCATTGTTTCACCACAGTGCATGGCTGCACTTTTTCCAATCCACGTTGTACTTATTTGCACAGTTTTCGTTATGATTTTGTTGTACTATTCACACTGCAAAGCCGGTGGTAAGTTTACTTGCCGCAAATTTGGCAAGCCGTTTTATGAATGACAAAAATTCGCAAGCTTGGTCCGGAAATACTCCCCAGCTTGCCAAATAATTTGGCAAGCTTATGAAGATTGCCGATCAAAGCTTACCAAATTTTGGCATTCAAAACGGCTTGCCAAATTTGTGGCAAGCAAACTTACCACTAGCTTTGCAGTGCACCCTTTTTCTTGCAGCTCACTGCTCTTCGGCCAGCGGGTAGCAAGTCATTAAGTGATTGAGCCGTTGGCGCGAGCCGCCGCTACATTGTCAACACTCGAGTGGTAAAGTGATTGAGGCTTCTCGCAGCCCGGTAGCGCGCCAGCAGTGAGCGAGCTGTGTTGTGCCCGTGCCACACACTCGGCCACGCTGAACTGAAGCGTACATTTACGCCTCTCTTCAAGCGTACACTGCAAGGAAAAGTCTGAATAGCACAACAAAAGTACAAAGAAAAGTATGAAAATACGTTCAACGAGGGTAAGAGGTGCAACGGAAATTGCCACTGAGAAAACCACCATACAAACTAGAACTTACAAAGAAAATCAGCTTGTCATAACAAGTTATTTCGAGTATAGATAAGCTTACAAAGAAAATACTTCGTATAATTTACGAACAATTTCTTCGTATAACAAAGTAAAGAAGTTTGTCCTATGTATGCTCAAAATACTTCGTAAGGCTTTAAGCGTGTGTGAAAAGTATGCAACGAGGCCTGGCACTCGTCATGCCGGCCCCATTGTTCTTTGCACAATAATGGTTGTGCTTCGAAATTACATAAATCATCCCTGGTAAAAGAAATGGCATGGATTTGTTGCAGTTGTGTGGTGGCCATTTTTAGCAGTGTACACACAAAATGTTATGTACAGTTTTGTACGAGACATCACAGTTTTTTGTGCACACGAATTTTTCGTACAATTTTTGTACCAAAATGTGCACATTTTTAGCTATTTTTGTACAAAATTGTACAAAATTTTGCACAAATTTGTACGAAAAGTTCGTGTGCACAAAAAACTGCGATGTCTCTGACCAAATTTGTACAAAAACATTTAGTGTGTAGTTCTCCGTTCCACCTCTTCTCCCGCCTATCGAAATGCTGGAGAAAATATCTTATCTGCGCTTGACTCCAAGTGTAAAGTCTTCAAGCGCAAGTTGTATGCTTGACTGAGGCGTGCAGCTAAGCTTCAGTGTTGCCGAACTAACACGTTCGTGTAAAGATGCAATTCAATTCTGCGGCCCTCCACCCGACCTGAAAATTAAATAACAGGAAAAGTAGCGATACACATCGGCAACTTTGGCCCGTCCCGTACATTTAAAAATCTGCGAATTTAGCCTGTGCTTAACCCCAACGGGATTTGAACCTGAGTCTGGAGTCAAAATAGGAGTTATTTTCGTCATCAGCGCCCTCAAAAACATTACAAACAATGCAAAAACTTGAATAAAAAGAAAGTCCAAAATATACCTCACTGGGATTTGAACCCGGGTCCAAACTTCTCCGATTCGCTTGAAACTGGCACCATTGGTTTTGCTTCGTCGCCCCGATTCCAAAAATACCCCTACATGCCCTCCTAGCTGCATCCGTTGCCGAGATCCTCCTCGACCCCATGTAGACCATGATGCACCTGCAGCAGCGCCCCCGGGGCTCGGATCGGATTTGCTGCCACCGGGCGGCTCTTAGGGTCACCCAAGGAGGCTGCATACCAAATTTGGTCAAGATCGGACCACGGGAAGTCCTCGGACGGACGGACGAACGAACGAACGGACGCACAGCAGGGATCATACTATATGCCCGTCCCTCCGTCATTTTTTTACAAAAAATAAACGGGACGGGCCAAAAATGAGCAAATTGAAAAAATAGACGTGTCTGATAACGGTAAGAGCGTCGGTTCTCCCGTGCCGCGGTGCCGGGCTTTTAGCCCTCCATTCGCACCCGGCCCCACTGGGCCGCCAATCGGCAATCGAGCGGGTTTCGGTTCCCCTTCGGGTTTCCCTTCGGGTTCCCCTTTGGTGTCGGAGCACGCCCGGACAAGCGGAGGCAGACGAGGCGCAGCCCGTCCAAGCCTGTCATTAAAGCCCAACCACACCGTAAAAAATGAATGAAAAAGGGTTTCAAGTAGTGGCTCACATTGCAGAGAAAGGGTAGTGAGCCTGCATTTAATCATATCTCAATCTGCTAATGAAACTTTGGCAGTAAATGCTTCGTATATGAATTTTAGGTAATTTGTGAAAAGTAAAACAAAAAATGAAATACGCCTTTTTTTCTCTTTCTACGAAGTACACTCATTCCAGGAACGTGAGGCATCGCGTTGAAACGAAATGTCACTTCCCTTTGAGCATTGTGTCACATTCGTATGGATGCGAATCAGCCATGAATTAGCTAATCACAATTAAACGAATGTAAAACAATGCTCAAAGGAACGTGGCATTTTGTCACAATCACAATTGTAATTATTGGTAGCGACAGCAAGCGGGCTTCGCGGAGGAAAAACTGTTAAAGAATGAACGGTATTCCTCTACTTTTGCATGCATGAAAGAACGCTCGTGTTTTCGGCGGTGGACCTCGGCTGTGGGTTCTATTCTTGGCGTGGGGCGTGTCTAGATGGCGGCTCGCGGCAAGAAGATGCCCCACCAGGTGTAGGCAGGAGGCCCAGGGGCCAGGGCCAGGGCCAGGCGGGCCGGTGTGAGGCTCGTGAGGTGTGGTCAACTTTCTCCTCTCCTCCAGTCAAGTCCAAGGTCATGAGCGTCATCACGAAGTGTGCACCCAGTCCAACGTGGCCCGTGTTAGGTAGCATGGGCGTTGCCGTGGCGTTGCAAGCCCTTCCGGCCCGCCGGCCTTCCACGGACACCACACCGCGTTTTCCTCCAAACCACTGCAACCACTACGTAAAAAGAAAGACCGGAAAATTTCTCAAAATTGTCACTTTTCAACCACACTTCACACTAAATATTATGTACAATATTGTACGAGACATGACAGTTTTTGGTGCACACGAAAGTTTCGTACACTTTTCGTACGAAAAACTGCTCATTTTTCGCCATTTTTGTACAAAATTGTGCGTTTGTACAAATTTGTACGAAAAGTTCGTGCGCACAAAAAACTGTCATGTCTCGTACAAAATTTGTACAAGAACATTAAGTGTGTTAAGCACTGAAATCAGAGCACAAAGTTCTACTCCTCTGCCAAGTCTTAACAAACTCGTAAAGAAGATTTAGATACTGCACGAGGGGCAACATTGGGACATTCGCAAATATTTTCTCTCGAATATGTCTCCTTTTTTAAAAGAAGGACACTGGGAGTTAAAACCCCATGGCTTGAAAGTATATATTTTGTTTTAATGGAAGAAGAAAAACGGCTTTTCGATCTCCCAGCGAGCGGCGGAGACAATTGTGGTGCTGTGCAGGTCTGGTTCTCACTCCCAGACTGCTCAAAAAACGGAAAGTGCCTACTAGGCGCGCGCACACGCGCACACGCGCACACACTAACACACACCAACACACCAAAACACACACCACACAAACACACGCGCACGCACTGCGTGACAGTTCAGCGCCTCGGACGCTGCGTAGACCGCGGTGGAGACTGCAGTGCCTGGGAGCACGGGAGCTCTCTGTACACTGGTACACTGACTACTGACCCTGCCCAATCCAGAGACCTCGCGGCGCCGCAGTTTCTGCTTCCCGGGTTGTCTCAAGCTCAATGCGGACAGAAGACACAGGCTGGGCTCGCAGGGGGCTTTAGACCGAGAGTCGTTTTCATCGCTCCTGTCTCTCCCGCACTCTCAGTGCGTCCCCTATGTGTGCGAGAGAGACAGAGCGACGAAAACGACTCTCGGAATCAGTCTGCTGCCTTGGAGGTCCGATGCCGAAAACGGGGAATTTCGAGAAATTTCGTCGCGGATGCCTTGCCTGGCCGTCCAGGGGACTGGTTCCTCTGGCCCACTTATGATGTGGATGCAGGGTCTCCGAGCCACTCTGAGTGCGCCGCTGGGGAAAGGGGGGGGGGGGAGGGGAGGGGGGGTTAAAGAAAGGGAAAACGAGGAGCCATTTCTTTCTTTTTAACATTTAATTTTCATTAATGGAGATGGAGGTATCAATAAGGGGCGTGGCCTCCTTCCCGTTGGAGGAGCACACAACACGCCGCGGTGGGTTCCTTCATCCTCTCCTGATATCATTTTTTTTGTGGGGTGGGGGAAAGCTGGGAGGACAGGCTAGGGGAATAGCCTCACGGTGTTGTGAATGAGCACTCGGTTGTTGCACACACTGCTAAACCAAGTGTAGCTGGACAGGTACCGAGGGGTCCACTCGGAATTTAAGCGTGCGTGCTAAATTTGTACGCAATTTTTGCACGAATCAGTACGATTCGGCGCACGTACCATGGTACCGAGGGGGTAACCACTTCAAGAAATCGTGTACAGACGACTCGGTATTACGCTGTATTACGGGGGTATTACACGTGTATTACGGCCTTAAAAAGCCAAAATTTGTCACATTTGAACCATAAATGGCATTACGATCACGTGTATTACGCGTAATGCACGGTTTTTGTGTACAGGGCATTACGCGAGTGGTTACCCCCTCGCATGGTACGTACATACCAATTGTACAAAAATATTAGCAGGTTTAAAATTGTGAGAGACCGCGTACAAAACTGTGCACATACATTAAACGTGCGCTCGACAGTGAGCCGCCAGTGAGGCGGTCTGTCTCAGGAACGAGCAGGGCGCAAAACGTTTTCGTCGCTCTGTCTCTCTCACACTTAAGGGCCGTCCCGTCTAGGTGCAAGGGAGACAGAGCGACGAAAACGACTCGGAATCAGTCTGCAGTGCAGATTAGCTCCTTTTCCCACGGCCGTCCACCTCGGTACGTCCACCCCTCTTGCAGTGTGCACACAGCACGCACCGCACCGAGCGGTTATACCGAGTTAATTAATAAAGGTCTCGCGATGGGAAACCCGGCCGCGCGCTCTGTCGCTCTCGCACCGGTGCGGGGGTCGCCTCGCGAGTGCGAGAGAGACAGAGCGACGGCCGTACGCCGGGCTCCACCGGAAGGGCCCGGCCCGACCGGCCTGCGTCCTGCCCGCGGCCCCACGCACAGTGGGCCAGAAGACCGGTGGAGGCGGACAAAAGTCTAGACGCGTTTTGAGCTCCAGAGTCGCTAAATGGGACTCGAACCGATCGTGTGACCCCACCAACGGGTTGCTCTCTGAACGAGGAATCCATTGGTGAGGGCACACGTTCGGTTCGAGTCCCACTTAGCGACTCTGGAGCTCAAAACGCGTCTAGACTTTTGTCCGCCTCCACCGGTCTTCTGGCCCACTGTGCCACGGCGCCCCACGGGCATTGGCGTTGCGTTGCGTCGGAGGCGTCATATTCCCACTGCACTGCTAGTGCAGCGAGGCGACGTGGCGACGCGGGATGGGCGGAGGGCGCTTCTCACCGCCAACACCTGGAGGCCGCGTCCGAGAGTCGTCGCTCTGTCTCTCTCCCACCCGTACGGCACGCCCCACGAGTGCGAGAGAGACAGAGCGACCGAAACGACTCTCGGAATCAGTCTGCTGGAGCGGAGACGGCCTCCCTGGCTACCTCCTCGCGGCGGCGGCGTGGCGCCTCGCAGCCAGTAACGGTGCTCCACTGCATTCGGTCTGTCTGTCTGTCTGTCTGTCTGTCTGTCTGTCTGTCTGTCTGTCTGTCTGTCTGTCTGTCTGTCTGTCTGTCTGTCTGTCTGTCTGTCTGTCTGTCTGTCTGTCTGTCTGTCTGTCTGTCTGTCTGTCTGTTTGTCTGTCTGTCTGTCTGTCTGTCTGTCTGTCTGTCTGTCTGCCTGTCTGTTGGCCGTCCGTCCTTTGCTGTTTAAATCAGTCACTTCAACAGTCGTCTCCCGCGGTACGTGCCCATGTTTGTGTTTGCTCCGGGCAGGACGTCTCTCTCGAATGTGTGCGTGCGTGTGTGTGTGTGTGTGTGTGTGTACGTGTGTGAGTACATGTACTTGTACTTGTGAGCGTGTACGTGTCAGTGTAGTGCCCGCGAGCAACGGGGCTGCAAGTCCTCCGTGTTTGCGACGTCCTTCAAATCCTACCTTTATTTTTAGCGAGCCGCGGCGCGCCGTGCCCGGCGGTGTCCCGCTGACCTCTTCAGGTCACAGGCAAAGCCCTGGCAAAGCAGTCGCGCCTCTTCTCCCTTCCCCTTTGACCCGCACCACCGCATCTTCCTCCTCCCTCCTCTCTCTCTCTCTCTCTCTCTCTCTCTCTCTCTCTCTCTCTCTCTCTCTCCCCTCGCTCACTCGCTCTTTTTGTCCGGGTCGTGTTGCTTCCAAACACCGTGCAGGCCTAAAACTCAAGTCAGGCCGCCCGCACGCCGAGAATGGGGCCGGCCGAACCCCCTCCCACACACACACAAACACACACACACACACACACACACACACACACACACACACACACACACACACACACACACACACACACACACACACACACACGCGCGCGCGCGCGCGCGTCGACGCTCAACCACGTGGACCACGAAAGTCAACATGTTGTCAAAGTGACTGTCACTCTCGAACGTGTGACCCCACCAATGGATTGCTCTCCGAACGTGGAATCCATTGGTGGGGTCACACGCTCGGTTTGACTCATGTTTAGCGACTTTGGAGCTCAAAACGCGTCTGCAGTTTTTGCCGCCGGCGCCGGTCTTTTGGCCCACTGTGCGGCGGTGGGACCGACCAGCCCGGATCCGGATATGGCGGTCCCTTTGGGCAGGAACTCCGCGTATCACGGTGCGCGACTGGAGGGGTTCGCGGCCCTGCAGACTGATTCCGAGAGTCGGGCTGTCTCTCTCTCGCACTCATGGGGCGTCCCGTGTAGGCGCGAGAGAGACAGAGCAACGAGAACGACTCTCGGAATCAGTCTGCTGGGCGACTGCCCTGCCTGCCGTGCCGAGTGACGGATGGCCAGTAAGTGCCGCTCACTGGCGCCGCGCCCGCCCCGCCCCGCCCCGCCCCGCCCCGCCCGCCCCGCCCCGCCCCGCCCCGCCCCGCC